>NC_051187.1:118528618-119845284 GCF_015220075.1 Falco rusticolus
CCCCAGCTTTAATATTATTTGGAGAGACATTTGCCCTCAGCAAACCCCTCAATAACTAATTCAGATTGCTCATGATTTCTAGAAATCTATCTATACCTTTGATTGTAAATTCATAAGCAAATCAAGACATTACCTGTGGTCCATCTAATTCCTAGACGTATGTTATTGACTTTCATGCTCATAACACTCATGAAAGACAGAGGCAAACAGATAAACAGATGCTTTTTCAAATTGTCAACCTTTGGCTTTACTGCTTATGCAGTAGGAAGTCAAAGGTAAATGTTTAAACCTTCAATTACGTTCTGCACAGTGCTCAGAAACCATCTCTGCCTAAAGCTATTTCTCATTTACTGAATGGTTCCTGGAAAAAAATATTTACATTCAGTTAGATGAAACTTGATTCTTCATTAATTACAATGATAATCTAATTTTCTAATTACAGATATTAGACTTCATGGAATTTTGCCTTTCCTTTTGATAGTGTACTTTACAAAACAACATACTTAAGAGCATGACTCATGAATATTATCTTCTTTTACACTCTGAAGGAAAATATAGCAACCCAAACAAAACAAAAGAAAAAAATAAATATCAGTCTTCGAGACCTGAAGATCTTTTTCTAATAAGTACTTTTTTCTAGAACATCTGTATCAATATTTTGATACATATGTACTTCCAGGATTTTTTTTTTTTTCTGAGAACACATTTTTTCTCTTAAAAACCACAGCCTCTGCAAACCACAGAGTCAGACCAAAGCAGTTGAATACACAAGATTCTATTCAAAGAAGAAACTTTATTCATTGTAAGGCATATTTTCATGTTTCACAAATTTCATCATAAATGGGAGTTAAAAAAAATGAAGAAAAATTATCAATTCAAAGAAATCACACAGTTAAATTAGAGGGTGTTAATTAAGATTGTAGGTCTGTTCTCCAATTATTTTTTTTTGTTGGGGTTTTTTTTTTTTTTTTTGTATTTTAATTAACTAGGGCAAGGTTCTACCAGAAATTCATATGGGATTCAAACAGTCAGTAGGGAATCTGTTTCTGTACTGTGCTGCCAGTGCCAGACACTGAATTATCTGTTTAGTTTCTAAACTTGCATAATAATAATGTTGATAACGCAAAACTTCCCTACCAACGCCCCTTCAAAAACCTTAATTTTCATATTCACTTTGGTTCAGATAGTTTGCAGTGGTTGAATGTGAGTGACATGCCTGGGATATAAAACTGTTAGACGTCATTAGAATGTTCTGTTGTCTGCGTGAAGATGCACATTTTATGAACTCAAACGCTGCAAAACTGGTTTATGATCATATCATACAAACAAATATATGAAACTTCATAGAACCAGTTCTTTAAATGTATACTGAGAAACATACATACCTTAACATGAAAAGAAAGAATTCATTAACAAGTGTGGTTCTAACCAGCAAAACTATTGGAACATGAATAAATCCCATCAGGACAGACTTTTCTAATTGCCTAATGGTGATTAATTGTCAAAAATAGCAATAGGGAAAGAAACTGAGTATAAAGTATCTAAATTTCTTCATTGGAATGCTTATGAAAGGAATTACAGAACAGGGAATAAAGGTTCATTAAAAGGTTAAGAAATGAAAGTGTTGACTGTTATTTACATTATGTTTTTTGCATTAGTGTTAGGCTGCAACACTGCAAATAACAGAAAACCATTTACATTTTATAAAAAGAAATTATAACCAACCACATCCTACAAGAGTTTACATACGGTATGGGTTAACAGAGTGGAGCTGCCCTAAATCAGCCAGCAGCAAAAAGAACAGTTAGACAAAATTCTTGTCTCAATTGTATTTTCTATTTACTCTCACTATCTCTAACTTTCCTCAGACATCTCTTATTCTCAGGTTCATCTTGCCAAACCATTCAAATTTCCTTTTATCATTTTTCTCCTACAGGATTTTCTTCCTTTCCTTTCTCCTTCCTAGTTGTTCATTCATAGTGTTTTCTCTTGAAAGATGTAATTATGAGTAATTATGAGTAGTAAGAGGATTGACATGACTTCTGTCAACTCTCATTGTGCCAGTACTTTGCAACCCAGCCCTTTCCTATTCATCTCTCTTGATTACATAGTCCCCCACTCACCAGCTGAATGTAATGAAACTGTTTCATATAGTTAAAAGCATGAAAATGCTTGAGATTGCCTTCAGCTTTCTCTTTATAGAGGCATGAGGAAGGAGCTTCCTTCAATTGCCAATGTCATACACAATTACATCATAGATTTATGGTCTTTAATTTTGTAACCTAGTGCATATCCTCACCCAGGTACTACTTCTTTGACTGTTTCAGAACTTCATTCCTGAGACAGCTACAAAGCATAACTCCAGCTTACATTTACTTACTTCAGGGGAGTACTTGGAAGTGAAAGGAGAGAGAATGTAGCCTCCTTTCAGCATCTCCTGGCCACCTGAGGCAGGCTTGGTTGAAATGGCTATTTTACTATTATTCTTTAATTGATTATCTTAGTCAGGCTAAACTCTGTGTGATCATATTAACATAAATAGAAAACCAGAAGGAAGTGAAAGGGACAATCACCTAATTTAAAATTGATTCAAGAAAGCACATAGCATGGGCTTCCAAAGGCAGTAGAAAGACTCTGAGATGTTTATTTATACATATATAATTTCACAATAATAAAAAAGTCTTGTAAGTATTTATAAAACATAAACTTTTTCCATGAAAGCCTATACAAAGGATTTGAAAATAATGCAAGCTTTATCAACTCAAAATATCAAAATTCAGAAGAACCAACAGAAAAAAAAAAGAGACAGAATATTTTAAATAACTAAGAAAGAAAGATGTGGTCCTTCATAAAAGTAGCTGCTTTTTTAAGGGGAGAAGAGGAAGAACAACAATTTGTTGGCTTATATAAAATACTAAAATCTCTACCTAATTTTGATATTCTCCTTAGTTTTATTCTTTTTGCATTTCCTCCCATATCCCATATTCTTTTCCCATCTGTGTTCATAATCTTTTGACAGAATTTTCTCCACTATTGTAAATCTCAGTTCACAGAAAAAAAAATAAAATGCAAAGCTGTATCATATCAGGTTTTCTATATGTGCAGCAAAGTGTTTCTACCTAAAGCATTTTCAAAAGTCCATGTATTCTGTATAGAATATCGTAAAATAAAATTAAAAAAAGCCATGTAAAAAAAAAAAAGAAAAAGATAATTTTTGCTATTGCCCATTTGAACCCTGGACATCACTTCAGATTTGTTAATGTTCCTAAAGCTGGTCAAACCTCAACATTTCTTAGAGCCAAGGAATTCATACGGCTTGGAAATTTCCCTTGGTCCTGAATAAAAGAGCAAGAATGCAAATGAAAGTGAAAATAAAACCCTCCAACATTATCTAACAAAATCCTCTTTCTTGAGATAAGACATTCCTAAAGTTTTCTGTCAATTTTCTGTGACAGACATTTTCTGACATTAAATGGTTTTTTTTTTTTTTTTTTTTTTTTTTTGGTCTAAATCTACAATTCTCTTTTATCTTTTGCAGGGATTCAAATAAGATGTCAAGAGGGAAAAATAGGCAGTAAAACCCAAAAACAAGTTGGCAAAGGAGTAGAATCACATATGGTCTGCAGACTACAACATTCATCAGGGTGTTACTATTTTAGTTTCAGAGGGAAAGAAAATGATCAGATAGCCTACCCCAAATTCCACAGCTACGAGATTATTGCTTCTGTAATGACCGCTATAGAATACATATTTCCCTTTCTTATATCATTGGGACTAAATCAAGTTTAACACCACCATTATGACACATTTACTTTCCCCCCTGGCCAGCACGTCGTTCTCTGTTTATTCAGATCTGCCTAGCATCTATTTTCCCTAGCAAACACACAAAAACTCAAGAGAAAGGAAGTTGCTTAAGCTGAACTGAGATCTCAAATCCAAAACAATTTCACAAACTTTTTCACAAATAAAAAGAAAACTGCTAGAATATTTGATTTCTTCAATAATTGATTTTTCAGATTTTTTAATGAAAAGTCCTTTAGGGAAAACACAACTACCAACATTCATAACTCACTGTATACCAGCCTTTTGAGTTACCAGAGTATTCATTAGTACCCTTGTGTATGTTACGTTCCTCCCTGACTTAGTGTTACAGTAAGCGTGAACATTCAAGATTGAAAAGCCTAGCCAGAGAAGCAGCTCTAGGTAAACAGTCTTACCTTTGGGAGACATTTAAGTTAGTAATACTTTTTTTTAATAGTTTGGTTTTTTTTTTAATAAATACACTTTCTTGCAGGGCCAGACATCATGGGGTTTGATGCAGGAATTATGAAAGAAAATTCTATGACATGTTTTAAATATGAAGTCAGACCGGACAACAAAATGGCGTTCTCTACCCTTAGAACAGGTGGGTGAAATGCTTCATTTTTTGACATAAAAGATAGTCAAAGGACTAAGAATGCCACAACACCATTTATTTTGTGCTTTCTCCGTTTCCTGTCTCACTCCTTATCTCCATTATTCACTTGGTATATGCTGCCTTTTAGGCTATAAACACTTTGAAGCAAGGGCTGTCACGTTCTATATGCTTCTACAGTGCCTAGTACAGTAGATCCTGACCTACTTAATTCCTAATCAATAGTGCAATAGAGATGTTAAATAATTATCATAGGACTGTTGTATGTCATACCTCACTGTTCAGTTCACTGAGAAACCCTGTTGCGATATAAGGGTACACGTCTGTTACACAAGAGAACACCAATAACAAAACCCCTGACATTTTCATGCATGAAAGCATCAGGAAAACCTGACATTAAAAATGAGTAACGCTATATGGAATCAGGTAGAGATTTATAAACATGCTCTTTCCACTGGGTTCAAATTCAGCTGCTCTGAAACCAAACTTTGATTGCAGGTATTTTTATTCAAAGTAATTAAAGCTCTACTGCACTGCTGAGAACAAACGTGAGCATATCGAAATACCTAAAACTGAAAAGAAAACTTTACTCTTTACAATAGCAAGCACTTTTAAATTGCTTTGCCTTTTAATTCCACCTCAGTTGCGCACAGAAATTAACAAATCTGCTTTCAGACATCCCTGTTATTCTTCATAAAGTCCCAAAGGTGTCTCAGTGAAACTAGATTTAAAGCATGTTAAATGCATTACAGGAAATGTGTTCCCAAACACACAGTCCAATTAAGTGCCAAATGATGCCTTCCAGTCTCACCCATGTAAACCATATAAGGCCAGTGAGATTTTGCAGTGGAAATTTAAGGCAAAAATGAACATTCATTATTTGGTAAATCATGAATAAAGATGTTTTTTCCTAATTGAGTTCTTTCCACTTTGAAACTTATCCTATGCTACAGGTCAAATTACCAATTTGAAAATTGAAAAAAAAATAATCTCTGTAAATCACAAATTGGTGGGGGGCATGAAGGATGAGCAGATTTTTACTGCAGGATTAAACAGAAAGATAGGAAGAAGTCCCTAGGAAAAGCAGTGGTTTGGATTCAGAATGCCTTTCCTGTGACTTTGTTTTGTGACTCCATCAACCTGAATTTTGGTAAATATTCCTTAACACAGCTACATATACATACGAACACAGTAAGGGTGATATTGAATACTGTGCCTTTAGTTTTCTAATTTCTCAGAGTGAGACTAAACATTTGTTGCATGCAGCACCAGTTCTGAATTAGACAGAGAATGAAACAGAGTTCTGCCTAAATATTGAGTGACCATCAAACAAATATGCACAATTCCACTGGGTAAAACATTTATTTTCTAAAGTGCTAGAAAATAGCAAACTATGTCTTGCTAGTCATCACTTCTGCGGCATTTGCAGTCTAACATACCCCTCTCACACAGCTTCTTAAACATATGCTTTCCAAACTCAGAATTCCTACATTGCTTACTCCTTCCTTGTCTATCAGCTGTATCACAGCTCTGACCATCCTTGCTGCCTTTGTCTGTTTCATTGAAGAGGTCTTCCAAATGGTGTAATGAACACTGAGCTGCTCAGAACCTCCTAAGAGACACTTTCAAGCTCTTATTTTCCTAAAGCGTTTGGAACTGAATGAAGAACAAAGCGGTGATGTTTGCTGTCTATTAGGAAACCTTTATGATCTTAAGAACATGTTAACACTTTGCAGTTAGAGGTGTAGGGAATACAAAGCAATATTGCATTGTCTCCTGTGCAGGCTCTGATCTGTAAATCCTGCTGTTTTCACACTACATACAAACATGGCACATCCCTCATCTGAAATGAGCAGGAAACCTTCCCAGAGGCCAGATGGTACAGCCATTCACATGAGCTTGTGACGCTTTCTGTTGGTGCTTCAGATTCATTTCTTCAACACAGGCAGACTTGCAAGACTAATGTACAGTTGTACATACACGCCTGGTTTGTGCTTTTTTTTTTTCTAACATATGTGTATATATCTAAATTTTTAAAAAGCTGATGAGAAAACTAAAATATGATGACAAGAAGTCATCATCAATAGTTTGCAAGAATTAATCAGTTTACTAATTTTAGCCTTTTCCTGCTAATGATTTTTACAGCTCACTTTGCTAGAAGCTGATTAATAGTTTTCAGCTAAATGAGTAAGTTGCAATTATTACCAATCTGTTCCAATGTCTACTCTTTGTTTAGTGTCTGACCTCTCAATACAAGCAAACAGTATATCTATTGGGCCTGGACAGTGCGGAACAGTGTCAGTGAAACTTCAAGTCCTTCAAGTTTCTGATTTCTAACATTTCATTTGGAATTTGTTATTGATTCCCTTACATAAATGTTAAACACAACTTTAACAACAAGGAACTTAAAAGGCTGTTTTAATGGCTGTAACAAAACCAAGCAAACATCACTTGCTACTTCACCAGGCGATTATGAAGGAAGCAGCCAGAGCACTATAGAAATCCTGCAAGAGGTGTTACTCTTCTAGCAAAGCAAAACCGGAAGAGTCTTCATAATGAAATCTGTCCTTTAGAAGAATTTGAGCTTAATTTCCAGACCACAGAAGTCTCAGCAGTATTAAATAAGCAATGATAGCCTTAAGGCACCACCTTTAAGTGGGTGCTACTGAAAGAAAGGCTGTCTCACAGCATCTCCCAGGTGTCACACACATTCACTTAAACTGGCAGATGGCACATTTGGATCTGAAATGTACCTTCTCAGAACCCAAATGCTGATCTCCTGAAAGTTTTTTGTGCTTTGTGGGTTGGTTGGTTGGGTTTTGGGTTTTTTTTTTTTTTTTTTTTTTGGGGGGGGGGGTTGTTGTTTTTTTTTTTTTTTTTATTAAGAGAGTAAATTTTAAAATAATGCAAAATATCACAGAAAAAAAAAATGTAGGAAGTACTACAGAAATTGTGAAGACGACATGTTGAATAGATCTACCCCTCACAGCAAGAAGTAGCCTTACTCACCTTCAACTGCATTTCACTGTATGAGTAAACCTATTTCACCTGAAAGAGACTGTATAGGAATTAAAACATATTTCATTGGGAAAATGTTTAAGACACTCACCCTTCATATCGAGAAGCTTGACTTATTTTTTTTTTTTAATTAAACATAACATCCTTAGCAATCCAGACTAACGTCACAAATAATAGTTCTTCAAGAATTAAATTAAATGCCTTGCAAAAATGTTATGCATACATCTTACATGCGAATCAGCAACCTCAAATAGTTCCACTCTGGCAAATGTTATTTTATTTCATTATTTTCAATACCTTGAAGGAAATGTTTATCTAGGAAGCGTTTCCTGAGATGGGCCACCTCTGCCCTCTGAGAACAAAATACATTTCTGCATAACTGATATCTTAATATGAACACTGTCTCTCTCCCATTCATTAATCAAGCAACCACCAAGAGGTATGATAGAAGATTATACATACAGTAATAAAACTAAAATCTGTAATTACCTTATTTATCTTTAAATTGCATTCCTTTTGTCACTACATTTGCCCTTGTTGACATCCAGCCTTCTAAATTATTTTTACTTTTTGCCTTTCTTACTGGCAGAAGTTTAGAACAATTTTATCATTGCCACTGTATTCTCTGCAAGCCTAACTTGCCTAACACGCTCTCCTACCTTGTCTTTATAATGAATGAAGAATGCAAAAGATACAAATGGCCAATTATATTAGTAGGATAGCAGAGATCTCGGGGCAAATCTCAGTCAACCCCACAGTACAACGTAAAAGCTGTTGAGTTCGCGTTCACAGTAATTCAAAATGCAGTAAACAAATATGAATAAACTGAAAAAAAGGAGACATGACTAGCGGGAACAGCACTTTGAGCTGTGCAAAGACACGGTCTACAAAAAAAAGGCACCTGCTTTCCTCCCCTTGTCTGTACCACAGAGTAAGCCAGTTCAGATTTTCAGAGCAAAATCTGTATATTTTGTTTATAGAAGCTTTAGGAGAAATGAGATAGCCCAACAAAATCAGGGGATAAGTTGCCAGCCACAATACAGAGCTGTCTTGTTTGGGTTTTTTTTGGGTTTTGGGGTTTTTTTTTGTGGTTTTTTTTTTTTTTTACCAAATTTGTATTGTAATTACGCATTTCTTCCAACTTATCTGCTAAGGGGATTCAGAAGTCAGCAGTAAGTTTTCATAGAGTAGAACTTTAGAATTTTTGCAGCCTTTTCTTAATATCCTCCTGCAGTTCTGACACATTCTGTGCAAGCTACTCTGCATTCAGGCTTTTGTAACCCAGAGAGGAAAAATTTGCATGATCTGCTGGAGTGCACTTGCATTATTTCCATTGATACCTTCACAGAATATTTACATGTTAACCATACATCCACTTTTGTAATGAGGACAGAAGTTCAGCACTGAGTCAACTAAGATAAAGAACTTTTTACTGAAAAAGCAGGCATTTAAATGGTAGGTAGTAGACATAGTTTTGCCCAGAGTAAAGAAAGATGAGATTTTAAAATCTCAGTACACAGGTTAAGGTCTACTGGAGTTAAAATGTAGGATTCATCTTTTTATAAAAAATATTTTGAAAAAAATTTAGTCTCTACAACTGAGATTGCATGTGAAAATTAAAATCCATTTAAGTTAATTAAATAGGCTCTGCATTTTGTTATTTTATCTCAGTTCAAATAGTAAAGCCTGTGACTGTGATAATGCTTTGAAAATAAAAAGAAAGCAAATAATTTTCCCCATGCACAGATTATAATTTAGTTCTTTGTTTTTCTTATTTTCTTTTCCCTTTTCCACCCTATCCTTTGTTAACTGCAGGAAAGATGAATTGTATCAGGCATTTGGCACTTCTGTCTAAAACCAGTGATAGCTATGCCTATGCTCATCTCCTTGGCATTGAAACCTATGACTGGTTGCAGGAAAAAGCACTCTTTTCAGAGCTGTCCCTTTGAGGTTGATAGTTGTAATTTCTAGGGAACACAATAACTTGATGAAGTCATAATCATTAAAAGGGACCAAAATTATTTTAGGTCACTTCCACAGAGAGCTAAAGAGTATTAACATCCATAATATCAAAGCACAAATTCATCAGCATAATCAAATAGGCTAGTTCAAGTAATTACTCTTCAAAAACCATAATCACAAGTCTTCCAACTAAACCTCACTTCCTCTGTAACCCACATTGATACCACTGTGGCTTTTTGTCCTCTTGTGGCTAGACCACAAAAGGCTTTTATGGGTATTTTAGTGCCTGCAAAACATAAAATTATAAATCAAGCCTACAAAATAAATCTTTTACTCAAGCAATAAGGGATCCAAGATCCTTTCAGAAGCTGAAGTCATAATTTCCAGCTCACAGACAGTATACACAGTTGGTCGATAAACACGATGGATCAGTCGAGCCAGTGGAAAACTATTTGGAGATCTTTTCACCTCTGTTAACTAAAGTAACTTCAAATCCCAATGCAATCTATGTGTTAACAAACAGTTCACCTCATTATTGTACAAGAATCCTCTTCATACCCCAACATTTAGGAAGAATATGAACTATATGTCATGCAATAGGTATTAAGATTGTTAAAAGTCAAGTATTACTCTTAGATTTGCAGGAGACACTGGCAGAACGCCATGTTGCTAGACGGAAGACAATAGCTACGCACTTGAATGATAGATTATTACGTCTAATTACTTTTCCAAAAAGGTATAGAAGATAAATGTTTTATGAATAAAAGGAACACTAAGCTGCTCTCATTTTTTAGATTATTGGGAGATTTAATAACTGACTGCGTTTGTTAATGGGAAAGAGTTGCAAAATTATAAAAGACATTACTTATTTTGTTTAGATTTTCATTTTCACAATCCTCTTCTAAACACAGTAACACTACATTCTGTCATTTCTATTGATTTCTTTCACTCCTAGTCTACTTGTAATTGGAGCACCATACACTTAGAATATGTGAATGTGTATATATGTATTTACTTATGACAGCTATTCATAAACCTATTCCTCTGATTAACTGCAAACATCCCTATAATGTCTTTCGTTTAAGAGTGTTTGTCTCAAAGACAGGCTAACATTTCTGACTACTTCTGTTGCTGCATTTCAGAGAAGAAAATAAACAGTTAACATAAGCTATAGCTTGATTAATTAAAATAAGCACTGGGTTTTTTTACTTTTCCAGTGAAAAACAAAACCGTACCATTTTGCAGAACTATGAACAGTATCACTAACTGATGAAATGCAAGACCTCTGGAAGGTTCATTGCAAACTATGTTGAAATGCTTCAAATAAAAAGTTTGAACTTTTCTGTAAAACTACTTCTCGGAGCACAGTTTGCATTTTTCAGGCCACAAGAGGTACTTTAGCAAAAATCTGCAGGAAACAATACACAAAAAACAGTACAAACCATGGGTACTTCACCTATGTTAGTGACAGATTTATCTGTTTATTTAATTATTAATCTTTTTTTTATTCATTCCAACTCTCAAGGCAAAACATTCCACAGAGTAGAGCAGTAGGAAAGGTTTGCCTTGGCGGCTGACATGAAATAAAAGCCAATCTAGAAAATAAATGGGATTTGGTAGTATTTTGATCCCGTTATTGAATATTTAATTCTATTTATAGATGGAAAACAGCATTAAAAAAAAGTCTTTTTATGGTCTGGGTGAGATCACACAAAATGAGCACCACTAAAGGGCAGCAATTCTGCCCTTTAAGTGAAGTGGGAAAGCAGTTGAAGGCCCCTACAAACAGAGGTACTAGCCCAACAAGCCTGGGCAGCACACACACAAGAACCACAGCATTTTTCAGGTACTGGCATAAAAAATACCTAAGCTAGAACTACAGCTGGCAGAACCCCCCCATCTCTGTGTTTGAGACAAATAAAGGATTTAAGACCTCAAAGCATGGCATTCAGAGAACTGAGAAAGCAGCTTTCATTTAAAACTTAGCCAGAAGACAGACAAGTCCCAGTGTTAAGAAAAACAAGCCTTTTTATTCCTTATATGCAAGTAAGATTTTTTTTCAAAGACACCTCAATCATCAATTTTTCCCGGTGATGAAATCTACATGCAATATTAGCTACTGACTAATTCAAAATACAGTATCAAAATCCTTTTGAATACTTGAAATGTATCTTATACGTGCTTGAAATGCTGGTAGTAATTCACACACAAACACAACTTCACCCCGGCTTTTAGTGATGTATTTGGAAAACTGAGTGGCATTAACCACAGGCCATACCTGCATATCATTTGACTATTATCAACAGCCAAAACTGAAAGCACTTCTGTATTCAGAGACGACAATATACTAATTAGCAACACCTTGCACTAACACTAAAAACTCCTTCATAGTCTGAGAGCTTTATTAAGTCCTGTAAGAGATACAAACACTGTTATAATACAAAAGTACACTTATGCTTAATTATGCCGTGGGGGAAAAAGCAACACAACAACAAAAAGAAAAAAAAAAAAAGTGGAAATGCTCCAATCTAGCGAAAACTACTGAACACAGTATAGTTCAGGGAGCGTGGTAAATTCACCAGACTTCAATGTCTAATGACATGCACAACCCTAGATATCTGGGTAGAAGACAGAGGATCCTGCATTACTTTTGGTACCTGTAATTTAATAACATTAAATGTTATTTCTTCACATCCTTTGTATTATGCACATCACATGCCTGCCCACCTGCATCCATTCCCATGAATTACCTGAGCACTTAAGAGACAGTAGCACAGTCTTGGTACCAATGTGTACTTTTACTGTCACTTTGGTAAGAACCTGTCCATAAGCACATCAGTGCATTTTACACCCCTCTCTTACACACTGTTACATGGTGAATAATCTAGATAATGCATCTATGATGGAGTGACCACATCAGTGAACCAGGGAAGAGCTATGAATGTCATCCGTCTGGACTTCTGTAAGGCCTTTGACATGGCCCCTTACAACATTCTTCTCTCTGAGTTGGAAAGATACGGATTTGGTGTGTGGATTGTTCAGTGGATGAGGAATTGGTTGGACTGTTGCACCCAGAGGGTAGGGCTCAATGCGTCAGTGTCCACATGGAGATCGGTGACAAATGGTGTCCCTCAGGGGTCCATGTGAGGGCCAATACTTTTTAATATCTTCATCAATGACAGACAGTGGGATTCCGTACACCCTCAGCACCTTTGCAGATGACACCAAGCTTGGTGGTGTAGTTAACATGCCTGAGGGATGGGATGTTATCCAGAGGGACATGGACAAGCTCAAGAATCAGGCCCATATGAATATCATGAGGATCAACAAGGCCAAGTGCAAAGTCCTGCACGTGAGTTGGGGCAAGCCCCAGAATACATACAGGCTAGGACAGTGAAGGGATTGTAAGCAGCACTGCAGAGAAGGATTTGCAGGTACTGGTGGATGAAAAGCTGGACATGAGCCAGCAATGTGCTCTTGCAGCCCAGAAAGCCAACCATATCCTGGGTCTGCATTACAAGCGTGACCAGCAGGTAGAGTGAGATGATTCTGCCCCTGTGCTCTGCTCCGGTGAGACCCCCCTTCCCAGAGCACTGCATCCAGCTCTGGAGGCCTCAGCACAGGAGAGACATGGGACTGTTGGAGCGGGTCCAGAGGAAGGCCACAGAAGTTATCAGAGGGATGGAGCACAGAGATATAAGGAAGAAAGCATTTAGAATGGGGGTGATGAGGCACTGAACAGGTTGCCCAGAGAGGTGGTAGATGCCCCATCCCTAGAAACATTCAAGGCCAGGTTGGACAGGGCTTTGACCGACCCGATCTAGTTGAAGATGTCCCTGCTCATTGCACAGGGGTGGGGCGTTGGACCAGGTGGCCTTTAAAGGTCCCTTCCAGCCCAAACTATTCTATGATTCTATGATTTCCAGGCTCTCTGGATAAGCCAGAAACCAGGGATTTGATGAATCTGTTCCCTTTTTTTTTTTTTTTCAAGTGTCTATCAAACTGCTTCCCCAGTTATATGAGAAAGTTTCTACTCCAACAGAAGAGTTAAAGCAGTGAGGACATGGAACCATTAATCTAAACACTACAACAGACTTAAAACACAGTAAACGTTGATAAGGAACATGGAAAGAACAAGGACCTTAGGTAGGGACTCAGACAGATCCTTAGAGGCATAAAAACTGATGAACAGCTCAAGACCAAGTTCTTCAGATATGTAAAGTTATAAAAGTTTGATCTTTTCAGGATTCCTGTTTTCTCTTCATGACTGAATCCCCATTACAAGGTTATGCTTCACTAAATCTCAGGAAAAATCAACAAAGGAGCCATAATGCTGACACTTCCCAAATCTGCTAGGATCTCACTTGGTAGCAAGCACGGCCTCCCCAGGGAAGCCACAGTCACAATTAGAGACTGGCTGCGTGACAGGGTTAAGGGTATTGAATACGATTGTTCCTTAGAATGGGTAAACATACTGCGCTCTGATGAAGCATTACATTCAGTACAAAAGAAACTGTTCTTTACAGATCAAAACCCGGATCTCTGGTCTGAAATTAAAAGGTAAACAAAACAAGAACTGTTTCATGAATGTGTGTGTTTTTTAAACAGCAGGACTCAAACCACATCCTAGGCTTCCTCTTTCTCCCCCCACCAGAAGCCCTACCCACATCCTTCTCCTTTTCGTGCTCTTACTTACATAGCCCTTAACACAAAAATCTGTAACTCTTTCCCTCTAATGTTACCAAACCTCACAAATCTCTACGGAAATACATGACTCACTGATGAATGCATGTTACAGGACTTCCCTGCTATATCAATTTACAGAGGATACAAATCATGACAACCCCCAGCTAAAAGGCGTTGTTGCTCAAAATGCACCTCTTTCTGCTCTTCTCTCTAGAGTCATTGTGTTTAAACTTAACGTCGTTCCAAAACAAGGCTGATACACGCACATAAAACTGCATAAATGTCTTTTGCTTGCATTCACTTTTCCCTAGAGTAGCAGCTCAGTTACAAACCAATGTCCCCCACCCAACAAACTAAACCTCACCAAACAGAACACTTTCTGTAAATAGGTGCCTGCCTTCCCCAAGCTTTATATGCAATAGAAACATTTCCTTAATCTAGGATGTGATTGCATAACTCAAAATAATGGCTAAAATATGAAGTTGGCAAAGCTAATAAACTAAAATGACAATTTACTTAGGAAGATAATGATAAATAAAATCAAATAAAGCAGGTAAATGACAAATTCTATTTTGGGGGGGGGAATTCCAGAGGGGATTTTATATTTCACTTCTCTTCCAAAAGCTTGATGTATATTTTTAGTCCACACTCTTCTACAAAACCCAGTCCATAAAAAGTTGTGATGTTTAATGTAGACAAACAATCTTGGGAGAGAAAAAAAAAAATAATCTATATTCTAGATTTCTTTTCAGTCTTCTTAAGACAAAAGGTGACATATTGGATTCTAAGCAAAATGGAAACCGGTGGAAACCGGTTCCATTCTGCTTAGAATATATGTATCTAATAGGACTATTATCAGGTATTTAAGAGACTTAAACAGTTTTGACAACTGCATCCTGCAGGAAAAGAAAACAGGAATTGTCTGGAACAACAGTGAACTATAACATTCTTCTGCCCCACCCCCCAAAATATCAAGAAACGTGACAAAGGTAGGGAGGACTACAAAACCTTACAAGGCACGTAGACCTTGAGACTTGTGATTGGGAAAGCAGTATAAATCTCAAAGTTAACTTAAAATGCCACATAACCTGCTACCAGAGTCCTCACAGGCCTGCGCAATTCCCCAGAAACACTAAATGAAATCTGGGCTGTAGAAGTCTTGCCACATGACTAACATCTCCAACTGCAGCGCAGAACTGAGCCTCATATGGAGGGAGAGATTAACCTTCTGACCCTCCAACAGTATGAAGTTTGGAAGCTGAAAAATCTCTTTTGTTTCTTTCTCCTGTAAACCTAGAGCTCCTACAAAGTATCCCCTTTCTTCTCCTCTTCTAGTTGAAAACAACTACTTGACTCATTGAGTCATTTTATGCACTACACTCCAAGAAAGCAAGTCATCTTAAAGATCAATCCAACAAGGATTAAGATCAAACTTGCCACATAAGACTGTCACTACTTGTCAAAGCAATACCTCAGCAGGTGTGGCAGTTAAACAAAAAGGGAGCATCACAAACATCCATAAAAAGAAGATGGCACTGAGAGGAGGATGGCACAGAACCACAACTGTCACAACCAGCATAGCTGGCTACCATCAGCATAGCTACAGTCAAAAAGAAAGCACAGCAGGCATACAAGAAACACTTTAACAGTCATTTCATATTTGGATCTCTTTCATTAAATTTGTTTATAACGACACTTCTATTGACTTCACAGAAAAGAAATGGAATAAAGTGGGAATATAATATTATATATGTTAAAAAGTAATATGAAATAATAAATTTTAGGGTATCTGTAAAGGTTGTATATATTCACAGTATTAACTTCCTTAAAAAATCATTACAAAAACTTCCAAACAAATTTCTAGAAAGGATGCATCAGGCATCTAAAAAAATCCTGTAGGAAGATATGGTAATGGTCTTCAAACAATTAGATTGCAGGAATGAGAATGAATACTCACCCAATAAATATCTCCATCTAAGCTATCTAATAGGGGAGAATGGAGAGATACAATTGAAAGGAGGAAAATTTAATTTTGTCATTAGAAGTTAGTTCTTAAAGGCAATTAGTTAAAAACTGGAACCGAATTCTACCTGTAGAGGACTCCAAGAATAAAAATTATTAACAGAAATTTATACCCTGCGAGAAAGTCTGGACCAGATGACTTCTTTAGGTCTTCTCCAGCTCTGTAATTCAATCATCATACAATCATTTTCTCCACCTTTTAAAAACTTTGAAAAGCTGAAGATGTCTGCTGCACAAATTTAGCAGTCTCTGAGCAGAACACAGTGCACTGATTTAATGGTGTATTTTGTGTAGATATATTATTCAGAAACATCGCTTGTGGTCCTAATATTCCAAGAGCACTGGCATTTTTTTCCGAGGAACTTAATTTAACAATATGATCTGAAATAGAAACCACTTTCCTACTCCAGAATAAACATTTTAATTATCTATTCAGCAGTTAAATATTACAATGATAAGATCTTATAAATTTATGTATGAATAATCATCATGTTGAATGGTGCCAGACTTCATCCTTTTTAATGTTAACAAATATCCAATTAGGCATTAAGTTGGGCCCTGCAAAGCCCATTTCCAGAGGAAGAAAAAACCCAAGCTACTAATCAGACTGTGCTGACAAAAACACAATTAAAAAGCCATACCCTTTAACCACGGTGAAAAAAACAAGTTACAATGCACGTTCCCTCTCTCACAGTCAATGCAGTTCTACCATGCAAATAATTCATTACTTCATATATTCTTGTTTACATATGTTTTAAAGAACAGCATCATGACAGCTAATGTTCTTGGCTTTAAGATGGCAAGAGAAAGATCACTGAAGCGTGTAAAATTTATACATTTCAGTTCCCAAGCCAACATTAGGGGCAACTACCATCAAACCTGCTCTGCTTCCAAATAAAAAAAAATGAAAAGTCAAAAAACATCTCAGGAAAGCTCCCAAACTACAGAATATACTTTTTCTCACAACCGGGCAACAAGTCAATAGCCCAACCTTATACTTCCCCCCAGCAATACAGAGAAATTCCACATAAGGAGGAGGAGAAAGGCTTTCCAACACTCTTCAACATAAAATGAGCCATAGCAACAACCTCTAAGCACATGCTTCCTTTTGACAGAAACTTTTTAAATAGAGTTAAATATGTTCTTCATAATATGGATATTCTTGGCTGAAGCCAGGTCGGAATAAATATGCAAAAAAGAAATGTATTACCCTCTACCAGACCAAAACTAGGGTTGTTTGTTTTTTTTTTTAAATATGTAGACACCTGAACTTGTTAACATGTCCAAGCACTCACGTACACATTTAAACAATTACAGACACAAACTGTTCTCAAGACAAAGCCACGTGTGCTGTTGTAACGCAGGTTAATTCCAAGCTCTTTACTGAGCTGGGTAGTTGGTAGCTGCTCCCTTTTTGTGGTATCAGCAGCAGTTGTGCCTAAGGACACAGTCTTTCCAAGTGTCATGAGATTATGCTGTAAAACATTTAGTTTCCTTAGTATTTAGTTACAGCTCTTCTGGTATGTGCAGTTGTTTTCAATCTAAACAGTATTTCCTCTTGTGGATACCGTAAGGCCTTCACAACAGAGCTAAATACCGGAAAATTCGTGCAACAGCTTATCCAGAATGGTATTACAGTGGTGAAGCATGAAGCACTTAAGAATGAATGAGGAAAATGCTCATTTGCAATACAATGGAAGTTATTATGTGAGCCATTTTAAAGACCGCGGCCAGACCGTGCGTGCAGGCGTACCATGCGAACACGCATGCAGGATAGGAATGCCCTGAACACCATTAGCATTCCCGTTCCCATGTTCTGGTGGAACGGAAGCAATGCACTTGCAGTTTCATCTTGCCAAAATACCGGAAGCTAAGAGAAAACAGAAGAGGGAACCAAAATTCCAAATACCTCACTTTTGTCAATAAAGGTAGACACAAACTAATGAGCAGACTTATCAACAATCGTACTGCCTTGCAACACCCTTTCAGCCTAGTAGAGTTACTAATCCTTTAAGGAATAAAATTAAGAGAATCAGAAACATATATATTTTGTTTAGTAAATAATTACTGGAATAATAGAGATTTGGAAAATATAATCTGTTTATCAAATTCAGCAGAAACCCCTTCTGTAGATTTCAGTTTATCATCTTAATCTGCCCCAGCAGGAATATCTACCTGTTCATTTAAACACTATATATATTTTCTTTGCCATAGTAATCTGAACAAATTGGACTGTAAATTGCAATGACGCACGGGTCACATTTTATATTCAGACTGCATTCAACTAAACACTATGATTTCCATACTAACTGAACATTAAGTTTACATTATAGTTTTCTGAATTATGTTTCTGCTGCCTAAAAATAAACAAAAAACCTAGGAATGGTGTATATGCAATCTGTTACATGAGGGTAACCAGAAAAAGGAAACTGCTATCCAGTGAGGTATCACCTCCTACATCCTTCATGGAGCCCAAACCCTCAAGCCAGGACTTTATGACCACTATGAACAGATTAAAGGTAAAACCCAGTTTCAAATCTCACTTTCTTTTTCTAATACACTTTTTAGAGATGGTGGTCGAAATAAGTCTTCATACACAGCAAGTTGAAAAGATATTGGCAAAATATCATATGATAATTTTTTTGTTATCTTGTCAGCTTTATTGCAATCAGAATATCCTAACACCACAATAATTTAAGTTCAGGGTAGAAATTCAAGTGGAAAATGGCCAAATGAAGGCATCTTAGGTACCAGGGCATCACCAACATACAACCTGGACTTCAAAGAAAAATTTGATAGAAAATGACATGAGGAACTGGTTTTCTTGCTGTTTATATGCACTGGCTTAAATTACCCACACCTTGTAAATACCTAGTTTGCCACCAGTTACAAATGGCAGGCTTGCTGTTCAGATCAGGTTTTGCTGTCTGCTAAAAAGCTTTTCAGAAAAGTGGTCAGCAAGGTACAAAAAAAATTCCTTGGAAGCAGGAACTTTCATATAAATCCTACGGTTCTGTATTTATCAAAAGTTTATGTAACCTAAAGGAAATGGTAGCAGAGCATAATATAATTTGGAGAGTGATGCAGAGTAGAGTAGGAAGTTTTCTTTGCTCATACAGTGCTGAGAGAGAAAACAGACTAATCCTTGCTAAATATTTTGCAGAAGTATGTCCATAACTAAAGGGTTGGGGTTTTTGTCCTACCCATCAGATTTTCGGTATAAAACCAATTCTACCACTATCCTTCTGAGTCTTGGCATTTTTATGGAAATACCTTTGGACACCTCTAGTTGCTTGCTGCCTGCATACTTTGCTTTGGTGGGGACAGTGTGAACTGCAACTCTGGGTCTGAATGTAAAAATCCATTTATCTAGCAAGCAAGCACGTATATCTACCAGAAATATATCTGTGATACTGAAGCTAAACGTTACTATATTTCCCTGTGTTCTCCTCTTCTTCAGCATATGTATTAGAGAGAGGGAGGGAGGGAAGGACTGAAGGTCCTGGGCCAAACAAGTGATCACATTGCTTCAAATCTATTCAGGAGAAATCTCTCGGCTTCTAGAGACTTACAGTCTTATAGCAAGGAGTTACTACTGCATTCCCCTTTTTAAAAAAATATGGCATATGGACTATCTAATGCTTGAATTCCATTTGAAAAGTTTAAGTTGTACACAGCATGCCCTCTTATGCTTCTTCAAACTTTTATCTTTGACTCGTTAATCAATAGAATTACAAATGGGGTGGTGGGGTGGTAGGGGGAACAGTGAATCAAAACCCAAATGTTTCAGCAGCCCAGACAGAGCAGACAGAGATCTGAAATTTTTTTTTTTTTCTATTTGTTACGTAGCAGCCTAATGGTTGTAAGAGTATATAATGAAAATGAACGAGTTTTGCAGTCATCAACTCCTCAGATTTGCTTCTGTGTTTAATAAACCTCAAAAGGTATTTAACGCTTCTCATCCTTATTCTTCCATGAGCATTATTAAACTCACAGAACATAAATGGTAGCATTCAGCTTTTTACACTCTACATCCTAGTTAGCTGAAACAAGTCTGATCTAAAAATGCAGTGAAAAGTCTCTGTTACTAGCTCGAAGTATTTTCTACATGCTTAAGCTGTTGTTTCCTTTGCATTTGTACACAAACTCCCTGCACTACTAACTACTTTAACTTGGCTGAAAGTTGCGGTTTGTTTTTGAGTTGTTCTTCGGTTGTGGTTTTTTTTCCCCTCCGTGCCACCCAGTGTCTACAGGAAGATTATGACATGCTATGTAAACTTCACTGCCGAATATGTTCCCTATTGACTACAGGTTTTGGTGAAGAGATCTGTGACAACCAAAGTATACTAGATAATATGGGTGGGGCTAATGATGCAATTTGAATTAATGCCTACCCTACATCTCTAGTTTAACTGTTAAACTTCATTTTCTATCAAAAAATATACAGAGCTATCTGTAATGTTTTGAAATCAATATGTTAATTTTTTTAGGAAGAGAAAGGCAGCCATGATTAGATGTGCAATCTAGCAATTTTAGGATTCTGATTGTCTCCAACAGCTTGACAGTACTTTCTCAAAACAAGAGCTGCTAAAATTCCAACAGCTTTGAGTTAGCATGACAGTGTGAGAAAGATGAAAGGACAATTATTCATTTGCAACCTTTCATGTATATTAATGTCTTTTTAGGAGACCACTCTCAATTCTTACTACTGAAAGCAGGGAAAAGGCACAGAATGAGGAAGCAGCGTTTAAAAGTTAGTAGAGTTCCAATCCCTCAGAAACTAAGAATTCTTCAGCAAAGTCAGAATGGCTGTTTAAGAGACATCTTTGTCAGTTCAGACTATCTCCACTTGCATAACATCACAGAATTGCCCGTTGCATCTACATATTGCTCAGTTTATCTTTGAATTCTGAACCGTTCCAGACTATGCAGGGACTAGAAACTGATGTTTAAAATCTTGCCCTGTACTCCCCTTCTCCTATTTATCACACACAGTTCTCCAGGATTGAGTCCTACTGGTCTTTGCTCTGCTTGCCTGCTGAATACTTGTTTTCCTTTGTTGAGCTTGAGAAGTTTTCTTTCTGTCCTTGAGCTTGACTTTTCATAGTTTCTTTTAATACAGCATTAACACAGCTAATTCTCTCTAAAGCATTTTTTTCATCTCTTTCATGCAAAGTTTGGACTCAGTGAGCTAAAGCAGATGAGGTCAGTCTTTTCTTCTGCCTTTTGAGCCAGATTGGTTGAGTTCCACTGTGTAGCAAGCATTGCACAATGGCTCCACGATTGGCATAAAGAAATACGTGAAAATAAGGAACGTGTAGAACAACCTAACTTAAAATTAGTTTACAAATCAGAATAAAATCCACATTAGTTACCAAATATAGATTATCACCTGTCCTTTTATATCACCTAATTTGTGTAAAAGTCCACGGGAAGAGCTCAAGATCTATTTAAACAGGACTTACCTTCAGGGCTGTGATGATTTTCTCTGAAGAAAATGTTTTTTTTCCTACTTTAAAAACAAAGCTAAAAATAAATCCATGCAAAATATGAAATTCAACAAAAAATGAAAAGCACACACTGTCCAGATGGAAACACTTACAATTCTGTGAACAGAACATGACTGAATTAGAAATAAGATCTGGATTCCCACTCCAGTCCTCCTCAGTCTATCAACAAGTGTGTTCTGCAATGCTGGAGCAGGGAGGCTGAACCAGATGACCTCCAGAGCTCCCTTCATCATCCCAACATCAGCTGAGTTTGTAATTTAGGTACCATATATTACCAACTGTAGAACTTACGTTAGCCTAGCTGACAATTAGCATTAACATCTGTCAATGAACTTGAATTAACCCTGCAGGATAAGGGCTAACTCTTACAACCTAGTTATAAGAATAGAGAAGCAATTTAACCCTAAACCACTTCTTAATTATTGTTAACGCTCCAGAACTCCAGAGGACCTTTGAGGCAAGGAGACTACGAGTGCCAGCACCAGCCAGTTGTTAGACACCATCTGACTTCGAAGCTGCCAGTCAAGAATTATGCCTGTATAATTTAATAGTTATAATTTACTTACAACACTACAATTTCTTCTATTTTGATGTTGCTTTCACAAGCACTTCTCCCATCGGGAAATTTAGTCAGTTGCTCAGGAGCCCTTCTAATAAACCAGAAGACAGGAAAAAAAATTACTTTTGAGAACATGTTTCCTGCTCTAGGTTCAGTCTTCAACATTTCTGTTTGGCAATGGTCGTTTTGGTCAAATATGGGAAATGTTCCACTGTTTTAATCACTTTTTCTTTAATGTTCTGTTATATGACTTTTTTTTTTAATTGTTAATTACACCAATTTATTGTTCTACCTAACTCATTTTTGGCACCTTTACCTGATACCGGCTGCATTAATGATGTATAAGTGCTTCCCATTACAATATTTGGCACTCCTCCTGTGCCCTGACAAGAGCCTGGGTACAGACTACAGTGTCCAGGCTCAAGTCTACCCAATAGTTAAGATTTCCTACAATCCATGGCTGCCAGACTTGGCTCTTTCTATAGCTTCTGGAAAGCAACAGTCCCAGTGCCCACGTTTGGAACTGACTGCAGCCAGCCTCATTGCAGGTGTCTGTCTGAATCCCATTCACTTTTAGGATTTCAGTCACACAGAGAAAGAAAAGTCTGTAGCTACATGTTATTTTTGATGTAGACTTCACAACTTGGAGCTCAATATTTAATTACACTGCCCCAGTGGCTCCTGCACTATGAGAAAATTTCCAGTCACTAGAGGAGTAGGTTACCAGTTCTGTCTGAATCTCTTCTTTTTGGAAAAATCCAACTGGTGTATCACGCAATCCCTTTTGCTTGTGGAAAATCAGCCTTCTGCTTAAGAAATGCAAATGCTTTAGCAAGCTCATCCTGCTGTGTGTTTCTAAGGAGCAGCTACCCTTCAGCTATGACAAACACTTTGATAATACCATTCCTCCCAGGGAAGGACAGTTTGACGTCCAAAGGAATTTTGAGGGTTTTTTTCTGTCACCACTAGAAAACTTTCTTTATTATTTTCTGTATACAGTTTGCAAGCCAGCTATTGTAATCCTTCAAAACAAAACACTTATGCTGTTTTATCTCTGCAATACCACAGAGGCTATTAGCAGGTAGAATAGAAAACAAGTCAGATGAATTTAACCCAAGCATGCTTATTCACCATAAATAAGGCTTCCTACAGGGTTTTTTCCACCTGTTTAGAAATAGGTTCTACACCATCAATTTCCCTTACATAATGTACAATAAAACATTTCCTGTATGAAGCTACACCACCACATAGGAAAGCTGTATAAAGGAAAAATACTCATGATAATGAAAAAAACAGAAAGTATTGTCTAAAGGAATTCAAAATAATATATTTGTAAAGAATCGGTTATTATTTTAATATGCAGATTTGTTACCACCTGCATATCTTTAATTAAAACTGCACTCTTAAACTATTATAAGGCATTATCATGTGATCAGAGCTCTGCAAACTGTTGAAATTATATTCATCATAAACCTGACATTTCTTTACTTGAAAAATGCATTATTTCTCATGGTGATAAACTAATCACCAAGAAGTATCAACTGTCTTTAAGCACATCCCGTTATAAACTCATTTTGTTTTAATGTATACAAGCATCTGACAATTTGTGCCTCTGTGTGACTGCTTTGATTTCTGTCATGTGGTCTGCACTGGCTGGTTTTCTTTTTTACCAGACCTGCTGAGAAGACTGGTTCGGTTTTGTTTACATCGGGCATTGTGGCAGGCTGCAACTTGCACCAGCTACACCCCTGCTCTCTGATGCTACTAGATGACACATGCCTTGGTGTTCTCTTACAACTCAGACTACAGCTTCCAAATCTGCAGAGCACGGCTCCACCAGCCATTCTGCAATGTGACCTCGACTAGGAAGATTCCCATCCATGATGGTGACCATGACTGTCTTCAAGTACTTCTCGCTCCCAAGCAAAATTCTCCTCTCAAAAGCAGATCAAATATTCAGTTTGGAATGTTCAAATCTGAGTATTATGACCCAGTAACAGGACTTCATTGCATATATTGGTAATGGTTTTTACATTAGTAGGTGGACAACAAATCAACATTTCCCATAATTTTTTTAAGCTGCAAGAGGACAGATTTAAATTAGATATTATAAAGAAATTCTTTACAGTGAGGGTGGGGAGGCATTGGGACAGGTTGCCCAGGGAAGCTGTGGATGCCCCATCCCTAGAAGTGTTCAGGACCAGGTTGGATGTGGCTTGCCCATGACAGAGGAATTAGAACTAGATGATCTTTAAGGACCCTTCCAACCCAAACCATTCTATGATTCTATGATTTTAGAAGGGAGATTAAACTCGAGGTAAATCTTACCTGCTGATTTTCTTTTGCTTTACTAATTGAATACACCTATTGCTTTTATAATGTCCTGGAAAGAATTTTACCATCAAGTAATATCTTGCGCATTGTCAAAATGATGAAGAAATTTGCCATATCTGAACAACTCGCTGACAGGTGCAATGGAATTTTCTTTTTTCTCCTGTACAGAAATTCTAAAGCTGCAAGTGGCTGGAAGGAAGAGGGGGTGCCCTGGGCTGCCACTTTGGCAGTTCTGTGATATTTCAGTCAGCACAGGCACAGGCAGCAAGGAACTGGAGAAATCAGAAGGTGGATGAAATTGGGGTAATTAGCCCAACACATTACAGCTGCTTCAAAGGGACTGTGTCATCCTTATTTGTCCAAGGTCCTCTCTCAGTCTGAAATCTGTGGGCTGCAGACTGGACCAAACTATGCATATCAGCATCAAAAGAGAGGTAAAGCACAAGCCAGTGCCAGAAAGTGAATAAATACTAAGGATGAAGTGAGGCAGGAGAAATACCTTCCCTTCCAAAGATACCACCTCTGCTACTGGTCCCTGCCTGTCCCACTGTACTGGGTTTGCATGGCAAGGGTTTGGTAGCTGGAGGTCTTCTGTGAGAAGCTGCTAGAAGCTTTCCCTGTGTCTCCCTATGTCTGATAGGGCCAATGCCAGCCGGCTCAGAGACGGATTCACTGCTGACCAAGGCTGAGAGCCCATCAGTGACAGTGGTAGCACCTATGAAGCTGGGTGGGGAGCAGGGATATGGGGTGGAATGGCAGCCAGAGATGAAAGGAGTGAGACTCTGAGAGAGCAGCAGCCCCGCAGCCCCCAGGCGGGTGCAGGAGGCCGAGGGGCTCCAGGCCCTGAGCAGATCCCCCCGGCAGCCCCTGGTGCAGCCCCCGGCGGGGCAGGCTGTGCCCCTCAGCCCCGGGGGGCAGCAGGGGGAAGATCCCCTGGGACCCCAGGCTGGGGCGGGGGTCCCCGCAGGGGCCATGCTGTCCTTAAGGAAGCGCAAGAGCAATGAAAGAACCTAACTTTTCAATCAAAGTGCGTGAAATTGCTCTGAAGTCTAGCTTTTTTCCTATTTTCCTCAATGACCAATTGGTCAGAAAAAGAGACATGATCAAAGATACCACATACTGCTGTCAAAGTTCTTCTAACCCATTTAACAGCTATCACTTCAGTAATTAACTGAAATACATTTCGTTTACACACAATTAAATTGGTCAATGCAATACGCAAAATAAATTTGTGATACAAAACTTCAACTGCTACCCAAAATTAAACCCACCTTTTTTGTTACGAGAGCTTTAGTGCCACATTATTTTTCAAATATATTTGTAATTGGAATAGAATCTGTTTCATTAATGCCATGTCAGGATGAACAATTACTAGCTTTGACAGAGTACAACATTTCCTTTACCCACTGGAGTACAGCTCTTTACAAAACTGATACATCAGCATAAAATGATCTAAAGAAAGTGTGAACCTTGCAGCTTTGTTTAACTGATGTGAAATGAAACTGAAGCAAACACATTTTACATTGTAGGCTGTTTCATCAGAAATATAATCATTTACATTTTAGTTTTTTGTGTCAAAGTGTATTTTTTCTTTACCTGCTATTCTGTTTCAGTTCTTAACATTTAATCTTAGAGCTATGTCTTGATCATAGCAGAAAATCTTACCAAATTCCCTTTGAAAACAGCAAAAATCCACTTGTATCAAATAGTAATGTATAGAGGAGTATGCTTACTTCTCAATCTCAGCCAGCAAAACTTCTTTCAAATATTCATATTCTTCTTGGTTACTTTAAATTTTTCAGCCAGAATTTAACAATACAGATTCTACTTTTTCAAATTTTTGATGCCTGCCTGGAGGATTTTGTAAGGATTTGCAACAACCCCTAACAACCGCATCATTCAGCAGAAGCTAACCCACTTCATTTGTTATCATCTGTGGTCAAGACTATGGCATCAGGGTTAACAGGT
The DNA here is from genome assembly GCF_015220075.1 of Falco rusticolus. NCBI lineage: Eukaryota > Metazoa > Chordata > Aves > Falconiformes > Falconidae > Falco > Falco rusticolus. Next base: position 118,555,092 of record NC_051187.1, read on the forward strand.
TTATAAAAGTATTCCTAAACAGCCTCATCCATAAGCGAAGACCCTTCCTGAAACGTGCCCTTGGAAGAAAGTCTTGCAACTGAACAGGTATTTTCAAAGTTTTAAAAAAGCCTAAAGTACTCTCACCCACTTTTGAGAAGTCCCTTTACACATATAATAAAGGATGATATTTTTTTAATCAGTGCTTGTATTTGCAACATACATCACTGTTATTATGATGTGTCAGAAAACAGGTATTAGTAGAGTGGGAAGCACTTTTTTCAGTACTGGAGATAAGAAACATAGATAGGCTAAAGCAGATTAGGTTACCAGTTCTTCTCAAATGCTTAACAAAAGACCAAAGACAGATCAAAAGGTTAACATTAAATATTATATTCATATTCAGAGTAGTCTGTGAGAGCAAACTGGTACTTTATACAGCATCATTTTTGCCCAGCCTTTGTCAGCTTTTTTTAAAATCTTTCAAACCAAAACCTAAGTGCTACATCTTAAATATTCATGTTCTTTACTAGTCATCTTCACAAAAGTAAAAGTCTCCTGTTTAGCTAGACAGAAATACAAACACACAAGGAGAAAACTGTCATCCATCATTCTAGTTAGAAAGTAATTTACAAAATATGTTACAATGAGCAGAAGACAGGACACCATTTATTCAGTAATCTTGTAAGTAAAATTTACCAAATTAATATTTTCCTGAAAATAGCACAACTAATACCTATACCTCAAAGCCAATTTTTCACTCTCTTCAATAGCTTTCAGATTATTAGTGAAATGTAGTTTTGCAATTTTTCTCTCATGCTACAATACAAGTGAGGAAACACAGCATCACAGGGGACCCACAATTTCAATTGTGCACTCACTAGGCACAACTGAATAGAAACGCTTTAAAAGCTTCTCAGTCATTCCAAGTTAAATGCTAAATAAAACAGAATTATGGGTTTGGAGGAAGAAAAAACATTGTCTTGTTTTGCCCCAATCCCAATATCACTGGAAACACTTCTGCAGACTTCCATCTTTTTTCAGTTACACATTCCTATACAGTTACATCGGAGACCTAATTTGCTTGAACTGAGATTTTGAAAAAGACCTAGAAAGAAGCTAACTTGAAAATGATAAAACACAGTGTACTCAAGAGGAAAAATGAATGATTTATGGTTCAGAATTAGCGGATGAACAAATTTCACTGTTCTGTTTTCTCCCTCAATCCATGCTTATAAATACCAGCCATTATAATAAAGTACGGTTTACTCGTGAGGCATCTTTAATGATGCTGACTCAGCTGATGCTGATGAGATTTTTAAAACCCGGACTTTCTTGATTAGATTGCAATATTAAGGCCTCTTAGTATCACGAGAAAGCTACTGTCTAGATACAGAGTACTGTTTTGGGGGTTGCTTTTTAATTCTTTTTCTCCTGTGCAGTCTGAACACGACACTGATGTACAAAGCAACATCAGTCTATTCTCTGTAGAGAAGAGCACCTCCTTTCAGATTCCCAGAGCCAGGCATCATCAGAGATCTACCCGAAATGTGGATGCTAAGCAAAAGCAAAATCTGCATGTATTTCGCTGAGTGACATACATTGCTATTTTTGAAGTCAAAGATCTAGTTGCAGACAAAAAGGTACTGATTACATGTGTAGCTACACTGAACGAACCCCACTTGGGTTCTGATCAGCAATAGAATGTCACGTGACTCATCTGAGACATAATAAAATCACTGAGGATACAAATGGGTATTCATAGACAGGCTAAGTAAAGCTCTGCTCTTAATAGTGAGATTCTTTCACATCCTTCATCCAGCCAAAACAATGAATTATCAATGCCGTGTGACTCAAATGTATTTTGCAAGTTACCTGTAAAATTCTGTGGGTTGCCTGGACAGATCCATCAGACTTAGATCAATGTATGTATACAACTGTACTTTAGAAATCAGTGGTGTTGCAGTGGTACAGTAGTAAAACAGATAAAAGTCATCTCATTGATCACATCAATTAAAACAATTTTCCTCAAACACGGATAAATGCCTGTTATACATGCAACAACAAAACAAGCAAGCTGATCATTTGCATACCACATACAGCCTGCTTCATCAGTGAGACCGGCTGATGAAAGGAAAAGTTTCCTTTATATTATTAGCTGGTTTTCAGTTACCATAATATAAATCAATGCACAGTAAATGGGTACTAGAAATCACGCTGTTCCTAGACTTAAGAGAAGATAGAAAGCAATTTCTTAATTAAGAAAGCAGGATGAGAATCAAATTGCTGTGTTATTCTGTAGTAACGCTGGAGATACAAATAACAATATGCACCCAAAACAGATCAAGCATCAAAAACGGCAGAGTTTTGTAAAACTTGAACTTTTTAAAACAGAAAATGAAAATAACAAAACCCCCAAACCAACCAACCCAAGGAAAAATGTTTGAAATAACAAGTTTGGAGAAGGTGAAGGGTTTGTGAAAGCAAAGAAGAAATGTTTGTTCATAGGGTAGTTCTGCAAAATATGCTCAGTCTTTCTGCATTTCATTTGGCTGAACATGTAGGAGAGGAAACAGAATCCCAGCCCGGATGAAATCAGACCTGCATAATGTAATCAAGAATAAGAAGGTATTATATGTCAGATATAAGGCACGCAGAAGTTGAAATGAGGAAAGGAAACATAAGTCAAATATGGAAAATGGACATAAACTGTACAAGAAGCTAAGATTTTTCTCCAAGTACATTAAAAACATTGTGAAGACGACAGATCAGATTCAAAGACATGGAAAAAATAATGTGCTGACAGCAGAGGTATGAATGAAAGAAAATTTACTTATTAATTCCATATTCACAAGAGGCCAGGGTCATCAACAGGAGTCACTTATAAAGGATGAAAAATTGTTACTGAGAAAGGTATCACACCAGAAAATGTTAAAGAATCCCCAAGACATACAACAACTACAGGGCATCAATAGAAGATTAATATATTAGCTTCTAATCTTAACTGAAAAGTCTCTGAATGAAGTTATGTGCTGAAAATAACAAGACATTGCCTTGAAATTCCAGTCTCAAAGATGTAAATAAATGGAAATGTATACTTAAATTCACATTTTGCCTTAAGAAATCAAGTGAAGAAACTCAGCAAAGTTGTAATATAAAGTGACCATTATCAATAAGATCCTAGTGTCCGACCCTTTTTTTTAAACAGATGGTTATTCACTTCCTTTAATGTATGTATCCACAGTACCTCATACTTTATAAACAATGCCTTAAAAATAAATATACGTTAATTCATTATTCTTATCACACACATTAGAAAAATTAAATGAGGATATAAAAGAAAGAAACGTACGGGATTAATACAACACTAAAATAGTATTGTATGTGGATTTAAAACACTGCCCATCAAATCAAGTCAAGATTCCGGCGCTACAGGAACACTCCACCTGCCTACTGCTATGATTATTCACACAGAAATCCTAACATTGGACAACACTGCACTACTGAAAATGTGACAACTGCAAAGGGAAGGCCTCCCGGGTATTTATCCCTGACTTGAATTAGGACCTTGCCCCCTACAGAAAAAATTAGTGTCGACCTAATTAAATATCCATAGAATCTTTTTTTTTTTTTTTTTTTTTTAACTTAAGGTAATTGCTAATATGGCTATGTTCCTATTTTAGGCACAGTCTCAGCCATCAGGAACTGCAACCCTTGACTAAGTAACTACATAATGACTTACAGTTTCTCTTCTAACACTAAAATAAATCGGAATCTGTGCCCAGCAGCCATGTACTTTGCAGAACTTACCAGTGAGGCTGCCAGCCCTATACACATATTTCAGTGAAGAGGCCCAAAATCAATGAAGGACTAAGCATATGCTTAATTATACTTAAGCATGTACTTAAGCATGTGCTTAAGCATTTCTTAAATTGGCACTGTAATTAAGATTGCATTTTCTAGGATATCAGTTTGACACTAATTGTAATCAATGCAAATTTATTCTTTTTAGTATTTGTTCACGGAGCAATCCTGATTTCAGTTGAATGTATCTATTAATCTCATAACACAACTCCGCAATTTTCTGTCTGTGAGTTGAAATGAGCAGTTACTGTTCATGAGTCTTTCTGGATTCCTTAAATGTCATGGAATCACTTTGTTCTGCTACAAAACAAAAAACATTTGAAAGCATTAAACTGGTCATATGTCATGAATAGTTAGAGGAGAGAATATTTATGTAAAATTAAATACATAACTAATCATCTACAGTTCTACCAAAACAATACTAAACAGCAGCTTTTCAGTGCGAGTCTATATGCCATATTTGTGCTATAGATCAGTTGAACCTGGAAAAGACTCTCTCAGCTCTCATAGCTGCATGAATAGCTTCACTGAATAATTTCAGTGTTCAGGCATAGATGGGAAAAGCAGCTTTTCTTCTCTCTGCCTTGCTACTATAGACACTCCAAAAGCCAGGAATCACTAAGTGACTGGGGTTTTTCCCCCCCCCCCCGCTGTGTATAATCAAGTTAGTAAGGGCTCCCTACTCATCTCACCAGAGTTTGAAGGCTTATCTCTTCCATGAGTAAAATGCCACACTAAGGAGTTAAAAATAAGGGGGAACTGGATTCCCATGAGAGAACAATTAGTGTTTCACATGCTCCACAGGAGAGCTGCTTACATACACTCCTAGCATGCTGATGTTGGAAGAAAGGGAATTAGCATTTCCCAGCATCATCTTTAATAGCTCACTAAATGTAAAGTGTACTTTACCAACAGTTTTGCCTGCAACAGCTTGCAGTTAGTTCAATTTTGAACCCTTTCCTGCACGACAAACCACAGAGCCTATGGTAACCTTTGTATCCAGTCCATAAAATTCTGTCTTATATACAACTCGCCTTTGGGAAGACATCCAGGCTTAAATTTACAGACTCCAAATAATAAATTAAATCTACAGACTTCACCACATCCTCAAAAAATCCTTTCAGTAGCTGCAGTACTTCAACTTAAAAACATGCTTTTAATTTATTTTACCTAGTTTCAACTTCAAACAACTGGATATTGTGTTATTTTTCCTGTGCCATGAAAAATTACTTGCTGCTGTATATCTCATCCCTACTAATATACTTGCAAACAGTACTGAGATCAGTTCTAACTTAATTTCAGTAACTTAGCTTCAAAGTTTTACTGCATGAAACTGTCTTTCCAGAAAGATTCATTCTCGTAACTTTTTTTTCCTCAAATCTTACTCAACTTTTCCACAAGTATTTAAAAATTCTGGTCTGAAAAGAGAATCTGAAAACAGTAGTCTAGCACTGTGCTCAGTAATATCAAATAGCAAAGTAACTCAGCCTTTCTATTCTGAGATTATATAACATTTCACACTTTTAGCTTCCAGTTTTTAGTGAAGTTCACATTCATTTGACTAAGACAGGCACTTTTAAATCCAAATCCATACATTAAGTCTGAAAGTGAGATTTACAGATGGCTCACAAATTTAAAATTGTGATCTCCATACAGTTACGTTAGCCTAGAAAGATCTTAACTTCATAGGCCTATCAGCTTTCAAAACTCAGGTTCCTTATGATCCCCAAAATTCTGGTGGAGAAGTCTTGTGTCTTGACACAGCTGAGGAACTTCACATTTATTTCATGCTTACCTCCCAGCAAGGTCAAAAAAACTAAGCCTTCTATGCATCCTGCACAATAAGTACAGCTAACATGCAGCAGAATTCTGATTGATTTTATATACGCTGGAAGATATGATATCCGCTTTTTATTTATAGATCAGTTAACCCACCAAGGAGTGAGACGCTTTGATTTAATCCTCTCTATTTGAAGAAAGGATTCAAATACATCTGTAGAATGACTCAGAAAAGCGTACTTACTTTTAGTGTATGTTAACCTTCAGTGTACATAAGTAAATACATATGCATATGAATTATAGAGGGAGATGAAGGACTGCTCTATAAACACCTCTAGGAAATGTTCCATTATGTATCTTAGGTTTTTATTTCTTAAGGATCAGAGAGTGAACATGATTCTTACCGTATTGCTACTCCAAGGACTCTGAGATGCTTTATAGGCTACCCTGTTCATAATTTCTTGAATCAGAAAGGTACCCGAGACCCAGATTTCAGCTGGGTTTCCTAATTTAGAGATGCACGGTTACATTCACTCCCTCTCTAGCCCAATGAATCTGACATTATACCATACTCCATCCTAGAAACCTGAGAACAGAGAATATTCTCCTGACATCACTGAACAATACATCTAAATCTCAAGCAGCTGGAATGACTTTAAAATGTACACGGCACTTTGTAATTCAGATGGGGGTCTTAGGAAACTTTTTTGCACAAGAGTTGTGTATAGTTTGCATTCAACTGTCTACCCCTATTTTTACACAACTTGTAAAGGGAACCATGAATTTCAGCTTCACGTTGGCGGATGCTTAACTGAGGTATTACGTCATTGACCACATCTGCACTTTAGCCCGGTCAGTAAATCCCCTTTTTTCTTAGACATCATCATATTCTGTTATTCCAATATTACAAATAGACTTTCTGGTTTTGAACATATGAATTTAACTTTACAGAAGTAATGAACTTTAAATGATTCTGCTAATTGATTTACTATTCCACTTTATTTTGAAAAAAAGAAAAAAATCCGGATGGCACTGCATTACGTGCCAAGTGTATGTGTCTGTGAAAACCCAAAAGAAACACCCCTGCTGATGCACCCTTTTTTCCAACACCTTGAGACAGACTACTTCAGAGATATTCACAGTGTCAAGTTTAGACACAAACATTCTGTACCCTACCAATCTGTACTACCACAATTTTAATGGATAACATTTTAATTTGGTACTGATTCTACCAGGTGATGGTCACCATCATTTGTTTGCTAGTACTCCATAATATGGATAGGTCCAGATTTCTCTTAAGTTCACACATACAAAGCTACTCATTAATAATGCTACAGCTACATGAAAACTGAACATTATTCTTGTTCCTAAGAGATATTTCTTCAGCATCAGGAACACAGCAAGGGGTAGTGTTCGACAGGGGGAGGATTACATTGCCACTACTTAAGGTGTATCCGTTACATGGATAAATGAAAGATTTCAGTCTCCAGAAATAACAATCCAGCACCTTTCACAAGCACTAAATTCAGCTGAATAAAAGCTAAAAAGCAGAAAATAGACTAACTTGAATTGCAAATGTAATCACAGATACCAGACACTAACCTTAAAGCTTTCAAGGTGAAATTCACCCATCCCTGCACCATGCTGAGGATCAAGTGCAGTGCCCTGAGCAGGCATTGTGGGAATGGGAGCCTCCCGCCCCAGCTGTGCTCGTGATAAAGACTTGCTGCAAAGCCCCTCTCATTCCAATTCTATTCATAAGCTGGTAGAAAAGCTGCATTTTTTTCCTTCCCTTTACGTGGCCAGAAACACAGGATCTTCATAACCGTGGAAAAGGAGGCTTCTCCCTCCTTCTGTCAGGATAACTCTCAGTCATATAGCCAGTTTGGCTACGTGGCATGAAAAGTTGGGAGTCAAGGCTCTCTCTTATCAGGGTTGCAGCTTACCTTGCGGTAGATATGTTGTGCTTTAAGGTATAAACAGGTTGAATCTTCAATCATCCAAAAATAGAGAACTAAATAATTCACTTCCAGCATGTAAAGCCACTTGTTTCAAGTAATGATCTTGAATAACCCCTTTCTTGTTTTTCCTTCTCTTTCTCTGTTTTACTCATGATATCCTACTTGAGTGGCTCAAGCTGACTGCAGTGCAGCTAAGGATCAAACACTTGAAGCTTTACTTCCAAGCATCCGGCACTAGACATGCTTATTAATATTCACTAGATAATTTCCTACTTTGCTGATAAAAGTTCTCTCAAAAGAGCTTTCTTTGGTGGAAAAAAAAAAAAAAAATAATCCATATACAGCAAATGAGCAAGTAACCACTATGAATTTGAAGGCAACTGTACGCAACAGTGACCTTAAGAACCAGGTGGCTGTGAAAATTCAACATACAAATGCTTTAATCCTGCTCCTTCTGCAGCCAATGTTTAGTGGATGCTGATGATCTATGACATATGAAATAAGACAATCATCAATCCTTCCCATGCAGGCAGGTATATGTGAATGCATCTACCAGCAAAGAACAGCTTGCACAGAAGATGCTAGGGTCTGAATTAGCTGGGAGAATGCCCTCTGACCGCTGCTACTATTCTTTCCCAGACTGAAGCTGGAAGACTGACATGCTGGCTAGATAAGATGCTGTTAAACAAAAAGTGGAACCATTCAGGGTTTAATACAATGAGTCATTCCCTGATGCTTTTTAGCCTTTTATGCCCCCAACAATTAAGTGCTATCATCCAAATACCTTTCCCCCCATGTACATGGGATGTACACCATTCCCCCCAAAAAAAGTTACTCCACGAATCTTATTTTCAGCTACCATGATAACAAGCTTGATATCTGAAAGTAGATTTCTTGCATTATATTTGCAGTATTCAAACCTGTCAGTTGATACAAGTACCACCATTGCATATACAGGTTCAGAATACATGTGGTGGGGTTTGGGAAGGTTCTGATAAGCATCAAACTGTAAGTAATGGACACTTGTCACTCTCAAAAGTAACAAAAAATTTCACTTGTTAGTGACTGGGAAGTGAAAATTCAAAACTACCAAATAAAAGAGCTTAAAAAATAAGAAATATTTTTTCTTCTTCTGTCCCCTTTTTATTAAGTACCATGCAACCAAACATCAGAAGTAGCCAATGGACTAGTTGATGAGCAAGAGAACAAGGAAGATTAAGTGTGATACGAAGGAAGAACACATAAAACTTAAGAACCACACCGTATCACATGTGTATTCGCAAATCTCATACCAACAAGTCCTTACTGTTGGTGAATATGTGCATATTATCAAGGCTAGGCAAAGCAACATAACCCTCCCCCCCTTTGCCAAAGGCTATGCGTTATCTAGTCACACCAAGCAGTCCTTCTGCTGAAGAGCTGAACTTTCCAACATCAATTAATTTTAGAAATATACCTAATAATGCAATAGTGAGGAAGTACATACAAAGCTATAATTGAAACCAAAGAAACTAAGGATGTTTAAACATCTTTTATTTAATTCCATTTGTTGTGTTAAAACACTTATGTGAAGTGTGCAGGTCTTAAAACAATGATCGGTGACTTAACAAATGTATCTTGGTTGAAAATGAAGGTGAAATATGTGGCTATATTAAGAAAAGCTGCTGCATTTCTTGTTATGGCTTTTCTTATATGAAATAGTTCAGCAGACAAGCATGGCAGAGAGGAATGAACAATACTTTAGCAATTCTAAATAGTGTCTTAATAATACTAAATGGTTAATCATTAATTTATAAAGTCAATTTCTCTTACGTGATGTCTTTGATACGTTGTGTGAAAACAATTACACATAACTATGCTCTTCAATTTATAAGTGGGTTGTACAAGTCTTAATAGCAACAATTCTATAAAGCATTTCAAAATCATGTCAAAAACCGGAGGTATTACCTTAAAAAGACGACGTTGACTTGTATCATATGTATCAGAACTGAAAAGTATAGGCCATAGGAATGCTAAAGGCTAAGAACAGAGTTCATTTTTGCCAAGAGAACTACAATCTGTTTTGAAATATATTGTTCTCAACACATGATGGTATGGATCATAAACCACCCAAGCAGAACACAGTTATACTCTTCATTACTACCACTGAAAAACTGTGAGCCAGTTCACAAGTCAAAAGGCAAATTTGGGGGGCAGGGGGTGGTGTTGGTGCAGCTTTCTCTGTGTCCCTTGATGCACTCTGCCATCCTGGTCTTCCAACTGCTACAATTCCTGGCAAGACACCATGGTTCATCGTATGAGCCATGGCCTCACATGTCCAGGCACTCTAAGAACACCACAAAAAAAAGACACCCTCTACACACCAAAATTTTGACAGTTCAAATGAAGACAGCATTTAGGGAGCTACAAGCAAATTATGAGAAAAAAAAAAAAAAATCATCCACATTCATAGATCAACAACCTGTTCTGTTGACAAAAATAGGAATTTTGAGGTAGGATTTGAAGGAGCAGAACAACTTTGTTCTGAAAATCCGGAAAGAGGTCTTTCTAAAGCAAAGGAGCAACATGAATATTCACAAATGAAAATAGTAAAAGTTATAAAAAGTGGTTTTATTGGTGAAAGGAAGAGAGAGATACGACAGACTAGGTATGGTCCCTGAAGGGTGATGAAAGTATTTCAAACAAACTGCTAATCAAAGATGGAATAAAATCATCAATGGAGAGATATACAGAAGTAGTAGATGACCAATACAATCAACACTCTTTGAAACATTCTAGAGGGATCACAGTGAAGTCAGTCATATTCTCAAATTCAGGGAAGTGGAAATGATAATAACCAAGTTGTTAGGAAAGAGCTCAGACTGGAGTTTAGTGTCAAGGAGCAAGCATTACACTGCTTTGTACATATTATGTGGAAACCGCCTACAAAACCTAGCCACAGCCCGGGAAACCCAAGGCTTCCGATACATGTCTGAGCCAACAAGGAAATCAGTTTCACAGAAGTGCTGCTGATGCTCACATGATTAATAGCAGAAACAGTCTAAAAGGCTCATGAGGAAAACAGAAGTACAATCTTTCCCTGAAAAACAGTGAGCTCAAGGATAAGAGATCTTCAGCTGGAGGTGTCACGGCCAGACTAATACCATCTGGAAAGGAGAAAAGTAGATCTTCCCTTAATTTGTGTTCCCCAAGAGCAAAAGAGTAGAGACATGAAGAGGGAAAACACAGACACACCAATGAGAGTGCCACAGAAAGTTAGAAAGGACATTAATGGGAATTTCCTTGTTCTCCAAAGGATCTGTTAAGACTGGGTATAGGTGTAGCAGAGAACCAGGAGGGAAAAAAAAAGTGTATATATATAGAAAAAAAGAAAGAACAGTCAGTAGTGCTGAAAATGACTGACAGGTTATGGAGGACCAGACTGGGATAGGAAGTAGTTATACAACTTTAGCAAAACTTAAGCTTAGGAAATGAAACCACTGAATTAAGGGGGCCAGGGATAAAGTCTGAGGAAAGGCGCTTCAGAGCACCTATGTGAACTCAGCTTAGCTATAAAAGGGAGAAATGTGGGATTCTGGGCATACAACTAGAGTGTTAACTGGGATAAAGGAAGTAGGGAAAATGCTATTCTTTTTAAAGGCTGGTGTTTGCTGCTTTGTGCCTGAAACAAGAGCAACAAAGCAGACTTTTACAGTAAAAGAGGAGAGCCAAAAAGAACAAAATTTAACGAAGTGAGTAGAAGGCACATGGGAGAAATTTATATTACTGAGGGAAAGCAGTGGAATAAAGAAAAATGTACAAGAAACTTCAATATCTGCACCTACCAAGAATGAGAACAGAGCTCCGAGAGGAAGGAAGCTCATATCAGACTTTGTATGTAACATTATTGGCACTCACTTTCAAAACCTCAGTATCAAGGACAGATAGAAATGATATACAGAACTCTGCTATAGCAATAGTAATTGCTACAAAAAAAGATTGCCAGCATGTAAAATTAACAGCAGCACCTGAACTGCAGAGTACATTATATATTGAAGTGCGTGAGAATTCTTTTTAGGCAGAACCTTTCCCTGGGGAGAACAGTATTATATAGTGCTTACAGAGAAAACTGGTATAATTTCTCTACCAGTGCTCCCAGTCAGATGCTCTGCTATTCTTTTACATCACAAGGAATATTACCATTGTTAACATTCCTGTTTTTTAAGCATCCAATGACCTTAACCAGGCTGAGTTCCTTTTCACCAGAACAGACTGAATGTGACAGACCTCTCCCAAAGACTTTGTTTTGTTATTACCATTGTTAACATTCCTGTTTTTCAAGCATCCAATGACCTTAACCAGGCTGAGTTCCTTTTCACCAGAACAGACTGAATGTGACAGACCTCTCCCAAAGACTTTGTTTTGTTGATGTTGAATAGAAAACGTGGAACGAGAGGCAAAGAGCAGCAAAGAAGAAAAGTGAATTAGAGGAGTATGGCAAACCAAAGCATAGGGTGTACGGAACCCTCAAGTGCCAAAACCACAGACTACTCTCTTCTACTTGCTGACCCATTATCAGGTTTCAATTTACTAGAAACATCTTGGAAAAAGATAGTCACGAGGTAGCAGCAGAAGGAAGGTAAGATGGTTCTTGGTGACTCCACATTTCTCCATGTAGCGCTCTCCTATACAAAAGGCAATATCAGAGAAGGAAACAAAAGCACCATGTCAAGAAAAGGCAGAGGACGGTCTTCCCAGTGGTGAAGAGACAGGGACGGGTGCTGGGATGATCTGTGTGCTTGTTCCAGTTTCCTCCCATGCAGCGTCAGTACCCTCTGAACAGAAGGGCTGCGATGCTTTGGCTAGATGAACTGCACAAGGTCTAGGGCTACCAGGCAGTACTGCAGGAGCAATGCTTGGGTTAGACCTTGCAGACAGACCACAGCGTAGTGTAAAAACTAACAAAGTCCAAGGACATCAGCATAACTCACATTATCCTCTCACTGACTCCAATCCTGTTTGAGTTGCTTAAGTGGCATCAGCAATTAACAGGATACATTTCCAGCTACATTTGAGACTGAGAACTAGAGATGTCAAGAAATTTTGTGTTGAACTTGCAATCAAATGATTACATTTATATTTTGTCATAAATTCACATCTCAGAACAAAGAGTACATTATAAGAACAGAACCATTTTCTGTCCCTCCAGCGCCCTAATGTAATCAGCCCTATTGCTCAAAGGAACTTAAAAGCTGCAAGACAACGTACTGCAGTCAGGAGAACCAAAGTAATTCACCAATGAATTACAGCAAGCCCCAGGTGCACGGGCTCTGTTCCATTCAGAAATGCCAGCAAAGCACTGTTTGTAGCTGTGTGGACCAGTCCCCATTCCTAGAAACGAAGGTGACCAGCTGCTCATGCTATATGTTACTGTTCCTCCGGACCAACTCTACTCCATCACTAGCACAGGACTCCTGAGCTGAATGTAGCAATGAAGACATAATTAACACAGCATCTGAGAATGGAATTCTGATTAACACCAAGTAGACATACAAACTTGTGTAAATCATCATGTCAATCCTTCGCAACAGAAAGAGCACCTTCATAGGTGGACAATCAGTCTCTTAGGCTTAATTATTCAACATATAATGCTGAGATAGCATATTTTCCTCTTACATGTACTGCAATCTAGATGCTGCACAAAGTCGCTGAAGTCATTTCAACCGAGCCCAGAATACTTACAGTACTGTAATTCTGCCTTAAATTCACTTTTAATTTAGATGAACCCTTTTTTTACAAGGCGCTTACAGAACACTGGGCAGAAATGTTAAGTCTAACTGCTGAGCATTTATTGAAAGGATTGCAATACACAAAAAGCAGAGTGAAAGTAATTCCAGGTGAAAAGATAATGAAAAACTCTTCCTTTTTATAGACTTCATTTTGCCACAAAATTTTCTTCAAATGTGAGGGAAATTTCTTATGCCCAGACTTTGAAGTTTCCTCCCTGCTAAATGTGAAATCACTCAAAAAGGATTCCCACTGAAATCAACAAAAAGTAGTGATTAATGGTTCGTACTGTGCCGAGAAGTCGGGCTCCTCAGGGCTCCGTCTTGAGACCTATCCTCTGTGATAGCTTTATCAACGACCTGGAGACGAGGCAAACTGACCCCTCACTGTCAGCCCCCTTTACTAAGCATTTAGCTGCCAGTGCTGATAAGGTGCAGCCAGGTAACCTTATGGAGTGAGCTGCGAGAAAAAGAGCCATGAGAAGCCTCGCTGGGTGTCTTCACCTTACACTCTTTACAAAAAGGAGAGAAATTAAATGTGAAATTCTAGCACAAAGCTTAAAATGGCAGATATATATTTATCTTTTGAAAGTAGTAAAATACTTCAACAAAAACATTCAGGAATTAAAAGCTGGTTAAATTGATAAAAAGTCATAATATCGCTGTAGTTTATTACAGGTTATGTCACAGTAGAGAAAATTAAGGAGGGAGAGACTAGAACAGTGCTTTGAAACATCTGAACGCATAGCATGTCGTCTGGGATATTATATAGCGCGCAAATACCTTATGATTGAGATGTACTGGGTATCATGCTCTCAAGATTAACAAGGTCTAAGGCAGATAAAGAACTACACAGTATGGCACAGTTCAGTAATGTTAAAAAGATGGCAGGATTATCAGGATGGATTAATTCAGCAATCAGACTGTAAAAGAAAATACCCAGGCACTTCACATATTCACAGAAACCTAGGTTCAAACAATGAAGCAGTACTGGAATGTGAAAACCTATCAGCCCCAAATTCTGTCATTTGACAGGCTTTCTGTCACCAATGCACATAACATATTTGCAATTTATTATAAATACCAGCAAAACACCAAACTAGCTATTTTAGCATTATTTGAAACAACATCCCTTCGAGTTTAGATACCCTTTGGAACCGAAACTGTTTAAGAAATCGGTACATGTAATACTAACAGAGTTGACAGGAATCACACTCATCCTCAGTAACGTTACAGTACACAGCAGGAGCAGAGAAGGAAATGACAAAAGTATAATGAAACAAGAACACAAGCTACAAATTTTCATGCAAAGTGTCAATCAGTATATACCAAACAAGTTACTTTGGTCATATCTTCAAAAGAGGAGGCATCAAGTGTGATTGAAAAAAACCAAACAGTGTCAGTTACAAACACTATACAGAGATGTGCAGAAATCAAAGCGCTCTCATAAGAAGACAGAAGCACAATAACTGATACTACAGACACTATAATAAAGTACACTTTAGCTGATATACCATCTCTCTAGGTAGTACAAAAACCAAAACTCCCTGCTGGATTTTCATTGCAATGAGCACTCTAAATGTAGAGTGAGATACAAATTAAATGAATTATTTGATCAAGATGATAGAAGAAGAATGTAGAAGAGCACCAATGCCAACCCAAGCCTAGGCCAGATACTCAGGAATTGGTTTTCTCCTTCTTCCCATGCTCAAGCTGAGAACGGCAATCAACACATGCCATAGACAGGAAGTCAACAAGATTAAATTACACAAATGGTCAACAGGTAGTAATCCTCCCATCGAAGATCCCTTTGCTGTAGTGAGCACAGACAACTTGTGTGCACCGTTATAGGTACACAAATGAAAGTCCTAACCTAGAAGTAGTTGTATGTTCCACCGCTGCATACAGAAATAGCTTCATGATTTTGTTCTATCTTCTCTCCTAAAAACAAAAAACCAAAAAACAACAAACAAAAAAAACCCATGCAACTGCATCTCAAAAGGAGAAAAAAAAAATAAAAAAGAGAAAGAAAAATAAATGAAAAAGAAAAAAGGTCCAGCTGCAGCTCAGATCTTGTATTTAGCAGATTAGAAATCCATGTTGCAAGCAGGTAGCTTTTCTTAGTGACCTTTACACTCCTTTCCGCTTCATGAGCTCTCCATTAGTTCCATAATAAAATGGGCTTATAAGGGGCAAAGTGTAAGCATTCAGATGCAGTAGATAATCTCAGTTGTTTTTTTTTCTACAAATTCCCTAATGATTTTAGCAAGAGTTCTGCAAATGGTGTAAGGGTAAAAGATTTCTGGTAGTTAATAGCTCTGATTAACATAATCCCATGTGGGTTTTGTTTCTGTATAACTACAATTGCTATATGTTATTGCACTAGCAACATCTATCAACACTTACTTTGTACTAGGTGAACAAGAACATCACACAAAGTTCTAATCTCTCTCCAACATTCCAAGTACATTTGTTCATATATTAAAGGCCTGTATATTTTTTTATTAGTACTCTTCTGTATGCAAAGCTCAGGCTGATTACCAAAACCAGAAATACAGAAGCACAATTTATAAGCATGAATACTCATTTTCAAAACAATGCTGCCTGAAAAATATTTCTGAGATAATATGTCACAGGGAGCTTTGGCTAAGGACACGAGGTTTGGCTCCTTTCTGATCTCAATCCACAGTGAAGCTCCTCCGTGTGTAAGTAGGAGTATACAAACGTGATCTATAATCCATACCTCTGTGATTTTACAAAACATTTAAAAACACATCTTTGCATTCTGAAAATAAACCGAATATACCAACCTGCAGAAGCTCTAAAATGCCTAGGCTGTGATAATCTTCCATTGTGATGTACTGATGAAAAAATGTTTTCCTGATTAAAAAAATAATTCTAATTTAAAAGGACATACTACTTTGTTTGTACATTGCACACTATAAGGTATGCTTCAGAAGTGTTTATCAAACAATATGTCATACAGTTCTAAACCAATTCTTCATGGGTATGAAAATCTGCCTCATTTATAGTCTTTGAAGTGAACCCTAAGGGAATATTCACATACATACCCTAATGATGATTATTTTATCAGCCACAGGAGCAAAAAGTGCTTTATCACAAAGACACCAATTAATGCAAAAACAAAAAGCCCTTCACTTTTATGTCTGATGTTGAAAGAAACTCAGTTACAAAATAATTAATGGGAAATGTAGCTTCTGCAACACACATTGTGAATATACGCTCCCTGATGCTTTGTAAAAAAAAGTGCTCCATTAGGATTACAAAGGAAATATGTATTTTGTTTTTCTTTCTGCTGCTAAGTATTGTATGCATATTATTATCTTTTCATGTGCCATACACAGCTGCACAGCTTTTTATGAAACACACAGCCTATGGAGTAAATTATATTGCAAGTCGTATGAGCAGTGGTTAATACAAAAAGCTGTTGTAACACTGTACCAGCTAGCCAAAGTAAATTCTTGACACCTGTACTAACATTTTGCTATTTGTCTGTAAGAATGAATCTTTATCTCAAAACAGGCAAAGCCATCAAAAAAAAACAAACACAAAAAAACCCCACAACACAGATACATTTTCAGGATCCTGAAAAGTCAGCGTAGTTTCTATTTTAGTTACTGCTGTTTAGATTTTTTAAATGGCTGCTTAAATTTCCCTCACTTAGGATTTTTCTGGAGCATGATCTGCCCTGAAGCCATCAGCCCAAGGACGGTAAACTGTTGCAAATTAAAAATTAGATTCATATCAACATAGTTCAGCCAAACCACAGACTTGTAAGTTTGTCAAGGGAGCGCTGCGTCATGCTGCTTGGTTTGCTGGGGAAGTATTCACTGCGCTTGTAACCAAGTGATAATTCAAACAGTTCATCGCAATTTGTCATGGGAAAACGGAAGAGACTAGCAAAAGTTACAGGAAAGCACTTCACTTTTCCTGCTGGAAATCAATGTGTACACAGGTCTTTGCCTCATCAATATGAAGCTCCAGCAGCAGTGACCGACTTCAGAAAACTTCGTACAGGTTGTAGTGCACACCTCTATTTGTGATCGTGCCTGGGCTCCAGCCAGACCAAAGTCCCCTTGTGCCAGACCCTGCACATCCCACTCTTGCTCCAGAACTCCAAAAGAGTTCACAGCCCAAGAGTTAAGCTATCTTTGTTCAATTTACACTTCTGTTTATGGTAGGAGGAAGCCTAGGTTAAGCTGGGTCTGCAAAAAATGAATGCCCACCCTCCCCAAGCTGCTTCAACTGGCAGAAATACAAAAGGTGTGCCTATATAGCACATAGATTAACAGCCAGAAGACAGCACTGCAGCAGAAATGACTGGGGTAGGACTCCAGGCCAGAAGGATCTCTCAGACAGCTGATCTGAATCTTGCAGGGCAACTCTGCATCGCAGACACTGCAAATCCCATCTCAGTAAATACGATGCAGAATTGCTCGGCACTGGTGGAATGCCATGCCCAATGGCTCTCAGAATGGCAACAATGCTCCTACATGTAGCCCGTCCCAACTCTCACTGCAACTGCTAGTGAGTAAAAGGTGTTCTCTGAAGAAGTGCCTCAGTGATACTCATCTCCTGTTCTTATTCACAAAGTGCTTGAGATGTCCACGGATATTTTTTACCAAAAAAAAAAAAACCCAACCAAAAACCCCCACACAAACCAAAAACCAAAACCAAACCAAACACCAACAAACCTTCCTCCTCCTCTGAGGTAAAATAAAAAGGCAGATTGACTTCTTTAGGCTTTGATTTCCTCTCCCCAAAGTTCAATACTTTGATCTAATAAAGCATTAAAGGAGGACCACCACTGACACTAACCTGGAAGCTATGTAGATACCTGCAGACTTTCTTCTTGTGCTGCCTGGAAAACCACTGGTTTCAGGTTTTGGGGCTTGGGTTGTTTGGTTTTTTTTTCTCCTGGTGCAGGCCTAGAATATTCATATTTTGTAGAGAGAGCCCTCAGTAATAATCTATGTTGGATATGTACAGATCAGTAGTTCCAAGTTGGAGGAAGCCTGCTCTCTGAACCAGCATGCTTTTTGCTGATTTATAAATACAGTCGCAAGGCTGGCAGAGTTAATTAAAGTTAATAGAAAATTTTAAAGCAAAAAAAAAAATAGAGCAGTAAGAAAAATTAATTAAAAAATGATCTATCAACTGAAAGCTGCAGAAGGGCCTGCATTCTCACAGGGGATACAAATGACTGCCATTTTATATTTTAACTTCTTCCAGACAGTACAGCACAACAGACTAATCAACTGTGTCTGTGTAATATCTTCAGACTAATGATTGGGCTTAGGTTGCCAGCTAGGGATTTCCTCATTCATTACTTTCAACGTATCTACCAAGTCTCAAAACACTACAGACTTTTCTAACTTCTCATCTTTTGCAGAAAGGAAGAAAAGTTCTGTGATTATGGCTCAGCACAGCTTCAGATGTCTTTTCCTTCCTTAGCTTTGCTCTACTCCTCCTTGGAGGATTTTAGCATTTCATCAACACTGTGTGTGCCTTTATTTGTCCATCTGCAGGAGGAAGGTGTCCACAATATGCAAAGAGAAGCAATGTGCTAATATTTGTTAAATACTTTCAGATAGCCATGTGCAAGATAACATAACACCCAAAGCTCTTATGACGCTACTTGTAACTTTTTGCTTTCACAAAAAAAGTGTACGTAAAGGATCATTCTGCACAAGCATAAAAGCTATGGTTAAATACACAGGATGCATTTGCAACTTTTTTTCTCTAATTTTTACACTCACTTACTAAAATGAAGTATTACTGCTGAGAAGCAGGAGGATCCAGAATTTATTACTGGCCTTTCCAATTTTTTTTTTTTTTTTTTTTAAGCTATGGACAAGTCACTTCTGTTTGCTGGAATTTATCTTCCTGGGAAATGGAAGCATTACCTTGCAGAGCTGATGCAAAACTCAAATTCACAAATACAGTCTTCAGTTTGTAAGATACAAAGTATTAATGTTTTCAAGCCACAGATCTGTTAATTCCTGACTATCTGCCACATAACAATTGAGCCTATAAATTAAATGATCTTGGAAAGGATCTGCACATTTTTAGTTCCTCCGAGAATCAGGCTGTCCTTGTTTTAAAAATGATAGGTTTTTTTCCCAATAGAGATGCAGCGTCATCATCTCTGGCACTTTTTTTGCTTTGTTTTGATGTTGGTTTTTTTTTTTTGTAATACCAATTTAGATTTTTTTAAAAACAGCAAAACCAATCATGCCTAACACTGGTGATTACTTTCTGCTGCTTCTGGGCTGTTAGTTTGGGAACTGCCTTGATTCTGCCCAACCTGAACGCTGACTTGCTCACATTTCCCACAAGCCCTAGTGACAAGGGACTTTTGGACAGCAGAAACACAGTTTGTGATCATCCTCTGCATACTGATAAGAAAGAGTTAAGATACTGCCAGGCTCGGTTAGAAGGTTTCTTCAATAACCACTAGCATAAATCAATTAAATTCAACCAGAATTGAAAGACAAACTTCACTCCCTGTCTTCATGATGTCAAAAGGTTAAGAGAAACCAAACACCTCTTCCTTTACTAGAGAAAGAGAACAAACCTTTCGTTCAGAAATGTTCAATTAATTTCCCTCATCAATTTCCCAACTTCCATTTTTTCAACCTATTCTCCTCAAATCAGGGGATTTTCTCACAGTTCTAGTATAAACATTCTATTATTCTAATCAATAAAATATTGAAGGACTGTGTATTTCCCTTCTACTTCCATCAATCGTGTTGAAGGAAAAGTGAACTGAGGTAGTTACCATGATGCAACCAAATCTCCTCTCTTCCAGCTAGCATCAGGGCAGTAAGCAACAGGCCGATTGTAAAGCTAAATTGTTATTAGCCACCAGAGCTGAGCCCCACCTGCTGCAGTATTCTGGCCTTAATCTACTTAATGCGAGTTAATATTGCTTAAATATAATTACCAATAATAATTTTTATGTAATTTGCAGCTAATACAAGATTTGATTATTTACCCCGAGACTTCACTTCATGCTACCCACCACTGTCAGTAATGGTCAGTCACTGGAAAATAAACAGAAAAGGGTAAGAGGTTCCACAACAGTCAAAATAAATTAGTGAACTAAAATTGAAGAACTAGTTTTAAGAAAGTTTTTGCAACACTTATTAGGCTGTAAAGAAGCAAAAATCTTCTGCAAGGACTGGATTAGTTTTAAGAAGGATTAAGATAGTTATTTCTATAGAACATAAAGTGAAATTTTGTCACTTGCAGAAAAGAATCTTATATTTCAACATTGAACTGAAAACATCACATCAATAAAGAATGTTGTACTTCTCTGGCACCAAAATGCCAGCCAAATTCTTGACAATGCTGGAGAGAACATGGGTGCTGTCAGAGCATGTATTTTTCAAATTTCTATCAGCAATTTCCATATGAATCAATTTTTTAACTCTGGGCAACAGCAATGCATAATTTCTTGAATATAAATATACAACATTTTGTTGACAAACAGCAAGGAATTATGAAGAATTTTCATATGTTTACACAAATTATTGCCTGGTATATTCATTAGTTCAAGTCTCCAGATGACCTATATGCCATGCTGTAAATGCCAAAGTAGAAGGAAAAAGGGAAGAAAATGGGAGAGATAAGTCCTCTGGGAAACCAAACAAACAAACCAACTAAAACCAAACCGATTTCATATCAAAATGTACTTATTAACTAGGACCATACACGCCGGAACTAAAGAATATACTCATTTAATCTTGATTACCAGCAAACATCTATCACACTAAAGCTGCCACCCAAGTTCTTTTTCCTTCTTCCTAATAATTCATTTTTCTTTTGCGTATTTTCATTTCTATTCCACCTCCCAACATACAATTACAGGGGTAACCTGGCCTCTCTGGACCCGCATTTGTTTCTATGGAAGAAGTTTGTGCAGGGCTGATAAGAAACTCATTGAAGCACTTTAATTGATCTTTATTCCTTAACATTAAGGATGTGTCTTTTACCTGTTGGACTTTTTTCAGAAAATAATTTTTTTAAAGCTCAAAATCACATGGTCACATACCTGTAGGTAAACAAAAATGAAGTACATCTTATATTTTTCATTCATATAAATAATATCAGCTTCATTGCTGTTCATCAATGATATTAAAAAAAAAAATCATCATCATCTAGAGGGAAGAATCAATACAGGGGAAAAAAACCCCTTTTTTTTTAAATGTGGAATAACATATTTCAAGACAGTATTTTAAAACATATGATATCTCAAGGAAGACTGATATGGCCAAATTAATCTGATAATAATACCCTCAAAAGCTACACTAATGTTATGTTACTACTAAAACATACGAGTATCTCATCCATTGCAAGCACTTTGTCTGCTTCATAGAATACACAGCTTCCAAATCCTTATTCCAAATTTAGATTGTTAATAAAGTTGCAGTATTTTAATCAGAGAACAGCATTCAAGATTAAATTAAATCATTTGTATTGCCACTAGACACTTAAATCCATAGTACTTTTACTGAACAAAATAATGATTTTATACCATTGTAAGCGTTTACAAGAGTCAGATGCATAAAACAAGGAATCATATTAACCTACTATGTTGCACTAGAAAATGAATCAAATACAGAGTGAAAAGTCTGCTTAACACAGTCCTACAGAAGAACAAAATAGTATTATTATTTTGCATTTACAGTCTGGTAGTGACAGTGCTTTGTTTTCAGTTAGAGTACTGTTAAGAGTTTCAGACTGAGATAATACTCTCAGCTGATCTGAACCCATCATAGCATCTACCTCTCCACTTTAGCAAAACTTCCACATGTCTCAAGTTTCAGATTGAATTTTGTAGCCATCGGTAGACTGCCCATCTGCTGAAGAAAAACCTTACTTCCAAGAAGAGTTTTCTATATTAAAGAATAAATTACCTTTGAGGAGTTATTCTTGACTGGCTGACTGGGTGAGAGGAATATGCTATTAGTCTGTAACAGAAATCTTAAAATAAATGAGTTCAATCACAAAACTACTTTAAATTTCAGCAGGACAGCATTTCAGTGCTTCGCTGGTAATATTTAACCATCATCAGGAGCTCTACTCAGCGGCATTGCTAGAGCAAAAAGATAGCCCTTGCCTCAGAGACCTCAAACCTTGGATCAGACCAAGGCACTATAAACAAAGAGACTGAAATGAAAGGAAATATCGTGGCACTTACTGTTCAACCTGTGCAGCAACCTTCGGAAAAGGGATTGGTGAAACTCTCTAGGGTGTTCCAAAGGTTAAGAGATATTCTAGGAAACGACATCAGTAGATGCCTCCATTCTAGACAACTGAGACACTGCATTTTTGATAATGTAGACCAGTCATTCTGTTTTAATCAAGGAATTGTTTATGTTGGAAAAGTCTTCTAGGAACATTGTGTCCAACCGTTAACCTAGCACTGCCAAGTCCACAACCAAACCACATCTTTTAAATACCTCCAGGGATAGTGACTCAACTCCTTCCCTGAATGCATCTCTAAAGCTTGATTTACCATGAAAGCTTCACATCCATCAAACTTTTCCTTGGATCTGCTTCAGGACTAATTATTTGTGGAGTCTAGTTCATTTAAAGGAAAAAAAAAAAAAAAAAAGACGAGTTAAGAGGGGGATGGATAGGCACTGGCCACCCTACTGCTTTCAATGCATATGCAATCAGATATCCTTTATGTAAGCAGAAGCCTACGTAAGTGTCTGAGCACAAATATCTTCACCCTCATAAAGGTGCACAATCAGGAACATCAGTTTTGCAAAATTACTGCTTTCCTTTGATTAGTCATAACTGCATTGCTGGCATATTTAACATGATTCTTCATTCAGATAAATTACCATTCATTTGAAAACATAAGAGATTTAAATTCCATGATGGAGGCTATAGGTCAAAATTAAATATGTATTGGCCTATTTCTGTTGTTCCCTTTATACTCAAATTGCTTAAGCATATACAAGTAAGCTCAGGGAAAGGAGAAATAAAATAATTGAAGTATAACAAAGCGCACCGATATAAAGAAATTGAGTCCATTTCAATTACTTTTTTGATGGTCATTAACTAAAGTGAATCCACAAGATTCTTTTAAAAGGGTACGTGATACTGACACATTAATTAAATGTACATCATACCAGAATGGCAAAACAGTTGACACTAAGGTGATGCCAACTTTGCCTTTTCTCTTGCGTTGATAATGTAATTACTAAATGTAAGTTCATGTAATTAGGTCTATTCCCATGTTCATCAGATTTTACTGGCATTAAAATCTAGGATGTACCACTTGCTTAATACAAGTAAAATCATGCTTTCCAGCTAGTACTTAAGCAAACTTCTACTAACAGTACTGTGAAGGTTCTTATGGGGTTAAAATACTCCAAACTAAACAATTGAATACATTTTTAAAAGTACCAGATCACATTCCCTACACCAAGTTAATCCACGTACTATACTACCTGGGCACTAACGCATTAGGTTTTTGACTTCCAGAAATAACATTAAAAATGTGAAAGTGCGGACACGGTCAGGTCCTAATACACATTTTCGATTCCTGCTTATGTAGAACACACATAAACAAGATAAGCACAAATCTACATAGAGAACAAATGTGTTTGTGATAAAACCTGGGAAGCTGGTTGACACGCTGTCAGTTGCTGTCTTGATCTTTGGCAGGCATATACTTCCATAGAACTCTATAATGTTACTCTTTTTAAACCTGAAACCTTTAACACCAATGTACCGTACACATTAAAACTCCAATCTAAAGCATGCTGTGACTAAAGACGCCCGTGTGTTACCGCAGCCAACTTTTGGACTGGGCATTATAAACATAATGGGGCAAATAGCTGGACTGATTCTGCAGATTTACAGAAGTTACCATAATCGTATTACATCGTGGTTTTACAGCATTAACACCTCAGTGTTTGTGCTCCCCATCCAGCTGCAACCACTGCATAAGCATTTTACAGGTCACTGTCACAGCACCACAAATTTGCAAACCTCACACTGCAGGAAGGATTTGCAGGCTACATTCCGTGGGACTTGCTGGACTACACAGCAGCCACTGTCCTGCTTCTTTCACCCATCTACAGATCTTTGGACCATTAGTACTTTCCAGACATGAAATAAGATCTGGCTAATAGGCAGCAATGCCCTGCATGGGCCAGAGGGCAGAAAGTCAGTATAGGAATCCAGGTAGATTAATTGTGCAGATTGCTTTGTTACTCTATTCTCTGTGTATTCATGGAAGCATATCTTTTTGAGCTTTAAATAAATAGATGATTAAGTGAAATTGAAGTGGAAACTAAAGGTGGAACAAGGCCTTTGCCCAAGGTGTTGTGAAAAACAAGGCTTAACAAAGGAATAAGAAATATACTTTCCAAAATACCATAGCCACAAAAAGGCAGTACACAGCATATACTTCTCAAGGGACTTTTCTAAATCAGAATGGGTAGGAGAAACTAACATTTCACCCACCACAGTTGCAGACTTTCAGATTGAACAATTCCCAGCTCCCTCAAGGAACAAAAAAAAAAAAAAAAAACACCCCCCACAAAAAAACCCAACACACACACAAACCAAAACAAAAAACCACCACCAAACAACCCCAAACAAAGGAAACCCAACAAAAAGAAAAAAAAGCCCAACAAACAAACAAACAAAACCCATATAGCAATATCTAACTTATTCTTCCAATAATTTTGTCATCTTTGGAAAAGTCACACATTTATACACAAAACATATACTTAGTTTTCATCTTTATTTAATGGAATTTTCTGTGAAAGCTAGTGGAGCTGGAAAATAGAAGCAATTTCCATAAATTTACTTCTGCTTCTTTTGAAAACAAACAAAACAATATTTTTTCTTCTTGTTATATATAATTTTCTCTTTTAGCTATCTAATTTAATTTATATAACTATTTTTATAAGTTCTTTTTCTCTTGATATTGTAATAAAATCGAAAATCTATTGTTTTGCTACATAGCCTCTCTTAAAAGCTCTTATTGTTGTGTTAAATCAAAGCGTATTGAGGCTAATCTGTGTAAGTGGATTTTCTCTCTCTTAGGCTCCTATCCTTTTTCTTTCTCTCTGTTACAGATCACTGATCAACTTCATGATGAGACCGGTAAACTGCAGAAGAACACAGACTTGTCCACTCAACATCCCAAGGGTTTTCATGTTTCACACAATCACGATGCAGAAACAGAGCAAGGAACATGCTGTTCTTACTAATAAGAATATCTTTGTCAGTCCAAGGTCAAGGTGCGCTTGTTTCAAAGGTAATTTGGAACAGCAAAGAGCTACTGCAACAGCCTATGAAATCTCTCTCAGAAAAGAAGTTCATACAGCTGAAGAGTTTAAAAAATGAAGAAGGGACCAAGGAGTTGACATACTTGTGATGACACAAACTGCCAAATGCCATGCTCACCATTCCTCTCATTGCTTTTTACATTCTCCCACGTTAAGTGACCCCACCTGTTTACACAGCCCCAATCACCAGCACTCCACAGACAACTTCCAAGCTCCATCTTCCTTGCTGTAACATAACCCCCTGCAAGCAAACCAGCTGAGAAGAAAAACATTGGCATTACAGAAGGGGAAAAGACTAGACATGATGTTTGGTAGGTTAAGACACACCAGCTATGGGAAAGGGTGTTCTATCATCCTAGTTAGACCATTCTCTTCTTGTTTATGAAACAAACATATTAGGAGTGAAAAACAGAACAGCTATGATTTCTATTCACAAACAGTGGGAAGGAAGCAGATACTAGAGAAAGTGGGGTTTCAAACTTGGATAGCATTATTTTAAATGGCAAAACTAAACTGAGTGGAAACAAGAAGTATCCAACAAGCTGTGACTCATCTGTAACACATCACCAGGAATGAAGAGTTCTGGTTCAGTCCTTGGGGCTTTTTCTCGGAATGAATTTGCTAATTTCGCAAAAAGAAACCTAGGCTGTGAAAGGACTGACAATTTTATTCTAAAATATCTTTACTTTTTATCATAAAGAAATCAGTCATATATGCCTTAGACTCAAAAAGGTACTATCACGTGTAAATTTAAGTAACTAAAGTCTATCTGGATACATGTGTTCATAACTATGAACACATTCAAATATTTTTCTAAATCAGTTCCTTAAACATTAATCCAGTGTCTTCTAGAGCCCAGTGCTGATTTCAAATTATTCATGAGCAAGGATCAGACTCAATTCACTATGAACATTCACACTTAACAGTGAACGTTTATCAGCATTTTTTCATGAAGGCGCTCCGCTAGAGAATATTTAAGTAAATGTCATG
Organism: Falco rusticolus; assembly: GCF_015220075.1. Taxonomy (NCBI): domain Eukaryota; kingdom Metazoa; phylum Chordata; class Aves; order Falconiformes; family Falconidae; genus Falco; species Falco rusticolus. The sequence goes on from NC_051187.1 coordinate 118,581,774, forward strand.
TGACAATAAAAAAAAAGGCAGTATCTAATATTTAAGAGGGAATCGTAACAAAACATAATTACAGGGATTAGATGCCATTTCTGCAGAGGTTTGTGTTATTTATTTGAACAGCAGATATTCAATGTAATTCACCTAATCAGGTCTATAAGGTTATTTAACTAGCTTACATTAGGAATTAAATTAATGCCATATTCTATACTAACAAGGCTTAATTAAATAATTAAAGAGTTAACTCTTCTGAGCTGATTAACAGCACTGAAGAAAAAAAGAGTTTGACAGCTGAAAATTATGTTTTGGGGGCAGCAAACTAGGGAGAATGTATATTTTAACTGATTAAACTCAGTACAGGAATCTAAATACTTATGACTGCTCTGGGAGTGACACTGCTATTAATAACTCTCAAACTGCTATGGAATGACTAAAGTGTGCTCATTAAAGCAAAATGCTTATTAAGCAATCTTGAAAATGCAAATGATGCTTCCCAAATGACATTTTCTTTTTTAATTCAGTTTCATCCCTCTTGGGTTTTAATACAGGTAGCCACATCACTGTAGATGGGGAAAAAAACCCACTTAATGTAAATATACATTTCAGTATTTAAAACTGCCTTCATATTTTTTCCTCAACTTCTGTCATTGGAAAATAAATTCAAAGAACAGTGAAGAAGCCTGCTGGTCATCATTATAGCCAGTAGGGAATTTTTTAGCAAAATTATTTAATCATAAAAATTTCAAATTCATTAAAGCTTTTTTTTTTTTTTGTGGGGTTCTGGGAGTCTGGATATTATTATTATTATACACAAATACACATAAAAGTTTTGACCAGTTTATATATAAAAATGATGATCTCCATTTTATACCAGATCAACCAGGCCCTTGCATATAATATTCACCTGGGGCAGGAATATTAATAAACTAATGAATATTGATTTACATAAAGAAAAACTGCTGTAACAACCTTAATCATGAGCAAGACTATCTTGGTGGTTAGCAAATTTATCAGTAATACAGATAAGCTGTTGCAACCAGCCCTGGCTCATTCCTTGGGGATGGAGGGGTGGGGAGGAGATAAAAAGCACTTGTGTAAGAAACTTTCTGCAAACATTTATTTACGCCATGGATGGCTGACCTCTAAATACTCTGATCTTCCAGTTCTGTCAATGATCTAGTTCAAGTGACGATGTGACTCTCAGATTCCCCACCTAGTAAACTCCTGATCACATGCACAAATTATAACCAAATAACTCTTCCTATCCACTATCCATCAACCACTTATGTTCTTTTATTGAAAGATTTTATAAAATAGCCCCACTTGGGAAAAAAATTGGCTTTCCAACCGAGGGTGGCAAGTTGTCAGGCATCCTTTGAAGAATGCAGTCTGATTCACATTTCTTTAACAAATTAGTATTCTTTCCCTTCCAGTATTGATCAGCACACACTTCATTTGTAACCATCCAGAGACCAAGTTACTGTCATTAACACTGGACCCCATGACTCCTCAAGCGCATTTTACTGAACTCCTCACGTTAACATTTAAGCAGCTTAGGGATCACCATCCCTGAGAGCACCAGCACTGAAATTCTGGAGACTGAACTCCCACTTCTCTTCCACCCTGGCCCCAAAACTGTTCCCAAGAGACAGGCTTCTCTTGATGGTTGCAAACAAATTATTTGTTCCTGGAGATGCAAATGAGAACACACACACACAAAAGACAGAGAAAAACACCCAACTCCTACACCCAGCCCCTCACCACTCACCCTCATGACCCAAAAATGGGGAAACAGGCCGTATTTTAAGAGAACAAATCTGTTTTACGCAAATTAGTAAATGCAATGTCTCAAACACAAAAAAACAGAGAAACAGCACTTACTACCTGAAAGATTAGATAATACACAGTACCAAACTAAATACCCATAAACATTCTAATATAAAATAGATGCATTTATACATCTCTGTTCAACATTAAAAAAATGTGCCATTATGTATGCTCCCACTGCCCTCTTTTCTCCTCCTCCTCATGTCCTCATTCTCCCTGCCCTACCCCAGTTTCCCCCCACCTCCCACCTTCTCTTGGGAAGGCTTGAGACTCTCCCAAATCTAGAGCTGCTGATGTTTCAAGATAATACTTTAAGAAGAAAAGTTAAGCCAGGCAACAAAACTGATATCCAATTGACAGAAGCATCATCTGTCTGTGAAGCAGTAAAGAAAACATCTTTATAGGAAAGCCTTACTAAGCCCTACCTCCAAACAAACAAACAAACAAAAGCAATCCAATGAACTTTAATGAGGTCTGGTATCTTATAGATTTGTGCCCTGTGGTTGATCAGCCTCGGTGCATATTGAAGAGGTATGCTGCAATGGAACCTCTTTCTGAGCCTAGGACATGTACTGCACTTTTACTGGATAATCAAGCAATACATTATCTCGCTCATTTGGACACATTATCCATCTGCTTATTTTAACGCGGTTTTGTCTTTGAGACCTTTATCACACTAACACAGTCAAAATAGATTCTTATGACCAAAATACATATAAAAATTAGAGACAGAAATACCATGTGACTGTAACAATCTTGTTCCTCTGGGAAAACAAAGATTACCAAAAATTGTTGCTATACATAAAAGGGATTAATTGTATCTTCAGCACTAAGACCATCTTGGGCTCTTTCCAAATCACAAAAGTTTTTACACATTTTCTCCATTAAATAATTCACATACTATCAACCCTCCAAAATGCATATAATCTAGCTCTTCAACTTGACATCCCCCCCTTTTTTTTTAAGCTTCAACTACTTCATAGACACTAGTTTGAAGTTATGCAAGAGATGCCAATTCTTGCTCAATTGCTCTTAACATTTTTATGAGATCTGGAAATGTTTTCTAACATTTCATTTCAATTTATACTCTTTTTAGCTATGATATTAAAGTCCATAGTGAAAAAGGGGAAATAAACTTCCTTTTTGTTCTTAAACAGTTTTTAAAATCTCTACAAAAGCCTGAGGGAGTATATTCAACTTTTTCAGAAATAAAGGTATTTAAAATCTTTAAGAAGTCTTAGATCAGCTACCACAATGTTGAGCATGATCTGCAAAGCAAGAAATAAAAGGCATATCGCTACTATCCTTACGTACAACCTGTATAATCTTACTTCCATCTTGATAGAGCCTGACTGGCAACTTTTCCCTCATTTGCACAAAGCCCTAACAGTTACCTTAATTAAAATAAATAAATCAATAAATTAAATCTAAAAAAAAGGCAAACCACGTAAGAACTTCTTTAAAGAAAAAAATGAGCAAATTATTTGCCTGATAATTGTCATAGTATATTTTAAATTACCAGAAAGCCAAGAAAACAACATGCGGTAAGAAAAATGTACAGAGCAAAACTGCAAGGGAATGGGGAAAACTTGCCATGTTTTCATGACAGAAATCTATAGGGAATGCTCTCTCAGTAAACAGGAGCAGCAAGTAAAGAGTATTGAAGTTATTTGAAGCTACGTACACTGATCTTTAGCATAAATGTTGAAAAAGAACAAAAATCCCCATAGATAATCTTATCCTTCATTTAAGCAGAGCAAGGAAAATAATAAAGCAAAATTCAAACGTCAGTTTTCATGAAAGCTGGAAAAACTAATTTTGTGATGAACTTCCAGCTACTGAGACTTTTGTTCCCTCACTGTTGTATAGATTATTTTGTTTTCCTTCTTAAAATCTTTTCTTTTGTTTTCAGATCACAATCACCATATCTCAGGAAACAGAGGACTATAAACCCAGTTCTCCTTGGGTGCCTAAATATATAGTTTAGGAAAAAAGCTACAGATCCAGTGACAGCTACGAGAAGTACAGAATATCCCATTGCTCCCTTTACAGAGATAGTATAACATATGGTTAGCGTGGGGCTTTTCTCATCAGCTCAGACTGACGCAAAATGATCCAGTTAGAGTCAATTTGCATGTATAATATCAGAGCAGAGTGTCTACAGATTTATAAGCCAAAAGAAAAAGTATTCACGACTTTGGGAAATGAAAACTTGGAGTTACAGCTTTAGCTGATCTGAAGTCCCATACAGCTACTAGCTAATTCTCAGTAAGGCATGCAGGGAATTAAACATGCAATTCTCGTCATTATCAAAGATTGTTGCTACTCTGAGTCTTTATATACTGAAAACCTACCCTCTAGTGTTTACTAATAGCATCCATCCAGTACAGCAGGTGAAATGCTGATTACTTAATTTATTTCTTAGTCATTTTGAAAACCTCCCACTGCATTTATTTTGCATATCCTGCTTTTCTTCAGCTGAAGATGAAGGCCACTGAAAAATCCTCCGGGATACAACAGGACTATGGCACAACAAACTAGCATCACAGCATGCATACATTAGAGGGCATCAGGGTGCAACACAAAAATCTTCTCAACAGTCCATTTGCACACTGTGAACTAAATTCAGTGTCTGTATTTGTATATGAAACTTCTACCTACCCCTGCAGGGCTGATATGTGCATACTCGAGAGTACACTTCAACCTTTGATTGCTCTACCATCTAGTCCATAATTTCACAGATACAAAAATATGCTATTCAAACACTTTAGAAGCATTACATGAAGCAGAGAAGTGAAGAAATACTTCAATACATTAAGGTTTAATAAGTTGCTTTCCAGAATAAAGGCCAGATCCTGCACATTCTACACTCCCTGCTGATAGAAAGCAATCTCAATTTGTTGCTAGAGAAAAATAAAATCTATGTTATTCATTATTTCATGCCTTTCTGGCTCATGCACTCTTGATCGTTGCTTTCCTATTCTCTTACTAATGTTTAGATGTAAACAGCATTTTGTCAGGAATACATACTGATCACAGTTTTTGCAAATACTGAATAAATTGACCTACACAGAGGAAAAAAAAAAAAAAAAAGGTGATGTTTTCAGTTTGATGTTGCCTCTTTCAGCACTGACTTACACTAGAAAAAGGAAAGGAGTTCCTGATGCATGGTATGGAATTCTTATTTCATTCTGCTTTATGCAAACAGGCATGCAGTGACTGAAAACAAAATATGCAAATTTGAAGTCAAAAATTTTCCTTAGTATTCATCAGTATAGTACCTTAAACTCCTCTCAGATAAGACTTTCAGGGATTTTACATAGTCTCTGGTCCTTCTTTTCCTTGATTATAAAAAGCTAAATTAAATGAGTTGTGGCTTTGGCCATCCTTCTCAAAGACAACTCTCTTTCTCCAGAAACACTTCTTTTTTTGCTTTCTTTTCTTTTCTTTTTTTTTTTTTTTTCAAGCATCTGCAACACAATACCAAGCTTCTCAACCAAAAACTTAGTGCTTACTTGAAACAAATGTCCTTTCATAACAGATGCTGAGGCACAATTCAGATACAGCAAAATTCCTTGTTTCTTTTGCTCTTTTCCCAAAATTTAAAGAATCTCAACAGCTTTTCCACCTCCAACATCTCCACACACTACTTTGTCTTATTATAAAGTAGGAAAGACCTGCTTACCTACTAAACAGCTAGTTTGTAATCTGGCATGCTGCGTAACAGAGGTTGGTTAGCAGACTTCTGTCCTTCGTGTTCTCTGATGGCTAAAAAAATAACTTCACTGGCTTTGCTAAGCAGCGTAGGAATCATGTAAAAAGATGTGATCAAATGAATACCTTTCAGGGACCATTTGCCACCAAACTTGCTTTATAATTCATCTGTTCTCTGATAGCAGGAGTTACACTATCCTGTAAGGTACAACTGTACTTCCAATGCACTACTTAAATGTTAATGGAGTGAAATTGCTCACATCCATATTTTAACAGGCTTAAGTACGTCAGCTCGCTCACTTCTGAAAAAAAAAAAAAAAAAAAAAAGAAAAAAAAAAACTTATCACAAGATATGAGAAAAAGTCTACCAGAGAAATTCAACAGAGAAGTTAACTATGAAAAAATTATATAAGGCTGGCTATCTCAATGGTGATTTGGGGAGGGGGTTTGGGGTTTTTTTTTGGATGTGGATTTAAATATGTGACCATATTATGATTTGCTACTCACTTCTAGCTCTTAACAGTGAAGCAGAAGATTTTGAAAGCTTATGCTTTTGAAAATTTCTTGTGCTTTAGGGTTACGTGAAATGTTTTTCTTCCTCTCTAAATCTACTTTTTGTTATATATAAACATGCCTGTTCTTGAGCTTACAGTTGATTTAAATTTGACTAGGTTATTTCAACCAATTAAAGGTGAAATGTGCATGACATTTTGACATAACTTGCACTCGTTGGGCTTCCAAATAGAACGAGACACTTGTGGATGTTGAAGAGCCCATATCCATATGTCTCACATATATGTATATGAAAATAAATAATATCAAACCCTGGGGCAGCCAAAGTCAACTGATACTTGAATAAACACTTCTTAAACCCTTCAATACCATCAACCACAAACAAGTTTGCTATTTGATTCATTGCCTTTTCCTTCATAGAGGAATTTGAGGCAGACAGTCAAACAACTGAGGCAAGGAAATAAATGGCTGACCACATGAATAATACCATCAACAGCGCAGGAAGAAGCAGATACAAACAATGGGTATGACAAAGAACCTGATGGAAGATTTAATGATTGAAAAAAAAAAAAAAAGTAACAATGCTAAAACTTCCTAATTTTGCTCCTGTCATCCCCAAAAAGCAAACCAAGTTGCAATCTCAAAAAAATAAAGTCTATAGTCCATTACCTGGAGAGGAGGGCAACAAGACTGGTGGAAGTGATGGAAGGCATGTCCTAGGAATAGTGGCTGAGGACTCCGGGCTTGTCTAGTGTGGAAAGAAGGAGGCTGAGGGGTGACACCCCATTGCTCTCTGCAGCTTCCTGAGGAGGGGAATGGGAGAGTGAGGGGCTGATCTCCTCACCATTATCCAGTGATAGGATTGTGGGAACGGTTCAAAGCCGCACCAGTGGAGGTGTAGACCAGACATTAGGAAGCATTTGTTTCACTGAGAGGGTGGTCAAGCACTGGAACAGGCTCCCTAGGGAGGTGGTCCATGCCCCGGGCCTACAAGTATTGAAGAGGCATTTGGACGCTGCCCTTAACAACATGCTGCAACTTGCAGCCAACCCTGCGCTGGTCAGGCAGCTGGACTGGATGGTCATCGTAGGTCCCTTCTGACTGAAACATTCTATTCTGTTCTATAGATGCACTAGTCCAATAAGCAACTAAAGAGAGGAATCTAAGATTTTACTAAGCAACATCAATAACACCAGAGGTGAGGGTGGGCTGGGGAATTCTTTTTTGGATAGATATTACAATTTTCTTAACTGTCTTATCTCAGCACCTTGATCGGTCTCCTTGTGGTCCTTATTTTCTTGTGTGCTAAGCCAACAATTCTCCTCATGCAATGGAAGTTGAATACAATCTGTTCATGTGGTTGAGGGCCATTTGAAAAACACATTTGAACCACTGCTGTCATACACAAGAAAAGGCAACATAAAACAGACATGCACTGCTTCTCAGAGAAGTCACTTGACATCTCAGGTTCTCTTGGAAATAACACAGAATCTGACAGTCTCCACTGGCAGGGTGTCAAACTTGGAGAAGTAATTTGAGAGGAAAGTTTGTTTAAATAGATCAGGTGATTATGATGTGTTAAACAAGCGACAAGGCTTAAACAAGCTTCAGAAATGCCTATTTAGAAGACAAAAAATGATACAGTAAGTCACTCCATTCCATTCACAGGGTCTGTAACCAGAAATAACAGCCCTCAGTGGTCACCTGGACAAGATAATTCAGAACCTGAAAAGGGAAGAATAAAGACTTCATAAAAATAAGGTGGCTATTCAAGTAATAGAATAGCCTACTCAGCCTGGCTACACAACAGCTCAGTGTGCTTTAACCTCTGTATAGGACAAGGAGCAAATTAATATTTTGAAAGCAGTGTACGCTGACATAAAGCTCAGGTCACCTATGTGCTTTAGGGCACATCTGTTAGTTGCCAAAGCTGATGAAGAATCTAACAAAGACTAAAATTGTGGAGTAACCACAATAACAACAAAAGATAGAAATCCTTCATGCAGCCAATGCAAGAAAATACAGGGGATATGATTTTTAGACTCAGTACCCAGCTAAATTACTTGTTCACTTCTTGATAGAATTACTTCTTTATCCAGTACTGAAAATCAGATTTTCTCTGAGGTCCAAAGAATTCCTATCATATATCTAATGAGGGACAAATAGTAAATTTATATATATATATATATATAGTGTTGGGGTATTGGTTTTTATTGGCTGAGAAATATATTTTGAAATACTGAATAAGTCTCTTCTAAGAAGGGTTTGGATAATCTTACTTAGGTTCTTCAAACATGGGAAGAAATTGTTACAGGTACATCTAAGAAACGATATCCTTAAAAAAAGTGCCAACTTCAAGTAGTTTTATCCCATATAAATCGTTGAGAAAAAAAAAAAAAAACCACAACAAAAAAGACATCATTACTTTCTAGTGTAATATACTACTTTGGAATATTTTCCCATAAGAAACTGTGGGAGATGTTTCCTTCTCTTGTGAGTTACTGTGTTCCACAGCAGAATGGAATAACTTTCTACTGCAACCTTAAGGACTGAACAGGTGCATACATGTAGATAAACACACCCTTTGCTTTCAATTTTTTTTTTTAATCCAAATATTTCTGTCCATAAAAGAGACAAGTCTGAGCAATAAACTCCTTCCAGTTTGTAAGTCATCAGGATTCCTGATGATAAGGAGCTATGAAAATACAGCGAGCACAAATTTGCCTTTACAATGCATTGTGATTCTTCAAGACAAAATCACCCTTCCACATACAACTTTAAGCATTTTAACTTTTGACCTCAATGAAGCTACTCTCAAGTCATAGTGGTGAAAGGGGGGGTGGGGTGGGGGGGGGTGTAAAAAGCATCGTTTCTTGAGATTTTGACAAATTTTCACCTAGGACGTAAGGGTCAGACTTCAAAAGGCATTTAGTTATCTAATTCCCATCAGTTTCAAAGTGAGAAAAACATACAAACACATTTTATACTCTGGCCTTTAATTTATACCAAATATCCTGAGTTTTCTCCCTTTAGACTTTTTAAACAAGTTCCTTGTTGCTACTTGTGCACCGCCTTTTTTGAAAATTTCTTTATCTTCAGTGAAGCAGATTTTAGATTTTGCGTGCTTGCTCTGATGTGTTTAAGGCAACAAAGAATGGTTCTTTTTTCCCCTCTTCATCTGCAGAGGGCAAAGGAGAAATGAGAGCACTCAAATGTGTTGCTAGAATACATATGGTGATTAAAGACAAATGAGAAATCATTAAAACAGTGTTATCACAGTTATAAAGAAATAAACATTAAGATACAAAAATTGCAGTTGTCTTCTCCAAACATTTTGTATTTTGCATAAAGTAGACTAATGTGCTATATACAGACTATACAATTTCTCCTTCCAAAGCAACAGCACATTCCTTACAGGTGTATTTGAATTGGAGCTGAATTACCTACAGGCCAATGCACAGCAAGATTTCCAGGTGAAGCCTGGAACACCACAAACATCACTTTCAAAGTTTTAAAACAAATTGCATTGTTTTCCTTTTATGTTTATGGACTTCTTACTACTGAAGTTCTATTGAGAAAAACATTTTCTCCTACATCAGCTAACCAAGTAACGATCCAATGTGGTATACTAAAAATGCACCAACTACTTTGAAGACATTACCCTTGTCTTCCTTATTGAGATTGACAATATTGAATCCCCGAAATACAGGTTAAAAAACTAATGTATTTCCCAACATCAGTATTTCTCAACTCCCAGGTTACTGGTATTATATTTGGATTTTATTTTTTTTTATTATTATTCTAGCTTTTTGTCTAAAGTATGCTTTGCAGTTGTAGCAGATAATATTATAACTTTCATATGCAACTCCCAAGGAAAAATACCTGAATATATTGGAAAACATTCTCTAATATAATCAGCCCATGATATTAATAAAAATTGAAATAGCCAAACTTAAGAGGAAATTTCAAGGCATGATTTGAACAACTCCACTTGTCTTTATTACAGTCTTGTTAGTTAACTTCTGATAACTACCAAAATATTATTTTATGTTGCTCTCTCTCATGCACACTATATAAAAGCTAAAATTTAATGCTTATCCATCATGAAGTGCTGCGTTCTTTTGGGCATTACCTACCACCAAAACCAAACCATTATGAAATACAGGTCTATTTTCTCAAAAAAAAAAAAAAATCGAATAGTTCTTAAAATAAAAAATACAGTAAAATCACGATAACCTTCCTCAAGACTCATTTTCTGCATAACCTATTTTTTTCATAAACTTTTCTGTAAAAAGAAATCAACTCTAAGGAAAATGAATGAGAAGTCACTTGGCAACACTGAAAGCAAAGAGGTTTACAGAAGCATACCAATCTATTTGTTGACATGAGCTACAGCAAGAAAGCAGTAGTGCTTTTACACTCCCAGAGACAGTACACGTAGCATAAACAAGCTCCATTTCCTGGACTTGATGCTCTTGTTCAGACACATTTTATAGTCTTCTACAGAATTATTTTCTGGTGTGGTTAAAGAACCCACAACACAGCTTTAGGCAACCACGCACGGGATCCCAAGCAGATTATCTGCTTTCTTACGATCTTGGTTCTACGCAGTGAGACAGGGTTCTGATCCTACCTTCGCAAAATAATAGAAAAATCAAGAAATTTCAGATCAAAATAATAAAATTACTCCATTTGCCTATCTTCTGGTCTTACAAGCAGTTAGCAGAGCTTAATGAACAGCCAAATGTCTACAGAAGTAGATAGAGAGTGTGAATGGGCTTGTCCCTATCTAGAGACGCACGATGTTACTGTCTGTATGCTGTGCCTATGATACTGCGATTATACCAGAGAAACATCAATTAAAACTACGGAGAACAAATATAACATGTCTAATTTCTACAGTTTTTACACTTATCACACAGCAGATGAACCCTAACCATAGGAGTTCTACTTACTGTATGTGAAAGAATATACACTCAACAGAATATATGAAGCTTCATAAAACTTGTTGTTCTGGTTGCAACATAACAAGTAATTTTTCCCCAACACACCTTTAAGTATTCATCAGCGTCCATTACCCTCAGAATTAGTCTCATATCTGCCAACACAGCTGCAACACAGTTAACCCGTCAGCAGTTCCCCACACAAGATCCAGGAGTAAAAGCCAGGCACACACCTTACTTGCTCCACCACCTGACTCGAAACCTTTTGACTGCAGAATAAACTCACCTCAACACCTCCCACCTATGTGAATCTCTGTTTCCTATACTAACTTCTCACTTTAATTATCTCTATTTCCACTATATGGAAATTTACTAGTACTTAAACCATTGAAAGCCTAAGAAATTTATCTTTGCCAGTATGAATAAACTGGCGTTTTATTAATGCACATTTCAAAGACCCAAAAGCGCTATTGTAGTCACTAGTCCAGTTTGTCTCCAATTCTGTCTGTAAATTTCCAACTCAATAATCAAAGGTGATAGTGACTTTGAATGACTAAAAACAACTGGGTAAAAGAAATCTTTGATTAAGAAAATTAACAGTCAAAAATTAATTTAATTTCGAAGAAAAAAAAAATTGAGCCACCTAAAGTAATACTTGTTAATTACTAACAGCATCTCAGTTATTCCAAGGAAATAAATTAAAAATAAACATTGTCAATTGAGCAGTAGGTATGTCCAGCAGACAACTTTGTTTATTTGGTTTCAGAACCAGACTGAAAATACAATCAAGGAAGGTAAGGACAACTTTTACATCCATGTTGGGCCTCAGTCAATGGAAAAGTTTGTTCTGTTGTCACAGAAAACACTCAGTGTTACATAAATAAGTCACAGCTATGAGGCTTTTCTTTAGCAAAGCTGTTTTCTTGCTGTCATCAAGCTATACTAGAGGTGGGAAAGCCTACATCTTTGGATTTCAGAAGCCTTTGTGGAGCCATTCTACAGTCAATAAGCTCAGTGATGTGCCCAGTAACTAACGTGAGGTAAAGCAGAAGTCAGAAGCTAACTCACTTCAAAAAGACTCTTCCTTTCATAACCTGAGTAGTGAAATACCCAATAAAGGCCACAAGTGTTTCATGTACTCTGCACGTTTGAGTTTTCAATGTGTTTCACTATCAGTATTTGCTTTCTATTTTGCAGTAGTGATCTTGAATATAATTTAAAACTTCAAGCTGTGCAAACCAACACTGTATAATTCCACGAGTATTAATTTAAACAAGTAAAGGTTTAGTTTCATTTTTAAAATTTCATCTCGCTTTGTAACTGCTATAGGCTTAAAGCAGAAGAGACATTTTTTTTTCTGCGGGGTTGACCAGATGAAATAACAATTAGATTACATTATATTAGCTTTGCTTTAAGCTCTTTGCATTAATACATACAGAAATTAAACACAAAGGTAAAATTAAACACAAAGGTAAACAGAAAAGTAATGCACCAAAGACTGACTCAAACAGAGGCACCTGGGTGATGAGCAGGAGCAGTTTAGTAGACTTAATTTCAGAAGCTAATACTGTTTATACAATAAACATTAGATTCTGAAAGAACAATATTTTTCAAGAAAAATAAGCTCACAAAAGCTTTTTACTATCAGAATTATTTAATCATTTCAGATGAGGCAGCTGAGCCCTGTGATATTACCCTCTCTGTAATTTGGGTAAAACACTGCAGAATCAGTTGCCCTTAATAAACCTGATCAAAAAAATCATTGTATTAACTGTAAAAAGTTCCTTGTCTCTTCTCACCACACATATTTCTTTATATTTACAGTACCTAAGCAAATAAACAGAAGCATATAATATATATTTTATAAACTCAAACACAGGAGAAATGCATAACAGTTTTCTGGAGCACTCAACAACAGATCAATCTTCCTTAGTCCCTTCAGAAACCATCGAAATATTTGCTGAAAACACTCAGTGCCCTCAGGCACTAGCCTCAAAGAATGGTAAAAGAACAGTTCTGCTACATCATTATTTCAACTGTTTCTAATCCCTTTAATCCACCCAGACTGCAGGAAAACTTGTTACATGGAAGCATCTGACCAGCCCTACACTAAAAATAAATACACTGTATTTTCTACAGTACAGAAAAATTTCTGTTTGCCTGCCAGTCACCAATATACCCAGAAAACAGAAGAGGGAGTTGTTCACAGGCTGTGACAATGGAGCTACCGTGCCAAAAAGGTCACTGCAGTCGCCAAAGCTGTCCTCTCTGCCACAGCTACAGCATCAGAGACCACACGCAGCTGCTGCCAGTTCTGTTGGGAGGGCGGGCAACAAGATCACCTTCACAAAGCTCCCCTTTAAAAAGAGTCTTAAGGATGACAACTCAAGTTCCTGCCTTTACCTAACTGGAGGAGATCCCAAGGAGAAAACAAATACAACTTCTAGAGATGTTTTAGAGGAAGGAGAACTTCTCATTCTCCACCACGTGGCAAGCAGCCACGCTCAGAGCTGCTAAGCAGCTGTTGATCCAAAGGGCAAGCAAATAAACACAGCAGCCAAATTGGATGGATGGCAAATTCTCACTGCCTGGCAATCAACCACCTCCTAAAATAAATGTTCTTCACAACTGGGGATGGGGGAAGGGAAAAACACATGCATAAAAGCAAACAATACAAAACTTGAACATTAAATATATTTTTTCAAGAATCATAAGGGAAAAAAAAACAAAACCCAAAACATTTAAAACACTGAACACAGCAAGATTTCGTCCCTGAAATCAGAACAGGAAGAGTGCAGCGTTGTTTCTGAATTCATCATCATCCTACAAGATGTGATGATAGACAACTGCACCCACACTAGGTATTATCACTACTGGCATGTCACAGTGAGGCTACACCAGTTTGGACACCTGATTTATCCTCCTTGTCATGCACCTGATAACATTAAGCTGTTGAGGCAAAAACATTAGGGAAAAAGGAATTTAACAACAAAAACTTCCATGCATATATACACTTCATTAACACTTCTAACAGTCACTTTGTATGAGTGCCTAAACTTCATTTTAAGCCACACTGGAGAGTATCAGAACATTTTACATGCTGCTAAGGGAAGATATTGCTTTGTATACGCATATTTCCCCATATGATTCTTTCCATTCTGCCTCCCTGTAGACAGCATGCCTTTGCATCAACTATATCATCCTGCCTTTGCTCGCTCTCACACAATTTCTGTTTCTTTTGCTTAGGTCTGAAGTTTGGATAAAGACTGGCAACATCACTGCCTCTGGCACTGTCACTTAGCCATGAGCTCAAGCCTCAAACTAAGAATCCTTTTACTTTCAGAAAACCTACTTCTCTTTACTACAAGGAAATAATTTTCTCTAACTAACCTTAACAGAAAGCACAGAAGTGCTAAAAGCACTCACCACCACTAACCTAATGAATGCACAGAGGTCTTTAATGAATATAAGATAACAGGAACTCTTCTGAGCAGTGAAGATATGGAATTGTCATAACACATCTACCTGGCTGTAACATCTGGCAAGGTGTTACAACTCTCCCCACTATGGGAAATGGTAAGATTATTGCAAGTTAAGGTCCTCTGCAAAAGAGGGGCTGGACACTGTAAAAATGGCAGTGAAACTAAGACGACCAACAACCTGAGCCAGAACAAAGATAGCCTGTTGCAATCAAACCAGGGGCAAAATGCATTTTCCAGCTCCCTTGTTGACGGCTTCCGCAAGCCCTCTGTGGATGTGTGACACGGCACGTCCACCCCTTCCTCAGCTAACACTGTCAGTGCTCTGCAAGGGTGAATGGTCACGCAGCAGAATGGCTGGCACAAGGGCCCAGCACATATATCCAGTAGTCAATCAAAAATTTCACATAAAGCCATAAGGAAGAAATGTTCTGATTTCAGCAAATTAGCACGCCCAAGGGAAAGCTTACTAATGCCTTAGCAAAGATTGATTCAACTGCACAAAAGGAATGGAAAAAGCAGTAAACATCAGGAAACAATGAAAAATATGACTTTCCATTCTGTCAACATAGTAAAGGTGACGGAATTACAATATTCATTAGCGAGATATGCAAGATTCTCTCTCAGTCTATGTGGATTTTAAATATATTCATATAGACACATACTCACACACACATGGTTTTATTTCCTTCTCTCTTACTCTTTGTACACACATTTTTCAGGGATAAACCGGAAAGATTCTTTCCACTCACTGTAAACTATGAAGAAGCTGCCTGATGTAAAAGACCGTTCCATGCTGAATACACATTTTCCTTTCTGTCAGGTTCTTTCAACATTGAAGCATGTATTTTCACATTTTATCCTACTGAATGTTTTAGTACTCACGTATCAGCCATGAATACAAAAATCATCAAAAAGGTTCTCATGAATAGGCCTCATGACCTGAAAAACTTCATTGTAACTTGGAAGAGCCAACGTTGTTGTCCTGCCTCCCAAAAATACTTTCTGCATGTTTCTCCATTAGCTATAAATTTTAAAATTATTCAAATGCTCTGCAAAAGGAAACAGAATTAGGTAATGCACTAATCTGATCCCTAGAACTTTTCTATAGAATCAGTCCAGTCCAAAGAAAAAAAACAAGGGCAGGAGTGGACATTCTCATAAACAAATCTTTCTCGCCAGTCATACAAGTGAAAAATATGAAAAACGGATAGCACATATAGTATGTTACATATGGAAGACTCCCATCAACATGTGAAAATACCTGAAGGGAGGGCACCAAGAAGACTGAGTCAAATGCTTTTGGGCGACAGTGACAGGTCGAGGCAATGGGCATAGAATGAAACACGGGAGGTTCCTTCTGAACATCAGGGAATACATGTTGGGTTTTTTTTTTTTACTGTGAGGGTGAATGAGCAAAGAGGTTGTAGAGTTTCCATGCCTGGAGATACCCAAAAGCCATCTGGAAATGGTCCTGGGCAACTTGCTCAGGGTGACCATGCCTGAGCAGAGGGGTTAGATCAGATGACTTTTGGAGGTCCCTTCCAAGACCAACCATTCTGTGATTCCATATCAATCACACAATTCATGCAGGCATCTCATACTATCAGAGGAACTGGCTTATGGGTGACAGCATATAAAAGTAAAGCAACATTAAATACAGACTTTTCTCTGAAATAGCACTGACAATCTACAAACATACACATTTTTAATCACTAAAAAAATCCAACTGCTTCACCTGACTTGGAAGATTAGGTACAGCATTTGCTAAAAGCATGCATCAATCAAACATTTTTAAATAGTTAGTTAAACACTATACAGCTAACTCAATTTTCAATAGGTTTCTTAAATCATTGTTTATTACCCTGTTTATAGTCCTTCAAAAATCAAGAGTGGCAAGTACTTAATTCACACAGCAGCAGCATTCACAGACACATTAATGCATAATTAGTGGGTCAGTTACATATACAGAGTGGGCTGATGTGTTTTATTGAAAGACTGTTTGCAATACCAGTTTTTTTTTTAGCACCTAACAACTCTTAACACATCAGGCCAAGGATGTTTAAGTTTGAGAGACTATTCAATGTCAAATTTGGCTGTGACAATCCCAAGACGACAGGTTAAAAGAGGATTTTAAAAAAATACACAAAATTATTTCCAAATATTTTAAAAGAATAGTTCAGGGAAACTTATAAAGAAGGTAGAAGAACTTTTATTACCAGTTTGCATGTTTTGGCAAATACAGGGAACAGGAATGTCACAAGCAAAAGCAATAATGCTCTGAAACGATGTTGGTATTAGAAACTCTTTTTTTCCCTGCTTTTTACAGTTTCTCAGGCCCTTGCTACAATGTGGTTGGTTTTTCCCCTGAACTGCCCTACTCTCTACTCTTCAGTCTCATGTCACTGAATCAAGAGAGAAACATCTGGAAGAGACAACTTCTTGGTTCATAAAACCAGTAAATAAGCATAATCTAGGTAACAATACTACCTTACATACTTCGTAACAGGTTCTCAGAGTTTCCACTAAACCGAGGTTTGTTTCTATCACAGCAGCCTAATGATATTAAACAAGAGGTGTCAATAGTTACTCTCAAACCTATGATTTCAGCTGGTTCTACTAGACAGTATTAAAGGCATCACATCCAGTCTTGATGACAGACTTTGACAAGAAGTCAGGTAGCGCTTCCCAAAATTTGTTCTTTTCACTCTTCTGGGATTCAGAAGGGAAAAAAAAAAAAGAAAAAGAAAAGTAGATATGTAATCTACGAACAAAACCCAGGATCTACTGAAATACTCACATTTCTTCCTTCCTTTCTTCTGAATTTTCTTACAATGAAAATATTTTAATATGTACATTGCATAAACACATTTGGATAATGTATAAAACAAATCTGTAAAGGTTGTATTACCTGCATTAGAAAATTCTATTAGAAATTTAGAAATTTGGATTTCAAAACCAAAATAGGTTTTTGGAACAAAGCCACTGTCTCCTGTCAAAACAACCTCCTCCCCTCAAAAAAACTTTATTAACATGTAAGCAGACGGTCAAAGGTATTGATTTGAACAGTAATAAAGAGATACACCTTCAGGTGTGTCTTAGATGTTAAACTTTACTGAAGAAATAACTCCCCCTTGGTTTCTCGCTTGGTTGCCTGAGACGCTAATTCTCAGCTCAAAAGATTATCTCACACTTCACTAGCTTTGGTACCTTAGTATAATCATCTGCTGTGAACTTTTTCTGCACTTCACAGATACACTGCAGGGAACAGAACAGTCATAAGAGACTTTAAAAAAAAAAAAAAGTCTATAAAAGGCCACAGCCAGTTTCATCATAATAGCCACTGTTTTCTTTAGATTTCAGACACTTTCCAAAATTTTATTTTAAGTATTATTCAGGGTGAATATAGATAAGAAGCCAAAAAAATAGATTATTTTTTCAAGGTCGGTCACCACACATAAAAGACAGTAACTCTTCTCTTTAACTGTGATTAATGTTATTTGATCATCAAACAACATACATTAAAACACTCACGATGCAATTATACAATATACATGCTATTGTATACTCAAGCAAATGCATACCTACATTTACATTAACAGTGCTGTAGAGATAGTTAACTTGGTTATGTTTAGATCTTAACCTGTATAAATATTTAGAAATAATATTATGTTTTGATATACTAATACAATTGTTTTGTGCTGCTTTACTGATGGAGAAGTTGCCTGTAGCCACACTGAAGCAGGACAGGCAGCTTATGCTAAGATCAAGTGATCAACTTATCAGACCCGACTGTCATCCTCCTATTTAATAGCTGCAAAAGTATAGAATTATTCAGCCCTTCAGCAGAGTGTTTCTCTGAAATAACTATATATTTATATACATTACAAAATTATAAATTATAAAAAATAAATTCTGGGTTTTTTTAATATAATCTACAGCTATACAAAATATATATATATAATCATGTACTGTTACATTTGGCAACAGAAATTCTCCCCACTTGCCCTCGGTATTTAGTACCAGAAGTACTCTGAACTCCTAACAGGGCTGGCAAAGCTCCACTTGGCATAAAACCCACAAGGCTGTATAAATTAGAGTTGAATGATTAAAAGACTCAAATCTTCAGGGTCATTTGTACGAGTTAGGGGTGCATAGCTGGCGTTTCAATTTGCTCAGAAATGTATACAAAGAGTTGTCAAACAGGAATTTGATTAGTTATATACCTTCTCATGTATGCAAATGCTGAATTTCTTGGTTTAGTCAGGAATTTTGGGCCAAATGTTTTTTTCTAATGAAAACCACAGATTTGCTGAAACCTAGAATTTATTTTAAAAAAACCCTCAACTAAATTTGCAGTAAAAGGAGGAAAAGCTTTTTGATTAAATACAGAAAACCTGAATTCCATTCCAAAGTAATTAATAGCCTAGTTACAATATATGGAATCTCTATGATATGATACAGTAACTTCATTTGGGTGTCCCATATTCCAGGTGAGATCCCCAGCTCTGCATTATTAGTTTTTTGGGGTTTGTTTGGCTTTGATATTTATTTTTCTAAAAAAACTTCCAGTGGAGTCTCCTGTAGCTGTTCCAAAGCTCAACTTTCCAAGTGAAAAGCTTTTTTCTAAAACAGCTTGAATTTTTAAAAAAATATTATTCATGTCTGTTTTCATTCACAAAAAAAAAAAAAAAACAACCCAACCAAAAAACAACGAAAAAAGAGCTGATGGTCACTTCTTTCTAACAATTGTTATTGCAAGGCTGATATCCCAACATGTCCCCTCTGATTTTATTTTATATCTAGTAACAAAATAATGTTGGAAGAATTTTTATTTTTCTCTTTTCAAAATCATCGTTATTACCAGTGTCTCTGAGCTTTTCATATTCTATAGCTGAGGCCCCACCAGCACCAAACAGAGAGAAATAACAACCATAACTCCTATACAGTAATTCTGTCAATACATTCCAGAATTACTTCTGGCTTTTCTGGAATAGAAGCATATTGATGACTTGGACTGTGGTGGGCCGTTATCAGCAGCACCATAGCATAGCTCATTATTCCCTATTTTCTAACTTGCACTTGTCTTCATTGCTCTTATTCATCACAGAATTTTATCATCACCATTTTACATTTCCAAACTGGATTCCAAGCACTTGCTACCCCTTGCACTATAGCACCCTCTTTAGTTTAAATAAATATATTTTCTATCACAGAGGGTCCTAATAAAAAACAAACTAAGACTCAACCTACAATGAACGTCCTTCCAACTTCACAATAAAAACCAAAGACATTTTCATCTCAGCATCTTGCATAATTACTTCTTGGTGACTTGCTTCTGAAATGTATAGACCTCACTGTTAAGAAACCTCTCTGAAGTCAAAATCTATCACAGCTGCTGCTTCCCCCCTCCCCAACAGTCCAACAAAAAATTATATCAATTTGACGTGATTTGTTCTCGAAAAATCCATGGTGGCTGTTTCTTAAATCCTTATTAATTCTCACATCAAATGGATACTACAACAAATTATTAAATGTTAAAGCATTTATGTAAATTCCATATATATAGTCCACTTTTTATTATGGCCAATGAAACAAAGATTTTTACCATCAAATATCTGGTTTCCTTTCCCATTTTGCAGCTTGTCTGTACCTTCCCTGACTTTCCTCTTTTAAAGGCAAATTTAAGAAACCTATTAATTATCACGCATTTTGATTTAGAGGTCTGGATTTTACCCTACATGCTTATGCTATTCCTTTACACTTATCTTTCATAGCACAAGTAGGAATCAAACCTCAAGACTTCATTCAGTTGGACTCATGCCAAGTTAAATTATCAACTCCTTACTTCAAAACATGTATCTTTAAAAATCAGTATTCATAGCACTATGTTATGAATTCTAACTAGATAGTATCAATGAAAACTATTTAGTCACATTTACTGCACAATTCTGAAGGCTTGAAACAATATGCAAATATAAAGGAGATCTAAATGCAAAAAATCAGATGCAGCCTTTAATGAATGCATCCTTTAATGTTGCACAATAATTTCAAAGTAGTGTTTGTTTAGGCTAGATAGCCTAATAAGATTTTATTTCTTCAACTGCTGTAATTTAATTTTATGGAAAATTATCTCCAAAGACAGCACCCACAACAAAATTAAACATACAAAAGTTCTAGAGAATCAGAATAAAGCCATTCTGAGAAAAGCAGTTACCTAAACAGTTAAATTTCACTGTGTACAGGACTCAGTGGTTTGTCTTTTTTTCTGGTTGTGGATTTCCTGGGTAGCAGAGAGCAGCATGGGGGCCAGAGCACAGCAGGGGCTCAGCTGTGACTCACAATAAGTTTGGTCCTTGTTTCGTAGTCCCTTATGTTCAATAAATTAGAAAAAAAAAATCCTCCATGAGGCAGGCAACAGTCAACTGTCTCCGAACAAACTCACCAAGCCACTTCTTTCACACTGCCTCATGGCCCTGCTAGGGACATTACACATAATTCAGTTGATGTGGGCAAGCAAAGAATTCCTCCTATCCCTTCTAGTTTTCAGACAAGGCATAGCCAGTACCATAGCCTGACCTAACGACAGCACAAAATTAGCATCTGTATCATGGGAAATGGATTGTTTCCTCCTCTTTACATTTAATATAAATAGAACATATTCCAAGATATTTAACCAGGAAAAAAACAGAGGAGAGGGTAGAATGGCAATTGAATGCCTGCATAAATAACTTGTCTTTTTATAAATGCTACACACATTAAAACCAAAACAAAATATTTACAGTTGTCTCAATTTTCCCAAAAATAGAACATGAAAAAGAAGAGCAAAGCTGTAGTGTAATCCAGGCTGAATTTTTTTTCAGTGACAAAGGCTTCAGAAAAGATATTCCACACATTTTTTCAGACATATATCCCTAGTGCGAACATTTCATTTTCTCTTATTATCATAATATCTGCATGCTTAATTCACTACTCACAACAGCGGATTGGTTTCTGAAAGTGGGAAAGTAATGGCCTACGAAGTGAATGCATTCAAAGCTCTCACCACTAAAAATCAATAAACTGACCAATTTTGTAAGTGAGCTGTTTTACTACACAGTAATGAAGCTCAGAATTTTGTCAACCACCCCTTAGTGCTGGGATCTACCAAGCAGTTAAAGGCAAGGAGAGTTTGGTAGACATTTTCTTAAATCAATCAAATGATTCTGCAAAGATATACAGATGTCCAAAATTATTATATGTAAGTGAAAAAATTTTCAAGCTCTTTAGAGCTGTACCTGAAATTGGCTCACTTTGAAACTATAAATATGAAAAGCACAAAGTGGTAGAATGGTTTCATGACCTGAATTGAGGAACTTCACATAACTCCTGTGCAATAAAACCCATTTAATACCTATAAAGCCATAAACCTCATTTATTTTACCTTGTATTTATAGAAATAAACCACAATCTGCTTCAGAAATTGTATCATTTTACAAAAATAGTGCAGCTTTTTGTGTAACACCAGCTGTTAAAGAGGTTTTTTTACTCAAAATTCAGAGCAAAAAAAATTCAAAATGCCTATGCCTATTTACTTTGAGCGACTTCACCTGTCCTCTGTGTATCTTATAATTTTAACATTAATTACTGTCAGATTTTTCAGTATTGACACCTATTGTGCCACTCAGAGAACAGAGAGGGAGCTTCTTCCTCCTCCCATGAAACAGGCCTGAAGATATCTTTCTATTCCCTATGATAAAGCATCAACAAATTCATTGTATCCCATGGCTCCATAAAATAAAAAATAAGACGTGCTTCCATCTAGAATGGCTATGTAGAAGACACATTTCTGTAGCAGCGAAGGCAGCTACTTAAAACTGCTTACAATTTCAGAATGAGGACAGCATCCCATCTGTGATGGGCATTCTGATGCTTCTCTGGAAAACACTAGGTTATTTATCTCACCTAGAAACTTTGTTTTATGAAACTATGCTATTTACAGATCCATTTGTCTTATATTTCTTCATTTGCTCATCTTAATCTCAGTATATAGCACTAGCTATGTTTTGATGTTTTACAGCTTTGTTTTGAAGTTCGATGGCTACCTCCATGCATTATTTAACCGACATGTCTATTCAAGTCTCCGCATTTTCAGGTTTGTCGTGTAGAAAAGGGAGAGAACACTTAATGTTCCTTCTCCCAGAATACTTGAGCTTTTTCCAAGTCTAGTTGCCACTGACTGCATTGCTTGCCACCTTTGCTTTCTTTGTCTCATTAATTTCTGATATCTGCTGCATGGCTTACTGAACAATAACATATGCTCTCTGATCTCCCACTCTCTCCTGCAACCTTTTCAAGTACACCTAGCAGAAGAAAACTAATTTGTTTGTAGGTTACCTCTGGAAGAATTACATTACATTTGGCAGAAGTGTGAATAGTCACTCAAGGCTAAATGTTTTCACAACAGAGTGAAATGAGTTTCACCTGAATATATTTGATCATGCATCAGAAAAGGATACATGTATTTTGATTTCTAGGTATTAAATGCGGTTAAGATGACATATGACCATTCTAAAAAAAAAAAAAAAAACAAACACACACCTTGCATATATATACTAGTAGTATATTTTTCAATTTTTCTTTTTGCATGTTCAAAGATTGCAGTGATTCTCCCAGTTATCCCATCATTAAGAGTTCCTGATGCTATATACTTTGAGATATTGCTATTTACTTTTAGACATCTAAATGGGGATCTGTGCATTTTTTAGCTTCTCTCTCAAAAGGCATTTTGAGTACTTTAAAAACCCTAAGTGGCCCAAAGACTTTAATAACAATATGAAATGTTCTGAGAAACAAATAGGCACGTTATCACTTAGGAAGGCACAGGCAAGATTGAGGGTCTGTTTGTTAGTTCAGCAGCCAAACCTCTAAATTAGAAGGGAAACTCTACAGTACAACAGAATTTTATGTTTTCTTAGTGAAAAAAGTTCGTTTATTTTTACACCTTCAATAAAATATGTCATTCGATCAGAGAAACATTAAAAAAAAAACCAAAACATTGACACAGACAAGACTTTATTGCAAGGACTTGTGGAAAAACTGGACTTTCAATTTCAGCAACATTTTCATTTCCCCTGGGAGTTTCACGTTTTACCTGGTATTGCCCAGATTCTTGCAAAACTGCTCAGATATAACCAATGTTATCTATAGACAGATTTTCTGTTGATAATATGAATAAAAGAAAGTTCTAACGTGCTTGCTTCCATCCTCTGCCTCATATGTAAGTGGAAAGCTTTAGGATTATTTTTTTTTTAAACAATAAACCTGCTTTCATTTCCATCTGACTACAAAGTCCATTAGCTTGCTTTATTTCCTTCTGCTCCTTTAAAATAACTTGAAATCTGCCTTCTTAAGAGGCATCCATCTCCTCTTTTGTCATTTTGCTCTTCTTAGCAAAAACAGCCCTCATATATCTGCTTTCCTGAAGCTTTCCAGGGAGCCCTTGGTTAGCTGCTAATACTACCTTGTCACTTTTACTGAAGGTACAGTTCCCGAGCTGCTGTGTATGCAGAGCTACCACCAAGTTCAGTGGCGTTCCAGAGCAAGAGCTGCTAATAAAGAATTGTGTCCTCAAAGAAATGTAGGGTTTTAAACATATGTATTTTATCAGTGTGTCACCAGAAATATAAATATGGAGCCACGTTTTGCTTCTGCCAATTCCCAGAGCTGCAAAACATACACCTGTTGGGTTTTTTTTTGAGAGAGTATGAAACCGATGTGCCAAAGTAAAACACACACACAAGACCCTTGCTTTTCTGCCTTCACTGAGCATAAAAGACAGTTACATATAAATACTTCTGCCAGTGAGGGATCCTTGCTACTAAACAGAGTTTACAACCTCCCAACTTACAGACAGTATGCTCTCCTCAATGTCAATTTACAGTCCACAAGTATTTGCTGTGCTTCCAGAGCTTCTGCCCAAAATTTTACTCAGGGTAGAACATTTCTAGAACATTTGAATTTTATTTCAGCATCATAATTTCAATGGATTGGTATTGCTATAAATGTTAAAATGCTGCTCTACTAAAAGATTAAATATATGCTTATGTGCTTATGCTAGACATAAAAAAGCACAAAAAACCACTCACCCAAGCAAAAGTCCTTTGTCAAAGAACTTTAAAAAAAAATAATCACTTTTTGCACAATATGAACACAGAAAGGATGGTTGTGAATTCTGTCACCATTTTTGACCTTCAGAGTAGTAAGAGACCATGGTTTTTTCCATCGTTCTTTCCTAGCTGAACCAGAATTTGAATTCTTAGAGAGTAGGTTCAAAGAGCTTCACAGTGCTGTCCATATGTCTCCATATACACTAACAAAACCCAGGAACAAACACCCACACACACCCCAGCTACGAATCACACTCAAACCTTAAAAACCTTCTTCAGGTATTGTTTCTCTTTACGAAAGGGAAACCATGTCTGTCTGCACACAAAGCTGAAGCCTATTTATGATGAGTAATTCTAAAATTTTCCAGAAGGAAATGGTCTAAAGAAAAAGGTGGTGAAGAAAACTAGAGTCTATTTAGTTCAATAAAAGATAATTATATAGCACATACAAAGGGGATGGTGTGCGTGTCATATTTTGTCATTTACCTCCCTTGCTGTTTTGATACTTTAGCTGCGCATTTTTATGTGAAACGTTTTACATATCAAATAATGTCCTGATTAAAGAGGAAGAAAAATATAGCTTGAATTATTGTTCATATAATGATTCAATAAGTAGGCTTCCAGAAAGCATCCATAGTCTGAATTTTAAGTTAAAAAACAAAACTGTAACCCTGTTTGCAATTAATTCCCCAATGTTACAGCAATTGTTTCGTGAAAGCATTCACCTGCCTGAGACTGAAGGAACTGACTGACAAAGCTCTTGACCTCTCAAACACTCTAGAGCAAATTCTTCGTTAGTAAATTCTTCTCTCCTACCCACTCTGCAACAATTACAAATAGATCACAGACTGGATTCCTACACATAAATGTCTCAAAAGCTAAAGGAAAAGTCAGATAAGCTCTATACCAGTAAAATGCTATGCAATCAAAGCAATAACAATAGCAGAAGTACATTATTCAAGCAGTGTCATTATGCCCAAAAACCTAATAATGCTACTAAACATACTGCTGAGGAAATTCCCATCACCAGTCTGGAATATTTTTTCACACTCCCAAAAGCTGCTGCTGCACCATTTACACCTCTGCCTCAGGAGTTTTAGACAAAAGAATGAATACACTAAGGATTTTGGTTTCCACTCTAGAACCACATCATAAAAATGTAGTTATAAGCAGACATTTCACTGTAAAAATGCTTCTTTTGTGCCAGAATTCTCATTGGACCATACAAACTACAGAAACACAAAGGAAAAATCCTTATTTATTTCAGCATGAGTTGAAGAAGTATCTGCAAATCTTGTAAATTGTATCAGCTTCACACACAACTTTAAAACCAATACAAACGCAGCAGGAATGCTTAGCTGGGTTTTTGATCCTGTGACATTGGGCTGTCATGTATATTTTAAGAATCCTACTGTTATCAAAACTCAAAGATGAAGAAACCAACTCCTTGGCTTTCCTAGACTGATGTTGATCAGAAAAAATCATTATTGACCCATAATTTAAGCACACAATACAAAAAGTAACAGTAAACATGAATGCCCTTTTCCAGTTGTTTTCTAAGCCAAACTCAGTTACTGTAAAGTTTCCTTGCAAAGTATAGTATTATGAAGTATAACAACAGTAACAAAACTTAAAAATGTATAATTCATTAGCAAGTGCAACTTAAAAGGACTCAAAATAAGACACAATGAAGACACTTTTTCTTGCTGTCACCTGTTCTCTCTCCCTTGGAAATATTTTACTTCACTTTGTTGCTGTTCTTTCTCTGACCTACACAGAAGTATCTTTGTAGCCTAATTGATGTCATACTCTAATTAGAGTAGCTGTTCAGTGAATTTCTTGGCATTGGTATCTCCATTATTTCAGGAAGCCTTCTCCGCATACACACAATTCAGAAAGTGAGGTATAAGAAATGGTTTGTGAACTGCAAACGATGTACAGCCAAGAGGGCTTCAGACCCAGCAAAAGAATGACTGTAGAACATGTTTGAAAATGTTTACAAAATTAACAAAGGGTATATCAACACAAGAATTAGCTGGCCCTTGATGAAATGGACCTAAGTTAGGAAACAGTATTTTTTCCCCCATACTCCACATTTTTTTTGCAGAAGCACTGGCACAGTATTTTTACTGGAAAACCTTTTAGAAGTTCAAAAAGTAATTTCATAAATTAGTGGAATAAAGATCTATGAAAAACCTTTATTAAATACAAGTTTTGCATAAAAGAGCTGACTCAAATCGCTATACTGCTTATTACAGAAAGCTAAGGCTACTTTAGAGGAACAATCGTTCCACAGTAGCCTCCTTTCTCTACTATTTTCCTATTCTGACCACTGCTAGAAACCACACATTGAGTTAGGAGGACCTTATATCTCAGCCAGTATGACCATTTTTTCTCAGCAAAGCACTTTACTTGCCTTTACTTGCCATGTGACTTAATAAACCAGACACTACTCTGCTGGCTGTTCTCAAGTTCCACATGGTGAATTCAGTAAATGCACTCCTTCTGGGTTCACACAGACCCCAGATTAAACTAATGTTAATGACTGGTATGAAAGTATCGGCAGCTTTGGCTTGGCTTTTTCCTCCTTCTGTGTCATATTCACCTCTAAGACAAAGCAAAATACCACGTGCACTCTATTATCCAAATAAAACCACTTGCAATTTAGCTGTGGTTTAAGTTTAATGTTTCTTATACTTTCTACTAATGGAGTTTTTTGTTTGTCAGTGATTTTATTGTTTTCACACTGAAAAACTCATTAACGTCAAAAGGGAACATACCATTTATAGGGAACAAATAATTTATCGCTATAAATAAAGTCTTAAAATCTGATCAAAATACATAATAAATAGCCATTGTCATTTCAGTTACCATGATATGTACACTTAGAACCCACCTTAACTGCTAAACACAGAAAAGCCTCAAGAGTAATTCAGTTAAAAGCTTTGTAAAGAAACACATATCGGTACTATCTAGTTTTCTGTAGGGTTTCTCTGGCTCACCCCCTGATGTTCTCCTGGGTCCTAAGGCTGATGCTGCCAATCTTGTGCAGGAAGGTCTGTGGACACCACCGAAACATCAGTACGTTTTCAGGGGGGGACGGTAGACAAGGACCTCCTGCTCAGTCTTTGATCTGCTTGAGTTTATCCAAATACTCTTTCTTAACATATCCTGTTTTCTGTTCACTGATTTACCATAAAGTCTGCAAAAAGTGGTGGCATGCAATTTCCATTTTTGATATAAAGCTTTATACAGCGTAGATCACTTAATCTGCCTTTCCATTCCTTGACTACAAAATGGCATTAAAACACTGTTTTCCAAATATTTAGGAAATGTGTGTATTATACACGGTTCTTATTATGGCGGGGTTCCCCTTACATGGTGGTTTCTGATGTACTAGTGACATGCAGCCACTAAGTCACTATCTGGTATGTATGCAGGATGCACAGATACATGTCACATCCACAAGCAGAACTTCTGTCTAGTCTAGTAGAAAATAGGTTCAGCTAACTATGGGTTTATTTCCTACTTTTGAAGACATATAGATTATAAACACATTATCTCTACAAAATAAAAGCCATGAAAATAAATATCAGAGTCAAAGACAAAGACAGTCTTTGTCATATATAAGAAACACAAAAGCCTGAGATAAACAGCGTACAGGTCCTCATTTTGTAGTTCACATTCAAAATTTTGACCCTTGTTCCATTTACATTCTAGATTATGCAGAAAGACTACAAATCTGATCTTTCCGGCATGCCCTGCGTACCTGCAGGAAAGTGTATTTTCCTGCTTCCTTTTACCTGAAACAAAATTATATAACAAGCTCTGAAAGATTTCACAATTTTCTTTGAAAAGGTGGACTTAAAAAAAGCAAAAGAGTGCCAGACAGATCTCTGCACAAGGTACTGGGGCACATATGAGGTGGGAAGCTGCAGATTCTTGCTTGGAAAAATATATATTGGCAAAGTGATTCATATCTCTTCGTGTATAGCTACAGAAGCATTACTGAGGCTTCTCCACAGTGTACTTGTGCCCCTTTAAGTCTTGCTGGATTTATAACAGTGATCAGAGAACTTAACTTCTGGCAATAATCTCAACATTAAGCTGCTTATAAAAAAATATCACACCTTTTTCTACTCTCTTTACTGTGACTCACATCTTCCTTGTTTTCCCATTTTCTGTGATCACTGTTTCAATGCCCTTCTTCCCCCAACCTCTCTGCCAGAGACAGCAGCAGTATTTCCCGAAAGAGCTGAAGGTTCCCCGGTCTCCTCTCATTCCCCTTCCCTTAGTTTATACAACTAGATGCATAACCCAATTCAGTCCCCGGTTTATTTTTCTCCCTCACAGGTCTCTAGTTTGAATTTTCAAGTGTTCTGCCATCTAAGAAAGACAAATCCTCAAACGTTTCAGATTATCTTGCTTAACTTGTAAAACACTAAATGGCTCAAGGGATTGCTAATGGCTAAAGAGCTTTTTCTTTACAGGCTTTGGTTTCAATACCAAATCGTGCCCACAATGGCCTTGAGTCAGTTTTATCTGATGCCCGTTTCATGAGGGTACATAATATGAGTTGTTGAGCTCATCATCAGTTTTTGCAATTGAAAGATGATCCCACCTAGCACTTCCAGTGCTCTGCAAAGTTGCCAGCTCAATGCTAGGAGCAGTGGACTACTATAAATACATCAAGCTGGATTTAGTCACTCAGGCATAGCATCTCCCTAACAAAGGTATACTTCTTCAAAACATAATCTGAACCCTAAGATTACATATTTCTTTAGAAAGTACATGCACACTTGCAGGCGTGAGTCACTGCAGCAGAGGATTGTCCTTATTTTGAGGGACAATGTTGGGAAGACAGCTGCCTTGGGGTATGTTTCACTAACCCCAGACAGCAGCCTGGAGCTCTGGTGCTGTTATCATCAGGACTTAATTCACCCAACACAAACAGTAATATCACCTTTCCTTGAATAATTAAAACACGTGGTTTCTTATGCTTAAGACACACAAAAGAAAAAAAAAAATACATTCTCTTAACCATTACCTATAACTAAGTTGTTCAGAGGTCCATTTGCTTGTGTAAGAATGTACTGCATCAAAACAAGGGTCCACCAAGTTCACTATCACAGTGAGCAGCGTCAGTTGTTAGGGAAGAACATAAGCCACACAAATACAGTGATACTTCCCTTGCTAAATGTTCCCAGCTTCCAACAGTCTGTCATTGCTGAACTTCTACACCTGAAGGCTGCATTTGAATACTGAACAGCCACCCCTGAACCCTACCTACATTATCTGTAACATTCCTCTTTTTTATACAAAAAGGCTATATCAGCAGATTTACATATGTGCATTAAAATGTATACAAAGAACAAATAAACAAAAAAAACCACCAAAACAAGCCATTCAGCGTAGCTGCTTAACTTTGGAGCTGAACCAAATCAAGAGACTGGCTATATCCCACAGGCTCTTCCCATCAAAATCCCTCTCATTCTGAGCATTTGCCCAACAAAAGGGGAACAGAATTACTGTACTAAAGTAAGGATGGTCCTGTCACTGGTCCAGAGTCAATTAAAATTGGGGGGTTTGAAGGAGGGGGTTATAGATGCCAGGATTTTTTTTTTTTTTCCCCAGTTAAAGTTAACTCAAAGAAGGCATTTATTTAAAACAGAAAATTTTAGACCTCTCCTGAGGAGAGAGTATGAATAGCTCACAGCTGCCTTAAACCTTCCTGAGATATGCATAAACTACATTTTTATTAGAGCTGGATTATACTAGCAGCTATCCAGGAGGTTCAAATGCCTAACCACTGGAGACAATCAGAAGCACACAAAGATCTCTGCATAATGAACATAAATATCCTTTCAAACAGAAAATCATAATCTACTCTGCTGTAATCAAGTCTATATTGTTGCATAAAGAATTTTAAGCAGAAGAGCAATAGATAGGACAAGGAAAAAGAGAGGAACAAAAGAAACACAAATGTTTCTTCATGATCACTCTGTTTTAATCATTTTTTCAATAAAATAGTTATATATGATAATTTATTATTAGACAGTTTCTTTCATCTCGTAAGCACAATTTCAACATTAACAAGGTAGCCTTCCATCCTCATATTTTAAATCAAAGCTTCTTTCAGGAGTTTCAAAATGCATATGTTTTTGAGACGAACTAGTGCCTGCAGAGCATATAGTCACTGCCTATTGCCAGCACTATGGAAACAGCTTTATACAGGTTAGAATCCTTGCCAACAAGGACAAGCCCAGTGCCAAACCTCAGTCCAGGTAAGGAGCTGGCTGTCAAAGATGCCTGGATGTTCTTTTTTCTGTTCTTCATCCACAACCCGACCCCCTTTTCTGCCACACAACAACTTAACTGGTGGTGGGCTCTGGCAAGCGACTTTTCAACAACAGAGTAATAACACCACCATTTTGGCTTTTACACACCTGCTTTGCAACGCTCAGAAAAGAGGATCTTAGAGGAAATCTGGGACAGACCTACACAAGAAAACGCAGCCTGCTTTGGACAGCGTTTGTCCGTCTTTCAGTAATTTCATATCCTCAATATTCTGAGGAATGGAAAACATATTAAGTTTTATTAATCCAGCACAGATGCCACCTTTTGTTTCTTGGCAGCAAAACCGCTTTAGAGGTATTATTTTTACTGGATTCCATGAGCAAGAATTAAATAAAATGGAACAGAAGGAACACAAACAGGTGCATTTTCTCATAGAAAGAATGCTGCTACATAAGGAGCACACCAATTGTTGCAACTGAATGCATTGTAAAAGAGTCAGAAAAGCATCTGGAAATATTTATTGCAAAGACTTCCCTATGATCGCTCAAAAGTATTTTCACAAAAAATCAGTTGTTTACTGAACGAATATCTCATGTTTACATTTTATGCCTATGAACAGCACATCTCCAGTTAAGTGCTGTTTATGGGGCACAATTAAATAACTATTCCTGATAGCACCTCCAAAACTTGAAGAATTTTTACTACATCACACAGCCTTTTTTAGGACAGGTAGAGACAGTTATATCTGAATGCCAAACTGATTATTGAGGTAATATATAGAAGTAGCAACGGTCTATTTACACATCTATTTAATACTACAGGTGTGAAGAAAGTCAAACATTTAATTAAGGTATAAAAAATATTCCAATGTAGGAATCAGAAACCTAGCAATAATCTTCATTAAGGGCTTATTTGTACAGAAAATGTAAAAATAAAGCCATTTTAGACAGCATGTATTTTAAAAACCAATAAATAAAACCAAACACAAAATGAAAACAAGCAGAAAAAACATAAGCCCAAACTGAACTTCTGGTCAAGCTAGCAAAGCACGTAAATGGCAGTTATGTACTAAATGACTAGGCTGCTTGCAAACTCCTGAGCAATCTTTATCCATCCCACAAGTGTGGTGATATTTCCACTATCTCATTACTAACAAATCCAAAACCTAATTAAAAAAAAAAAAATGAGGTGTAACACTTTTCAGTTTATGGATTTTTAACAGCATGCTGTACATACCGCTTAAAGGAAACTTTAAAGAAAAAAAAAATGAAAAGAGAGAGGAGGAGAGAGATTTTGGCACAAAATAAAAATATCTTCACAGTGGGACCCATGGTGCTCTGGATTAGTTTCCCCACGATAAATGCTGAAAGCCTCATTACTTGATTAGTTAAAACACTGGGAAATATACATTCTAAATATACCAAGGCAATCTTTCAGTGGGTAAGATTGACCTGAATGGCATAATACATATTTTTCCAATTCCCATTTTTATGACTAGGAAAATACTGCATTTAAATGGAAATGCATTATTAATGGAATATACAAAGCTTAATAATTTACTATCAGTGTTCATGTAGCCTAAACAACCCAGTATATCATTCTATTAGTACATGCAGATCCTGGCAGAGACTAACCAATGGGCGTGGGGGGGATGACTTAGTTCTTCAAGAATGTAATAGCTATTTACAGTCATAAGACACAAGCACAGAGTAATAAAGAACAGCAGGTCCTACAGCTTGTAAGGCAAAAGCAGAATTCAGCTTTGAGAAGGGGAGGAGGAGGAAAGACACATAGCATTGCCTCATGTTAAAAAACAAACAACAACAACAAAAAAAACCCCAAAACACTAAAACAAAACAGGCTTAGATGTTACATGACAAACTTAGATGACATTAATTGATTCAGGTCTGCTGTCTTTGAAACAGGGTCTTTGGCTATATAAATGTAATAGCATACTGCACATGCA
Organism: Falco rusticolus; assembly: GCF_015220075.1. Taxonomy (NCBI): domain Eukaryota; kingdom Metazoa; phylum Chordata; class Aves; order Falconiformes; family Falconidae; genus Falco; species Falco rusticolus. The sequence continues at coordinate 118,614,649 of NC_051187.1, forward strand.
GTCAGTGGAATCTAAATTGCAGTCATCTAATCCATCTAGCGCTGATGTCCGTTTTGTTGAGGGAGGTCACCCACAGACAACTCAGTATCTCACACAGCCCTTTGGAAAAAAAAGAAATTAAAAAAAAAAAAGAAATGGAGCAGTGAATTTGGGAAAAAAGGAAGAAAATTTTCTTTTCTGTGTTGGATTATATTCCTTCTTTTCTTGAATCAATACAGAAAAAAAAAAAAAAACCACACAAAGGTGAATTTAGCACAGTTGGAATCTAAAAGGAATCCTTTTACACTACCTACTACTACTACCTAAATACAAGAACCACTTAGCTGCACCAACACGCTGAATAATAAAAGAGAGAAGAAAAAAAAAAAAGGCACTTGGTAACAGGAATAAAAAAGCAATATAAAACTCATTCATGGAAACATCCTGACAAAAAGCTAATAAGACAAAGACTGGATACAACTACACAGCAGCTGGTATCTGATGTCATACCATAGCCATTATCATGACAGAGAAAAACAATTCTTACTTAACTTACTAGCGTACTTACAGTATGTACCTGTGACAAGGCTCAGTACATTTTGAGCACTCTTCACCTCTGTATTCATATATATGAAACTGTATCATCTTCCAAACTATGCTCCACATTAGATTCCTTGAGGGAAAGGAGGTGAGCACACTGTGTACTTCGTGTTCGCCTCTTAACCAGGCCATTTTGACAGACTGGGGAGGAAATTTTCTACTTCATACTCCCCAGCCATTGACCAAGCCAGGGAGAACATGAACCTTAATATTTGTTAGAGTTTACTAAACACGGTGCCTGGCTGCTAACTCGGAACACCTCTGTGCTGTCAAAGTTGTGTGAAGGGACTGGGGTCTGCATGCCACAGCACATTTCCTATCTCTTGCCTCCTTAACAAAACAATATATTTCTTTAATCACAAAATTTTATGTTTAAAGCCACGCAATTTTTTCAAATGCAGAACTCTAGGAATACTCATTGGAGATAGACAGGAGTTTGCTGACACATAACACGCTTTATTGTTTTTTGTAGGGCTGCTCCAATAACATCAGCTTTTCAAGCCAGCAGCCATCAGGAGCACAGGGATCAAAAAAGAGAAAAACAAACATACAATCCCCCCCAAAAAAAACCCAAACAAACAAACAAAGACTGAGCAGCCCAACTCTTCAGCGGAAAAAAAACCCCAAAAGTCTGGGTTGGTGGCATTCCCTCTCTCTGAGGCCTTCCTACGGCAGCCTCGCAGAAAGTACTGAATGCTTAATGTTGACAAATCATTTGCATTTAAAACAAAAAGTTCCTTATAATTCAGCATCCTTTCTGCATAAAGTAGTCCAGGGGGACAATTATATAAAGACATCCACTCTATTTTGACACTTCTCTTTATAGAAAGAAAATACAAAAACATAAAAGGAAACCAAACAGTTCCATTGTCCTAAAATTAGTAAGGGAGCATTACCCATCACCAACATTCGTATACTTTCACTCCAAAAATGTAGCACTTGACTGAGTACATTTCTGTCCTCATGCAATCCAGTGGACAGTTTATTATCCCATGTTTCAAAAATAAATGGTGTCAATGAAGTGAAACAATGAGAGATTGTCAAATACCTATTTAGTTTACATAAATTACACCTCCCTCTCTGCTGCTCATAAACAGTACTATACATTCCTGGAACTATGCATGTGACATTATTTTGCAGGAATGGAGCACACGCATGCTTTTCTCTTTATACCCCAGCAGTCTGACTAACTAAGGTTACATCAGCGGGCATCCTTCAGCCTTCAGCTCTCACATTCAGAAGAGCCTTCTTACAAGCTCTTTTTCTACCCTTTCTAACCTCATTCCCCTTTGCACACAGACACGCATTACAGTAGGGACCGGAGGGCAAGGACTAAAGCCCTAAGCATGCATTAAATTAACTCATTTTAAATTTAGAGATGCATGGACACACCAAACTATCTAAGACTTGGTCTCAGGGGCACCATTTTATACTGCCACAATGTTCTATTTTCACTGTAGTACATCTCCAAATGGAAAGGCAGTAATTTAGCTTAGCTCTAACCTGATATCACACACTTATGATTAAAGGGAAATATTTAAAGTAGGACTCAGAAGAATAGATATTTTTTTTTTAAATGCATGAAATTGGCTTATCCTGAGATATAGGTTATTATGTAATTGAATACATATTAAGGCATTTGACAGACAAAACCTTTAAAGTCAGGGTTATACTCCAGTCAAAGTTAACTGTATTCAGTTGGAAGGCGGGGCAAGTTTCAATAGTGTTCCACCACATAAGAGAAGCTAGCGATTTAAAGTGGTCAAACATACATACACATACCTAACATACACACATACAATGCACACACAGAGTTTTTGATGCAAAGCCGATCGTTTTTTTTTCCCCTCTGGACTTTTGTAGCCATCGAGTTACCAGAACTACAAGTGGTCCTCAGCAAGCCAGACACAAAGAAACCCTCAGTCTCATTTGGAAAAGTTTTAAGCCTACTATGCTGTAGTTTCAAAACTGTTGCCCCAGACAAAAGTAAGCTTAAAAACCTGGTAATTATAGTGTCACTGCTGTGGCAACATTCAAGTTAGGGCTAAGATGGTACTTGTATTCTTGTTGCAATGTTGGCAGAAAACAACACTTTGGGCTGAGAGTTCTTATGCTTGATCTCACTGCAGATGTCTACATTTATAGTTTTCTGTTTCCAAGGAAAAGGGAATATGTGGAGGGGCAGAAGGGTAAAATGGGAAAAGAAAACAGTAGGTTGTATATAAAGCTTTTATTCTTAAGACTAATATTACCAGATTTTTTTAAGCCTAGATAATGTAAAACTCATTGTGGGCCACATTCTGTCCTCATTGTTGGCCTTGCTGTGCTTCACTAAGCAGAACTTAATTTCAAAACTGAAAAATGCCTTCTGCTTCTAAACGGTATATAGTGTGACATTGTCCTTCTTCCTTACTCTGCTTTTGCCTGGCTCATCTGCCTTCCGAGTTTCCCAAATCCTAAATTCACACTTAGTATAAAGCTGTCCAGAGCAAACAGATGAACACAGTCGGAGTATTGTGAAGGGTGATCTGCGCTGCTGAATGTTGAGGATATAAACACATTACTTCTCTCATCTAAAGACTCTCATTTCACCTGATCCTGAGTGTTTAGATAGGGTCAGAGCTGCCTCAGTCTTGTCTGATCCAGCATGCAAGTACTGATTCCTCTCATAGGAGAATTATATACTAGTAACATCTACGGCATCTCTGCAACTGACTTCCATATGTTCACACTACCTATCCTGTAGTAACCTACACTTAATATTAAATATTTGAGCAGATGGAATAGAAAGTAAGTTCAGCACATCCACATTACTGTAACATTGCACAACTGATTAATTTGATGAAGTCAGTAACAATGAAAGCTGAAGATCATCTAGGAATGTCTCCCAAATTTTAGAAAGCACCACACTAGTTACAAAATTTTGTCATAGTTTATCATCACAATTTTTATTTTTAATGTCATTTCAGAATAATCACAATTTTTATTTTTAATGTCATTTCAGAAATCATACATCAATGTAAATCAATTACTAGAAGTCATGAATTCTCAACTTCCAATCACAAGAATTTTATGTAGCTTCACTTCATGACTTCAGCCAAGCCACTTCACCTACCGGTAAGTTTGAACACAATGTAGTCGACTTACTTGCCATACAAGGATAGGATCACTTCCAATTATACAAATACAGTAATAGCTATGATTTCTAAACATCCCCGCAATGCAACTCATCTGTACTTTGCATGAAGTCCACTGGTTCATGGACTCCTGAACGGGAATATCTGTTACCACGCATAGTTCTCAGCACAAGGACAGACAGACTATTCTCTCAAACATGATAGTGACCACAAAAGACAAAGGAAACTCAGCATCCTATTGACACGACAAGTGTTCGTATTCTATTGGGTGTTTAATGGTTAAAATTTTGGCTTATTTGTACCATTGTAATATCTGTTTTTAAGTTAAGGCAACCAACAGAGTAATTAATATTTTAAATATAACTTCTTTCTTTTAAATATTTATGTATTCATGTGGTACAGTTGTAAAATAAAGTCCTTCACTTTAGTGCATACATTTGGGGGGATGAAGATAAGGTTGTAGTGGGAAAAATTAACCGTGAATTTCTTGACTTGTGTATAATAAAAATATCAATTTAAATGTCATATTAATATTCATATATTTGATTCTGTAATTGTTTTAATTGAGAGAAACCAATTAGGGAAGAAGAAAGTGCCTATTAGCCCACAATAAAAATAATAGATTTTTATTCATTTTGTACTTCATTTTGAAAAGATGTCTCTGCCGGTTTTTACTGACATTTCCACTTAGGGAGACTGCTGGTTTTTTTAACTGCTTTTTTAAAACTGAAGAAGTTTTTGTCAATTATACCATAAAACCTGAGGAACTTTCAGGGCTCTGCAATTTAAATGAAGTTACTTCTTCGTAAGCAGATGTAAAAATCAAAAGAAACTATTGTTGATATTTTTAAGCATAAGTGACATTCTTCTAGGTTCTTCATTGCTATTTCATTTAACTGATGGTAACTTACAGAGCAGGCTATTAAGAGAAAGTGAACTATTAGAATGAGAGAGGCGGCACTATTATGTGAACAAGCACTTTAAAAATCTTGTCAAGTATTTTGGTTTCCCACTTGGCTTTTCTTGGGAGGAGAGAAAGGAACAACAGCAAAACCTTGCCTGAAAATTGGCACTCAGTTTTAACAGCTAAAATTATATTCTTAAGAAATGAAAAGTATTATAACGTAGGGTTACTTGCAATGTGTTTATGGACTCACCCCACATGCTTCCTCCCCTTTCAACTTCAGTGATGTTCCTACTTCCAACAATTCCTCAAGTGGAAAAGAATCCACCCTACAGGAAACATAGGGAGGAAAATCATTTTGATAAAAGAAGTATCCACCCCATGAGTTTATTAAGAACAAATAGAACACACTAATGAATCCCTAAGGCACAAGGATTAATACCACCACAGTCTTTGCCAGCGTCTTCCTCCTTCAAAATGATTTTTTATTATGGATTGTTTGGCCTTTTTGAGTGACACCATGATTTTAACATGGGAGGAGGAAAAACAACAGCAACAACAAAAAAATAACCACAGGATAAATATATATAAGGAGACATTTCAGCAAACAGTTGCATCACAAGGATACGTGAACAGAAAAGAAAAACTTGTAGACATTTGAGAGTCAAAAATGCAATTGTACTAAGCTAATTTCTGACAGCTGATAAATGTCACAACTTGCTAATTAGCAATGCTGAAAACAGATGGATTAAGCTATGACAAGCTTACCTCATAATCCTCACTTCACAGTATGGGCAAATATCCACTCATAAAACCTGCCTGTTACTCTTCCCTGGATGCACCAGCCTTTAACACATTCACTGTAATTCACCTTCAAAGATGACTGCAAGCTTTCTGGGACCGTTATAAGGAAAAGGGCATTATTTTTAAAGGTGACGTTTCTCTACAAAGAAAGATGGGCTTCTTACTTAGAAGAGATGGGCAAAGCAGACTACAAAATGTCGTCTTTAAATAAAAGTATTTTATTATTAAATGTGAGCGCGTAACGTTTTAAAATAAGAACAAGCATCCTTTTAGTAACATCTGTACCACACTATCAGCACCTAATTGTCTTGTCACAATTGGTTTTGTATCTTGAAGTGATCACTTTGTATGAAAATTTTATAAAGAGAATAAAAAGGCAGGCAGGTTTTTAGAGAGGTTCTTTTACATTGGCTTGGGTTGTTTTCTTGGTTTAAATATGTTTTGGGTTTTATTTAACAGAACCTTGTATACTTCTGGAATAGGACAGTCACTGCAGGATGGTATTGTGTAACTGCAGACATTGAAAAGACATCTTAAAGAATACTCATTAAGAATAGGACATTTCTCAACGATAAATAAATAACTTGAAAAACCAATGGAGGAAAGGATGACTTGATAATGGGATAATGATACACACTGCACCAAAGTCGGTTAATTGAAGGTTTGCCATGACCACTGAATAACAATCATGGTAATTGTCTTCAGAAATATAATATTCTGCTAAAAGTAGAAAATTACCAAGAGGAAAGAAAATTGTAAAGGAATGAAAATTAGTAGACTTTACATACTAAAATACAATGGTAGCTCTCAGTCTAGAATGGCAGAGTAATTTTCAAAATTAGACTGGTTAGTTAATTGTGCAATTCATTTTGCCAAGCACTTCTGAATAACACTAAAAACGATCACAGGTTTGATAGGGAATAAAAGTTACCTAAGAACTACACCAGCTTAAAGACATGCATACACAAAACAAAGACGACAGAAGCAGCCTAGCAAATACAGAGCTTTACTGTCTATATAACTAGTCGTCTGTGGTTCAAATCTTATTGCAGGTTTAAAAAAAAATAAAAAATTAATTTTTAAAGAGTTGGTATCTCACATGCTAGAATTTCAACTGTAAAAAATAAGAGCAGCAAACACTTATGATAGTGAATCATAAATATCATCAATGTGGGGAAAAAAGTAATTTTTAATATATGTAACATATAACATTCAATACTGTAAAAATTAAATCGAATTATACCTATGCTCAAATTTGATTGGAGTTACTTGCAAATGTAGCATTGCTTTCACAATGAGATACATACGTGATTTAAGAGCCCTGTGAAATCTACTATCTAGGGTTTTGCTGTGACAAATTGCCAGTGTTTTAATTGTTACAGAATAGTATTTGGAAATGCTACAAAGTATGAGCATGAAATATTTAAAAGATGTTACTAGAGAACAACATATGCACTGAAAAGACCGATTTTAAGCATTTCATTATTTTACTCCATTTAAATAACCCTGGTATCTGCTTGTCACTACAGAAGAATGAATGGTGACTTTTCTGCAATGCCCTACAGTACTCAGAAAACTATTTCAGAACAAAGAATGGAACAGAGCGTAATTTTGAAAAAAACACAGTTTCAAGAAATATCATTGTCATGGGCGTGTCTGCCTGGGAACATTTAGGATAGATAAACTAATCAGATCTGGACACAGCAAAAGTATAAAGGATTCCTAATGAATGCTGAGAACCAGTAGAATTAACCAGGTAGGACAATAACCACACTAAGAGACAGTGTCTATGTGGCTCTTCATATGTGGGAGAAGACATGTAGAAGACGAAAAATTAGCAAACTGCTTTAAATATACCAATTCAAAACCTCAGAACACCAGAAGGGTATATCCAGTGAAAATGAAAGAGAAAAATATTAAAAGAAAGTACTTATCAACATGAATGCAATTAGCTTTTGGAAATCTTCTTCACAAGTTATAACTGAGGCCAAGAGCTTAAAAGGATTAAAAATACTAATGCAAATCCATATAGATAATGAGGGAATCCAGAATTACAACAGCAACTTATAATTCAGAAGTGTTTATTTCATAAGTGCAAGGAATCTTTCATCTTCCAAAAGCATGTGGCATTGGCCACAATAGTATTTCCACATGAACAGGAAAAACTGTTTTTTCCTGTGGTGAAGCAATAGTAAATGCACTATCTTAAAAAAAAAAAAAAAAAAAATTCACTGCCCTGAGCATACAAAATGCCAAATGCCAATGAAGATACGAACTGGCAAGATTTCCCAGTCAAATCTGATGCAGACATACCTGGACAAGATCTCTGATCTCTATGACGCATGAGGATCAGACTAAATTAACCAAAGGATTCCTATCTGTTTTTAAAACCTATCAGTATCATTCATTAATTTAATGATCCACTAGGGCTTCATAGATGTGGAGGAAGATACCAAAGATTTTGCCTTTCCCACTCCGGCACCGTACGACAGACACGTGACAGAAAACCACCAATTTTCTCCCTACACTTATTTGTGATTGTACATGGGCATACAATAAAAGAAGTAAAAGTAGGAAAAAGTTATCCATTACTTTTGATAAGTAGTTACTATGAAATACTTGAAAGAACACCTGCCAAATGGCACAGCATATGCAAGCATATTTAATATGAATATTTAGTAAACATCCCTGCTCCATACGTATCTGAGAAGAAAAATCTTTCAACAGTATGAAAGCCAAGGAAGAAGAAAGGACCAAACCTGAAGCTTGATTTCTTGTTCAAGCTCAGTAGCACCCTGCTATCTGATATCACTAGATCCACAAGTCACGTACTTGGTAAGCTGACAACTTTTTTTTTTTTTTTTTCTTTCTTTTTAATTTCAGTTAGGTTAGGCAACCAAGTTTAAAGCACTTAATACCAATGTTAAGACTTCAAAAGGTTCTGACTGGTGTACTTGTACCATCTAAGAACAGATGCAAGTAAACTCAAGTCATGCTTCCAAAAACTGGGGAAAAACAACCCTGAATGATCCGTTAGTTACGTAAATATGGAAGTACGTAAATATGGATTTATCCTCTGCAGACCTAGAAAGATATCTATAAATATTTTGTTTCCTGTTGGTTAAGTACATTACTACATCATCTAGATGACCAGTCTAGAACCAGACTGCATTTTGGGTTTGGATTTGGTTTTCGTTCCCAGAACTCTACATAAGAAAGAAATATTCTCCATTCGGAGGGCATCAGCTCCATGGAGCACATGAGCAGTAACAAAAACCCACAACTCTTGCACTCAGTTGTTGTTCAGGACTTTGTCACGTTTACTTAGCTTTGAATATGGTTCTGTCCTGATCTAGCCAAGGCATTTCTCAGGATGAGGATGATAAGATGATCTAGACAGTATTACCATCGTTCCAGGAATGCAGTCTATGACCAAATCGACAGTTCATGTTCACACAAAAATCATTAAACTTGTCTTCCTCTAGCAGGCTTTAAAGTCTGCTGACTTCTAATAGTTGCAGCTAGCAGTCTAGGTTGGATTTAGATAGAACTGATGGAACAAAATGACTTAGATATCAGTTAATGATCTGCTGTCAAAACATATTAGATTTTATACTGATTGTTATATAGAGTCAACAGTTTCTAAATTGATTACCTAATACTAGGTTCTGAAGGTCAAGATTTTCAAAAACAGCTATGTGGCTTCAAAGCACAATTCTATTTTTAGGTACCTAAATAATTTAGTTTTTATACTAAAAAAGAAAAAGTAGAACACTACTTTTCATAATATGCACACCAGCATAAAGGAAAACACAATACAATAGGAAAATTGTCACAGAGCACAGGATTATACTGTTTATGGTAAGTTGTGTTCAAGCCATGTACTCGTGAAATCAAATCCATCTGAGACCTACCACAGGTTAAGGTTTAGGATGTGCTAAAGCAGCTTTTGGAAAGGTGGGTGGGGAAGATAGAATATGCCTTGGAACATATCATTTCAGAGCATTCCTTTGTTAGTTCAAAGTTTGGTTTTGTTTTGATTTTACCTGAAGTATTGTGAAGAACTCAGTTTAAGGTAGCCAAGATTAATAAAACATTAAACAGCCCATAAATTTAGTTTTATGTGCATACAGTTCTTGCAGGCCCTAATACAACTAGTTAAAATAGCCAACTAGAATAATATGACTTAAGATCACTGTTTGTCTAACCGGCTAAATTCAAAATGCAAATCCTTTAGGGAAGAAAAAGGCTCGCATAAAGCACCTATATAATTAATCCAGGATCCATCAAAGACAAGTTCCCCACAGCGTGTTATTTATTAGCATGTTGTCTAGCCTTGATCCTAGGTATGTAAACTGTTGCAGTTTCCAAGCACTTCCCCTATAGGGATCTTCCATGCTAATATATGACACCATTACAAAGGTTTTCTTCATCGCATTATAATACAGTTCTAACACCCTATATGTTCTGATATATATTCTGATTATATTCTTTCAGTTCCATAATTCTCCTTACTCCCTGTGAATACAGCCTGTGATACATCAGAAATCACTCTCCAAAGCTATGGGTACTGGCTGGGGGGAAACAGTCTGAGAATTTTTCACAATCTTAAATCTACATTTAAACTTAATGTTTAGAAGGTGGAAAATTCAGATTAATTAGCCTAGAAGTCCATCTATTGTGCTTCATGGATATGACTATGACGCTTCAGGGACTCCCAGATCCAAAGAAAAAAAACATAATGATAACTAGATGTGTGGAATAAATACAGGGACACTTTGAATTCCTGTCATAAACTCAATTTAAACTGACACAAGAGGTTTCCTCTTCATTTATTTTTTTTGTTTGGAACAAGTGTCTTTACTAGCACATTCAGGAAGACACTCATTAAATGCAGAAGTCTCTATACGGGCTTTTTTTTAAAAAAAAGACTTATCCTCTAAATAGGATTTACTACGAAAGGTAGGGTTACACTCTAACAAGGACATTTCCCAGGATGCACGGTAACACAAACCAACCATTCATCCATCGCTACCCATGCAACACAGTTAACTCCTATTAAAAGCTTAAATTGATTCAACCCACACAGTACAGCACAGAGGTCTCAACCAAACAAAACTTACAAAAGATGTCAGAAGGCAGCACGAATTACAGTCAGTGCTGATCAGTTCAGGATTTTTCTGCTGAACTACACAGCCTCCTTAGGAGAGACACTTGCCCTCATCACCAGCACCCAGCCCCATGTTACTTCTCAGAACACTGAGTACATCCCAAACCCACAGAGAAAGGAAGTGCAACAAGGGTGTTTTCAGCTTGCCATGAAAAGAACAATAAATAACAGAATGAAAGACAACGCTTTCAAGCTTCTTTGCCAGCTCAATATTAACATAGATCACCAGAAACACAAGAGCTTCACTGATACCTCATTGAGGAGAAGAGCGAAACATCCCAGTTTTGTAACTCATTTGTTTCACTACAACTTTCAGAAGCCTAAATAACAAAAGCTAAGCATACCGAGATTCCAACATTTCATTTAGCTGTCAAGAACAGGCCACCCTCTCATGCCAGCGAACAGGCACCTTCCCATGAAGTACACAAAACAAGAACAATGATTCTGACATGAGCCTTAAAGATTTATAGATTCAATACCAAACAAATTTCCATGCCCACACAACAACAATATTTGAGCAAACTGAAAACAAAGTTCTACTAAATCGTCAACATATGATGCTCTGTATTAGACCAACAACATGATGTCCTAGCTGCCCTCACTGGTTACCCACATCTCTAAGAGCCTGTGCTACTTGGAGAGGAACAAATATTCAGATGCAGGTGGCAGACAGAAAACAAAAGCAACTGTAACACACCAAAAATTAAAGAGACAAAGCACAAGTTTGGCTTTCATTAGATCATGTTGTGCAATCTCAAGCAATGGAAGTTGGAAACTATTTTTTAATAATGGGTGTCTACTGCCTGTGTAAGGACATGATAACAGAAGAACCAACAGATGATCATATAAACCGATGCACAAATAAGACATGCCCTGATAATACAGGGATAAGTGAAATAAAAATATTTAATCTTCCTACTATTTTAATCCCTCTCTTCCAGTATCTCTCAGAAATATCAATCTTCCCCCTCAGAAAAATCAATTGAATGAACGGATGAAGCACCTTTTACGAGACTGCTACAGTGGAAGTACAAAACATGGCACAGGCACTGGCTCTAGAGCTTCCCACAGTTAACTCAGAATGCATTTTAATATGAAAAAAATAATCTTTTTAATGAATAACTTTAATATAAAGAGAAACCACATAATCTGATAAACTACAAGAAAGGAAAAAAGGCAAACTGAGTCTTCCTTTCAAAAAAATTAAAGGATTATGAATTCTGAGTCTGATCGCTTACTGATGTTGAAAAAAAAAAAAATCCCACTGAAAAATACTGGTGAGTCAAGGCAAGCCTCTCATAGACACACTGATGTCAACAAAACTTCCACCAAGAAAAATTTGTTTTGCAGTCAAGATTAATTTCTGGTGAAAGGCAACAGGAGAGGAGCACAGTATGTGTCCCCTCCTCCCTGAATGGAAGGACACACAAATCCAGATGCTGTAAGGCTGAGAGACGAGATTTTCTGTCCAATTTACTTGTCTACGTATCAGTAAGTTTATAGCTAGGCAACATTTTTTTTTTTCACTTGAAATGGCCAGTCATGCCAAAAAAATATTCAAATATCTCAATTAAGAGCAGTAAAGAAAGTGCACTGGTATTGTAAACAGATTCCTTGTATGGCATATAAAAAAGGAGGGAAGAGGAGTGGCGAGATCTGGAGTAAAGAGATTTGCTGCACTGTGCCTGTCAAGATAATTCATGTAATAGGAGTTTGACAACTTATCACTCCTCAAACCAAAAAACATTAATAAAAAAAAAAAAAAAAAATCAGCCTCAGACCGAAAACAAGGATTGTATGTACAGCAGAATTCGGTGCATCGTGAGCTAAGCCAGAAGGTGGAACCCTATTTTGAAAAGCAGATCTTTTCCAGCTAAGAATGTGCTATTCTATATCCCAAAGCATTGAAAATAGAGACTGGAAGAACTCCCTTGCTTGCTACCATGTTTCCCCAATCTGATTGCCGTCTCGTCTAACACAGACTGCATCTCAGCAGAAAACTTCCAGCTACTGCCAACCTCAAATGCCCTTCATGAATCCTTCTTTCCCTTCCCTCCAAGATTTCCCTCTCACATGTGCTTCCTCACTGTGAGAGGCGTGTCTGTAAAGCTTAAACTCAGGAAAGGCACTATAAAAAGCTTTGGGTTTTGTTCCTGTCCCCCACCACCCTGCTCCTCCCCACTCCATTTGCAAAAATTAATCACAGTGCTGAGGCAAGGGTACATTTAATAGTTTATTGATGGGTGCCTAAATATTGGAATTTCAAAGTAACTTTATCCTTCAACAAGACCACATAGGATCCCATGCAATCAGATCCTTCTTGGATGAAAAATAAGAACCAAACAATATAGTAAGAATGCAGTTTTCTTGGAGCAGGTTATAGAAAAATCTGCCCTTCTAAATACTGCACCATTCCCCCAATAATTTTTAGGGTTTACAACACAAAATACTCATTCTGCTTTATTTTCAGATTTGCTTGACCCACGTTCTGTTACCCACAAAAGCAAAGGGCTAATCTCGATGTTTGTTCATGATGTTCTAGGAACATAACACAGGTTCTTTCAAATAAAAAAATGACACATTTCAGACTTTTAGCTGAAATTAATATATTGGGATTGAGAAATATGCTTGTGTATACAAAATGCACAATCCTTTTAATTTTATTTTTTTCAGTTATAAAATATAGTCTTAAGTTCTATCCCATCCATAGCTTCTTTCTATTTTAAAGCAAAAACAAGTACAGAACTTGGAAAAATGCGGCAAAAAAATATTTACTCTCATAATAACTTTCTATTGAAGTAATTTACATGAACACCGCGTCATTAAAGTCCGTACAGCGGTCTCTGGAAGAGCTATGCTGCCATCTATTGATAATGAGAATATAATTCTGCTGTGATTTGAGAGCGTAGGAAAGTTAATGTTGTATTAAAAACAACTTTCCTGCATTTATAGATCACTCAAGACAATAACTCTCCTCTCCTTTCCCTTTGCTGCTAAGTACATAATGGACTAAGTAATTTGCATAGAATAATTTGTACAATATATCAACAGTGAAAGTTTTGCAGCATTTAACACTTGAAGGAAGATCACTCAACTTGTGTATATTTACATACCTACAATCAAGCCATATTTTTTTCTTACAAATGTGATTCTGTCCAAATACATTCAGCACTAAGGCACAACAGAAAGGTCATTCTGGAACAAGTGAATAATCACAGCAATCAGCCAAAGATATGCAGAGTAAACATTTAATGAAAAGGAGGCATCAAAATAAGTTTTTTTCAGCAGGTTTAAGTGCTCCCTGAGAAAATTATGTAGCTAGGGAGCTCCTAACTAGTTCACCCTTCCACAATAAGCCTACAGTGTTTGAGCACCCATGACCAAATTCTGTGAATTCCTGATACTGGCTGCCATATTCTTCATGCTAAAATATTATCTGATAGATAAAAATGTGGTAAGTTATTTCAAATTAATAATTGCTTAAAAAAAAAAAAAGAGAGACTAAGGGTGTTATTTCTTCTATTATTTGTGTAGCAAGCCCTGTTTGTTATATCTTCGTTTTTCCTTAAAAAACAGACCACATACATTTTCAGGGAACAAGAACAGCAGCTGGCAGCAGAGATCCCAGAACACTTACAAATTATGGAAGCTACATGCTCGAAGTACCAATTCTATTCTTTCCTAGCACCAATAGGTTCTTAAATTTTTACTTCAGGAGACAAAATAAACATCATGTATTATTTCTGAGCAACTAAAAAGCCTGATTATTTGCAGTCACCTTTGGTAAAGATGGCATTTGGAAAATATTTTCAACCTGAAAGATTTTATTTTGCTTTTTGTAATGTCATTTGTTGGGACATGACCAAAAGCACTATGCATCATTCAGGATAATTAGACTTTGAATTCCAAATTTGACTTTAAATATCTGTGTTACTTTATGTGTGTTACATTTCCAATAGGAACGAAGCATGAGTCATTATTTTCTCCCTTGTGACATACGCTGCAAGAAGTTAACACTGGATACAGCAGAAACTCTAATGCTTTTTAGTTGGTAGTGATTCCACTCTGCTAAGACTCACCACCGCCCAAGCACACCATACTTTTTGTGGCAGAGTGCTTTGTGGCTACTATGTCTGTCGCTGCCATGGCTAGCCTAAGAGGAAAAATAGGAACTCTGAAGGTTTTGCTCGGGGCTATGAAGTTCTGATGGGGATGGACTCCACTACCCCCCTGATGAGAGCCTCTGGCTGTATCTGCGCTTCTCCTCTCAAGCTTGACCATTATTGACTCTCTTCTCTCCTCCATACACACATTCTAAAAAGACTAGTGAAATTTTGAGAACAAACAAAACAACAAAAAACCCCAACAACCCAAATGTATCTTTTTCACACAGGTGTTGATTGCTACTTATTTCAAGCCTGTGTATAAAGTCTAAATTCCTTGAACTCAAATCCAAGAACGGAACGCATTCCAAGCTCTGAAAGGCTGAACTGCTAGCACAGCTCAACAAGGAATGCTAGGGAAGCCTATGCCAAAATAAGAAACACACTAGAAAGTGCATTCTATGATCCCCAGAAGAAGATGATAACATTTATTTGTTTCTGCTTTCATTATAGCTGATAAGCAATGTCATCGGCAGTTATTTCACTGATGTAGACACAGTCAGCTTCTGTGTGCCCAACTGGTTTTAATAAGATCATTCAAGTCTGGATATAATCACTTGAAGAAAAAGGAACATGCAATCACACACACTGAATGTAAGAGTGTTTAATGAGATTTTGGTAATGTATTTTCTCAACCTTAGGAGGCAAAGGTTCTTTAAAGCCATTTTTCACCCTTTGAATGTGCATACTGCAACTTATTATTACAAAGCAAGATAGGGGAATCTTATTTGATACACTTCATTGTATTTTATATTAAAATTCAGGAATTCTAAGCCTTTTTAATGCATAGAAATGTGAAAGAATTTACATCTTCTGCTTTAGTAATCAGCCATGTTATTGTCTGTTACCCTTAGCTGAATTTCATGTCAGAAGCAATACCCTTATCAATGAATCATGGGGGACCAAACCAGCAGTTTTTACTCATGCAAAACTACCATTGACTCCAATGTCTAGAAATTACCGCACGTGTAATATGCAAAACTACACAATGATTTAAGACCTTTGCCAAAATTAAGCCTAAGAAGCATACTTACTACTTCTATTTTAATACATGTGGTAACAATCTCACTATTTTTAAAACACATTTACAATATTAAATCCTTTGTTATCAACGTTAAGGGGATCTTTGCTTGAATCAAATTGGTCTGTTTTCTTACTGATTTTCTAATCCCATTTAAGTACTTTCTTCAATGAGCTTTCTATTCTTCGATTTTTCCTTTATGAGACACTAATTGATACCACAACAGTATTTGGCAGAGCATAGCATCATTTCTCCAAGAAAGCTCATCTTGAAAGAGAAAAAGAACTACTGTCAGTTACTGCAGATTGGAACTGAAGGACATTGGTATAGTAGCACCTAAAAAAAATATAAATAATGACTTTCTATATTGTGCCTCATTCTAGAAAGCAATATTAATCTTCCATCACCGATAATATTTACATTTTTCAAGACAAAGCTTTGCCTGCAACTAAAAAAATGAAGGCAAATGCTGGCAACAGGAACAAGAGACAAACATGTAACACAAAAATCACCAAAATAAGAAGAGATTAGAAGGCCAAGACATGGGTTCCAACCCATGGAAGATGAAATGCTGGTCACTGTTACTGATGTCAGCATGCTTCTTTTTTAGGGAGGTTAAGTGATGTTTTATTACCAAAAAAATCTTTTAAGAGAACAGATCAAATGGGCATATTTTCAAAGCAACATATGTGGAGGATTAAGGGAGGCCATGGAGCTTTGAAAATGTTTTTATCTCACAGATTCTATTTCTGATACACTGTATTTTATTTTTTCTTCTTTCCCTTGCCCGAGTCTTTCTTCCTCCTGTCATACCAACCTCTTCTTTATTTGGATTCTCTTCCTTCATATTTTCTCCCTTCCGTCAATTTGGACTTACCTCCCTTTTGCCTCTTTTATCTCTGTTTAATCTACTTATTGGCAGCCATGCTGTCCTTCCCAAATTGTCTGTGTTGTACGGCATCTAAAAGCACTTCCAGATTAATGTTTCAAACAAGAGGATCCAGCAGCTGAAGCCAAAACGAAATCCCCCTGAGAAGGTCAAATATGTCAGAACTAGTTTCTCTTTAGTGACTTCCATATACTGTGCATGGTGGCTTCAGCTGGCTGTCACAGTGCAAGTTGCTAGAGTAAGCTCTGAACACCATTCCTACAACGGTATAGAATTGAGAATTATTTCCGACTGTGGTAAAATGATAATTTGGTAATAATAATATAAATATATAATAATAATAAATATATATAAAATATAATAATACTATAATAATAAAGCATAAATGCCCACTACTTATAATCTTTCAGCTTAGTTCGCTGTCTCATTAGAACTAGACTTTTTGGTGTTTTGTTTACTGTTCCCTTTTTATTGATACATCTTACGTGGAACATCGATTCAAGCTACTTTTTTTTAAAAAAAATAACGTTTTTGTCTAGAATGAATTATCAGTCTTCGTTGCCAAACACAATGAAAGCATCAGAAATAGAATCTCAGTAAGACTTTGTAGGTATACTTATACCAGGCTTGAAGGTTGCAGCTAAACTACATGACAGGATGGCAAGGCACCTGCTGTACTAGACCATGGTCCCTTAGTTCAGGAACTTGCTGCTCTTCCTGAACATTTTGGGAGACATAATTACTCCCTCTGCACTTCAAAATATTACATTTCTTCCCAGCAGAAACCAAGGTGAAAGGATGAGAGAACAGGGGGAGGGAGAATTTAAATCAAGCACCAATCTACACTTCGAAGGGCTTTTTAATCAAACTGGTTTCAGGGGGAAAAGGGTGGGTGTGTGTAAATCCTTGGTGAACGTCCCATCCAAATATGGCAGTATGTTGGTTAACCATAAACACTGAGTAAAAACTGAAGCTTTGATGGGAGTTTTAGTTCAAATGTTTCATACCACATTTTCCATTATAGGCTAGGCTACACAGCAAAGTTACTCAATGAATATTTTTCTACTTCCTGAAACAGGAAAAGCATGTTATGGTTAAATTATGCAATTTATTTATTATTGCAATCACATTTTACCTCAAAAGCAGGCTTCTTGAAGCGATCCAATTTACTTTGCACTCAAAAGAGTGGCTGGACTATTTCCCTTCACTGAGCCCTTGGCCATTTTCCGCTGGGGGAATTTTCAAGGGCTGGTGAGTGGACAGGGGGATTGCCTGCTGTGACCTACTATGCTGTAATTAAGTGCTCATGCTTTGTCCATGGGGTTTTTTTAATTTAACATGCTAATGCTTTCTGTTTTAAAATCTGGGCCACATGTTACAGAACTGCTTTACCAGCATCCCAGCTGACAGGACCATGTTTTGATTGGCAAGAACAATCTCTAGGCTGCTCAGTCCTTTACCTTTCTTCTGAGAGGCTACGACTAAACAATTCTTATTCTACTTTGAGCGTGTTCACTGATAGTTTCAGATTCTTCCACCTTATCTCTTAATAGCTGGACCCACTATACCCTACTTATCTTCAACAGTAAAGGTGGAATGTGCATGAGATCTACAAGGGCTGAGAAACCACTTCCCACTGGACTGGACCTTTCTTTTCCTCGCCACTATTCTCAGTGCACCAGAAACAGGCAAAATTTTATATGGTAGTTTGATACAGAAACACGTTTGAAATGCCCTACAATCGGTGTGGCACCAGACTGAGAACACAGAACAATTTCTGAGAAAACCACCAACCTCCTCCGATTAAGATTCAGCAACAATTCCTTTTGCAGCAATGTCAGAGACCCAAATGGATAGGTTTTATCCATCTGTAGACAGCACAGGCACAACATAAATCCATTTGTTTAGCCAACTCTAGGCCTCCTGTCTTTTTTGGAATTGTTTTTTTTCACCTAGCTCTCCCTTTCTTCATTCCTTTACCTTAAGATGGTGCTATGCTGTATCACCAGAGTGATGACACGTAATAAGGCTTACCACAGCTGAGAACCTCTGGTATTTTAAACAACTTTAAAACAAGGCTGGCAAGGAATCAGGTTCCATAAAATACTAACTACAAGGGTTTTGTTATTGGATTAATTGAATCTGCAAATCACATTTTAATTTCTACATACTTTAAAATTTATACATATTTAGAACATATATTTTTCCAATCACCATGTATCAGACAGAACAGAGAAACAAGCAAACAGGTTAGGTTATATCTAGATTAAAGTTGTGTAAATAATTCATTCTTAAAATCGGTGCTTGATCAACTCAAAAGCTTCATTTGATCTTCTCAGGAAACTGAACAACAGAAAAGTAATTTCAACATTAAGTTGACTTAAATATTTTTGAAGTCATAATCTTTTCAAAGAAAACTTCAGAGGAAAAATAATGTCATGTATCATCTCAAATACCTCAGAATATTTAAACTTTCAGGAGAGAGGAACAAAGAATTATTTTGCATATGAACCTGAAAAGCAAATACTTGTTTAAGTCAAAATTTTTATTTTAGTGAAGCATTCACAAAAACAATGTGTTACTTAGTTCCAATTAGGAAAGTTCACAATTCAGTATCAGTTAACAAATATATAGATTAGAACCTTAGATTTGAGGAGACATGGGATATGAAGAAAAATAAAAACCAAACTACTGCATGAGATCAGGAGATATTTCTGTAACATCAGCTATGCTTTTCAAGCATTTTTTAAAAATGTAATTCATATTAATAATTGAGGGAGATAATGGACAAATACTTGACTGCAGATCATATTATCAAGAGTTCATTCATGCATCTCTGCAAATAGCAAACACTTATCTAACATCCAAACCTCTATTTACCTATTTATTTAGCAGCATCCAAAATATATTAACTATAATAGCAATATTTATAAATAAGTTCTGAAGCTTACTTCATTCAAATTAATATTTTCCAAAACACACTTGCAGAATCCTATCACCATGAAGGTATAAAATAATTAACCATAAGTAACTTATATTTAGCTTTAAATATTGTATTTTATAGTACACATAGTAAAGCAGTCCTTCTAAATCAAACACATTTTAATATAGTCAAAGTCATATATCTGGGGGGTGGGGGGTGTGTGGAAAGCAGGCTGTACCAAAGCAAGGAGGCTCACATACAAACAAAGGAGCAGGAAGGTAATTTTATCTCTACAGTCTCACTGGGATCAGTTCGGGAATATACTAGCTTCTGATACTTTGAAAAGAACATTAAAAAAATATAGGACGTGCTAAAAAAAAAAAAAAAGGAGCCTCAAAAAATTATTCAAGTATTGGACAAAACGTGTTAAAGTGAGAGTGAAATAGCTCAATCTGTTTAACCTATCAAAAAGAAGACTGAGCAGTAACTTGATTAGAATGTGTAAGAACATTCACAGGCAGAAAGCATTGGGTACTAAAGTGCTCTTCAAATGTAGCAGAGAAAGACCCAGCATTAAGAAAGGGCTTGACATTAAATCCAGAAAAATTCAAATTAAGAATAAGTCATAAATATTTAACAGTGATGGTGATTAACCACTGGTACTACTGAAGGCATTGCCCTTCTCTCAGTAGTTTCAAATTAAACCTGGGAGCTGTTTCGAAAACATACTTTCATCAGACAAGTCACTGCTTTCCAAGTGAGGCTATCGGGGTGAAATCTTAAAGACTATGGAATAAGATGGGACAAACCAAACCTGCTGGCCTTAAGATCTATAAAACATACTGGCATTCATCCTAAGAGCTCCCTAGGTGCTGTATAAACAGGTGTTAATACAGGTTTCTCAACAGCTTTTAGTGGAACATACCAATTTCCTTCCAAAAAAAAGTTAAATTTCCCACTTCTGCCAGAGGACTGTATAAAACCCTCAGTGTGATAGCCAGCACAGCACATACAGATAGCTTCTTTCTCCAAAACCTAACCGTGTTCATTCAAACAAATCATAAAATAGATATTACTTGTACAACAAGCCAGCCCAACAGTTTATACCAGCACAAGGGTCAGCTCACCTTTACAAAATTAATTTGAAATCACATCAGGTTAGGTAACAAAGGGAGGGGGGGAAAATTAAAATTAAAGAGAAGAGCAGAATTTGCCGCCCCGCCCCCCCCCCCCAGCATTTTCACATTTTCTAATTAACACCACTATTCTAAAACATGTTTTCAAATGTATGTCAATGACACGAAGAACCACAGCATGAATCAAGAGAGATACTTTTACAACACTGTCAGTCTTTTTCTATAACATTACAGAGAACTGATGTGAGCAAACCAGATTCACAGATGATTACTTAACCTCTTTCCATTCCACATGGTTCCATTTCTGAACCCCCACAGTAGCAGCTAAAACAGTCACATGTGGGTATGTACCCATCTGCATGGTCACCCCCCAAAAAACTCCTCTTAGGTTTTATTTCTGAGCATGACATTACGTCACATGGAATATCCCTTTGGTCAAACTGGGTCAGCTGCCCAGGTTGTGTCCTCACCCAACTTATTGCGCACCCCAGCCTATTTGCTGAGGGGGGTGGGCAAAGCAAGAAAAATGAGAAAGCCTTGGTGCTCTGCAAGTGCTGCTCAGAAACACCCAGCACACTGCTTTAGTCACAAATCTGAAACACAGCATCACCATAGGGGCTGTTAGGAAGAAAATTAACTCCATCTTAGATGGACCCAGTACACAGGTGCATTTAGTCTTCAGCAGACAAGAGCTGGAAATCATCTTTCCAGCTCTTAAGGGCTTACCAAAAGACTCAACTCCACCGAAAACAAGAAATAGGCCAGAACAGTAATAAAAGTTATGAAGGAAAATAATAACAGGAATTAGTTATATATCCAGAGAAAATATTTTTCTTGACCTTCCGAGTAACAAATCAGTCACTACTCTTGTTCTGCAATAGCTTTGAGATGAAAGAAGGTGCAGAAGAGAAGATGAAAGGAACTGAAATTCCACACGTTTTTCATCTCTGTCATTTCTACACACAGCCACTCTATCAGCAACCCCTGGTTTTCTCCCACATGAAACAGACCGTGAAATTTTACTTTCCCTCAAACTCCTGCACAGCCACATATGGCAGGTTATGATACAAACCCACATGGCCAAAACACAGGGTACCACTGTTCATCAGATCTGGGATCATCAATATTTTTCTCCCATAAATAACAATAAAGACTCCCTAAGCAAGACAGGAACATCCTTCTTGTCTATGTTATGTCTTTTTTGCAGAAGGAGAAAGGACTTCAATTCCTTTGGCTGTCAATCTGCCTCCTTTGACAAGCATTAAAATTCACTTTAACATCTGAATAATAAGGATTGCTGACCCTTCCACACTGATAAAAATAAATAAGTGTCAGTCAGACACCAGTTTAGTCACACAGGTACTGTAAACTTTTTTCTAACCACACCGCACAAATTTATTCTTTCAGCTAATCAGAATTCAAACAGAACAGAAATCAAATGTCACCCTGCCACACTAACATCCATCAACCACAATGATTACATCTACATCCATCATTTGATATAATAGGAGCAAAGTCATTATACCAGAACGTTGTCAAAAGATCTGGAAGTGGTCTTCTATTTAGTATTCCATCATATAACGTCTACAAGATTATTTCAAAGGCAGCAATGCCTGCTTTGAAAATATAAGAGAGCTTGCTTCAGCATTTTCCTGGCAGCAGACCATTATTGAATAACAGCATTCGCTATGAGGAAGTACCATTACTGATTTAAGCTCTATAAAAGGGAAGGGCATTGTATTTTCTGTTCCATCAGTTTTTAAACAAGAAATGAAATTTAAACAGTTAGATTACTTTCACATACACAACTTGCAACTTACCTGAAAAGAACATTATTGTTCAGCAGAAGTGTTGGCTATATCAGGTAGTTCAGTAAGTTCATTCCAGTGTCTCCTTCACTTTGGAAGTCCCATTGACTTTGTCTCCTCCTGTGTTTAATTTTACCTGAAATACCTCAGTACTTTTCTCTAGCTTTTTGCAAATAGTACTGACAATAATAATAGTTTTACTTAGATGCAGCGGTTCATAAAATCAACTAATACATTCACAAGAGAGTTTGTGGAACTTAAGTCATCACCTGGCTTCCTCACAGGCCATTGCTCATTTATTCATGACAAGAGTCCTTCATGACTGAATGACTCAACAGAACAGTAATTTACAGCAACATGCAAACAACCAGCCTTTGATAGTAAGCCAGATTTGTTAGTGTCTTCACAAAACTAAGCTCAAAGAACTGCATCTCCACGTATATAATTAGCTATTTTTACTTCTAGACGGGTATCTATCAAGTACTTAACCTGGATATGAATGTACCCTTACAACCACTTACTTGAGTAACTACAATACAGCAACAAACTTGCCTGCAACACTTTTTCTAACAAATAAGTACTTAGATCGTGCTTATGGATCATACTTTTGTAAATACATAACTTCTAATAAATATATGCTTTCAGACGTGATACTTTAAAAGTATACTAACTGTGTTTATCATGCACACGTTTAGCTGGCTTACAAACCAATGACAATTCATTTACTTAGTAAAAGTTTATATTTGCAGTAAATACATCACAGATGTAACTCTCTTGGGAATAGAAAAAAAAATCCATCACAGAAAAAACCCAGTAATTTAGAATGCAAATAAAACATTTTCTACAAAAGGCCACGATACTATTAAATAATTGACCATCACTGCCAAAATTATCAAATCACATTTGCATAGCTGTGCTTCCACTAACGAACAGCCTAAATCTTTGCAAACTCTTTTCACATATTTATTATGACACTGATATTTTACATGTTAACAGCAATGGCAGTGTTACATATATCTCCAAAGAATTATCACAATTTAAATAGTGAACATTGTATATTTACTTGGCATTTCAGTGAACATTAAGGTTTATAGTTCTGAGGAAAAAATTGACTTTGGCTTTACCTCAGTCAATATTTATTTCTCCTTCCAATAAACATTGATGTTTGCCTCAAGAGAAGTCAATATCCTGTTAATGTACATTACTTGAATAACATTTGGGAATTACTAAACAAATGAGTCAAATTCAGTGGATCAAAGATAGTGGGACCAAGAAAGACCTTACAGGTCGTTTGTTTAAACTTGCAGTCTTAGCAGAACTACCAGAACATGATGTAGAACACCCCCTCCTTTAATCTTCAGCAAGCTGATACCACAGACAGTTCCCCTCTTTGGTACAGCTCCC
This sequence comes from Falco rusticolus, assembly GCF_015220075.1. Classification (NCBI taxonomy): domain Eukaryota; kingdom Metazoa; phylum Chordata; class Aves; order Falconiformes; family Falconidae; genus Falco; species Falco rusticolus. The sequence continues at coordinate 118,638,587 of NC_051187.1, forward strand.
TCTTAAATGTTTATGTGCAAGGACTTTATCCTATGCCATTCTTAAACATTCCCAAAGCCAGTTTGTCCTTGAAACATGCTTTGCTTCAAGGATCATGTAGATTGTAACAACATATTCTTATGTTTTCCTCATCTAACTCTGGTTTTCCCAGCTTGTCATCCATATTGGTATCTTCAGGAGTTCTTAAAGGAACCCTGTTTATCATGCTCAGAATTTTTACTGGAAGTTCATGTTGCAGGAATTCCTAGATAGGGCTGTCTTCCCATATGATCACAATACTTTAACACCATTAAAGTTTACCACACTTTCTACTCACACAAGGTAGTAAAGCAAAGAGAATCATCAAATCTTAGGAGGAAAATGACCTTAAGCAGTCTCACCAAAGCCATCCTTTAATGAACAAAATTACATGAGTAGTTGAATACATTAGATTTCCTTATCATATTAAATATTAAAAGGCTAACTGTAATTATGAAAATTAGCAACCTGTCATAGAAGGAGCAATGGGCACTATTAGCCTATAACAAGCCTATATAACAAGTTGTAATAAAGCTTTAGAGACTACTTTCCATTACCTGTGTCCTCTTTCTTCTTGCTTGAGGATGCTAGCCACAGTTGCATAGTGGATTATGAATTAAGTTGAGAGAAACTTCTAGCATTATCATGTTGCATCAAGTAATTACTGCTTGTAATGAAAAGTCCTGGATATCTCCAAAAACCTTACAAAAATACACTATCTGTTTTTTAAAGCATACTAACAACATCAGACAAAACATGATTGTCTGCTACTGAGAAATTAGGATCTTAAAATGAAGAGTCACAAATAATTTAATTATAAAACTACATAACTCCATAAATGTTTATGATTTTAGCTGGGAAAAAGTAGAATTAAAATATTTTTTTCAGTTTAAGTCCACAGAGAAATATCTTATTTCTGGAGGTCTAACTCTTGAGAAATAAATACCACAGGCTTTAGCTACTGTATTATACTTGCACATAGCATGAATATAAGCCCTAGGAAATACTATTCAAAGGTCAAGTTATTAAGAGAAAAATTATCATAAATAGGTTCAGAGACACTTTTTCTTTCTGGAAAGTGCCACAAAGGGAAACTTACATATGAATAAGAGGTACAGCCTTGAACAATTAGTTCATGTTTGTTAGCTTCTTCTGACATTTCCAAGCAAATCACACTTAACAGAATGAGAGATTGGGAAATAGATCACTGGACATCAGAACAGTTCAAAACGTGTCTGGTTTTGCTTACCAGTTTTGAGGAAAGAACTTCACTGGAGTCTGAATTTGAATTCTCACCTTGACATCTACAACAAGCTTCTACCACTTCAGAGAAAAATGATCAGTTTGCTGAAGGTTTAGTGCTTTCAGACCCCTCCCAGAAGATGTCTCAGAAAAAGTAATGATCAGCTGGCTGCAATACAATGGCACACATGGCTTCATAAGCCAATTTTTAGTAGGCTGGCATCTTGAAGAGAGCCATTACTATCATTGCATTCTTGCGTTTACTCCTCTTGCAACTAAATTTAACCAAAAAAGCCAGGATTTGAAGGAATACATCTCAGAGCTTCAGTTGTACACTGGATAAAAGTAGGTGCATCATTGGTAAGGTATGGCACAATAAGAAGATGGCAGCAGCACTGTCTTGTGCTGTTTTGGTTCTTTGTAAAGCTATTATCAGATTCCCAGAGCTGTCAATCCAAAAGTACTAAACCTTTCACAAGTCAACCCTTAACCTAATCTTTCACCTATCAACCTTTCTTAAATACTAAATTCACATTAAGTACATTAGGAATGAAAATAACCCTCTATTCTAATAACCAGAAACTGCCAATTAAATCCATAATGTATGGACACTTTCCCCTTACTTGCCCTTTTATGCAAAATAACATTGTTGGAGGTTGCATGCAATACCAACATGTTGATCATTTTAATTATGTCTGGGTATTTGTCCATACTGCATTAGATTAATAATAGTCTGTAAACTGATGTATTCACTCGCTTGCACGTTGCATCTTAATGTTAACAAGTTGTAAATACATTCGTAAACAAAAGATCTAGAGTTCTTTTCCAATAAAAATACTTCAGAAATTATGAAGAAGCACAGTTAAATGCATTTTTTTTACTATTTATTCCATATTTGCATGTACATGTCTTGCAAGGTTTTACGAGTGTTAGTGAAAGCTGACCAAAACTACAGTGGTAGCCTTTCATGCTTTCTAAATACATACAGTCCTACATAGTATTTTGGTGCTCGCTATAAGCTGATCCTTGTAATGTGCTTGTGATTAAAGACAACTTTCTTCTAAAAAGAAGATACGGTTCTAATTCTAACAATCAGTGGCAGTCATAGAGAATTCTGATCTCCCTCACCCTGGAAGCAATATCAAACATGCAGAGTATCATATTTGCACTACTTGAAAAACAAACAAACAAAAAACCTCACACAAAAACAAACACACACAAATAAAAAAAAAAACACAAAAACCCAAACACATAAACCCCTTAAATATACAGATTCAATAATTAATAAATTTATATTACACTGAAGATTCATTTTATGCAATTTTCAATATTTTCTACCCATCTTTCTGGGGAAAATGTATCAGCATATTAAAAAAAAATTATTTCTTTCACATTTGGGTGTGAAAACAGATGAATTTCAAAAAAATACAAAGTAGTAGACACCATAGGAAATAATCCAAAGACAAGAATTTGCTGCATATGATTGCAATTCATGCAGGTTAAGTTTTGGCTCTTGCACCAAGATTAATAATGTTTAAAGAAATAAGAGAGAGGCAAACTATAGAAGAAGCTTTATTTTCATTCCCTAAATAATAAGGATATTTCTTATAAGCAAAGGATATTTATAAGTATTACCATCAACAGGGCTGCATTCTCCAAAAGTATCAAGAGTATGTGCAGCTCATTAGTGCACCACCAGTCTTGGTTAACAGCATATACATCTAGACACCTGCAAACATCTCAACTTCCTCACTAGCAGCATAAATGGAACAATAAGTGATTTTTCTGAAGAGAAAGAATTTAAAGATTTTCTGGCCACCTTAACATAACACAGGAGCTTAATACAATGTAAGTGAAAAAGCTCTTTTTTTAAGTGTCCTAGAGAATGTGCTAAACTGTTTCAGTGATAATGCTCCAATACATCATTTTTTGATCAGTACAAGAAAATACAGATTTCCAGCTCTCTAGCATCAAATTCAGAGACTGAAATAAAAGATAAAATACTTAACTCCTATTTTTAATCCTAAAAAGAATTGTGTAGAATGATTTGTGAAAACTTTTGTTAATTTCATTTGCACCTTTTGTTTTGACTGAATAACGCAGCTTTATAAACAGGTATCCGTTCAGACATTTCAGTTCAGTTGTGATACCCTGGATTCTGTTATGCCTCGTGCATTAAACTGTTTTGCACGATGTCACCAACCAACAAGCTGTGAACCCAGTTTAGCATACAGGAGATTCAATGTGGTATTAGCAAAAGAAATCCATGTTAAGGAATATCTTTATTTTTCCAATTAAAAAAATAATTGGTTCTTGGGGTTTTTTTTAACATTTTTTAAAGGAGATTGGAAGGGAATTTTAAACAATATTTTTTATTTTTTTTTTTTTTTAAGCAATAATAATTTAAAAGACATACCAGGTCGGTCAAACTTTTACGGACCAGTAATTCAGTGTGTTACCCTGAGTTCCACTGATTTCAGTGGATCAGTCCCCAAAATAGGCAAATATGATGCAGATACAAAACATGAAGAATCGTTAGCAAAAACAGTAATTAACTCAGAAGGAATGGAAGGCACAAAGAAAGAGATTTTGTCTAAGGTATGCATATACATCCTAATCTATTCAGACAAATAATGACTCATGTTGCTAATTAAATTCCTACAGAGCAGCCATTTTAAGCCATACCAATGCCAGGCTTGCAGGTGAGATTCTTGACCCTTGCTGTAAAAAGCTATTTCAAATCACAGCTTTGAGTAAGAATCGCTATATTAGGTTTGCTCCAAATAAATTCATCATCCACTTGTTTCTTTCAATATCTGATCATTCTTGTTCAAGTCAAGTAAGAACAGTTTCTCCAAAAATCAAGCAATGTTGGACCTCTCCAGCAAGCATCAGTCATTCTAAAGAGAGTGTGAAATACTGAATATTGTAAAACCCTGGCTTCTATCCTATTGGTGAGATGAATTTTGAAGGAAAATATTTTTGGCTTTTAAGTCAGTCAAAAGTCAGTCAGTCAGCTATTGCATTTCCTCTAGTTGTGGTTCCATGAATGGATCGTAACCAGGTGAAATACATGTGCTTGAGATACTTGCAATAACAAATGCTTACAAACCAAGTAATTTCTTAGTCTGGCCCTGTTTAAAACATGGAAGGACATAAATTTACTTGATTTAGGTGAAAGAAGATCAATTGTGAAATCCACTGCAACTAGGGCTGGAAGCTGTATTTACCTTTTCTACATCACAGTTCTTTTTCCTTCTCCTTGTTCATTAAATAGCATCTACAAAAAAGGCAAACACAAACATAGGTGAATGCAGAGAAATATTAGTGGTATTTCAACTTTGCTGCATTTCTTATTTTTAACATTATTGTATTCATGTATATATATATTATATATACTAAGTATATTGTTTCATTTCATATTTTATAAAAATAGTCCATTTGCCTTCCCCTGCAGTTTAATTTTCATGGTGTTTACTGACTGTGACAAATGTACTTTTTTCACTCAATACACTTTCCCTTGTGCTTTAATATCCTACTTTTTACTAAAGCATATTTTTACATTTTCTTGCAATTTCAATATTCCAAACATCAGTTTTGCACAAAGCTTTTCACCAAGGAATTTTATTAGGCTGCTCCTTGGCTACTGCCTGTAAAAAAAATTAAATTTTCAAGATTAATGGGGTTTATTTATTATAGCTCAAAATGCTTCATTGTCACACTTTAGTAAATTTCTAGTCTTTCATGCCTCTATTGGAAATAAAAAGATACCAGTGGATTGTTGATTGATTTTTACTCACAGCTGCACACACACATTTCTTATCATAAGAAGTAGTTCTCCTTATTCCGGGGGACAATGCCTGTGCCTGATATTCGCCAACAGGAAACAAAATAATCTGCTTCTCAGAATTTACACTTGTATTCCCAGATCATTTAAATACCTAAATACTTCAGTATGTGCCACAAGGCTTCGATCAACATGCTATCTTCAGGTTATATCATACACATGTTGTAATTCTTTTATAAAAGCATCAAATCAAATTCACCTACTTCTGACTGGATATTAGACAAACGTTTTTATCCGAGATAACTAGCAGCCAGCATAATGGAAACACCAGTTAACTCGCAAACTATAAGATCAGCTCAAAAATCATGAAATTTGGAGCTACCTTAAAAAGAAGCCTGGCAGTCACCTAGCTCAAATATCTTTCAATAGTTTTATTTAAGTGTTCTTCACTGCTAAATACTGTAGCTTCATTATGAAAAGCTACTCTCACTTTGCCTAAGGGCTGATGCTCTCCTACAGCATTCTCATGCTATCTTAACCCCTGAGTTTAAGGAATAAAGGGATAGGAAACAGTTACAACTTCAAGTATCACTAGAGTCAAGTCTAGATGCTCCACTCATTATATCCAAGAGCTAAATCCTTTAGATAAAAATAGCACGTTGGGAAACAGATGCCTCCAGCTTCCTTCACTTCTGCTATGGAGTGCCTTATTTATGGCCAAAGACACATTTCCCTCAGTTTATCATGGTCAGGCATCCAGCACTCAAATTAGGTAACTACCACCGTCTTCTGTTCCACTCCGTAACATACAAAAACCTTTGTATTTGGTTACACACACGTGTTAGAAATAGTTGCATTCAGAGAGCCTAGCAGAACTGCCTGCAAGGAAGCTGCCACCACCTCTGAAGCTGAAAGATGACACTGAACAGCAGGCAGAGTCCCTCCGTGCTCTGCTCCTGCTAAATCCTGAGCTCAGCAGGGACTGGGATGGCTTGTAACTCACATCAGGCAGAGTTAATCTTGGAAGCTTCCAAGTTTTCAAGACAAACTGTTCTATCCACTGCTTACATACATTGCCCGGCACAGAGTATGTCAACTTCAATGAAGACTTTTAGATACTGTTGGATTATGTATCTTGAAGAAAAAGGATTAATCAGTCTCCCCATTTCCATGAATCTGTGCAACTGACGTTTTCATGTAGGTGTGGGAAACAATTCTTCAGAAATTACCTAAATCGCACAATTGCCACTACTTGCAAAGGATCAAACATCAAAGATCTATAGGCTATAAAACAGAACTCTTCCTATCGGGGCCAGCACTAGAACTAATATTTCCTGGCTATTAGGAATTTTGATACCATTTTCCACTGAACTCAGATTTCAAGGTCATAAAGGAACCTTAGCTAACACCACCCCCCATGAGAGAAAAAACCCACAACCAACCCTGACTTTGAAAAACATGCCCCAAACTACAAAAATGCAACAATTTGCTGATCCGGAATGGAAAATAGCAGCCTATTGGAGAATGGTAGAGAACAATGCTCCTGAAAAGGAAAGGAACAAGCTGAGAAAGAGCACTTACTGTCTTTTCTCTTTGACTGGCACTCCTTTTTCTGCATTTCTATGGGTAAGTAGTTATGCAGAGCATTTGTAGCCCATCATTGTGATTAACTGACTTTTCAACTCCTAGGACTGGGCAAGTACCCAGAAAATGTGGCTCCACCACAAAACACTGAAAAGTCACATTTAACTCTTTTAGGTTTACATGAGATATCCATAAGCCTGGCCAGCAGCACTAGATTTACTTTGTCACTTATCTAAATTCAGTTTTGACAGTAAAAGCTCTCTCCCATCTGCATTCATCCACACTTACTATAACATTATAGTTTTGAGGAAAAACGGAGTAAAGAGTAAAACACAAATGCAAAACCCAAACTATTAAATAACCAGCATTATAAATAGTAATTATGTTGACTACATTTTCTGTAACACATAAATAGTGTTATTTCAGTGAAGAACATTCTCCTTACTGAGAATGAAGCGTTTATAAATAGTGGTAAATCAATTAATTATTAGTTTAAATACACAGAGAAAGATTACTCAGACATTGCATACGGGGTTTTTTCCAGCCTTCTTGAATATGACTATGTGTGATATTTACTAGATTTACCCAGAGCTGTGTATTTAATTGAGGCTTCATCCTTCCCATACTTGAGTGCAGCTTTCAGCTTAGTGGTTAAAAAGATATTCAGTAGCTTTCCCATCCAAGGGCCCACACTACCTCTTGGAAGTGGATTTTAAGATAAATACTGGTAATGAGAGTAGCACAAAGAGGTTAGCTGTATCATTAATCTTGTCAAATACCCTGCACCAACAGTCATGAGTTATCAGACAATGAAATAGAAGCCAGTTTCAGCTTTAGTTGTGGTAATAGATAGAAAATTCTCAGCCAAGAATATGAGAACAGAGATAAGAAAGGTCTGCATTTTTTCAGGGGCTTTTTGAAGTGTGAGAATGTTTAGCTAGATAGGTGGCATCAAAAACAGTGTTTTAAGATAATGTGTGCTCAGTATATATAAATTAAGTACACATGCAGAATGTGCACATAATATAATATTCAGAAACCAATCACCCACAAAACATGAGAATATTCCAGACACTGTGGTGTTGCAGTTACCCTTGCAAAAGCTTCAGCACTTCTACTCTAAATCCACAAAAAGTAACTTATTAAAGCAAATACACAGAGCATGGGTGACTGCAGACCCAAAAGGAGTTTGAAATGGCCAATGAATGAGCAAGATCAGGCATCTACATGGCCTATTAAAGCAAAATGCTATTAAGGCCATCTTGGCCACTACTGCTTGTCTATCTGAAAAATTAGTAAGAATCCCGAGGTAAGTAATTATTAATCAAACTGACCACTTAAAGAGATTAACACTTCAGTAAAGCATTTGCTTTAGCAAGTATCACAACTGCCTATATTTCTTCTTTTAAGCCATTGAGATGCGATATGTTCAGATTCAGTTTAGATGTATTTTATCAAGTGTTTTATACTTTAGTACAAAATGCTATTTCCTTCTCCCTGGTGTTTTTTATTCTTCTTACTGTCCATTGCTTTCATTAAACAAATGACCGATACGGAGCTGCTACCTCTTTTGTACAATGCTTGCTGGTGCAGTGGTATGACTTCGTGTTCTACACTACTGTTCTCACGTTCCCTGGCATGTGATGATAAATAAAGTTCTGGGGTTTTTTTTAAGAAAGCAAATGGAGTCAATAAGAGGGCTAACTGATGAAATAAGCATATTGGAACTTCCTCTTACAGTGTTTCTCCTAACAGAAATAGGAAATACGCATCCCAGGCTTCTCTGTTGAGGAAATAATTCCCTATGCATGGCATTTTGGCAAGCAATGCATGTAGAAACTACACTTTTTATTAACATTATTCCTTAACATTTCCAACACATGTACAAGAAGGTATCATTCTGCAGATCCTATTCCAGATGATGTTTCACTAAAGAACTTTGAATGAGCAAATCCTGCAGTAAGAAATTACCCAGACTTACAGTGGAATGTTAAACTGTACATTCTGTTTTAAAACAGTAGGTTTGATCAGTTGACATAAATACTATGTTTCTTTTCAGCTAGGCATTGATTTTGAGCCTCCAGTTTTAATTTAAAAAAAAACAAACCAAAACCAAACCTGATCCCCATCTTTTACTTGAGTTACATCTACTCGCTAATATTTACTACTTTCACTCCTATGTCCATCTAATCACTGTTAATAACAGCACTATGTTCTAATACTGATATATTAGTATGATAGCATATAAAGGCTACAGTCAGATGTTCTCACATTGCTCTGAGAGTTTTAATGTTACGGGGTTTGGGGTTTTGGTCAACAGCTTTCCCCACTAATTTTTCCCCTCTCCAAGACTATACACTTCTCCTTAAATGTGAGGTTTGTTTTTGACAGGGAAGTAAGGGAAAAGATCTTGAGATCCTGCATTCCCCCAAGGTAAAAAGGGAAGAAAGCAAACAGAGAGACAAGAGAAAGCAGAATACTAAGATCCATCCCTACAGAATACCAGCAAGAACAAAGTGATGCCAATTCCAAACATAGAAAATATGTGCCCCCTACAGAGATGTTAAATAAATAAATAAACCCAACATAATCTATTGTAGTAGAACACAGAACATACCCCTGAAAACATCTACTCTATACCATGGTTAAGAGCTACAACCAGTCTCTAACACCTCTTAACAAATCCACATAGTTAAAAGAAATTAGTAAGTTCCTTGAAATATCATAAAACAACCATTTAGGGCTGTGGTGGGTTGGCCCTGGTGGGACACCAGGTGCCCACCAAAGCTACTCCGTCACTGCCCTCCTCAGCCTGGCGGGGGGAGGGAAAAAACCGAAATGCTCCTGGATGGAGACAAGGACAAGGAGATCACTCAGCAATTACTGTCATGAGCAAAACAGACTCCACTTGGGGAAATTTTAGTTTATTGCCAGTCAAATTGGAGTAGGGTAATGAGAAATAAACCCTAAATCTTACGACACCTTTCCTCCATCCCTCCCTTCTTCCCGGGCTCAGCTTCGCTGCCGATGTCCCTCCCGCCTCCCCCGCACAGCGCAGGGGACAGGGATGGGGGGTCAGTCCCGCACACGCGGCCTCTGCCGCTCCTGCCCCCTCACCCCTGCCCTGCCCCAGCCTGCGGCCCCCCCACGGGAGACAGTTCCAGTTCCCCGGGGCTGAGGGGCACAGCCTGCCCCGCCGGGGGCTGCACCAGGGGCTGCCGGGGGGATCTGCTCAGGGCCTGGAGCCCCTCGGCCTCCTGCACCCGCCCGGGGGCTGCAGAGATCTTTCACAGTCATACTCCTGCCTGCAATTGTTGTTGGGTTTGGTTTTGTGCAGCTTCAGCCCCTTCTTAGATATGTTATCCCAGAAGCGCTGCCACCATTGCTGCAGGGCTCGGCCTTGGCCAGTGGTGTGTCTGTCTTAGAGCCATGAGCCAACTGACATTGGCTCTGTCTGTCACAGGCTCCATATCTAGCAGCTTGTCACAGCTTCTTCTTCTTTCTTGCGCTGCCCCTCCCCCCGTTACCAACACCCTGCCACACAAACCCGATACAAGAACAAGCTTTTCTCTCTTCATCGCTCTACCCAATCCTAGTTTTACTGCCTACTGCTCATCACTCCTACAGCCCATACCATCAAAGCTCCTACTGTACAGCAGAGCTCTAGAACTTCAAGTCAAGCATTTGAAAAACCCATAATTGCCACACGGTACTAGGTAAGAAAGTCTTAAATTCTTTCTCAGGATAAAGAACTGCAATGTTTCAGAACCGACAACAGTAAATACTGATGTCTAAGTTTATCTGCTCTATGCAAGAGCCTCCCCCACTGCTTACAAACATACTGCCCCTGAAAAACATTGTTCTCCCATTATAGCCGCAGCCTTGTTTGTATGAACAGGTAGTACTACCCCTGTGTAGTGTTTCCCATTTCAAGTCACTTTTTCACCTCAACTTTTTTTAATTTCCATTCACAATATTGTATTTTCAAACATATTCAAAGTTGCTTGCTGCATTGTGAATTTCTTCTAAATAAACTGTAAGGATATAAAATCTGCTGTGATGCCACTAGAGTACTGTATATAGTGACACTTCCAGTGTTTGACTGCATTGGCCCTTTCAGCACAGAACCAAGTAGAAAACCTTATATCACCACTTTTTGGATGATATTACAATTCAAATACACAAAAACAACTGCCTGATGCTTTGCTCAAATTAAAGCACTCAAGAGAACTACATTCAGAAGTATAACTGTGCCAGCATTTTATGAATTTAGTGTAGCTGTATAGAAGAAGACAGATTAACTGAGTTTACCTAGCTACCTGAAAAGTTTTCCTTTGCACTACAGAGGAACACCAAATACCTAGATAATTAATCAAAACCCAAAAAATATTTTCTCGACAGACTCACTAAAGTAAAAAACCGTGACTTTTGGCAGGAGATCTAATAACAGGTTTTGCCTTGGGAATAAATACATCTAAATGGGGGTGGGGGTATACACACACACAGACACAGTGACACACATTTGTGCATCAAACTAGCCCATAAAAATAGAGATAACAGAGATAAGACTCGTTCTCAGAGAATATATTTTTACATGATTTCAACAAATGGATTTCTTCACTACCATATGAAACATTCACCTCTACAACTCCCTTACTTCCATCAGACCTCTTGTTTAATTAAAGTAGGGAATGGAGGAAGAAAAATAAACAACACTATTGCTCACTATTGCCTCCAATAAAGTATGTTTTTATGGTAATGACAAAGTACAGTAGCTTGTGCTGCTTCCTTTTTTGTTTCATATTTAATTAAAGGCAAGTATTTGTCTATTGAGCAGCTGTACTAATCGTCTCTGTGGAAGCAAGTATAAGCTGTTAATAAAACCTGGTTACCCATTTAAAAACAAAAATAGCATCATGTTTCTTTCACCTAATGCTTTCAGAAAAATTCTAATTAGAACTGTGGGGGAATAAAACCCTTCTCACAACATTTTTAGACTTGAATCACGGGTTTTGATTATCTGTTTTTTACAACATATATGTCATACAGTTCCCACAGATAAGATCTCAGTTTTATGCATTTCCTTGCTTTTCACTTCTTCACCACGCTGTTCATTTTTCTCTCTTAATCTTAGACTTCCTTTTCCGAATCAGTATATAAGAACTCCATTATGTTGATGCAGTTATCTTAACTGATAGAGAAATTACTGAAGCATAAAGGTGGACCCTGCAGAGTCTACAGTGAATTTGGGACTCCTTCGGCTTTTTTGCAGCTACACATGCACATTGCCTCATCCCTGCTGTGACCAAGTCTGCTTCCACATGGTAAAATCAGGTTCCATGCTGTTAAGAACAGTTAGGAAGGCAGGCTACTGAAGCTACTCCACAGGAGAACCAGCAAGGATATTTTCACAGAAACTAGCCACTATCAGAACTGCTAATTTCATTTTGCACAAAGCGATAGATACTCTAATGTCTTCTTAAATGGCCAAAAGGAAAACTAAAATAAATAATGACATAGTACAAATGCTCCCCTCTGTCCTGCACCTTCACCCTCCTTTGGCAGAGACAAAATTCAGCAGCAGCACCATCCTCCATTTCCTCTTATCTAGTACCCTTGATAGCGTTTATCCCATGCTAAAGACCAGTTTTCAGACTTTTTTGTCCTCATTGAATATGAGACATCATTATGTAAGTTGTCAGAAGAAAGCTGGAAGTTGTGACAGCTGAGAAAGGAACAGCTGAGGCTTTCAGAACCTAGGAGAGACATCGGAGCTGTTGTGGTTTCATGTATGTAAGAGACAGTTAAAATGCTTGGTACTGATGAAGGCATATATTTCCACTTACTTAATAGTGGTAATTTAGGGGACTAATTTGGGAATATTGAATTTTAACATCATCTCGCCAACCACCACATCCCAACACATATCCTGCCACATTTCCATCATGGTGAATTTGGTAGTTTCAAGCGTTCGCTCAGATGGTCAGTTTATTTCAGTGCCACATTTCTCGTTAGACGTGAAAACAAAACTGCTCTTAACAGTGTCAGAGAAGTGATTTTCTATTAATACACTGTTTCATTACAACATCAAAATTTATTTTATTATTTGCATGAACTTTTCTCATCTAGACAAAACCTTCTTATCATTCAAAACTAGATAAATGGAAACATTTGTCATGGTGAAAGCATCTAACAAATCCTGAGCAAAGTGGAATACAGCAAATGTCAGCATAGCTGTGAAATGAGCTACAGGTTTTCTTCCTAAGAAGAGAGGTACACGATATTTGAAGGAGAAGCGGGCCTTTGGCCCCCGAGTTCCTTAAAAAAAAGGAGCCACCTTCAGTTTACATAGCCTCTTTATTATTCAGCAAACATACTTTGACAGAAAAAGCTTGGCTGGGGGAGAAGAACGAAATTAAGGATACAGCCAAAAAGAACAAAAATGCAAAAGAGATCAGTTGTTTTTGGAATATATTGTCAATGCTCATTTTTTCCACTTGTTTTTTGAGCACTCACATATGTATGATATTACACATGATTAGACTATACAGTACTGCTTCTCAGCATGGCAGGCGTTGAGTCCCATGTACAAAACTGAAAACACAATCTGAAGCTTGATCAATGTGCAAAAGTGTTATATAAATGTTGCTCAGATGGGATTGCATTCAATGACCCAGAAGATCTATGCCACTCCTTCGTGCTTGGAACAAGCTGTTGTGTGGATGCATTTTATTCTTAGCATTTGACCTAATCACACATTTGGAGAGAAAAACATATGCAAATACCTTCAATCCATATATTTAAAATCAATAATATGTAACAAACATTACTTACAGTGAAAACTGTAAACTTTCACTACCAGCCTTGCCTCTTCTACTTTGTTAAGAGACAGCTTGGTTAATGACAAAGGGCTACAGCAACTTGAATTTCTTCACAGTAAGAATTAAGTCTAAACAGGTCACCTTGACAGTTTATGTTGAAACAAAACCAGGTTCTTTTAAATAAAACTAATGTCAATTAAATATTATTTGATTTCTCTCTGTTCAGCAAACAATTCAAATCTACCTTTTAATTCAGACTGGGTCTACTAAACATATGGTTTTATTTCCAGAGAGAAAATAAGCACTCAGAAGCACTGCATCTGGCTCTCCACATCCAATTTGCTCTCATATTCCATAATGATATATTACCAGACATACATATTTTAAATACCTAATTTAGGAAAACCAGGGCCAGAAACACTTAGACTACAATTATAATTCTCTGTCTGAACATTTTTCTAACAAAATTTTTAAAAAAGAAATTAATGTGCATGGTGAATTTCAAATACTAAAGTATTATGCACAACTATCTATTCTATTCTAACTATTCATACAGTCGTCTTCACTACTGTCAATGTTTTCAATGCTCATTATCAAATACTCTTTACAACCACTGAAAACTAGTCCAACAGCAAATCAACACTAGACACAAAATAACTTTTTTAGGAAAACAGAAACCTTAACTACTGACAAAGTTGACATGCCCGCACATAGAGGTCTAATTACAAACTATTAAAAGGAGCAAGAGGGTTCCTTGGGGTTTGGGATTTTTTTTGTGGAAAAAAAAAAATTTCCTACAAAAGCTTAATCTTAAACAGCACCTCAGACAGCTCTAACATGCCTGCCAGCCTGTTACACTACCAGTAACCAAAGCTACCACTGGCACTTGAATCACTTCAGAAGAAAACATGTATGAAAAAAATCTCTACATAGCATTCAATGAACAAATGATTTCCTCCAGTATCAGTTAGGGATGTCTTCCTGGTTTTCAGCATTTACTCTCCTATTCTTGTTTCTGAATACCTTGTTAACTACTTTTCTCCCTCCTGCCTCAGTATATACAATGGCTGTAACACTTATTCTGCACGGTCCCTGGGGAGACACAAGACAGTGCAAACAGTCCTCACAAACATTTGACAAACTTTCTATATCAAAATTTTTTGGCCCTCCATTTAATAGTTGAAAATAAATTTGTGCAAGAAATAATGCACTGCAGTAAACAGCAAAACAGAAACTACACACAGGATTTACAATATAAGGTGCACCTGTACCTAGCTGAAGTCACTTACCACTTACCATTCACCCAAGAATACAGCCACCTAATTCTCAAATGAGATCAAGATCCCATTGGAAGACATAAGAGAACCTCAAGAGGAGGTTACAGTGTAAACAAATAGTAGAACAGAAAATTATGTGCATTTTAAGATGTATATCAAAATTGTCTCTCTGACAAAAATCCAACAAACACGCAATCTGTAGAAGCACAGATTATATTATCTACTGTATCTCAAAAGGCTAGACAGTGATGAAGATCTTCTATCTTCCTGAAGCTAACCTGTCCCAAGGTTAAGAGACTCCAAACCTGATTGATGTTCATAAAAGATGGAACTTGCGAAAGCATTTAGGCTGAGCTAAAATTTTAAGTCACTCACAGTAGCATTCCTATTAATCACGTAAATAATTTTATCACCAGTAGCAGCAACACAGCTTGGTCTTTTCCCGAGCATTAACACTTTTCCCAAAACCCCTTTTTTCTTTCCTTCCACCCCTTTTACCATGATTTTCTGTTTCTTCAATTTCAGTTTCGGTTTATAACATCTGTGTTATGTCTGTGGCATTAATAAACTTTGCTCTGGTGAAAAATAATAAACTAAAAAGTCACACCACAGAAACAAATATTTCCCCCATGCGTCTTATTTGAGAAATTATAATTTTTCTAAAAATCATTACCACTCAGTTCACAAATGAAATCAAGTATCACTCAGAAGTTAGATAACCACATCTTCAGGTGTACGTATTAAAGACTATAAACTACTAAGGCATGCTTGAAAGTGAATGCTATATCCCAGAGATTATTTATCACCAGGAGAGTAGAAAGCATGATGTGTGTTTATGCCAGGCTGGCAAATGATGGCTGTACAGATTATAAATCTTCAGTTCCAAACATGAAGTACCCAAAGCCATAGTTCCCAACCACATGGAAACCAACAACAATTCACAAAGGGCTAAACTAATTGGGCTGGACCCAGTAGCGATACATTAATCTGCAGAGTATGTCTTCAGATAGAATAAAATGAAGAGCAATCAGTAAAGAAAACAACCCATTTATAATACACCGTGAAAAAAAAAAAAAAAATCACTAAAACAATAGCTTTTGGAAACCTCACATCTGCAGAAAACCTTCCGGGCCTAAATCCAATACAAACCTGTCAGAAAATATTGATGAAAAATGTACATTTACAATTGTAAATAAGACGTGAATATGGAATCTATTCCTAAACTCAATTTTTCAAGAAAGGAAATAAGGCGCTTTTTTAAAAAAACTAGGTTTTTTAGTTAGTTGATTTAATTAGACACTGGTTTTGGTAAACAAAATTACTTCAGTATGAACCCCCCCCAATAACCATTGACAAACCAAATGGACATCAAAGACTGTGCTTATCTGCTTCATTCATAATAGCTTATTGAAAATACCTGTAAAAGTCTAGTATTATAAGAACTACCTTCCCAGAAGAGAAATATGATCAAAGCAATTGTCAGATGGCATAAGGCCAGCCTTTCATATACTGCACAAGGGATTCTTTCAACTTTGTCTTGAAAGGCCCTCTGATGCTCCATCCCAGATTCTAATCCAGCACTGCAAGTGAAAGGTTAATGGAGTGCACCCTTAATACACAGGCACATCTTAACATACACTAACAAAACAAAAGCGCATTTTCATTAAGCAGGGTGCTCTTTTTAACATATTGAGGTAATAATAGGCATTCTGCCATTCACTGACAGTGGTACATGCAAGCAGCTGTTCCAACATTATGGATAAGCCTCAAAAAAAAACCCCTTCTTGATGAAACCCATCAAAAACATCAAATGCTCAGCTAACACAAGTTAGTAAACCTATTCACTAAGAACAAGTACAGCTAAACTTCCAAGGACCATTTCTAAGCGGTCATATGGATGATTTTTTACAGTTATTGATGGTGAGATAATACTTTTTATTTAAATAGATACCAATTCAGTTTCCACAGTGTGACTTTCTGAAAGCATCTGATCCATCTGTGTAGCACTATCAAACTAAATGCTGATACAGTAGACAAGAATGAGAATTTAAACAAAAACCTGCTAGTGGTATCTCTTTGGCTAATTTATGAAATAACTTGGCATTTTGGTGCTAGTATGAAAGGTCAAAGAAAAACAAAACCAACCCCAATACATGAAGTAAGATTCCAGGATTGCATAAGGAGACAGAAAGGGCTGTGAAAAGATTGCCAGTTCTCAAGCACCTGCAAGTCAGCTCAGACTTGAAGTCTACTGTTTGACATCAGCTCAGGAGCTGGTTAGTTTTCGGCATGAAAAAAATTAAAGCAGGAACAGAAATTAAGTTCTAGTACATAACAGCTCAGAAATATGGTCTGTGGGCATTAGGTACATGAATCAATAGTAAATCATGTTTACCACAGTCAGCACTAGAGGCAGTACAAGTCATCAGAATGAGTAACTGTACAAGTGTTTTGGCTGGGGTAGAGCTCATTTTCTTCACAGTAGCTAGTGTGGGGCTGTGTTCTGGATTTGTGCTGGAACAGCGCTGGGAGCAGGGCGGTGTTCTCGTTACCGCTGAGCAGCGCTTACCCAGAGCCAAGGGCTTCTCTGCTCCGCAGCCCACCCCACCAGCGAGTGGGCTGGGGGGCACCAGGGGCTGGGAGGGGACACAGTGGGACAGCTGGCCCCCGCTGACCCAAGGGATCTCCCATACCATGGGATGTCATGTTCAGCTTGTAAAGCTGGAGGAGGAAGGAGGGGAATGTTTGGAGTGACAGCGTTTGTCTTCCCAAGTCACCGTTACGTGTGACGGAGCCCTGCTGTCCTGGGCATGGCTGGACACCTGCCTGCCCATGGGCAGTGGTGAATGATTCCTTGTTCAGCTTTGCTTGCACGCAGCTTTTGCTTTGCCTATTGAACAGTCATCATCTCAACCCACAGGTTTTCTTTTTTCACCCTTCCGATTCTCCCCCTCACCCTACGGGGGGGATGTGAGAGCATGCTGTGTGTGGGGCTGAGTTCCCAGCTGAGGTTAAACCATGACAAGTAAGGCTACACAAACTTTTAATGAGGGGAAACACTCTCCATTGTCTTGCTAGTGCATTTACCTTTATTTAAAAACTTCAGGTGGTGATGGAATGGGCTAAATATATACGTAAAACCCATTCAATTTTACTTTAGATTATAGTAAGCAACATTTAAGCTACCCGAGTCGACTGTTCTAGTGCACTTTTTAGAGGGCTATATTAGTTTGTATTAAAAATGAGCAGTGGCATTGAGAAAAAAGGCTATTCTTTTAACTACACATACACTGTCAGGTAAAAAGGTTATAAACTTTTCTTCATGTAGATTTGGAGAACTGAAATGCAAGAAAACTTCAGCTTTTAACTATCTCAGTATCTAACTCCCTGTTACCACATACAAGTAACTGAGACACTCCACAGCTTGAACTGAGAATCCAGGTCGACCGCTGAGAATCAACACATCAAACCGAAGGTGCCAAGGCTGATCTTGTGTTTAAAATCAATGCGAACAAAATTTATGCATCTATCAGAAGATATCAAGATAAATTTCTGACTCATAAACAAAAACCGTCAGAAAGTATATGCTTCTCAGGATGACAGGACAGGACTACCAAATTTCAGTCCAGTCCCCAGCCATAACAAGTACTGCATAATTTAATGCTTTTCATAAAGCAATCAAACTCCTTCTTAAGACTGCTTATGATTTTGCTTTGATTGAAAAACCATTGCAGAACCTTACTGCTCTAACAATTACAAACCTTCTTTTAATTCTCAGCCTGAATTTATTCATAGCCAGCTTACAGCCATTAGTTCTTGTGCCAATATTGTCCTCTACTTGAAATAGCTCTTCTCCATCCCTGGTGTTTACCTCCCTCATGAATTTAATTTCATTCAATTACATTTCTTAGGACTAATTGTTTTAAAATGAGAGGCCACACTTTATAAAACCATCAACGGCACATTCCATAAGGAGAAAAATTAACTTATCTAGCAATTAAATATCCACAAAAGTTGAAAAGTGCACAGTGAGGCAGTTATAAATCCATGGAAAATTTGTATTACTCCAAGATCTAAAGGAGAAATTATTCCAAAATGAAGATATTAAAGACTAAGATGAGAAGCTTTAGAAGCATACTGGAATGGAAAAGAGTTCTTATGAAAAAAATATGTTTATTCTTCGGCACTCTTGCAAAAGGACTTTCATTCAGTTTAAAAATCCTTTTAATGCTCAATTCCCTTGCCACTCTGCAAAATTTGCAGGGGTGGGGGTAGGGTGTCTGCGGGCATAAAACTACTCCACAACTTACAAAGCAGTAAAGTAACAGAGAAAAAAAAATCTAATATTTTGTATGATTTTAAAGCTTAAGGAGGCTTTTTAACTTCCACTGGGACAACTTTTAGCGTCACTTTGGTTCCTCTATACAGTTCCTATAAATGTCATGCCAAAGTTCTTCTTGATGAACTCACTACCATGGCAAAACCAAATCATCTTTTTATAAAAGAACTATTTATTTGGGGTAGCAGTTACATAGACACTAGTTTAGTGATTCATATGATGTGCTGCCTCATGGAAGAGAACAAGTGTTTTTGTCAGTATTTCAGAATCACACACTTAAATTTCATGAAATTTTATGTTAGTAAACCCAAACCCTTCAGATAATTTGTCATATATTGTTTTAGCTTAGTTGATCTAAAGGTAAAAGGGTATTTTTTTGTATTCTTAGTTTCCTGTTCCTACCATATGCAGTGTGAGAATAGTACTGTAAATTTAAACACAATTGTCATACTAAAAAACCTGAAGAAATCGCATATCTACTATTAATTAGAAGGCATCAATTTATACGTGTTAAGAGACAGAAAATATTATTAACTCAAATCATTAGGCAGATGAATTACAGAGGGAAGCCAGAGTTCCACTTCACTACACTGATCAAGAGTGTTACCTACTCCTCATATACGAGGAGTACACAGAGCAATGGACAATTAAGAAGTTGCCCTACCATTTCTGTAAGGTGAAATTCCAGCTTTGTCCTCAACTTTCTTCTTGTTTAGTGAAGTAAATCAGCATCTCCCTCTTGCATCTGAAGTGTAAGCTCCTTCAATAAGTCTGAAATTTTGCACTAAAGAAGTCCTCCAGAGCTCCTCTCTAATTCACTGAAATCTTTAGACAAATATGAAAACACTGACTTGCTCTAACTCCAGTTCTTCAGTGAGTTATTCAGACTATGCTAACCGCATACAAAAATTTGGCAAGTCTGAAAAATCAGAGTTAGAGAGCTAACAAAATAAAGACATAAAGAAAAATAATCAAAACTTGGGTTGTTTTTTGATTTTCACGTCTCATCAAAAAGCATATACTGGCAGATGTTTCACACACCACTACTACTGAGCCTAAATCACAGGTATCACTGATGCAGATAAGCAGGTAACAAATGTGATGATATCGCTTCTAGAAAAATCACTGACAGTCAGAATGCTGTCATATATCACTATGATAAAGGACTTCTTTACCCAAATCAAAAGATACAGTGCAGTATCAATCTATTCCTAAATATTAAGAGCTATAATAACCTCCACTCACTGCATGCTGATGTGCTGGTTTCTCATTTTGTGAATTTTCTAGCACAATTCAAGTAATCGTTGCTAGGAAAGAAAGGAAATACTCTTTGCTGTTAGAACATTAAACTTCAATGGCTCAGGATTTCCAATTAATGTTCTAAGCTGTTCTCAGTTCTACAACATACAGGAAAACCACTATGATTTTGCCAACAAAGGATATATTAATAATTCCACATTAGACAGTGTATAGGTGTGCAAAATACAGGAAAAAAAATATCTTCCACATCAGTTACAATTTACTATCACTTTGTAAGGACTACAAGACCTAAATCATTCAACTTTTTGTCTGTGCAGAAAGGATTATGAAGATATACTTTACTAAATCATTATGAAAAGGGTAACTATTCTTCTATCCATATTACTGCAGAAATCCAAACCATGAAGATCAGACCCATATAGGATCCCAGTTCAAACTGAAGTCTATGAGCATGAAGATTTGATTTTGCCCATACCTTAACATACCTTTGCATTAAAAGAAAAATTCCATTTGCAATAGTCTTACTAGCAGAAACCATGGCACACAAAGAAGCAACTATCCTTTCTTGATTTTGGCTGTAATAATTCTTTTAACCACTGTCTGATACTTGTTTTTCTTAATAAAGGAAACAAAACTGCTGCATTGCCTTGTATTTTAATACATCAATGTAAAGACACGGCTGGTCTTTTTAAGCTAAGCAGCTACCAACATTGATTTCACATCTCTCTTTAATCCTTCCATAAAGGACATGTTATATAACCTAAAACAGCTGCACCAACTTGGTTCACTTACTAGGAGACCAACAAAGAACTAAAAGACTTGGTCACAGGAGACAAACAAACAAGACAGCAACTACCTGCTATCTTCTTTTTCTGCTTAAAAAGGTGTTTACCTACCCTGAAAGAAAAGGCCCTCCTTGTTACTGAAAAAAACAATTTGCTCTGCACTACTATGTTTCTAAAGCATCTGTACACTTTTTTCTTTTTCTTCCCCTTACAGTTAAGGGTGGGGGAAAAGAATAAGGAAAGAAAAGCGAGTAAAACATTGGTAATTTGTTTAGCTAGTGATGCAGACTGTTCTCCGATCAAATTTTGTTTCCCAAAGGAAGATATCAGTTTTAAATTACACAGCAAGCAGGCAAGAGAAAGGAAGCAAACAATCAAAACCTTCCCAGGAGGAGTAAGAGTAAGGCGAGAACTCCAGAGATCCTATTTAATAAATAAACACCTTCATTTCTGTAAGTTAATTTCACCACAGGAAATAAGTTTAGTTTTAATTATATTGCCTTATGTCATGTTTTATAAAAGGTACATGAGGCTCATTGACTTTCTCTTATTAAAGCCTTTACATGCTGCAGAGACGTTGCATGTAGATTAAGTCTCAGTAGAGCCCTAGCAGAGTGCACAGTGATGTAAGATACAATATTTTTATTGTTATCCCACACCTGCGACAACTGCTGAGATTAAAAACAAGATGTTGTTGCAGTTGACTTTTCTCCAGAAAAAAACAAGTAGATCTAAAGAAAATATCAAAGATACCTATATACACAATGATAGAATATACCGTCAGCTCAAAGCATTTGTTCACACAGATATGGGAGACACACAGATGTTCTGAAATCCAGAAGTCTAAAAGGTTATATGGGAATCAAAATAGAATCTTTAAAAATTAATTTCCCAAAATGAAAATTCCAAAGGAAAATAAACTTCACTTCTAAAGTTTAGAAACACTAAGTGAGACATTTCCTAAGAGCTGGGGGTAATGTTGGCGCAGCCTTCCTTGACCTTCTGGCAACGTTGTCTATCACATGGCATCAAGTCAGCAAATATTGCAAACTATGGGAATCTCTAGGAGTTCTATTTTAAGTGCCTTGGGAGGCAAAAATTAAACTTTAATATCACTGCCTTTTTTTACTGTGGACAAAGCAGAGTTATGATACTACCACATATGATATGCCTTCACCACCACATCTTTTCCCCACCCTCCTGTCTCAGAAGCTTTCACTTAATACAGCAGTTCCCATTCTGATACTTCTGGTTGAGTATCAAATGTTTGGAAGCGCTGGCAAATATTGCTAGATAACTTTCTGTGAGCAACAGGTAGCTTGTTCTGCAGACTGCTAAAGAAAATATTACATATATTAATGTTGAATTTGTGAAGCTTTCTGTAGACTTCCACATATTTACTATGACTTTTCAATAGCTAATGCCACACGTCCATGCAGTGATTTCTGTAGCTTCCAGAACAATGAAAAGAGAACACAATCCTGCAACTAAAACCACACAGCAGAGGAGAAGTCTATTTATATGCCAAGCTGCTTTTTACACAAGCAAAGAGGGCATGAACTTCTTTTGCTATCAGCTTAACGTGTCTCAGGATTAAACAATTATTTCAGGAAGGGGTAAAACTCTTGTAAAACTCTTACACAGCACTGACAACTTTAAATGAGACTTACAATCCTGAAACACTGCTCTTTACTGTATAGAATTTTCACTTCAGTTCCTATTATCAACATTCACAGTATCTATGGAACAGGTTAGAAAAATTAAAAAAGGTTTGCCAAATCACTGGCAGCCATTACCCAGCACATCTGCTCCCAGTTGCTCATCCATCTCTAATTCTCATGTGCAAAGTTTGCAACCAAAAATTTAACAGATATATAAAGTATTTTTTCACCAAACTGCCTGACATCAATTCTTCAAGCTGCCTGTCCTTTGTACAATTCAGAGCATCAGGGCCTTTGATTCAATTTTTAATAGAAAAACATTAAAAATTCCCTTTAAATGCTATTCCTCATACTTGCGAATAACAAAGCAGTAATTCCGGTGCCTGAATGACAACAGGCAAGACTTTTTTTTTTTTTTTCCTGAGAGCTTGACATCCTCATAAGATTAGGATGAGCTAATACGTAATTACCAATATCATCATACACCCAAAACTTCAAAGGAAGTCTTCTTTTATTAGCAGCAGATGGAAGAAATAAAGGAAGCCAGACATTCACTACAGCCATTCTTTTACTCTGATGTCAAAGAGGAAATTTCAAGATGCCTATTTGGAACTCGTAATCCTACAGCATTGTCATACCTTTGAAATTTTCAAAACCTTATGCTCCTTACACTAAGCCAGTTACCTTCTATGATCCATGGTGGCGGTCTGAAGAGGTGCAGAGTCAACTTAACCAGAACAGTAACAGTTACAGCTGTCAAAATGTGGTGAATTTTGAATCCACAATTTTCAAAGAGCACAAACAGGCCAGCTACAGGTAGCCTACTGCAAGTTGCATGAACCAATAAAAGAGTTGTATTTTTCTCAACTTTTCAAGTCATTATTCTGTTGCTACATTCCTCTTAATTCAGTCAGCAGTAGTCAATAACTCTTTTCAATCCTATCATATATACATCTCCGCTGAATTACAAGGCCTCAACAATAAACAAAAAAACACACACAACCAAAAAAACCCACAACGCAAACCCCCCTCCAGGAGTAGTGTTTGGGTAAGACATACCTGCATACATTCAGTATAAAGCAGTTAGACAATACCACGCCTGAGGGATTCTTATTATTTTACCAGAACAGACTACTGGGAGAAAAAAACCACCACGCTGTTACTAGAGAACTGTGTATTAACTAAAAGTTAATCGCCTTCTATTACTTGTTCTGAGAACTAATTTTCAGGTTGCAAAGCTCTGATGAATTCTTTTCTTAAACACTTTACAACACCTGCCCATAAATGATTTGGTATGTTTTTCTCCTATACTTTAAAACTTGATTGCTAAAGGTTATATGAACAGATACCCAGCTAAAAGTGTTCACATAAATTCTGCATAGCTTGAGGCAGGAGGCTGCATATAAATAACTGCAAAATACTGTTTTGTGTTTGAGGAATAAGTTGTATGGGAAGGCTTGCAAGGGACAATATTTCATTTTACCAGTACAGGATCACCAGGTGTAAAGAAAAATGGAAAAGGTCTAAAGCTGAGGCTGGCTTTTTATCTTCCCTGCTTATTGCCATTGAGGCAGGTAAATAACAACATATTAAGATTCACATTCCATATGTCTACGTATCCTTACAAACAAGTTTGTCCAATCTTCATTCATCTTCGCCTGTGCATGTAGATGAATTCTTTACACCCATCTTTTTTACGCCCTCCCTTCAAATATGCATACATATTGACAAGATTGAGCCTTCTTTTCTCCAGGCTAAAGAATCCCAGCTCTCTCAGCCCCTCCTCAAAGGACAGATGCTCCACTCCCTTAATCATCATAGTAGCCCTTTGCTACTCTCTGTCCATCTCTCTTCTACTGGGATGTCCAAAACTGGGCACAGTACTGAAGGTGGGGCCTCACCAATGCCAAATAAAGCAGAAGGATCATCTCCCTCAACCTGCTGGAAACACCTCTCTTGAGGCAGCCCAGGATCCTGTTAGCCTCCTTCTCTGCAAGGGAACACTGCTGGCTCACATTCAGTTTGCTGCCCACCAGAACCCTGCCTCTAGACTTGCCATCACATTGGCAGACCGGTATGTCCATTCCCCACAGCAGAGTTGCCCATTACTATCACACTGCTTCCTCCTGATGGTCTTCTTGCATGGCTCAGGGTCAGCTGGTCCAGATGCTTTGCTTGAAAGCATACCCACCTCCCTCCTCAGCTCTGAGGGTATTAAACCTGTCCCATAGTTTCAAACCTTCATGTGGACCTGGAGTCACCAGCTTCTTCCACCCTTAACCTTTCCCAGAGCTCGCACTTACTGCTCTAAGGACAGACTTCACTGCAGTTGAGCTCAGGGGCTCTTAAAGCTGTTGCACCTCTGAGAAGATCTCACCTCTCTCACACACCCTCTCCAACGCTACGTAACCTGCTAACCTCCTCTAACTCCTCAGCTTGGCAACACAGCTCCCCAAAACCATCACACCACCTGCTGGACAGAGGCTCCTGGCCTCAGGGAGAAGGCCCCAGGCAGTTTCTGTAGTCCGAGACACAGAGGGGCTGCATCAATCATCTCAAGCTGTGGCTGGGTCAAAGCCACTGCTTTGACAGCAACAGCTGCTGGGCAGCATGCCCTGTGGTGCCTCACCATCATAACTGAGAACATTTAGGCTGCTCTGACCACAGATGAGGGCCCCTTCTCCATAGCTTTGTATGTGAACTACTGCACAAATTGCTGCTTCTGTTGGTTGTGCTCCAAGAGCTGTGCTCTACACCTGGCCTTTATATAGGCTTCTCCCTAGCACCAGCTCAAAGAGTGCTTGACCCTCCATAAACAGGGGGCAGCTGCACTCTTGGGTCACGGGCAGCTGCCTGAGCTTGTTAGAAGCTCCTACAGCATCCTCAGGACAGCCCTGTGGCTCCCCTTACCTTGTGCCCTTGTACTTAGCTGGCAGCAGCAGGTACCAATCTAGCACGAATAACAAAAATTACAGGAACTTCACTGGCCATTTATTCTATTGCTTGTCTGTTTGAAAAAAAATAATGAGGTTTTGACAGTGCAATTTGAGAGCATCGTCTTCCTTTAAACAGTGTGCTTTCACACCATAGGGCATGATTTTAGAAATTACTATTATTACCAAAAAAATCATTACATAAACCAAAACCACTGGAATCTGGGCTGTAAAACGTGATGTACAGCTCTGTAAAAAACATAACGAAGCTGAATAGTAGGTGTTTCCTAAATGATTCTAAGTAGTAAATTCTGTATCCCTGAAACAGATCAAAAACTATCAGTAGAAAGGTTACTACATCTTACACTGACTTGTAAAACTGCAAACACATTTTGTTAAACAACGCTCAGCTACTTACGATAAAGACAGGCCTATGTCACTTATAGAGATAGGCATATGCCATTTTTTATACTACACAAATAAATTTTGAGCTTGAACACATCAATATTCTTTATGTTCAATCAGCACCACCCTCCTGTCACTAGATTTGTGAATTACAAAATTAAGCAGTTCTCACTAGCATGCATTATCAATCCTTCCAAGAGATATAAACTAGTCAAATGTAAGTACTACTACTAAAATGTGAAATCCATGTAAATGAATACAAGCATTTTAGTTATTGAAAAAGGAAAAATAAAAGTATTTGGGACTTCCTTTCTTTCCTTCATTGCTCAGTAGCATTACAAAGCAAGGTAAAACACATGGCTTTGCAAAATAGTGGTACTCCGTAGTCTTTATAGCAAACACCACCAGAATCCACTGGAATAGCAGGATATTAAACAGGGGTTTTTTGTCAGACCAGATTACTGTGCAATGGCTAGCAAACATTTGGAAAGATACTAAAATGTTTGTTCTTACTGTTCATAGAATTTGCTATTGAAGGCTTCAAAGATGTTCATGGAAACCTTGCTGGATGAATAAGAGAATGTATGTAACCCAAAGTGCTAGGAGGCCTGGGACAGAGCAGCTTGGACTAGGTGCTGAGAGTAAATTCAATGTTTATATATGCTTTTAATATTCAAATTAACTTCCAGAGACACACAGCTTGGCTTTCTTCAAGGTAAACAGTACGAAATCCATCTGATTTTCATTTCCATTTCGTATTTAATGTACGTTGCAAGAGAGAGACTGCCATGCTTCATTTCTTTAATCACTTCCCCATTCTGCTCTCGTTCAACAGTGCATACAAGTCTTGTTCTCATTAGAGGTATGACCTAGAGGGGACAACCGTCAAGCTGAACTGTATTTCTACTTTAGCAGCTGAGGTTTTCAGACACTTTGGACATGTTCTAAACTTTCTAACAGAATACTTATTACAGGCACTGCAGAACACCTACAGGCATATTATCTGGATCAGCTACTAGCTGTATGCCATAACTAACATGTAACAAGCACTCCAGACATACATACAAATCAGGCTTAATTTACATATTATTCACATGTCTTCCTAATGTAGATTGGGAAATATGGCACCTCAGTCACACAAATGTAAGATCTAGAACTAATCTAGAATTACATGTTTTTCCTATCCATGGTTTTAACGACTTCCTCCTACACAGCACCACAAATCATATATTTGCCACCTATACCACTATATTCATGCATGTAGCCTAAAGCAACACCAGAATAATAACTTTAAATTACAGCACTTTAATAATATTAAATTAGGGGTTTATCACAATAAATGTGTAAGCATGGAAATGGTATAGCATGGGACTTTCTGCCAACAGAGCAAAATTCTCAGATTATTTTGGCTTTTAGTATTTCCATTTTTCAGTAATGGCTGTAAGCACAAGGGGAATGTACACATTTCTAAGCTCTTAAATGCCATAATAATCATGCTAGTAATAGTAGAATTTACATTTTAGATTGAGTTAAAATAAAGGGGTGGAGAAGCAAAGCTCCATGGAAAGTAAAAACCTCTCAACAGTTTGTCACTGTAGGGAAATACAGTTTCCAGCACCAGTTGTCTTAAAACCACTGCAGACGACTGATTTCACGCTATCTCCTCTATAAGCATGGTTAGCCGCTGGCAGCCAAAGCAACACAATCCTTGTCTTCCTATCCTCTCATATTCCATACAAGCCCTTTTATCACACTAGTGTAAGGACAGAGAAGGGGGGAAGAGGGGGGAAGGGAGAGGGAGAGAGATTCAGCTAAAAAACAGACCAGCCAAAAAAAAAAAAAAAAAAAAAAAAAGAAAAAAGAAAACAAAAAAGTAAAAGGGATGGGATGAGTGTAAGTAATTTTCAAGCAAATCAGCTCTCCAAATTAGTCTACTTGAAGATGACCCAGATACTTGAGCCTCTACTATCAAAACTGCTTTTCATATAAAGGAGATAGCTATTGCTATCACAGAAGTAAAACTTATTCTGAAATTAAAAATTTAAATAGCATCAAGTTGGTCATTTTCTCAGGTCTAAATCCTGCGACTCATAAGAAAGTATCCTGCATATAAAGTAATATGCCAATATGAAACACAACATACATGAAAGAGGTGTCATTATTAACTCTCCACACTTTTAGCATACTACTATACATTTTAAAAAATATTATTCTGTTTTTATAATAAGTTCTGTTAGTATCAAGACTATCCAATAGTGTCTAATTTCACTTTCCATGAGAAATAAATTCAATGCGCAAGATGGATCAAGTCTCAGATGTAATCTCCTCACATAGATTAGGCAAACATTTGCTCAAAAAACTTTTAAAACATGTTGCCTTTATATTCTGTAAGCTAGTTCTTAGAAACAGTTTTGGACAGATTCTAGTAGTACTCCTTGTCCACCTACCACTGAGAGCTACTATTTGTTAAGAGGGTCATAATTTTCATTGGGTCATAAGGTTTTCCACATCACCATTATACAGTATTTTGTAGCTGCCAGATCTGAGGAAACTTTAATTTCTGTGAGAAATCTTGATGACTGCCAGCACACAAAAGCTGTAGGCCTGTGCTATCTATTTAGTCGTATCTGTCCAGCATCACAGGTCATAAATGTGTTTTCTCACATTTTGAAAGTTATTATGCAACTCTGTTTTTCATAAAGTCTCCTGCTATCAGATTCTGCTTTACTGATGTCAATGACTAACGTCCTGCTCCCTGCCTTAGTTCTTTCCTTTGTTGTTTGACACTTGATACATTTCAAGAGAAACACAGCCCAAACAAAAATACAATATTCAGCAAGTATGTCTCACTGCACAGTGTTAACAGTTTGAGCATTAGCTAATGTCTTATACCTCATAGAGTGCTAACACAGTAGGTGAGGGGAAAAGAAAAAGTACATAAGAAGAATATATATGCTGGCAGTCAGTTATAAAGTATATTAGCTAGTTGTTTGCATTCTCCTCTATGCCTCTACTCTTTAGATCTCTGAATTAAGAGCTAGATGAAGAAACTACCAGCATTAAGCCACTTGTACACATACACACACAAAAAATAAACCAAAAATCTAAAACATTAACATCTCTGTGACAACAGATGATGATATGTCGCTGGTAAAGACAAAACTATCTTTCTCAAAATTACTTTTATCGTCCTCTCAAATACCATGAGTAATTCCAAAACTCTTCCCAATTCTAAACAGCTACAAGGCAAGAACAGTGCCAAATATTCAGGAGGTCTGGCAGAAGGAAAACTATCACAGAAACGGTTGCATTTTATCACCGTGTGCAACTATGTTATTTTACTATTTTGTAAAAGCAAAAATGCTACAGGTGCATCATTAAATTATGCTTTCTTTGGAACCATGCACGACATTGGCAAGGAATTAACAAATTTCAAGTAATTTAATTGTAGCAATACTAATTTCAAAAGTTCCCAGCATCTGCATTGCTAAGAGGCATCTGAATATCTCAGGTATCAGCAGCCAAAGAGTTATCAATATTAATCACTTTTCATCACTGTTTTCCAATGACTTGTACATCCCACTAGTCAAGATCTGCGAGAAATGAAGGACATGTTTTTCTAAAATTTATGACTGCTTATTTAGACAATTTGTGTTCCAAACAGAAATCTACAATGTGATTCTTCTGCCTGATGCTACTAAATGTGACAGTGGAATATTCAATAAGATACTCAATTGGGATTACAGAGGTTTGACTTTTGTCCTAGGTCAACTAATGGCTTAATGCATAACTGCAGGAAATTTACCTCTCCTGTGATTTCATCTCCCATCTTTAAAAACTGAAAATGTTTACACAATCCATTGAACTGCTCTTTGAAGCAGAGATTAAACACCTCACATTGCCATCGAACCTAATAGAGAGGCTGATCTCCTGAAATGTAGCACATCTTTCACTCAATACCACCCATCTCAACTTGCGAAACATCTGCGATGTGCAACAACCAGAGAAACAATCCACACAGCTCACTTACAGCAATTATATGTTGCAAAAACAGTGCCTCTTTGTATGACTTCAGAAAATAAAATAAAAAAAAAGAAAAAAAGAAAAAAGGTTACATCAGCCTGAAAGAAAAAAAGCTATATTGTTCATTCCCACAAAAAAAAACCAAAACAAACAACAAAAGAACCCACACACATCAACACCCTCCCACCCATCAATAGAAAATAGGTCAATAAGAAATGCCTGATCAATTTTGGTATTTAATTCCTTTATAAAATACTTTCATATCTATTGATGAGAATCATAATTAGTGCTTTAATAAGGTGCTTGAAGAATAGCAGATATCAAATCTGCTACTTTCTTGACCGCATCCCTGAATGTTGTTTCCAATGCAGCATAGGAAGAATGATGTGTAAACTCTGAAAAACTGCTCACAAAGATATGCAGGTGTTGTTTTCATGCAAATTACATTATGCATGGCACAAAAACAGAAGATAGTTTTTAAATGTTTGAGAACATTTAACCAAATTGTTCCTGAATCACTAAATGATAATTACTTCCAGAGATTATAGACCTCTTAAAAGAGCACTATCATCCCAAACCACCACTAGTTGTAAAGGGGCTGAAACGTAATGGCAAGGTTCAGTATTAAGGTGAATCTATTTTTGCATTTGTTGCAATGTAAAGCTAATAAATGAATGCTGTGATTTTGGGGCAGTGAGAGATGCCATGTTATCTAACAGATTAGCATGTGAAGTAAATGAAACTGTCACACAGACATGACTGCTAACAGAATCAAATTTAGATTTAAAATGAGCCCTGGAAATATCTCTTAGAAAAGCTTCAACAACGAAGAATTCACAGTCTTCCCAGAGGGCAGGAGGTCATGTATTACACCAAATCAATCAGCTGTGCCCCTCCACTGAAATACAAGAAATGAAGAGCTAAAAGTGACTGAAATAAAAAGAAGTTCTTGAAAGAAAGAGTGATACTCTATAACTAGGGTCGTGGGTCACACCATTTTAAGATAGCAGAAGCACTATTCCAATGAGTACAAGATGAGGTCCAAAGTGATCCATTTCTTTCAGAAGATCAGAGCATTCTTGTATGCTGAAGAAACCGGACATAATGCCCTTGTTTCATATTACATTAGGAAAAATTCTTGTAACTCTAGCAACCCATGACTAAGCCCAGAAATAGCTGCAAATAGAATGTAACAACTCATCTTCCTTATTTACCAGAAGTGACATAGTAATTTGTTGTAAAGAAAAGATTACTATATTTTGAGCTACATATAGGTAGGAAATAACACTGCAAGATTCTAAAATCTAAGCTTGATGGAAGGGTTTCCCAGACTTCTGACTAAAAGGGATAATGAACATAACAACAAACTACCATAATATACACCAGGTTGCTACACGTACCATCAAAATCCCTGCTTTCTCAACTCTGTTGTTTCTGTGGGACATGAAGTTTGCTGTAAGGTTACAACTTATTTGGGACCAGTGTCCAGCAACAGAAACGGACAAAGAGGCCTCCCAACACTGGTGGTCACTGCAGTCCATCTGGGCTTTGAAACAACTAGGTACACGCTCTTTGCCTGAAAGAAGCAAAAGTAGTCCCCTCACACTGAAATGCATTGGAACCAGCCAACAGTTGGTTACAAAATCTATGTGTACACATGCACACACCTATACACAGACAATGGTTCATCCTGAGATAATTTTCTCCCCGCACAACAAAAACATCTCAGTAAAATTCCCCAAAATCCATTACAGTAAGTTAATCTACTTGCAAGAAACAACTCCTTTAAGTGTTCCCCTCCTCAGCTATTCGCAGAGCAACACGTATATCCTTTCAACAAAGAAATTTTTCTAAATTCGTCTAGTCTACATTCTTTTCCTCTCCAAAACACACTGGGCAGAGACTTTCAGGACTGTTTTGAGCACAGAATGCTGGGCTGTTCTTGTAGAATTAAAAGGGAAAAAAACCCCTAAACATGCAATTATATGGCCAAACTAATACTTGTGAAAAATGAATTAAACAACAAAATGTTTTCATCTGTCAGTGAAGTCCAGCAGAAATCCAGCAGCAGAAGGCCAGCATCTTGACTATCAGCCAGAACCCACAGGATTTCAGCACAATACTGTAATCAGTGCTAATAGACAGCCACCTTATAAGACTACAATGTAAACTGAGGTTCTCTCTATATTCTGAATGTGCACTGGTTGGTTTTGTAGAAACATAAAGCTGTTTTGTGCGAGTATCCTAGCATTCCTCCTGCAGTACGCCATAATCAGCTGCAGTCAGTCTGCTCTACAGGATCTTTACTTTGTTGGATATAGAAGAAGGAAGTATGGTACAGTGGGAAAAGAAGCAGAAATGGTAAGTGCACGCTACCCAACAGGAATCAGACAGTGTTGTAATAGCCTTTGCATCATTATGGCAAGGTAGTCTAGGTTGTATAAGGCTCCCAAACTGCCTCCCTGCAGTTCTAGATACTTAAGTAGCAGAACACAATCTTTCCTTTTTCTGGTATTCAAGAATATTTGGTCTATCATTTTTCTTCCAATATTAAGAGGCAAAATAGAAAGGCCTAACTTAACTGAGAGTGCGTACAGAGGAAGCGCTGTTCTCAAGATATTTTTAACTCTACTTTAGCCAATATTAAATGACTTTCCAGCATTTTTAAGCATGACAAAGTTCAACTGGTGCATTTTTCAAAGGTGGAAAAATCAAAAGCAACATTATAAAGCAGCTGAAAATCTGCATATGTATGCAAAAGGCATCACTGTTTAAGTCAGAATTCTCTTTATGATCATGCTTTTTCCTTGAGTCAAATAAAACCCCCTATATAATTCCAATGAGGCCTGAGTAGAAAGCATACAACACTTACCAATTTTTATAAACATGTCTTCCCTAAAGACAAACTTAGTCAATTACTATGAAATAAGCAAGACACCCAAATGATCCAAGATATGAATACTAGATTTAAAGTGGCAAGATCTGCATTCAATGTTTAAAAAAAAAAAAAAGAAAACGAATATAGCAAGTGGTGTACTATTAATGGACAATTTGTCTATTATTTATCTTTTGGTTCTAAATATCATTGTTCAATCAGCTATTCAAATCTCATACTGAAATTTTTATGAGAGCCCGCCACCATTAAGGAAACATAGAATAAAATGGGTAATAACCCCCTAGGGTCCAATATATTCTTGACAATGGATTTTAAAGCATATGCCAAAAATTAATGAGGCAGAAATGGAAACAGATTGGGTAATGTTTGAAATAGCTTAAAGTGAAAGGTATTTATTATAAATTATTTTTGTAATGTGCTGAAATAAAAAAGTCAAGAAAATAAACAGATGTAATGATACAGTTGTGATAAACTTGGTTCAAAACAACCAAGAAAATCTATAATCACTGCGATTAAGAGGCCTGACAAGAACACTGTCAGAGTTGTATATTTTAATTTAAAATTCTTAGAAGGATAGTCTGAAAAAAAAAAAAAAACAACAGGCCCACCCACTTAAAAAATTGTACCTTCTTTAGTTTCATCCCTAATGCATTTCATTTACCTGAACTGTTAGTAATTCAATCAAAAATAGGTAATTTTGACAAAGCATTTAAAGGCTGAACTTCCATCAGCTTCATTACATAAATTTACTCATCCTTAGAAAAGAACGTCTTACAAAGATGAGTGTGAGAAATTATGTCCACTTTGCTGGCAATCTTTCTTTTTCTCCATAGGACCTGCTCAATATGAGCAGTTTGCCCTGTGAATATGAAAGAGTCTACGGGAATTTGACAGAGTATCTGAAGAAACAGAGGATTTTAAGAGGTTTCATAAGAGGCAGAGAAGCCACATCTTACGGATTTGGGGCAACGTGTTGAAGAGGTAAGCAGGAAAGGTGATATTCCTGACAGGAGAAGTTCATTGACTTATTCCATTATTTTTTTTATTATTATTATTATTTGTGATAAATGTACATCAGTGTCTTACAGAGTATCACATAATTGTTCTGCTCAGACAGCATAATAGAAAAATAAAAAAAACACTAAATGTAATTTTTCAAAATTATTTTGACTAGACCTTATGAAGGAAGAATAACACTACTAAAGAGTCATTCACCCCTTCCAGCAATTGTAGCCATGGTTATTTCAAACTATAAAAGTGCAATAATACCCCTGGAAAAAGGTCAGAAAATAAATCCAATTTTTTTTTATGTTGACATATGTCAAAGTAGAAATATTCTTTATGGATACAATTTAAATACTGTATCCTTAGTTATAAAATCAATCTGAATTTCAATGTTTTTTGCATAGAAATAGACTTGAACATGTTTTCTTGGATGTAGCTGAACCTCCCAAATCTTACCCACAGGCATTTCAACTTTTGTCAGTTTTGAAAATTCCATAGTCCTAAAGTTCTTTGTAAAGTTTTCCTGCAGGATTGCAATAGGGAAGAGCAATCTCTTAATTTAGTAGTCTAATATAGAAAGGAACCTGAATATACCGACCACATGCCCACTGAAGCACAGGGCAACTTCAACATGGGAAACCACAGCACACAGATCTACATGAAGAACACAGACTTTCATAAGACACTCATGCCAACTCTATTCTTTCTGAATAGTAAAGTAAAATACTATAAACTTTATATTTAATTTATCCAATCTTATTTGGTTGACTAAGTGCCAAACAAAGTCAAAGAATGAAGTTCCTAAAATTCAATTGCTTCTGCAACAGCGCCAGATCATAAACATATGAAACTAGCGTCTCTGCAACTGCACCT
This sequence comes from Falco rusticolus, assembly GCF_015220075.1. NCBI lineage: Eukaryota > Metazoa > Chordata > Aves > Falconiformes > Falconidae > Falco > Falco rusticolus. Next base: position 118,673,496 of record NC_051187.1, read on the forward strand.
ATTTTCCATTAAGCCATTTAACAGGATCTAAGAGTTGGCTTAACAATTTGGTCTTCCTCTCTAACTAAACAAAAGTGTTACTTGAATATTAACTCTTCACTCAGTTTAGCACAAGTTGACAGAAATTCTTCCAGTACTAAAAATCAGATTGCTATATCATCATTGAAGAGTCTCACAGCTGCTAGTGCAGAAAATTCCAGTTTACACCAAACAACATGAACACTAAATCCAAACTTTTGAATGAGGCTGTATTTTGACAACCATACATTTCAATTTGTAGCAATTGCCAGAAAAGTGAGAGTTCCCAGAAGAAATTAAGACATTTAACATCCCCAAATAAGTTACTGTTGAACCATAAACATGTAATTACTGAGGGAAAGTAGCATTCCACGTTTTCTTTACTTCTAGGAGAAAAGGCTTTTGAAGGGCTACACCTTAGGGGGAAAAGCCAGAAAGACTGGCCTAAAACAAAGGCAATTGGAGGCTTTATGGAGGAAGTTACAGTCTATCAAGTTAGAATGCGAGTAGAAAATGTAAATGTACTGTTAAAATTGATTAGGTATACTTAAAAAAAAACAAACAATGCAACAAAAAAAAAAAAACCCACAACACATAACCCAAATTTTTTCAAAATCAAAAACTGACAGGAGAAGAAACAAATCTGCTGGTTTATATGGGTGTTTCAATCTAAAAAGATACTTGAATGATTATACAAGGCTCACTCATTCATGCATTTGGGGTTTTTTAAGTTTATGAATGAAGTTACCTTACAAGGTCTTATCCTGTATCTTTTCAGCACTTTTAATAGGTACAACAGTGGAGTATCTACCTGTTCTGTTAGATAAAGAAACTGTCTTTTCCTAATGTAGACAAATCAATTAACACTTTGACACTGTTAAACAGAAACTCACATTACTAGAGACAAACAATGTGTAACACATTCGAAGTACCTTGGTTTGTAGTAGTAAATAATATTTATCTAACCTTCTTTCTACTTCTCATAGGCTATATTCCTTAAATTCTGTTCAGATCACAGTAATGAAGGTACATAGAGGGCAGGGTGTTACACCATTAACATGTAGCATAAATAGCATTTATTCAGTAATGTCAGTATGATTCAACCAAACTTCAACCTTGAAGCCTTAATCATTTTTTAATCCATTACAGTATATTTTGTTACCTGTTGTAACAAGCAGTAACTTCACTGTCAAAAGCCAGTCTTCAACACTTTCACTGTTAGTGGACAATACCCTCTGTGCGGTGGATTTCTGCAAAAGCCATTTGAAGACATTGAAACTGATGTCCTGGAAGTTCCTCAGAGAAGTGCTTAGCACTCAGGTGTACAAAAGGAACAAACCACCCTAAAGCAGTTTATAAAATCTGTATCTAAATTAAACAATAGTTTTCCCAAAAATTTTAATGGGAGAAAATTCTAGCCACCTGTCTACAAAAACATCATCCCATGAAAGAAGCGTGCAGACAAAGGAACGTGAACATCCTCAGCTAAAAAATAATGAGATAGCCTCAATAAAGCACCACAAAATAAAACCTGATTTTTACTTTGGAATTTCTTTTATAAGCATTCTTTTTTAATGTATCCTCACCAGCAAGAAACAACTACCTTGCTTCACCAAATCACCCTGAGTTTATACAATTTTTTGTTCTATACTAGAATGAATATTAAAGCTTTCAAATTCTTACATTAAAAAAAAAATAATAATTAAAAAATAAAATAAAGAACAAGGCCCACACCTGGAAATCCAGTGAGTCAGTTCCGAGAACATGGGAAAAGAAAATTAGAATGGATGCCTCAAAAAAACCAAACAAAATCAGTCCCTTAGACTTTCCTCCAGGCACCATCTATCCTGAGAAAGGTAGCTAAGCCAATCTGGTACATACACATAACTGCCTATTCTCTCATCAAAAACTTCATCCCTCATCTTACAAATCTTCCCCATGAAAATCAACAGAACTAGTAATTTTCTACCATAGTATTTCAATGGAATGGGTACTCTTCATCAAGAAAAAAGGGGAAGCTGAGAAGCACCAGCCTAACTATTATTTTTACATTTGGTTCATTTTGCCTCTGTTTTCCCTCTAAAATGATCACCGTTCCACATAAAACAAGTATTTTCTGGAGTCATGCATGTCATCTACGCATTCTTTACAAATGCCCCACATTCTGAATCTATTGTCAATAAAATTTTATAACATTCTCACACTACCCCATATTTTGTTATGCCACCTATTTTGTTCTTTATTATTAAACTGATACTTCCCCCTTTGAAGTGCACCAGTTACTATAGAAACAGTTGTATATGCAAACCTGAGTTGAATCCACTAGCATAGAACAAAAAAAAAAATATCATTTGATTGACTAGCTTGAAATGCATAATTGGTGAATAGCGTAAGAATTCATGTATTGGCTAAAATTCATGCCTTGGCTAGAATCAGTATGAGGTGCAAATAGCGAAATGTTAAAGGATGATACTAAAGAAACAAATATCAATGTTTTAAGCATACTTAATCCCCTCTAATATTACCACTGAAATGTGTATTTTATTGAACTGCTCTTCCAGTGAGACGATTTAAATGTAAAGATTAATTTTACTGCAAAACTCCAGGTAATTCATCATTCCAGTAATTTGTATTAATTTAGAACTACTGGATCAATTTACTACAATAAATTATCTTGCGTTGATAAAAAGAAATGTATTGGGTCTAAGTTATCAACAATAGGATGTCTACATTTTCTTACAGTGCTTTATATAACTTAAAGCAAGACCAGGCTGAGAATTTTAAATTGATTTTTTTAGCAGTGCCTTCACAGTTTAATACATTAGATTTGGGGGTTTTATTTTTTTTACAGATAGGCATACATAGAAGCAAATGTAATGTATACACACAAACACACGCACACAGAGGAACTGTTATCTGTTTCTGAATTCTCCCTTGTCTTTCAGGATTTTAAAAATTCACAATTAATTAGCTTCCATAAGATGCTATAGCTGGTTCAAATAGGAATTGCACTCAGTGGCATCTTAGCTAGTTCTACTTTAACAACTAATTACTAAAACAATTAGAAACATACACTAAAAAAAAAAAGCTCTTAGCAGCTTTCTCCAGCCTTCAATACCCATGAGGGTTTTTAGAAGTGACAAAAGCCTTTCACACAACCAAAATCAGAGCTGACAGCTCACCATCTACCAGGAACCATGCTAACGAGCCTTTGATGTCATTTCTGTGTGCACTACAGACCCCTCCAACTTGTCCAAAAACTGCTGCACTAAACCTCCTGTTCTGGTCTCCCCCAAAACAGAATATAAATGTCTCACCTCAGCTTTTTGCCATTCTTTCTTTATCATTCAAACATTCTAGCCAAGCTGAAACTTTTAAGTTTTAAAATCAAATTTCATTAGTTGTTTCACTCAGGAACTACCTAAATTGAGATTATTAATTACTGTTATTTGTGCTGAACTCGAAGAAAAATATCCCAGTGACTTCAAAGAGCTTTGAATTAGGCCCAAAGGGCTTAAATAGGATTTAATTTATTCCTGGACTTCTACTGACCCTCTGCACAGTGATGAATTTAACCTATCTTGAAATTACTAATTAAATAGGGCAAGGATATATTTTTAATGGCCTTTTCAACTTGAAAATATAATGGAAAATGGCATCCGTGTTTTGATCAATCATTTGGACATTTTTCTGAAATCTTTTCTGGATATGTATTTTTATTATTATTATTGTTGTTGTTGTTGTTGTTACATCAGCCAGTTGCTCCTGAAGCAGTAAAGGATATTGAATATTACATGCTGATTAAAGAACACACATTCATTGTCACACAAATGACATCGAATTCAAATTTTAAGATTAGGCAAACTGATAAAAATAGAAGGACATAATTCAGGAAACAATTATCCACCTTAGATGAGGGAGTTCTACAGACTTAATTAAAAAATGTACAGAATGCATTACTGTCAATTAGAGCACACCCTGTGCAATTCATTAAAGCCCTCTCCCCTGTGCAGAAATGACAAACACTCCATTATGCACTGGAGAAATGAGGCAGAACATAAAGGGGTAATGTCAAATTAAAAAGGGACTGACCTGTTCATAGCACAAAATTATATATTATTCAAAATTTAAGGAATCTGAACAAAAGTGATGAAACTAGAAGAGAAAGAAGAACTGCCTAAGGAGAGGTCTAATTCGTTTACAGAGCAATTAGGATGGAGGTTTGCTATGGTAATTAAGCTATTATTCAATGACAAAAAGAAAAAAGAAGCGATTACTAAAGAAACCCCACTGACACTTGGCCTAAAAAGATACATACCTTGGTAAGAAAGAAAAAGGTGAAATAAATAGCAACAGAAATTTGTACATACTGTTTTACTTAAAATCAAATGAACCGAGTTCGACCTGTCATCACTTCATTTGTCACTTTGCCGATCTTCTCCATATTTTTTTCTTAGTGGACTAAGGTATCTCAGAGTTCCCATACCTACAAGTAGAGGCGCCTTTACATAGTTTGGAAGTACCTTCCCCATTTCTTTATCCCTCTTTCACTGTTTTGTTTCATTTACTGGTACTGTCTTGAAATATAAATGGAAAAATGAATAAAGATTAATATTCTAGGTCCCATTCATGTAGTGCTGAAAAGCAGCTGTGCCCTCATTAATCTTTCTGAAGTCCTTGATTCAGGAACAGAAACTTTACATTTGCAACACAGTATTTTCTCAGCATATGTTTTCCACATTCCTTAGTTAAATTCCAAGCAAGCAGCCAATTCCAAAAAAACACTAGTCTTAACACTAAAATGAGATTTTCCACTCCCACTATCATATTTCCAAAGTCACTGTAAAGTTAACCTAGTAACTTTACACCAGTATCTCCCATGTGAAAACCATGATCCAGTACAGGAAACTCCTGATCTCAAGCCCTAAGGTCTTAGGCCTACCTTGCAAATTATAGACGTCACTGTCTATTACAAAATTTTAAAATCAATACTGATTGCTTATAGTAATTTGCCTATTTTGACTTAAAGCTTTAAAAGATTATTTTGGCACTTTCCCTTTCCTTTATATTTCACCTTTTCCTCCAAAAGCTGTTCTACATATTTAATACCATACATGGACACGTGATAATTGAAAAATATTTCTATATAAATTTACACAAAATCCGATTAATTTTATTTACAAACTCCAATACATAGCTATGCAGGCAAGGGATGAATAGAAAAGAAAATAAATTTCCTACCTTGCTTGTTATGAGCAGACGCATTAGTTAAATTCCAATTAAAGGGTCAGTTTAATTAGACAGAGAATTGAATAAGAGCGTCTAACTGCTATGACACCGTGAAGGAGTTCATTCTCCTTTTATGTATTCCAAAATATATCAAATGCAAATCAAAACAAGTCAAGGAAGTGACAATGATCCGTTACTTACATGCACTCAAATTCTAGTGTAAGGAAAGAGAGATCAAAGCTTATCAGTTGCATTGTATTGCTAGTTCAGCTAATGGGTCCCGTGCATTACACAAGGAGGCTTCTCCATAGGTCGCATAGTCAGGGACAGCCACCTATAAATTGGAATGGGAGAGGAGAACATCCTTCCCTAAGACTTCTCTCAGAACAACAGCAATTATTTTTAAATGCAAAAATGTAACAACTAGCCAAACTACAGGAGACAATACTGGAGTATTGCACAACATTCTCTTCCTGAATCCTCACGTCGATTTTCATGACAGATAACAGTCAGATTTACCGAAACCATTTCTAACACTGCAACATAATTAGGCCAAGTATAAATCCTTGCTCTCTATACCACATCAGCTATTTTGACTGTACCACAAGACAGGATTCAGCATCTCATACCTCCCCATCTCCAACACCATAATTGCTGTAGCAACAGCACTTCCGCCTTGGAGATGGGTATTAAAAGTAACTTAAGTCTAGACTACACCTGCAGACTCAGTCTTTATCTTGTCTCAATGGCACTCAGCCTGCAAGAGGAAACGGGTAAGTTTCAAACAGAAGTGTAGCAGTGCTCCATGTTTTCAGCTTTACAGATTTCAAGTCAGTTACATTAACAGCCTTCGACAGACTAGAATCTGCAAAAACACCTCCAAAAACTGATGGTGGTGGTGGTGTGTCTCATCACTTTCCTTCGGCGGCTATTATGAATGTATACACCTAGGCATAACCACAGTCTTCCTCTATACTTTTTTCCTCTCATCAAGGCACGACTCAGATTTACCAAGAGTTTAGTAAGACTGCAGCTGGTTCTAACACTTCCCAAGAAAAGCTGAGGCTAAGCTATTTAATTTGCCCATGTTAAGTAAGCACTTTAAAAATTAATGTTTGAGCACACACACTTGACAGACAGGAAACTGGATTACTGAATTAAAAGTATATCAAAAGCAAAAGTATTATTTCTTTTCTCACAGCAGTCTTCCAGCTGTGACATTGTGGTAGATGTCATATTTCAGTATGTCAAAGATCAATAAACAATTTAGAACAAGAGCTATCACTTCCTTAATCTCCATAGTCCAGTCATTTAGCATTCTAGGGCCATATGCAGTACTCCTAACAAAAGTAGTATCCTATAAAATAGTTAACACTCAGGTCAGGTTTAATAGGCAGCAATTTATGAACAACTTGAAATGCTTTTCTTTGTTGAAACTTCACAAAACCCAAAGCGGCTTGATTTTGCTATCATCTTCCAAGAACAACTGCACCACTAAAAAGCTTCAAATTTAAGTCTGCTCAATCACTGTTTAATCATCTATTCCAAGCAAATTTAAAGATAAAAATAAAAATTAAAAAGCTGTGTTTAACTAATTACTATAAACAACAAATTATTTTCATTATATGTAAACTAATGAGAATGATCAGAACCTCCTCAGTCTCATTTGTTTACATTTAATGATATTTAAATGCATAAGGATTACAAAGGGGATGATTAGGCACACAAAATTCACACAACACAAATACATTCCCCACTTCTTACAGGGTGGGATTAGCTTCTCACCGCCACTCAAAAATGTGAGAGAGAACCTTTTTTTCTCCTCTTCTAAACAGTAATACCCCCAAGAAACACAAACACCCCTCCCAAAAACTTTGAATGTTTTGTGGAAGACTCAAGACTTTTTTATTTATTACAGACAGAATAGTATTTTATTCTCTGTCAACACTGAATGTTAATTTCAAGGTCTTGATTTGAAGCTCAGTAACAACAGCTCTTGTCATAAATCCATGCAAATTTTATCCACCCCACTCCCCACGTCCAGCTCCCCTCCGATGGCTGCTCTCCGCAGGCTTGGCAGCCCATGCCGGGCAGCATTCCGTGCCACCTCAGGGCAGGCACAGCAGCAGCCTGTGCCATCATGCCACAGCGCAGCTAAAATTCAGAAAACACACGAAGCACTGGAGGTACAGGGGAGGGCCCACCACCACAGAAGCCCCCTTCTTCTCTCAGTAAGGCACCCCTCAGCACTCGTACCCCCCCCCCCCTTTTTTTTTTTTGCTTTAACTTAGCCAGGTGAAAATACCACCCTACAACACCGTGAAAGCCCTCCCGCTAGCTGTTACCCCTGTAACAGCAGTCCCCTTGACAGGTTATTCTAATCCACCTACCATTGTATTTTTCCGACAGGGTAGCCTTTTGATGACTTGAAATCTCCCAGGTTTACCTACTGCCTTTCACACACCCCAGCTTCCCAGGCGACATGCCAGGCTTCGCCTACCCGTGGCTCACCACGTGCCATGGGCAGAACGGGCGGGAGGTGGGCCCTGCCAGGACCCCCGCAGCCCTCGCAGCAGCAGAGGTGGCACGGGGCCAGGCGCAGCGGTGGCTGCATCCTTGGTCTGTCAGTGGCACTCAGAACTGGGCAGCTTTAACTTGTGGTGGATTCAGACCCACCTTCGTTCAGAGGGCCCGTGCTCCTGCTGCCGTGGCAGTGCACCCCGGCTCGGGGCACCACCATGCATCAGCTGTGCTTCTGGGGCTGTCACAGGGGACACCACCAGCCAGTGTCTGCTCCTCCACCCCACCAGCTCTCCTTCAAAGGTTTGCACACCATCTTCCTCAGGCCACATACCAGAGCTAAGGGTCAGCCCCAACAGCGATACCCCTTCTTTCTCCCCTCTAATTCCTCATTGCACCGTTATTTGTAAACACCTTTCCTTTGCACCCCTTTCTCGACTCCTGCAGAGCTCTGAAATAAGGCAGAGGTGCAAAGCGCTGTAAGTTGCCAGCACCTTCCTCCAGCCTTTTGGTGCAACTGGACTGCCCAGGATCTCTTCCCATCCCCCGGCTTTCCCAGCTCACCAGCAGCAGCTTCTGAGTGCCAGCAGTGCTCATATGCCCCTGAACTAAGAGCCAAAGGGTTGCACCTGCAATCTGTCACCCAACAGACAAAGTAGCAGCCGTGGCGATGCACTTCAACTAGACCGGGGGTCCAATTGTGGAAATAGTTTATTTTGTGGTTGATTACTAAAATTGGAAGCATTTTTCCTTCTGTGAAATACAGGCTTCTTCTAGGCACAGAAAAATAATTTGTAGCCTTTTTTTTTTTTAATCTCTCTGTTCAAGTATGTTGTTCATGCCTTTTAACCGTGATATAGATTCATAAAAATCCAAGTCTGTTAAAGACCTAGCTGAAAGTTATATTAGTTTGTAGGAGCATGTGTTGCAATATGAATAACTGCTGACCTTTGGGCAGATAAATCATAATGGTTTATTTTACATCTACAAGGTAATGCATAGTCTTTGCTAGCTGGAAAATTGATCAAATCTGTAGTAAATTAGTTTTAGTTTGAAAGGTTGTTCTAGCATGAACTAAGACATGAGAGAGCCAGGCTATATTGATATAGCATATGCTTTCAAGGTACTTGGAAAATTAGTGTCTGACAATGCTACAACTCTGGCTGACATGACAGCAGAAAAACCGCAAGTGCCACATTAACAAAAACTACACTTCAATATCTCATTACATGCTGTACCTAGTAACCAATAGGTGTCGTTTACAAATCCATACGCAAACCAGATATCTGCTGTTTTTGTCAAAGCTATGGAAGTGTTTTCAGAAGCTGTTTATAAAACTGTTTTCACACAATAGGATCTTTACTTTGTCTTAATCTTGCCAAGCCGGAGAGGTTGTGAATACATGTTAGAACAATAATCTTGCATTAGTAATAAAACATAGTATTTGTTTCTGCTGAACCCACTGTGAAACATGTAGTATTTCCTGTATCATGTTACTTATTCATTCTCATGTGAGTGTTTAGAAGTATAGCCAGTTTAAAAGTAATTTTGGGTAATACCTCCTGTGGCTGCTTAGTACTTATGTTGCCCCCACTACTTGCTCCAGCTACCTTCTCCTTCTGCCTGAGAATTGACAGTTCCAACTTGTTCTGCATACTAACTGTATGTTCTGCTGCTAACTGTAACCTGAACTTCAGCTCATCCTGTATTCTTACCTGCTGGTTAGATAAACAACACGAAAAGTCCAACAAAGCACTTGCTGTTAAAATAGCTTAATTTTATGAAGTTCTTTAAACTAGCTAAAGCACAGTGTGAATAATTAGAATTTTACTATGTCATTGATTGAACTATGTAACTATTCACAAAATAGCACTAGCTAATGCAGTTAGTTATGATCTCTGTACTACAATACTGTTTGTCTCCCAGAAAAATCCTCTGCTTTCGTTTAAGTACAGGGAAGATTTTGCTCAATTTGCAGACTCCCTGTTACTCAGCCTGTTCCTTCTGAAGAATATTGCAACATACCATGTCATTTTAGCACGAGATCTGATCTCACCACACACAGCCATTCAAATCTCCCTTCTTTGCACACCTTACACTGCTGGTGTCTGTTAAGAAAACATCCATAACAATACACAACACACATTTGTAATCCTAGCATCATTAAAAAAATAATAATCTGATGTCTGGGACTTAAAATTGAGAAATCAACTGGTGCATGAAGAGAATTTCACTGAAAAGAATGGAAAGTCTATACATATCACTTGTGCCCTTATCAGTAGGTAGTGAAAATCTTCCTGAAAATCTTTCTATTGATTTCTATGACATTTGAATGTAATCTTGAACAGTATTGTAAACATAAATGTTTAAGAATCATAGAATCATTTAGATTGGTAAAGACCTTAAATTCATCGAGCTCAATTGCACCACAGTTGGCAATCTGATTATCTGTATCATTAACTTATTTGGTCTGCCCATCTCTACTTCCAGATTTCCACTGCTGTCCCTGGTAACTTCTCCAAGGTTTTTCACCTTTTGAGGAAAGTGAAGAACAAGTGTCTCTTAAAACAAATAGGTATAGGGACATTCTTTAAAAGTTTGATTTTCTGTCTTTCCCCTCACAGAAAATGCAAATTGATCAGTATGGCTTAAGTACAATTATTCAACTTGTTACTAAATGCAACAAGGTGTGTGTGTGTCTGTGTAGGAGGAACAAAGAGAAGGGCACAGCAGAGTCTAAAATAAAGCAGCATTAGGCCCATAATTAGGATCTGAAGTCCAAGCGTCTAACAGCCTATGCCAAGAATATCACTGCAGACCTAAAGGACTATCAGTCAGGATAGGGAACAGGAGGAAGAAAAAGATGCAAAAAATACAGTGGTGTTGCAGATAGAGGAATAGGAATTCTTGATCTAATGAAGGCAAAATGGATGAAAGACATTATGATTTACATGCAAGCATCTCATGTATCCATAGATAAGAACACCATTTTCAGTGAAGATTCATCCGTAATGATTTACTGTCCAAGCAGCCAGTTCCAGGCTGCTACATTTCTTATGAGATGCAAAAGCAGAGGCCGTCTGCTAATTTTTTGTTTATATCCCACATAGTTATAAAAATCCTTCAGATTACCCCTCAGAAGTATTTCTCCTTTATCATGTTGCCGACTGTAGTCTGCTAAAGAATCTAAGCAAAGAACTTCAGTATACTGGATTTGTATCACGAGTATACATCTAGCAAAGCATGTAATTTTTACCATCATTACAAAAGAAAGCAACCCAATGTTTAAGATGCCATTTAGTCACTAAAGCATATTAAAAATCATCATGTCAGTACTGTGTTTTTATTTTGCAAAGAATAGCACTGAGCAGTAGATACGCTGAACTATAGTTTGCTCATTAAATATCAAATCTTGTTCTATTAAGTACATAAAACATTAACTAGAAAGATATGTTATACAGTTTGGTTAACAGTGATGATTTTGATTCGGAAAATAATACAATTCATCTTGCAGAACATATTTGACCAGGTTAAATATTATTCAGAAAGTAAAACGTGCTTCCCTTTCTCATATGTAGCGTGACCTATTTTATATTAAATTGAGAATGTTTAGACTTCACAAAGGATACAGAATAGGACCCTAAATCAGTACAATATGCAAAAAATCACATTGCATATTTATCAGGGAAGATTATTTCTTCCCCAGATGAACACTGAATTTCTAAAGGGGATTAGGAAGCGTTATGGGAGAAATATTTCGAATGCATTAATTGAACACAAATTTGCCCTTTACTTCTTGACACTTCATTTGGAAAACACCAGGTAGGTGTTAATTAAGATAACAAGTGACCCATACTTTTCATCTTTTGCTTTAATGACTGATGAGAATTTATGAACTTTATTACCACCTCTTCACTGGTGCAGAGTTGAATATAGAGAAAGAGAACAACATACACCTAAGTTGAATAGTAAAAAATTAAGTCTTACTTTTTGATTTCAACATATGCCTCAAAAACTTAGGCAGAAATCAAGCCTTCCTTGATTTCCTTCTTCTGAGAAATCCTGCTGGGAAGCAGATGATAATATACCAATTTTACAGAAGATTTCTCAGCTGTTTATAGGTTCTTTGGAAGACTCTTCTTCCCAAAGGCAGGAATGCTCTGCACCGCATGTAGGAACCAGGATGACTAAGAACATCTGTATTAAAATGGAGCGCCTACATTTATCTGGTTAAGTTTCCATTAGAAAGCAGAGTCCTACCTCTCTTCTAATCCAAATATTAAAAACAGAAAAATGAACACTTGCTTATCATCTAAAAAGGACATGCCAGCTATTTCTGCACATAAGCTTTATTTCCTTGCCATTGACATGAGCTTATTTATCTCAAGGAACAAGAAAGGGGAATAAAATACCCCTTTTAGAATCATAGCGATTTAGCTTTGCACTTTGCTTAAAGATTCAAAAGCAAGACTTACATTGATAACAAGTATTCTTATTTTTACAAAATACATACTTCAAAACAACAACGTATCAGATACACTTTACTCACTGAAAAAAAATACCAAGTATTTTACCAGTATTTGTATTTTGGTTTCAGCTGTACTTCTGAATACTCAAGTTTCTTGAATTTAATAGAGATTCTTAGTTGTAGACCTTACTGAGCTTGAAGGCAGGCAGGCTGGCTGGCCATTCTAGGACCAGACCAGCATAAACTGACTCAAAATTAAGCTTTATTTCCTTGTATAAAATAGTTTAGTAGACATCTGTTTCCTGAGAATCATCACTGGCTCCTGTCTAGATAATCTAATGCTTTTCAACAGAGATCTTCACATAAAAGTTCACTGTTTTAAGTAGGTTCCTGCTAACCTTTATCCCCAAAACATATCCTATTCTACATTTACCTTTTTTTTTAAAAACAAAAACAAAAACAAAACCCCAAAAAAACCCACAAGACCCAAAACCAACAAAACCCAACCAACGCCTTTTGGGTCCCACCTTAGCCCTAAAATGTTTGAATATAACACTGTCCAAAGGTACATTTAATGGTGCCCAATTGCAGCAGAAAGATTCAAAATATCTGCCATGTTTTTGGATGCGGAGAATTTCTTTGCAGCTTTTATTTATTGAAGGTATGGGCAGATGAGGGGGGAAAAATAATATTTTTGTAAACCCCAGTCATTTAACTGTTGGTAGAAATGGCTTCTTACCAGTAAGAGGCTTTTATACACTGCTGAGTACGGAATGGCTGAAGCAAGAGGGTACCTTCACTCTTATGCAATAAACATTAGTGTTTCCCATTGCCCTTTTCATAATGACCACTATCTAGACTAGCTCCAGGAAAAAAGAATCACATACTGTATTAAACCATCATGGTCTACATTTGCAAGTCATTTGGCAAACTTCTGGTCTCTGTAGACTTCTGCCTGAATTTGTCTGTGATTTGCATATTGCTAATCATTATATTCAGCACTGGAGTTTTCTTCATAATTAGTTCTTTTAAGTGCATCAGAGCTTTAGAAGACATATATTCATTTGACAGCTTTCTAATTGCTTTTTATGTTGTCATCTTTATGGCAAAGAGGCTTTATGATCTTAAACCTCTAAAACATTTTAATTTTTCCTAGAACTTGATATTAAAGGGCTAAGAACTGTGGTCAGATTAAACAAGTCTAATGAAGACACGTGAGGTCTTTCCAATGCATCAGTTCAGTCAGAGATCTTTAACCCTTTCCATGACTACCAGACTACACGAAAATATGACAACTCACATCTTGCTCTTTGACACTAAAGATTTGCTTCATATGTATTACCATCTAGACCGGACTAACTGTAATGATAATCAGCTGGGATTGCTCTAGGAAATTTATTACGCATACTAGCAAAATTCATTGTCAAGCAGATTGTTTGCTTTGCATCCATATTAAATGACTTCTTCTTTCATCAGTTGCTTGTACCTATGCCTGAGAAGATTTTTTCCTTCCCTTTGCAGCATTTGTTCAGTTATTCATGGGCTCTTCCCACTATTACTACTCAGCGGCGTCATATTATTCAGTCAGTGTATCAGTAGCACTGATCACTTTTGCCATTCTACTTTCAAACTCTTTATTAAGAAAGGCTGGGCTGACATAAGCAATTCAGCAGAACAGTAGATAAGTAGATTGAAGCAAATGGTGCTGAGCACACTCTACTGCCATCCCTACTTCAAAAGTTTCAGAGTTTCACTTTAGACTACATATCTTTTGAACTGAGCATCCTAAACACACACTCTGTTCAAATCCACCTGAAGGAGCAATGGGTTTGGACCTTCACATATCCATTACGGATCAGAGAACATAAGTGAGCTGCCAGTCTGACATTCTCCAGAAAAGAGCTAGTTCGTATGCCCTGTAAAAATTAAAACCTGCCAGAGGATAATGCCTCAAAATATACTGTTTCTCAAAAATGAAGTAATAACAAACATGCAGGGAAATAGATAATAGCAATAAAAGAAAAGAAAAAACCTCCCAGATTATAAACACCACAACCATAGCAAAGAGGCAAATGTACTACTACTAATTGTTTTTTGACATGGATTTTAAATTTTGGAAGTTTAACTTGAAGCAACAAACCCTTATTTTCTGATGTCCATATATGTTTTTCCTCCTAGTTCAATCAACCAAAAATGTCTTCAGTACTAGTAAATGCCCTTTCTTGCTGGCCATTTTATGATTTCACTAATGGCTGTATTACAGGAGTTTTGAACACTGCATTCATTCAAGATTCTTGACCTGTCCAAACTTTTACTTCCATTAGTGTACTACTTATTTGACTAGGTCAGTTATTTTCATTCAGGTGAAAACCAAAACAAAATGCTAACCACCAAACCCCCTCAAGACTCAAAAGACAGTTGCAAACATTTTGAGAAGTAATTTTTTCCCCCACTTTTTAATAGGAAATTATTTTCTCTTTCTCCATTTACTGAAGGACAGGGTAAAGCCACCTAATGAAAAAATAGATTTTTATGAAGCTAGAGAGTAACAGGATTGCATATTATTTTTTTTAATCCAAGGCTGATTCATCCAATTGATCAAATCTCTAATTTTTAGCTTAAGAGAAGAAAAAAGTTTAGCAATAATATAAATTCTTTAATGTTGCTATTTTTTAAGTAAATATAGGATATTAAAGTAATTTTTCTGATGGGTGCATAACAGATATTCAAGACCAAGCCAGGCTTTCTGCTCTTTGGCAAGAGGTGGAAAACTCCAGAACTTCTGGTTGTAAACCAAGCCTGCCCCTGGTTCATCTGGAAAGTCTATAATGACTGTTTAGTTCAAGTATGTTGTGAAATATTCAAGATGAACTTAAATATTTAAAACTGTGTCTACCTTTTGTATTTAGTGGCAGATGAACCATGGAAGTGGGTTATATTCAGAAACCTAGTGAACCTGCCATTCAACAAGTCTCATTAGTTGTAATGATTTACTGTTTGCTAAATAACCCATCTCTGAAAAAATGAAAACTTCGGCATTTGCTACAACATGGGTTGCAGTAAAACTACATGAACTACAAAATCCAAGTTTCTGCTCATGTTAGAGGCTGTTGCACCATTTTCGTATCTTTTAATATCACTGCTGGGGTTATTTCCATAGTTGATCACATGGTTTATGCAGATAGCCAGTGCTTTAGTTTTCTAAAACAGAAGAAAAAGGGGAGGGGAAATGTGGAACAGAAACTTAATTGCTGTAGAAATTGTTATTGTAAAGTCTGTTCACAAAAGTTGTATTTCATTTTGTACCTGAGGCATAAGATGAGTCTTTGAAAAAAAACCAAACCCTAATATACCTGTGAATGATAGAACAAACCCATCCTTTTTAACAACCTCTATGTAACAATTACCTATCCACTCACTGTATGTAATAAATGCAAGTAGATTATTTACATAATAAATAACTAGTATTATTGAAATGCCACCCATTTTTCAATCCATGTGCTCTTGCAAGGCTTTGTATATCACAGTTGCATAAGACATTCTTGAAAACGTTTGGTCTCTTGAAAGCTCTTTGCAAGAGATTTTATCCAGTGTCATAAACATCTTGTGCATAATGTGAATAATCTATCAACTATAAGCAGTTCTTCCCTACACTTAAAATTGTAACTATTCAAATTTCCATATTACTGTTGAATCAAACTTGAAATGTACTGATACTTGTCTTGTGAACAACCTGTTTTTCTTCGAAGCAAAAGGACAAAAGAGGTCTCAACAACCGCTTAATAAATTGCTGTAGAACAGTAAAGCTATTACTGAAATCATTAGCATCATAAAAGGTGATTTGACTGTGAATGCAATTTTACAAGTGGCTTCAGATCCTTGTACTTGGGATATTTTCAGTAGAATCAAATGTAACCTGAAACAGATCCCCTAGATAGTACATAAACACATTTGTATGATCTTTTTCTGATTTGTATTTGGAAATATGTTCCATTTGTGTGTCTACAAAAAGTCTACTTAGTCACAAAAGAGTCTGGAATTAAAGTCATCCATGATTTACTAAAATACAGCAAAAATGAGCATCCAGATCGTCAGTGTTGATCAGAATAGTTCTATTGAGGTCCAATTTATGCTAGCTAAGAATCCTGCCTTAGATTTAATGATCTCACTGGTAATGAAGCAGAAAGATGGGTTTACAAAATCAACAGTGAGGAAACAGAAGAAAAAAAAAAAAAAAAAAAAGAAATACTCTGGCAGCAATCCAGCATTCATAACTGAACTAATGTTCAATTACTGTGAAACGCTTTATGGAAATAAATGTTAGTTCTACATGAATCCCAAATGAGTATTACAATCAGTGCTATTAAAATGATTAAAATAAAGTGTTACTAATATGCCAAACAACTGTGATTGCAGTTTCATAAAACTAGTATTTAATATCCATCAGAGATAAAAGATATTTTTTCTGTAATAACTAAACATAATATGTCTAACTCAGTTGAAATTATGACATTGATGATAAAGCTAATTAGCCTTTTAAAAGGAATTAACGCAGTGCAATGTGTAAAATACATTAGAATACCTAAAGGTTACTTAAGTAACACAAAACTGCTCTTAGTAGCCATTTTATATCAGCAGAACAGGAGAATAAAAATCATTACATTGTGAAATCATCTGCTTGTTTTCACTTCGCCCTCCCCCCCCCCCCAAAAAAAAAAAATATCCAAAATGTTTATGAACATAGTATTTTTGCTAATATATTTTTGGTTATTATGGTACTTAAAGTATTGAATCTAATCAACATTTTCAGATCCCTAAATGACAACTTAAAAAAATACTAAAAATAAGTACTGACATACACTATTAATAAATAACAGTTCAACTTGGGAAGGGGAAATGTGAGATTATGTGAACTTGTTCAGTCTGAATATTTCAAAGAGGCTTTTCCAATGGAGAGTAACACATTTGGGTTAGAGCATCATGTGCAGCTGTACTAGCAAATATATTTATAAAGCAGTTGTACAGTTGCTACAGTCAGTGCTGGAATTTTCCTAGTGAAAAAGGTTTTACTTCAAACGCACACACAGAACTTAGCAACAGATTTTAAACATGGCACATCTGTGGAGTTAATACTTAAAACAGAACCAGAAGGATCATACCTACAAGGAAGACAGAAAATACAGTATGAGATGTGCTAAGATCTCAGTTTCTCAAGAAACCCGGTAGCATTAAATATTTAGTTTCCTATTTAATTTGGAACTGTGTAAATTTAAACACCATCCTTGCTGTTTAAGTGGAAAGTTATCATCAAGCATTTAGGATATACATACGTATCTCTGGATACTGGTCAGAAATATCTACGTGGACATCTTCAGAAAGAATCGTTTTTCTAAAACCAGTAATAATGCTGCAGCTAGCTAACTGGCTACTAGTAGCAGTAACCAAGTATTTCATTTAATGTTTGGGGGGTTTTCTTGTTTTCAGCTTTACCCAGTATAAATACT
Organism: Falco rusticolus; assembly: GCF_015220075.1. Classification (NCBI taxonomy): domain Eukaryota; kingdom Metazoa; phylum Chordata; class Aves; order Falconiformes; family Falconidae; genus Falco; species Falco rusticolus. The sequence continues at coordinate 118,691,235 of NC_051187.1, forward strand.
CCAAGTGCTCTGACAAAGAAATACAGATGTTTCCACCCTTCACCAGCCGCCTGATGGATGCATTACCCTTTATGGCAATCTCTTGTTGATTTTGTTCTTGTAGTTCTACGCTCTGATATTTGAACAGTTGTTTAAAAGATTATTTTCTTGCAAGCTTTTACTTCCACAATTACAAGTACTGTAACATCTTCCTCTTGACCTAAATAATTTTTTATTCTGCCATGGTTTCTTTAAAAATAGCTTTTAAAAAAATACCTCATAAGCAAGCATGGACCCTCTTTGCCGAATGAAAGGTAGTTCTGAAGTCTTTGAAACTCAGATGAACAAGCAACTAACAACAAAACTACCAATTTAGGCAAGTGCTCTGAAAGGACAGATGTCTTATATGAGCCTGCTAAAGTCATAAAAACAAGTGACATTAGACAAATACTTTTCTTTCAGCAAAATTCACATCCCACTCTAAAGAGATCAAGTGTTCACTTAAAACATGACAAGCATCCCACATAAGAATGAGGATGGCAGATGGATGACTGCATCAGAAAGTTCTCACGATCTCTGCATGCCAGGAAAGTCATGTCTGATTTCGTTCCACAGTCAAACATGGGAAGTTGCTCAAGAGAGACTGGAGATGACTAAGGGATGAGACAAGTGAAGCTGTTAAGGGCGCATGGCTGGGACCTCAGTGTTCACAATACAGAAGAGCAACTTGGTGAGTTCCCAGTGTTCCAACATGTTGATGGAACAGAGATAACAGGGATCCTGCTTTCTGCTGGCATTGGCACCAACTGTGAAAGGTGGATTCCATATCTGTTCCCTTATCTTCTCCCATTTGCACACTCCTCTCGCCTACTTTGTAGCGTGTAAATTACACCTGTACATTTTCCATTCTCTACAGATTATTAAATAGTTTGTCTAGGTGAGCCAAAAAGAAACACTACTTAGTTCCAAGTCCTATGATTGATTTTTAAAGCCAAACCTCATTCACTGAAAGGGTTGGTCAAGTTAAAAAACAAGGCTTTTTGAGGGAAACCAAACACAAATCATTGTGTTTTTTAAAGGATTTTAGTCATGTACTTTACATTAAACAATAAAGAAACAGAATACGAGCTTCTTGAAACAGTATCTGAAACTCAGGACCTCCCTACTCACAGGTAATTGCTAGTCTGACAAGTCATAGCATCTCATCTCCTTTTTGTACCATAAATGAATTATTTGTTGTACATGGGCAGATTGACGAGAAAAGACATATTTCTCCCACTGAAGTCCATCTATAGCTGCCAGCTAATACATTCTACCAAAAAACAAGACACAAATTTCTGCTTCATCAGACGGAGGAGAAGTTAATTGAGTCTTTACTGTCTACCTCCCTTGGCCTTGCATTGGGTTTGCATGGCAGGGCTTGGTTTGTGACCCCGCGGCGGGGCCTGCGGGGCTGCGCCCCACTGGGGGACCTGCCTGGGGCAGCCTGTGAGGAGCTGCAGCCCCGGGGAAGGGGCGCGTCGGAGAAGATCTGCCATGGGGGGGGACCCCATGCTGGAGCAGGGCAGGGTGTGAGGGCCCACTCCCCTGCAGGGGAAGGAGTGACAGATAAACTCTGTTTTGGTAGCGGGGGGGTACGGGGTGGCTGCTGTGAGGAGCTGCCAGAAGCTTCCCCCATGTCCCGCAGAGCCGATGCCAGGCGGCTGCGAGAGGGACCCGCCGCTGGCCGAGGCCGAGCCCCGGGGCGATGGTGGCAGCGCCTCTGGGGCAGCGCGTTTAAGAAGGGGGGAAAAAAGCCAAAAGAGTCACTAATCTCACCACTGCTTTCTCCTCCACTTTGAAAAGTTGCTGTGCCTCAACTTCCAAGACAGGAGGTGGGTGAAATTAATTGATAGATTGGGAACTCCAAGTCAAGCCAGGAAACTGGGGCTTTCTCTCATCACGCTTCATTATCACAGGAAAGGGGCCCAGGCCCTGGGTTACCCTCATTCAAACCTATCCAGAGGCAAAGCCCTAAGAGAATATCTCTGTCAAACAAGGTTTCCCTGACTTCGGTCATGATTCGTTCAGGATGTCAGAGACAGGCCACAAGGATAACCAAGAAGATAACCGTGAGTACTATGGACTTACAAGAATGTTGATACATCCAATGGCAACAAGATAACTTCTTGGAACTATATTTCAACAGTTCTTTCTTTTAGTAAAAAGACTGAAAGGAAATTAAAAAAAAAAAAAAAAAAGACACAGAATGATCCATAACAGACTATAGCAGGCTCTTCAGAAAGGTTGATTCCTGTAGAGTGGAAGTTATCCTCTTATAAGTAATTACTCGTGCACTTAATTGGCTACAGCAGCTGATGCTGCCTATAGCTTTTTTTATCTTAATTGCAGAAACCAATGAAAAATCATCCAACCCATATGACTAAGAAACTGCAGGAGATTGTTTATCAATGTGTTTGTCTATAGCCCTAAATTATATATCCTTTCATTAGGTTTTACGTACTACTTTTTGTAGTGACAGAATACAGAACTCTAAAACTGAGCTAACTAGAACACAGTGTCTCTGAGCACTATTAGCAATGCCAGTCTATGTTGGACCTAAATAATCTTGTTTCCAGACAACATTTGGATCTGACCAATACAAGCTATTTTTAAATGTGGAAGGTACGTAACCTTTTTTTCCTCATTCAGTGCTCTTCAAGTTTAAAATTGCATTATGTGACAAGTGTAGTGTACTGAAAGCGATTGCAAATTCAAAAGTACACTTCAAGAGCTGTTCAGACATACCAAAAGCTTTGAAAACTCTATTTCTTAGATCTGTATTTGTACACATTATTTTCAAACTCTAAGGTTGTTCCTTCTCTGAGAAATTTACACTATGTATTTTCTAGCTAAAGACATAATTAGCATTGTATAAGGACAAAAATTGTTTTGCAAAGGACTGAGATACAGAAAAGTGGCTTTTCGAAACTGAAAAGGATTTTCATGATTCAAAGTATCCTCTAAAAAGAGTCCACTAGAGACAACTGAAGGCTGCCTTTTCAGTGCAGTCATTTCATAACATGAACAGGAAAAAAATAAATCATTTAAAAGCAACAGCGGTTAGAATAAAGCCATAATGTCTTTTTCTGAAAGCTTGATGTAAAAGAATGGAATGTTATGTCATGTTGAAGTTCCCCTTTTCCTCTCCCCTCTCTAGGGTTTTTGTTCAAAATTATATTTGGGGAAAACATTTCATTAAATGCCACCTTCCCCCCGCCCCCCCCGCCCCCCCCCCCCAATCCTAGTAGTTACACAGTCAACACCAACATTTTTGGAGCTGTGATTTTGATGAAGCTTTAATCACAGCCTTGTTAGTGAGACGATTCATACGAAAGGCCACTAACAACAGAATATATTTTTGCCTTTCTTAAAATACCATTGATATCTGAAAGAACCACCCTAAAACTGCCCCTTATCCTACAGTGGAGTAGGGCCAATAGCGCACAAAACCAAAGAGAGAAAAGAGAATGCAGAACACCTATAGCTTGGAGACAGATTCAAAGCTGGAGTCTGAACAAAGGTCTCTCACATCTCATGGAGCAACCATCCAGGCTGGACTTCAGAATCAGCTGTAGCCCAGTAAATAACATTTTTGGCATTGCTAGTAAAAGATCATAGACACCATACAGATCCAACAGGGACAGGCCTCAGAGCTGGGATGATCTTGCCATGGCCAAAGCTGGGTTTAGCTGTGATAGCAGCTGTTAAGTGGGCAAGTCATCAGTGCTGCCTCTGCAGGCACTGGCTCTGGCACAGCTAGGGGTCAAAAAGGCCTGGTCCTCTCCAGATTATTCCCAAGCAACCACCAGCAGCCCTGTGGGTGCCCAGGGAGGTGCTGGGGTAACTTGCAGACTTTCCCTGCGTACCAGGGAGAAGGATGTGTGCTGAGAGGAGGGTACATCCCAATAAGCCCAAACAAGCTGAGACTGAGGAAGGCATCCCCAACACCTCTACCCCACCCCACCATCCTGATGCTGCCCCTTCAAATATTAGCAGTATCACCCTTAAGAGAGGGCATCACAAGGGTGAGCCTGATAAACACCAGAGAAACAAGGCGTGTTTTCTTTTGCCAGCAATATTTTCAGCATACCAGCTCCTCTTTCCCCTCATTTTCTCCTGAACAATGTTTATTTATACTCCAAGTAAAATTTATCTTTCAAATTACCAGGTCATTAACTATTAAGGGATAATACTCTTTTGCATCCTGTAGTTTTGATCAGAAGTAATGTTCTGTACCAAATCACCAATGAAGTTATAAGAAAAATAATAATATCTATTTTAACTGAGTTTTTCCTGATGAAACATCATGTAGTAGATTAATTTCAACTTATATCTGATTTCAATTGTAAATTAAAATGTTTTCATAAAATTAGATGACAGTAAGGCAGAAGTATCTACACTTTAGAACATTAGACAAAGTAACAATTGGCAACATATCTGGAGACACATTCAGGTCAGATTTTTTGTGTCAAGACTCCTACACTTATGAACCCAACAATAATATGCCAAAATTATATGGTTAAGAGGAAATAAATCTGTTTAAAAAAAAAAAGTTGCACTGTCAGATTGCCAAGAAAGTTTTTAGAAAGAATGAAGCTGAAAAATAAATATATCAATGGGAAGCATCCCAAAAACCTTTTAAAATACTAAAAATTTGAATTGTTACATAGCATTAGTAAGATTATAACTCATAAATTGAGACAGAAAACACAGAAATATAACCATATGGAGTATTTGTGGATGGAAAAATATTTTCTGGGTTTTCAGAATCACAGAATTTTTTAAGAAAGAAATGACAGGCACAAAATAAGTGTATACAATTGTAATAAGTTTCTGTCCTGTGGAAACAATGCTACTCAGCAGTAAATTGAAGTAAAAATAATTATTTCTTGCCAAAATAAATTCAACTTTACATTTTATCATTCCAACAGTTTTATTAACAAGATAACAGTATTTTTTTCTCATGACTTTGAAAGCAGAACCATGTGAATTAATAGCTATTTCAGATTTAAAATTAATGAGCTTTACTGCATTGATTTTTTTTCCAATTTTCTTGAATAGTATTTCCTTTAAATAGTCTTTCACATAATGCACAATCTTATAAGTCCCAATTGAGTAACAATGAAGTCTCGTTAGTCTTTGTCACCTCATAATCATTCACGCTGCATTTTAAACAAGCAACATAAATTGCTGCCTTGGGAAATTATTTTGGAGTTATGGAAGAAATATGTGCCAGCTTAAGTTGTAGTTTGTTCTTGTAAAGCATTTTATACTAAAGTAGTTTTGCTGGGCATACAAGAGTATTTTCCTCATTAAATTACATATTTTTTTCTGCTAAGTGTGGGTTACTTCTCACATATGTCAAATCCTAACTGCCTACCTACTTCATAACAGCTCTATTTAAAACCAGCGTTTTTTACAGAGGTGATAATGTCAGATTTCTTTATTTTAAAGGAATACTTCAAAGGAATTCAAAAGAAGAGGAAAAATTGCAGTGAGATTTTTTTCACGACAAAGGAATTCCACAGGACAAGCGTTTGTTCTGAGGGATTTATTTAATTTTTCCAATACTTTATTGTGAAGTCATTTGTTTCTGGCATTCTGACAGTAAATATAATTGAATCAGACCCATGGTTGTTGACCTACCAATTAAGTAACGTTGATAATTAAATGGAAATCTACTTCTAGGCAGAGGGCCAGCACAAATCTTACCTACCACTTAAGTGCTGTTTATGGCTCATTTTGAGACTAGATGGTACCTAAGTGACATGTATGTCTCCCACTGCACCAATTAACTCTTCATGGATGTTCTCATTTTACATGATTATTTTTTTTTTTTTCTTTCAGCAACATGCATTTAATAATATCTTGTTTCATGTAGTTCACTATTTTGGCATTAGTTTTAGTGCTAGAGGGTCAGAACATGTTTTTCCAGATCCGGTCAACCTCCATCACTAAACATGGAAAGAGATCTATCACCATATACAGTATCAACTCACTGTAAATAGGAAAGGTGCTTACTTCAGAGTTGGAGGGAAAGCAGATAGCAAGCACATTTTACAGAGACAAAGCTGGAAAATTAACTACTTTTTGGTTTACCACTGAAGGTATGTTATCAGGGAGAAGCAGGTAAAGTGCTGGAAATTTGCAAAGCTTTTGAGCAAAAGTAGCTTTTAATTAAAGCTTCCACAATCTTGCAGATCATCTAAGACATGCTTGCATGTTTGCAAGGTTAGCTTCAGGTTTAGGCACCCTGAAGATATTTGTTTCATGAAGAGAAAGACTGACACACAGTGCTGCCAGAAGGCTCCCATTAGGGAATAGTTTGCCTCGTTTCCTGTACCTTTGGAGGGTATGAACAGATGAGTTAATGAAAACTATGGGGCATTGGTTCTAAAAAGACCAGAGACTTGAACAACCCAAGAAAGATAAATGCGGGAGGGGGGTTTAACCCTTGTCTTTTTTTTTTGTCTTAAAAAGCTAAAAGGAAAGAAGAAAGCCACATGCCAAGTATTCCCCCCCTCTCCATAGTCTATCTATACATCTAGCTTCCTTTATTTTAGTTTAAAATACTTGCAAGGATCTCAGCTTTCTAGTTCATCATTTGACAAAGATAGGAGACACAGCTAGTAGTCCATCTTGAACTGGTCTTTCAGTTTCCTTAAGTATTTATGTAATGTTTTCACTGAAGTATCTGTATCCTCACATACAGAATCATGTTTTTAAAACACACAGATGTGGTACTCAGGGACATGGTTTCGCGGTAGACTTGGCAGTCCTGGGTTAACAGACTTGATGATCTTAAAGTTCTTTTCCAACCTAAATGATTCTATGGTTCTATGTTCTCCAACCAAATAGTATTTATCCCATGCAAAATGCAGCTGCTTTAACACACAACAGAAAGACTCCAGTACTCTAAACTTGATAATTAACTTCTTCCTGTGGAAAATTACAAACTTGGCTTAGATACCAGGCAAACTCTCAATGCTCTGCATCCTGCATTGTAAGAGTACTGAAAAGATTCTGTCTCTCATAAGAAACAACTGGTTTAGGCCCACAGTTTTGGGGCAGGAATCTGAACTGTGACTCTTCAGCGAAAGGACATACCTCTCTGTAGTGTATAGGTACAGAATCTGACATATCTTTTCTCACAAAATTTTCTTTTGTAGAGCCTAGGTAGGTCCCACTTCAGCATGCAGACTTTGGGGCATTTCAGTCTTCAGCAGCTAACTCGAAACACCACATCGCCACCTGAAACTCCCTGAAAACCAGCATATTCCATGAAGAGCCAAAATTCAAGAAGAATGAATTTTGAAATTTTGAATTTACTGACTTAAAGATTACTTCTATATTTAAAAACCTTTACCAGTCAAAACATTAAATAAAAGAAAAAAAAAAATAGATAGTAGATCCTTTAATTGCTACCTTTCCCCTGTTGATCTTAAAACCGAAAAGGGTAATGGAAAAATAAAAAACAAACGCAATCCAGTTTACCATACTGAATTTGCAGAGCTGTCACTACAGTTTACACAGAGGTGATTTTCTATGCCAGGAAACTTACAAATTCTCAGTTCTTCATTTAACAACCAAATCTGCTGGTTCTTTTTCTCATAAATTCAGGTTCTTGGCACAGGAATGTGAAACATAACTAAAGATATCTCCCAAAGGAGCTCAGGAAGGGAACTGGTGCTTCCACCACCATAACAAGACAACCTTCTGTTGTCCTTTAACCACACACAGCATCAGAACAAGCTTCAGCTGCATGCATGAAAACTGCCTAGGAGGGATTTTTCCTGCAGAAAACTCTGAAATCCTAATGCCCTTCTTCCCCTTGTGGGACAAAAAATACAATGTCCCTTTTGCATGAAATCTTGAGAGGGGACTGTGGGAAGAGAAGCAGAGAGAAGTAATTTTCAGCATAATAGATGTGAAATTCACAGCATCTCTCACTCACATATAAGCCTTTCTTTTTCCCCCTCACAAGATTTTTTAGGTCCTCAGCTCCTCTGTTCCTAAGTCTCAAAAGGCAGAAATTAAACTTCAAGATAAGAGCACCCAGTTCCACACCAGGGAGACTTCAACGTCCCCTACAGAATAGCTGTGAAACCTGACCCATTATTAGATGCCCAAGATCGTCAGTCCTGTGGCAAGGACCCGGGATGTTCAGTGAACCCCAGCTCTTGGCTCAACTCCACACATTACCATGGTAGGGAGCTTGAGTCATACAGGACAGGCCAGAGCCAAATGACCCCAGCCTCCTTCAGCAAAGTCTGCCTAAAGCTTTAAAAGCCTAAATTTTCCAGCAGAACGAATGTGAGAATGGTTAGGAAGCTATTAGGATTTTTATTTTATCTTACAGAAAGACTTGTGGTTTTGCAAGGCGTTTGAACTCAAAGATGTAACAAAGGTATTTTGCAACAAAACTCTTGTTTTGCCAGACAATTCTCTAACTAGTTGTAGTCTAAAGCGTCTGTTCCTGACCAAAGTATCATCAGTTGTGTCGTACCCATATTCTTAAACATTTGCAGAAGAAAATTTTCAAAGAGCCAAGACTCCTTATTGAAATGTCTTATTAAAGAGGAAAAAAGTATCTTTATACTAGAGTTCACAATTATTAATTGGCTTCACTTTTAATTAGTTAATGATCCAATTCAGCTGTGATCAAAGCACACAGCTAGATAATTCAGGATAGAAAACGGAATTAATTTACTTAGATATGATACTACTTTCCTAATGACTTTATTTCAATGGAGTTTCAATTAGTTATTAGGTTATTTTACTTATTAGTCCAACAAGATGTCTGCAGGCAATTAACACGTCACTCCCCATGAAAACAGAACATATATTGTTTCCAGGGGGATGTCTTTAAGATTTATATTACTGAGGTTTTAAAAAAGTTTATGTAAAAACTAATTAATTAAATATTTAAGCTCGATTAATTAACCATTTATTTTGGTTTATTTAGGGAGCCTAATGATTGTAACTTTAAAAAAAAATTACAATTAGTAAAAGCCATTTATTGATACACCATTTAGTTTTCAATTCTGCTTGCCAGACCAGTATTTCCTTCACCTAGTCAAACGCAGACCATACATACTTTAATACTAGATCACAAATCAAGACATTCAGTTTTTGTAATAAAGACGTTCTCTCGAACAGCTAAACCATATGTCTCAGCAGTGATAAACCCCTAGGAATAACTGAAAAACAGAAGCTACAGCAATTACTGAATCAGAACTTATCAGACCATTAAAATCAATGGGCACTGCATATTTTAATAAAGAGAAGAAAGATCTGCCTTTAATCCATAACAACTTCATAGCTAATGAGTAAAGACTTTCCCTCACCCAAAGTTGAGATTTTTTAACTTTTACATTACAGATTATTTTACCTTTCAAAGTTACTACATGGAACCAAGAATCCTACTAGTAATGTCCAGAATGATTGAAGCAGGTGTGTACTTCACAGCTACAAGCCCAAATGAGTTTTAAATAAATAAAAAAAAAACCAAAAAACTTACTATCACTTCTCTTGGGCACTGTACTGGGTTTGCGTGGCAAGGTTTTAGTAGCGGGGGGTGGGGGGGGTTGGGGGGGGCGGGGTACAGGGGTGGCTGCTGTGAGGAGCTGCCAGAAGCTTCCCCCACATCAAGCAGATCCAAAAATATGAACAGTTACAAATGTTGTGCATTAGGGCCTAAAGCAAAGAGCTGAATGCAGCCTTCCACTATTAGAACAGTTTTATAATGTAATAGTTTAACAAATGGGCTTAAATTCTCCCTGCAGAGGTCTGGCACAGTGTATGGGTGTTGCATAAGGCACAACAGAAATGTATTATAACTGCAGGTGGTTTAGTGGCGCTTCAGTATAGGTGAAGCATGTTGTGTCACACTGCCGGGTATGGAGCCCATACGGCTAGGTACCGCACACGCTACCCTGAGTGGTCCTGTGCAGACACAAATGTACTGCTTGTCTAGATCCCGGAATTGGACTTAGAACAAGCAGTTTAAAGAAGGTATTTTTGAATGCATGTGCTGGGTTTGCGTGGCAAGGTTTTGGTAGCGGGGGGGGTACAGGGGTGGCTGCTGTGAGGAGCTGCCAGAAGCTTCCCCCATGTCCCGCAGAGCCGATGCCAGGCGGCTGCGAGATGGACTCGCCGCTGGCCGAGGCCGAGCCCCGGGGCGATGGTGGCAGCGCCTCTGGGGCAGCGCGTTTAAGAAGGGGGAAAATGGCGCAATGGCAACTTCAGCTGGGGGGAAGAGTGAGACTGTGAGAGCAGCAGCCCCGCAGCCCCCGGGCGGGTGCAGGAGGCCGAGGGGCTCCAGGCCCTGAGCAGATCCCCCCGGCAGCCCCTGGTGCAGCCCCCGGCGGGGCAGGCTGTGCCCCTCAGCCCCGGGGAACTGTCTCCCGTGGGGGGGCCGCAGGCTGGGGCAGGGCAGGGGTGAGGGGGCAGGAGCAGCAGAGGCCGCATGTGCGGGACTGACCCCCCATCCCTGTCCCCTGCGCCGTGCGGGGGAGGCGGGAGGGACATCGGCAGCGAAGCTGAGCCCGGGAAGAAGGGAGGGATGGAGGAAAGGTGTCGTAAGATTTAGGTTTTATTTCTCATTACCCTACTCCAATTTGACTGGCAATAAACTAAAATTTCCCCAAGTGGAGTCTGTTTTGCTCATGACAGTAACTGCTGAGTGATCTCCTTGTCCTTGTCTCCACCCAGGAGCATTTCATTGTTTTTCCTCCCCCCCAACAGGCTGAGGAGGGCAGTGACAGGGTGGCGGGTGGCTTTGGTGGGCACCTGGTGTCCAGCCATGGTCAAACCACCACAGGCACATACTTTCAAAAGCAAGCTTCCAGCATATCAGTCTTTATTCTGTGCCTTTTCTTAAAAACACAGAGGTACAAACACTCTTTCTCCTTACCCAAGACTGATGTTCTGTAAGTGCATCCCTCTGTCAGCGAGTAGAAAGGATTTTTTTTTCCTCAGTTTAATTCAGCCAACAAATCAGAAATAAAAAATCCAAACCCAGTAACTCATGTACGTTTGGAGACAACGAAAAGCGTCTGACTATGAGCAACTCCAAAACCCTGACCTTCATTCCTCCGTTGTAGGTGTTTAGCACTGATCTCTAATCACACAGCATGTGAGGTAGCACTAACTTTCTCCAATTGCTATACTCATGTATAGTAATTATATACATATTAAAAATCGCACTTCCACACTGACTTGTGTTAGCGAGCCGAGACTGTAAATAGCTCTTCTCAAACCTGCATACTGGACTAACAGCTACAGAGATTTTATTTTTTTTTTTTTTTAAACCAAGGCCAAACCCAAGTTTTCTGGCCTTCTTTTCTTCATTTAGCTATTGCTTAGTGGTTCCTAGGCTCTTAAGTACTCATCATTCACAACAAAACACAGTGGTACAAAGCAGCATAATAGGGAAAGGGGAGGGTTTCAGCTGTGGTCTTGCAAACGTTATTGCTTACAGAATAAGCAATTTAGACTACCCAGACATACTGGCCCTGGAGTAGTCAGGCAGAACTGCTTGCTGGAGAGAAGCAGAATTAACTTATCCTTCTAAATGTATTTCCCAAGAGACAAGATCCCACAAACTTCATCAGCCTAGCAAAAGTGCACGAGAATGGGTCAAACCAACTCGGAGGAAGAATAATGAGCTTGACAGCCAGCACTGCTGGGAAAGGCATATAGACAGCTGTGGAGACAGCCAGGCTGACAGGCTTTTTTATTGTTTTGTTTTTAATGGTAGTCTGATAAAATAGGACAATCAAACAGAAATGCACACTCATAAAGTCATTCTCTGACTCGCTGAACCCTCTTCTCTGTTATTTATGGTGAGGTAGGAGGTCAAATCAGAGAGGTTTTAGTTGATGAAGAAAAGCTGCAGGAAGGATTTGCTTAATTCCAAGAAAGGGCAAGTTGTTTCTTCTCTAAAAGAAAATTAATTGGCACATCCTTCTTAAGAACTAACAAGTTCCCAACAAAACTGATTCCCAAATGTAATTTTGCATAGGCAATCACTGAGTCAAAGTATTCTTAAAAATTAAACAAAAAGTCAAATAAGTATTTTGGAGGAATCCTTTGCTTTTGGCTCTTATAGTAACAACACACCACTTTCTGTGGTTGGAGAAGTCTTAGTTTTATTTATCTAACAAGAGACTCATGGCAGTATGCCCCACCTGCAGAAACAATACCTCAGAAGAATTTCAGAAAGGTGAACCGAATTTGAGGGTCTTTAAGGTATCATAAGACTAAACTTTTCCTCTTGGGTGCCCAGCTCAGATGCAACTGCCATATGACCATAGCAGTAAGAATTTACGAGATGCTAATCCCGATTTACAGGCTTGGTTTAGAGTAAGATTAACTTTCTCCCATGAAATTCCTAATAACTGTGCCCAAATAAATGTTTAACAACATCATCATGCTGTCATCACCCTTTACTGTGTGAAGCACTTACTACATTCTTCAAGCTTTTAGTGCCTTACAGGACAACAGTGAAATTTTAGCTTTTGAGATGCAAAGAAATTGAGTACAAATGATCATTTGGGGGAGAAAAGAAAACAAAACATAAAAAAAAGTCACGTCTAGTACCCTAAGGGATTAACAACCGTGGGGAAAAACCCAATTCCTTGCTGTCCTAAATACTTCTGTAGGAGCTTTAAGCTTTTAGGAACAGAAGGTGTATTACTATCCCTGACTTTTAGGCTCAGCAACCCTGTATCAAGTGCTCAGTTTCTCTACGTCACAATTGCCAGATTCCCAGGTTTTTTTCATATGGCATACCACTGACATTGTCATTCCACAAACATTTCTTCCATGGGCAGAGCTTTTAATTGTATTCACATTATTCACATCATCTCCCAAATGGTCCCATACAACCAGGAAGAGCAAATAATCAATACAGGGGTGCAGTGAGAGAAAAAAGAAAGCTGTTTCAGTGCTGTGCTGATACCAATTTACTAGTACTTGCACATCCACTGTTTCTCTCCATCTTAAAAACAAAATAGAGCACTTGAGTCAATCCTCCAGATTCTCTAGATAAGGAGACAGAAGTAGCCTTTTTAAATTTGATCCTCCCAAACACTGACTTAACATATTAGCCAATTTCCCCCTCCAGCTAAGGAGGGTCAGATCTAAATCTTTCCCTGTCTAGAAGAATACCTTATCCAATCAAGCAGCAGAGGTGTTCGCTTTTGGAGAAGAGTCCTCCTCCTTTAGAGTGTTAAGGTATTCATCTTAAAGAGGCATTAAAGTAGTATTCACAGTGTCCCTACAAAATCCCAACCAAATGGTAAGTGGTTGTCTCCACAAAGCGATCAGGTAACACCACCTGATTACCCCTCAAGACTAGACAATGAATGAAACATTCTCTATTAGGCACTTCCCTCTGAGCAATTTTCTGAAGAGCATATGGTGTCATGAATACAGTAAACAAAAAAGCCTTAAGTAGAAAATGGGTTCTTATGTTAAAACCCCCATCATTGTGAACTCTTCAGAAAAGAGAAAGAGCTAAAGGCTTTCCTTGGTTCTTTTTTTCATGAAAAAAATAGTTACCAGCAAGGGGGAATAAAGCCAGCCAGCAGCATTATTTTGGGCAGTTTCTAGCTCTGCATTGCTCAATGTTTAATAGCTTTCAGTTAACTCAGGCAGAGGAAAGCAATTATGAAGTTACTACAGAAAACAGAATACAACACTCCATGCAAAAAATAAACATATGAATATATTAGCAAATGCCAAGCATTACAAAGAAGCATAGAAATTGATAAACCATGGCTGAGCCAATTGCGTTTTAGGGAGGTGAGGGAGAAGAAGAAAGAGTCCTGCCCATCTACAAGAAGGAGGATCCAGGGAACTGCAGGCCTGTCAACCTGACCTCGGTACTGCGAAAGGTTATGGAGCAGATCATCCTGAGTGCCTTGGGAAGAGGAGACTGGGGGGACCTTATGGCTCTCTACAACCGCCTGGAAGGAGGCTATAGGCAGGTGAGGGTCGGTCTGTTCTCACAGATAACAAGTGACAGGACAAGAGAATGGCCACAAGTTGCACAAGGGGAGGCTTGGGTTGGATATTAGGAAAAAACCTCTTCACTGAAAGGGTGATCAAGGACTGGAACAGGCTGCCCAGGGAGTTGGTGGAATCATCAGCCCTGAAGGCATTTAAAAAAATGTAGAGATGCGGTACTTAGTGACATGGTTTAGTGGTGGACTTGGCAGTCCCGGGTTAACAGTTGGACCAGATGACCTCAAAGGTCTTTTCCACCTAAATGATTCTGTGATATGTTTTCAGATAAAACCAGACTGAATTTGGCATCTCAGACAAAACTTGTCATAGTAAGACACTTAACACTGACAAAACAGTTGAAATTGCTAAGCAACTAGAGTTTCTTTAGCTTGTCCTGAAAGTTCTGCATGGTAGATAAAATTCTCTGATCATCACAGAAATTACAGAGAAAGAAAAAGATTACAGATAGAAAACCATGAACATTCATCATCTACGCAGATTCCAGTTCTTAAAAGCACAGGTATACTAGCATATTTTTGACCATGGGGTTTCTTATCGGGTGAGGAAGCATCATGGCGGTTCCATGCTTCTTTCTATTCTAGGACTCACCTCTCTACCTTACACTCGTATTTCATGACTGCATGGAGAGGCAACACACTAAGCCCGTCCCAAGTTAATAGCACTGACATTTTTCTTGATTTGCTTTTGATAAAAGTTTATGCATGTTTGGAGAAACAGTCATTGTACAAATGCTATGTGAATATCTCTGGCAATACTGACATCCCCAGCAAGTAGAAATGTTCAAGCTATTCAATGAACGGATTACTGAATTCATCTGCAGTTTATTAACTTTTCTAATTAACGTTCTATCAAGTAATAAAATACAGACCACACAGCTGCCTTAGTGCCTTAGAAATGCAAAAAAACCCACAACTGGTGGAGTGACTACATCAAGAATCAATGAAAAAAGCTGCATGTTACGAAGTAAATCATCACCTTAGTTGCAAAGGCAAACCTGCATTAAGTAGTTAATATCATATGGGTTGTACATCACCTAATCACAACAGCACCTTTATTGGTTACCACAGAACTCATGATTTGTGGCCTCATTTAGAAATAATTTCTAAGTTAATTGGATGTGAGTACTTATTCACAGCTACTGAAAACTGATAGTCTTTCTGATGTTTTCCCTTATGTGTATCGATTCTCTCGCTGATGGGAAATAGCTTTTAATTTCTTGGACGTGTTTTTTTTGTGACTTCAGGGAAGCTCAAAATATTGTTCTAAACCATGTCAGAGGAAGCATACTGCGCTATGAGGAGATGCTGCTCAGCTGTTCCTCTAGCAGAGATGGATGATAAGAAGTGCACCTCCACTTTTGCCCAGTAGGACCTAGAATTGAACTAGCCTCAATCACACCTAGAGCAAAGCTCTAAGCTATGCTTAGTCACTCAGTTTCTTTTTTCAGCAGGGAGGGGCTAGAAAATATAAAGACCAGGAGCAAGAAAGCTCAAGGCTTGACAAAAACAGGGAAATCACTTACCAATTACTGTCCTGGGCTAAATGGACTCAACTCAGGGAAATAAATTTATTTCATATTATAATAAATATTTAGTTCCTGATAAGGGTAACTGGTAAGCAAATATTTATACACTTCGGAAGAATGCCTTTCCACCCCCTTTCCCAAACGTGTAGCTGTTCCAGTGTAGGCTCATCCACAGGCTGCAGTTCCTTTGGGAAAATACCTGCTCTGGGGTGAGCTTACCTACCGCCCACAGTCCTTCCAGGTTGGTGGGATTGTCCTTCTTCACAGTGGAGGACTGCCTTCTTTCCCCTCTTTGGTGCTTTCTGCCCTTTCTTAAATACCTTTTCAGAGAGACATCACCACCTTTGCTAATGAGCTCAGCTGTGTCCTCAGGTGGAGGACACCTTAAGAGGGCTGTATCCTCTAAGTGGGTCCCCTTTAGAGTTGGCTGGAGCCAGCTTGTTCAGCATTGAGTAGCCCCAGCCTCTCAGAGAGACCAACCCTGCAGCCTCTCTGCCCACCCCTGCTCTGCTTCAAAACTTTGCCATGTAAACCCAATTCAGTTACCAATGTTCATTGCTAAAACAGTACTTTTAGCAGGATTTTTTTTGAGAAAACATGCAGGTTTGATGCAAACTGTGCAGACTACTGTAAGTTTAGCAAATGGGAAATGAGAAAATCCATAGAACTTTAGAGTCAAAAGCTTTGGAAAATACTCAACATCTGTCAGAATACTTCCCCTGGGTCACAGTTAAAGTGCAAAATAATGCAGTGACTGATTCCTGAATGATGAAACCTGCTTGAGATTTTTTTTCAGCTCAGAACCAATACACATCATTCATACTCTGACTGCCTATGAAACCCATAGGTAATCATCCCTGTTCCCCATTTCTGCTGGAAAAGCCAAGGACAAGGATATAAGGTGAAAGCTCTTTCTACCAAGTTCTGCCATTTTTCAGACTTTCAGTGCAGAGCAATTCAACTCCAGAGGTAATTCAGCTGCACAACACACAAACTACGCACAATTGTTTAGTCTTCATTAGGGAAAATTTTCAAGATACAAATTTTAACTGCACAGGCTTAAGTCAGACAAATCTTTCATTCACATCTCTGTACATTCTCCAGATTGAATTATTCAACAATATTTACTCTATATTTTAATAGTGCTACCTACATACCTTAAAGTCAGCACCTGCTACATTATGAGCAGCATTAGGGGGTTGCGTATAACATTAAAAGAATGAAAGTTGGGAAGCTAGGGAAAAAAGCTCTTTTTTTGTCATTGCTCTGAGCTGGTCACACATTTCAGTAAGAAACTCCACAAGCAAAATGGTTCCCTCACTCCAGTTGCAGGATTAGAACCTCATTTCTCATCACTGAAACCTTATGAATAAAAATGAAGCTGAGCCTCTGCCCTTTATCCTCTACAAAGACAGCTGTGAAACTCTTTTATCCTGTTCAACCCATCAAAGGTACGCTCAGAACATTTGACTAAATCTGCCAACAAACCAAGTTCTGTAATAAAATATAAATCTAGTTACTTTAAAATAAGGGATCACAAGCCTTCAAAGAAAAATCATTAGGCTGCCTTATGAAAAAATCAAACACTTAAGGTTAGTGATACCAAAATTCCAACTGTAACCAAGAAAACTCATGAGTTTCTGTACAAAAAACAGTTGCTTTCAAACATAAGTTATGGAATAACACAGTTACACAACGGGAATATAAACTACAACAAAAATGCAAATGGCTCTGAAGTTATACCGTCTTAAAAAAGCTAAGTGTTCTGAAAATAGATGAACGTGCATGTATGGCAGATAAGAAGTAAGAAGCCACAAAACAGATATTCCTTCTCACACACTTTCATCTCTCTTGAACAACCAGCTTTCATTTTATTGTTTAAACTTACCTAAACTTGGCAGCTCTCTGAAGAGGTGGTTATGTTTGCTAGAAGGCTAGCTATAGACAGACCAGGCTATTTATTAATTAGGCCCCACCCAGGAAAATGAATGCCATTAATTCAAGTGTAGGGCAGAGTGAGGTTTCTAGTCAGGTGCCTTTACCTGTAAAAGCAGATAGTTTTAATTAGAAGGAGGAGAGGGGAAAAAAAGCCCACCATATCAAAAAAAAGAATTGAGAAAGCACCGAATTCTTCTCTCATTCTGAGTATTAAAGTCACCTTCACATATAATTGTAGACTTATTTGTCTGACTGGTCTCAATTTTCTGTTAGCAGAGAGATTTTTATACTAAACTAAAAACTTTGTTAGGCTTAAGAACGATGCCAGTGCATTAGATACATCTGTGCTTCATTAAATCTTGTGATAGGACATGTGGGAGGTGATTAACTATTCGTTAGTCTTAGCCTAACTAGAGACATCGAAGACGTGAAAGAAGTGTTACAGAGTAAGGTTCCACAAGAGAGAGAAATGACAGTGGGTTGTATTGAAAGGCAAAGCATTAGGCAGAAATTATATTAATAGCAAGAGTTTGTCAAGGCTCAGTCTTGTGAACCAATCTGATGTAAAATTTTGATTGGTAACTCAAGCACGAAAAGCAGGAGAATGGCAATGAAATGACTTGATGATTCAAAACTGTCAATACACAAGAAGGCAAAATATCACCCCTAGAAAAAAAGACTGATATTGCTGGAGAAGTCCTGGATCACTTTTAAAACTACCAAGTGCAGTCTTGAAGAATCACTACTACAGTAAGAATAAGTGTTCTGAGAGGAGACTGAGAAAGCTCAACAGTTAGCTTCATAGTCTGAAAGTTCAAAGAATATTTTGCTTTCTATGTGTACATCAGGAGCAAAGCTGTCGCAATGGGAATCGAACTGCTTGAAAGACAACATTAGGAGATGAATGAACAGTTATGTACTAGCCGTGAGTACATTTAGGTTGAAAATGAGATACTTTCCAAATATCAGAGTGTTTTGTTTCTGTGCTAGCCTTTCTATCACAAGTAGTAGGAGCAGAAAACATTCCTGGCTTGAAGCAGGAGCTTGTTCATGTGCTTTGCGGAGGGATATGGTGGCATTGTCTACTACAGAAGATGACTAACACTGAGACCCATGAGCCTAATTTTGTAACTTTCTGCATGAAATATTTGTTCTCTTTCAGATGAATATAAGGGTCTTTTAAACTATAACAATAAAATGCAATGAGCATCTATACCAGCTAATTTAAGGGTGTGTGGGCGTGTATGCGTGCTAAAAGAAACATAGAATTGCTACCTTTGGGTAAGGTTTACCAAATGAGGGTAAAGAATATGGTTAGTCTAATCACAGCGATGTCAGGGACTGTCATAAACATTCCCAAACTCAGAAATCCTAAGGTGTGTTGCACTGCGGTATGATCATCAAGACCTTTTAGCACAGTACTTGTGCATATCTTGAGGAGACAGAAAGGAAGGGGAAAGGACAAGCTGTTGCCATTCTCTTTTTTAGTCCTCACTCTGAGGGGAATGCTTGGAAGTACAGGACACCAAGGCAAATTAGAGTAACTTTCTAGATTAGTCACTAGTCACAGGCTAGAGTATGCACAATTAATAGCAGTCTTCACAATCCCATCTTAACTGAGGCAATCATGTAGAGTTAAAATCTTGAGAAAATTATAAATAAGTATATTAGAGAAAGAGGGCATTAAAAAGACTTTCAATAAGGTAAGTGTGAGAACATAATAGAATATAGTCTCCAGCTGTGCCATTGCATTTCATTTTAAATCAAACTAGATCCACTATTTAGCACTACTTTTCTAAAATGCTATACATTTTGAAGAACTGGCCTTAAAAGCAAAATGGCTTTTAAATACCTTTCTTTATGCATGTTCACAGCTTGTTTATAGTAAACATGCATTTTCAGTACATACCTACTTCTAACTTACCACTTTTCTAGAAAAAAAGAACTTTCACACTGCAGGAATGCCTAACAGCTTTCTAGTAAGGCTACCTAAAGGACCTCTTTCAATAAAGAAACATGTTAATGTCTCATTTTAGCTACTGGCAGTTTCTATTCCAGCTTTTGGATGCTATATCCGTATAACTGTATTATAACCAACCCCTCCACCTCAGCTCAGTTCTTTGCTAGGGCACGAGATAGAGTATTATCCTTTCAAAAACTACTGCCCAGCTTTAAATTTCAGGGCTGTCATATGCAATATCTTGAATGCAGGGATTATACCGTACAATTTTTATCAATAAAGATTTAACACAGCATTTGAAATCTTTCTTAAACTTGCTTTCAAATAAAGGTAATAAATATACTGGAGTTTTCTCACAGAGGCAAAATGAAGAGACTGCATTTTTCTAAATTCGGTTCCAACAAAAAATTAAAATGGTACTATGCTTTAATACACAGCAGTAAACATCTTAGCTTCTAATCTTTTTTTCAGAGATGATCTATCATTCTCTCTAGCGTGGCCCTAAAAGATATTGAATTCTTCAGCATTTGACAAGAACAAGCACTTCTCCAGGCTTTTCTACTCCAGAAAGCTGGCACACAGTCAGAGTAGAGCTTTACAGAGCACCGACTGCTCTTCCTAACTGTCTGCATGGACATTGTTAAAGCAAAGTGCAAACACACAGAGGTAGTTTAGAATAGCTGGTGAACTTTAAGTTTGCACTACAGCTGACTGCACTAACTTACCCAAGAAATGACGCATTAGTCCTTCCCACAAAGGGAAAACACTTGCATAGCATGCAGAATAAGGCTTGTAGCTAGCAATATTCCAGTATGGGGGTTGGAACTTCTGGCAAGAAGGCAAAGGTAGTCTGTATTCAAATCCAGCTCTTGCATTAAGAAGAGCCCACAACACTGCCTTTCACAGACTTTAACCTCTGCTCATCTCAGTCAGTCTGCTTGGGCAGCCCAATTCTTTCTGGAGGTTTGCTATGCAGCTTCAGAAACCACTGCTGAGCACAGGGAATTGAATTGCCACTACTGGTTTTTTTCCCTGGGTCATTTTTCATCTTTACCACTCTGTTCTTCTGGGCTCCATATTTTATACAGAATCCATTTATCTTCCTTATTTTCTTTTCCCTTCCTTTGGAGCTTAAAAATTAAATGATGCAACATACAGTGCAGACTACAAGAGCGAGGGCTGCTTCCCCTTCCTTACTTTTTCTTTAGAGAGCAAACAGCGTCCTCAAATTAAGGTTCTTCCATTCTGTGATACAAACGCAACTTCAGGCATTAAGCAGATGGCACTACACACTCAGTGTTTACAGGACAGCTGCATCTCCTGAGATAAAGGCAGCTTCTTCCCTTAGTGCTACCCACTAGCCCCTTTTTCTTCCTTGTATAGGAAGCATCTGGATCTGACTGCTTGATGAGCGTCAGGTATCTTTCTGGCTCTAACAATTAACTCCTTCTACCAGACAGATTTTCCTAGATCCCTAGAAGGGGAGGGAATTTAAAATTTCACGTCTTTAGGCTGCCCCAGCCCAGCGTTCAAGGTTCTAAGCCTGGAAGGAAAAGTTTTGCTACCCATCACAAAGGAGAATTTAGACTTTTAGAACAGTTGCTAAAGCTGACAATAATAGAAATACTCAGGTATGGAAGGTGAGCTGTTTACAGAGGTTACCTGAAATTATGTTTATCGGCCAAGACATCGTTAGTGGGAGAGGCTGAAATGGAGATTCCTAGGATTTTAAGGCATGTATAAAAATGCCATCTCTATATGCTCTCAAATGCTTCTCTTTTCTCTCATTCATATAAAAATACACTTTGAATGATAGGGGATTCATAAGAACATCACTTAAGCAGATAGCAAAAAATTTCTCAGAAAGAAGATTTCTCGTTTTTAACATTCCTATGGTTTTGCATGTATTCTACTATTTCTCTGTCCCTGGGTGATATTGGATTATTACTCCAAAAGTATAGGAGAAAAGCACCTCAAATAATTTGCAGTTGACAATGAAATAAAATTTTCCTGAAATATATCATGGCAACTTGGTAATTGAATCTTCTAAAATATGACTCTTCTCATGTCAGTAAGAAGAACTGATGAGAAAACCAGTAAAGAGTGACTGACATGTAGTTCGAACTCCGTGAAAACTACTGCAATAGCAGATATTCAGCTTCACGTACCCTCAGACCAGGTCTGAAAGGGTTCGTAAAGTTATGTGAGATAGCTTCAGGCTGTGTTCCTACTCAGTGTTCAAGAGAACCACTGCACAATAAACCATTTAAAATTTCTGTTAATATTGACTAATAATTCTAATACCAACCTAATCGCTTTTGGCACATAATAAAGAATGTAAAATACTGTAATAATGTGCTGTTTTCAGATGTGCCGATGTGCAGCTCAATTTTTGAATTTGCTGAAGCTGATGCAGTTGGCACAATTGTTTCTCAGGTGAAGGGTAGTTTGAAAAGAGAAACAAATAGCTTGCTAGTCTTATGACTAGGGTGATTTCTATCCTAGTTTAACTGACAGAATCAGAGATGGTATACCTTGGCTTAATATAATGACACAATCACAGTATCAAAAAATCAAAACATTTTGACCTCCTTTCTGATGAAGCTTCCCATCCTGACAGATAACGGACAAATAATCAAAACAGATGATATCCCAGCACCAGTCACCAGAGCAGTCCTAAAGAACATGACCGTGGAAGAGATCCTGCTCTTAGATACACAATTTAGCAAGACGCTTCAGCCAGTGTTTAGCTCTAAGCACAGCTTTATATTCATCCCTATGCAGCAAAGCCTTTGAGCATATCTCTGTGTTTAAATATGTTCCTGAATCAGAGCCATAGGCAACTATCAGCAAGCATCTGTTCTTCGATGCTGCCTCAACCCTGTCTAGCTCCCAGATTTTCTGTTTAACATAGGAAATTTAAGTCTATGCCAAGACTTGTTTTCTGGAGTTATTTGTTACCAGGCTGCAGATGGCTAATGCTGCAATTCGTAATTCATACAAGCAACATTCCACCCATTGCATTTCTTAAACTGTATGCTCTTTAGACCAGGAATAGTTACCTAGGCCAAGAGAGCTTTGATCCTGACTGGGGCTGGAGAAAACTACTATAGACTGAAAGTAAATAGTAATAGGGAAAAATAAATTTGTACTACTAGCATGCTATTATGATATGTGTGTTGACAACCTATTTGTCAAAAAATTGTAAGAACATGGGAACTTGACAAGTAGGGGTTTCAGTTACAGAAACAATGTCAACTAAATGAAATTGTTTATTTTGTATGTAATTGTAAAAAGGAGTCAAAGGTGATAAAGAGAAGTCTGAGAGGCAAATTTCTGAGATTGTAATGATGGATTAAAGATACAGAGTCAGATTGACAGATTACATAAATTGTTGTTGAAGTCAATGGAGCTATGACAATTTCCTCTGCTGAGAATTTGTCCCACATATATATTATAAGTTCCTGATTATAAGATCAAAAGAAGTAGAACTGTTAGGTTTAATTTTAAATTGAAGCAGCAAAATGTTATGATATCCTTAGTATGGATCAAGTAGCTGTCCTCCATACAGACCTTTTTATACCTTAAAAATTTTATGCATTATATGCAGATAAGTATTGCCAGAAGCACTTTCTATTACCAGATACTACTGTAACGAAAGATAGGGATAGAATTTGGAAGGAGACATTCATCATACTTCTTTCTTGAATTAGTTAATAAAAATTCTTTTAATGTAGCACTGAATACCAAGAGGGCTAAGCTTTTACATTAGCAGTATTGGTACTTTATATCAGGACCTGTTTAAGAAAAGGTATTATTTCTCTTCATAATTATTTCCTATTAATATTGCTAATATCATTGTACAGTATTTTAACAGAACTCTCCTTGATCAATTTTAAAAGTAGGAATGAAACTGCAGGCTAAAGTCGTTCTTTATAGCTAGCTCTCATTTGAAGTGGAAATGAGGGATTTTCTCTGACCTCATTCTCTTTGTTCTTGTGGTGGTGGATAGTCACTTCTGGGGAGCGCATGAAATACAGCCATTGCTTTTGGCCCGATACCACTATCTTTACATTGATAGTATTCATTTGCACAATTAATTACACTGAAGTGCTGGGATTTCTAACAGAAATAAGGTGACAATGAAAGGCTAGAAGAGTTAAACCCTGCTGAGCTTTCAAGTAGCAAGAAGTCTAAGTCCCTGAGCTTACTCAAGAAAGCCTTTCAAACACGCTTAAGCCCCATTAAAGTCAATTGCTAGCCATAGTCCCTTTCTTTCAGAAGCTGTAACATTCTGAAGTTTAAAACAAAAATCTTAACTGTAAGATTTAGGAAACCTATGAGCAGGAAATGCAGAGCTGAAGCAACCCCATACCTAAAGCAACGATTTGTCCTGTGTACATCATCCCTGACACTGGTGAGGTACATTAGGAAATTAGAGAAAAACAGGTAACTAGACTTTCAAAAGGCTCCCTGTAGGTCAGAAGGCCGAAGAAGCTCTGTAAGACATTTACTTTTAGATTTATTTTTTTTTTAAAGAACTTTATTTGACAGAAGATACAAATAGAAATAAGCATGCTGGTCTTTGCTTATAGCTAAAACTGTTGGAATATTTTGGGGTTATCCAACTCCAAGTCTTGAGAAACAAACCAGAGCAGTAACATTCACATTCCTGTACTTTCTTATTTATTATTCCTTCATTATTAATAATTTATTTGTGCAAAAGTTAGCTTTAGCCACATCTTGTAGCCTGCTTAATTATCCTATTTCTGTATCTCTATATTTTTTTAATAATGTAGCTGCCATTAACAAGACCAGTGATATGAGTGGTCAAGATTATACATGTTATCCTTTACTCTATATGATCGATGTAGTTCTGGAGATAAAACTGGAGTTGCTGTATTTACATTGACAAGAAACAAATTATTCAAGAAAATATCTTACTCAAATCAGTAGGGGTATTGACCAACTAATGACTTTTATTTCAGAATTGAACTTAAATTTTCTCTTGAGCTGCTCTTATATATATTGCTGGCACCAGAGGTATTTCCAGTTTTCCATGTAATCCTTACCTTCTAGCTTGTAGTGGTATAGCAGTGGCTGAATGTCAGTGTTAACCACCAAGTCCAAGTCAGTCAACTGTTCTCAATAGTCTAGCTAATTAAAATTTCTTTCTGTCTATCACATTGCTCATTATCTAATCCAAATGAGAACTGAGAGGAACATTTGTGATGATATATTATTTATTGATTTATCAATAACAAACAATGCAATTGCCATACATCAGTTATAACACATTTTTAGGCGGTTACCATATGTCAGCGAGTTTATCGATTTTTATCTTGTTCAACAAATGTTCATTATTAATTGTGACCATTGGTACAAAGTTAAAAGTGTCAATACAAAAGCCTATCATTTCTTGGTATTACAGAATTACACATGTCATCGTATTACTGGTAATTCCTCATTAATACATCAGCTTTTTACTTTCAGAGAGAAGGGAGAAAGCAGGCTGTTAGGAAAGTAACGTGTTAATGACTACATTTAAGTAGAAAAGGAAGTTTTAAACAGTTATTTATTTTACTTTTTCACAGGAAACAAAAACTACATTAAGATACTAATACTGAAAAAGCACACTCAAAATTGGGAAATACCATAAAGAAAGTTGTCTGTTTAATCTTAACTCAGGGTTCTTTTCTATAGGCATTATAATAAAGTCTTTAATTGTATTAGCCTAACCTGCATTTTTATGTTCAGGCAGTGAACAAGATGGTTGATGCCCTGAAAATAGTTGTGGATGTCAACTTAATCATATTATATTCAAGACCTTCATCTTACTTTTTCAGATATTGGAAGCTATAAAATTAATAACTGTGGGACTTGAGAGCACTAAAAGACTGAACTTGTTAAAATTATTGGGTAGAATTGCTATGCACAAAAATTGTTTATTTGACAAAAAATGTTTCTTGTAAGGTCGTTAACTTTATGGAAGATTTGGATAATAAATTCAGAGAGTACTTTTTCCTTCTGATGTAGTTGAAATCTTTTGTTCTCAGCCGCTCAGCAATTCATCATGCAAGTTTATAATTTCAGTTTTATACCAAGACTGAAACAGCAATCTGGTTTTCAATGGGCTTTATTCCTACAGTTAAGGCAATGTAATGCCAACTTAGAAATTGTATTTTATATCATTATCTGTCACAAGATTACCTTATGATTCAAAGCAAGTCACTTAAACCAGACTTTTGAGAGGAAAGATGTTCCTCATTTTCTGCGTGCTTATCTTGTCATAGCAAAGTTTTTATTTACAAAAATGCAGCAGAGTCACAGATTCAGCTGAGACTAAAAAAGTTGGCCTGTGAAAAAAATAAAGCAATAGCCTATGAAAATCTCTATGTTGATAATTCAAAATTGGGCAAAGGCAATCTTAAATCTGGCTTTTTCTGAAGTTTGAGTTTTCTAAATGCAGTTATACTTAACAAATCAGTTTTATTTAAAAACAAATAAAATAGAAAATGCAAATATCCTCATTCTGAACCACTGGAAAACAGCATCAAAAAACGGTTGGAACACCAGCAATCAAGGGACAATTACATTGAAATTACTACTCATGTCTGAATGTTTTATGGCTAATTCCTAGCAGAAAAATCAGTCTCCAGTGATTTGCCTGGGATTTAAAGGGAGTGCATATGATAACGTGCAGAACTTTCCACCCATTTTATGTACTAAGCTCTTCTTTTCTGCTGCGATAGTCCATCCAATACCAGTCACATCCCATATCAAAAGTGAAAATACCAGATCAAACTGTCTATCCTCCTGTTACATTTCCTGCCTCCAGGATTAAGTAAATACTTCATAATTCTGAGGGATGCAGAAACACCAAAGCTGAAAAAGCATATAAGATACTGCTACATTTAAGCCTAAAACCTGTATTTAGTCATCCAGTTAAGAGAACCACATAAGGGCATCTCTCTCTGAGCTTTGGCCATCTGGAAGTGATTAATTGTTCGCCTCTGTTATTCCTCTGACCCATTCTAGATACACATTTAAAATGGGATAAATTGTGCAGTAAAGGTTCCGCTCCCCCTTCACTGCCTGCAGAGGAAATCTAGATGACTAGCTTAGAATAGTTGCCTCAACTGTGAAGAGCAAAGTAACACGATGTGAACTTCAGCCAGCTCCCACTAGCACCTGTCTAGGAGTGGAGGGACAAAGGAGGACTATCTTCCTATACAGAATGAGTAACGTGATTTCATATATTGTTTTGGCATAGGAACTTGCTGACATTATTCAACAATCAGTTTGCATTTCTTCCTGTGAATGGTACTTTTAGGGCATTCAGGCATTTTATCTGAGTGCAAATCTTCAGTGTTCTTTTGTCTCTGGTCTTCTTCAGGATCTGGGATATTCTCAATTTTTCCCATTCTGCTATAGCCCTAGTAGTTTAGCCACTGTTATACTGCAATGAGACGGGAGGAGACAGAGGCCACGTCACTGATGATTTAACAGTGGTGAGGGAAGAGGAGTAACTTTCTTTAACCTGTCCCTTTAAAAAATAATAACAATCTGATCATCTTTAATACATTACACTTACTACATTTCCAACGATTTCACTGTGTGGATTTGCTCCTTCAACAAAGAAGTGAGCTGAAAGAATTACTTACAGCCTACTTACATCCTACCCGAAAGTACCATTTTTCAACAACCTTGTCAGCCAAGATTAAAAGGCAAAGAAAAAAAAGATGTCACTAATAAAATGATCGCTTTCTGACTTTGTTCTTACCTCTTGTCAATTACTTTGAGACCTTAGTACACCTCTTTTTTCCAGCAACAAGGAAGTAAAATGCTTATGGATAAGGTGTGATTTTATTATTTTTTAAAAAAAATTTTTGCAGCTTTAACAATTTACCCAGTAGCTGTAGGTGCTTCTCACCTGGAAGCACCATCCATGGTGCAGTTCATGTCCTGGTGTCCCACAAGTTCTAGCTCTGGTCTCTGAGCACTTCTGGTACTCCTTTTCTGCACAGGGAATGCAGAGTAAATGGTCAAGTGTCACCCGCTGAAAGTCCTGAAAAGAAGAAACAACCTGGCATGGACTCAACACCCACAGAATGGTAAACAACACATTTTCTTGAAGTAGCCTTGAATGTCCGTGGCTATATTTTGGCATGCTCTTTCAAAAGTGGCCTATGACATTTTAAACTCCTTCCTGTTAGCTGAGCCCTATGAAGTATTTTGGTTCATTTTTCTCCTCTCTCCAATACACAAGGGTTTATGAGAAAAAATAGAGATAAAACAGTAGTACTTTTCTATACAGTAACAGTAATCAGCCATTAAATGAGACTGTAGGTTTTCCTTCTCCTTTATGTCTAAAGATTTCTCATTGTAATTAACTGATAACAGCAATAATTAAACAAACTGTTCTACCAAACTAACACACCTGATGAATTGTGTCGATAGTTTTTTTTTTTCTTATTGCTCATGTGTCTGAGTGACCAGCACCAAGCAATTAATAGCGACAACCATAGGAATTATACTGCATGTAACATTAAAAAAAGGTTGGCAATCCGAGCCTGAATTTCCAGTGCTCTTTGATGCCCTCCATGGAAACAATTTATTCAAATAAGTAGCACACAAGCAGTAAACATGATCAGCAGGAACTCATCCTCCTGCTTTTATTAATATAAAATACTGTTCCTCTGTTTCATCTGTCTGTTGGTATTTGGTTTTGCTATCACAATCCTCTATTCAAAAGCTGTGTGATAAAGTGCCTGTTTCCTGTAAAATCAGGCTAGGAGGGCAAATAAACAGCTTTCAGTGGCTGTTTCACTGAAAATGACGGGATGAATTAAAGGTCTTTCATATTATATGCTTAATAGCATGGACACTGAAACTCAGCTAGAATATCTGATAGCTACAGAGATCTCCCTAAGGAAGAAGAAAAGAACAACATGAAAAGAACTTTTTTGTTGCAATATGCTTTTCTGTGATGGTTAAGCTATCCACCTTCAAGCTTTCTCACAAAGCACAAGCCTCTGGTTCCTTGTTTTGACTGAATCCTGCAGCTGATAACTTTCCATGGAGGGGCCTGAAGGTTTGTTGAATGTGAAGCAGTTGAGCTCTAAACTATTTCTGGAAGAAAAGGAGAAATCATAACGTGAGATGGCTGATCATCACAGTCATAAGTGAATATGACAGAGGAATTGCTTTAACATTACATATTTGAAAATAAATAGAAGTGTGAAGAATGAAAGCAAATCTCTTGCACTGATATAGTCAAGTCTTTTTCTTTCCTTATCAGCTTCACATGGAAGTGATTCACTTTTTTAGCTGGGTTAGGTTTCTGACGGTTTGGTGAGCTGTCTCAGAGGCTTAGCTGTGCAGTCCAGCCAGACTGAGGGAAGAAGACAGAATGGTAGAGTTGAAAACAGCAGAGGAAGAAAAAGAGAGTAAAGGAAGGGGACAATGGGATTTTCCCTTTTACTGGAAGTGCTGTTAGATCAGAGCAGCTTTCATGTCAGACTAGAATTAGTAAAGTTTATTACCTGAAAGGTGTGAAGACCTCACCTTAAAGGCAAACGGATGATAACTATATATTTCACTGATCCATTTGTCAGCCTCTCTCTTCAAAGACAACAGTTGTTTTATTAAGCTTTGTGTTTCAGTGTTAAAAAATCCTTTTTTGCTTTTGCCATAAGGTTTGCCAGAAGATGTTTGAGAAACATCTTAGCAGCAAATTCATGGAAGGCTTTTATTTTGCTCACACTGGTGGTGCTGAACTCTGGAATAAGGGCATCAGCCCCTGGAAATGTTTCTGCTTCTGCTCTACAAAGCTGCAGAGGCATGTCTGAAGGTCAGTAACACCATGTACTGACTAAAAACAGAGTCAGAGTTAGCACACGGGTAAATTGCTTGGTGGCCATCAGGGCAATGACAAGACCTGAGACTTGCATGAAACCTTCAGAATTGTGTCAGTGATAGGACAAACACTACGGATGGCCTTGCAGTTTAAGGAGAGGTATATCTGAGAAAGATCATGTAAGTGAGAAGTAAGTAAGAGGCCAAGAAATTTGAAGGAAATGCGTCAAGGGTTTTGAATAAAATTGCTGTAAATATTAGTTTGTGTGTATGATCTATGAACGGAAAAGGAAGGTGGTTGGGTTGGTTTTTGTTTTGGTGTTTTGTTTTTTTTTTTTTTTGAGGTCCAGTAATATCTTTCATGTGTAGTATTTCTTGACAAGGAGCTGCAAGTATATTTACATTTTGCCATTTACTGGAAAACACATAAGGTAGGACAGAGCAAGATCAGCATCCACTTTTTCTCCAGAGCAAATGCTTTCTCAGCAATACGAACCATCTCTTTTGTGCCCTCAGAGAGGCAAATTTAATCCAGTGTTCTGAGACTGCTTGTTTCCGAACGTTTTATTCAGAGTGGAAGCAAGTGATTATTAAGAAAACTGATTAATCAATTGGTACAAGTTTATGGGAAGACTCATTTGACTTGGCACTCTGGGGATGCTGTACTGTAGCTGTATTGCAGATTTCAGAGCTCAGAGAGCAATATACACACCAAAAAAGAGAATGAAGCAGTTTGTTTGCTTGTATCCACCATAAAATAACTTTATTAGGAATAATTAATAGCACTTCAAAAATAACAATCTTAAAATAACAGTTTCCAGTCATAGAAATAATTCATTTTCTACTAAGTGAGGAGTGTATGTGGCAAAAAGCCTGACACATTATTACATTCCTCCAGCATTGTGGTTCCCATCATTTCTTTGAAATCCATACCTTTCATGTACAGTTCATTAACACTGATCAAAGCACGTATCCTTCTAATAATGTCAATTCTTCCTTGTAATCTTTTGTAGATGCTTTACTTCATGTAGTATTTTGGAGGCTTTTTATCCTGAAGTCTCATTTTTAATGTTTGGCTATGGTCAGAGAAGTGACAGTCTATAAATGACACCTTGGTTTACTCTATTTATTCTCCCTCAATGATGTCCATAGCGAGTTTCTCACTTTACAAGTCAAAACAAGATTTTTATAACTGCCAATACTGTACTTTCAAACTGCTGCCTACAAAATCAGCTGTTTGCCTCACTGCAATGCCTGTGCTAAAACACATTTCTTCACGCCATATAACATTAACTTTAAAAAGTGATTTCTAAACTTGCAATCAAGATATTACATGTACAAATCTCAGTAATGACTGAAAAGCTGCACCTCTCACTGAGCAGCAAAGTGTACAGGGGTCTGATTTTTATATAGGCATATCTGCTTTGCACATTGGAAAGACTGAAACTTGGCTGTTTAGCCGCTGCATCTGGCTCTGATTCATTTTGATTCCCCATTAAGGTGTTAGCTAGGTATAGCCACATCTTTTATTGTGGGATTTCAGTGGGGTTTGACAATATGATGAATATCCTGAACCAACATTTGTAGTAATGGAAAGTAAGAAAAATACTTGAACTGGGTAAGATGAGGTCAAAAGTGACAGTATTATTAGCAGACAACACTCTGGAGGTTAAATGGTTGATGATAAAGAAAAATATATTAGGAAAAAAATAAAGATGACTGAAAAACATAGAGTCAGATGGGTATTCCTGCTCTGCCAAAAATTTTTTTACTAAGACTAGTTTTGTTACCTTCTCTGGTAGGGATCGGTCTTGATCTCCTTGTTCCACAAATTTTCTGTTGATTTCAGTGGCACTGGTGGTACATATAGCGCTTAACTCTGCATTAGAAAAGATAAGCATAGGTTTATTTCCTTTTCACTCTATTATTTAAAAGTATTTAAAGTTTAATCATTAAGAAAGAGAAAAAAAAAACAAAAACAACCTTTGCAGGCAGAGACTGAAAGAGAAAACAAATCTTGTGAGTGCAAAAGTCAGTAATTATTTACTAGAGGTCGAAGGACAATGCATTCATTTTGAAATGGCAACATTTTTTGATATAGGTAACTGTAAGTAATAAGTGCTTTCTGAAGAATCTATATTTATTTTTTCAGGATGGCTTATTTTGTCATGCTTTACATACATTAGCATGAGCCTTAGTAGGGAATCAACAGTTTTATGTCTACTAATAAACTTCCTGGTTCCAGATTATTATTCTGTTGTTAAACTATACACCATATCATTGAAAGGCATTACAGAGGTTTCTCTGCTACTTCTCTTTACTGTTGTTGTAAATAATGGTGTTTAGGGTGAAGCTTAAACCCTCTGTTTTGCCAGTGATAAAAAAGATTTCTTGAAAGGTTGTTTAACATTAATATTTCCATCTACGTCACCTTTAAAATTGTGTGCCTGTGAAAAAGTATGGTAAAAAGAGAGTTATTTTAGTATGCAGAGAGGTATGTTAACTTATGGAAGAGCTTGTAATATTTAAAATGTAGAATGCGCAAAATGTATATGTATTATATATACCTATTTATATGACTAAAGAATTACATCTTATGAGCCTGTGGATATGAAGAAATATAAAGACAAATACAATAGCAAGGTGTGCTCAATATCACTGGTTATGTAAGAACTGAAAATATTTCAGTGATATTCCCATTTTACCATACCCATAACCTTCTAAATGTTTATCATAAAGATTTTCCATGCATGTTTTCTGCCTGAAGAGATGTGCTATTAATTATTACTGCCATTTTTTGGGGGAAAAAAATAAATAAATTGGTCTTCTGTGAGGCTAAGTGTGATAAAAGATAGCTTCTGCCCTTTGAAAGAAAATTTAAATCTCATTTTCAAATGAGGTTTCAAAAAAATGGCTGAAATTTGGGACTCTGTAACTGGGCTGAACATAAAGTTGTTTGTAGGAGTTAGTGATGGGAAACAGCAGGTCAACCAGATCGGTATAATGACTCCAGAAACATATATAGGTTTGGCTAGCATATTTTTAGGTTTTTGGAGACTGACCAAGCAGTATTCAACCAGTCATCATCCCCATACTGCGAGACTCCCACCCCGGTTCCCTTTTGAGAAGGGGGTCTTGAATCCTTCATACAGACAGATGATGCCTCATGCAAGGAATGTACTACTCTCTCTCTTGTGCCATTACTCTTAAATTCAAGGGGATGGAGACACAGAATAGCCCAGACTTTAAAATTAGAGCTGTCATGGTATCTACATATCTGGGCACCTCCAGAAACTGGTGTAGTTTTCCTATAGCTGTGTCACGACTTCTAGTTTGTTGACAGACTAATCTGTCCTAACGAACAGTGGTGACACTTCAGAGCACTGGATGACTTGCTTTTTTCCATCAGTGACTCCCTGCACGATCAAGTAAGAGCACTACCTTGCTTTGCTGGAAGCCCATTTTAGGTTTCCTGCACTGGAAGAAGGTCCACACATACTGATCTTCCAGCAAAAAAGGAAAAGTGAAAACCAGCCTAATAGCTCTCCGGGACTGAGGGGCCTGCACTACAGTCTGAAAAAAGAAAATACCACAAGCTGATTTTTTAAAACTGTGTTTCTGTTTTCTCTGGTTTTGATGTACTGACACATATAGTTCTTGACAGCGCATTAATCCAATATGCAGCAGGATGCTTTCCATTTTAAGGTGGGTTTTTTCCTTCAGAATCTGGTATGCACCTTGGCCTCCTATGTCCGGCATGGGAGAAATCCACACCAGCAGATGTTTTTTGCAGGTGAGGCAGTAAATTCCCAATGTCAGAATCAGTAAACTGCAAACTCAAGTCAAAGAAAGGCAGAATGCTCACTGGATAGGGCAGGTGGCTGTAGGTACAACCTGCCCCTGATCTGCAGGGTGTGTTTTTGAAATCACAGCACCTCTTCATAACCTGGGTTCTACTTGTTTTTCATTTTTTAGGTCAGTTGCCACACGTGAGGAGTGTGTGTGTCAGAAGAACATCCCTTGAAAAGCACTGTGTGGAGTCCTAGAAGCTTTTTAACATGAGAAGGCAGGAGAGTCCAGGCTTCTTAATATTTTTATAAGTCTGTATTCGTTTCAGTAAAGCCAATGTTATTCTCTGTCACACAACTGCTATATCCAAACAAGTATTTAGAAGATAAAAGGAACTCACGCTTTAGAAGATAATCAGTCTCTTGGAGATCCTGACAGTGCATGTAATGTAAAAATACTGTTTTCACTGAGAACTTAGAAGAGACCCCAGGATGCAGTAGATAATTCTGCCTTCCAGATTTCCCTACAGCAGAAGCCTGTCCCTCTTGATGTATGACACAGACTAGGAGCTTTCAGTAGTTCCTACTCGACATGGAAATAACAGATGTGAGTTTTAACCTCGAGATAATAAAACCAAGAGAGAAATGCAGCTGCATGCAGAACCCTATTCACAAATCCTGCCCTGAAAACAGAGATGTAAATAAGAGTGCTGGCCCTATCAGCAGTGCCTTTGACCGGCAGGCCACATCATCAGGCAGAAGAAAAGAAACTCTACTCCTAAGCATCTCCTGAGCTTTTCTATTGTTATGGCGTATGTCCTTGCAGAGACCCAGGAGGCCCAGTCATAGTGCTGAAGCCCAGCGTACTTCAGTGCAAAGTGCATCAGGCATACCCACGTACCCTTCTCCTGCTGTTTGTAGGAACACTTGGGAAAAGAAGCAGACATGCATTTCATTACTAGTCCAGCTGGCTTGTAGAGAAATAAATACAATTTGATACCCCATTGTAATAATATTCAGAAATGTACAGAGGAATGCCGAAAAGTAAAATAAGAGTATTGGGATTTATTTTCAGCCTTTCTGTTCAATATATTGTGTGCCATCACACATTATCTTTTATTATACACACAAGTCTCTTTAGAACACTGTTCCTATATTTCTTGCAAACAAATATGGGAGACAGCTCCTTCTAGGTTATTATTTTATTGATGTAGTGCCATAAGTGCACGCAGCAAATGTCCATAAAGTGTTGTTTCAATAGATCTTTTATACTGTGAGCTTTTTCTCGGGTGGTTTCCTCACTTCATGCCTACATAATCATATTTTCTCTGATCACAAGCCTTTGATAATCAAGGCACTAAGTACTGTGTGTTTAAGGTGTCTTTTGTTCTTAAAATGCCTTGAGGAAAAATAAGTATTCATTCCTCTACTGCATTGCTGTTTATTGGGGTCTGACCCACTGAGTTCAATCAGTCTGTCTACAGTCTTTATAAGAAATCCAAGGAGGACCCCTTAGGAGAAGAGAAAAGTTGCTTTTGGCAGAATCCTTTGTGCTTTTCAATATTTTATGAAGCAAAATAAATAGACTCATGAGGAGGACAACGTACACTGGCATTCCACATATTACAGTCCGGTCAGAGAAAATATAAGCTACTTGTTGAGTCATTATACAATGTGGTTTCATAACCGTGATGATCTAAATACTTGACCCATCAGGCAATAAAAGTGGTCTCTTGCAGCAACAGGACTGTTTAAGCAGCATCATGACGTAAGTGAAAGCAACTGCAGTTTCCAGAGCTACCGAGTATGGCTCAACAACCTAAAGCCTTCAGGCTGTGGAGGAAGACCAGAAGGTAGGTCAAAGAACATCTGTCAATAATTTAAATAAGAGAGCAGCACAAAAGAAAGCACAAAACAATTCAAACTACGTGAGAAGGAATGATTTGTTATATAGAATTCATATTAATAACAGGCCATTAGAAAATTAATTAATAAGATTTCATAACAAAAATAAGAATAAAGTTATTAAACGTGCTAATTAATTGACCAGAAGGATGTTTTGCGGTGAGTGGATTTGTAGCGTATGAGGCTGATTCTTTGTTTCCTCCGGAAACAAAGTTTACATTCTATCATGCTAATACATTTTTATTCATGTGCATGTCAGTTTGTTTGTTGTCTGAGAATTTGATATAAGGTTAAAGTTCCAAAGATAATTAAGCTTCTACAAAACTCAGCAAAATAGCCAGCCTGCAAAAGAGAAGTTTGATAAAGTCCCAAACTCAGGTTACAGCTTTCACTTACACCTTACTAAACACACAAAATCCATACAGGGCAGAGCACATATAAGTGTTCCGAATACAGAAAAATTTCACCTGGAGATCACCAGGCTTGAGACACCAAAGTCAGTCAAGAAAAAGGCACAAATGCATAGTCCTTCCTCACAGAAATACATTTAGTCTACGCCCCTTTTGGCCTTTGCCTGTGTAATCTAGCGTTAAAAACAAGTTTCAGCATCTTAGCAGGATGAACCATAGGTAACGGTAGAAGTTATATTTCCAAAGCACCATTTTCTGTAAGTAACAACATGCAGAAAATACTTTTTGCAACTTTGCCTGTCCATCATCTCTCTTTGTAGAGTTCCCTGTACCACAGGTGGTCTCTCTACCTGTAGTTCTGTGCTGGGTGTGGTTCCCCTTATGCCCTGTCCTCAAATGTTTTGACCTGTGTTTTAGCTTTTATACTTTTCTGCTGATCATTCAAGTTACAAGATCTTCCTTTCCTAGAGGAACATCTAGCAGTCTCCGTTATACTAACAACTTGCAGGCTTTCTTCACAGTTCACTTGGAAAAGAGCAAAAACCAAATTAAGATCTAGACTTTCTAATGATGGGATCTTTGAAGACACTCAACATCTATTAAAATTAGTGTAATCGCAGCAGCTACAGAAAGATCCATCTATAACTGTTGCTGTACTTTTCATGCCTGATTAATCTCTTCCAAAGAAATTCTTTGTGTCAGCATTTTGTATTAAAATCTTTATGAGACAGATAGACTAGAGGCAGCATAGCTCAAAGAGTGAGCTGGGCATGGATAAACTCACTCAACACTTTATTGAAACATTAGATGGTATCCATGATGCTCTGTCTAAATAGATGGTGCTGTATGGGTTTAACAGAAAACTGAATTACACTTCAGCTGTAGTGAGAAACTGGAATTCACATGCTGCTGTTCTCAGAAGAATACCTCATTTTGTTTTGCTTCAAACCACTGCTTTGACCGTTGGTCAAGCTTGGTGCAGCACATGTTGAAGACAGCTACTGTGTTCCTGTATTTCACATCTAAGTAAGAAACAATTCATATACAATTACAGCATAAATTCACAGCCCCTTCAACTTAAAAATTCTGTTTAAGCTGAAGAGGAATGACAGCATTGGTCCTGAGATAAAAAATTGCATGCCCTGTTTTCACCAGATTGTGTTTTCTGACTATCAAAGGGGAAGACATTAGATGACAGTACCACACAACGGGCAAAAGTATTAACAAATGGCAGTAAAGCATGTCTCCCAAGCACACAATACGCCTTCATTTTATTTCTTTGAACTCAGGTGTTCTTCATACCTGTGCCTTTCAGATGGGGAAGGAGTGACTGGGAAAAGGCATGGGTTAGGCACGGGATTTAGAGAAACTAATGCTGCAGCCAGCAGGCTGATAGTGACTGAGACACAGCCCACCCAGATTCCACCGCACAGGTACCACACCACCACACTCCTTTCAAATTCAGCCCTGCATATCCTGTTCTGGAACTGAAAGCCAAGGATCTGCTTTCTGTACTCCTTTTCCTCTCTTGGCGTTTTCTCCAGACTTGACCGAAAAACCGACTGAGATTTACCTGACACAGAGGGAGACTGAGGTGCAGTGACTCTGGTCTAGTATTTGTGGTGCCTGTTAGCCCCAAGCTTTCATTCTACGGGTAACACAACAGGGCCTTTAATTAAGCTTTCCAGAAAAGGGATCCCTATTCTTTTGTCCTTACCTGCCTGAAGAATCTACCCTCACTGCGATACCTCTGTGGATCTCTGGAAGCTGTAAAAGGTATTTGGTAAATACATTAAAAAAACCTCCCTGACAAGTTTGTACGCTGCATTGTCATCAGGTCACAGCAGCAAATACTTGCTCTGAGCTTTTGCTGGGTGGTACTGCCATTCAACTGCCTCCTTCTGCTGAGCTTTGGTGTGGAGTGAACAGCAAAAGGATACAGGTGAATTACATGGATATTCAAAGAAAACATGGGAATCCCTGGCTAGGCACAGGCTGAGGTGAACAGAGTAGTTTTTGCCTATTCCCTTTATGCTCCGGCTGTAAATAGTCCATGGTCCCTGAAGAATAATCTCTCCAATATCTCTCAATTGCTGAAAATGGCTGTTGTGAATTCTCTGAGAAGCCCCAATTTCATACTGTATTTGTTGCTTTTCCCACAACTCTTTTCCTTAATGTCTAATAACTAAATAATGTCATCAGGTATATGGACATAGCTCCCACTGGCTTTGAAAGCAAATAAAGAAGGGAAATTTACTTCATCTATGTAAATGAGGCCTTATCATGCTATGCAATACTGCAGACACTAAGGAAGTTATGCTAGCAAAACTCTTTATAGAAGGCAATTCTGCGTAATGCAAGAAAGAAAAATGACAGAAATTTTGAGAAAGGGAATAGGAGTGCACATTTACCCCTTTAAAAGGTTGCAGCCATAAAACCAGTGCTTAATTCCAGAGCTAGATACTAAGAGCAGTAAGCTGAATATTAAAGTTTATTTGACAGTAAACTGATGAACTTTAGGAGTGCAGTGAACTGTGTGCCTTGTATACACATATTAAGCAAAAAACCTTTTGGTAAACTAATATTCAAGGTATGATACAGAGACACAAAAGCAAGAAAATACCCAGGAGAGGCCAGAATTAATGATTTTGGGGTACTAAAACCCAGGTTTTATGATATTATGTATTGTTTCTCAGGCTTATGCAGAACCAACAGTGTCAGCTAAGGACTTGGGAAAATAGCTTGACTGGTGAAAGAGACCTCCCATTAAAGACATTATAAGTACAAAGACATTTATTATAAATATGGTATTTTTAATAACTTCACTCTTTCTAAGCTTGAAAAAGTAGCATCCCCACAATGAGGTTTTGATTTCAGACCATCAGTTGCCTGAGCAGCTTGTAACAATGATGTTTACCATAACTATTGTGCTTGCCAGAGAATGAAAGTCTCCACTTGCTTTTAATTTACCAAAAGACAAAATAGATGATGACATTTATTGTGTGTTTTCTTTTCTGTCTCCCCCAACCCCCTCCAACCCACCCTACTGCCCCCAATAAAAGGTTTGGTTCCTAGATACTTAAATATATTGTTTCGCACACTCTTCTATAGACACCCACCTGTGATCTCTGCCAGAGAACGGCTACCAGAGCAGATGGCTCTTCAGTTTATCCTAATTTGGCCTTTCATATGTTCTTTTGAGTGTGTAAGTGTTGAATGAAGGTGCTGATGCCATTCACATGCCCAGTCCTCATTGTGGATTAAGAATTGCTGCTAGAAAGAAGTGGACATAGTTACTACTTAGCTGTCTTAAGCAATGTCATATCTTGCTCTACCATCTTTCTTCCACAGTGATGCTCTATCTCAATTAGACAAACAAGAACGTTTTCCTCTGATGGACAGGAAACCTGCCATTTTCTCTTTAAAATGCTAAAAGACATTTATTCTATAGAGACACTTCTGTGTACAAATGCACTTAACTGGTAGTTGTAATAGAATAATTTACACATGTTCAGAAGTAGTGGTGCATGTGGGTAAGCATTCGTCTCAAAGGTCATGTCAACTGATACACAAATATCTTCAGTGGTAATGACTTGTCTGAAAGCATTTACAATCAATTGCTTCTTCTTGATACTTGTTGCACTTGCCTGAAAAGTTTCTAGATTATTTGTCTGTCAATCGAGCATTCAGAGGGGATTTTAATGTGGTATCAACATTACTGACATCTCAGACAGTAATTTAAGCACCAGTAAACTTAGGAATAGTCATCAACTAGTAAATATATAATTATACAGTGGTAAGAAGCACTTTGAAGGAATCTTTAGATGACTTCCTTATTATTCTTTACAGGCACAGAAAATTAAAAAGTAACAGGAATACTATAACTTGATTCTCCATTTCAAGTTTAGAAGAATCAGTCCTGACGTTACTTCTAGGGTTGCCAAAAAACCCCATAAAGTTATCTTTATTTCTGATAACTTTTTAACGAAACATTACTTTTGGAGGGCGTGGATAAGACATCTTTCTATGTAGAATTTTCAGTGTTGAGAATTTCTATTCATATTGGGAAAAATCAGCATGTTTCCTAACTATAAAGCATGCATCAGTAGTTACGCCCCAATCTCCTTCACAGACGGTGACAATATTTCTAGTAATGTACTGTTAGGAGATCCCAAAACATGCTGCAGCCCAAGGAAAAATAAATACAGAGAAAAATAGCTTTGCTGGCAAATCAGTCTCTGGAGAAAATGGCAGAAGGACACACCTAAACTACAGATCCCAAAGGAAACTGTTGTAGCAATTCCACATATAAAGATAGCCTATCAATGCCGAATAAAAATTTTTCAACTGCTATAATTTACTTTCACAGAAAAGCTGTCTCTCATGCGAGTAAATCATCTTTTATAATAAAGTCTAGATGTCATCCAGATAATGGGTTCCAAGAAAAGAAGTGATTGTTTTTCAGTGCAGGCATTCCCAGGTTTTATTGGGTCCTGACATTTCTCAAGTATGCTCTAACTCCAAACTTCATTCTGTGTACCATATCCCCATTAAAACTTTGACAGTCATGATTTTCCTTCACACTTTTAGTTCCTTTGGTCTAAATAATCATAGGTCCTCATAAACTGAGATGACAGAATCGTAAAACCAGCTCTAATTAATAATTTTCTTTTATAGTTCAGAAGTCCAAACAGAAGTCTATCATCTTATGCAAATTATATCTTGTATGGAAAAAACTCGGTATTAAGAGACCCCACTATTATATTAAGACAGTCACAAATTAATAGCATTTTCTACCAGATAATAGCACAAAAGTTCCAGTATAACACTGAAAATTCTATATAAACAAGTACTTATCTTTTCATATCATACTCGCTTTAGCAGTCATCCACTCATCCACTACTAAATGCAAAACTATTAACAAAATGAAAACTAAATTTATTAAAATATTGTTTAATTTAAAGTAGCTCCACATCCAAGCTGTACAAAGGAAAATCTCTTTTATCCCTTGCTTTGATGAGTCTGGCCTGTGATCTTGTGAGCTTCTAAAGATGATCAAATTGAGCAAAGAACCCCACGAATCCTAACACAGTACTCTGAGTGATGTCCTTAATGAACACAGCATGAGGTATTTAGGCCATCTTAAGGACAACTGCTTCCATCTAGCTCCTCATATCTTCAAACAGCTATTTAGTCAAGGTACACTGTCAGTCAGATAGCGAAGCACTTATCTAGTAACATCCCCTTCTATGAAGCAAATTAAATTTGCATATCTTGCCATGTATGAAAGTATTTCTGTCACTAGAAAGGTTTTGGTTTGTTTTGGTGTATTTGTTTTTAAATTATTTGATTTTACTATTTCTTCTTCATTTATTATTATTATTATTATTATTATTACAGTTTTATGGAGGAGAACTGAAGGGAAAGAAAGAAGCGAAGCAAAAATTACATGCCATGTGAAAACAATATTTATAGTTCTTCTGTCCCTATTTCTATTGCCAGCTGTAAAATTATTAGTTGCACCTAAGCATTAACTTTTAATGGAATAAAATGGATATCCGGTGTAACACACACAAGCTGAGCAGCCTGAGGCAATGTGTGCACTTGCTAGGAATTGTTCTCAACCTTGCACAGAACTTGCACCTTGCTGCCTTTGTGAACAAGACCTGCAGAGGCTGGAGTATGGTGAAAAAGCTAACTACTGTCTTTGCGCTGATCAGATTTTGCTCCAGCTGCCACCTGCACAGACGACACAGCTGAACTTACGCAGAGCAGCACTGCTCGAGGAGCCGTCTCCTCGCTTGGCTCTTTCTGCAGCAGAGGTCATCCAAAGCCCTGTGTGCTGCTCACCTAAACTCTTGGCCTGGCCGTGTGAGCTTGCAGCTGGGGCAGGGGCTTGGCAGGGGACACAGGCTGTGGTTTAGGTCTCATTACCGGGGACTCTGAGAGGGCTTTGATGGTTGTTTGATCCAGCAACTTCTCCTATTTAATTATTTCTTTCCCAGGACGATGCTGCTGGCTGGCAGGCAGGCAAAACGGGCCACCTCGTTGGGTTACGGCAGGGCACAGGGGCAGCTCTCTTTCACTTGGAGCTGGTGGGACTGTTTTCTAGCATAGGGCGATTCTTAGGATCTCTCGGTTCAGGCAAGTGAATGTAACTTTCAGGCAACCTACCCCTGCTGTTGAATTATGCTGCTGAATGCCTGTGTCTTCCTTGACATCTGCTATGGGTCCACAGGGACCTTGGCAGGAGGACTCAGAAGGCAGCTTCCAGTGGAATGCGTGTTCAGTCCTGCATGTTAACTTTAACTAAAAAAAGCCCTTGGTGAGGTCAGGGAGAGCTTGGTGGGAACTGCAGTGACTGCGGGTATCATTAGCTACTAGGACAACCCGTAGGATTCTGCATTAAAGAAATCTTCCACGACTTTTTCTTTAAGGAGTCCTCACAGGCTTGTTAGCTCAAGGAGCACCCTTTGGCTGCAGGACCAACTCAGCTTCAGCATATAGAGTTACACTCAGATTTTGAGGAGATATAACATGTTTAAAATATCTCTCTCCTGTAATTTGTGCTGTCCATAGGCATATAACTACAAATCGCTTCAGTGGTAGTTTCATGCTACCGCCAGAGGTGAAGCACCAGCATCTTCCACCATCTACCTCTAATGTCACCAGTGTTAAGGCAATGGGAATACGGCTGGATCCTCTGGATGTACCACAGTACTACAGTTCTGTGCATCTGTCTCTGAAGTACCCTGCAGAAGACAGCGACAGCTCTTCTACTTTCATAAAGCCAAACCCTGCAGTTTCACATCTCAGTATCATCTCAACAGTACAGAGCATGACCCAGACATGGGGCTCCCTGCTGGGAAACTGTACTAGTCTGAACTGCGATGGCCTCTTGTGTACCTCTCCAGCGCACTCCGTCTGTGCGCATATTTTGCCTTCCAAGTAACCGGTTCCACTGCCCCTCCATTCAAAACTTGACTCATTTGGACTAGCACAGCTTCTGAACCTTGGACTGATACGGCTAGTTCAATCAAACAGGTATTCCCCCTCAAGAAAACAGAAAAGTGATGATGTGATCATATGATTATGCAGATGACACTTCCCAATCCTTACTGTCTTGATTTTACAGTGAGATTATCATTTTGACATGAATTTTGGTTTCCAGTAAAATGCAATAATAATACTTCAGAGGTACCAGAGAATCATAAAAATCAGGGACATGTTCTATTACATGAAATTCCCTCTGAAGTTACCTCAAGAGTTTTGTCTGTTCAGGTTTTACATAACACTACCGTTTTAGCAGAGTACTACAACCAGTTGAAGGTCACTGTCATATTAGAGGAAGTTTTGTGCTGACATGGAGCTTTACACATACAATGAATTTCCTTTCTTGTGAAACTACCGTGGCACATTATGGGTAATCAATACTGAATTTAACATGTTCAGTAAAATATCCTGTATATCTCTTTCTTTGTGATGTCTTCTTTCTTTTTCATAATGCCACCTTTTGGTTTCTTTTTCACTGGAGAGAAAAATATTCAACCTTTCTTTCAGCTCCAGAGTTTTCCATTTATCCAGAACAGATCTATGCAAATACCCTTGCAGAATCTATGCAAAAATGATATTGACATTTACCGTGTGAGGCCTGCTCATTAAGCTATGAAAGAAGTGCAACAGGTGATATATTCTCTGGCATATAATTTTCTGCTGAAACACACTTGTACCTTCGGATAGGTCAAGCTATTAACAGTCACTGCTACTCAAACTGTGAAGTAGTAAGATTGGAAAGACAACGAGTAAGGATAGTAACCTACAAGATGCTGTTGGTAGAAGGAGTTTGTAGGGACCTAGTCATTGCATTACCTTGTCTGCCAGATTTGGTTCATCTTCTGGCAAGCTGAACAATTAAAACATACAGACTTTTCCTGTGAAGAGAAATGTAAATATACAATTACAATGGAAGGCATGTTATTTCTTTAAAAGTGTTGCTAGCCATCAATAAATAATGAAATGTGACATTGTACATACCTTCTCAAATAATTTCCTGATTATCGTAAGGGCACTCTACTGGATGAACCTTGGCAAGCTTCTAAGTTATGTATCGGGCACTGTCATACAAATTAGCCTTTGCATGCTTCTTGCTTTTGGGGGGCTGGAGAGATCACAGAAAACTTTGTTAGATTTAAGATGGTATATTATACTGCAGTTCACTCTAGGAGTACTTCTAACAGAGACAGTTCTAAGTAGCTGTAAAGATATATTTCAGCGCAGGATATAATGCTTATTAGCAAGAATTTCAAATGCCACTGTCAGCTGTTGCTACTAAATTTCCCGTTAGAAGGAAGAGATCATAAAAAGCCCTCTGGTGCTTTTCACTTTAGTGGAATTCAAAAGTCTAATGCTTATCTAGGCATTTCATCTTCCAAAACAAGTGCTTATCTTTCAATAGACCAGTTACTTAGTAAATATCCATACAGTTCTGTTCTTCACGACTTTATCACATTGTATAGTGTCCGCATTGACTTCAGTGATGTCCCCTGAAGAGTTCAGTAATATTCACCATGAGTGACAAATGTCAGTCTTAATCAGCTGTTTATTTGGGAAGTAATTATTATGCAATGGTTACCAGTGCATGCTACTAGGAATACCTTAAAGGAGAATCAGTCCACAGATGCCTATTTACTCCTTTTTTGATTGAATATGGCAGCTACATTAGGATCAATAAATCCTGTAATCTGAAGTATTCTTGGCATTCATGCCTCTAGGTAGATAGAAAGCGGCTGAGAATAATACTCACTGTATACATTTTCTACATGGATATCAGCTCAGATATTTATATAGCGTATTTTGCACATGAAAACCTGTGCCAGTGAATTACAACTTTAAACACATTCTAAACAGAAGTGTATGAATACGTGGCAAAGATCTATCAGCAACTTTATTGTAAGAAAAAAATTAAAGGTCAGTGCAAGGTCTCCTCCAGTGCCGGTACCCTGGTCAAAGGCTGTGAGGAGCTGTCGACTGGGCACTTGGATAAGTTGGGTTGTGAAGAGCTGCCACGCCAAGCCAGCATCGGCACAGCCTGCAGCCAGTTAATATGGTGTGGCCACCAGCTCTGTGTGAAGCTAATCACACTGGCCCTAGGACTTGTCAGGCTTTGCGTGGACTTTGCCTTGCCTGCCTGCAGCTTTGTTTTATTTCCTTCAGCTGTTGCAGAAATTATCTAACAATCAGGTGCCTACTATCTGAATTGTTTTAGCTTTTGCTTAACTTTGTACAACTGTGTCATGTAATGTTTAGTGTTTTATGT
The DNA here is from genome assembly GCF_015220075.1 of Falco rusticolus. NCBI lineage: Eukaryota > Metazoa > Chordata > Aves > Falconiformes > Falconidae > Falco > Falco rusticolus. Next base: position 118,735,990 of record NC_051187.1, read on the forward strand.
ATTCTTGTGCGATGTAATGCTTATTGTTGTATATCCTTGATCACAAAAAAATCTGTGGCACAGGCCCAGGTGAATACCCTGAGGTATGCCTGTGAGGGGCCGGGAGGGGAATGATGACTGCATTTACTGCACACACAGACCAGGAAAGCTTAAGAGGAAGGTGCAGCCCCTTGTCTAGGTCAAATGTGGGCCGAGAGGTAGTAGGGAGTTAGTGGAGGAAAGTGATGGATATCAGGAAAAAAGAGCATGACCGCCTTGTACTTACACAATCATTTATGCTCCTGGAGTGAAAGCAATGCAGAAGTTTAGCAGGCCATTGTACATGGTCACTTCTGTTGCAAGGCAGTGGCAAATTAACTCTGAGATGGTGCTATTTGACCTTCATCTCTACTACTGCCTTGATTTCCATTCCTCAGTCCCGAGCACTTGGTGTTTTGCTATAAGCTTCTTATAGCACACTCAGGCCATTTCACTCAAGCCACTGTTGCAACAAAAAAGGTGCTCCTTTAGTGAAGTTTAACCCAGCAAAGGGACGTCACACAAAATCCTCTATAGCATACAGGACTTAAATAAAGTCCTATATCTGTTCAAAAAGAAATTATATGGATATGTTTAAAGTATCCAACTTATTTTAAAGCCTCAGAAGTTATATCACTTATCTATCTGCAGGTTAAACAAAATCATTAGTTACAAAATAGCAGCCTTCTTCAAGTATAATTTGAAGCGTTTACTATGGACAAACCTGCAAAATATATCTTATTAAGAGGGATTGTAACTCACCTTCAGGCTCTTCACAGAATTAGCATGTACCACCCAAAATCTGTATATTTAACTGCATTCTTTTTTGGCCACAGAAATGCAGTTGATCTTTACATCTTTTAAAAAAATGTATACAAAACACTTTTGACAGATACAGTTCTAAAATATTTGTGGTGAACTTTATTTTACTGCTATGTAAAGCCACTCAGTCTCCTCAGTTTTCCTTCATTCCACAAAAATAGTAGGAACTCTTATATAAGCCCAAGACAACTTCACTGATTTTCCAGTTCACCTGTTCAAAACCAGCAAACATACAATACTCAAACCATTTTAAAAAGGAAGGAGGAAGAAAAGACTTGACGCCAGGAGAGGAAATGACTGTCAAGAACTGTTGAAAAGTTAAGCTCTATGAATGAGAAGATATACAATGAAAACACTCAAATATTTGCTGAGTGAATTACTGCTGTGAGCACTTAAAATTATATAAATTTGATGCTACTTTTGTGGAAGCAGAAGCATTTTACCTTAAAAAGAGCTATGTTCTCATCTATAAAACTCTTCCGATGTAACTGCTCAGCACTGTGGAGCAATAAGACAGCAGTCCTTGATTTCTTGCAGAAGAGAGAAGACGATGTAAAAGGGGAGCTGCAAGGGGCTGGGAGTAACTTTTGCTCCTGATAATAAGGTAGAGGTGGTCTTCTCCACACCAGCTGATCTTGCAGCAACACCTTTTGCTTTGTTTAGGGCTGCTTGGAGAAGATGTTCTTTGGGAGGAAGAATTCAAGCACAGCCAAGAAATACAGCCTAAAATGTGAATCAGCTCTTGCAGTAGGCAGTTTCATTCAAGGCTGAATGCTTGCATGTGTTATGAGTATGGCGTGATCACCCTTTTTTTCACTCAATTATCGTACATAAGCTTCTACCAAGCACAGGTGTTTTCATCTTTCTCTGCAGTACTGAGTATTACTGTCCAGACTGTAAGCAGACCTGAGATACATAAACTCAGCTGAAAGATGTTGAGAAAACGTGGGACATGGCAAATCCTCCAAACCCTGCCCAAACCATGCCCAAGTGCAATCACACCATGATACTGGGGACACCTTCTAAAACCCACATACCTCAGGCAGAGTAGAAAGATCAAGGGAGACACTGATCATTGCACACCATGATACAAAGATCTTCATGTCAATGCTAAAAGAGTTCATGTGAGTATCAGAAGCAGTCCTGTTCTCAACCTACTATCAAAGCCTCATCATTCTCGCAGCCTACCTCTGGTGTCTCTGATCTACTGCTCAGTGGTGCTCTCCTTGATGAAGTCTTGCTTTCCCGAATAGTAGAAGATCTGAAACACTCCCAGAGTCAAGCATTAAGATTACCTGCCAATGCTTATTTCTAAGAAAAACATGTGTAGGTTGCTGGTTTTTTGCAAGACAGAAAATTTATGAAGATTTCAGCATCTTCTTCCAAAGTCGTCAAACAATTTGGGCAAGCACAAATGGAACAGCTGCTCCCACTGGACCAATGTGACTTCTCCTAAGGCAGATTATTACAAATAGAAATTAACTAACAAACTGCACCCTGGAAAGTTTAAGGAATACTCAGAGTCACTCACAATACTTATAAAAGGCCCTAATGACTGCTCAGGAACTCACGTCAAGGTTAAGTTTAGTAATGAACACCTGACTTGCCTATTTTCAGGTATTGTTCTAAAGTATGTAAAATGCCTTTGCGACAGATGACTGACTTATAATTAATGACTGTTAAAACACCAGTTTGGCTAGAAGTCACGAATGTAGTAAAAGCTAAGGAAAAAAAATGCATATATATATATATTTATTGTACTTTAAGTTGCTATAGTTTTTATTTTAGTTATAAACCGTAACTATGCTATCATCAGAGATTTGGTTGTCATGATCAAGAATTCAATGACTGATGTCATGAGAAGCAAAGCCAAAGTACATATACTAGACTTCGGCATTAGGTGGATATTTTTATACTTATGGAGACATAATAGACCAAAGGGTAAGGAAGGTTAGCAGGAGATTTGAGTGTATACACCACTGCATATCCACTTGAGCGAAAATAAAGTAGGGAAAAATGCAGCGGAATATTGTTTTGAAAGTGGTATCCACTGGGTTCCCAAAGAGCTACAGCTGATTATCCTCCTGAAAAAAATAGGCATGTACAATATTTTTACAAATAGATTGAAGACCCAGGTATTGGCTCTAAGACTTAGCAAACCTGTAATCCAGGAGCTCTTTCCTTGTGACTTTAAAAAAAGAATTCAAAGCAGTCACAGAATAACTATATTGTCAAATATCTCTAATTCTTCAAGATGGGTATATATTTTTTATTTATGTTTATACGTATTTATGTATCCATAGGTAGACATACCTACACCTAGTACCTGAGACGAACAGCTGAGGATAATTTTTATATGGGATTGATATAATTTATAGTCATTTACACAGCCTACTTTCTTAATGGGAAGATCAAGAAAAATAAATAAAGGAAATAAGAAGGCATATTTTATGACGGATAAAAATACTGAGCTTTGAAGCGTATATACATATGTCACAGAAATAAGTAATAATGCATCAACACATGAGATGTTAAATTTCTGGCTTTAGGCTCTTTCCTCCCCAGAACATCCTGTAGCTTTAGATACCCACAAGGGGTGTAGTGTGAGTATGTATATATGCACATATGCTGCCCATCCCTTACTGCATCATATAAATGAATTATGTGGCTCTTACGTTATGCAAGAGCTTGTTCTGCCAAGAGCTCTATATGCATATTTTGTATGTGCAATGAATTACACAGACTATTTTGCCATTGTTGAACTGCTGAGGGGGAAAAATGATGAATGCTAATGAAAAATTCAATAACAGACACTACTGAACTCAATGGGAATTCTGTCATACTCTTCACTGGGACCAGGATTTCAGCTCTGCTCTTTATCATGAGCAGAGATGTTTCATTATTCCCTAATATACCCCAATTCTTCTTTTCCTTCTATACTGTAGGTATACTGGTACCAAGACTTTAAAGAAACTAATGCTTATAACTTGCAAATACTTCCCTCCTACTGAACTCGACTGCAAAGCTCTGAGCTGAGTTGAAAAAAAAAAAAACAAAACACTAGGAAAGTGACCCAACTGAGAAATAGATTACAAGAAGAAAGGGGAGGCATTTTCTCATAAAAAGGACAGTATGTGCATTAGAGCGCACATCACATTATTTTCTTTGTGTACATCCTGTGTTTTAATAAGTTGAGGAGTGGTTATTCCCAGAGGAACTGTAGAATGATATATTAGTTCCTCGAAGGAATTTAGAGTAGCTGTGCATCTCTTAAGCTGCCTTCTTTTTAAACTGCATACATCTAGCTCTTTCAGGTTCCACGCATACCTTTATCCTTTAATCCTTTCATCATTCTTGTTGTCTGTCTTTAGAGCTTTCAAGAGCAGTGAAAAACAGCATGCAAAATTCTGGTTTTGCCAGAGATTGGTAAAGTCCTTGGTTGTTTCCCTAGCTTTACATAAAACCTCCTGATCCAGTTAAGACCTGATCCAAAGCTGTTCAATTCGGTTTGGATCAGGCCTGTTTGGTACCATGGGTTACACACCAAACTCTCCATGGAGACATCAGAATGCAGATTATACTGGATTTCTTTTTTTCCTCTGACAGTATCTAACTGCAGCCTCCCCTCTGAAAGCCACATGCCTGACATTCCTAAAATAAATACCTCATTTATTGACTGGTACTAATTCCTTAGTTTGTTACCTTTGGCAACCAATTACACTGCTTAAATTTAAAGTCTTTATCCTCTGCTTAGAGTGTTGACATACTGGAAAGAGTTCAGAAAAAAAGTCACAAGTATTATCTAAGATCTGGAACACTCATTTTAGACTGAGTGATTATTTCGGTTAACACAGAGAAGGGTACCAGATGAATTGCTCCTGATCTACAGGAACCTAAATGGGGATAACGTTTTTAATAGTAGCATGCTCCATAGTATAAGAAAATCTAATGACTGGAAAACACTTGGGTGTTTTTACCAAAAGAGGCAAGAAACCCTCAGAATTATTTGCTTAAGAGAGTGCACATTCTTAATTTAGAAAAGCTTAAATCAAAAGATAGCCCATAGCCTGTGCAGAGCTGTTGTCCTGTTGCAGGACTGATTTGATGAAATTCTGTGACCTATATAAGAAGGAAATCCAACTAGGTTTCCTTGCCCTTATTTTTTTTTTAAGCGTGTCAAACTGTGTAACCTATCTGCACCTTTTCCTACAATTTTCATGCATAAATATGTCAAAATCAGTAAACATTTTATTTAGGTTTCACTTTTATCAATTTTGCACTTTAATAACAGACCGTGTATGTGAAGTCTTTCTCTATTCGGGAAATCAGCTTAGGATCAGTCCCAAATCTTGGGCAGAAAGTGCATCCTCTTATGTGAGACACAGAAATTGAGTCAGTTTTATGACTGGTCAATAACAGCGTTATTCACAGTGTGACCTCTTTTTTGAAACATAATATAGAGAAAGCAATTTGTTACATGTCCCCTCTTAACTAAATAGGTTATAGAGACCACTATTATTGATTTATTCCAGATTGATATTAATTTCTTGCTGCACATTTACTCACTCTAGGATCCTCCTAATATGTAATATTTAATACCTATGCCGAATTGCCATGCTTCGTATGTGCATGAATCTGTTTAGTTGTGGTAGATATGCTTGCATGACTCTTACTCACAGCTAAGGGAACATTCAATCTACAGTGTAAAATGGCAGACTATAAACAAATTTTGCTTTAAACGTTTGAATTTATTATGGATACATGCAAATCGATATAAATAAAAAATAAAAGCAAAACTGTAGCAAAAAATCTTTGACTAGTCCTCCTTTCTCCCACATTTCCCATGCAGAGTGTAGATGACACTGTGGCATGAATTGGAGCTCTTTAGCCCATCGGCCTTTGAGGGGACACAAACAGCTGCTCCTGCAATCAAGAGAAAGCAAAAACTGAGCAAATCCTACATGATACTATCTTATACCGTCACCTTTGGAAGTCCCTGTAGATCTGGACTTGGAGTCCAAGAAATGGTCAAAAGATCTCCCAAGCATTTTTTACTTTGTGGCTGACCAATAAACCCCAACAACAGAAGGTGGCTCAGAGGAGATGGGCAAGGGCGTTGTGCCTGGGAAGATCTGGGAACAATGCTGGGTGTGACTGATCACAGCAGGGCAAAGAAAACTGATTTAATCTCAATACAAAGGGGAGCAGAAGGTGGTCTTTATTTTAGGTAAACAGCTATCAGTGATGGAGTGGATCAGAGTTCATCAAGAGTGTGAATTCCTCCCGGAGTTAGCCAGACCAGCCTGGGAGGAGTGTTTAGGTGCCTCAGTCCCACTCGGGCTATAAATCTGAACACTTTAACACTAGAATTTCCAAAGAGAGCAATGGGCTTGAGCTGCTTCAACCCATGTCTTCCTTCCTGGTGACTGGGGACACCCAGCACTGTGACAGTGAGCACGTTGTAGAGACCAGTAACGGGGACCAATTTGGTATTGCAATTGAACTGTCTATTGCAATTACTGTGTTTTGCTAAGTGTAACTTACATTTGTATTGTGATTTCAGTATGTTCTGTATCATTCTGACAAATCAGAAATCCCATGTAATACCAAACGTCTTCAAACAAGTAAATCTGATACTAAAAGTTACACTCCATGTGTGGAATATTTTAAAGAACCCAGTCAGAGAGTATTGGACTCTAGCAGACTTACAGGAATAGCATACATACATCTGTCTACCCATCTGTGTCTGCTTGCGCATGCACTTGTAGGAGTAGTAGTAAATTTTTTTCCTAAACTTGTGCAAAGAGAGATCTCATCTCATAATATTTTAAAGCTCCTCAACCAACTGAAGAAGCAAGGAGACTACAAAAACAGAGCCAAAGGAATCTTATTCTACAGATTTTTGTATTGTTTTCTTTAACTGAGCAGTGTCATTTTAACCAATGCTGAGTAGAGTCAGCTTCATTGTTCTTTATATTCATTTACTTACTCAATAGCCTCAGACACATACTAACACAACAGCAGAGTTTTATACTGACTCAGGTTTTTATTTCATGAGAAAGCACATGGATTTTCTTTTCCCATTACAAACCTAACTGAAAACCCAAAATGTACAAATCTTCCATGAAATTATATTAGAAGAATACTGTTTCAGGTCAATCAAACATTCTTTTTAGATAAAACTGAAACATTTTGTTTGAAATTTCAGTTTTGTACACTTTTTACTTGGATTTGAATTATTTTCATTTTCAGAAGTAATTATAAAATGAAAAATCCCATTGATCCAAAAATACCAAAAAGGAGTGTTGCCATGCTGTCAAAACACTTTGTATTTTAGGCAGATTTTACATTCTTCATTATGTGTGTCTGTTAGAATCTTTTACTAAAAAAGTTTCAATGGGAAATGCCATTACTCTCTAACTGGATATCCCCAGGGTAGGTCATTCAGCTCCGCATAATACACTTAGAGTTTCCCCCTGTAACATCATTTTTGTTCCATCCAGATAAACTCCAATCAATACACAAGACCTCATGAAGCATTTTTTTTTTTTTTTTAAAAGGTGGGGAGCAGATTCTACAGAACCAAAAGTATCAGAGTGAAGATGTATGCATCCACATCACTGTTGTAAGGTATTCTTTTGCAATATATTTACTCTTTTAAATAAAAATCCTTTTAAAGTATATTCTGAGTAGGATCTAAAGGAACGCATGGCCTGTGCCTCATTTGTCTCTCATTAATATCCTCAAGCATGCCCTCCATGTCTTTTTTGACAGTGCTTGAGTGTTAGTATGCACCGTGAAAGACATCATGCACTATAACAGTGGTCTTCTGTTTCAAACACAATGGATTTGAACTAAGGGAAAACAAATTATTTTCCATCAATACTAATTTCAGATAACGTTTTTCATATCTCCGTAGAAGAATGCTTTAGTGAGAGGTTCAGTAGGATGCTCTCAGAGCAGCATGCTTGCATTACATTTTGTAACTCCACTTGTCATTCTTATACTATGTGGCACTTCCTTTTTTCCATTTTGTTGAGTAGCCGGGGGGCTACTTGCAATATAAGCATTATTCAGCGTGAGAAAGAATGCAGAAAATAGGGCCCTTGTGGCAAGTTTAGCACAACTCTGGCCCATTGCTTATAATATTCTCCACTTTCATCTTTTTCCTTTATATTGAAAACTAAGGAAAAGTAGTTTTGAACATTTTTCATCCATCTTGGAGTCCCTTTGTTACTTTTCAGTGGTCTCTTTCTATTCTCTCTGGATATTTCTAGAACCCTTTTGTATTTCTTTTACTCACCTAGGTAGCATTGTTACATTTGATTTTGCTTTCTTTGCTTCCCTTGCTTTACCTCTGCTTTGTTTGCCAGCTAGATTCCATTCCATCCTTTCAATCTATTCATGTGTTGGTTTGGAGGGGTTTGGTGTGGTTTTTTTTTTCCTTTTTCCCCAGGGTGAAATGAATAATGCAAATTACTGCTACCTAACAAAAAGAACTATGTAGCTTTAGGTTTAGTTCTTTATTGCTTTACTTGCCTCCCTGCAGCGAGTAGTGTCTTTTGATTGACTTTCATCAGTCTTTGCTTTAGCTCAACAGCTGAATTTAATTGATTGCAGTATTTTATTAAAAGATATCTTGATTTCATAGCTTAAACAACACAAATAGAAAACTACAGTTTCTAGTTTCTGTTTTCTCAAGCAAATGACTTATTTATTTTAGAGTAAGAAAAGGAATTGCTTGTTAATGCAGACATAGATAAAAGCTATTCAAATTCTTATATAGTCTGTACTTCCATTTTCATTCAAATACCAGAGCTTTAGCTAAGGAAACATATACAAAAACAGAGACAACGTTATAAATAAGGTACAGTAAATGCTAAATTGCTGTACATCCATTATACAGCACATCTGGCATGAATGCCAGATCTGTAAGTGATACTTCTTGTGATTAAAACATCTTGATACATTACTAACATTCTACCCCACAACAGTGTCTTTCAACGGAAAAAAAACACCTCGAAGTGCTTTATGAATAGAAAGTAGAACCTGGCTCCAAATATTATTGCCACTTAGCACTTAATTAACTGATGTAGTAGATGGTGAAGCACCTTACTCAAGACAAGGCACCCACCCAAATGTATTTTTCTCTTATGTGGATTCTACCTCTCTGCCTTTGCCAAAACCTATGTCACAGTTTGAAATTCATTCTTGGGAACTCAAATTTGGATCATGTCATTTACAGTGCATTCACAAACTCTTCCCTCTGTCCCTCACCCATTAGATCTGACAGCGTTCCCATCGCCAATCTCTCAACATACTGAAAAATATTAAAATACCCCAGCCTAAACTTTCCAGTACTGGTGCTTCATTCTGGGATTTCTGAATGGATGTAAAATCCCCTATGTAAATGTTTACATATGGATTGAAGCAATGCCTTAAGAAAACTCTAGTCAAGCTACAATAAGGAAATCCTTATTAAAGGGCAAGAGAGAACTGTATCATTCCTGAATTTGAAGAATAAATAATGGCTCTCTAAAATTACCGGTAGGTGAATATATTGTTAAGATATTTGGGCCAATGTTTTGCAATGCAATTTGTTCAGGAATTTCTGTTTGGTTAGGGTTCTGTTTGCTTGTTTTTCATGAAGACAGCTAGCCCCTGCTTTGTAACATTTTATTTCTGTTTCGAAATGATTCACAGCCAGCTTTGGGTTTTTGTACTACAAACAAGAATGCATGCAGGTTTATTCCTTTAACAGATCTGTAGTCCTGCAGCATACAATCGAGACATATTTGTGAGCACACAGCATGTATCGACTTGAACATTAATATCAGAACGAGATCATTTGCAAGTAATGGGGATTTTGGTTCTGAACTGTGATCACCTTCTTGGTTAAGAGAATCCTTCATAGGCTTGACTCTTTGTGTTTGCTCTCATACTTAGGAGCGAATGCAAAATACATCATCTGCCCGTACAAGCTCATGCATTGCAGGAATCAATATTTGATTATTAACATAGCTGAATTTTAAATTTTTACCTAAAAAGGGTAGCATAATTGAGATGTTGTGCTTGAGTAAAGTAATTGAGATGTCATATGTATACAGGTAGGATGTCAGTAAAAGACAAATAAGCTAACAGGGAATGAAACAGACATCTTACAGACAGATATATCAGCCAAGTCAAAAGCTCCTTGGTTCAGTGAAAGCTCCTGGCAACACCATTTAAGACAAATTTTAAAAACATTATAGAAAAATCTCTTAATGTGCTTTGTAGAAGCTGCTGGTTAGTGATGTATTAGATCTTATTTGATTGATTTTTGTTCGGATTAGAAGCATACTGGGTTGCAAAAGGACAACTGGAATACATACTAAAATAATTTATACAGGCTGTATATTGAGAGCAGGTTTATTCATTGTAGAAATAAATCTACTCCTCTGAAACTATCAATTAAAATGGTAGCCATTATTCATGAAAATAAATATATAGTGTGTTATTCACGACAGGAGAATGTATCATGTATAAGTGGTCAATAAATCATTTTAGGGGAAAAGCGATATGGAAAATGGTAGCACTTAAGCTTTCAGTTTTCATTAAAATTGTAACTGCAGCAAGCTGTTCACCAGAGATTCAGTCTCTGCCACACAAACCCATGTGAGTACTCCTTGTTGTTCAGAAGTTTGCAAAAACTTCTACCCCTTTGTCTGGTGCCTGACTCTGCTGAATTCCAAAACCTTCCACAGACCCTGCAAAGGGGCAATGCAGGACCATGCTCTCATATACAACCTCCTGCTTAGTTTTGAAACCCATATGGCTTTGAGTGTGAAACCACAACATGCACCAAGTTTGCCGAGAGTAGCATGTAAAGATTTGCTGATGGAGTCCGTGCTATTAGTAAAATTGTACAATAGGAAAAAATCCATTTTACAGTTTATTTTACTACATTTTCTTATTTTCTTTATCTATTTTTCTTCTTGCTTTATGAAAATACGCCCTTAATCCACCATCAGTACCTAACTGTGCTCCTGTTTAAATCAATAGGCCAGCTACTTTTAGTGATCACACTCTCATTTTCAAAACACTTAATTCCAAGTGCTTTACTTTGACAACATTTCCAACAGAGGTTAAATTTAGTGACAGGGAACATACTGGTGACTCAGATCCTGCTAAGCCACCATCTCAGGCATATGCTATATTTCATATACTATATTATATGTAATACCATGAAAAGATATTATGCCTATAAAACTAGCCCGATGCCTAGGAAACCTAGTTATAGAAAATGTTGCAAATAGGATTAACACTGTAATGTAGTTACATACCAATTGATCTTCTTGCTCCTCCTCCAAACACATCCCATGGCAGACAGTCCTTTTCTTTCCCTGGAGCAGAGAGGTGGAGAAAGGGGCAGAGCCAGAAAACCATGGGTTTCCCCCCGCCCCCCCCTCCCCGGTCGTCAGGTCCCATCTTACTGACAGTGCAGAAGCTCAAAGGCTGCATTACACGGTATCAGCTGCAGAGCTCTCTCCTTCCAGCTTCACTTTGGGAGGCACAGGTGAGCTGCTTCGTCTCCATTTCCTCTGCTGTTAAATACTGCAGAAAGCATTCCTCAACAGGACTTAAAAATCAGCCATATAGATTAAAAGAAAGAAAAGGAGAGGGAGGCAGAAAGCAAGGGTACTAACCACCTTCTAGATTTCAGGCTGAAATGAAAGACCTGATTTAGCCAGTGAGAGTTTTCAAAAGAGCTGGGCCCCAAATTAATGGTTTATGGCAGTAAGGGCCATATGGTAGTTCTTTTTTTGTCTAGTTAGCAAGACTTAATAAATTTTCAAGTCCAGCTTAATTTTATTTGTTGGGTTTTTTTTATTTGGGTTTTTTTTGTTTGTTTTTTTAGCTTTAAATATTTGATTTGACAATCTTTTCTTAGATTTTAATTTTCAGAGGTTGTGGGTGGTTTTGGTTTGTTTTTTAGTCTGTGGGTTTTACCTCTTCGGTATCAAACTGCTGCTGCTAAGTAGAACAGTGTCAGGTTTTACATGCTGTACCGGCAATAGAGCATCACGCAATCCTCCACTGCAGTTTACCTATCTTGAAATCTATCAGCTTTTATTTACAACATGCTCATAGTGCACCGTCATAAACTTGTTCCGCACTGACCTTCTGGCTCAATGAAACTGGTTTGTTGGAAGAAATCAGACTACCAGTTATGTAGCACAAGTTCAGTCTCTGAGATATTTGTTCAGTTGCTACAGAGGCAAATAAAACTCCAAGTGAATTTCATTTGTGCAGGCTCTGTATTACCATCTAACTGACAGACAGCGTAGCTCTTCTCTAGAACAACTCAAATGATCCATCACGTGTTTTAAAAATACTGCAGCAGGTTAGCCCTTCCTACAAAGAAAGCAAAGCTTCAGGAAAAAAGTTTTTCCTTGTCAGTTTGCAAAAGATACACCATCAATGGTTCACATGTCCACACAAATGTAAGTGCTCATACTTCAATATTCTGCATATCCCAAAAGCTTCACATCTATAAATAAACATATGTATTATTTTCTCCTGTTTGATAGTATCGAGAGTGTGCAATCTTAAGTTTGTTTTCCTCCTCCAGTGTGGTAAGATGAACACATATAGTATTATAATGGTATACTGGTTATCTTTAAAACCTAAAACTCCTGCAATTAAAAATCACTGCAAGTAGTAATATGCTAATTAATCAAGGCAAAAGTTACTCCAACTTACTCCAGGTCTCACTATTTCCCAGAAATTCCCTGCATTCCCTTCAACATGAGTCCTTGCAATTTCAGGTTTCATGTTATGAAAGGCCCTATTTTGAAATATTGATTCATTTTTAAGGGATCTCATTATTTTTTTTTCTGGAATCTGAGTTACATGTGTGAAAACACGGTACTCGGCATACGCAGCTGTTGCAAAAGAACAGTGTATTGTGGGCTAAAGCAAATGTGGCATATAAGGGGTTACTGGACAGGTAGCAGTGTTTTTGGTGGTGGTGTGAAAGGACTGAGAAGGTTGGTACAAAAGAAAATCTCATAAGATGAGGTTGCGTGCTATCTTCTCCCAGCTGGCTGAGGCTGGAAGGGCCTCGGGTGATTATTACCGAGCAGTTTGAGTTGATTTGTTCTGGTTTAGAGTTTGTGGTTTTGGAAATAAAGCAAGCCCCAAGGAAGGGGATGCAAAGAGAAGATGTATGGTTAGGGACTTTATTTTTCCTTGTACGGCTGGTGAGCCTGCACAGTGACTTACAATTAGCAATAAAGTCCAGACAGTCTTCGAGCTAGGTGAATCCTTTACCATCAGAAGAACTGAATGCCTTTAAAGTAAAAAAAAAAAGCTTTCAATGAATACCTGCTGAAATTTAAATCTTAATTCATTCCAGCTACGCTTGGGTCTCTTTTAGATTCTCCTTGTGTGAACATTCAAGCAAGCAATCATTGCTTGTAGAAACCAAAATTTAACTACACAGGTTCCATATTCATATCAGATAAGGTTCATTTTTCTATGGAACGGGAAACTAATTGAAACAGCAAGGGGTGGAAGGGGAAATGTTCCAGAAAAAATGTATTGGAGCCCTGCAACAGGAACAACCAAGCACCCACCAAAAGAAATATAACTCATATAAAAAGAAGCATATGTGGAGGCATCCTATGTGACATCAAGGAAACCAAAATACATATACTTTATATATGCAAATGTCCTATATATTATAAATGTTTATTCCTATATATAAATCTATATACATGACATATACAGTCCGCAGCTCTGCCTGTTGTTTTAAAGGTGATTTACAAACATTTGGTGGTTTAGTTTCTGGAGGTTTTTTCTCCTTAAAAAGAGTATTTCAAAAAGATTGTGGATTCTGAAAAATCTGCTGCAAATAAAAGCAAATATTTAACAACCAATTGTACATGCACATGAGCAAGACTGTCAAGGTGATTATAGAGGCCTGTAAAGAAGAATTTTTAAATAGTTCCATATGCAATGTACATGTTGAATTAGTATACCCAAAGGCAACTTCACAAACCAGCAAACCAAGTGGTGACTCACTGGAATGTAGAAAATATCAGAGAAGACACTATGGCTCAAGCCTCATTATTCAAAGATAGATAAGTCACGTAACTGCTTGCTACAACATTATGCCTGTTTCCTTTAGATATTTATCAGACACTAGTTCTAATTCTCGAAAAATTCGGGAAAAAATAACAAAAAAAAAAAGGAAAAGATACCCTGAGAGATCTACTCCAATATAACAAAACAAAACAAAACAAAAAAAAAAAAAAAAAGAAAAAGAGTGGAATATAATAATAAAGCAGCACACCTTTCTTTGATTCCTCTTCTTCCTAATACAGTATGAAGTACACAATCCAGGTGTCCTATAGGTTGTGTGAGTACTTACTCTGTGGACTACACAGTGCCTTCCTCTCTTTTCCTCCTGTCTAGTAATGCAGGCATCTCTGAAGGTGCCAGCAATGATGAGCTTGTATTCAACAATGGCATAAGGAATAGTCTCGTGCTTTCCACCCTTTTGTCACAAGGTATTTCTGCTGAAGAAGCTCAGGGACAGTGCGCTGGGTGGGTACTCTATTCTCGTCTGATAATATAATTCTAAAAGGAAGACATCCTTACTTCATACATGCACGTGTGCACATCATGCTGGAATGATCGGGGGGGGGGAGACCCATTTCCTTCTCACTGCTTCCATACTGGAGATGCCACGCAGCTGAAAATAGCAGCAATGTTTCAACATAACAGATGGCACATTGATTCTCCTGTTACTTTTCCTCAGACTTCTTGGTACCCAGTAAAGAACAGGGATTGTGCTGGCACTGGAAACACTTTCTGAAGTAAAAAGAGTTGCAGCTGGGTCCTCCATTATCATGCAGAGAGAAGCAAGAGAGGGCTATGATTTGACATACACATTGTGGGGCTTGAGTCTGTGCATTTATAAGCACTTTCACAGCCTGCTAATTCCAGTGGAGGTAGCCAATGCCTCTCACTCCACAGGAAGTTGAGCCCTTATTTACACTAATATCAGCTTTTATGGTTTAACATAACATTTATGCCTGTGCAATCACAGATGAGATTTTCAAACCTGAAATTTTTTCACTGCAGATGAATTACTGTAATTATATCTCACTAAAGCAATGACAAAATACTTTCTTAGCTAGGAAGAAAAAGGCTATAAAGAGAAAAGGTTTTTCCATACCTGAAAATGAATCATACTTGTGAATGCATTCCCTGGACGCAGTCAAATTCTGAAACATCATGCGTGGGCAGTATTCATGACTAGGAAGAAGACAATAAACAGTGTAGATACCCAGCCAACCCTTCCTTTAACCAAGTAAATTGCTAGTCTGGGAACTTAATTCTCTTAACAGAGATGACCTGACGAACACAGTCATTAAGACTCCAGAAAATGCCAGGCATGCTGCATCTCCTTAGTGTATTGGCTCTTTTATTCAAACAGTAAAACTGAAATCACTTGCAAACTTTAATAGCAGCTAAAAGAAATACCTACAGGGTAAAGGTGCTAAGAAAAATCATTCTTCTTATTTATTGGATTTTCATATGGGGAAAAAAACACTACAGGATTTGAAAGCGTATTTGTTGGGGAAAAGAATTTGCTAAAGATAGAAAACATGGTGGGGCTTTTCTCCAAATTCCCTTGCTGATAAATGAACAGTAATGCTTAAGCCCTTCTAATGAAGACAAGTTTACCATGGAATAAAGTCGTCAATGATGAGCAGAAAATAGAGCATTTGTAAATACAATGTAACACAGAATGATAAAGCACATCCAATTTATGCAAAGATGTGCTTGCAGCAGTACGATAAATAATATCCGCATAATCAATTACTGGAAGAAAGACAAACTGAATAAATTGTTTTCTGGCAATTTATGGAAAACAAGCCTAGCACAAAAAGGACAATATGACTTTAGTCTTTTAACAAGATTGTCTGACGAGCACTAAAACAAAACTTACTAATGATTCAAAGGACACAATATTTATAACCACCTATTTTAATTACCAATAGAAAATTAAAAGTAGGGCATGAACAAAATGCCATTTATTTATTTTTTTTTAGTTAGAAAGCAGGATATACAATGTAATAATAGAAATATATACATTTATTTGCTTTTCCCTGTTCCTGAGATTCTTTGGTTTAAAAACACATGCAAATTGGAAGGGGTGGGAGAGAAAGCTAGAGAAAAATATATTTGAGGCTTGAGGTTCATCAATAACTAATAGTATATGTATTTGAACTCACTGGTCTCAGTGGCAAACTTTTTCTTGAGCTGGGTGAACAAGCCTTTAAAGAAATTCTGGGAGTACTTTAAAACTGAATTGGGAAAGTCGAAAATTTTATCACCATTCATTTTCAGAGCCATTTACTTTATGATGCTAAATATCCCTATGATGCATGTAGTGGTTCTAGAAAGCTTCAGTAACTGTTTAGTATACCAAGAATATTAGAATGAGTGAAAAGCCATTTAATATCCAGATATTAGCTGTGGAAGACAATGTTACTGAACAGAAACAATTCTCCAACCCCCCACCCCCCAATCAAAATAAAACAAAAAATAAAAAGAAAATATTTAGGAGATGACAGCACCTATAATGTACCTGCCTATAAGGATATTCAGATGTTTGTTATAATCTGCACAAAACAACTAGATTACCAACTTAGAAAACATTTAGCAGTTTATGACCTTCAGTCTGTGCAGGACATTAAAATTCATATAACCTCCATATTCGCTTTCCTTAAAAAGCATTCAATGATGCCTGTAGCACTACTTGCTCTTTTAGTAAATAAAACACTGCTTTTGTTTCAGTGCCATTCCAGCCTTATCAAAACCTGTCTCTTCATTTGTCCATGGAAAACATACCGCCAGGTTCCACCAGGCTTAAGTTTGTCATTTGTCCTGTTTATGTGACACAGGCCTAATTTCATCAGCTAAGCAGATGAAAAAAGAAAATCAATAGTCAGCAGATATGACGCCGAGAGTGATGTTTGATTGCGACTGCGAAGAGAGAGTGTGAAATCTGTCTCCTTAAAATTTGCTGCTGACTTCGGGATTCAGCTGGGCATTTAAACCTACACACATGACAATATCCTTCTTTTGGGGACTCCACATCAAACTTTCATCTATTGCTGTACAATTTCTGTGCATCAAGGTAATCATGCCTCAATAAGCTGTGGTCTGATTCATAGAAAGACTTGGTTGTTCACAGATCTAACATCTCCCCAGAGATTTCACTTTAGCCCATAAGTCTTCAGGAACTGGTCAGGCTTCGCTGCCTAAGTGCATACAGAGCGACTCCCTGATGTCTTTACACCTAATTCAGGACATTAAGACTTCACTGTACAAAGATTTGTGTGCTGAAATGTGGACCTCACAGAAAGACTTATGTACTTAAAACCTGAAAAGAAGTTGCTGCTCTCTCTTGCTGACCCAGGCAGCGATGACACACAAAGGCTACAAAGTGTGTGCTGAGGTGCTTGCACACACAGTCTCCACATTGGAGAATTTATACCTTACACAAAGCATGTGTGTGAGAAGGTTAAAGACTTCCTACAGCTGGGAAATGGGGGACTTCAATTTACCAGGTGTCCACTGGAAATACAGCACAGTGGAGAGGAAACAGCCCAGGAGGTTCCTGGAGTGTGTGGAAGATACTGGCACAGCTGGTCAGGGAGCCAGCACGGGGAGATGCCCCACTGGGCCGAATGGTTACAGACAGGGAAGGGCTGGGGGGCGATGTGGTGGGCACAGGACAACTTGGGCACAGCCACCATGAGACGCTAGAACTTTCTGTTCTCAGAGAAGTGAGGAGGGGGGTCAGCAGAACCGCTGCCTTGGGCTGCCGGAGGGGCTGAGGTTGGCCTGTTTAGGAGACCGGCCGGCGGCGTCCCTTGGGAGCCAGTCCCGAGGGGCCGAGGGCTCCCGGCAGGCTGCACCTTCTTCAGGAAGGAAACGTGGAAGGTGCGGGAGCAGCCCGTCCCCGTGTGCCCACAGACCAGCCAGCGGGGGAGACCGGCCTGGCTGAGCAGAGAGCTGGGCTGGGGCTGGGGGAGGGAAGGAGAGGTCACCGCCTCTGGAGGAAGGGCAGGCAGCTCTGGAGGGCTGTGAGGGTGTCGCGGGGCTGTGCAGGGGTTAGAGAGGCGAAAGCCCAGCTGGAGCTCAGGCTGGGCACTGCTGTAAAAGATAACGAAACCTGGTTTTACAAGTACATGAGAAACAAGAGGAGGGCCAGGGAGAATCTGCGCCCTTTACTGGGTGCGGCAGGGAACACTGACACAAAGGGTGAGGGAAAGGCTGAGGTACTCGATGCCTCCTTTGCCTCCAGCTTCAACAGCAAGACCAGCTCCCTCAGGGCACTCAGCCCCCCGAGCTGGAAGAGAGGGACGAGGAGCAGAACAAAGTCCCCACAGCCCAGGAGGACACGGCCAGTGACCTGCTGCTCCGCTTAGACACGCACAAGTCTGTGGGGCCGGCTGGGATCCACCCGAGGGCACTGAGGGAGCTGGCGCAGGAGCTCGCTGAGCCGCTCTCCATCATTTACCGACAGGCCCGCCAAACCAGGGAGGCCCCAGCAGGCTGGAGGTCAGCCGGCGCGATGCCCATCTACAGGGAGGGCGGGAAGGAGGATCCGGGGAACTGCAGGCCTGTCAGCCTGACCTCGGTGCCGGGGAAGGTTACGGAGCAGATCATCCTGAGCACCATCACGGGGCACGTGCAGGGCAACCGGGGATCAGGCCCAGCCAGCACGGGGTTATGAGAGGCAGGTCCTGCTTCACTAACCTGGTCTCCTACAACAAGACAACCTGCCTAGTGGAGGAGGGAAAGGCTGTGGATGGTGTCTACCTGGGCCTTAGTAAAGCCTTTGACACCATCTCCCACAGCATTCTCCTGGAGAAACTGGCTGCTCATGGCTTGGATGTGTGCACTCTACGCTGGGTTAAAACCTGGCTGGGTGGCCGAGCCTGAAGAGTGGTTTTTGGGCACCTCACTTCAAAAGGTTCTGGATCATGTCCAGAGAAAGGGAATGAAGCTGGTGAAGGGTCTGGAGCACAAGTCTTATGAGAAGCAGCTGAGGGAACTGGGGTTGTTTAGTCTGGAGAGGAAGACACTCAAGGGGGACCTTATTGCTCTCTACAAGTACCTGGAAGGAGGTTGTAGGCAGGTGGAGGTAGGTCTCTTTTCCCAGATAACTAGTGACAGGACAAGAGGAAACAGCCTGAAGGTACACCAGGGGAGGTTTAGATTGGATGTTAGGAAAAAATTACGACCTGAAAGAGTGGTCAAGCATTGGAACAGGCTGCCCAGGGAGGTGGTGGAATCACGGTCCCTGGAGATATTTGAAAACCACATAAATGTGGTGCTTAGGGACATGGTTTAGTGGTGGACTCGGAAGTCCTGGGTTAACAGTTGGACCTAATGATCTCAAGGGTCTTTTCAATTTTTCTGTATTTCTATGTTCATGTTTCTATTTTTTTATGGCTGTGAAGATGATGATGTGTATACACCTTGCACTACATATACAGCAGATCTCTGAAAAGATAGAGCTTCAGCCATTGCTGAGAAAAATATGCAACTAAAAGCCATTAGCAATAAACTAAAAAATCACATTCTGTATATAATAGACTGAAGTATAAAACCATATATGTTACTTTCTGAAACAAAACAGCAATGGATAGTTCATTGCTTTGCAATACTGCTTCATTATTTAGGATTTGGCTCTATGATATTGGTAGGAAAAACAGTTCCAGCTTCAATGGAAGCCTTGCAGGACTCTCCCAAATGCTGCACTTTTTGTGCAGATTGATATGGCATCAATGCTAGGAACATCAAATGGCTTATGCAGAACAGAAGGGTAAAGACCTCAATGAAGCACCGGTAAAATTTCCAGTGAAAATTCCTGTTCTCAGCATTGCAAACACTGAGTATTCGGAGATATAGCCTACCACACTGCAGTGAACCCGTCCTTCAAGTAGAACAGAAAGGCACATGGATATTTCTGGATGGAAAAATACCTACATAAAATATGTTTTTTTACAAGAAAAACATAAATTAACATTTTACCTGCTCCACAGAGTTGCTTCCTTAGAGAATCCTGTTTTTAAATGTAGCAGAGTGCCCCGTTTTTCTGATTATCCTCAGGATAAATTCTGCAACCCATTTTCCCTTCCAGTCAGTTGTACAGTGTAAATGGAAGACTTTCTGTCTTAAAAGCCGCAGGAAAGTATGCATTTTCAGATATTTTCAAGAATAGATATTGACAACAGACAATGTTATACTTTTGGCAAATCCTTTATCACCGTGTTCCTTACAGTAAAGGAACAAAACGAGTAAACAGAAAATAACTGATTAATAGTTTCACATTGGCATGCCAGAAGAGTGTTAAACATCTTTGGGAAGGCAAATCCTTCACTTAAGTTTCAAGCTGAAGTAAACTATGAACAATGCATCCCTGCTGAACAGAGAAACTTCTTACACAAGGACCCTGCCTAACATGGAAGCGTGAAGCAGCCATTTCTAATGCACCCTTCTGTAAGTGTGGATCTACAGGGACATCTTCTGTGGGGTCAAGAACCTCTGTGTGGAAAGGGGTGAGAGTCTGCCTGGGTTAAGCAGAGGTGAGAGTGATGTGGCATCCTAGCAGTACTACTCAAAATTTCCCCAGAAGTGAATAATAACAATAATAACAAGAGCAATAAGCTCTGTTGCTACCCTAACTTCTGAGTTACTTTAGTGCTACAGAGCTTCCTTCGCAAGGGGCACACACTCACGCTCCTCCCAGAGAAAAGCCTGAGCTTAGTCCACCTAAATCATGCTTGTGGGTGTTAGTAAAAAGCATCATCAAATCCTGAGGGGCGACAAGTTAGGGACACTTTCCATGATGGATTTGCAAAATCCAAACAGGTTTCAAACACCTTAACGTCAGGTGTTTGGTTCATGCAAGAGCTAGGATCAGAACCTCCTACTTCATTGGAGAAAATGCAACAATAAAACCTGCAAATTTCCAGCTCTCTGGCCCCATCCACTTTACCCCCAACAGAGCTACCTGAGCAAAACGTTAAAAGAAATAGTCCAGTTTGAGGGATTAACAGAGCCATTCGCTATCCTGGATTTTGAAACAAAAAGATGAGAAACAAGTTGTCA
This sequence comes from Falco rusticolus, assembly GCF_015220075.1. Lineage (NCBI taxonomy): Eukaryota > Metazoa > Chordata > Aves > Falconiformes > Falconidae > Falco > Falco rusticolus. The sequence goes on from NC_051187.1 coordinate 118,757,014, forward strand.
TTTAGCAACTAAATACACTTCCAGCATCAGTAGGTGGTTGTGTTTCTTCGGGTTTTTTTTTGTCTAGATAAGGTGTATTGTAAAAATGCTAATAACTTCAAGCTGACAGCAGAGTGCACTAAGACTACAACACGTGAGGAATGAAAATTATTCTCGCTCTAGTACATTCACCTGTGAAATACCGTGTGTACACATTTTGCTAGTTACCTATGAGCCTACTTTTGAACAAATCAATGACACAATTACTCAGGAGGAGGAAAAGAGGGGAAAAAAAGGGGGTGGGAGTCATGTAAGGAATATATTTTGTGATGTACATAAGACAGCGTTAGTGTTCTAATAAACATTTTTTAAAGCTAATACCAAAACCTAACAAAGGCATATTAAACATGAGACATGTGAGGAAATAAATGAAAATAAGTGGAGAAGCTAAACATTGATTTCCTTTTATATAATTCTGGTGATGAGCATTATTTCATTACGTGTTTCACCTCTAAAAAGATGCGTGACCCAATCATTCACAGCCCTATGCTGCCATAAAGATGATCTGAGGCTGACTTCACCTATGAAAACTCATGCAAGGAAATTTTAGAGGCAGCATTAAAAAAAATAAAATTACTCTGTAACATGAAGTACTCAAAACAGCATGGCTGTTGATTAATTTTGCTTGCTAATTTCTTGAGATCATGGATATCTCCTAGAAGTAATCTGTGAAGTTACTCCCACATTATAAACAAAGAGATCTGATCATCCTAAAATAGAGGCAGCAAGAAGTCATGAAGTCTACCACCCATATTTCAGCTGCAATGACTGTAACTGCAATTGGCCATGGCCATATTTTAGAGTAGTTTTCTAGGTTCCTTGTCCTGTACGGAGAAGAAGTTTGGTAAGAAATCCTGAAAGACATCCTCAAATACCCTTCACCTTAGGTACCTTGTGTGTTCCTTACTAGCAGCCAAGGACCCGGGCCATTAAGTTCAAAGGATATGACCTACTCAAAGTTTAACATTCTATTTAATGTTAATTTATAATTGAAATCCTACGGAACTACAAAAGCTTTACTATCTTTATTAAAACCGAGTACATTTATTACAATCTAAGACTTCAGCAGGGAGATTCTGGGTTGAATATTTCATTAATGTAATTTTTCTTTTTTATTTTAAAAGAAAAATCTTGGGGAAATTTAGTGAAGGCAAGGTCTTTATGCCCTGCTTCAAGAAAGTACCCAAATACTACAAATATAAAATTATTACTTTAATGAGACATTGAATGTACAGGTTCCTTACTAGGTTCCACAGGAGCCTAAACTTGAGAGACATCTTTCAGTTTGAAAGATGCTGTAAAAATATCCCTCTACATACCTTGTCATACATTCCACTGTAGCATATTCTAGCATCCTTGTTCTCTTTTTGCATTGACCTGCTTACACAAGGGATAACGATGTGATTAGCTACATTTTCATTTACTTCTCATGTCTTAGGAGGTGATAGGTCTGCTCCATTAGCACAAGGTTCTTCTCTCTGCTGCAATTTGCATATAGTTAAAAAAAAAAAAAGGTTTAATGTTAATATTGCAGCTAACAAGGTATGACAATTTTAAAAACAATCATGAAAAAATAAAATCTGCAAGACTTTAAAGCAGGAGTGTTTTTCACAACACAAAAATCCATAATTCATACAGAAAACTGAAGGGACACTGAGGATGTGGTGCCTGAAAGATTTTGAAGCATTGCTACAGACTGTGGGAACATCCAAGTGTTGTTTGACACGGGACCAGTATTATCAGCCACGCAGTTTTTCATCACCTCTTGGGGCAATTTTTCTTACTTCATAATTCAGACAAGCAAATCAGATATATAATTTGATCATCCTGCAGGGAGCTGTGTTTTTTATAAAAGACAGAGTCCAGAGCTCCAGAAATTTCACTTAGTACTTACAGACTTACCCTTTAACATACTGGAAAAAACCCAAGGTCTGGAATGTTTTGGGTGTTCGTAAGGCAGAGCAGCATATATTTTCTGGAAAATGAAAATGGAAAGGAAATTTTCTCTCACTTTCAGCAATGGAGAGAACAAAATAAGGTATTTACAGAAGCACAAGCCCGAAAAGCTATGAACAAAACCCAGTTGTTTTCAAAAGCATCATCTGATACTAGATAGAAGGAAGAAATTTTTAGATTTTTTTATGATGAGGGTAGTGAGACATTGGAACAGGTTGCCCAGAGTGGTGGTAGATGTCTCATACATGGAAATATTGAAGGCCAGGTTGGACGGGGCTCTGACCAACCTGATGTAGTTGAAGATGTTCCTGCTCATTACGGGGTGGCAACTGGACTACATGACTTTTAAAGGTCCCTTCCAACGCAAACCATTCTATGATGGGGACAAACTTGCATGAGTTAGCTTAAGAATTCATAGTCCACAGCTATTCTAAAGAATATTGTATATAGCCATATACTGCATGGCCTTACTAAAGGAATCAGCCCATTTCTACATATAAAATCTCAAAGCAAGAGAGAATTTCTTAAATGTAAAACTGAGCTCTTTCTAAACAAATGGAGGGATTGAAGAGCTTTCTTTTCCCTCTAAACTGCTTTTGAAGCTGTTTCCTACAGAACTTCTGCAGAGTGTGAGAACTTCTGCACGGAGCACACCTGAAGTGAGGCAGAGACACGACTGAGATTAATTATTTTAAAGAAGGAAACAACCATTTGCAGAAAACCTAGCACAGTGCTCATGCAATCTAGTTACCTACATACAAAAGACAGTGCCACTTCTCATTGCATTGAAAGAGTTTTCTGTTCTTTGTACACGGTGCTCCAGCCCAGTGGGGCCTGGTAATAAGTGGCTCCTAGGAACAATTGCAACATAAATAACAACAAAAGCACATGCCTTATTGTAACTGTAAGAACACTAACCACATCCAGACCTTCTCTTTAACTGGCATAGCTTTGCTGCTTTTACTGAAGTTACAGCAATTTAAACCAGCTGAGAATCTGACCCAGTATCCCTAGTCCTTCCATTGTGTGAGTAAAGTAACTTCTAAAAATTATAATATCAGAAAATTTGATGGTCTGAAAGTATATCGGTTTTTAATATAATGCTTCTAAAGCAATTAGAAAGGACTTCAGTTTTTGAGAAAAACTCTATAATGGTCATTTTCTCACTTTATATATTGAATTAATAACACTTCCAGAAAGTTAAAACCATTTTTTCTCACAGCTGCCTTCCTCAAGTTTCTGCTTGGTATAAGTGATACAGTATATGGCAATGGCAGTTTTGAAAAAGTAATAGTTTGAAAATAGGTAAAACAGACTGAAAAGGGACAGCCTGAACACAAAACTTGAGATCATATTTATGAGGCTAGATCCCTACACAAATCCCTTTTTAATATGCTTGTTGAGCAAGAAGCATTTGTAGGGTTAGGATCAGAATGGGTGGTTATACTTACAAATTTGCCACAGCTCCCTCTCTCTGGCAGTTGTGTTTTGCCATTGTTTGGGGGCTTCTTGTTTATGTAGCTTCCGATCCTTTTCCCTGTCTCCTAATAACCACAACGGGTATTGTTGATATTACATTCTAGCTCCTATCTCAGCTGTCTTTAGGCTCTGAAACTTTTGATTTCTCATAATGTCACAAGTAAAAACTGAACTTGCCCCATGAATTTCAATGGTTGCTTAAAATGTGGGGATTTTTTTTTCTTTTACGGCTAGGGCTTCCAGGATTTTTGCTGTTTGATGTCAAGAAGTATGGACATGTAAAGAAAAGATCAAAGTACACTCCTGGTTAATACAACTCAGAAAAAGTTACTGCACAAAATGCTGGTAAAATTAGACTTCATCAAAGAATCATGGATAGCTAAGGATCAAGGGGAAACATTAAAAATCCGAGTAGAAATATTTTTTTAAAAGCAGAAGAAGGAAGAAAAATTTGGTTTTAGAAGGTATTAGGGAAAAATGTTACACATCATTATCTAATTTCATCATATTTTCATTTTCACACTGGTTTGCAGCTAAAGTGCTGGAAGGTATATTAGAATGTCCGAGGGTTAATAATTTTGGTAGTGGCCAATGAGCATATAATCTGAATGAAGACAAAATATTTATATTTGATATCATAATACTTCACAGTTAGAAAAAATTATAAAATATGGAAAAAAATATAGTCTTGTTTTCAACAATAATAGCAGCAAGAACTTTACAAAAGATGACCATTAGGTATAAACATTTATTTTAAATGTCTTATTTTTTGTTTAGAAAAAAGGAAGGAACTACTTTAAAGTATCCCATGTCTTCCTTTGTAAGGAGTTCATTAGACAGGCTATGTATAAGAAAGCAACTCTATGTCCCATATTACACTGCTGCTACTTTTAACCTCCTCTCTACCATTGTCCATACCATCTGTTTCAAGCAGCAAACATTCCTGTAACAGAGAAATTATTGAAAAATTGAGAATACCTAATCAAGAGATAATTCATTCCATAGGAAAATTATGTGTCTAACCCTCACAGCTAAGATCGTATGCCCTATATGATCAATCTGAAATCACAGTTCTAATAGTATCAGTTACTGTCAGTTACCTTGTTATTGCTATAAATGACCAAACTTTCCCAAGAATACTGTTAATATTTTCTGGTAATGAGTTTCACACATTAACTATGTTGTGTAAGTTGTTGCTCTTCTTACAGGTTTAAAATGCTGCTTTTAATCTGAATGCGTTCTTGCATCAAAAACACATGAGTTACTCTTCCCATGCTTTCCTTTACACCAGCAAATCCAGTCCTCTAAACATAACTAAATATTTTTGTCTGTCTCTCTGCAGCAATACAGAATGCTGCAAATTAATTTTTGCCACTCTTTTGCAATCCATCTGGGTAATCCAAATAGGACAGGGAGTTCAAGGTGAAAACACTGCTGATTTTATAAAATTGTTCTATTCCACTATTGACCAACTGTGCTTCCTCCAGTTCTTCATGCAAACTGAACTCTACTGGCTTGGCTGTTGCTGGGCGCTGAACAGCTGTTTCATTACACTTGTCTCAAAAAATGGTAATTTTTTCTCTAGATAAGTAAGACACTGACAAGTGGAATAGATTTAATCCGACAGGTGGGAACTTTATTAAACAAACCCCAAAGGAAAAGTAGAGAGATGTGAAACAGTGTGGTCCTCCTCTGTAATGATCACAAAGTGCTATTTAAAGAGTCCAGTCCAGTAAGACTACAGGACTTGCACACAACCGTAGGGTGCTGACACTGAGCTTTCTCTGCAGAGTCCCAGAGCAAGGATTCAGTGGTGTTAATAGCCCAGGGCTGTCTGGATGAGAAGAGAGAAAGCAAGCCAGTGGCATTCACTTAGAGTGAAAGAAATTTAAAGCCATGCACAGTCCCGACCTTGCCTCTCAAACTGACTATGCACCTCAGCCACTGCGCAGGAGTTGAAAAGAAGAATGTGTCTTTGTCCAGTGAGAAGCCCATTTCTTTCTGACCCTGGAAAACCCAACCGTTCAGAGTCTAAAACATGCCAGAAGACTAGTCTTTCCCTAAGAAAAAGAGAACTATAAGAACAAAGGAGAACAAGGTAATGCCACTAGGTAGAGAAAAACTGGCTTCCCATTCTTCTGGGGAGCTACGAAAAAGCCAGTTGTCTACATGTCTTGAAGATGAAGCAGTTACTGCTTCAAACTGTGAGCATGGCTCTCCTCTCCCACGTTGATTGTTCAGTGCACAGAAGATAAAATGAAGGAAAACTTGTGGCAGCCACACAGACATAAAAAGCTGTGGGCATTTCCTTGCAAACCCCTTGCCCACAGAATTCATATTCCTACAGTCTGTCCATCCTGCATTAGTCAAACAAAAGCTGCTATTTTGCCATGTAAGAAGGAGTAAATGTTTCCCAGATTGAGACAGTTAATTTAAATGGCAGCTGCAGAGATGACTATTCTTACCCTTTCATTGCATTTTGAACATTGATTTCAATTGCTATCACCCAATGAAACTCAGAGTGATAGGATGAGGATGTTCTTACTTTGATCTTTCTTCAAACAGATTATGCAAAGGACTCATCCAATGTTCATGTGTGAATTTGTTATTTTTGATGATTAACATTTAACTAATGAAAAAAAAAAAAAAGAAAAGGTGAGTTAAGTCCCTAAAAATTCAGAAAGCACCAACCCTCTTTCTGGGAGACACCACTGAGATGAGGTCATCTTTCACTTTCAGTATCACTGTTGCAGATTTAAAGTATTTTTCGTAGTTTGCAGAACTTCTTGGGATTTGACTCCCCAGTTATAAGCTATGAAAAAAAATTGCTTCAAATTCAAGCAATTGAATAACTTCCAATATCAGGTTCTGTGAGTAGAAATAAAAAAAAAAAAAAAAAAAAGAGCTTTGTACCCATTTCTGCTGATTCCTGGGAAATAATCTTATTCAGTGGACATTTGGTAATTTGGATTCCAATCTCCTTTTCTTTCTGGTTTGCAGTCATAGCAAAAGCAGAGTATTTTTACCAAGGTATGCATTAGAAATATTTTAGAAACTGTGGGTTTGAATCTGATACATTTTCAAGTAGCTAACTCGATGGTATTTAAAGTCTTCAAGTAGCTAACTCGATGGTATTTAAAGTCCTTCCATACATGACCAAGTATTTTGTCACAAACTCTTGAGTTTTTCCTTTCCTCATAATTTAATTTTCTTCTTTTTTCTTTTTTTTTTTCTGTGTTCCATTTTGCTTCCTTCTTTTCAGTTTTTTAATATGCAGTGCATTTCACATTTTCTTCCATTTCTTCCATCTCTTTCCTTCCTTTTTTCTGTTATTTTACTCCTTTTTCCTTCACTGTTTCTCTTGCTTTCTTTGATACTCCACTTCTTTCACTCCATCAATCTATTGATTGACAAGTTGATGTATTGCTTTGAAAAGGTTCTCCAAAATAATTTCAGTACCACAAGAACATTCAGATGCACACAAGGCATGTTCATTTTCAATCCATTAAATTGTCATTGGAATACTGAAATTGCTGAAGTGCAGTGACAATACTCCATTTTGCTTCTTCAGAGACTGTAAGTTTGCCAAATAGGCACAAATCATGTATACCAGAGTCATACCCATCAAAATTGCAGCCTGTATTCTGCACTGCTCAAATTAGAGTCTGCTGCCAGATTGTTTGAAAGAATATACAGGAAAGTACACAGCTGTGGCAGTCTCTAACTAAATGAATAATGCAATATCAACATCTGTAGGATTTTTGAAATGCTAAATGTTCAGATATGAAGCCTCTGCTGAGGACACAGATGGTAATGATGTTGTTCTTGCAGTGGTTCCCACCAGAAACGGACAGAGTTCCATAATCAGACTGGACTGTTAATGCCTGAAACAATACTTTCCTTTAGCAGTGCTAGCTCTCAATGCATCGCAGAATGACAAATGCTTGCTTTGTGGGTTGCATTTAATTCCAAGCTTTGTTAAGCTAAAGAAATCCGGTAATGAATATGGACATCTTCAAGCGCGAATACAGATGCCAACACCAGTTGATAGCACTCAGCAGGTGAATTTAAACTGACAATTCAAGTTAAGGTAGAATAATTAAAATAAATTTTCCGTTCAGAGCAAAAAGCATAACGAAGTCCTGTGTTTACCTCAGAAAAACACAAACTAAGCAAAGTTTTCCTATATGCATGACAGTATTATTCCATGGCATTATATGTATTTTTTCTGCTAATTAAAACGCATCAGTATGCATTGTGTACTGAAAGAATGAAAAGAAATAAAACTGATCTCTGAATACAAGCAAACATATCTGTTTATCATCCAGTGTTTTAGGGCACCAATGAAAGAAAGCACAACGTCTTATAATTTATTCTTTGTCCATTACTTTTTTCCATCAATAAAAATTGTGTTCCAAAGGCATTGAGCAAATACAAAAAAGTACTTTTGCTCAAATTAGATGATGTCCCTGGAGTCAGAAAAAAGCTAAAAGAACTAACTGAAAAGTCAACATAAAGTTAAGCAGTGCTGAGAGGCAGAGGAATTATAAGAAGCTAATAAGGAAAGCAATAACTATACAAAACAACCCTTAGAGAAGGCATGATGTCACCGATCAACTCATCTGGCCAGTCATAGCCTGAACACCTGATCCCAGGCACAACATATCTTCTTAGCTGGGATAGAAAGATTGAGGATTATTTCCTTTGTGCACTGACACAGCTGAGACAACTATGTTGGAAAGTTTAAAAACTGTACCCAAACTGAAGAAGAATATTTGAAAAGCTTAAAAGACAAGAGAAAAGGTCAGGATGCTAAACTAGAAGTTCCAGGAAGCCTGTCCAGGCAAAGAAGAAAAAGGATTGCATCATTTTCAACAAAGGTTCTTGATCAACCCTATACCTAACTTCATAAATTTCAATAACCCCCTCTTACTTGTTTGCTTTAATTTTTAGGAAAAAATCAGAGCTTCAGCCACAAGAAACCTGACATAAACAGCAGTTACCTTTCCCATTTAAATGGAACCATGAAAGGAAAGGAAAGGCAATCTTCAGCGACAACTACCCACCTCTGCGAGACTTGGGGTTGATAACCAGTGTGCTCTTTAAGCAAGCAGCATCATTTCTCTGGGAAGGGATGAAACATGCTTATTCCTGAGAATACTCTGCAGCAAAATCTGAAAGGGACAAGGTCCTGTATCACCCACATTTCTGTCCTCAGGATCTGCTTGGCAGCTTTGTTGTTCTCATGCTTTTATCATGCCCAAACTACTTACCTTGTCCTTCACGTCCTGTGAAGATAGGGAGCCACATGCTTCTGCTACTTGCTGGCAGAGCGGTCAGGAAAAGTGGATTCCTATTTCCCTTTTGGTACTTAGACTTTGGCTCCTTCAAATGTCTGAGCTGCTGTCTGGCAGAAGGCTGGCTTGGCTCTGGCGCTGGTGATGCCAGCTAAGCAAAGCCTGCAGACAACTGTGCCTTTATCCCTTCAGCAGAGAAAGAATTTTCCTCTTTCTAAAGTCACATTTTGAAAAAGAATAATTGCTATTAGAAACACTTGGCAGGGGGAGGTGCGGGGAAGGCAAGACAGAAAGAAAGGTAAGAGCAGCATAAGCACTTCCTAAAGTCAAGAAATCCTACAGTGCCCTGGAGTGGAAGACCCTGGGGGACCATCAAATGGGCAGTAGTTCAACAGTTTAATCACCTCATAATACCCCAAGGGATGCAAAACTGTGCACAAAAACTTCAGCTATAGTTTTAAGAGTAAGACAGTTGCTATAAAACAGCCTCTCAGGTCACACCATTCTTTTCCAGGGGAGGCAGGGGGAAGCGTGCTGTTCTTCCCATAGGAGAAAGAGTAGCATTCATAGCCAAAGAACAGAGGCAGACTGTGAACTTTGGGGTCACTGAAGCTGTTATACCCAAGATTAAAACCCAATAAGAGTTATCCTTAAGTAGAGAGGCTAAACTCAGGACCCCTGTGCTGTAAACTGAAGAACTCCTGCTACTAAAGCAGCAGATAAGGATGAAATGTCCAGATAGGGATTGAAAACACATGTGCAAAATGTGCATATAGCTCTGGGCAAAAGTAATAGAAAAAGAAAAAATTACGAACTTTGGCAGGGGTTGGGGGGGAAGGCAGCTCTAGGATTTATAAGTTTCTACATAGGAAAAAACCAAAAAAAAGATGAATGTACACCTTAATGCAGAGAACATTAACATTTTGCACATGCAGGAAGCTGAGCTTCAAACCAAGCCACAGAGGGCCTCGGTGACTTGCCCAAGGTCAAAATATAAAACCCATGTAAGGCTCTTTGATTGTGATTTGCTTTCTAATGTAGAGAAAGCTCACATGCTGAGGGAACTGAAACACTTTTCAGGCATACAAGAGCTCCATCTAACTAATTTACTATTCATATATACTTTAAAGGATCTGATCCCAGTAGATGTTTGTTCACATCACAAAGCTACCACATATTTTGAAATATGTGAAAAGACTCGGTAGAGGAAAGGCCCAGAAACCCAAAACTGAAATAGAAGACATATTACAAAGCAGGATCAAAGAGTACACTGACAGATGCGTTCAGGAAGCTGAGACGGTGTTTCTATGCTCTGTGAATATCTTGAATCCAGGTTATCTTGTGTTAATATTCATACGTAAAGCATTTATCAAAACCTTAATAATGGCATTAATATGATAATACAACTTCTGCTTTCTTGTGAAACTTTTACAATTGGTAAGACTTTGAATTTGTTTTTCCCCTTTTCTATTGCTCGGTTTATTAAATCAAAATCTGATATTTACTAAGGTACATTACTGTAACAGCTGTGCTATTTGCTACAATACACTCAGGCCTGTAAGGGCCTCACTTTTTAGTAACATGAGCTTCCTACAAAAAATCCGAGCCAAATCTAGAAAAGCCCTTAGACAGCCTTATTTTTAGCTATATAGTTCACTCCAGTTGAACAGTCACTGCACAAAGATTCAGAATTACACAGTTTGTGCAATACTTTGCTAATGGTCAGCAGCCTTGCTGCTGCACCAGTTTCTCTCTGTAATATGTGTCCTAAAACATGCATATGGTTCACACACGTTTTCTGTTTGCTAAGAACACAGAACCACAGAATCTTGTCTTTCTGATTTGACTGCAGGCTCTGCTTTCTGCTGCACATTTGCTACCCAAATAAACAAAATAATACTCTACAGAAGAGATTATAAGCATTTTTCCATGACACCCTCATGCTAAACAGTCTGATAACTGTGACATTCTGACCATTATGGAATGTCCTTACACCAATCTATGTAGCTAATTGTACTTCTATTGCCATAAACAAGCACCTCCCTAACTGAGGAAACTGATCTATAACAGGCACTGATCCTGCAGATTATGAATGAAAACCCAAAGAATAAATGAACTGCTTGGAAAAATGATGATTTCTAGATCTAAGATCTTAGGAGTGTTTCAGTATGTTGAAGAACCTCAGAGAGAACAAAATGTCTTAGGAAAACTTAAATTATGTAAAATACTGAGATGTATTATATGAGGCATTTTAAATAAGGGCAGAATAAAGGCTAAATACTTCTGAACTGTCTCAGAAAAATTAATCCTTCTTAATTCATGCACCATTACAAGACCGATATTAAAATGCCTCCTGCTTTTAGGCTGATGTGGTTATAATTATTCATTTGTTTTAATTCACATTTTATGTACTGTATGTATTTTTATGCAGCACCAATTGTGGTGGCATCCAACAATTAAAAACAAGCATAAATTAATTTCTCATTTACAGGCAACCATCTTCAATTAATGAACTAAAGGACCTTCTACAATTTTTAATTAAAGTTCTGAATAAGCCAATACATCTCATATAAATCTTATGAAATCTGAACTTTTCAAGAGGACCTTTTTAACACCATCTTGGAGGCCATTTTATCCCTATTGCAAAAATAAGAGCCTAAGCATTTTGTCTTTCTGCCTACCACTGGGTGCCCTAGGACTGGGTAAAATCCTCCCAGCACCACTTGAGCAGTAGTTAGTGTATTGATTCTAGCCTCAGAAAAGTTATGTTCAATTTTTTAGCACCGAGTCCCTAAACGACCCTGGGAAAGAAGGCTGGTATTTTATATACAATTTCTTTGTCTCACAGAAGTGCCGCAGCACAAAGTCAGAGAGTCAGTGACAACACGATGTAGAAAACATAAAGTCTTCTCTATAAATATTACAATCACTAGACAGCGCTTTCCTTGACAGGGTTCATCTTCAAACACAGCCCCTAAACTTGGACCCAAAGGTGCTATTTTGGGTGTAGATCCACAGAACAAAAAATAATTTGGGGCAAACCTCCCAGGCTTCTCTCTGGGATGCAATGTCTATAACGGCACCCTTCGTATTAATTAGGCTTTTGCAGCTCCTGAATAAGAAACAGCATGCAGTGACTATTGTCTGGGAACTGATAGTGTCACTACATCCAGCAGCCCAGCAGGCTTTTGCTTCTAGCCACGTATGGCAACATGATGGCAACTGAACAGAGAATCTAGGATATATATACATCCCAAACAGTCACGCTCCCAGGCACAGCACAGGAGGCAAAGTTGCCAACTATTGCCTGAACAAGAACAGACAATGAATAAGCTGAAGTGGAAAACATAGAATTCAGAGCTCATGGCAAACATGCCCTCAAGAAGAGATAAAACATCGAGAAATACAGATACATTTCTAACAGGTGTAATTTACATAAAAATCTTTTTTTTAGATCTAATTTTGGACCATATCAGCCCCAAGTCAGACTTCTGATGAAAATCTAAGAGATTGCGGTAAAGATCCCGCTCCCAAGTAGCTGAGTCCTAAACTGACAGAGGTTGAAACAATAGAAATCAACATTAACTTAGCACTGACCACTGCTTTTCATGCCATAAGCAAGTTAACTGCTGTACAGATAGAGACATCATTCTATTAATAATTGATTGGTGAATATTAGTTTATCAGTATTGAATGTGAATACTTTTCATGAGTATGTTGCACTGCATAACCTATATTACAGACTGAAATCCTAGAACTTATTTAGAACTTAGCTACAGTGGGAGTCAGTGATGATAATAAGATAATATGTAATATTACATGGGTATTAAGGTTCAAATATACGGTACAAAAGTAGAAGTATATAGTACCAATATTTTGAAAAAAATAGCAGTAAAACATTATATTGTTTTTAAAGGTCCTTATGGACTTTTCTTTCCAAAGATGCTCTCTGCCTTCAGATGTAGAATGATATTTCTATCGTTACCTTTTGTAGGTTAGGAATATTCGTGTTTAAAAGAATGAGAACACTACTCATCAATATTTGAAAGACATGCGAGGAGGATATCTATATCAAACTCCCTCTCAAATGATATAGGAGCACATCAAAATTTTAGAAATAGAGCTACTATTTGCAAACCTAAATATAGATTTATCCGATATATCACGAAACATGTAGTCCCTTTTCTAAATTATTAGTAGAAATCTTAGTCAATTATTTACAGTCTTTCTTGGGATAGCCAGTTAGAATATTTTGGGTGATTAATTTGTACAATGCTTTTTGTTTACCTCATGCACAAATGCATATATGTGTATGTTCTATAAAAATGATAGTTTTCATACACAAAGGACAAGTGCATTCTTTTAATCTGAATGGTCCTGTAACTTAGAGGCAAATATAAATTGCTCAATAAGGAGCTATGTATGTCTGTCTCCAGTGAATGTCTGTATCTCTCTGCCTCATCAAACAGCAACCACCATGTGTAGGCAGAAGACTCCTGGAAATTAAATAAATAGTGCCATGCAGAGGAAATAAAACCAAGCAGTTCCATAGCACGACATAGTGAAACGATGATAAAGCCAGATTTTACAGTGCTTCCAATCTGCCATCCTGAATTATATGATACTCTGTAAATCTGCTTTTCACTTTAAAAGTTACAGAAAGAGCCTATGCTACAGCAGATTTGAATTTGAAGGGACATATGCATATATACTCATACATCCAGTGCTAAAAGAAAAAAATTATATTGCAAACTTCAACATTGTAACATTGATAAATATCAGAAATATTTCCATTTAGATTTCCTGACTACATAGCAGTGTTTAATTCCATTTTCACCTACTTTATTTTCTAGAACCTCTTAAAGCCTGACTCCCTGTTATCTTAGCTCATTGTCCCGATAAACTGAGTTCCCTAGGTCCCAGACCTGGTTTATCTTATCTAAGGTACCCTGCCCGGTTAATTCTCATTTATTTTGCAGCAGGATTTATTAGCTGAAGCTTGACAACACACTGAATGCAATGCCTGGACAACTTAGAAGTCAGGCACACAGACCTGATGTCACTCCAAAAAATTGTATTGGCACAAGCTTCATTTTCCCCATTCTTGTCACAATATCCTCTACCTTGGGTTCTCACCTGCCCGCTCTCTCACACTTCTCTCTTCTAAGGAGACCTACTTTCCCCCCTTCCATCTATGTCAGGCAGCTTTCCCCTCCTTTCCCCTTTCAGCCAGGAGCAGCCAACATCGTCATTGCAAAACCTGAAGCATGTGAAGGCTAGAAAAAGTCTTCAGGGAACAGCGATGCTGAAAAATAAAAAGTCTGTATTTAGCTGCATGAACCTGGGCAAACTGGACAATTTTCAATAAATGCAAAGCAACCCCTCTCTGCCAAACTTTTTTCACAGACATAGTTCATAATTATTTTAAATTCAGGCTAGCAAATATTTTTCTATGCTAATGAGTGAATACTTGTAGAGTTTTCCAAAATTGTTCAGCTCAAGTAGTCACATCTAGGCAAGATTTGAAGCATCTGAAAGTAAGTGTCAAGGAACACAAACAGGTATTTCTCCTTATCCCATCTCTGAAAAAGTTAACCTTGAAAACCTTCTTACACAGACAAAGGTAAGCCAAGCATGTTCTTCTTACATTCTGCAGCTTTTAATTTTTATATGAAGTGCACAGTCATTATCCAATGCTGAGGGCAAGTGTGCCAGGGGTGGGCATGCTGTGTAGATTTCTCATGGTACTATTTCACAAAGGCATTGAACATTTGCCCCAAAGAGAAGAAAGGCATTGAACAGTTGTCACAACTCTCTCAATGGAAGAACAGCAACATTACTGAAAATGTTAGTGATCTATAGTTCATCTTTATTTTACCCTCATGTGCTCAGACATGTGGACTTTATAAAAGAGGTCTCAAAGGTAAGGTCACACAGGGAGCAATAAAGCAAGTGTTCAAATACTGCTCTGTGCTTGTATTTCAGGCATTAGCTATTATTTCACAGGGACAAAAAGAGGACACCAGTTCCTTGCCTGTTCCTTCATGTCAGAGATAACACTTCAAGAAATGGTGTCAGTGCCAGCTGCGATGATAGATTTTGTAATAGGAAACTGTTTCACTGGGAGACAGACATAGGTCATCAACCTGTGACTCACACAAACATGCTCAGAGATGTTAATGCAGGAAGCAAAACCAAACAATTTTTGGAAGGTTTCTGTTATTTTTACAGATATTAGAGAAAGTTTCTACAAAAGGGAAATGCTGTCTTGAAATCTGTTAAATGTAACATCCAGATACAGCTAAGAAACTCCATCTTCTTCCCAGCACCAAAAAACCCCACACCAAACCCCCTTGCTGCTAGGAAATTGAATCGAGAGGTAACAAAGATACACCCTCATTTGAAAGCAGTGAAATTTGGTGGTGCGAACCAATGGGGGTTTTGTTTGTTTGCTTAAAAGTATGTAAGAGCCAAAAGACCGGGAATAGTTTTGTTTTCATGTCCTAAAACTTTTCCAAGCTTTTATTTTCTTGGCCTCTGAAAGAATGAAAAACTGAATTCTCAATATTGTTTTTCATGAAATTGTAATGTAAACTGAAATCAGAGTGACTGCAAGTGCTTCGGTTTAAATTCTCAGCTATTATCTTTATAGGGCCTGAAGGACCTGAAAATTTTATAAAATGCATCAAAGTTCAGAGGTAAATGTAGTCAACAGCTTTTTCACCTCTGGCACAATATATTTATGTGCTAATAGTAAAGTTTACTTTTACAAGAAAAGCAAATTACTTACACTTAGTATAAGATTGTGGAATTAACTACTACAGACACTAGCAACTATCTAGATAGCTGCTTGTTTCCATCCCACCTAGTAAATATTTTGGTCTCTGTCTCATAAAAATAAACCAAAATTTCCTATACACAATGGTGACATGAAGAACTTGAATATGAGCACATGGAACATAGCTGGAGTGAAACTCTTATGACAGTGTTGGATAGGCCACATTAAAAGCAAATGGTAATACTTACCAGTAGAAAATAATCACTTAAGACTGATGGCCATATTCAAGAAATACAAATAATTAAAGCTTTGCTTTTAAAATGTTAGTATTATTTTCTTCATCATCCATCCCTATAACAAGAAATGTGGCTCCTCTTGGCTCTCACTGAAAATTTGGATATTGGAGGATGTTACACATGACCATTTTAAGTACAAGGAAGTTGTGGGAGTAGTGGAGAGAAGCACATTTCCAGTACAAGAATACATTTGAAACGCCAATATCTTTCCTGGATTCTATCTTAATTTCATGCATAATGAGATGAACAGAAGGCTATCATTTCATTTCAGTGCACAAGCGATCAGACCCTAGATACCATTGCTGTAGTGAACTTCATACTGAATTTCAATGGAGGAAACTTTCACAGGCCGATGTTAGATATTGTTTGGAAAATTGGTTGGGGACAAGTTACTCACACAGCAATGTAGTAACATTTTCCCCATGGAAGAAAAAACCTACATTATCACTTCAATTATGAACTTGATATCTCCAGCAGCATAAGGCACAAGCAATCCAAGGTAACTCTTCCATCTTGGTCTCCTCTCTGCTAACGTTATCAAGATTTCTAGATGGTTCTTTTCCTTTAAGTGAAGTAGGTACAAGATGCAGTGCTCAGCCTTATACCTGTGACTTGATCTTGTAAAAAGCTGAAAGTCCTGAACAAACATAGACCCAAGGAGTTCAGAATGTATTCTTGTTGAAATTTTTTACATAGCAGATTTTAATGTCTCAAATAATTGATTTTTTTGTCATCGTTAATCAGGAGTTACTGTTCTAAAATTATGAAGGATGTCAAACAGAATTACACATATTTTTGCCAAGGCCTTTGATAAGGTGGTTTTCTTCATGGAAGTTATGGTCTAGAATTTGGCTGAATACGTTAGGTTTGTGAGACAGGGAGGGTCAGATGGGAAGCCTTATTAACAAGCCCTAGAGATATGGAGGCAAGTTTCTTACCTCTGTAATGTTGCATATCCTTTGTTCATCAAGTATTATGTGTTTTTTTCATTCTTTCATGAAAACTCAATAAGCAACATCTACATAAAAAACCAAAAACAAAAACACTTCATTGAAGCATAGGTTAAAGTTCCTCCTTTTCAACCACTGCTTATTCTCGTGTGAGTTGGTAAACATTATCTAGAGGCTAAAAATGCATACCTGGACCATCTATGAGATGTATATTTGAGTCCTAAATAAGCCCTAGGTGTTTTTGGAGGTATGTTCTGTGTGGTGATCAGGCAGTATTGACACTTTCACATACTGTTAAGCTTTCTACAGAGAAAGGAAAACTTAAGACCATGGTTTGAGCTCCACAGTACACCCATGATTTTAACATGAAAAACAGCAGATGTTTTTTTCCTATTATGACTTCCCAGTTGGCAGATTTTCTGCTCAGAGGGCCTACCACCTGGGCTTATGCCAACAGAAGTAGGAACAGTTGGATTTAGTCTGTGATTAACAGAATAAATTCCCTTTCCTACAGACAAAAACTCTAGATTTTTATCAGAAGGGATGTGTTAGAGAAAAGTGATGGCAAAGCCAAGTTGTCACACTTAGATGTACTGAGGAGGTGACCCTTTTGGAGAAAGAGTCTGCCCTGCTGAGTGCAGAGGGTGCAGAGTCCCCACCACCAGCATCCCCCAGCTCTCGGCCACCTGAGCAGTAAATGTCCTCAGCTCCAGGCTCCTTCCCCAATTCCTGCTGCTCTGGGCTCTCATCCTCATTAAGTCTAGTCTCTAAAAATATAACTGACCTAGACGTTCTCTTCACTCTTGTTGAGATACACCTGCAGTACGTTCCTCAGAAGAACTTCAGATATATGTACTGTATGACAATGGGATTGCACTGCCTATAAAAAAAAAAATCACATCTTACTCTTCTTAGGGTAAACCACAGCTACGCTTCCATTTTTCTGTCACAAATTTTGCTGTTCTGGTGATCACTGCTCATATTCAGCAACCATTTCTTTCCTGCACAAAGTAAAACCATTGTCCCCAAAATCAGAAAACATGAGTGGATACACTTACATAGTTTTCACTGCTTTGGTTCATGAGGATTGTCTGGCTGCTTCCACCTTATCTGAAGGATGAGAGCAAGTGTCCATTACAGTTCCTGGACAGAGTTCGTTCTTTGCAGGCAACATCTCATTTTCCTCTGAATGCAGGGGAGGAAATCGTATGTTACGCTCACCCAGCTGTTTCAAATGTTTACTTTGCATATCCAATTGGGATCTGTATCATCTGTAGGTGTATTCTGACCTCATTCCTTTCCTTTGGTTACTGTCATCACAAATTGCCTTATTTCGGGGAGGGAAGACACATTCAGAGGAGAGAAATCTACTTCTCCAGAAAACAATCTAGACCAGGAACCAGGTGCAGGCTATTAGTGAGCCTGGAAAACAATCATTTCCTTCCTCTAAGTACGTGGAAAGCCTGGAAAAGATGCACCACCTTTCACACGAGGTACCTTCATGCACACAGTGGCATTGCTGCTGCTTCCTTCCCTCTTCTGCTTGCCCCACTACGTAGGCCATAGACTTTAAAATTTAAGCAGAGTTGATTCGTACACTTCAGCTGGAGGCCCTGCTTCCATTTTTTATGAAAGATGAAAGGCAAACCTCTAGCATAAATGTCTGTTTTCTTACCTGCTTCAGCTTAGCTGTCTGTTGCTGTTCATAAATACCTACTCATTACTAGTGGTACAGTACTGTGTGTCTCATGGCCATGTCAAAATTGATCTGGACTATAAATCAACAATACTGTGAAACAGAGGAGTGTCGAACTCCTGTGAAAACCTCATCCATGTGATGTTCTACATTACATCCATGCATGCAGCTGCTGTCGTTGTCATCTGAAACTTTTCCCAAGATTTACATTAGGTGTTACCTTCCCCACACCGTTTAAAAAAACCCAAACAAATACAAAACCCCCACCCCCACACCATATTCAGGGCTTCCCTTTCAGGACAGAATCTGGGGTTTGGGCCAATGTTAGTCACAGGAAAACATTTCTCTAGCTACTGCTACAAGCGCTAAAGCTCGTTAAAGATCTGAGCCAGCTCCTGTGGAAGCCATTGGGAATCTTTCAGATGACTCCCCTGTGGTTCAAAAAAGGCCCTGAAACACCTATATTTACTTAAAATCACCATTCTTTCCAGTGAGGATCTTCTGCTGTTTCTATATGAAGTATTTATAAAAAAAATATTGAACTATATTTCACAGTGACTCAGTAAATAACTCATGTCATGCTCAGTGCTTTTGGGCAGTAATTAAAGATTTAAGGCATTCAACAAAAAATGTCATTGCTTAATTAAAACCAATAAAAATCTTTCCACATTAAAATATTTGCCTGTTGCCACTCAGACTTTGTTCTAGATGTACTAGAGGATTTTTCTAACTAATCTTACTTAAAGCAAGCAGTAAGCTATTTTTCCCTGGATGAAAGCTTTTAAAAAAGTCATATTGCCCTAATCTTTACACCGTTAAGAATGTTAATGTGTATTTATTCTTCAAACGTGTGGTCCCATATGCATTATTTAATTTCATTAGAGATAATGGGCAAATTGATACTCACTTTCATACCGCTTGTGTTTCTGCTTGTGTTTCTTTGTTGGAATTGTGGAGCTATAATCTGGTTATTATCAGACAGAGCATTATATACTGTGTCAGCCTCTACAAGGGGCTCCCAGGTCCCTCTCCAGCAGTCCCTTGGTCTATAAAACACACACATACTCTTAGTACCTCTGAAACAGAAAAAAATCTGAACTTTCTCCTCCCTGCCTGCCCAATGCCATTGCTTTGATGAGTAACACCAATCGTTTCATTGTTCTTGCAGAAGGCTCATTTTCATCACATCCCGAGAAACCACATAGCCATCGAAGCAAAAGAGACAGAATGCCACAAAGGAAGGAGAAACCTGGAACCCACATGTATCGTCCCAGTGAGAAACACAAAGTAGCATCCTGTCATGACCCAAGTTCTAAGGAACTAGCTGGTGTCTTCAAGACCCTCAAATGGTGTATTCTGGGCACTTGGAAAAGACAAATGTTTGGAAGCCTGGTCTACAAAACCTAATGGGGAAAAGGTCACGTCAACCTTTATCTATAAGCCTGAAAGTCTATCCCTTTACTTTCTAATTCCTGGTTTTGGAGCTGTGGACACAAGGTTAGAAAGAAAATTTGTGTTTAAAAACACCTTCTTAGGTAAGTATTTGTGTATCTTTCTTTTTTCCTGGTTGAACAGTACTTAGGCCTATTCTGAAGTAAGAAGTAGGAAGGGAAAATGACAATTCCACAAAATAAAATTTTGCAAAATCACCTCAGTGAACCAATATGTTTTCACAGAACAGATGGTTCATAATGCAGGTTTTTCACCGATATGGTTACATCATAAACTATTCTTCTAGCATAGATATTTGAGCTAGTTCTGTCTGGGCTAGCTTCAGCACTGGCATCAATTTAACTATTCCAGTAAAATACTTCATTCAACTCTGCTGAATTCAAGTCAGAGTCTTTCTCGATGTTTAAATATCCTGTCACTGATTTCTTTTTGTCCGTTACTTTTATTTTGATGTTCAAAGAAGTTTAAGTAATTAATAGGTTAGGCTTTTTCTTTTGCATAACTGTGATGGCAAATTCAATCATATCATGAATTTTCAGGTGTTATGCATTCTATATTTTAATTTCAGCTAATAAAAGATGAAAGGATTATTAGTAGCAAATATTTTGGCTGACCTTAGAATACTGTATTTCATTTTCCACTTTAAATGGTGGTATGTACATTTTCATTCATTTCTGTCTTTGCTTCTTAGCATCCTAATTTCCTCATAGGCTTCACACGGTTGATATCTTTAAGAAGCCTTTGATCTGTCTTGCACCTTAAAATATTTAATCTTTTTTGATTTGATGTAATCATTTTTGATGGGTTCTTTTGATGTCTCCATTGTATTTATTGCTTTGCTATATCTCTTCACTTTTACTTTCAAAAAGCCCTCTTTGTTAAGAGGTAGACATTACTTTCCCAATGTCACTTTCCTGGCATGTTCATGTATAAGAAATTTGCATCCTTTGTTTTTAATTTGAGGGGCTTTTGGACTATGCTAGTTCTTAATACTTACCCTCTTTCTATGACATCTACGACTGCTAAACACAATGAAAATGTGTCCTCTTGTATTTGGTGGCTGTACTACTGCTGCATCTCAAGATCACTCCTACATTAACAAAGGATAAATAAAGAATAGCCTCTTCTTAGAATAGTAGAACAAGAACTGCCTGAAATGTTAATAAAATGTCTCTCTGCTTTTTTGCACTGTGCTGTTGACTGGTTGATATATAGCCAGTTGAAGTCTTTTATGTTTTGGCCATTTTTTCTGCCTCTTAAAAGCTAACTCGGAACTACGGAGTGTGCTTCAGTTCTAAGAATCTGAACGAAAATACAGTGCTGAGTACTGATGGCAGCAAACTGGCCACCCAACATGTCTGCATACTGCAAATTGCATACTCTGACCAAAAAATTCAGTGGCGTGGTACTTTTCTATAAGAATTTTAATTATGGATGGTTGTACATAACCTTTCAGGAACAGTACACTTCCCTGATTCACCTGGTCTTCTGTAGTTCATAACATTTCTGATAGCTCCTGAGATTTTCTCTAGGAAATGAAAGGTGGGGGTTTGATTTGTTTTTTGTTTGATTGGTTGGTTTGGCTTGTTAGAGGGTTTTGTTACCGTTTTCATAGTACATCAAAAGCATCATTCAGTCTAAAGCCAGATAACATGGATAATTCAGAGAGCCCAGAAGTTGTCTCTGCCATAAAGTTTATTGCAGAGCAGACTGTGGTCATTTAAATGCAGGCCTTGCTCTAAGGCATTGGTATATAGCATCAATGATGCTCTTATTAGATACATAGGTGACATTCTTTTATGACACTGGGATTTATTTAGAGGAAAGAAATCCCCAGCTGATTTATTCATATAGCATTAAGGTTTCTTCTTATGAGCTGCTCAGAAAGGATTTAGGACAACACAGGGTCTATACTCATTTACAGTTCATAATACACTGGAACTATTTTCCTTCTCAGTGAAAGTCCTGTAACAGAGGCAACCATATCAATTCTTGGGACTTGATTATCAAGCATCTCCCTATAGCTGGTCTGAGCTCCTAGAATCAAGTGACTGGATGAGAATTTCAGCTTTTCTGTTAAGGAAATTGTAGATTTTCTTCCCTCATGACTGTCAACAACAGCTAGAAAATAGAAACCCCTAACCTCACAAATGGAAATTAAACTAAGACCTAAAATGGATTAATAATTTTAAATGTGTACATTTTCAAGACAATTGCACAGGAGACAATGAAGAAATTATCTATGGCAATAAAATCTGCCAGAATACAAAAAAAAAATGCACTTTAACCTCACCTTTTGAAGTGGTGCTGCAAGTCAATGTCGATGAACCTTCTTCATGTTCGACATTGTAGAAATATATCTTCTAGCATCTGTTACCCATAATTTGCCAGAGGTCAGTGGCCCAGCACAGACACCTTCCTTTCCACAAGCAAAGCCAGAATTTGCAGAAGGGTGGTCACACTCAGATTTTATCCCCACGAAAGAGAAAAGAGATTTCTTTTGTGGCATTTTTGGTAATAATTAATACATTAATTATAAATACATAAAAAATTGAGTGTTATTTTGAATAAAGTATTTGTGTACCTTTCAGGGTGGCAGATTCACATAACCCCTCTACCACATCTTGTTGAATATTAGTTTTATCACAAAAGAAATAATAAAAATTACATTAGAACTCTGTACCTTGCTAGAAGTAAGATAAATTGGTACAAATGCATCAACAATACCTGTATGTGCCTTCTTTCCATGTAAAAAGAATCTTCACATTATATATGTCAGTCAGCCAACCCTCATCTGTAATTTCAAGGTCTTTATTTCTATTTTAAAGGGAAGATCTGTGAAATAAAGAATACAGTTGAAGTTGTGATGAACTTTAGCAACAGTGGGTAAAATAGAGGGTTTCAAGCTTTTATTATTTGTATGACTGTATCTCAGTATTAATAACACCGAGAAAGGTTAACTACCATATTAGCGCTGATTTTTAGAAAAACGTCATTTTGGGGAAGCTAAATAGAGGGGAGTAACATCAAGATGAAATTAACAACAAAGAAATCATTCTTTCACTGAAGTAAGCCCCACAGACATTGTAATGCAATTTCTCGTTAATGAATGCATTAATAGAACTTTACCACAGAAGAATCCACTGAATTTTAAACTATCATAGATCTTTGTTCAAACTGCGTATGACAAAAACATTTTATATCAATTATATATTTCATTTGCACAGTTGGATGAAGTAATGATAGATACTGAGTTTATTTCCCAGTAACTCTGAAACAGTAATTAAAATAATTAAAATTCTTTCCACAGCATAAAAAATTGACAATGCAATGTCATTTGCAGATCCATCAGGAGGCTCACCGATATGGTGGGGGTTTTACATGTACATGGCTGCTGAGATCCCAGGTTTGAGGGAGCGAGAATTTATACAGCGAGTATCTGAACCACAGAATGTTCTTTCCCTCCCTTCTTGCCTGTGTACCAAAGAGTTTAGCGTGGAAGATGAACAAAAGTGGTTTCTATTAGTCCTCCTCTATTGCTTTTAAGCAAAGAGCAACCCAGGCTCACGCCGCAAGGCAGCCCCTAGCCCCATGCACCAATTCCAGCATTAGCAAGAGGCTTACCTTCTACGGACCTGAAGGTTATACAGGTTACTTACCAAGAGCCCAAGGGCCACATCCAATTTGCATATAAACTGTAGACATGTATTATAAGTGCATATAACCATATTTGGTATGCAGATGGAAAATAATGTATAGTGGTTCAAGTTCATTAGCAACGCCAGCCTGCAGTTCTGCTCTTTTGTCCCCATCCTTCAGTTACAGGAAGAGGGCAGCTGGAGCCCACATTATATGACTCAGCAGGTCTCATCTGGCCCTTGGGCTGCACATTACATGCCCCCGCTCCACTGTTTGATGTGCTGAACAATCTCCGATTTCTAACGGGGGATGTAAACTGATAATGAGATTGCTTTAGTGCTCTAAACCTCAGTGGCATTATCACAAAGGCCATTTTCTGGCTTTTGCAGTTGCCTGAAAGGGAAATAAACAGTAGAGGTGAAAACAGAACTGTTGTGTAAGTTACAAGACAAACATGGAGCTGCTGATTCAGGAGAAAGCATAAAATGGTTGCAGTCAAGTAGCAATTTTGTTTTCTTCTGATACATGTCACATTGAGTATTTATTGAACATGCCGTTCACATGAGCAGTCTCAAAGGAAGTTGCGTCATATTTCCACCAGAGTCTTAGGAACAACAGATAAGCCCTGCAAATACCTAACAAACATTACAATAGCATATTGTACCACGTGATCGTTTTGTGTACGATCACAGCATGCCAAGAGACGCGCTTTACATCAGCAACAAAACCAATGATCTGTTAAATGCAACATTAAACAATCTACTAGCACTTCTGTTTCCAGGTGTTATGACAGTCCATAATTACTTCTCTAGTTCTCACTTAACATTTGGGCTATAGCATAGTTTCTAGTTGTCAGGCATCATGTAATTCTATTTTAAAATTTGCTAAAGAAGTATAATCTTGAGAAACCACAAACAGCAGGGGCCAAATTTTAATAAATATCTCTGTTAATGTCACTTCAGTAACATGATTCCCACTATTTTAATCACAGGGGGTCTTTAACATGCCTTCAGGGACACAGTTAAAGCCAAGAAAAATGTCATGATTATTAACTGACTACAAAGAAAGAAAAGTAAGGAAGCTGTTTAAAGCATTGCTAGAAAATTACTCTCTTAATTAGAGCATTAGAACATTGTTATACTTCTCTTTTCAGTAGTGAGTGGCAATGACGTATATATTTATACCAGGGTAAACATAGAAGACACTGACCTTTACTAAAATCAGCTGGTAATGATTTTCTTGTAACATCCCTGAATTCCTGAAATTTATCTGTGCTGTCCGTGCCCCCTCTGTCCGCTTCTCCCTGTCCTGTCCCAGGTGGAGGGCATGTCACCAACCTCCTCCTTAAGCTACGTGTGCCCCCATCCGTGAACATCCAGCAAAGCACTGGCAGGGGACTGAGCTTCTCTGCACCCAGGGGTGTGCTGGATGCAGGCAGGCGGCACGATACACAGCTGTGCTAAATGAATACACTGGGACGCCTCCAGGATGATTCGATGGGGGGCTTGAAAAGTACGTGCCACAAAACCTAAACTCTTCTGTGTGTTTGCAGCTCAGTCAGGGCCTTATGTAATGACTGAGGAATAAATATAGGAAAAAGAAACTCACGCCTTAAATCTCTCCTGTCCCAACAGCCAGGACAACAAGTTTTGCATCCTCAACTTCTTGTGAGACTGGCTCTTTGGCTTTTCACCTGCTGGGATGGTGCACAGCTGCAGTAATAGGGCACAAATTGCAGAGAACTACATATTTTTAGACACCACCATTAGATCCTCATGTTCCACATATCTCAACAGTCCTTGGATGACACTGTGAAGAGGAAGAAAAAATATGCAACAGTACCATACTGAGAAAATGCCTTTCAAACACTTCCAAAATATACCAAGTGTCAGAACACCAGCCTGGCGCAGGTGTATGGTATTACACTAACTACTGCATGCTGCAAGTGAAGCCTGCTATGTCAAGTACTAGAGACAAAAAGTGTACATAGCTGAGAGAAAATACAGATTGGTCAGCAATAACCACATACTTCCATGCTTCATCCTTATCTAATCCTCGTGCCAGACCTTAACTGCTATTAACTTCAAGATGTCCTTCTAGCCTCTGCTGAAGTCTCTCTTCTCTTTTGTTTTAATACCCAGAAAATTCCTGCAGGTACCTCAATACTTGCCCTTACCCTTTCCGCATACTCTGTCCTGAGCTGGTTAAAGCTGTGGTTTATTAGTGCCAAAGACATCCAGCTAAGTTTGACCATCTTATTACAAACACGTGTCACTCTTCCACCAGGCTTTCACTGGCAGTAACAAGGGTAATCTTCAGTTTCCAGCATCCACTAATGCTGTAATGAGCCAGAAACCAAAAATCCAGGAAAATTAAATGAAACTGCTTGTGAGCTTGGTGGGTGCAGCTGTATCACCGATTTAGTTTGATGCAGGGGTTCTTTCAAGAGACAGGTCACTCCAATCCCTTGCTCTCCTGGTGGAAACAAGAAAGGTGGAGAAGCCAGCTCTCCCAGCATGCCCAGTGAAACTCAGAAAGGAAACCAGTGTCAAATTCATGCTGATAAAACACAGTGTGGACACAGGTTTAGGGACAGGACAGATGCAATCCATTCTAACCCCACATCAGTTAGTAAAGCAGACAGACCGAGTGAGCTCCACTTCTCCCTACTCAAAGAATGAATGAATTGACTTGACAAAACTGTATTGAAGGGCGAGAACCAAGTATAGGAAGATAAACAGAGTAATATATTCTTTCTCATTTTTGTTAATAGTTCCATAAAGAACAAAACTGACGGTCATGTCAGAAAATGAGGAACAGTCTGTAGCTCAGTGACAATACAGTTCACCTGAGCAAACCAGCGAAATGTGCCTTGGATTGAGCAGCTACCCTAATCCAATGCAAAAGCTTGCAGCCCTTTGGGGGGGAAATACTGAAAAACAGAGCTCTCTGAGCACCAGTACAATTTAATTTTCACTGATCTCTGAATGGTGTCTAAACCTAATATTTATTACTTTACTCTAGGAATTTAATTTGATCTCTGTTACTAGTAATCAAATCAATCCATTATTCTCTACGCAAAGTATTTAAAGTCTTTCCACTGTTTTCTTGGTGAAGCAACTGTTAAGAGCACTTGCTGCCTTCCAGCCTCCCCCTGTAATACCAACCTGCAACCTGTGATTTTTCAAATCATAGGGCTCTATTGCCTACCCAACTAGGTAGCAAGGCTATCCAGTATTATGCCCATCATCTGCTTCAGTGAGCCACTTCTTGCTTCGCTAGCTACTCCATTAGCCTTTCCAGTCTTTCCCGTCTGTAGCAGGGCTAAAGACAGTGTCCATATTGTTGAGGCAATTTCTTAAAGAAATTTTTCCTGTACTTTTCAAATCTAGGATTTTGACTCCACAAAGGCTGCAAAATCTTGCACTGGAGGAAAGAGGGGGTCATCGCTTAGCCCCAGGCGTACTTATTTTGCCTAAGCTGCATACTTTATTAATAATATGACAGCCTCTGTTTTATGATATCAGAGTTGGGTTGGTTTTTTTTTTGGTTACAGAAATGTTCCAAATATGATCGAACTTAAAATGAAAGCTGAACACATTTCAGACTGCCCCCCTGACCCTCCTTACTTGCCCTTCTCTGCACGGATGCTGACAGTGTACTCCTCCCCTCCGAGCTGCTGTCAGTCTGGAGCACTCTGGGAAGAGCCAGTCCTTTCTTTTAACCTTCCTGTCACACCTAGGAGTGCCACCGTGGGCAGAATGGCATTTACATGGAAGGGGATGCAAGGTTCAGTAAGCTAAAGAGACCTCAAGGGGGAAGTCACTGTGTAAACCTGCATTTTGGAAAATTTCCTGGGAGTCATGATCTGCGGATTAGAGCCTTCAAACATAAGTCTGTGGATTCCCAAGAGTGTTTGCTAATCTCTGGGCACATTATCAAAACTAATCCTTCTTTTGGTCTCTGCTGAAATAAAAAGTGAATGCACGTTAAATTCTTTCAAAAAATGGATGAAAATTTCTGGCTCTATGATATCCAGGCTTTGGATCCCAGCTGGATGGAGTCACCTTCCAGCAGTCGAAAGGGTAGCCTGAAGAAGGGTGGGGTTTGAGCTGTATCAGGGATTACTGCTGCTATCAGCTGCCTGTACGTGTGTCTGCTCAGCTTATTCTGAACTGATATTCTGAGCTCTCTCTCACATCTCATGATACCACATTGAAGGCACTGGAACCCAGAGCAGGATGTGTAAGATATTCCAGAGTTTATCTGTGAGTAACCTAGACCCTTCTTCAGCCTGGCTTTTTGCTTGTTACCGGCAAGTGCTGCCCATTTTCAGACGCTTGTTGCTCGTCTTTGGACCAAATCCTTACAAATCTTAGACTCAGTAATTTGGACTTTATTTTCAATGTGCAAATAAAGACTTCTATGAAATTTTGTGTGATTATACATATCAGGATTTCCAAAGCCTACCACATATGAAAATAATCTAGAAAATAAGAGAAAAATTAAGTTCACAGCTGCTATCTTTATGTAAATACATGTGGGATTTTACAGCAACATAATTTTTCGTATCTTAGGCTCCTTCTTTTGTGTCAGAAAGTGGAAAAAAATTAAGGACCTAGGATATCTCTTTTATTAACAAAAGCCACAGCTGTTAAATTTTCTAAATTTTATAAATATTAAAACAGTTATGACTACCTCTAAATGTTGGTAGAAGATGAGGCAAGTTTTAACTTTACATTATAATGAAAATATCACCATAATGAGAAAATATAATAAACAATTATTTATGTCTACACAGTACAGAAATATCTTACTTGCAGGAATTCAGAAAAACATATACAGTGGGAGTAGTCTCTTAAATCATTAGTCATTTATCTGCTACTACTTTTGATCAACTGCTTTGAAACTTTCAGGCAATGAAGTTTATCCTTTGGAAGACTGTCCTAGACTAAACAGATCTTGCAAAGCAAGGATTCAGAAGAAAGGAAGGTATAGATCTGAACACACTGTTCAGTGGAATTGAAGTAACGAGGAATGTTACCTTGGGAGCATGTAGAGAGGAA
This sequence comes from Falco rusticolus, assembly GCF_015220075.1. Classification (NCBI taxonomy): domain Eukaryota; kingdom Metazoa; phylum Chordata; class Aves; order Falconiformes; family Falconidae; genus Falco; species Falco rusticolus. The sequence goes on from NC_051187.1 coordinate 118,785,662, forward strand.
ATGGAGTCCATGTGAATTTCCCTGCAAGGAAGGTCTCAAGATAATTACACTGACTTAGAAGTTACAGTAATGTACTGTAAAATCATACAAGAGAATAAACTGTCTGCAGCTCCTGAAGAAGAGTTACTATTGTTAAATAAAACACAAGAGAAGAGGAATTTCTGAACAATCTATTTTGTTTTGTGAAAGGACAAGATTTATCCCTGGCCTCTGTGAGCACTGGCTACCTGAATGATGTGGATCCACGATGCTTCTTCATTGCCTAAACCAGTATGATAAATTGGATAACATGCTTCCATCAGCCAGTTAGGCTTAGTTTTGCAGAAACTTCCTGTGCACCCCTACTCTGGATGGACTGTTGGGCAGATTCAGTAATGCTAATCTGCTTATTCCTTATGAACCGTATACAATAATTGCACCGTTTGTGATCCAAAATACAGGTATGCCATTCTTTTACTCTAGTCAGTCAGCATGATCTCTGATAAGTAAATCAAACACTCTCTGCAAAGATTTTATAAGGAATTTATTCCCATTTTGGTTGCCTTCTTTTGAGAAGGATGTTACCAGCCAGAACACAGTTAAGAGACTAAACTGAGAAGAGTTTTAGACCAGTAGGATTGTACATGATTTGAGGATGTACCAACAAAATCCTTTGTTGAACTAAACACATCCTCTAATTTTACTTGTGGTTTGTGATTGGCTTTGGATTTAGGGTTATTTTGGGGTTTTTGTTGTTGTTTTTTTTCCAGTCTCACAGCTCATGAGTTAGCTGTGGGCCAGGAGGTTTGGGAGAGGGGGAGTATTTTTGGTCCATTTTGCAATGAGTGAGAAAGAGGACAGTGACCTGGCGTTTATTTGAATTCCTTACATTACAGATCATATACACAAATATAATTCATAAATGTCATTCTACCAAAGGCAAGGCATCTTAGCAGAAAATGCTATGTTATCTGATTACAGTACTAGTTGTTTAATTAATGTAATGAGTAGACAGGACAGTATCAGGCTAAGTAAGCAAGCTGCTAATCTTAATGGGACTCTGTTTGAAAGTGACGTATACTTCTGATCTGCTGATGGCTTTCATTATGCTAAGACCAATGATGGCATATTTAAAAATATTCTACGTGCAATTTTGCTTTGCTTTCTTTATGTAATTTTCCTTACAAGATCATCTAAATTATTGTTTAAGTATTTATAGGGTGCTCACCTTCGTGGAAGAGAGTAGCTTACATTCTAAGGCTGCATACCATCAAATTAGATCTCAACTGCATACATAATCCAGGAAATTTCAGCATCTCCTTCAGCTTTGTGCAACACATTTATTCAGGTGGAATTTAATTAAACTGAACAAATTAAAGCTGACTACTGACTCATTTTAAAGCACTGGAGCAGAGAAGTAGACAGTGACACTGGGACAATTTGCAACCATCTAGGACATTTTCATCTCTCAGTAGCCCTCAATTAGCCATTAATAATTTTGAATTTTAAATTTGATTTGCACTGTGTAACAACTAATTTGAGAAGAACAGAGACCTGTTAAGCTATGCCTTTCAACAAGTCTCTCAAAAGGTGAAAACACCAAAGTACACACTTTTTGACCCCTACAAGCAACTTTATTGACCAATACAACCAACTGTATTGACTAATATATATATATATATCACCTCATCATCTTTGCTTTATTAGCTTTTCCTTCATCTACTCAGATCACGACAGAACATAAACTGTGCTGTCTATACCCAGATTATAGAAACTGAGGCTACAGCTAAATGAGCCCTTTGTACACACATGTATGTACTTATCAAATTATAACTACAGAAACTGCAGAAATAAAACGGGTATTCAGAAAATCCTTTGCCTCTCCCAAACAAAAAAGATTTGTTTCATTGTCTTTACCAGTCAGATGTAACTCAAACCGAAATCTGTAGCAAGCAGTTGTAAAAGGCCAGTACAAAGACCATATGTTTGCTCATTCCATGTGCTCAGACTGGCATACATGCCGCCAGGTTCAGTGTCTGAGCAGTATTTTCCCCAATCAATTGATCTACTTCTACTCTTGCTTGTAGAGGACCACGGCACAACCCTATGGCATTAACAACTCTATGAAAACCACACCTGACAATGTTTAACATAACCTGTTCTGAAAAGCCTCCGGTGAGGAAAGTCCCACAACCTCCACGAGTAACCCATTCTAGTGCTTAATTCTCCTTGCACTAGGAAAGGCTTTCTGACTGTCTAAACTGATCTTCCTTGGTGCAATTTCAGGCCATTATTTCCTTGTGTGCCAGTGGATATGAAAAATAGCTCTTTCCTTGAAACAATCTACATATTTGAAAACTGTTACTGTACCTCTCTTCTATCCTCCTTTAGAGAAAAAAAAAACCCCAACCACTAGTTCTGAGTCTTTTCGCCTAGATGGTGCTCTCAAGCCCTCTGAGCATTCCGGCAATGCTCTCTTACAGAATAACTCCTCCTTGTGTTCCCTCTGGAGCTGCATGGCTCTGCACTGGACCTCATTTTAGAAGCTGTGCAATTTCCAAGACAGCCCACAAAAGGTAAAAGAATTGACTTACAAGACTGGATGCCCAGAAACCTCGCTTCATAAAAATGAAAGTTAAACCAGCTTGAGCTCTGACGCATGGCAGGGTCTCTAGATACCACCAAAATGCAGGAACTGTAGTAACTGAAGAGCAGCAACAGGTTAAAGATTCCACATTTCCCCAGAAAACTGGAGTGTACAAAATAGCCCTGGTATATGTTCCCATAAGTTTAACCATATTCAAAATAAAATCTGTCTCTGAAATAAGCATTTGGAAAGCAGAAGGAAAACATAAATCATCATGATTGCTAAAACAAGTTAAAAATAATGGATGAAACTAAAAATGAGCATCAAATAGCACAGAACATTTCAACAGAGTAAAATAGTGCTCAGAAAATGTTCACAACATTTGAACAGCTGAGAATGATTTTCCCTTTACTGAAAAAGACCTGTATGGAAACAACTGCAGGAAGAAAAACTGGTAAGGAAATTTACAATCAAAATCACAGGGGAAGAAAAGAATCAGAGTTGGCAGTATCAAAAAATATAGGAAAAAGGAAATGTTCTGATCTACTGTTAAAGATCAGGAGCACTTAACTGACAAGGCAGATAATACACAAATGATTTCCAATGTTAAAATTTTCCTACATACTAACAGAGCCATCTTCAGTGTGGTTTTATAATCTCATGTGCAAAACCACAGAAGCTGTCCATAAACAGTACATGAGAGAAGCACAAAGCTCCTGTGTTTGACATGGTGGAGGTCTGTGGAACTGCTCTATACGCTGAGAGTTGGGGTTGTCCAGCCTGGAGAAGAGAAGGCTCCAGGGACACCTTTCCGTGGCCTTTCAATACTTAAAGGGGGCTTATAAGAAAGATGGGGAAAATGTTTTAGCAGAGCCTGTGCAATAGGACAAAGCATAATGGTTTTAAACTAAAAGAGGGTAGATTTAGACTAGATATAAGGAAGAAACTGTTCATTTATGAGGGTGTTGAAACACTGGAACAGGTTGCCTAGAGAGGTGGTAGATGCCCCATCACTGGAAACATTCATGGTGAAGTTGGACGGGGCTTTGAGCAATCTGGTCGAGTTGAAGATGTCCCTGCTTATTGCAGGGGGGCTGGAGTAGATGGCCTTTAAAGGTCCCTTCCAACCCAAACCTTTCTACGGTTCTGTGATTGTATGTGTAGTCCTATACTTCATGAAGCCAAGAAATACTCATTACATGGCTAAAAGCCTAGGGCTACCCAGAAAAACTGTAAATCAGTTGTTTAATTTCAGTTGTAATTTAACTACGCAGAAGCCAATCAGGACAGACTTGAAAGCAGGGCCGTCTGCAGAACTTCCCGGTGTACTTTGATGACTGGAATTTAATAGAGCTATCGCTCTCTTTTGCATGAGTAACATTTGTTACCAACCTAGTTCTATTAGATTTGTAAATTGTTCATAAGCAAAGTCTCATTGTCTTTAATACATTTGCTGTGCGTAAGATCTCCTGGAACAGTTTAGAAAACTAATTGTCAGGCTATTTTGGCGAAATGTTTGGTTTATGTGTTCTCAGATTTGGGATGACGGGTGGTTGCTGCAGTGTTTCAACTTTCATATTGGCTGAAAATCTTCTTGCAAATATAACAAATCCTCATCCCCACCCCCTTTGTCATGGCATGTCCAGGAGGAATTCTTAGATGCATAATTGATCCATCTCAAAGAATTAAAACATCTGAGACTCGTGAACATTTGTACAATTGTTCAGTAGAAGATGCTAGAAGGCTCATGACTGAAAATTAGTAGCCTGCTATGGAGCATAACTATTCAAAATTTGACACGTGCTCAGAAACATACTTGTATTTATTAATCTGATTTAAAACCTCTGTTTATTTTTGAACCAGCTGTGGACACTAGCTCGGAAACTATTTTTACTACTACATTAAAGTACAAAAAATAGACAGTGCAGATGCTATGGGCACGATGTTTGGCTAGGATAAATCAACAGATTTTATACAAAGCTGTACTCCCTTTGACAACTGCAGAGATTTGGCCAAAGATATTGAACAGACTGTTAATAGATCTTTTTGAAGCTATTAAGAATTAGACAGGGTCTCCACCTCTTTACTTTTGATATTAATGACATAAAGGCATATAAAAGTGATGTTCCAACTTCTTCAAATTATCATTGAGCAGAAAAGGGCAGAATGATACCTATGAATAGACACAGAAGGAGTTAATACACTAATCACTTGATTTGATGACTGTGTCAGAGTTCAGTGCACATAAACAGTTCATGAATGAAGCATACAAATGGAATTATTTACTAATAGAAGAGAGCACTAATGTAATCAATAAACATAGAAGACATTTAAGAGTAAAATATTGGCCCAAATGTTCATCTCTAAAGACTGCAGAGATTATGAAAACACAGTCTGTGCAATAACTATGAAGCTAAATGATTAAGCCCCTTCCTAAATTCTAGAAATGTCACTTTTCAACTGTGCTCTCTCTCACAAACCTATAATGTATCATATAATGGAAAGCATACTTATGTAATGTGAAATAATATGCAAATAGTAAATTCTGCATTTACCGTGTCATTAGGCAATATTTTGGTCTGGAATACTTAAAATTTAAAAGTTCTAGTCTGACAAACATTTCACAGATCTTGTTACCAGGTATCTTCCTAGCACAGTTAATTGGGCTACACAGAATAAATGATGCCTGGTTGTAAGTATTGCAGGATCATCCCTAAAAGAGGACAATATGACAGTTTGGAATTCAGTGTTAAATGCTACCTAATCAAACACTGAAGAAGTATCATAATAAATCATTCAAAGTAAAGGAGGACTAGATGATACTAATCAAGATAAATTATATTCGACATATAAAAATGAAATATAACTTGAGCCATTCAGCATGGTACAAATGACTGGGTATAAAAAATAACAATCAAGACAGTCACTCAGGATTCAAACCCAAAAGAATTTAAAGGCAATGGACATTATTCTGACAGAGATTGTATTGTTATTGGACTGTTCAAGGTGTCTAGCATTTCCCCAATAGTGCTGTGTCTACCATTTAGCACCCAGAAAGAATTTTTTGAGGTTTTTTTCTTTCCAATAATGTCTCCAGTTGTAATTTTTAAGGAAAAAGTGAAGACATGGATTTCTACCTGCCTACACTTTCCACAGTTCAGATTAGGAATTCTTTCCTTGCATTATACATATAATGTCCTTGGAAGATAACAGATTTGTTAAAGTATCCTTACAGGTGATACTGGTTAGTATTTAATCAGTTATTCCCAAAGTTTAAGTATGGGAAAAAGACATCCCAAAAGCAGCAATGCTCCATTTCTATGGCCATTGACAAATTTGTATTTGTCTACATATTTTCAAAATCTACTATCACTTACATAAGTATGTTTTGGAAGACAAAAATATTTTTCTTAGTAGATAATCCTAGAAAAATTTAAAAAGATACACCCAAACTGTTGTTTTCCTCATGTTATTAGATGTAACTCAACAGTGTTATACCCTTTGGAGATTAACAAGAAAATATGTCTCCATTTTTTTGTTTGTTAAAAAGGCAATTTACCTTTTTCTGCTGACAGACTATGCGTAGTTGTTTTCCTTGCTCAGCCCATGTATATAGGTTGGTTTTGTAGTTTTTCTGTGCTCTTCCCTGAATGGTAGAATGGGAAAAAAAAAAGGAAAGTGTAATTCTAAGTCCACAGAAATTAGCTGCAAACTCTTTAGTAGGTAAGATGCTCTAAACGTTCTAAGAATGACCAGATTCAAGTTCATGGGTTGTCCTTAATGCTTGTAAAAGCTATTAACTCTGACAGCCTGCAAAACTGAAATCTTTTTTCGTTACCTCTCTTTGTAGAACAAATGCGGCTGTAGTACAAGGTTTCCCACTTCTCACCCAACACCTTTTTCAAAGATCATTTATACAGGAGTGAAACAGTAATAAATTCTTGTGGCATCATTCCCTAGGATGCCACCATCAGCGACAGTGGCTAGTGGCATACCCTTGGCTAGCTGGAGAGCCATCATGTTGGTCTTGAGAGAAGAGCGTATGTCTTGAGAGTGGCAGGAGCTGGAAAATGGTTAAAGACATTGTATAGATTATTCAGCTTGAACTATATCTACTTTAGACCTTATTTTCCAACTCTTTTGCAGGCTCAGTGGAAAAAACACCTGGTGAAGAAGAAAATTGAGCATTTTGAAATGTTCAACACTGAGCAGCTATTCCTAGCTGCTGAGCACTCCAGGAAGTTGATGTAATCCCGTGCAAGAGGGAGGAATAAATTGGCAGCTCCTCACCAGCTGGCAGCAAAACGTCCACCCTTCCACATCTGTATCTTGGAGGTGAAAGAGTGACTGACAGTCCCGTGAAAGATATTAGCTTATAAATGATCATAAAAGTCCCTGTTTTGGCAATACTTTTTTGCTTCTGCTGTCAACAGCTACGAGGATGGCAAGCTTCTTTTGTCTATATATTTTATTGATGGATAAGATAACCACAAATAATACACTTTCATTTTCAATAGGATCAAATACCACTTTAATGTTGCTTTAGCACTGATTTAAGTTGTTTTATTTTTAGAGTTTCTAGTAAGGAGAAAAATCTCTAACTAGCTATAGATTCTGAGTCCTTAATGTACATGGCTACCATTTTAAGAGCAAATCTAGAGCGGGAAACATGCTGATTTTTCTTTTTTTCCTCATATCACAGGACAGTATCAGGTTAAATATATACATATATAAAAGACTGAATAACATCTATGTAAAAGTGAAGATGCTAAGCATTAATTTCATTGACATCTCCATCACTGATTCTTTTTGTGACCTTAGACAATTAATTTACTCTCTGCTTATACTTTGTTTATTGTAAAAGAAGTTCTTCACAACGTTCATGTTTGGTTGTTGTAGGACTTTGTGAAAAGGGGGGATGGAAACTGTTTGTGTTCATCAGATAAACTAGAAAGGCTTGCATTTTTATACATTTAATTGCCCTGTGCTCTTTACAAAGAACCAAGGGGAGAAAAGGCCTTCTGATAATCAGTCCTTTCAAAAGCATATTCTGCAATGTCCACAATTATATTTAATTGAATAAATCACTGATTGGGAGTATCCATAAAAAGCACATACTTCCAATAGAAATCTTTCATTGGGTATTTTGCCATTTTTCAGTTAAATGCCTGAATTTGTTCACTCCTCAATAACTGAAACACCTCTGTTTATCTGGTCCTTTATATCTTGAGCCTCAAGCCTCATCAGTTGACCATACAAGCTGTGATAAGGTACCAGGTTTGTTTGTTTCAATTTTATGGCATACAAAGAAAAATTTCACAGGCCCTGCTACTAACATTTGGAAAAAAGGAAGAGAGGGACATGAAAGAGCATTTCTTTTAAAAAAAACTTGCAATCTGCTATCTTTGGTTATACTGGCTTGAGACTGTCTACAGTGTGGGTTAGACCTGCAGCTGCACTCCATGATCATACAAACACCATCCGTCTCTGTTCCAGGTTTGTACTCCTGGTTTGCTTCCATTTGTACTCCTGGTTTGCTTCCAAAGGAATGTATAGTATGAAACAGGAATAAGAGTCTAAAATGTGTCTTGTCTAGACAAAGATATAGGCTGGGCATGCATTTATTGCTTGGAGTTAGCTAGTATTCATAGCTCACAGACAGGTATATGTAACAGTAAATAGAACTATCTAGTTTCATATTTTAACATTTTCGGGCTCTCAGATCCAACAGCATATGAAAACTTACTAATATAATAAATGTGATTTAATTAAATGTTCACGGATCTGTGCTCCATTGTCCCCCTGAAGGGTTACTAGCAGTGTGAGTCAGATCCTTGAAAATCGTGAGCAACCTGTTCCTTTTCCGGCAGTAGCTAACCTAGGTGATACCACTGAAGCAGAATATTCAAACAAGGGAGAAGCACACAGTCCAAAGAGGTCTGTTAGTTAGGTTTATGCTTCCTTTGCCCAGTGTACCTACAAAAGAAAGCACTAGTAAGTGCAGGGAGGAGAGCCACTGCAAAACCAAGTTCTTTCTCTGATATTCACATCTTTCAGATATGACAGTGAAATGCTTCAAGGGATACAACTAAGCAAGAGCGAGCCATGGTAAAGACACAAGGCAGGCCCCAACCTGTGATTACAAACACAGTTTAACAAGCAGGCAGAAATCTCATCAAGTTCTTTTCTGAGCAGACAGCATCTCCGTCCCTATAGGTGGAACTGAAATAGGACTGTAAAATTCCCAAAGAGGAATATATCTCATAGACTGCAAACAGACTGACAGTGATGTTGTCATACTCTGTGCTGTCCAGAAAGTAGATTATCAAGCACAAGTTTCAGAAAGAACACCTGCAGCAAGTTCAATGGGTGTAAAATCTGATAGTGACTCTGTGACACATAAGCAACATTAAAATCAACAGGAGTTTCAACACCATTTGGGATTACAGCCTTAAGTCAAACAGCTGAGGTCCCTCATATTGTCACAAACCTGCAGCTAAATCATACTACCAATTTATCTACAATAATTTGTGTTCATTATGCCATGGTTTCTTTCACATTTTCCTAATGGCAATATTCATGCTGTTATCCAATACCTTATATACAATCAGAACAAAGTGACTATACTTTCTTTTTATGCAAGGCATGCCCTTTAGAATTCATTTGTCATAAAGGTAGAGTAACATTAGATATCTACAACAAATGCTAAATTTACCTTGTATTCACTGTATCTCCGCTTCCAAATTCACCATGTCTTCCATACTGCCAGGTCCTGTAGAGTAAAGGCATTGCAGGCTTGATTCTGAAATTTCTCAATAAATATATTAATTTTGATCTCTTCATTCTCTGGCATTCTGTCAGCAAGGCATGGCAACATAAATAATAAAAATAGAATATAATTACTGTGGAACTATTTTGATGACTATGACCTCACATTTTTAAAAAGCAGTGGCTTGATCAACAGGTTAATGCCAGTTGTGATTTTTAAAATGAAAAAGTTCCATTTCATTAAGAAATAATACAAAGAAAGTAACCCGCATCTTTTACAGAATAGAAAAGAGTAACTTTCAAGTATCTGTTATGCATGCATTTATCTGGATGTTCACATTATCCCATATAATACAATCATTATAACAAAAAAAGCTATAATCCAAGTTCTTAAGTTCTACAGAGAGAGAAGATGGAGAACATAGGAAAGACAAATTAACCTTTCCTTTTCCTTCCTCCTCCTGCCAGTCTGGAGCCACACACTGGGTCTAATGCTCAGCACCTCCCAGGCTGCTGCTCAAGCCCGGAATATGGAGTAATGTATTCAAATTTTTTCTGTGATAAGTCAACATGAACCCGTATCCCCTGTATATTGCTGGCCTACAGTCAAAATTACGTTTTCCACTGGTCTGCGTAGGTGTGGATATTATTGTCATAGTTCTCAGCAGTTGTACAGATAAACCCTTACTTTACATCCCATGCTTCTGAAAGACATTCAGCCTTGTCTGTGTTTGTATTTTTTAAGAAAATTGTCTACATTCTGGAAACACAAATACACAAGACATCAAGGTTTGCATTCACACTGGTTCTAGCACCCCTGCTCTACAGCGTGTTCAAACAGTAAAGCAAGAAGTTTCTTTGAGAAATCTTTGCTGAATTCTCCTTTCTCTTCCTCCTAGAAGCTCATGAAAGAAATATAATAATGAATGGAGAGTACTAAACCAAAGAAAAATCTTATTTCAGAATAATCGGAGGACAGGAAAGATAGCACGGTGCTTTTTGGAATAAAGTAGACATTCCAAAGCCCCTTGTGCTGTGAGGCAAAATCATGTCAATGCTTGCTTCACAAATACATCTGGTGATGAGGACAGACATATCCACCACAGACATGTAGCTTTTGGGGCTGGTTCCTGCATCTCTTGTCTCTTAAGCCTCTCCAATACAGGTCATGCAGGGAAAGAAGTGGATATCAGAGAGGAGTTTCATTTACATCTGCTTGTACCCAGCAGAGATTCCAACAGAGACAATATGTCACCAGCTCAGGTCTGAGGAACTATTTGGCTGTTCCATTTCTGCCTGCAAGTGATTTGGACTATTATACAGAGTTAGGAAGCTGTAACTCAGTTTTCATTAGCTGTAGGGTAAAATGTTACTTTGGCATGGTGATTTACATTGAGATTAATCACAATCATGGTCATGGCAAACTGTGATCCTGTTTTGTTCTAGTGATTTGATTGTCCTGCACGTACTAAGTCAAAAGACAACTGAGTTTGTATTCTTGGTATTGCTTGAAGGTAACCACACTGCTGCTATTACACATTGGCTGCCTGAGTTAACTGATTATATGGTTATTTAATGTAGCTAGGTGGTAACCCTTATGTCATTATAATGATTCAATTGTTACAGTCCTAAATAAAAGTGGACAATTTGGACCAGGAGCCTGAACATCTGACAAGCTGTGTGGCGTCTAGATCCAATGTTGTGGTTCAGCACACTATACATATGTGAGCAGCTGCACCATTTAGCTGTGGATCCAGGCTCGGGCTGGAACACCCCAGGCTGGTTTGAACACTTCCTTCCAAATTCTGGCGGGTTTCAGCATGATGGTTTTCAGCGAGGCCCATTTTTAACAAAAGCAAATGAGAAACTACCCAGAAATAGCACTGCATATCAATTTTCTGCATCAATGTATAATGCAATGGAAACAGATGGTACATTCAGGCAGTGTCACCATTTGGGTTTTGGTGACTACTCCTTTTTTATGTTTGATGGTATATTTATTCTGTCTATTTCCATTGCTGAGTTGTTTCAACACCTGTATAAAATAGGATACCACTGTAAAGTGAGTGCTATGTAAACTAATCTGGGTAACATATGCAGCTTTCTCAGTCTTGAAGTGATTTTCTGACCAATGGTAAAGCATGCCACTTTTTGGGGGTGATCAACACTGTTCACTTGGTTTCTAATTCCAGAAAGAGGGGCTAATTTATCAGGGATCGTGAAAAGCCATTTCCAAAGCCATGAAAGGTTCCTCCTATTTTTAGGAGGCATGTTTTGTGTTAAAGATAAGTCAACAGATCATTTATTTTGATATTGTATTCCACACAGTATTTGTATTCTACATTTTCTACAGTATTTACAAAAAAGGCCAGTATGGTGATCTAAATTCAGGGCACACAGCTCAGAGAAGATTAATTCAGATAAGGCTTGGGGCAACACATAGCTTATGCAATTTACTGCCACCATTTCCACTGAGTCTATGCTGATTAATTCAGCTGCAGCAAAAAAGTGACCATTGTTTTTTTAAGGGAGGAGCATGGTCAAGGTTGCTGGGTTGTATACTGATATTGTATAGTACTGAAGCAACCCCCTCTAGTGTCTATAGGCACTCAGAAATTTGCCAGTTAAACGCGTTCATCAGAAAACATCCATTCATTAAGAGATTCAGTTGCTAAAATGCGTTAAATATCTCACGCCCAGAATAAAATTGATGGTCATGATGAACAAAAGCAATGAAGAAGGCCCAGCTGTCTATTGTTAACGCACAAAGCAGTAGATTTAATTTCGAGGGCCAAACCCCCTTTTCCATTCTCCAGGGTCCCCTGCTCACTGTTCTCTCTCACACCCTTCAAGTCTTACTCTACCTTGCATTTGGTAATTACTTCCTGGAGCAAATATTTGAATCTCAGCAAAATAATAAAATTGCCAAGCTAGAAAGTATTTCACCTGCTCAGTCTTCTTTTTCTAACCCCAAGCCCACTGTATTGAATCTTTAAGTTCAGACATAACGATTTTCCTTCAAGTAAAGTTTCTCTTTGGGTAATACAGGCGAATAAATATGCACCCTCTTGAACTGTTGAGTGAGCACCTAACACCAACTCTAACACTATAAGATTCTGAGTATCCTCTCTGCTGTACAGCAAACTTCTACACTGGATAAACGGATACAAGCCATTTATCATAAAATAGTTTCCCTGTACCCATCAAAGATAAATTACGACTAATGTGAAGTATTGCAACAATTCTCGCACCAGCTCAGACACATAACAGCTTTGGTAACTCGAGAAGGGGTCATTGGGTTGTGAATGACATCCCGAAAGGTAAACCTTGACAACTACAGGGAAAAAAAGGGGGAAAAAAGAGGAAAAAATGGAAGAGCTTATGTACTGTGCTATCTAAAGAAGGGAAGGAAAATGACTGATAGTTCCATGTAGTGCATGAAAAGGGGGAAAGATCTGAACTGACTGAAACAGTGTAGTTAAGAAAATAATCAAGAAATGGTCTTCTGTATGACGTAAAACAAATTATTCAAAATTTATATGACTTGGGTTTGTCATTTTGTAAAATGTGGGTATATGTTCTTGTTTTCTGTATTTATAATATGAAGTCTCCACAGCAGAGTCTATGGAACCCAGCACAGTTGGACCAGATCGCAGCTGCAGTCTTTATATTCTACAGTATTCATCAATTAATCTTATTTGTTATGTACTTATGATAGCATGGTCTTCTGTATTAGTGAGGTTGGTAATACTGCCGAATTTACTAACAATACATTTCAATCAGGTTGCTGTTGAGAGTCAGTATAGAGAGCTCCTCAGCAGCAGCACGAAGACAAGAAAATTCCCTAGATGTGCCAGCCACAGAACCAGCACATGACCTTGCCTTGCACAACCACTGTCTGAGACAGACAGAGAAAACTACACGGTATTTACTTCCTGGTGAAGGACATGATTAAAGTTAGATTTACATTGAGAAGCAAATTAGCACATTATGTTATTCCCGTATATCAGAAAAAGGAATGACTGTAAAATATCTTTGTTTACATACTGTAATCTATTTACCTGATATTTACAGATAAATAAAAGAGACACAGATCAGGCATAAATCAATGCAAATCATATGTTTATGTTCATCAATTGAACCTTATTTTTTGTGACTTGTTGATAACCTATTATTTCAGTAATGAAAACCAAGTAAAAACTTCCCCCAAAAGAGCAAATTCTTTTTCTATTTACTATGCAAATAGAAGCAAACCGCACTTTCTGTTTCTAATTACATCTCTACCTGTTCCTCAATCAGGTAAATTGCTATTAGCTTCTTGCTAAGTTATTTTTGGGACTATTTTGAACAGAATTATTCTGGTTGCTGTAATTAAGACTTCTAAAATTAATATTTAAATTTTATAAATGCTGGACTATGGCATCCTGAGAAATAATAATTACCTGTCTGATTGCAGAGTTGAAGTGAGCTGTTATGTGCATTTGACTCTCTTTAATCTTGCAGCCTGTATCCCTGTTCACTTGAAAAATGTTATTAAGTTCTGAAGCTGATTATATGGGTTGGTTTGTGAGTCAGACAGCCAACCCTTCAGGCATCTAAAAATAATGTTCTGTTTCTTTTGTTAAGGGGGCAAAAAAATAAAATAAATGCCTGTACCACTTTAAGCAACCTGAGCTAGACCTTAGAGTGAAAGCCCAGCCTGGTCCAAACAATTCAAAAACCTCACATCAAACCTAAAGTTCTTTTTCGGTGCTAAAGGCAGGGAACAGAAAATTCTTGATCTCCCCAGCTGAACATCGAGCTGAGACGGATGTCAGTATCTTGTCAAGTCTGTCTGCAGTTCCTCTCTTGAGGTCTGAGACTCTCTAGGCTTTGATAACAGCAGGGAATTTGAAGCAGGGAATACAAGAAATGATTAATGTAATTGCTCAAAAATAGGAAATAACTCCATCACAGGTTATTATCTGCAGTGAGGTTATGTTTGTGAATGGGAGAGTTCAGTGTGCATATATAACCCAGAATCACGAGATTCCTAGAAAACAAGAACTACAAATTACTTTAAGGATGAAATACCCTGAGAGAGCTCAGTTCAAGACAGAGTAGGTGTCCATGTGTCCATTACCTTTCATGCCTCTGTTTAGAGGTCGTCACAACAAGAGTGGATTTCGTCAGATGCATTAAGGCACTGATGGTGCAATTTTGTTTCCTGTTGGTTCTATTTTTTTTTTTTTTTCCCTTGGAAATTTGTTCCTAGCCAAACGTTTTAATTTTTGTAAATTCACTGTACTGGGTTTGCATGGCAAGGTTTTGGTAGCGGGGGGGTACAGGGGTGGCTGCTGTGAGGAGCTGCCAGAAGCTTCCCCCATGTCCCGCAGAGCCAATGCCAGGCGGCTGCGAGAGGGACCCGCCGCTGGCCGCGGCCGAGCCCCGGGGCGAGGGTGGGCAGCGCCTCTGGGGCAGCGCCGTGTTTCAGAAGGGGGAAATGGACGACAATGGCAACTTTCAGCTGGGGGGAAGAGTGAGTGACTGTGAGAGCAGCAGCCCCGCAGTCCCCCCCGGGCGGGTGCAGGCTGGCACGAGGGGCTCTCAGGCCTCTGAGCAGATACCCGGCAGGCAGCCCCTGGTGCAGCCCCCGGAGGGGCAGGCTGTGCCATCAGCCCAGCGGGAACTGTCTTCCCGTGGGGCGGGCCGCGGCTGGGGTCGGGCAGGGGGCGAGGGGCGCCCACCGAATTCGCCCTGTCCCTGCCCTCAGCTGTGCCAGGGGGGAGGTGGGAGAGACATCCAGCTTAAGTTGAGCCGGGAATAAGGGAGGGTAGGGAATTTGAAATCTGATTCGAAAGGTCATAATTTCAACTAATTTCCCCAAGCGGAGTCCGTTCTGCCCGTGCGGTAACTGGTGGCGCTCTCCCTGCCTTACCCGACCCACGAGCGTTCCGCTCTGTGTCCCCCCTGCCGGCTGAGGAGGGCAGGGACAGGCGGCTCCGGTGGGCACCTGGTGTCCGGCCAGGGTCAACCATTGCATTCACCCAAACGTGAAGAGCAACTCAACTTAAAGAACAATAGAAAAGGCAGATGGGGGAAAGAACAAATTCCATTACGGCATGAAAAGGAAAAAATGAACCACTTAACGAGTCCAGTTTTCAAACTAAAGGTCTACCCTTACTGTTCCTAATGTGAAGCAACCTAACTAACATTTGTTAATAAAAAGCTGATTAAGACTCAGTGGAGAAAGACTGTTTTTTCTGTAGTGATTGAGTTAATGCAAGACTTGAATTGCCCTCTAGAAGCTTCTTTTTATTGATTATACAAGAACTTAGGACAACTACACTCTTAATTAGGATCCTCATAAGTACTTAAATTTGGTGGGATCAATGCACAACCGAAGCAATTTACCCTCACTTTTTTGTACAAATAGAGGGCTACATCACTCTTAACTGAAAACAATGGTTTTCAGGGACCTTTTGGGGAGCTAAATGGCCCTCTGCCATAGTGTTCTTTTTTGCCTTCCCTTCTGCTGAAGGATTTACCCCTACTCTGTGTTTTCCACTGTTCCTGTACAAAACCCAGCGATACAGAGTGCAAGGCTACAGGACTCAGCCCTTCAATATGACATTAACACACCTAGGCAAGCACCTTGGCGAAGAGCCCCAGCACGCCTGCTCATGTCCCCCTCTCACCTTCAGCCAAAGAACTGTAGTCTCCTCCCACATTTCTGGTGCTCTATGATTTCAGTTGTTCATTAGTATTCTTACCATAGCTTTCCTAGAAGATGGGGATAGGAACTTACAGTCATTAGGTTCCCTACCGCATATTTGTCAAATTTCTCAAATCTGAGTTTCATCTTGCTTCTGATTGCCCTTTTTATTTCCTATGCTTACACTATAAGCTTAAGAATATACCGTATACCAGCTATTTGCGTGTTGCCACAATCATTGCATAGTAATTCCATACATGACTAATTAAGCATCAAGCATCAATTTGAACTATAACTGATCAATTTTTTAGAGACGTTAAAAAGAAAAGACTTCAGCCAACTGTTCCTTGCTTTATGTGATTTGACTTGTCAATATGAGAGATTATGATATTTTAATCTTAATTATCATAATTTGAAAATTGCTTTTTCAAATCAGAGCAGTATTGCAGAATGGATTTAACGGTTTTAATAATTCCAAATCATGCACTACTACAATAATTAACAACTGTCTGTAATTATGGGTGCATAGGGGTTTCTCTGCTTAATGCAAAGTGCCCTGTTGAAAGTCAAGGTATTCAGTGGGGAAGGACATAAAATGTCACATGATATGCTGAACAGAAAGCTTTGCTCTTCTGATAGAAAGTAACACCATTTGCAATTAAAGTGTAACATTTTACTGTCTTTAAAGCTGCTGATCTATTTTAGGAACCATAAAAAAAACATATACAGATATCCATATGTAGCTGTGTACTCAGTAGAATGGATGTGGCAGGATAATTTTGCTGACAGTCTGTTACGTAGTCTGGTTATTACTGAGAAAACAATAACACTGGTCTGTGCATGGTGGTGGTGGTTCTCATAACCACATCCTATTATTTTCTGAATCAGCAACTAGAAGCACCCATAACATTTACACAAAATAAGACAAAGCACCTAGTGAACTAATGACATTTTCAACCTGAGGGAAAAAAAAAGACTACTCTGAAAGTGATCACAAAATTGCTTTTGTTTTTATGCCCAAATAGTATATCTTTCTTGCTCTAAATATAGCAGTGCTGGCAATCAGAATGGTCAATGAGTTTAAAGCATTTTCCTCAAACAAAATTTGAAAATCAGTCACCTAACATTCAATTTTCCTCTAAATTAGGAAATAATTGTAGTCAAAGTTATAAATTATTCATAAATGAATTATCTTCTGATTTGGAGTGTTCATGTTTTTAGTGTTCATCTTTGCCTCATGTCAAGAATTTAGACCTATATAGATTCATCTTTCCTAGCATTCATATGTAGATCTGTTCATCTTTCTTTCCAAAATAATAACTATGCAACAACAGTATATTTAGAAACGTTTTTTTCCTATAGAAAAAGATGTTTTTTCTCAACTGACAGCTTGAAGACTGCACACTTATGTGTTTGCACGAGCATGTGTGTTCACATGCATGTACATTATCAGCATACATATTTCTAACCCTAATAATAGAGTACAGATTCCTCTGTCTAAGCTTTTGTTCAATAAACAGAACGTCTTTTATAGTCAGGAATCAATGATCATTTGGAACTATTCAAGCCGTACTTTTTAATCCTGATTAGTGAGAATAACAACACTCCCAATGAACGAAATTGTGATTGTATTAAGTAGAACTGACAAAAGTCCCATTAGAAAACGATGCACTCTGCTATGTTTTCCTATAATGCCACTTTTTAAAACAAAAAGTCCCATATTTCTTTTGTCAATTGGCAGCCAGAAGCTGAAATTCATCCCAAATGTCTCTGTACTGGCTAAAAAAAGTATTTTATTATAAAGATGATACTGCCATCTATTGGGTGACATTACTATACTAAAGAATTATGTCCTTTCTCTCTGGATTCAGCAAGGACATATAAATTATATGATTCAACTGATTTTCTGTGGAGTTTTATTAGCAACTAGATTGTAACGACCTTTATTTAGTGTATAACGTGTGTCTTATACAAAGAGCTTGGTCCCCTCTTCATTACCATTACCAAATTAGATGGAGAGACATTTTAGCATAGTGATAAACTTGAATTTAATGATGTGTCACTGGAACAACAGAAAAATAAAAAGACAACAAAAACCACTCCAAACCCACCCCTTAATATTGCCTCACATCTCAGAAAGATCTCATAGAGATGTTTTCACGCACAGTGTCAGTGAGTGGAACTGCATTACTTGCTGTGTTGGAATAAAGGGTCTCATTTCCATGTAAGTGGCAATCTTTTGCAATACAAAGAGTTTCCTGTGATATACAGAGACTTCACAGATATTTTTTTAAAGTAACCTAGTGAAGCTTCAAAGAAATATTTTGCCCATCTAAGATTGATTTTATTTTCTTATAAAATTTTAATTGAAGTTCTGATTTCTTTTGTGACATGCCTGCAGTAGCTATCTATATCTTAGGCACATGAAAATTGCATTTTCATGAAGAATACAGGTGTCCAAAGAACAGGCACTGAAAACTTATATATGAGCTTTGATAGTTGTGTAGTTCAGCCCTGTACTTAGCAGGACTTCATGGGAGTAACTGCACACTTTAAATAAGTTGGAGAAGTGTCCCCCTGTGCTCTGTCAGTTCTAGCAGTGCAGAGGCCTTGAAAGCATTGTTCTGCTACAGCAAACAGGCAAACAAATAATAATGGCAACAGAGAACAATAGGAAAAGATTGTCAAATCCCCTTCTTTGACTCTGTCTGTTGCCATAAATTTATGACACTGATTAATCAGGGTTCTCTTGTTTCTCTTCTTTCTTAGCTTTCAAAAGAGCAAGAAGTCGTTTTACCTCTTGCAGCCCAGGAGAACATTAGCTGACTACAGTAACTATCACATACATAACGTCTGCTACTGCTGATGCATAGGCCACCAGTAACTAGCTTGATTTCCTATTTCTAAAGTGGACTTGGAAGGCCAGCAGTTGAAACCAGTAGAAAGAAAATTCCTCTCTACTTTCCAACAGAGTATTTGTGACTCAGAACACTGAAGCAACAGCAAGCTGGAACCTCACAATGCTAATCTGCAGAGAGCAGAATTTCTCTTTGCAACCTCTTTGATTTTTTTATTACTGAGGTTAAACCCAGACAGGTTTAGATAACTCTGTGCTAAGATCAAGAGCAGCCATCACAGAAAGTACAAGATTCTATTCTGCCATGCTTGGGAAAAAAACATTTCTTCAGGCTAATGTTCTCCTAGGTAAGTATAAATGCCTCCCATTACCATTAATGACATAGAAAGGATAGCTAATAAGTATTAGAATAGAACTCAGAAGATCTTGCATCTCATTATACTTCTGCTACAGCATTTCTACATGACCTTGGGCCAGACACAAAAAAATCTGTCTATGCTTCAGGCCACCACTGGTAAATGGGAGATAATGATATATTTGCCCCTTACAGCAGTGTTGTGAGGTTAAACTCAGGTTACTCTAATATTAGCATTTGTTTTCCAGTATTGAAATGATAAAAGCCATTAAAGGTCTATTGCAGTAAGATTAGAAAGGAGTTTGAATTTCTTTTTTGTATATGTACCTTTCCCCTAACACATTATTTAAAGAAAAAAGGGGATTCTTTTGGAAACAGTCGCTGCTAAACTGCAGCAGGAAGATTTGTGTGTGGCAAAGCATCTGTAGAAAAAGAAAGTGCATTAAAAGGGGAGGAAAGCTACACTCCTATTTTTTGGAAGATTGCAGAACCTACCTACAGAAGGGCTGATAATATGAACTCAGTGTATTTTAACTACCAGAATTTCACATTACCTAAAGGGGAAATCACTGTTGATGGCAGCTGTGTGAAATGACAATCTCTGCCAGCTCCAGTGGAAAAGAGGATACAGAAAAGTGTCATCAGTGTAATATCAAAGTTGTGTTTTGGGGTTTTTTTGACAGGCACCAGGTGAATTTACAGATAATGTAATTTAGACTTGCTTTAAAACTAATGTAAAGCCACAGTATGATTTGAGTTATATTGTACCCTGCTTCCAATGTTCCTACCACCTCAGCCAACTGTTCTTTTTATTTAAGTAGGCAGATGTTTTCCACAAGGGTTCTTGTCCCTTTCTGCAGTATCTATGGATTACTAATACCGTGCAGCTCCCTTGATGGGTACTGACCAAGCTCTTGCTTTAATAAGCCCTTGGCCTTTGGTCTCACAGAATCTTCACTTCTTTATCTTAATCCTAACTTGACCAAGTATCTGCTGGTTATATAGTAACTATACCAGCAGGATAAGTTAAAAAGGAAGGAAAACCCAGCAGTTTATTTTCTCCAGTCTGGCTTTCTATGTAAACCAATGCCAGTTGTCCAACAGAAATGGGATGTTCCTCTAGCAGCAGTAAAAATCACAAAGAAGAGGTCTAACTTTTTCTTTTTATTCCAAGGGCTACAAACACAAGGACCACTGCATGCTAAGGCTGCTATTTAGCTGCTCTAGAACATGCTACTTCCAACCTAATGTTGTCTAACAAAGCAAATTCTAGCTTTAAAACTGATATTTTGAATGCTTGGTTTAGTGCTGCACAGGCTATATAGACACAGGACTGAACATAAGGCTGCAGATATCTTTTCTATCTCATTTCTGCAGCAATTCAATCTAGGGTTGAGTGTCAAGTAATTTTGAAACATTTTATTCTAAGTCTCCTGGACTGGAATCCTGTTTTTATTCCTACTGGAATGCGTCTATTAATATAACACATTCAATTAGCAATACTAAAAATGTAAACAATTCCTTGCCCATTAAACTGGCATCACACTTCCATTCTGCCCGGGAACCGAACAACAACTTGTCAGTGTAATGAAAAACAGTTCTTTCTATTCCGCCTCTGAGTGGAATGCATGAAGAAATAGCACACGTGAGTGTGAAGAGCTAGAGGAATTCGGTATTGGACTGCTATGTTTGGCTTAGTTATCAAGAAAAGGAAAGGATCAACTTCTGATTAAACAGCAACTCTAAGGAGCATACTGGAAAAAATGTATGTGTGTATGTGTATAAAATGCCTGCTCTGTGTCATATAGTTATTCTGTGGTTCAGGGAATTAATTTAAATCACACTTTTCCTCTAGAGGCTGCTTCATATTCCTCCTTTTATAGTACGCCACTCCAGAGGTTTGAGGTCTGTTTTTCTAAAGGTCTGAAGACCAATAGCTAGAACTAAGTAAAAAACATTTGAAAATGAATTTTTTCATACATGAAAGACAACTTAAAATACTGATTTTGCTAAAACTATGTGAGCCAAGCTCGGTAGCCATTTATTTCAAGTCTGAGGACCTAACAGCCCCCACTTCTGCTTTTGGAGAAGCAGGGGACTTCTCAGCAAAAGAAAGTAAGAAAAGAGAAGACTCCGGTACAGCAAAAGCCTTATTTACAGTAACTTGCATCTGACTGCTTGGACAAGCAACAAAACCAGCCCCTGAGGCAATATGGAGCCAAAGTCATCCTTTTGCAGGTACCACAGGGTGAAGTGGAGGGGAGGATTTATAATTGGGAAAGGTTTATGTGCTTAGCAGCTGGGCTATGACCAGATGTAGAAGAAGGATTTGCTGGCTGTTTATATCCCATTTACCACTCAAACAACTTTTTGTCTCTCCAACAGTAAAGACAAGAGACCTAACTATGCAGAAAGCTAGATTTGACTGAAAGGTTGTTAGCAGGCATGTATCTCAGGCCAGATATTTAAAGTTAGCGGAAACCTCATGGTTCAAGCCCCAATCACTCTGAGCCTCAGACCCTCCTCTAAGAATATAAATAGCAAGGTAATAATGAATAGATATGGATTGCGCATAGTAATGGAAGTCAAGAAAACTCACAGCAGAATATGATTTAGTATCTTCATCATTCAGGATGACTAACAGCTGCCATCCTGTGAGCTTTATCTTGTTCAATGCATTAGGCTACATAACAAACTTACAGAAAAAATTACCAACATACAGTGTAATTAAGGAGCATACCATACAGCTTCGACACCAGGGATGGTGCAGCTGATGATCAACCATAACTCTTTATTATGATAATTCCTAAATTTCAGCAGTTGAATGTGTTAATTTAACAGAAAGTTTGGGGATATTTTTGAGAAGAGAGAGAAGTGCATTGAGAATTCCCACCCACATAGATGTATCCATGACACTTTTGTTTACCTCGGCTTCTTAGGGTATTCCTCTCCATTTTCTGTCATTTCTTCTGTCTCTTTCTTGCCTGTATTTTTCCAGGCCTCTCTTTTTCCTTCCCGGCTTCCTAACTTTTCATTCTCAGCAATCTGTACTGAACGTAAGTGAAAAAAAATTGAGTAACTTTTAAAATAAACAACAATGACCTTTCCCACTCCTTCCAGCCCAGGAAAACACAAGCAAAAGAGAGATTGAAGGAGTTCATCTAATGGTACCAGCTCTTTTTTCTCTACTTTTTATTTAAGTCTGTAAAATACTACTATGGATGGAAGGAGATAACTTAAATGACAGAGAGTTCCTGGTATTAAGTTTTTTTCTTTCTTTTGTAGCAACCCCTCAGAGAAACAATAAGAGAAGCAAAAAGATAGAGATTCTGTTCTAGAAAGTCTCTAAAGTTCAACTTACAAAAAAACACTTGTTCAGTTATGTAGCACAGCCTCCTCCAGAGAAAGCAGAAACAAGACAAGAGACAGATCCTACTTTACAATGTCACTAAAAATAGAAATGATTTTGTAACTTTTATGTTTCTTGGGCCTAATCCAAATGCCTCTGACTCCTATTTTCATTTCAAATATACCCTGGATTAGTCCCCTTTCTCCTTTTTCCCTCCCTTGACAAGCATTAATTATTTGCATGCCACACATTCCTGAAGGACACACATACTTTTACAGATGAAGGGAGAGAAACATTTCAAGCTGGGGTGAAAAGAGGAAACCATTTGTTATGAGCCCCAAAAGTCAACACTTTGTAGGCCAGAGTCAGCAGTGCAATCAAGCCTATAATAAGCAGAGATCACGGCAAAAGGGAGCAGAGGACAGTAATCTTCCAACATCCCCAACTCCACCCGCCCAGCAGCTGTTCTGGATACCCATCAGAACAATGTTATAGCCTTTCCTGTAGGTGCCAGATGCTCTGTAATAAGCATAAATAAGTTTATAAAAGAAGCTTATCCATACATTTTGGAAGATTTTCAGTCAGATTTGCTGTCAGCTCTGTTTGATGTCACTTCAGAAAATTCACTGTCTAATTCCTCCATATACTGCAGGTGTCTCCATACCTTAAGCTATACATATCCTTTACAGAGCCAGCTTGAGACGGTAGAATTAACTAAAGTAAGGCAAGAATGAAAGCGTGAGAAAGAGAAAATAATATTAGAATCATATTCTTAAAATATAGCTAACATAGCTGCAATTATTCATTTAATTTCAGACTAAAACGAAATATGATTTTTCCTGTGTGGTTATGGTGTTACCACCAAAGACATTGTGTGGATTACTAAATTCAAGCAAATGACTAATCCTTCACGTTAGACAGGCCAAATCCTGAAAGTGTTGAGGACCCATAGGTTTTGGGACCTACCAATGCCCAAAATGCTAATGATTTGGCTTGCTGTCCTCCTTCAGGTCCCAAACAGTTTAGTGCTGGATGTACCTAATTCCAGGTGAGGCAATTAGCTAACAATGCTCAGGAGCAGTACTTAGATTCCCAACAGCTGATCTTACAGTAAAGGCAACGTTGACACAGAGCATACGTGTGGCTACAGAGCATTTTAAAAGTCCCATGCAGTTTTATACTCAGTGCTTTAGCTATTACTGCAAAAGCTACATTTACTGAATGAGCAGAAGGAACCTGGACTGTAGTAGTAACAAAGTATTTACTATTTAGCCTATGCCTAGGTTCAATCAATTTTTCAACATCAGCTCTCTGGAATAATACTGTATGGCCTGCAATAAATAAGGCAGTAGATAGCTATGCAATTATAAGAATCTACAGATTTGTATGTTGTTTGAACCACAGCAACAACTCTTTGTGTTCACTCCAATAACATCCAATTAGCTCTAATGAGTGTAAGTTTTAGTGCTTAACCTGATGCCTCTCTAAGGATATGCTTGCAAGGAGGTGTAGCTTCTAGCTGGTAATATATAACACCATCTGATTAGGACAAATTATTTTCAAAATATAACTGCCATAAAAATCTAAAATGAAGGGTAAAGTGACAGAACAACTGCTGCTAAATTCTATTTTCAGCATTGTAATTGGGATAATATACCATAATTTATTTTAATGAGTAACAATTAAGAAATGGTTTCTACAGTTGCATGTAATTTCTTTCAATTATTAGTTATTAGTTGTTCATGCATAAATGTGTTTTAATATTGGCTTATCTGAGCTCTAGTAGGTGATTAAAGCCTTTCAGTATATTAATTTTTTGTTTGTAGAGTTGTACATTGCAGGGACAATTCCAGCACAAGGCATTTATAAGAAAGAGATCAGTGACACTTCAGATAAATATTTCTTAAGTATTAAAAAAAAAATATGTAAGGCAATTTGAGGAAGGTGTCAGAGAAAATCCTGATTTGGTTAACACTGAATTTTGTTTTATCTAACTGCAGCTACAGTTAATGGCCCCTGTCTTAATAAAATATTTACGTTAACCTGGTTGCAGAGTGAATTATTATACTACATATTCTTTCACTTCATTAGGATAAAGAAATATTATCATGGGAGGCTATGCTAACAAGCCTAGACATTGCTTGTATTGTTAAAGAATAGGTTCGCATCTCAGAGGAGTATAAAGACCTAGAGAAACTGGCACCTCTTTAACTGAAAAGGCATTCTACTTATCTTATAGAAACCAGCCTGTTTTGTGCTAAGAAGAATGGCTTATAACAACAAACAGCCTCTCTGCTATCAGTCATTCTCATATAACACAATATTTATTGTGCTTGCTCTTATCCAAGCTCCGGGGGGAAGGGGTGGGGTGGGGGGTGGGTGTGTGTGTGGAGAATAAAATGCTGAACAACCCTCTTCAGAAGGCAAACATCAACAGAATAACCTGACCTGAACATAGCGCATCTTAACCTCATCAGTGTGAATCTCATGGGAATCAGTGCCTATTCTTACAAATTCATCCATGGAAATGTTCATACCCAGGGTATAATCAGGAGATCCTGGTTTATAGATTTTTTTATTTATTTATTTTTTACATACACTATTCTGCCAGGTTATATTTATGTTCTTTAGGTCTCCATGCATCCAGAAACTTAAGAATAATGAATAAACCTTTGAAGATTTTTTTTTTTTTTGTAGTTCCACTTAGGTGATTAAAATTAAGATAAACTGCTTCAAGAAACGTGGGTATTTCTAACCACTATGGATACGCTGGTTTTTTCTATATTTTAAAATATATTTCTTATTCTGGTTACAGATAGCCTTCAAAACAATAACATCTCACTATAATAATTATTGCTGCAACTATCTTCTAGAACATAAAATAATGCACCATGATTTTCAAACTCCTCTTAATTACAAACAGTCTTTGTGGCAGTTGGATAATAAATAAATGTCAAATAGTCTTAAATTTCAGTGCCCTATTGCCCTGAATTTCAGTAGAAAGCGACAGCTTTGCTCCTTTAAGCTCCACAAAAATGCTTGATACTTGGATCATTTTTAACTATCAGATGAATTGGGAAAAAAAAAACAAACACAAAACAAAACAAAACCAAAACAACAACAACAACAACAACTATTTCATTTTACTGTTTCTAAACAAAATAAGTTTTGCCAGGAAAAGACTGCTGTGATCAGCATGAAGGTTTCATGCCTGCTATTTCTTAGGGTGTCGAGGATGGCTTTCTGTGAGGATTCGCTGCTTGTTTTCCCCTTGCAATGAGGCAAAGCCTATTTTGTACAGATACAAGGTTGACTAAATCCTTCTTAGACAGCAGCACAGAGTACATGAGCAACACAGCACAAGGAGTATTACAGTCTGCATAATAAATTTATTGAAGCCTTTATTTTCCTGTACATTTAAAATCTTTTCTTTTCCTGCTGAAGATTATATTCATCCTGAAACATTACCCTTCAAGTGTTAAAATGACAAGTGCTGATGAAGGCAAAGCTGATCAGCTGCAAGACTCCCACTGCTGAACATTATAAAGTTTCTGTTGTTCAAACAGCTCAGTTAATTATCCAAATGTGAAGGATATCAGGAGGGGACCTGCTGAGCTTTACAGCTGACTTCCAGGGAATTATCCATAATAGAGCTGTTATAAGGAAATTATGACAGACCCAACATACAGGGACCTCTGCTTACCTCTCTTGAGGATTTGTACAGGACCTTATAATCAAACAGAGTTAGGACTTTCCTCAGAATCAAAGGGAAGCTAGATTTTGCAGGGGAAAAGCAGTCCAATCAACCTCATGGTGTTTTATCGCATAAACCCAGAGAGGATTCCAGAGTCACGCATGTTAATTGCCTGCTGTAAAGATGACTGGCATTACTGTGGTGCCAGGGACTACTTTCCCAAATTTAGGTTCTTAAAATGACTCTCATGCCTTGTCCATGGCTAAAAATTTAGTCCCTGCTGCCTCTGTGTGTATTTTTTGAGAAGCCATACGATCTCTTTACAATAAGCACTTTTGTGTGTTTATGGGTGTTTATGTGACTGTGATTTTGGTTTTTTAAACTGTAACAGTCAATATTTTGCAAACCTGGGACATACAATTCCACAGGAAAAAAAAAAAAAAGTCAGGGTAAGGAAGCCTCAGTGACTACTAAAGAGTGTGAAAGAACGAGCAATATTGAGGTAAACTGAGTAAAACATGGAATCTGCTAGAATCAGCTGCTAGAAAACTCAGTCCTTTGATAAACATGCACAGCACGGGCTGATACTGCAGCAGCTAAAGCTCTATGACTCTTTATTTCATGACCACAGTCACTTGGTCTAAAACAAAAGATATTAACTCCAACTCTTTCTTCCCCTCCCAGAAACCATAATTTGTGTGCGCAGCGCAATGCTGTTCCAGCACAATGCTAGCTAGCTCAGGGACTGGAAGCACAACAGTGTCCTCATCCCATCTCGCTTTGCAAGGTTAACATGCCTTGTTATTTTTTACTGTTTCCAATAATCACTTCTCAGTATAGCTGCACAGTATTGCATTCACCTGTGTGGGCATGCCCCGGCTGGAGAAAATAGCATAGGCCTGTGATTAAGCTATGAAAGAGAAAATTAAAGGTATTGAGGAAGGACCTACTGAGGAGTTAATACTTGAAAATGAACAGTCAGTGTATCCAAAGTAAATAGTTAATTTTCCATGACATACAGTTGGAAATAATAGTATTGTCATAGCTTACACCAAAGTTCACCGTTATAATTATATAAGCCTTTTTGAGAGGTCTATCACCATAGCATCTAGACACTATCGATTAATCATTTCTAGACATTCATAATTTTTCCAGACGTTAGGTATCTTTCTCTTTGAAATATTATTTAACTTTGCAGGATAAGTTCTAACCAGGTGCACATAACAGCTTCTGTAAAATAATGTGCAGCAGAATGAGCAATTTTGGGTGTGATAATATCAGTGAAAGTTCTGCCCTGCATTTATTACTATAAATTTGTGAGTGGGGTGGTATAATAATGGAATAGTGATAGAAACCACATTTCCATAATTGAGATAATCCATATTCTGTAGTACCACAGGTTAATTTGCAAAATTAATTTGATGTGATAAATGGTTACAGAGTTGTCACGCAACTAACCAAAGCCAAAATCACAGAATAGTTTCTCTGCTATAACCATTGAATTTATTATTTTTTTCCTCCTTTCTGTCCATCCTTTTTTTGCAGGCTTGGAGACTGAAAACGATATAAATCTTTCTACCAGATTCTTCAGATTGGAAAAAAGACATCATTATCCTGGCTACAAAGCCGGTGTGGCTATACTACCTCCAGCACAGCCACTTGTATCGTGTAGGGCACACCGCCTTCACCTTGGCTCATAAACCCTGACTCCAGAATCAGTTCAAGGTTCCACAGCCTAAGCATTGAAGGTATTGCCTGTGAAAGTCTTATGCCAAATCTAAGAATTTAGTTTTAGTCAGTTTTTCCCTCTTCCAGTTGTATTTCTGTGTACTTCTGCTTGTCCTGGCAAAAAGTTCAAGCCTGGGAATGACCATATTTTCCTACCAAAACAGAGTTACCTCTATGCCACCTCTAAAAAAAGTCTCAGAGTCAAGCTAAACCCAAGCAGCAGCAGTGAAATCCATCAGAAATATGCAGCATTCAGCAAAACCTGCAAACCTTAGTAGAAACAGTATCACAGTTCCCTAACAGCATTATATAAACATAGGCTCACATCTATTTTTGAACCTAATTTAGTAAAATAGTAGAACATGAATACCATAGTGACACATGAAATCACCTGCATAGGAGTTTTACTCAACTCTTTCTGTTTCTGAGACAGTTTAATCAGACTCAAAATTCTGCCTTTAAGTGAGCAATAGATTCACTAACCTAATGCCATGGCTACTTCTCCCATATCTGCGGTCTCACCACAGATCAATGAAGAGAAAGGCTGGAGATGTATGTCTCTAGCCAAGGCATCACTACCTCAGTATATCTCTAGCTATTACCATGCATCTGGCCCCCTCAAATGACAGCTCCAATGTATTTATCTTATTTTCGTAAATTAATTTGCGGAGAGCCAGTCTAACTCCTTCAACCCAGAGAAACAATGTCAGCTTGACTGATTGCAAATTCTTTCTTACGGAAAGACCCTCAAATGTAACTGTAACAGCATGGCAAACAGTTTTAAAGCAGTGACTTTTCTAGGAACAACACCCCTCATGTTCATATTTATATTTTTACAGGAATCCTTTCCTTACTTTGCTTACAGCAGTCTATTTGAGGTTTCATTCTGTGGTCCTACTTATACCTGAACACTTTCTAGCTGCTTGTCTTCTCTTGCTGTAACTATTCCACTCACTCCTTTACTCATCTTTTTGTATCACACAGTATTTCATATACAGTATTTGCATATAACACCATTGAGGTATATACACTACTGTTATAATACCTGTTGATAAAAATTGGTATTTGCTGGGTGGTACTGCCTACTTCACTGATCATGCAGTATTTTGCAATTCAGTTGAAACTGTAGAATCACATTTTAAGAAAAAATAAAGTTATGCTTCTGGAGGAAAATAACCCAACACTGAGTTTTATAATAAATAATCCTGGGTGATTCATTACCTAAACCACTCAAGAAATGCAAGATGCTTTTCAGATTTTATTTTACAAGCTCCAGGCAAAGATGTTAAGGGTACTGTTCACTAGACATGAAACCTAAAATCTTCCTAATGCTATTAAGAATATTTTGGTTGTTTTGACAGTGTCTAATTGTAATTGATATCTCTTTAAGCTTCAGTCTACCATAAAGAAATACGATTCACTGTTTGTTCCCTGAGCCCTACACCTGAACTGCTCCGCCTCAATAACTTTTTATTTAGAATTGCCTTGTCGAACTTCTGTAAAGTACATTAAAAAAGTAAACTTCTTGAACTACATGTACATTAATGCTCTGCCAAACACAGGATCTGAAGTTGATGTAATTTGCAAAGAAACACCTCAGCTGTCACTGTAGCTTAAGAGGCCAAAGTTCCAAGTTCAGTTATTATGAACTAAGAAAAGAGCTCACAGCAGGAAGCTTTTGGAAAGAAACAATCGGAGTCTACTGTTAGTATCTTGAGCCTGGGAAACCATCTAGCTAACTAAAACTTAGAGTTGTCTTAAATGTAAAGACCATGCTTTAAATATTTGGAATATAAAGCTACAGCTAAAACCAGTAGCATACTCTCACTATGTTCCATGTTCTCCAAAGCAGTGGCTTCGCATTCCAGTTTTTATCATAATATTTAGAAGATTAATTGGTTCTTCCCTTCAACATTTGAGTCAAAAATCCAGACCAAACTACCCCTCCTTCTCTCTCTTTCTCCAAAAAAAAAAAAAAAAAAAAGGGTGGGGTTGGGGGCAGGGAAGTCAGGACAACTGATTTTAATAACTTGCTATATATTTATTGTTTGTTAAATATAAGCCAGAAACAGGAAAAATCTGTTACATAAAATATTCCTATCGCTTTAAAGTTAATTTTAATTTCAAACACTTCATAAGAAGGATAAAGCTGCTTTCATAGAATTTCTTGAATCTCTGAAAATGAATACTTGATATTTCTATTCAAGAGCCCAGTAATCCAAGTATTCATTCACTCAGAACATGAGGCCTTAGAGTTCAATTCCTCAATCCACATTAGTGGAATAGAGCCCAATTTTCCAGTGGTTCATGAAAGTACTTTAACCACTAAGCTATTGGTTATATGCAGATCGTAACACTGGGAAGTATTGCCTTAAAAGGTGGGCAGACAGAATGTCTTTGCATATTACAGTTGCTTTGTACTACTGAAAGAAAAAAGAAAATTTTGACTCTTACTACCTGTAGACTGGCAGATTGCACATTCCTGAGCAGTAGTTATTACTAAGACCAGTGAAGACGAAAGCAACTAAGCCAAAGAAAAAATTGAGAGCAAACACTTTTTTTAATTTAGCCAAGCCCTGCCAAACATCAGCCTTCCCTGTCCTGTGAAATTATGAGATGATACCTCTTTTCAAGAAAACTCCTCTTCTAAGCATAAGTGATATGATTAGCTTACTACTTTACTCTTAACCTGTTCATTTCATGTGACTCAAAGATGGCTGCAGTGTTATTTCTGCGACATAAAATTAATCCCATTCTAATAGGAATGTCTGCAAAGTTGTCAGTGTTTTCAGTTCCTGTTTTTCTAGAAGTGTAATTCTTTATTGTAATCTGTCCCCTTTGAACTGAAATATCTCATTTTCAAGCATCAGTGTAAGTAAACAGGGTCTTCTGAAGCAACCGACAAGGTTTTCATGAGAAAGAACTGCATGGCTGGTATATTTCCCAAGAGAGTACACAAATTATTTCTAAAATACACCCGGTATCTACCATCCAGGAGAATAAAAATCCAGCATTTTCTCATGAAACAAGGTCTCTTGAGGGCCAGCTCTCAGGGCTGCTTCTGTGCTATCTACCTAGTTATTAATACTAAATTCCTGAAACTGAAATTGATTTTAATCAACTTTTTTTCAACTCATTCCACATTCACTCACTCTGTATTTTTATTTATTTATATTTCAAAGTCCAGTGATTTTGAGATATTGCCTTTCACATTTATAACCTCAAGGGCATTTGAAGTTCTGATGACATTGTGATCACTAGACTTTGGATGACTCTCAACTTTTATCTTATTTATCATCCTTGTCTTATTTCCCAGCAATATTAGGAGTAAGTACAAAATAGCCTGTACTTTTACTGGATAGTCTGCAAAATGTATCAGAAAAGAGTCCTGTATTACCTCCAGGAAGAGGTACCCTTTCTTATCAATCCCATAATTGCTGGCCCAGTCAATATTAACTAATTGAATTTCCAATGATTAATGATCTATCCCTTTTATAGGCTTTCCTTATCTTCCTTTTCTTTCTAAATCTTGCCTGGGAGGTCTATACCAATTTCCAGTGATTCTTGGGTTTTAATTTGCTTATCCTTCATCTTCATCTAAACTGTCCCTACTCAGGTGTCCAAACTACATATGCCATTTATTTCTTTTGTCAAGTAAGGTTCTTCATACATATTGCCATATGTCTTTCGGTCTTGCTGTGTCTATGCCTTTTACTGTATATATTTATCAAGGAACTTCAACCTTTATTCCATTTCTTGGAACATATTTACAAAAATGGATATTAGGAACAAGACATATTAGTGTACCCTAATTAACATCCTACTTATAGACACCTGCTTTTATAAGAAAGCTGGCAGCTCTGCCTACATGTCAGAAAAAGTACCCTGAAAATACATGTATCCCTGACGAAATTATGTATTTCAGTGTGTGGTTTTGCTGGATAGTCTCAGTCAAATGGAGGCATTTTGTTATTCAGTAAAGGCAGTAGATATTCACCTCATCTGAAAAATCTGACCCTAAATGGCTTGATAGTAGGCAGTCATATCTGAAAATCGTTGTTTCAACAAGTCTGTGCTAGTTTCTCTGTGTGCATGATGGGATTAAGAATGCTTTTCTACATCACTTGTAAAGCTAAGTTTATAACTGTTACAGAATGTTGAAGATATTGTCTACGTGATAGCAGTACTGTTTATTGAGCTAATGACTAATGCAAATAAAGAAGCAGCTGTTTTAACTGAGAACGATTACACTATAATCAGACATAGACTAAGCCGGAAAGATCTGCCCCCTTTGTGTGTTTATACTATTTTGGTGTTAATTTTACCCTGATAGCATGAAGTGAGATTGAGTGAAAGATAAAGATTTTTCACTATAAAAATTCCTTTTCATTCAGAAGGTCGATAGATAATGGAAAAGAGAAATCAAGTCCATGCTGCTGTACAGGCAGCAAGCACCTGGGGCAGTCAGCATTGTTAAGCATTCTAACTTCTGCTTTGGTGCAGCATCTAGGCTACCTTCAGCAATGCATTGAAACATTTTAAGCTGCAGAGCTCGAGCAAAGCAGAAACCTGAACTCTTGAAACTACAGGCTTGCCTCTGACAGAAATCTTTTGAATGTCACTAAAAGATTTAGTGTTACTTACCTGAGCCACTTACATAGCATTGCACAACGATACCTTGATTTGTTTAGCTGAAAGCTTTGATACTTTTTATATCTATCACCTTGGAAACAAAATGTGAATAGGGGGTTGTTCCCTTTAAAACATGAGAAGTGCTGAATTTATAGCCTTGATGGCTGATGCACTGTTCATAGTAGTCATTGACATGTACGGTTCAGCAGTGAACAGTTGGAGCTTGCTTTTACTGTCCTGACAAGATGCCTCAGTCCTGATCTGGGAAGAAATTGCAGATGAGGGACCACACTTCCCTTCCCCCCCATGATTTCTTCCCAAGTAGAGTAGCACTTTCTGTGATCTTGTAGTTTTCATGACATAGGGGTAAGACCCCTAGTTCATACATATTGAAGTAAGCAGTCAAAATGCAAGTTCCATTATAAACACAAGAACTCCATTATAAACACTCTTATTTATTTGCTGCACATTAAACAAGCCCCAAAAAAGCCTCTAATGCTGACATATCATGTCATATATGGCTTTGCTTTCACCATCAAATACAATGCTAATGGAAAAAACACCTGGTAATTTTGCACATCATCAAACTATATTCTATTCAAACTGACAACTATAATTTAAGAAATGCTTATCCTATAGTCACTCCCCAAAATGGAAACTTACTTTGTTTTGAAATCATTTTAATCGCAAATAATATTAAACAGGGAGATGTCTGTGAGGTTTGCTACTCTATATCTGTACAATAGACAGCTGGAGAGATAAATATATGTATGGAGAAAGGGAAGGAGTCATCCCACATGATTATTTTGTGCTGTGTGATCCTGACAGTTGGGACCAAAGACCAGCTAAATTGCCTGGGAAGCCTCACCTTAGAGCTTTTACTGGAGGTTTTTCTCTTCTTCCTTCTGTTGATGTAGCAAGGAAACCAAGGCACAGCCAGATTCCACCTTTGCCAGCCATGAGTACATTTTCAGTCACAGTGAACAGTGCAACTTGAAACAGCCTGAAGGTCTGGAGTGCTAGGTCAGCCGTCACTGAAATAGCAAGAGGACAAAAGCAGCACAAAGATCAATCTTCTGCATATAGATCAGGGAGCTGTCATTTAAGTAACAGATCACACCAGAGTATATCCCCATTATAAACATTTAAGCAGCAGAGGGAAATACAAGTCTTCAGTGTTTAAGTAGTGCCCTCAGCAGCATTTCTAGTTGTAAAAAACCCAGGAATACAGTGAACTTCCCATGGACCGCTACCCATGAACTACATGCCCATCTCTTCTTTACCTGAAATTAGCGCGTAACAATAAGCAAGCTGCTTTTTGGTTAGAGTTTTTTGATTGCTATACAAAAATATGACTTTGAGTTGACTTTTAGGAACAATCAAAAAAAGAGTACAGAATAGTAATCAGGATCCCTTTGAGCATAAACACAGACCAATTTGGGCACAGGGTGCACTTGGGAACAAGGTGTGCTCCACTGCAGAACACTTGTTGCCAGGTTAGATCATTGTTATCGACAGATACGTGAGGTACTGCTTAGTAACAGAAGAGGTGATTAGTCCTCCAATAATCCAACTGCCCTAAAGTAAAACAACAAAAAAATGGAGTAGACTGAATGCAGGCCAAAATTTTGGAGGCAATTTGAAAATGTCTTCAGCTCCTTTAGCAGAACAAAAATCTGTGTTATATGTGAAAAATCGCTCACAAATATTACATACATATTGAGCATGCACTGAAGGACCCAGACTAACTGTCCCTTTTTCCCACGCCCAAGCATGTTTTCCCCCTAAATCCCATCAGAATGACAAAATTAATGTAAAACTACTTGTTACTAAATGCTTAAATTTGCAGACAGCAATCCATGCAGTTCTGGAGGCCTGGCAGCAAGTTAATGAGGTTTGAGTATTCAATAATAGAGATAAAACTGACCCAGAGAAACAACAGAGCTGTCAGGTTGTCATTTTTAACAGGCAGCATAATGAAACCTATAACAGAGGGCAGTAAAGAATAAATGCACAATAATAATCTGCTTGGAAATAACAATCTAACAATCATTTTCCTTATTTAGGGATAGCCCTTCTTAACTCTGAATTGCTTATGTATTTATTTATTTGACAGATAGGCAGAAAAGGCAGTAACCACATGGAATAAATGTGTACATATTTAGCATTTTTTTTTGCAGGGCACAGCAGTATTTAATTTTAAAGACAAATTCTCCAGGAGAATAATTAAATCTATGCAACCCAAGTATTACAGCAACAGCAGCTCTCACAGGGTTGAACAGTATTTAAATATATACTGTTTGAATTCTGACCTCAGTGCTCCCAACGGGAAGATGGCAAAAAATAAAAGTATGTAATTGCTGAATATTAAATCTATTGCTTGGATATACTCTGGACACAGAAAAATATGGATGTTCATTGTAGAGATGATGCTCTCCATCAGAAATTAATTTCTTTTCCACAATGTGAGTCAACAGGAAGAAACTAACCTAAATTCCTCCTCTCCCAAAAGGAAAAATTTGCATCTATTTCCTCAGGTGTGCTTAGCACTCAGCAAACCTTCCAGTGGGTCCCGAGGCACCAGCTCCCCTAGTATGTCTCAATGTGCTCTAGGGTTTCTAATGCACCCAGAATCCAGCCTGCAGCAGATAGTGCCAAAGCCTGGATGTGGGTTGCAGAGGATCTGCATGCTCTGGAGGGAAGGCGCTGGGGGGAAGCCTGGCACAAAGAGAATTTGGGAGTGATGGCAGCAGATCTAATTGATTGCTTCAGTGTAGCAGCAGTTGTTTTAAATATCCAGCGTTTAACATTCAAGGGGCTTTTATGCTCTCTTATTCAGCATACATACGGAACAAAGAAAAACAAATAGAAGCAGTTACTGCATTAATCTAATAGTTACTTGCTGTAAACAGATATTACTGATCCCATTCTTTCACAACAGACAGTGAGTAACTCGCATCACTGACAAT
Organism: Falco rusticolus; assembly: GCF_015220075.1. Taxonomy (NCBI): domain Eukaryota; kingdom Metazoa; phylum Chordata; class Aves; order Falconiformes; family Falconidae; genus Falco; species Falco rusticolus. Next base: position 118,821,274 of record NC_051187.1, read on the forward strand.
GGATAATAATGCCCTTTGTCTCTGCTACAAACTAAGAAACTCTTTGTACAGCCTAATTCCTACAACACAATTACACCACAGGAACACAACATTTAATGTAGCAGAGGTATGTATTTAGTTGAAAACAAATTCTTCTAGTGCATAACATGGAAAGTGCACGCAGGTATTTTCAAAGCCAGGCTCAGTCTTCTAGTCCCACAACTTTTACTGGAGTGAATGAAAGACAGATTATCACTGATCAGCAGAACTGTGAGACTGCATCACCACTCACAGGGCCTAGCATCCTTCTCGCACTGTCAACAGAAAGACCCTTGCTGACTATGCTGCTACTCTGGGCTCCCGCTATGCACAGAGATATTGAAAGTAAGGGATGAAAAACATTATTACTTACTAATATTATAATAGGGATTCCTGTAGACTATGCTTTTAAGAGAGAAGTACAGAAAAAATTGTTTTAATTTAAATAAACTCTGAAAAGTAGTGGAGAAATACAACAAGCCTGGTCAAAATTTGTCAGTTTGTTTGGGTTTTTTTAGTTTTTTATATATTACAGTGTATTCTTCCTGGATACTATAAGAATGTCATTTTTTCCGTAAGCAGTTCCTTATGCCTGCAAATATCAGGGCTTAGAAAACAGATGTGTGCTATCTTTTTAAATCTAAGAAGGATGTTCTTGCAGTTCATACTTGGCTTAGCATCAAATACCATAAGCCAATATGATCTTTACTTGTGCACAAAAGTACTCTTGAAAGATGTGGTCTGTTTGTTTTCCATTGTTATTTCCATTATCATTATGAAACACATCTGTTATGCATAATGCTATGTTAAGTAGAAGAACAAAGTACAAGGTATTTTCAAAGTTGTGGTTTCTGTTGGTGTTGGGTATTTTTGGATTATTGGTTCAGACACTGCATGGAATGAAATTTACAGCCTGGTAAACAAGGACCAGTGTCAGAAAACTGTTCCCACATCCCTGGAGTTGAAGTCACAAAACAGTGTTTGCCATTGCTGCCAACACTAGTCATTTGTTTCAGTTTAGCTGAATGTATTTTCCCCTTGAACAAAGTAACAGCTGCAGCTGCATTGAGGTTTCTTCTCACTTCCAGAACTTAAACAAGCTGAATTTTGAACTCTAATATGCACTGAATAAAGGGCAGAAACATGTTCCTTAGCCGCCACTGACTGGAATCTATACCTTTCCTCGCCTCGTAAAGGAAGAACTTAGCTGATACTTCCCTCTACGTGATATGGGAACATTTTCAGTGTTGCTTTGCTCATCACACTTTCACGGGTGGTGACACCTTTATGTTCTTGAAAAAGCAGTAAGCTTGGGTTTCAGGTCATTGTGAAATGACGAAATAGCTACTGAGAGTACTGAAAGTCTTTCCCCCTACCAATCACTTCTCAATTTGTTAATTAAGGCTACCATGATATTTGTGGGTCTAATTTCACATGTCCCAAAACGGAATATTTGATCTCTGAGCATGCAAAAAATGAAGCAGCACAGAAAAATAAGACAAAAAAATATCAAAAATGAAGCTTCTAGAAGGAAGAGAAATATGGGCCTTTGTTCTCTCTTTCTTTTTAGCGCAAGCTTTAAAAATACAAAACACTTAGATTCATATCCTTCCTTGCTGTGAGATGACCCACGATAGTGCTTTACGCTACACCAAATCATTCACAAATGCACTCATAGATGGAACTTTGTATGAACAACTTAAATAGCAATTGTTTTGGATACCAAAAATAAAAATAACTACAATTTGGAGACTAGGACATTTGCCTGGTACGTGGAATACGATAGGTAAAAGCTACTGAAAAAAGATCTGAAACACAGTCCCCTCTGTTTCACAGGAGAATACCCTAACCTCTCAGGTATTGAGGGAAATGAGGATAAACTACCATTTTCATTCAATGGCACCTTTGTGAACACAGCCCTTCATTTCTTTGGCTTTTATTGCAACTGTTGAAACATTTCTCAGTATTTCAAAATACTGTTTCAGCATTGCATTCTCATTTCAGCCATTCTGAAAATGCATTTTTTGTGGAAAAAATAACGTAAAAGAAAAATATCTTTCAGCTCAAGTTCTGAGTGATCTGCTTGCCTCGTATCATCCCATCGTCTGGTCAGCGGCTAAAATAAGTCTCCAAAGTTACATAGCATATACAGTTTGCGGTGTATAGCAAAAGGTTAGGAAGTGTACTCCTCACAGTTAACTTTAAAGCTGATGATAGTTTTCAGTATTTTTGGAAGACAGTATAATATGATTTCAATGAAAAAATTACAACTTGTCATGCTGATCAAAGCATTCTATTTCAAAAGTAACTGCAAAATAGACAATGTGGAGAGTTCCTATTTTAGTATTTAAAGCAAAACTTAAAGTGCAAAAATATTCTGAAACGTTGTGAAAGTGGCCTCCTGCTCCTAAGATTAATAAAATCAGACAACACCCCCACCCCTTTCCCAACTTTAAAAGTGTTTACACAATAAGACTGCATAAAATCAATATATCTTCACGTTTCTGTCACTTTTAAAAGCCACATGTTTATCATGGGAAATTTATTTTAATTTTAACCTAGCTGAAGTTCAATCTACACTATTAATGTTCAGAAAGATAGGGAAGACCTTAATTCTAGGCAAGAATATATGAATGATGTTCTTTCACAATGATAGGAACATCAGAATTTTTGTTAGCTTTTTCTTATTTTTCATTTTGCTTTTTTCATCTGTGTTCGTGATCATTTTCCTCTGTCCTTTATTAATTTTTATCAGGTTCTCTTCCATCTTGTCTCAGCTATATTTTGTGTTAAATTTTCCCTTAAATAAAACAGGAATTAAGTTTTAGCTCAAGCTCAGGGAATCCTAAGTTTTTATGTCTGGAACTAGGCAACGCAAATCTGTGCAGCTCTCATAAATACAACATTTCTATTGAGAAAGAAAATTTCTATTCTAAGAGAATAGAAAGTGTTCATGTATTTATCTATTTTTTCTTTCTGTTGAACAATATTAGTAATCCAACATGAAAAATCATGCCATTTAAGATTTCCACAGCATCAGATGATATAATTTCAGGGAAGAATACAGATACTTTTAAGGTCTGTAGCTATTTCCTTCTTAGTTATTGACCTAACTATGTTAAGTTCCACTTACCACTCTGAGTCTGTGATCTTGAGGCAGCGTCATGGAAAGAGTTTAAAAAATGTTGAGACCTTTTCTTCTGTTATAATCTTAATACAAAAAGGAGCATTAATATTCCCTTAAAGGCTGTTTTGACATAATCATTCTTGGAGCACTATTGTCAATTCTTTTAAAAAATATCTTATTGCTGGAAAAGTAAGGAAAAAGAAGTAATTGCATCGATCTTGGTGCTGGAAATATGAGTGAGTTCTGAATGACAGCCTGACAAATCCTAATCAATATAAAAAGAGAGCTTTAAAGATCATTTAATTGAAGTAGAGTAAGTAGAATCTTACATGGTTTAACTAATGTCAACAGAAAGTTACTGTTTTCAGCTCAGTATACATGATAAGACTGAGAGTCATAAGCACCTAATACCATCTCAGGAATTTAGTAGTGGGTAAAGATTAAAGCTTACTGTCTCCACAGGGTGCTGAGCTCTTGATTCATGTTTTTTATAACATCAAGTCTGGATTATTGTAATACCCTGTTTGTAGGCCTCTTTGATACAGTGGTTTGCCGTTCACAAGCTTCAACATGCACAGATTATAACAACTCACATTCTCAGTGGAATTGAACTGTATCAACATCCTCCCAGACCTGATTGCCTTTTTGTCAGATTTAAAATGATTTTTAAAATGTGCATGTTACTTTTTTTTTTTGAGCATTCAATGACTTTTTTCAACTTTTTTTTTTTTCAGACTTAACTTAAAGATTTATAATTTTCTCCGCTTGCTGCATATTATGGTGACAACCGTGCTATTGGCTGCAGACTCTGAAAGCAAATGTGCCCTCAATATAACATGGGATATGGTGAAAGACAGCACTCAAACTGGGATAAATATTATAAACTCTACAGAACAGATTTCTTAATGCATGTTTCATGCTGGGCTGTGGTGAAATAATACTGAAAACTTGAGAAATATAAGATAATTTATATAATTTAAATATACTTTTAACAGTTGAAAAGTATCATTGGAGAACAGCAGATAATACTTTATGAATCTATACAAAGTAGCTATCCCAGCTATGTATTTTAATGCATGAAGCAATGAGCTCACTGTACTACTCAAAATTTCTGAAAAGTCATGGAAATGAGAAGAGGTAAGAGATTGAAAAAAAAATAATAACGGTAACAGCGATAACTTGAGGAAAAAATAAGAGGGTTATGTTTTTAATTGTCATTCAGTGTATCTATTCCCATCATGAAAGAAATATTTAAACTAGGGGAAAAAAAAAATATATATTAGCCTTAATTTCAAGAGAACTCAGCACTCCAATGATGGCTGTAAATTTCATTACAAACTCTTCTAGCTAAATAAATAAAAGTTACTTGAATGTGCAGGCAATACGAAATCAACATGTACTGCAACTCCAGCTCTGAAAAGAAATGTACATAACGGGAATGTGAACAAGAAGTGAATGACATTTAATATGAAATAAAAATATTATATTAAGCAATTAATTACAGAATTTCAGTGGGTTGAAAGGTTTCAAAATCAAAACCTAGGAACTACCGTGTAAGTGATTTTGTTTCTCTGCTAGGTAGGTAAAATAAATATGGAGATAAGTAAGAAAAACTGTAATGTCACAGAACGTAATGTCAATTATCTATAAGTATCTGAAGCTATAAGCAACAATTGTGCATATAAATTATTCAGTTTGGTCTATGGGAATGTAATTACGTTTTTGCTGAAAATGGAGGGAAAGGAGTTATTGTAAGCACTGCAAATGTCTCACAAAATGACAGCAGCCCCGTCTACTGCAACAGGCAAAACACTAGAAGCTGCAATGTCTTTAACAATCTTGTATTATCATAAGAATTGATTGGAAATTAATGTATAATGCCATCTGGCTACATAGAAATAAACATGAAGCTTTCTTACCTCCATTCCCCAGCACCATTTCAGTGAGGCCATTGTGTCATCCCAACTAATTAGAGGTGCAGGAGTATGGCACAGTATTATGTCAAGCAGTTTCAAACATGCAGCCTTTTTAAGTATAATTGCTTGGCTTCTTTTTTTACATTTTCTATTTAAATCTAGTTTTACATTTCCTACGGTTTTATTCTGATTGCATCATTTCCTACTTATATGGGTAAGCACATTCACAGAAAAATGTTTTGTAGGAATTTCTTCTTGGGTTTTATTTTCAGATTAGATTCTCCTGTAAAACAGTAATGCGGTATCATAATCTCATATTTACATCAGAATAACAATATAATATTGTAGACAAGCAGCTTCTCCATACTGGTTTTCTTGGCAATTCCTTTTGTATACCTCTCATTCCTCGTTTTTATAAAAATACAGATCTCCTTGGAAGTTTTTTTTCTTCTTTGTCTTTTTTTGCCAGCTCAACTGTTTTTCTTTGCTATAGCACTGAATATATTTCAAAATGGGTTTCATTGATGTGTCTGCTGGATCTGCTGCTTACACAAACAGGTTATTTATTACCTTCCTGCACTGAACTGGACAAGCCCCTGAGTTACAATATGATATTAAAAATGATGCATATGAAGTGGCTTTCAACTAAAATTTTCAAAGATCTATCTAAACGTTGATCAGCTGATATAATAACTGACTTAAACAAACAAACACCCCTCCTTTAAGAGTGATGAGACTTCTATTAAAGTCCTTTATAAACTAGGTATTTCACAGGATTATTCAGGAATTTTTAATGTTTTGCATAACAAGATACCAAAACTTTTTAAGGGGGGGTGGGGGGGGGGGTGGGGGGATGGGGAAGAGAGAAGGAAGAGAGAACCCTGCCTGCCTGCCCTCTCTTCTTGACATACCTCAAAAGGTATATGCTTAGTTTTTAAAGAAAATAGTAAACTCAACACCAAAAATCCCAATTAAAGGAAGCAATCTCCATAAAGCATTGTATAAAATGCTTAAATCCCAGAAAGGGGCAGACACATCCCTGTCCTCACCACTTCTGACTGGCTGGTTACGCTGCTTTTCAGCTGGTTTTGCGTCTTGCATGGATGTATTAGACACTGATCTATCTAGCACTGCACAAAAAGTCAGCGCGACAGTCTGTTTACAGAGTAAATGCCTAAACAAGGGACATGATGACACTGCATACTCTTGCACTAAAGACCCTTTGGGGTTCTAGGCATTCAGTACTCATTTGGTAATATTCTATACAACTGAATTCTGGAATTATTTTTTCACAAGAAAAAGAGTCTCTCTGGCTTTGCAGGCAGTGCTCTGCTTTTGTGTCATTTCAGCTGCCAGCACTTTAAGTGATGTAAATATTAACATGAACTGTGGCAGTAAAAGAAAGCCAGAAGACACCAGATTCCTCAGGCTTCTGGTAATTTTTTTGCACTTATGAGAGAGATTGAAATGTAAAGTCCTAGAGGAGCTAAATCTGCCACTCAAGAGCCATTGCTTACTCAGCCAGCAAACCCAGAGAGCTGAACAGCTAAGTTACGGGGCAGAAGTAACACTATCTAGCTGTTTATAGCAGATATATTTTTTTTCTTTGTTCAAATAGTCACTTTTTTCCATAAACAGCAGCATTCAGCCTGAAAGCCTGGAAATACACAGACTCTCAAAACCAACCCCCCACTGACTAGTAACACCACAGTATTTCTCCTAAAATCCCTGTGTTCATTAAACTGAGTTTCTTAATTATTCCCTTTTAAATTCCACCTGATAATTTCTATGTGCAAGTAAAAGGTAGAGATTTGTCCCCAAGTGTTTTTACTTTTGCAGAGCTCAAATTCATTTTTCCTATTTAGCTCAAAAAGAACACAAGCAGATGGAGTCCAAGTTAATTTTCCCTTTGGGCCCAGAATGCCAGATCTGGTTAAAGTGGACCAATAATAAATTTATTTGTACTGTTATTTCATATTTTACAGTGGAAGGAGTTATATCCTTTATATATATATATATATATATATATGATTGATAGCAATAAAAGAATAAAAAGTCTAGATAGCACATAAAGAAAAAACCAGAAAAAAGTGCTGTAAATAGTTACATAGTGTTGTATATGAGCACAGGATATGTAAAGTATTTATTGACATTTGATCCTGTAATCAATGAAATGCTCCTAGACTGAGAATGTCTTCTAAACATTTTTTTTAATCTTAAATGTCATGATGAAAAAATAGGGAATGTAAACACTGCTGAGAGAGCTCAGACTGGTTAACACCGGTGATTATTAATATTAAGAAAAAAAGGCAAATATTGCTGGGGAAATGTTGCGTTTATGCCTGTGGATTAAATAAATCATTAGAGATTAAGCTGATTTACTTTAATTACAGTAGTCAACAAATTTACCAGCCACTTACAGGGAAGATAAATCAAACTATAACTGACTTACCTTTAACGCGGGCAGAGAGTTACTCCCATTCAGGAACTGCCCTTAGATACTATCATTGCCCAGTGAGGTTGGACTTAGAAATCAAACCTATCGTTGTATGGTAAGGTACCAATCATTTCAGTGCTGAAGAATAAATTAAAAAAAAATATTCTAAAGAGCATTCTGATACAAACCTTTGATTCAGTTTAGTATTTGCTCTGTAGGAAACCCAGATGTTTTTGCCCTGACACACAAATCACTATTTACAGAGAAGGACCCCAAACTGTAATGCATTAAGGACATTTTTTCTCTTGCGTTTTGTTTCCAGAAATCACACCTGAAGCACACCATCAAAATTACGTGATATTGATGCTACTCAAGGAAGAGATAACAAAACACTCTAATGTCAAAAGTCATTTCATTTTTCCATCAAGAAGAATGAGGCCATCTCTAAACATATTAAAATATTATTCACTTTGACAATAAAACTAGTTCCAAGACATGAACTATTGCTATATTAGAAAAGGGAAGCAATCAGTATTTTTCATCTTCTAAGAATCTCTATAATACAAAAAATCCATCATGTCTAATGGAATCGGTAAGTACCTGGAAGGCAAATGTCTTTTCTTATTTCCAATATGAAATCTGGTTTGAAACAAGCACTTACAGTTAACTCACTTCTCTAATATCCGGAAAAGTTTGACCAATAATGAATGAATATTATCCATATCTTATTTTGAAATGACATACATTTTTCATTAATATTCCATGGTGTATTGTTGCACTGCTAAAGAGTCCTAAAGGGATATATATACATGGCTGCACTTAATACTCAATAGTACTACAAATGATAATATTTCCAAAGATTTTAACCTAAAGCAGTTAGTTGTTCAAAGTTGTTAACTGTTATTACCCACTTGCCATTACATTTTTTTCTGCTAATCTATTAGGCTTACTACAGTCTATTACACTAATGGCAACACTTGTGCTATATATACTAGCTGCATTCTATATAAGTATTTTTAAACTTGCTTCATGTCAGATATCAAATCAAGCAATAAGGGTGTTAAGAATAAAATTTCATGCATTTCATTATGAAAAACTTTGTTTTGACTGAGTGGTAATCATCCCTCATGGATTTAATGAAACTTATGCTAAAAAAAAGAAATGCGCAGGAACACTGAGTAAACTTAAAAATTACTTCCATATGTATAAATCGAGAAGCTCTGTACTTTAGCTGCCACAGGCTGACCCTTTCTCTATCATTATTGAAGTTTCTGCTGCTCTGTATCATCACAGAGACCATTACGTGTCCATGATTAGTAGGGTGTATCTAACCCTTCTAACTTTATGCATCAAGAAGCTGGATTACTGTGATGGAATTTCTGATTGCTTGGGAAAGACAGAATTCTCTCAGAAGTAGGGACAGTTATTTACTTTTTACTTACTTAAGACTCAGTCAGAACAGCCACTCCGTATTGTTTACTTTCTTTTCCACTGAGAAGCCATCTATGGGTACCTTGAGCTCACCCTTCCTTTGTTCCTAAAAAAACACATGTCTAGTGGAGTCGAGTTCCATATCCAAGGCACAGGCAAGCCTGAGTGAGCTTTTTGTATTACACTGTTTTCACAAGGAGTGAAATGTGACTGAAGGACTAAAGGCCTTGGTTCTCTCACAGTGTAGTTCTCTGGACCTGCGTAGGATGGGGAAAAATACTCTAAAGTTTACTGTTACTTCTACTAGCAATGTTAATTACTTAAGCCAGCATGACTGTGTGAATCTTAATTGTAAGCAGGTTGTGTTTTGCATGTTTAGTAGAGTTTAGAATATGAACTAATAGAGATTAGTTAACAGGAGGCTTTATTGTGATGCCAGGGACGTAACTCAGAAACCATAGCACACATACATCTTCAGACTGGTCCATCAAAGAGAAACTTCTTCAAGGTCCCTTAGTTGCATATTTTAATATCTTTGTGGCAACTTCATGTTACCAGTACTAAAGCAGCCAATTCATTGCCATTAGAAATGATTTTCATAACTGCTAAACATCTATAGCTTCCTGAAGACCACAAGCGCATTTTACAAGTGCAACCAAATAATGGTCTTGAAACAGCTTCCTTTTACCATCAACCTGGGCTGTATCTGAAAGGACATAACAAGATGTGTGCTTCAACATCCAGTCAAAGTCCTGAGCTATCGAGCCAATTTTTTTGGTTAGGGTTTTAAAGGCTATGAAATATTTTTATTTTTGAAAACACGGATTCAAATAAACCATTTTTAGGGTGTCTTAAATCATAATTTTCCTTAATTTAAAATGGCTATGTTCTTTTTTGCTGCATATAATTTTACAAATATGCTCTGGTTAATGGGACTTTACAAAGTGTAAAATTAATGATCAGTTTTCTTATTTAAAGACCAGTAGCTAATGCCTCTTTTCTGTGTGAAAATACAAGCACAAAAGCACAGCATTCAGACTGAACTCTTAGTTACTATGGTGATATCATGAAGCACAGTAGCAAATGTTACTTTAAAGCATTCTTCCATTTCCTATTCAAATGGTTAGTACAAAGTATTCTCCAGTATATTTAGTTAATAGCGGATCAATGTCTTTGTTCCTCTCCTGCCAGGCAAACTATAGACAAAGAGGAGTCATACCGCTTAACAATATTGCTATGGGAGACTGGATTAAAATAATCAATATGGCTTTTAACACATGCTTTTCATTTTAAACAAAACTCTAAAATTGCAATTCTTGGATTGTCTCCTGCCAGTAATTGTATTGGATAACATTATAACTATTATTTCTCATAGCAACTGACCGTAGAAACATAGGAATTAATACACTAAATCAGATGTGTGGTCCATCTTGTCCGTCATCCGGCTTTTCAGACTGCCTGATCGTACATGCCCTACCAAAATGTGCAAGAAAAGTCATCTATAAGGAGAAAGAGGTCTGTGAGATGGTCTCTATGTATTTCATGCTGTATACGGCTAGCAAAAACACTTAAGTATGGTTCCAATGCCAGAACTCTGTTGCGTAACCTGCCATGGGGCTGTTGGATTAGCTGTAACGCCTAGTGATACTGACTTTAGAGATTTCAATTCCCAGGTGGAATCTAGTGGTTAAATCACATAAATTCTGCTGGAATTGTAACTTAAACCAGTAAACATTGCAATGGTGGTCTTCCTTACTTTTAAAAATCAATTTGATTTCTATGAAACAGTACACCTTCTATCTCAGGACAGAATCAGACAGTCTTTGTCCTCTCAAATTCATCAAGTAAAGTAAAGTTGTTATATTTGTGTCTATCATGACAAATGTGGCACTGCAGCTTTGCAGTAGTTCTCATTAATGGCACGCATTGACCACTGTCCCCAGTACAGATTAACATAGTTTCATCTGTAAGAAAACAAAAACTAGTGTATATTTCCTAGAGGATCTATTCCTTCGAATTCTATTACTGTCTACAAAGCCTGTATTTGATAGTTGCATCGTGACAATATTGCCTAATCCTGCATTATCCGACTTCAGTGCCAGCACTGCTAAACAGTTTGGTTCTAAGCAACCATCTGCTGTAAACCCTGTCAAAGAAAGGGACACTCATTTATAAGAGCAAATTAGCCACCTAAACTCAACAGACATCAATACTTACCTCCCTAAAATCTATGAGTCATATATTCAACTATATACACAGGTAGAAAAAGATTAAGAAAGAAGCAAAGAATAGTACTTAAAGTAATATATCATTTTATAGTATCATTTAGATTACTAAGTACAAAAGTAAAATTTTTAAGAGCAGTTTCCACAATTCCAGTGTATGTGCAACACCAGGAAAGCTTGCTGTTCACAAAACCAGAACAAATTACTCTTGTCAAAATGAGACAATAGAAAATATAAATTCCCAAAGAAGGTTAATTTTTCAATAACATTATGTTGTGCATGGTACTTCTTATATTACCAATCCACTCTCCTCCTCTCTGCTAAGTTCTGAAGTCAGTTCTAAGATATTTCTTACAAGGAGCCCGAATAAAAAGCTTGCTGTACAGCAACCACGCTCGTTCAGTTACATGCCCTATTGCTTTCTATATATGCCTCTAAAGTTTAAATTTTTCATAAGTCACTGGTGATTTAGGGGTATCTGAATCTGCAGTTCAAAAAGCTGCCAGGATTTTAAAATATTTTGCATAGAACTGGGCATGTTTCCAGAGAAAGGAAACAGTCAAGGATGATTCACCGAAAAGTATTGTTTTTAGGAGCTTAACTTACTGCAAAATTACAATCAAATTATTTTTGCCAAGAGAACAAAAAGGAGGAAAAAAAGGAAAAAATGCTTATTTTGGTGTTGCTGATAAACTTCATTCTACAAAGGAATTTAATATATATAAATATATATATTTATTTACACACACTGCATTAGAAGTCAGGTATAGCCACTCTTGTGAGTTGGGAAGCTGAAGTTAACTTTCTTGCTCTGAGTGAGGCTGGGAAGAGCTAGGACTCATTGTTCCACCCTGAGCGAGCACCATGCCCCTGAACCACGTGACGAGCAATAGCAGCCCCTCTGCTTCAAGAACTCCTCTAGTCAAGCCCAAAATTTCAAAGTTTCCTCTGCTTAGCTAAAAAAGGCAGCAATAGAAATACAATAGATCCTTTCAGGTTCCATAAAGCTTTTTTTCCCTCCTTACTTTCTAGAGGGAAAATATTAAATATTGCATCCAAGTTCAGCCTCCTCAAACCAAACTTGGAGCTCCCAGCATGTTTAGAAGAGTGTGACAACTATTTAATAATCCCATATGTAACTCACGAATAAAGTTGGTCATTTTAACATTTTACATGTCTATTAGACACAAAGGTGGGATGTCTCTTGCTTTTAAGTAATTCCTCTGTAACTGATGTCTAAAAATAATGTCCTTGGTTTCAGAGAGTGGCCCTGTAACTTTTGTTCATATAAAGCTTGACTTTATAAATAGGACTCAAGGCTAGATGTAAATTATATGCTTAATTTTCAACATACAGCCAGTATTAATGATTTAAATTACATTACTGACAAATACATGTTTGTGTGCTCTTGTATCTCATCAAAGAAGATCCAGCAAACCTTAGAGATAAAAAAAATCCACTCAAGTAATCCCATGGAATTAAAGCAATTTAAAAAGTTTTGCTGGATTAAACCTTAATTTGCAAACGGTATCAGAATTTTTTTCCCTTAAGTATGCTACCAAAAAATTTCTTTTTTATTTTGTAAGTAGAGATTCACTAGTAATTAATCCTGAAATATTTCTAGAAACACAATTAGGAAAAAAAAAATATCAAAAACAAACAACCCCCCCAAAAAAGACATATCCTGCTGAATTCTGCCAAAATTTCAGACTGTAAACTTGTTAGATATATGGACAAACATACTGAAATTATGAGACAAGCTGTAATTTTCTGCAAGAATATTTGCAGAGCTCTGCTGATTCACATTAATATCTTATGAAGTCCTGAAAAAAACGGGAGTCAGCTGCTCATCATAGTTTCATTCTCAAACTAACTCATCCTTCCAGGCTTCTTAGGAAAGGAAGTGATTCACAGGTTTTCTCTATAGGCAAAAGATAAAAATTGAGGATGAAATTTGCCAATGTTTAAATATCTACTGTTCTACTTGTGAGGAAAATCTGCCACAGGGAAAGACAGATAGTCTGGAACAAACCCAATGCATTCAAGTGTTTCATTCTACAAGATTTTTTTTCCTAGACTCCTACTTACATTTCCTTAACTGTTTCTGCTTTAGTTTGTCATATCTGGGGAAGCCCTATGTCTGATTACTGAAGTGGCTCTGAATTCAGAAAATTTCAAAGGTATTACTGGTAATGGCTTCCCATTTACTTTCGAGGATTAATTCCTTATATATGATCTTAACCTATATTAAACTTATTTTAAATAATTTAAGAAATCTATACTCCGTCACCTTCTTCAAACATTTCAAGATCTCATCTGAGGATTCCAAAACTGTATTTGAATATATGGTGTGTATTTATTAAAGTCACTGCAAAAGTCAAGTTTGTTGATGATTCATCACAGTTCAAATGACCAGCTTCAGACAAGCAGCTAAAGCGTATCTTTTTGACAAATCATTTAACTGATCACAGGATATACCTGAGAAGAATTTTCTCCCTGAGATTTTGCCTGGAGGAGAAAAATACCAGGCTTGGTGCTGTCTAGTGAGGACAATTTAATTTAAAATCTTCTTTTTAAATTAATATCATCGGTAGATCCAAGTGTCATGACAATACTGGTTACAGTGATAGCTTCAAGTCCATATCATCTAAACTTCCAGTTAAAAAAACCCAACCAACCAAACAACAAAACATTATGATTGATATCTTTCTGTGGCCTACCAAAAAAGGGTAGTTATGCATTTCACACATCACTACAGAGATCATAGAAAAAACTGTCTTCCTTTGCTCAGATTTATACGTGTATGGCCATATATTCACATATGGGTACATGCTGCTAGGATTTTCACATCTTGTCAGTCATCAACTATTGGCTCTGTCAGAACAAGCCACAAAACTTTAACAATTACTTATATGATTCAGTATAGCAAATTCCATTTTCTCATTCTCTTCAGAAAAATTATTATATACATCTTTTTCTTCACTTAGTTTTTATCAAAAGCTGACACTCTACTCAAAATGATACAATACATAAAAGGCAACATAATCCTCATCTGGAGAGTTTCTCAGTGTAGAAACACAGAAAGCTAATAAAACTTCAGAAAAGTTCTGACTTTTTTCCCATATGCAGACACATCAGATACACACACATAGATGGAACTAAGAATATGAAGCCAATTTCATTTACATATTTGATGTATAGTATGCCAGCAGGCATTATGGGAGAGAAAGACATGAGGCTAAGGTGAAACTGAGTGGGGTGAAGTGTCACAAATGTTAAAAATATAAGAACATTATTTTCCTAGAGATTATGAGCACCCTTCTGCAAAGAAATTTTATTTGTTTTCTAAGCTCTACCCGATATATATTTACCTCCTGTAGTTCTCCAATAAAGTTTGCCATAAAATTTGAATAAAGGAGGTTGACTTACTGCCTGCTAGAAGGCACTGCAAAAAACAGTTATATTTTGTTTGGGTACATTTATCCTATATTACATTACGCAGGATTCTTTTTCTTACTGTTATGTAATGAACAACACTTCAGGAATTAGTTGGCACTGGGTGTTATGGTTTAAGTGATGGTTCAAATGAAAAAAAAAATAAATTGGCTCTTATGCTAGGATGTGACTATGTATTATTTCTAATGGGCTTCACAAACACAGATCAGTCCTCATGAGAAAAGGTTGAAACATACCACCAGCCAAGCAATTGAAATTCTAAACATTTACCAGAAGACATAAAGGTCAGATATGTACCAGTATCTCTAGACACATAGATATGTTATCTCCTTCTCTGAAGGAGAAGAATTATTAGAGAGAGGGATAGTAGATGAGAATCAGAAATTAGATGCAGGCACTTCTGCTAGAAACAGGATCAGGTGAAATCTCACCCAAGGGATGAGATATACTCCCAAACTCAAGTTCTAAAAGATCTGTGGATCAAAGGAGAATACTCAAAATAAACCCCAAAGCATGACTGTTCGTGCTGAGCATCCTTTTATTCTTATAATACTAATTATGTGAACTTTCAGGCTCACATGAATATTTTGGGATAACATCAGTAATGGAAGTATGAGTAATAGCAAGACAATAGTTAGAGGGTAAAGATGATGAAAGTTCATCAGAAAGAGTGACTCTGACTATGGATGCTTGGATAATTGGGATTCCACTGTCTTTTCCTTTTCAAAAAGATCCACAATGCTATCTTAGTTTGGACTAATGAAAACCAAATGAAAGCTACTCAGTTAATTTGATTTATTTTAGCCTTCCTCCAAAGCTTTGTTTCTCCAATCTGTTCAGTTTCTGCTATTGGTTAGAGTTGATCTCCCTCCTAAATGAACCTCTTTGGAGGGATAAATCTATTTATAAATAGAAAACAAATCAAGCAGTCAGGCAGAGCAGTGTCTCTGTGGTTGCTGAGCTGTGACAAAGTTTTTTATCTAGAAAAGAACTCCAGTAAACTCTTTTTCTTTAAATGCCTGGAGTTCTTAATGCAATTGCTAAATTAGGGGGTGTATGACCACTAACCCTGGCATAGATTTAGCTTGGCGATGGCTGGCAAATACACAAGGGCAGAGCACTAACTGGGGAGAATGACATGGCATATAAGCCATGTTTAATAGCAAAAGCATTTGCATTAAAAAGAATCAGGATTCTGGTTCTCATTCAGATCCTACTAGATTCAACCATGCAATTGGAAGACAATAAAAATTATTTTTTTTTTAGCAAGGCTGAAAACAAATGGTTTTAGGGGAGAAGGAACGGGGATATATAGAAAAGAAGGGAAATAACACAGAAGATTAAACTACAGCTTTTTATGTATGTCATGGCTCTAGAGCTTCAGGTCTTAAAATTGTAACTTGGTCAAACAGACATGATAAAGTTGAGACCCTCTAAATCTTAGCAATTAGCACAAAGAAGAAATTAAATTGACTCTTCTTCCCCAGTAATTTCATCAGAACTTCACAAGACATTTTGTTTAAGGTAATTTGAGCTGAGTTTGGTGGGCATTTGTTCAAAGTTTGAAAACCCCCAAAAATAACCCTAGCATTGTGACTTTACCACCACAAGAACAAAATTTCAGAAATTAGTGTACTCTTTAGCATCTTCAATGAAAATGAAACCTTTGTCTATATGCACAGCTCTTGTTCAGATAAGTAAAAGAAAAAAAAAAAACAACAAAAAAAGAAGATGTGGCAAAAGAGAAGACACATTAAAAAAGAATTAACTAAAACCAACAAGAAGGGCACCTTTCTGAACAGAGAAATACAAGGGAATATGATACATGTACTTCCCATTTGCTTTCCTTAACGACTTTGAGACATTGTTGCTTCTTTGTCCTGAGCCCTATTGGTATTTTCAGGCTCAGATAAAGACATCTAACAATCCTAAGAATATACAAGATGGACATACAAAGGAAAGAACTTAGTAAGGGACATCATATTAGAGACAGCTTTCAGGCTGAAAGCACAGTTCATCTTCAGACGCTCCTTCAAAAATATTATGACTGATGTTTAAATATACCACCTTCAACATAAATAATAATATCCTATAATTGTTACATTCTCATTCCTATGAAAGATTCTTTCAGCACAAAATTATTCCTCCTCAATACATCATTTGTAAAAAGATGGTTGGGTTCCCCTCCCCTCCCCCCCCCCCCCCTTTTCCTCTTCTCTTAATTCTCTTTCTATGTACGCTTTAGCACCGTGTCATTGCCCAGTTAAGTCAACTGTAGGTACATCAGAACCACTTGATGAACATTCACAGAGCTCAACAGAAAAGTTGCCCCAAAATCAAATTTGAATGAAAAACTAGGATATCTGTCACATAGACAAGTAACCCTGACACAGTGTTTTGAAAGACAAAAGTTGGCTGTGAAAAAGACTTGCCTGGATTTTTACTCTAAACAGCTGGGAAAAAGTCAAAATATCTCTCAAAAAATTATACATGTTGTCGTATTTTCTGAAGTCAATAATATCATCCTTTCAGCAAAATATTTGTGTTGTATATTGCTCATCTAGGAAAGGAAGTATTCCTTGCAAAAAATGCTGGGCTTTCAAATGATTTTAGAAAGCCTAAGGGATGTTTAATACATTTTAGTAAGAGCTCTTAGGTATTTTCAGCTAGCCTTGCTGTTGACAAAGCTGCTTCTACATGAACAGGCCCTGGGAGAGGATTTCCAGACAACCAGGACAGGGTGCACAGCATGCTGCTCTACTGTACCCATTGTATACCAAATAGAGCTCCTACCTTAAACTCTATTTACTACTATTAGAATACAAAGAGCCTATTATTTACTATATAACTCAAAGGATTCATCCCCTACTTTTTCTTTTCATCAGCACTCCATTGCTATGCAGGAAAAATTTGAAATTAAGAAATAAATTAGCCTTTACAGAAACAGGTAAGTACATCTTTTTCCTACACTCATGGAAATCTATGCAAACTTAGGCATTGTACAAGCCAGTGGGACGTCCACGCCTTGCACATGCTCTGCAAGACTTCACAGAATTTCACAGATTGTTTCCCACATGCCCGCTGGACTTCTCCTGAATTGCAAATACTATACTAGGGCCATAGCCTCCCATTTTAACTGTCATGGACAGTATCAGGACTTTCCAAACAGAAAGAATGCTGTCTGTTCTTTCTGCTGATGTGTCAGTAATACCAAGGTACCGAGCTGCTCAGTTCCCTTCTTCACACTGCATGACTCAGGGATTCTGTGAAACAGTATGAGCATGCTTTGTAAAAATGTGTGCCTATTTCATAAGGCATGTGAAAAAACTCTTTTATTTTTGGTTTGGTTTGTGTTTTGTTTGTTTTTTTTTTTTTAAAGTAGTTGAAGGCTACTTCAGTTTTGGGTTTGCTTAATTTTAGAGTATTTGTAGGCATAATTACTAAGAACAGTAGGTATGGCACATCAAAGTCAATATTGTGAGTTTTAAATTAAGACCTTTTAGTATTAGAGAAACAATGCTAATTTTCAGAGACCCAGACTTCTGACTATTTGATCATACTTTGGACAGGAAATATTTTGTACTTTTAAATGCTCAATTTCTATTTCTCATCTTAAAAAAAAAAAAAAAGTTCAAAGAAAATATTTGAGCTGTTCCTTCCTAATCTCTGTTAGTACATAAGTTCCTTGAACCTGAGCTAACATGTCTGGGTCTTACCCAGTGGAGCTTATAACTTGTTTGATCTGGAGCTATTTGGTTTTGTGCCTCCTGGACCAAGCCCCTCTGGACTCATCTGACCTTAAAAGAATTGCTGTTGACTCAGACATCCTTAATTCAGCCATCAATTTTAGCAGCAGTTTGACTGAAGTTAAAGTTAAATCATCCTTTACCTAAGCTAGCTTGCTGGAATCCACTCCATCTAATTGAGGCATCCTTTTAATAAGACACCTTTTACTAAGCTATTCTTAATAAATACAAGAAGAACACATCAAAAACATTAAAATCCTTATCTGTTGTAAGACAAATCTATACATGCAACTTAAAAACAATGAGGCATCTTTTCCATACTTGGCTTCACTGTTAAGGCTCAATACAACTCACATTTGACATTTCCAAGTAGTTATTTCTTGGTTATTTCATGACAAAACTCTGAACATAATGTGTATGAGAAGATGTACTCTGTCATGCTTCAGTTCTGTGTAAGGAGAGACTGGGAGTGATTGGCTAGGGGATCAAGGATATTTTCTTCTCCATCCATATTAGAACTAGCTGGTACAAAGTAAACAACTAAGTCATCTGGTACTGTAGTAGTTTATATCAAGTTTATATAGTTGTTTATATATGAACTTGCAGTTCTCTCAAATAAGCTCGATTATGCAAAATTCTATACCAAAAAGAAAACTGTTGAAAGGCTCATTTACAAATTCTGTAAAGGTTATAGAGATGAGTGGGGATTTCATTCTATCTATCAGATGTCCTGATTATGCTTAAAATAGGCTGTGAGGATTTATACAGCAGAAAATAGCCAGGTACTATATAATGGTCTCATCCAAATCACAGCCTGAGCAACAACCTTTCTTCTGCCAGTCATATTTAGTATCTGCACCACCCATTTTTGGAAAGCAGGAAATATTACTAAGGTTTTCTAATTAAAGCACTATGGTATTTTTTTTTTTTCAAAAAAAAAAAAACCAAAATGGTTTAGAAATTATTTATACTGCTCCTTCAGTAAGGCAGTGAACTGCCATTATATTGCAGAATTCATTAAGCACCATATATTTAAAATTTACCTGACCTTAGTGCCACATTTCTAAAACAAATATTATAGGTCATACTTACAGTACTATTCTAGTGATTCTGGAAAAAAAATAATAGAAGTCTTTCTAAATATCCATTTCAGACTAACTTCTTTGCAGGCTGTCTAGCTGGAAGAGTTAATATGGTCTTTAGCAGTGTTTAACAGATGGATATCTGGAAAAAAGTAAAGTGATGGTATTATTTGAGATGTTTACTGGAATAACATATCCAAATCTATTCTCCACACACTTAAAATGAAGTTGCAAAATTTGAGTGAGTAACAAACTGCAAGAATGATTTAAAGACTGGAAAATCTGCCTTACAGAAGGAGATTTAAGAGGTTCAATCTATTTAGCTCATCAAAGTCAAGCTTAAGGGATCTATAAGTACAGACATGGAAAGAGGATATCTTACACCAGAGGGCTTTTTCACATAGCAGGCTAAGATACAACTATGACTTGACTGGAAGTTAAAGCTCAAGAAATGCAAACTAGAAATAAGGTCAGTTTTAAACAGTAAAAATTATTAACCAGAGAGGAAACTTAATAAGGGATGTTCTGGATTTTCTCATATTTGAAATGTTTCAAACAAACCTAGATTTTTCCCTTTTGTTTCTTAAAAGACATGATATGGCATGACTTGGTGTTGAGCTAGATTATGAGCCTGTTCTTGTAGTTTGCTGAAGACAGCTCCAAGTTTGTGTTGTTACCTCCCTGGAACAGCTGGCGACAAAGCTTGTGTCTAGTCTGTTCAGCCCAGGCAGAGAAAGCTCTGTTCCATCTGCCACTACAGTCATATCCATTAAATATCCCTGTGGGGTGAGCCAAGGAGTTGACTTCTTTTCTGATCAATATTAACAATTAAAAAGGCACTTTCATGGTAAATTTATCTGATCTACTGGATTAGATGAATCTCCAGAACAAACCTCCAGAAAAGACCTCTCTCACTGTTGATTATTGCTACACTCATAAATTTGTATGAGAAAAAAGGGAAAACAGTGTGCATGTGGAGTGAAGAACTTATTCTTAGCCCAGTTGGTGCTTTAACAGGCTAAAATTCCAAATTATCTAACTAACTTTAGGAAGCCTTATAGATAATACAGTTTAAATTGTCATGCAAAACATTTCTAGTGTATCCCCTTTCCAGCGCTCCTCTAGGTCCTATGTTGATAGTTTCAGACTTCTTCAAGAAGAGCGAGAGGAAGGTGACAGAGCATCCTCAGGCCTTTGCTGAGAGGATTCTAATGTCCCGGCGAGGGGCGGGGGGAGCTTCCTTTTAAGTGTAGGGGTCTCTTAGGGTTTTTGGTATATGTTTTCCTTAACACAGCCTGCTTCCTTCCTAGCAGTGCCCAGTTAAAGCCTGAAAGTTCCAAGAGATTTTCCCTCAACACAGGGAACACAAAGGACATGCTTGTTATGAAGGGACCACCAAGAGCTGCCAGGCCATCCCCAGAGCCAGTGATAGCAGGGAGGGCAACGAATGGTCACTTGCCCCCTTGGCAACTGTTATCCCAGCTAAACCCAGATGAGGCCATGGCAAGGCCAAACAGCCCTGAGAGCCGGTGCTGTTAGGTCAGTTCAAAGCCTCTGGCTACCTACTAGTAAATGGGAAAAACTGCTTTTACTGGACTACATTTGAAGAGATTATAGAGTGAATACTTTAGCTGCAGATATTAACATTTCACCAGACTGCATAACCCATTCAAATCACTTAACATCAGCAGCTTTTAATCAGGTCAGAAGCAGAGGACATCAAGCACTGTGTAGAAGTAACTGGGATCTCAAAGAGTTGGACCTTCAGGTGCTTTTAGGACTCGTACCACAAGTTCTAGTTTTTAATTACTTGATTTACACATACACATACACGTGATTTACACAAGAAAGTTGTTAGTTTCTCTTGCGTAACCTTCTTAATGGTCTTGATTGTTTAGTTTAACACAGAATTATCTTCTCACTTTTTGTGTTTTTCTTTTAAGGCAAACATACCATCTAAGCAAGCAATCACATAATCTTCCATCTAATCTCCACTAATAGCTACTTTTGGTTCCTAGAGTAAAAGGCATAAGCCCCTTACCCAGAAAGTTGCTCAATTCTCAGTGTTACAGCTCCTTGGTGAAATTTATTCTTGATCTCAATTAGTACTCAGTATGTCTTCTGAACCCCAAGGATTCATTAGCTCCACAATTTTCATCACAGTTGGTATAACTGTAAATGCTATTATTCATATAGAAAAATCAGCCTTTAAAGGGTCACAGCTCTATTACTCCTTTTTGAAGCTTAATAAGCACTTCACTGCAAAGCTGGTATTACTGCTCCAAATGGCAGGGAACTTCTTATCTGTAGGGGGAATCTGAATGGAAGGTAGCTGCATGGGACTTTACCAAAATCGAATGTTAATTTACATTTATGTCCAAATACTGATTACTTCAAACATTTCCTAGAGTAATTACTTGCTTCTAGTATATCCCACATAGGAATCAAGGAACTAAGAATGTTCTCTCCATCCTTTGGTTATTTTTTAAGTTTTCTTTCTATGAAAGTAACTCGGAATCCTTCAGTAGTTGTTTTCACAGCCCACCTTCCTGTTCATATGATGCAACTTTAATCTTCAATCAGCTGCTTGTTATAAACTCTGTATTTAATCATACATTTAATCTTATGTTTCTTTAAAGTGCATTTACTAAAAGAGTGAAGTGTAGGAAAGGGTTTCCTCAACAATGCCTATTATATTGAAAGAAATTGTGGACTAATTTTCAAATGCATATTATACAATTTAGACAATATTTAGACACTTAATTTGACATGATGGCAACTGAAGGCCTTCAGAATTAATTTGACCCTGTAAAAGAATCAGTAAAAAAGAAACATTATGAAATAATAAAATGAATACAATAAATGTTTAAATTATTTCTAATATTCATTAAAGGCTTACATAGTTGAAGGCTGCCTGCCACAAAAGTTGCATTTCACATTGGTTCCTAAGACAAATAGGGGGAAGAACTCAACATAGGTGGAAAATCAGGGGTAGGTAAGCTCAGAGGAAAATCTTTCACTGGTGACAAAAGCAGTCTTTTCCAAACAAAGCAAGCACTGTGTATTGTAGCTGCCCTAGTACTAGTGACATTTTTTGTTTGTACAAAAACACCCACCATTCATGAATTTCACAAAGTTGGGTTCTCCTGTGATCTCATTGGACACTTTACAGGTAAGATGTAGCTTTAACTTTTTACTTTCAGGTAGGATGTATGAGTACTATGTTTCATATCCCTCAGCTGGCATCCCACTTGCATTTTCAAAATGGGGCTTAGGTGGCAGTATCCTTTGAGGATACATCTTACCTTAAAAAAGTACTGAAAATTTATGCACAGCTTCTAGTAAAAGCAGTGATTAAGACTGTTAGTTGCTATGAAAAGGCATACTGAAGAGCATTCTAACACCTGGGTTACAAACACCATAGCAGTGGACTGGATGTAGAAAACCAGGAAAAAATATTCCACAGCATTCAGTACTGACAACCAGCTGAATGCTGCAGTTCACCAGAACATATCTCTACATGTAAAATGATGTTTAAATTCAATTATTCAATTTATGGAGCAAAAGTTGGACACATACACTGAGTCAGCTATTGCTTTGCTTTCTTTTGAATTGTTTTCTAGTATCAGACATCAGTCCCAAATCTGCAGAGCCTGGCAGTTAGATTTTTTAAAGTTTTTCTAATTTAATCCTGACATCAATGTGTTTGTGCAATATTTAGAGTGCTTCTCAGGAAAACTCAGTAGTCAGGCTTTTTTTTATGAATAACATAGTTCAAAGAGTGAAAGAGACAGATGTCCACAGACCACTTGGTATTTCTTTGTTTCTTTATATCATATATTGATTTTTGCTACAGAGGTGGAAAAACATTCTTTTGTGAAATAAACTTATTGAAAAAAACCTCAGGTGAGGCTTTGGAGTTTCTCTGTCAAAAAAACCACAACTCAGCAAGCAACAAAAAAACCCCCACAAAGAATATTTGTTACTTCAAAAGATAAGCTTGTTCTAATTAAGTCTTTTAAATCTGAAAATAAGAAGCAGAGCAATCACATACTTTTCTGCAAATAGTAGTCCTCTTCAGTTTTTCTGAGATTAATTTCCATCTGAAATGGAATAGACATAATTCTATTTTGGATCAGCCACACAGAGCACAGTTAATAAATGGTGAGTGTAGGACTGAAGTAACTTGGGTTTTAATCTCAAAGTACAGGCACTTGGTAGATGCCCTGCAAAGAAACCACAGTAACAGCTTGAAGGACCAGTGTTGTTCTGGACCACTGAAAAGTGCAAACAGGAACAATTATATATATATATATATATATACATACATATACATATATAAATAAATAAATAAAGTATATAGAACATCTTACATCTGATCCTGCCTCCCCAGAACCCAGGTTCAAAACTTGTTGATTCCAGAGGATCGCTACTGTCTTTTTTAAAGACAATGGAATAGCAGGCACCTTGCAGAATGGCAGGTACCTTGCAGAATTAAATACTTTCACATTAAATACTTAATGATAAAAACTTCTACTCAATGTAAATGCAAAAAACAGACCATAGAAGAATGAGCTTTCAAAAATTATAACTGAACAGGATTAATTTATTTCAATAGTTTTCACCGGGACTTTTTCCTTCTTTGTTATTGCCAGTGCCAGAACCATTATTTAAGAATTGTTACATTGAAAGTACATAATTAAAACCTCTATTATGCACCAGAAATGGTTTTTGCTTTACTTCCAAGTTATAGGATTACTGCAATTTTTTTCTCTTAATTAAGCATTATATGTTAATTCTGCTTTCTTCCCTTAGAGTGATTAGCATATAAATACAGGCACTGACTATCTGCAATTCTGTGTAAAAGATTAAGTTTTTAAATTCCAATGGACTAATGATTTATTAAAAAATAAATATGTTTCATGAAATTACTGTTGCCCTAACATTTCCATTTATAAACGCACATCTAGAATAGAAATTATACTAAAACTAATTTGGACAAGATGGACAAATGAAATTTTAAATAATTAAATGGGTATTTACTATTTCAAATGTTATGCTTTGTGTAAAATATATGCCTTTGATTTAGAGGCTATTTTCTATTTCAAATCATTCAAGAAAAATATGGTTAAGCATTTCTTGGTTGACATTTCTTATCTTCTGTTGCAAATCAAAATATCAGATGATATATTCTCAATATTAATTATTGAATATTGTGACAATATTCTGACAAAAGTTTCCGAATTGGAAGAAGTCTCAGAAAGACATTTTTCTACAAAAGAGGAGAAATAAAATATTCAATTGCCAAAAAAAAAGCAGGAATATATGTTTTTCATGTCCTACCCATTCTTTGTACTGTCATCAACTGGAATTCTATATTGTATCTATATCTATCTCCATATCCATTTTTCTTACTATGAAACAGGCAAAGACTATGCATTGAACCCTGCAATACAGAAAACACTTGCAACATCACTGGTGAAAATGAAAGGCTGCTGCGTGAGAGATGGTATGTCTGTGTTCAGTTTTATGCCATATTTCTGTAAAAGGGGTGGTGAAGAACCCCCCAGCAGAAGGGGGACATTATTGCAACCTCCTGAGTTCTCACCCAGCTTTCAGAGTGTGGCAGAAGAAGCAGTGACAGTCACTGCAAAGAACAACATTCACATCTCAAGCAAGGAGCCTAGAAGATCAAGGAGTACACAGTCATGGGGGTCCATGACTTGGGCATTCTGTTTCAGTCTACATTTTTGAAAAAAAAGGACTGATTTGAAAGAGAATTCAGAATTAACTAGCATAATCTTCTTCCTATACCTTGCCAAATGTCATGGTCTTTTCTGTCTTACATTGACAGCTTTTGTAAATTGGACTGGGTGATGTTTGTTAATCCACAGGGATTTTCCACAAGTTCCTTTGCTTATGAATCAGATTGTGAGGTCTTGGCAGCTGACCAGAAAGACAGTACCTTTTCTAATGCATTATCAATCGGAAAAGTTTGTTACTGTTCTCTGCTGTAGACACATTCTTTCACATGCTAAATTGTCTCAGGTGGGCCTGGTGTAGTGAGGTTAATGCACTAAACCCATTTAGCTAGATTGCATAAAACTTTTTATTACTGCACAGAAAGAGTTGCATCAGCTATTCATACCTTTGAGGGGCCTAAAGGAGTTTTCTGTATGGCCTTTTCAGTAGTTAATATATGTTCTGTAACAGCCTCTCTGGCAAGTTTCTTTATGGTAGTGCCCTATAGGCTGTATAGGCCACTAAAACAACTAAATATCCTGATGACATATAAGGAGGCTAAGATAAGACACATGGGAAACAACAAGCAATTCAATGTTCCACATAGCCTCAGTTCTGCTCTGCAAACTCTCCATCCAACTCAGAAAATATTGGCAGATCCCACTGAAATATCATACCAGAGCAAGAAAACACTCATTTCCTTCCTACCTCAGGCAAGACACACATAAACACCACCTAGTTTATTCACAGTGGTAGCAGTTACCAAGTGAGGTCTCAGCTCTCCCTGTAGCCTTCACCTCTTTCTACAGCATTTTATTTTTGTTTACTTGCATTAGTAAATTAGGTACAAGCCAATGCTTGAACATGGGATCCACATTTGTCAACATTTTCCTCACCCACCTGGATGATGACACAGACTGCATCCTCAGCTACTTCGAAGATGCCAGTAGATAGGGAATGGGCTGACATGACAAACAGCAGAGTCTTGATACAGAGACCTTGAAAAATTTTAGGGTTGAGCCAATAAAAATCTCATGAGGTTCAGTAAGCAGCATCAGAGAGTTCTGCTGTGGGGCAGAGTCCCCCAACACATTGGTACAGGCTGGGAAAATGAATACTGACCTTTCTGAAAAGGACCCGGCAGTTACAGCGGATGCAGGAATGAATATGAGCCAACTCTCACTGCCAGTAAGACAAACCACAGGCTGGGCTGCATTTGGAGGAGTGTGGAAAACAGATCAAGAGGAGCTGTCACTCCCTCTACTCAGCACCAGTGGTGCCACGTCTGAAACACTGGGCTCTGCTTTGGGTCTACTTTGGGGTATGTGGAGAAGCCTGGGAGGGTCCATTAGATGGTTACCGAAATAATAAACATTGAGGCAGCTGGGCTTGTGAACGGGTGGCTACTGGGCAATCTCAAACCAATCTACAATTATTGGAAAGGTAGTTACAAAGATGATAGGGCTAAACTCATGATGTTGAATCTCTGTCCGTCAATGCTTTTAAGACAGCCAAAGAAAACCTGACTTTGG
Source organism: Falco rusticolus (assembly GCF_015220075.1). NCBI lineage: Eukaryota > Metazoa > Chordata > Aves > Falconiformes > Falconidae > Falco > Falco rusticolus. Next base: position 118,847,986 of record NC_051187.1, read on the forward strand.
CCAAACACCAACATGTAAAAGATATTGAAGAATACAGAGAAAAACATAAACTGGCTGCTCTGAAATATATATAACAAACATTCTCTTAATACATATTTGATGATTTTTTTTATATAGAAATAATGTATTTTTCCTTTACAGAAACAAGTCTCTGTAGAAATACCCTTCTAAAAATCCAAGGGAAGCAGTGCCGAAGAACAGATTCAAAATTAAATTCTTCTAAAGATCTGGCCTCTGAGAAATAACATTTAGACGATAGCAGGGGAAAGCCAAATTTCACATCTAAACTCACTCACATTTTACCTGTGTTTCAGACCAAGCATTTAACTCCAGTAAAGCAGTATTGGTGGTTTTAAAGAAACTTATTTTAAAGTGTTGTCTTAGCCTGTTAGATATTCTACCCTCTTTGCATATAATATATAGGCATGTTACAAAAGCTTTGATTAATTGCAATCTGAAAAGGAAATAAATCCCCCCTAAGCACACCACCCACCCCACTCCCCCAGTATTCTATCATCCCATGAAGGGATGAGTAGATAATACTATCAGGGAGAGAAGCATTGTATAGAATATAGTATTGTAGGTATATACATTTTGCAGGTTACAGATCTGTGTATATCGTCCTTGTGCCAGGCAATACCTGCCACTTAATAGCAGTGGTCTGGGGCAGAAAATATCTGGCTGTAGCTAATAAGCTGTTTTGCAGCCTCCTTCATTGTTAATAGCACTGAGCAGAGGTGACAGCAGAAGGCTATCTGCTCTACTTTGCACGGTGTTATAGGGAATTCTCTTCTATAGTGCAATGCCACTGATGTTCCATCCTGCAGTCTATTTAATTATATTCTCTTGTATCATTCTTTTGTGTATGTTTATTGTCATTTTTAATTATTATTTTTAAATATACCACTTCTTTCCCAAACTTACTCTTTGTCAGAAAACAACAAAAATGCACCAATATAAAGAACTAGGAAATTCTCAATGATCAATAAACCTGAAGAGCCACAATGACATAAATTATTATTTTTATGAATGTCATTGTGGCTTCTATCTAAAATACACATTCTAAGACCATTAGCAATGATGAGGCTGCTGGTAGAATGACAAGGAAAATGCATTTTTTGTGTCCACCCATTTCAAATAAAATTTACAGGACATATAAAATATCGCAGTACTTTTTTAACCAATGCAGTATCCACTGTATCCACTAAATGCTCAAGAAGGACCACAGAAACTATTCAAATAAGGAGGCAATGAGTAGTGTGGGATTCAGTGGCAAGGAATTTTGCTATCTGTGTCAACTCAGAAGGAATTTTACTTGGGGAATATTAGGAGAAGCGACATGCTACTGGCTTTCAAAGCTAAGTCTCAAGTAAGAAAATTCAGCTGTGTGTTTTTATGCTTTCATTTCATTCACATAAAAACATGAAAAATGAACTCAAAGAGATCTGATGTATTATAATAACACAGATTGTTGTTGGCAAAAAAATGTATTCATCAAAGACCTTGTAAAATCTGTTGTTAAAATATTTTTTGCATTGAAAAGAAAAAGAAAAAAACAGTATCAGAAAAAAATCCACCATCTTTAAAAGTTACTTTAAAAATTGAGACATTTCCTATTCATGGAAGCTGTAATATTTTGTAAAGGACAGATAGACTTCTGACCACAAAGGATAATTGATTTTGATTAAACCAAATCTTCCCACTGTACAAGTGGGAGATACTCATCTCTGAGCAAATACCTGCACCTCTGCATAAAAGACAGTTTTTGAAGATAACTGCTGAAAATGACAAATTAACTTGGGGTACTGCCTGACAGAGGTAGAGGGACACAGGGGCCTATTATTAAAAGAAAAACTTTGTTTTGGTTTTTTTCCCCTCCAGTTCAACTGAATCAGACCACTCAACTGAAATGCAGCTTCTGAAATGAGAAATCAGCTTAAAATAACTTCTGCCAACCTCAGCTGACCCTACCGATTTATCTTTGTGTTTAGATGGACACCACCACCAAACTGCCTTCTCCAAGGAGTAACATAAGAAAGATACTTCTCTTCTTTGTTACTGGCTGGCAAGAAGAAGGTTTTATAGGTAGTGTCATTTTATTTAAAAGTCCAGTGAGTTTACTGTTTAAAAACATTTGTGAGAAAGCTTGGGCTCAGAGATGGATTTTGCATTATCTTAGAAATGAGAAAGCAAAAGTAATCTCGTGTTGACTTGCTTTAGTGAAAATTCTATGGACACAATAAAGTTTCCAGCCACTGGCCCTTAATTCAATTCACTGTAGTAAATAGCTGTTGTGAAAATTTTATAGGTGAAAATGCGACCCTTTTGAGGATTACCATGTGATAGATTCTGCCAATTAGATCATCAAGAGAAAAAAAAAAATAAATCACAACACAACCTCCACTGCGCATACTGCCTGACCCTTCTTCACAGTCCAGAACTCTAATTTGCCATGAAAATCAGCCTGATACTTTCTGTGGGAAGAAAAGACAAAAGAGAAATGATCCCACCCAAATCCCTCCTTCCTGACCGTTAATTGTAGCTTGCCAGCAAATTAATTTTTGAGAGTACCAAATCTCTGGTTTCTCAGGCAGATTCAGAATAGTTATACATCAGTGCTCTTGATAGCTGGGTCAAGTAGTTCACAACTCTCCACTCCAGGGTTACTGAAAAACAGTAATTTAGTTTAAAAAGTTCAGAAGCAAAAATTAACCTATCTTTGCTCAAGCTACCACTTACAAGTAACATTGTGTTTCTACATATACAGTTTTATATGCAAAAACTGAAATGGTAATTAATTTATTACAATGGGCTATTTTTATATGTGATAGTAATGGCTGAAAGATTAAAGGCTTTTCTGGTTTAAAGAATAATAATAATTTTTTTTTTTAAGATCAAAAGGAGATTGGGAAAATGATTTCTGTAAGAAGCAGTAGTCTTCTGAAGCAATGTCATTTACTTTTAGCCGTGATGTGATTTCCTTTGGATATAAATGTGCTGAACCTCAATCAGGATGCAGAGCAGCCAGTTAAAGGGGAACTTCAAAAAGCCCTGAAAAAGGGAAACCTGTGTAAAAGTTCACAGTAATTTCTGCATACAGTTCTGAAAAGGAAAAGACTTTGTATCGTGAGTTCTCAATTTGCAATTTAAGGTGCACTGTTCATCTAAGATGCTTTTCTAAGACTGCTTTTTGCTTTAAGATTCAGACAGACAAAAATTAGCCTTTAGATGTTTTCTCTTTTTAAAATTCTGTTTCTTCTTACATTTTGGAAGCCTGAAAGTCTTTAAAATGGGGCCTTCTTTACGTAGCTTTTTGGAGAAAAAGAATAGCATCTAACTGTATCATTTCCCTCACTTTTAATATGAAATTTTAGAAAAGTAATTCACTTCAGTAGATAAGAATGACTAATCCTTCAAAAATACGGATGAAGAAAATTGATAATAGCTAGAATGAAGCTTTAAAAGAAAGTATATCTTATCTTGACACTATTTCAATATTTTAATGTTTCAAATATCTTTCCAATTATGAAAAAATAAAGAGTATGATTTTAATAAAGTACTAGGAAACTTCCAGGAGGCATAGGTAGCTTAATACAAGTCATATGCAAATACAGCCCTGTCACTTTGTTATAAATATATGGCATATGTAAAAACATAGAAATATACTATTTTTAAAATTCTTTTTTGAAAATGGTAATTTTCATCTCAGCTATATTTTGAAATAAATATAATAAATATAAATAAATATAACAACTTGCCTAACATAATAAAATGTAAACAGGCAATGACAGAGAAACATAGAGGAAAAAGCAGAAGTGAAAAAAATTGGGTGGGAAGTACCTAAGAGCAAGTCCTTTTGGCAAAATATTGACAGATGTAATGAAGAAGTACTAGTAGAGGATGTTAATACAGTAGCTTATACTCTTGCTGAACACTGAAGTCACAGATTCCAGGAGTGACAAGATGTCAGTCTTCTCTTCAAGCCAGATCACATGCTTGTAAAAGCTATAACTCAATTCAGAGTGCAAGAAACCATAAAGAATCAACAATGTAATTTATATGCTAGCAGCAAAGAAGACACCACATCAGATAACACTGATATAGAAAAGTTGAGAAAGACAATTTTGAAAGGAGTAGTAGACCCCATACAGCTATAACACAGGAAACCAAACTGGCTTTGTAACAGAGAACAGACTGTGGAAAATGTAGCAAGGCATCAGGCCAAACGAGGAACTAAATTTCCAACAAGAGACGGGGACGTAGCAGGTGTTACAAAAATAATATTTTCCAACAGCACTGAGGTCACTGAGAACAATCCATGATGGGATGCAATCATCTGATAATGATCTCCTGGGAAATAATGTCATTAGTACAGACCACAGGGATGATTCTAAATAGATAAAATATTACACATTAAGCTGCTTCAGTGCAGAAGGGGACTTCTTCTTTGGCAGTCTCCTTCTATCCCATTTCCCATCGCTACAAGCAGAATTACGATCCTGCTGTGTACTGCACATGAGGAAACAATTCCGTGCAGAATTGCAGTCCCTTGCTGCGAAACCGTGGAGGTTCTAGCAGCAGCGATGTAAATGTCTGTTTCATCATTGCTGCCTTAATCTCTACTCAAATGCGCTCCCACAACCCCGAACCCAGCATTCAGAACACACCTAATAACAAGATTGATCTAATAAATAGGTAACCAGTCTGCGGAAAACCAAGTACTTGAGGAACCATTTAAAAGCTGAATCAATCTTTTAATAACAGAGATAAAGCAGGATTGTCATGATTTCCCACTGTGAGGTGGGTGCTCCATGGTTGTTTAAGTATGGGATTATTTTTAAGGCTTCTTGTGTTTTGGTGCTATCTGTCAGATTCTGCTCCCTAAAAGCTTTAGGGGATGTTGGTGCTCCACAACACTGTAAAGGGACTGGCTAGCAATTATGCAAGTTATCTAACATCAGGGCTCTAATAGGGATAAAAGTATGGAAAATGACTCTTTAATAACTATCTAAAACGCATATGCAAGTTTTTCTACTCTTTGCAGCATGGGGTGCCTAAATGCCAAACAGCACGTTCCAAAATGAGCCCAGCTCCAACCTAATGTTCTCCACATTCTCGTTCCTTAATATCCTTCTCTTTGTTTATATTTTGTTATACTGAAAAAACACCAACAGTAAATGAAGATATTGCACACAAGTCCTTGGTTGGTTAAATACATAACTTTAACCTTTGATAAGTGACTTCTAGTTTTGAGTAAAGCAGACAGACAATTATGCAATTACATATTATTCTTGTTCAAAGTACACAGTGAAGTTCTAGCTATACAGTTACTGAAATTCACTGCTGATGCTTTAAAACACCCAGAATTTTTATTGTTGCTTTCTCCTGCCACACTGTAGTATTTGATACTTTGTTTTGATCTTTTGACTTACACAAAAATGTTATTTTCTTAAATGCAGAGAGAAGTATGGACACATTTGACCGTTTTTCTTGGCTATTGAGCAATTGTTTAAAATCTATTTTTATAAAGTAATATGTAGATGACTATCTAAGATTAATACCTTAGAAAATTAACGTGATTATTCCACTAAAATTAGAACTACCCATATAAAGAGGGGGGAAAAAAAGCATTTAAAATAAACATAAGCCAAAATTCCACATCAAGAAATATTTTTCCTTCAGGGTTCCACAACACAAGAAAGGAATTGTCTAATTGTTTAAGTCCACATTCTTTACATCTGAAAGAACTAAAAAGGTAAGCTAGCACATCCGTTGCAGGGCAAGACTAACATTTTCCTGTCCATATATTAGTTACCACTTTGAACATGAAATTAAATGTACTAATGAGTTCTTACTTAATGATTTGTTTTATATTTTGGCATCAGGAAAAGAGAAAGCTGAATAGCCCTACCATCCTAATAGATGGCTTGCATTACATATATAAAACATGTACAAACATGTATCAAAGTCTACTCTGGTATAAAACTTTCTTCCATGTAAAGTTGAAAAGAGATTTTTACTTACAAAATTCTCATGAATTTTAGAAGCTTGGTCAGCTGAAACTGATTATAAATGCAAATTCTAAAACAGTAAGAATAAAGCTCAATGATCTACATGCTCAAGAAATAAAAACAGAGGTATTAGTCTGAACACGAAACTGAACACAGAAAGAAAAGGAATAAATACAGGACCAGCTAAAACTATGCTCAAAAAAAGGAAAAAAAAGGAAAAAATAACAAAAGAAAGAAAAATTGCTAAGGATTAATTATGTGCATACATAATATTTTGGGAAAGGAGGGGTTATGTCCATGTCACAAGAACAAGCTCCAGCATAAACACACTACTGATGATGACAGATTTGATCATGGCAGTCCTAGACTACCATTATTATCAGAGCACTTAATAAGCTGAGGTACAATCAGAGTTTTAAACTTTGAGCTCTAAATGTGGCCTGATTTTCTACCACTGCTGTTAATCATTAAAGATCACATGCCAATACTGAATCAATTAGCATTATATATATCTCAAAATGTTGAATGAACTCCCCACCCTAACAAGGACATCCCCCAAAGAGCAGAATTTATAGTGACTAAGGTTAATGGTGACAACAATCGTCTTCCTGCTACTGTCTCACCAAAATGTAAATAAAAACACATCTTCAAAAAACCCATTTTTTTTTATCAGTTTGCTCTTTCTCTTCCATATCAAGGGATGCCAAGACTCCTATCACTCCTTTATTTTTTACTTCTGTTTTCCTGGTCTTTTACTCACAGATTTCAAGCTTCTTCCCTGCATAGTTCAGACACACCAGTAGTGGCGGAAAGACAAAGGGAAAACAGATGAAGAAAATTTGAATGCAAATGAAATCTTACAGATAACCCTTGAAATATGCTACTGTGCAAATAAATACTACATTCCTAAGGTTCTTTTCAGTAAGTGCCACCTGCGACCACTGGTAGAAAATAAAACAATCTGCAGCATATTAATTTTAGTCTTAAATACAGAGATTAAATAGAACCTGCTAATACAGCTTGCACATAAACCTGGATAAATCTCAGTAACCGAGTTGTCTATTTTCATGCGTTATAAGCAAACATTTCTATGTGCTTTCATTAATCTGGTCTTTTGTTAATTTTACTTTACCATTATTGGCTAATAAATATCAAAGCACACCAATATCACAATCCTTAAAAATACAGTAATTAAACACTTTAGTGACACCCAACAACCCAATCTCACTCTTCAGAAAAAAGCTAAAGCAAGCAGATAGGCTGTGATTTAACATTATATCCATGTATCTGAAATAGAGCTTTACAGCATGAAAATTCATCTCTCTCTGATTCTGCTCATGAGCCTACGAGAGGAAAGGTGAAAACTCCCCAGATTTTGCCAAAGCTCTCAGCTAATTTTTTTCAAAACCAGAGGTTTTAAACACAGAAGGTTTTTGAACACAGAGGTAAGCCTCAGAACATATGGGTGCCCATTGACCCAGCCAAACCTAAATCTCCAAGCCTCCAAAGAATTTCTGCTAAAGATTATTGCTTTAAAAAGAAAGCTGACACTGAGGAACTATTTTAATGCATATTTCAGTGTGTCTTTACTCTGAAAATGAAGGCAATCCCATAACTAAATTCACATTTATAACATCCTTTTACATATCAACCACGATCTGTAATGATTGCAGTCCTAGTAATAACAATTGTGCTGACACCTGAATAAGAAAAGGCAGTTTTATATTACCATAGTACACTGCTTTTCTTTTTTTTAAGGATGAATTATAAATTTGGAATTACTATAATTTTTTTGAAAAGTATAGACATTTGATGAAAATGTTAATAAAGAGTGTAATGTTGGGGTTTGGAGCTGTACAAAAGAGAAATGAAAATAGAGCACAAAATTGGACTAGCTCTACTGACAGAAAACGTAGAGAAGCAGCTGCAACAAACCAGTGGTATGTAATGCTATCATCTATATACAGTTTTCTGGGACACTGAGGCAGAGAAAGAGAGAAATGTTAATTTATTCTTTTTCTTTATGTTCAACATATTCACTGCCATTTGTCAGTGTATGTCCTGCATTTTCTTCTATTTTTTTTGTACTCTGTTGCTAGATTCAGTATTGATTCAGGGCTGCAGTTTACAGCTATCTAGCTTACTTTGCTAGTGGGTGAAAAATATTTGGATATAAAATCCATCTCAAACAGTGTCAAGGTAGCAATATGCATTACCGTAATAATTACTCTGGTGGCTGGTAAGACAACAGGTAGCAATCAACCATTTTTGCATTGATGGGGTGTTGTACAAAGCACTGGAGATATCACTCTAATTTGGCACATGTTAGCACATTACCCAAAACTGTGGTTGTAATGTGCATCTGCTTCTATTGAAAATAAACAAATAGGGAATGGGCACAGAAAAGGAGTGTACACTTGCTTTGTGTAAAAGTCTAAGCAAATAACTAAACACACACAAAAAAGTATCTAGTGAAGCTAAAGCAAAGGACAGTAGCTGTTCCAATTAATTGATGCATTCTTTCCTATCACATCAAAAGCACAGCTGTTGAAAGGAGTAACTCTGAAAGTAAGAATGAAATTGCATTGGCCTACACCAGATTTGAATTTGATTTCTGCTGGTACTGAATATGTGGAAGGCTGAAAGCCTGGAATAGTGTTGATCAAAGCAAAGTCATGTTCCCCTCCTGAAGGTCAAGAAGCAGTGACCCTATACCTATCCCTTAGGCTTTTTCTGTTGCTTAAGTTTTTTATAAGATACCTTATAGACTTTACGCTTTTCTACATTTGTACAGATGCACACTTGTAACTGCCACCCACCTATCAGAAGAATACTGAGGTGAGAGAAAGTTGCATTCCATAACGACATGAAATATTGTCCCACCTTATTCATGCAATGATTCATAGCTGGGAGGAAGGACTCCAAATTCATAAAACTGTGGGCTTCCATGAGTAGCTCAGAAGTGTTAAGACCTTATGACCCTTAAAGTTAGTCCTGTGTCTGCAAGGGTGTCCTTATTTTTATAAAGCTGGAAAGCTGCCAGGACAGGCTTTATGAAGAATAATGAATATCAGAAGCATTAAAAAAAATAATAAATCTTTTTACTCTGGCCTTCATCAGTCATTCATAACCAGTGCAGCTTCTCCCAGCTTTCTGCTTTACAGAAGCACATCCCAGAAAAGCATGTCTTGATATAACAGGAGATCCTGAGACAAAATAAGAGAGCAGTGATACTGAAAGTGTTTACTGATGTGTAATCTCCCACATCAAAAAGATATTTCTTTCTTTCCTGACAATTGCATTAATTCACAATAAAACAAATCATACTGCTTTCTAAACCACAATTTCTGCTAAATAATGTTCCTTCATAATTTAAGCCTTGGGCTCTTTGCTGCCTCAGGCAAGTGATGAAATGAGACTTCTTATCTCCATCTTATTAATTTGTTCCTGATTAACGCTTTAAAACAGAGAAAACATATTTGCCTCAAGCTTTCATTAAGTAGCCATTTTTTTAGCTCTCAGGTCTCTGCATGTGTTGGGTTTCCCTCTCTTTTTCCTGAATTTTTGCTTTGTTACATTTTATTTCGCTATATCTTTAAATCTTTCTGTTTACTCTTCAAAATTATATTACTCTGGTATTTATCTTTCCATCTTTTTCTACATAATTCACTCAATTTTTTTCCTGTACAGCCTCTTTCAGTCTCTTCTCTGGTCCTGTTAGCCTTCCACATCAATCACCTTCTCCCTTCTATACTTTTGTCAATTCCTGTCAGGACCCTGTAGACTTAAATACACAACCTCAACAATGCATCCTTCACCTACACTAACCTCTCAAGCTTACATCTCTTCTCCACACGTGCACACTCATGTCCACATCCACACACACATATACAAACACAAGGATTCCCTGGAAGCAGAGACGCAATCCACATCTATAAAACAATTTATCTTCCCCACATATACTCTCCATCATGTGTATCTTTCCTCCTCAAAAGCATAAAAAGGGGATGTAGAAAGGAAAATCAGATTCTTTATCCTTTTTCTGTAGAGGCAAAATCATTAACTCTGCTTTTCAGCTTAATTTGCTGGCCAGTGTTGGACCAGGGGCATACATGTTAGTTACAATTAGATAATTAGGGAGAAGTATATTATCAGACTATGTATAATTGCCTCCTTATGGGGAATGAGTTAAGTGAAGACATTTTAGAGAAAACCAGGATAACATGAAGCAAACAGAAGCAGCTGCTACTTCAAGAAAAGGTTTTATATCTTACTACCCGAGTTCATCTCTACTTGCACTCCACTTTCCTACCACCGCAGCCCCATACACAATTAAGTTCAGCACTTCCGCATGCATCCAGTATAGACAGGCTGCCACCCAGCGAGTTGAGATTGTTGCCTAGACCAGGTTTTGCAACACTGGACGTGAGTGCCTGGTTTTGTCCTGGAATTGCCAGTACTGCTACCATTTTAGAAAGATTTCCATGAAAAGGCAACACTCGTTTGCCCACAAAAGTGTCCTCTCTTTTGTTTATATAACTAATTTGAGCTAAATAAGTTACTTATTTCTCTGTGTTCAGTTTTCCAGGCTTGCAATAAGCTGAGACACATGCCTCCAATCACCTTAACAGTGTCATTTATTTTGACAAAGTCTAATAGAAGTTTTTTTGATGAAAGAGAGTGAACCGTATTAAAACTGGACAATCTGGTCTTAGCTGTGACAGGTTTCAGCATGCCATGCAGAATAAAAATAATTGGAAGTAGAAACAGATCTATTTTTCCTTTCCAAACTTTGGAGATGTCCAATTGATCTACCAGCTTAAAAAAATATATAGAAGAAAAGTAAAATGTCAATTACAGTGTCATCTATCTCTGTCAATTGTAAACATATTTGCCATGCATTGCTACAAACAGCTGTGCAAGATCAATCACTTCATCCAGGACTCCTAAGCCAATTAAGGAATCTCGTGGATGGATGAAGGTTTTTTTCTTTTTTTCTTACAGTAGAATGTAGTGCAATTATATCAGGTGTTCAAAAACCTGTGTGTATGTGTATGTTTTAGGAGACCAAAGAAAAGTAGTGTATTTCTATGGCACCTCTTCAGCAAAAAATACTTTTTTTCTCAGTGTCTCTTTAGCTGTAATTTAATCTGTACTTGAGAATAAATTTTCAGCTAATAGTTCCCTAACTGCAGGTCACCTACCCTACAGAAAAGTTTTGCAAAATATAAGAAAAAAAAAAAGTTTGTGATTTTACATGAGAATAAAAGTACATGTCAATTTCTATTCTAATTAAAATCATATGCCTCCTGCCTGAGATACAAAATTTTAGTCAGTCTGTTTCCTAACCCACATTTGTAAAGGTGACTTGGGAATTCAGATGACTGAATTTTAGATCTTTGAACTGAAAGGATCAGATTTTCAGAAACTGCTCTGAATCCTTTCACTAAAAAGCAGTTTTGTAGCAATAGAAACAAAGAAAAACCTCAGGCTTGTATACATCAACTGTTTGATGCAGTTGGTAGAATTTCTGAAACAGGAATATGTTCAGCAGATACTTCTGTTCTACATCTGGAATAGCAGAAAAGCAAATATCCATCATGGTGATGTTGAAGAAAAGGAAAGGAGGATCTAGTCGCTGCTAAAAGAAAGTATGTTCAAACCAACAGTGTCAAAAACTTTAGCCAAGAGTCTTAAATGAATTAGCTTTGAAGACTGATAAACCACTAATGATACTTTTAAACAAATCTTGGGAAATTAAAAACATTCCAGAGACAGCATTGTCCTGCCAACACTATCCTCATATATTCAACTTACAAAAGAGGTCACCATAGTGAAGCACAGGCAGATCAGCCTGGTGACTATCCCCTATGAATTAGTAGAACTATTAGTATATAATAAAATATTGGTAGCTAAAGTCATTTATAGTTAATTAAACAGATGACTGGATGGAGTGTAGCTGAGGTGTACAAAGCAGAGAGGAAAAGAGAAGGTAAAGAGAGATCAGCTACTGGCTATGTCTTTCAGGTTAAGAACAAGAGGCATCAAATGAAACTACCAAGAAGAAAATTCACCAAAAAAAATATGAAGCTGCACTTAACAAAACTTGCAGTTAAGTAAGATAACTTCTTAACACAGGATTTTTGCGGGTGTTAAGTTTATATAGGTCCAAAAAAAGCACTAGGCAAGTTCAGGGAAGAAAAAGACAGGAAACTCAGATATAGAAATGGTATCTTTAGCTCTAAGCTCCAAATTGCTGAAAGCAATATTTTTCTGGAATACTCCACATGCTATTTTCTGAAGCATAAGGTATCTGATTCTGGCCTAGACACAGATTAATGAGCTAGAGAGATCTTTGATGTGGTGTTTCTCGTAATTCTCTAGCAATCAGAATCACCTAGTGAATTGGTTTTAATCTAAGAAAAGCCATAAAAATACAGAAGACACCTAATACTTCAAATATTACAGAGTGAACAGAAGGCAGAGTATTCAGAAGTTTTGATAAATGAATGCTTACTACAGGTGAAAAAAGGAAAATACCTCTTTTCATGTGTGTAAAGGCCAAAAAAAGAAAAAAAAAGAATACTTTAATATACAGTCTTAGAAAGACCACTGTGTTACTGTGTTAGACAGTACATTTTTCTCCTCCACATTCATAAGGTTGCAAAAAGTATTAAAAAAGGTTTGAAGAAATATCTCCTACCTATCCCCAGAGCTGGGAAACAGGGTTTATGATACAGCACTTTCAGAACCTCGGGTAATTCAATGTACTGAAAACAAAGCTAATAAATGACAGAGGGCATACATGTACACAGATAAAACCATCTGGCTATGAAGACAAACGAAGCATTTGAAGGCAAGGAATAAGACACAATTTCCCAGCTAAGAGGGAAACCAGCACAGATTGAGCCTACAAGGGAATTCACAACCTGCTCATGTATTTTGGGGGCCTAGCAGTCACCCCTAGCACCCCCATCATTCTCTTTCCATTCTTTGACGCCTCCTGCTCCCTGCACCACTACGCACCTGCAACTCTGCAACTCCCAGCTGCTGGGACTGACTTGTAGTTGCTAAAACTGTTGATTTCTTTGGCTTGCCCTTCTCACAACAAACCTGGCTAGGAGCCTTTTGAGAGCTGTCTATCGTTTGGAGTTGTTAAAAATAAATAAATAAATAAATAAAATTATCTTTATACCTACCCCAAAGCTGGGCTGGCTGTGGCCTTGGAATTTTTGAACTGATGAGCCCTACTGTTAATCCTTTCCAGCCCTGGACTTTAATAAGATGAAGGTTGCCAGACTGTCTGTCACGTGCCTGTGATACTTGTGACTGCGTATTAAAGACAACAATTATTGTTAGCTTTCTGCATAACGGTTTAACACTGTTGTCTTCTCGGATGAAGCTTTTATGTATGGATGCTAGATTTTACCTGGGTGGAACAGAGGACTTGTTTTGCCTGAGGAATGATAAATTGGCCAAAGCTGAAAGCAGGTTATTGAAAGGGGTGAGCTACTGCAGTGAGGGTTTTTTCAGTTATTGCATCTGATCTGCCCTTCTCACATGTTTACAGTCCCTATGGCTATACTTAATGGTGCAAAAAGGCATGCTAGTCTCCTAAATTGAGGGAATATTCCTTACCTATATGCCAAATATGTGGAGGGTAGTGGTCTAGGAACCCTATACTCTGATTTCCACAGAAAGAACACATGGACATGTGAACTTGGCAGCTCACTGACAGATTCCATTATTTGGACAATCAGGAGATTTTGCTTAATCCGTGTATAACCACCAACAACCAGATTTGGTGTCAGGAAGAAATTTCTCTGAAAAAGTATGTTCGAAGTAAAACATAACTTGGACTATTTCCTTTTCAGGCTTTACTTACCTGCTGAAATCATTTATGTTTATCTCACTTAACCAATGTCTTGACACCAAAATCTCTGGGGTCTCTGCTGTCTCAGCTTTGTGTGCTAAGGAATGAAGTCCTTTAGTCTAATTAAGATCTCCGGGCTTCATGTAGTGTGAAACATAAAGGCCTGTGATATAAAAGAGGTTGGATTAGATGAAATAATCCCTTCTGACCTTAAACTCTACGAAATTAAAAAAGTTTTACAAACTCCAGTTAACTGTGGTGTATATCAATAGCCTGCGTTCTGAGACATGGCTCCTTGATTTCATCTTAGTTCTGCAATGTCAGCTTTACTGAGTTTGAACTGTGGCAGCTTGCCTTTGATACTCTGGCCTTGTTTTAAATAGCTTCAGAGAAAATTTGTATAGATGGAATGACACTGAAACAGCCCAGATTCAATAAAATAATAATAAAAAAAGAATTACCTAATTCTTTATTCTTTTAGAGGATTGATCTTAGCAGAGTCTTTGGATTTGGAAGCTTTATATAATAGTTTCAGGACATGTGGGTAGCTGGAGAATTTTATAATTTTTTTTTAACTTTTCTTACAGCTCCTACTATGACAATTTAGAAAGCTGGAAAAAGGTGTTATCTGCTTAATTCAGAAACATTCACAGAAATGCAAAGTATTAGGTAGCATTTACCGAGAAACATAATAAAGCTTTTGGAGCTGTACACCTTTTATATGCATGTCACATGAATATTCAGTCAAATATATAAATTTAGGGTATCTGTTACTTTTAGTAGATTGATCTATTATTTGAGATCAAGGTACAGATGACAAGAAAGGCATATCAAATTATCAGACCTTTTATATTATTCTTGTACAGAATATACTGCAGGTAGTCATGTTTGTTTCTGTTCCTCTTGGCAGTTTGCTTTCTTTCTATAGGAAAAGAAAAATTTAAATTTCTCTTAGTTTTGTCACTCTATATGCTTTGATAAAGTGCTTCATCACTGAAGCATTACAAATAACGCTTTGCACTTCAAAAAGAGTTTTTGATACTCTAATACCAAACCTATGCAGTATCCAGAATCTAAGAATTACAGTGAAATGCAACTAGAAGATATGAGAAGTCGAACAGATTCAGTGTAACTCTACATTTCTTAAGTACCTAACTGGCTCTATGATATATTCAGGCCGGTGAGAGAACAGAAAGTATTGCTACCTTATTTCAGGTACTATTTCAAAGGAGGCGATCCACCAATTTCTTTAGGTACATTTTTAGAGCAAAATTTTGAATCTAACTCCTGAAACTCCTTTGGAGAAAAAAAAATTAAATGTACCAGGGGCAAGGTTTCAAACAAAGGTCAAAGAGGAAGTAATAATTGCCCACTAAAAGCATACTTGGTTAGTTGAGGGGAGACCGATGCAAAGTTCTGCAAATCTCCTGCTATACACTTCGGAATATTAATAAATCAGATGAATCGATTTAACTTGTCAGATATTCTGAACTCGAGTTGAAATTCCGTCTCCCAAAAAGACTAGGACTCTTTACCTCTGCTTTCTCCCCCTTCCTGCCTTCTCCCCTCCCTCCCTCCAAAAGGACATACACAGCAGTCCTACATACCAGGGAGCTTTACCTGTCTGGGTGAGGATACACTTCTCTCCAGATTTTCTACAAAGTAGTTCTATTCAGCCAGATTCTCTGGAATAGCTGATAGGCAAGTTGCTCACAATCATCCATCCATTCAAAACTATCAGTGGGCAGGAGACCCAGCTGTTTAGCCTCTGTACAATCTCATTCCACAATAGGGTATAAAAGACTTTCCCTTCCCCAAAAAAGAAAATCTCAGCTCATTTTTGGCATTCTTTAGCATTCTCTGTTCTGCTCTTACTGCAAGGGATTAAAAATCCCTGTAGCACTCTTTTTTTTTTTTTTTTCTCAGCTATATCACTTGGCACAATGAAAGACGTCAGTTCTCCCTACAAGCTCTACCTTATCTATGCTTAAACCAGCAGGGCTACAATGCTACTGTTAAAAGTTTAAAATGCAATATAGGACAGCCAGGTTTCTCCAGAGCAGGGTTTGGATGTTGACAACAGAGCAGAGAAGAGGACTGCAATAACTTGAGTTCCCAAGTTTAAAAGAAGTGCACCTGTCTCACTGATTATTTGGCTTGGCTAAAGAAATGATGTGTAGGTCCCAGTCGTAGTGATAAAGTTAATCTTCTGTGTCTCAAATCAGTCAAGGCTCTAAATAAGCTCAACACAAAAACACACAATCCAAGTAAAGTTTAATTTTAGATCCATGAAGTTCCCAAAACCCTAGCTGTGACTAAGATGAGTCATATATATCCAGTGCTTGGGAGTCTGGTGCTTTCCCTACAGGAACTTGTGCAAATGAATGCTGTTTCTGAAATTATTTGTTTCAATTAGGAAACTCCCTTTAATTCCTTTCCATGTTAAAAGGCTGGTATTTTAAAAGAACAAACTACAGAAGAGATGTGATTCACAACCACACTTATCTGTTAGTCAGGCAACAAGCTCATCAATGATAATAAGCAAACAGGAACTAAAGATCAGAACAAAAAACATGAGAAGTGAGGAGATGAGTAACTTCTTGAAAAGCAGACGAAAAACTGCCAGGAAACTTCTAATTAGCTTACAGACTGCAGCGAGCCCTAAGCAAACTGAGGAACGGGAAAGACGATTCTAAAGTATACATATTTGGAAGGTATGGCAGCACCCTTAAAAGATAAACCTACCACACAGGTGGTTTTTTTATGACTACTTTACACAAATCTATTTTCTAATCAAATGATAAAATATCTTTGAAATATTAATATGCACTACCAAGTAATATCCTTAAAGTTGACTGAAATTACAATGACTTTAAAAATTCAATGGATAAAAATATTGAAAGCAGAAATCACTGAAATAGTATCAGTCATGTTCTGTCTTTCATCTAGTTCCACCTTCTGTATATAACCATGGCATAACTTTAATGAAAAATGCATGTTTTTATCAGATGAGCTTGTTAAATCTAATTTGAGATTATATCTAATCTAAAGGAAGAATATCTGTGGAAAAAATGACACATTTGCTTCAGTCTCTGGATCTTTTAGCAACTGCTGAGACATTTTCTCCAGTATGTGGAAAAAAAGGAAAAGAAAAACCAAAATCCCAGATTCTGAATGTGAGTACATTAAGCCTTTGGAAGTGATTTGAAAGCATTCTTTAGAAAACCCGGAGTGAATAACCTGAGCATCTGAGGGCACCAAGCAATGCAAAAAAAACCCCCAAAACAAAACCAAATGTCTGTTGTTTCTAAGTGACCCATCTGACTTTAGTAAAAAGCCCCTAACAGAAGACAACTGGTGTTAGAAAACACGCATTTGAGTTGCCATAATGAAAAATATAAACACCTAAAGCTGGTGGTGACTTATGGGTTTATAAGAACTGGCCACCTCTTATCAAAGTTAGCATTCTACATTTCTAAGAAAATTTCCAGTTATGGAAGAAGAAGAGAAAGTGGGAACCATGTATTCTGCCAAAAGAGCTTAACTTGTTCAACATCTGTAATGACAAAGAAAGCAAAAACTCTACTAAGCTGAGCATTACGCACATCATTCAGGTTTGGTTTCAAAGTCATCTTGCTGGACAAATTCCAAGTTCAAATTATTCAGAACAAAGACTGTGCTTGAAATCACTTACAACCTACGGTGGGAAGGCCCTCCTTTATGAGATAGGGAATCCCAGGGAGTTTGGAATTCAGCAGAAGATAGAAGCTGAATTTCTTTTGGACAACTTAAATGTAACTCTGAACTACGTGCAATCCCTGCAGCTAAAGGCTTGAAATCGACTATGTAAAATCATCACAAAGAAGATATATTGACTTCTCTTGAATTATACTGTAAAGGCGTACCAGAAGAACCTAAGCTACCTTTTCCAACAGCTTTATCTGAAGCTAGGCAAGATGGACTGCCACCAAAAAAAAGGGTGGGTTTTTGGTTTTGTTTTTTTTTTTTGGCTGAACTCTTCTGGAAAGCCAGAAACCTTGAGTCTGCTGTAATTCTGTTCCCAGTTCCCCAGCTGCAGTTACCATTAGAAGTTCATTGTGAATTTTCAGCAATTCAAATATGGGACCAGTGTTCTTAGAATCAATACATTTGCTCTAAATAAAGCGGAATTACGTCTGGATAAAACTTGAAGATGTCCAAGCTTATCTTTGAGGGATATCATTGCTGTTTTAACTCCCAAGCACTCTGAGGTTCCTAGTATACAAATAACACTGCTGATTAAAATTATTTTTGAGTCATTCAGTTTTTGTCTTCTGGGAAAGATTTAGTCTTATCTGGAAATATAATCTGAAGTTAGCCAATTTCACAACACTATAAAAACATTATCAAATTCTCAGAACACCCCTGTCAGGTCATCAGGTATCCAATGTCCCTGATTTTACAGATGGAGAAATTGAGCTATCGAGGATTTGTAGAACTTGCTTGAAATCATGGATGAAGACTGGCAGAGATAGGGTTAGAAAGAGTGTCCCGCTTTCAGAGCTAAGTCCTGCTTATTCTGGGTAACTACCAATGAATGAAGCAAAACTGCCTTGCTTTGAGTCAAAATATAGGGACTGGTATGAGATAGCAATTAAGTGCACAGCCAAAACTTCCAAAAGAGTGGACACTGGACACTTCAGAGCATATGAAGAAAATGTATCTTAAAGATAGCTGGAAGTATGAAAAACAGTATTCACATGAATAACAATCCTCAACAAAAGGGAGTTACCTGTAAAAGTCATCAACTGAGGAATGAGGATTCAAAGAAAATATTTTTTTTTTCTACATCGAGAGAACGATTTGAACTTGTGCACAGACCATTGGCATTCTCAGCCTTCCCAGAGCCCACACATCATAAAGCCACATCTTATCCTCCAGCTACTGCCGTTTCCACTAATATAACATGGAGTACAACACCTGAACACAAATTATTCAATAAAAGGCAATATAGAGCTGGATGGCTGTGTGGGGATTCTAGGGAAGCTAAACTTGGGGAAAGCTTCATCAGTACCCCTCCTTGGGCAAGAAGGGACGTGCATTTAAAGCAGCCTTTAAAGTACACTCTGTGGTACCTTAGGTCTACCCAAGAGCATGGTACAGAAGTTATTTTCTTCTTTCACTCCTTGCCCAGATGAAGGGTGACTGTGCTGTAACTAAAGTCTGCAGCTTTCCAATACAGCTTCACACACCATTTGGGGCTACCAGTACTCACAACTGGTTTACAAAACTCTATGTATATAGCATAGTTCTAGAGACAAGTAGAAGTAACACTGTGAGTGGTATTGGCCTGCCATTGTGACTATAGCTTCAAAAAGAGCTGCTGGTTACCCACATAGAAACATGGGGTTCAGTGCTTTATCTGGCTTTACTTTGCCCAGTATATTGCTGCAGATGGTTGGCAAACAGGATTTCTGTGCTGCTTCTCACAGACAAGCATCTGAAACAAGTAATGTCATAGCTACAAAGAGTTCGATGATAGATAAAAAGGAACTAAAGAAGGTCCTGTGAGTATTAAAACAGCCCTGAAGTAATGAAGTGCTGTAAAGTCCTTTGCACAAATAAGAACTCAAAAATAGCTAAGATGTTGAGTACACTATGTCAACAATGATCTCAGTGACATATTACTGCCTTCATTTGTCTGACCTTGGACAGGGGGAGAAGTATCAAGGACAGTAGATAGAAGACATGCTTCTAGTGGGGCAAAAAGGAAAAACTGCAACTGTTATTCTTTCCTGGCAAAAATAGGTTTGGATAAGGTATAACATGCACACCAATTACAGTAGAATAATGAAAATATTGAAATTAATGCTCTAAGCATGTATAGAGGTGGAAAACAACAAAACGTATGAAGGGAAAAAAATATTCTTATTGTAATGTATTAAGCTGACTTACTCTCTTATCCTTGCAGGAGAGTGCTTTTTCTGCTGCCTTAACCTTTCTATACACAGATAGAGTCCTATTGAATTCAGGCTGCTGGTCATAGGCTTGTTGATTTGTCTACACATCCCAAGCAGTAAAGCTGATGCTTTGGTATGCAGTACACAGTAGTTTATTATACCTTGAATAGAAAATGGGGCTTAGTCGGCAACAATGTCACTAATGTCTTTTAACCCACAGCACTGGTCACTACGTAAATCTTGATCATGCTCTGCATTTCAGAACTGCTTTGGCCATTAGCATTTTTACTTTCAATAAGTTATGCTTTCACAACATCTTTTTTGTAAAAGAACGTGTTACTACAGTTTCTTGGAACAAGATCAGGCTCAAGAATAATTATCTCAGCCACCATTACAATCCGAGTAAATAAAAGCAGATAAATAATCAAAGCATTAGTAGAATTAATATGGAACAGGCCACAATTTTTCAATAAAAAATTCCCTTATATCTTGCAAATCATCTACTTTATTAATCATTGTATTCATAAAACTAAGCAATTAAATACCATTGGCAAAGCTGTTTACATTTAAGTGTGTAATAACAATAATGATTTTTATCTTTCATTAATATACTATCTATGTCTAAAAAAACCAGAGCAATCCTATTCTTTCACTTCAGAAAAGTTCATTTCCTGGAAACACTGTGATAGGGCCAGGAGAAACAGGAGAGAGAAGAAGAAAAGGGATGAAACATAAGAATTCCCATCTGATTATGAGGAAAATCTTCTTTACCGTGAGGGTGCCAGAGCACTGGCAGAGGCTGCCCAGAGAAGCTGTGGATTCTCCTTCTCTGGAGACATTCAAAACCCACCCAGACATGACTTTGTGCAATCTGCTGCAGGTGAGCCAGAGGTCCCACCCAACCCTGACTTTTCTGTGACTCTGTGATTTTGCTTTTTTATTTCATGATCAATGGATTTTTCAGGATAGAGAGAAGAGGAATGTTGGAATATTTTGTAATCACAACTCTTTAAGTCTATATATTTTATATAATATATGTATGACATATTTATATTGATATAATGTATATTTTATAGAGTTATGTATACATATTTACACTGCTTTTAAAAATCATTAAGAACTTGTTTTATGACCCATAAAGGACATCTGACAACAGCAAAATGATTCTCAGAACTCTGAGATCCTAGATTTTAAAAATCTTACTAACTAAGCAAGTCAATGGCTAATTCTTTTTACTTCAGTGATATGACACATGGAGAACGACACAAAATGTGTCTGACAGGAACAGTTTCTCTCCAGAAATTAGCAATTTTATAGACCATGCCATGCATGACCATGACATTGATGAAAGGAAGCTCTTTGTACTGATGAACCCAGG
This sequence comes from Falco rusticolus, assembly GCF_015220075.1. Classification (NCBI taxonomy): domain Eukaryota; kingdom Metazoa; phylum Chordata; class Aves; order Falconiformes; family Falconidae; genus Falco; species Falco rusticolus. The sequence goes on from NC_051187.1 coordinate 118,869,187, forward strand.
ATACAGCATTGGAAAAGTTTAATGGCCATTTCACCTTATGCAGCTATCAAACGTTATACATGTAATTTTTATTATGACCAATAAAACCTATTTCCAGTCTGTTGCAGATGGGCTCTATTTAATGGTCAGTTTTCTAATGTCATCATCCTTGCTGCTACTGTGTAAAATGTAATGATAATTCCACTGCAGAGCACAGCATTGCTGCATGTAGATCATATTATCTGGGTCAATTTAAATGTTATTACTGGGTCGATTAAATTGGCCTAAGGCACCATTGATTTAAAATAAATCTCCATATTGTTTTATTATACTGGAGGCTATATATCAATTTTAATAAAGACTAAAACAAAACCTGTGTGTAAACCATATGTAGAGGATTAATCACAGGTTTATGGAGTTGTCATAGACTGCACATTGGGAAAAGAGAAAATAAGAGAACATTATAAATATGGAATCTAAAAGGATTACGTATTATATAATTCAATGACTGATTTAGGTTTCAGTTCAAATGTATACAATACAGAAAGAGCAGTAAGGTTCTTCCTTCTTAATTGAAAGAAATTATTGCAAAGTTTAAGGGCAGAAAAAGAAAATAATTTTTACAACATGTTTTGGTTTTTTTCCCTTTCCTTTCTTATTTTGACCATGTGCCCGAAGAAGACACTTTTCAATTATATACGAGTCCAGGGGTAAAAAATGAACAAAGAATATAGAGTACATTTACAGAGGTAAATTCAGACAAAACCTATTGTTTCCTGAAAAGTCTAAATTTCACATTAAATTGGATATCCAACATAATTCATAGATGAAAAGTGTAGAAGCTCAATAATAAATTGGCAATAACTCAGAGACTTACTTTCGCTGTGATCTTGTTAAACTGCTTTGTCTTTCTGTACCACCTGTGGAAATACACTTCTAATGTGGGGATTCCAAAGTAAGCAAAAGAAATAAAGCATACATATAGATTATTCATTTTTACCTCAGTATGCACAGGACATTTTCTTAAAATCAATGCCCTATACATTAGTCAAAGTCCTTGAAAAATTCTTTAACATACCTTTAGTTTCTCCTGTCTTAATTATCCTGTACTACAGCAATACATCTACAATGTCAAGCCCTGCCCTTATGCTATCTAAAAGATAGGAAAAATGTATTGGTCCAGAATTTCATGCCTGACATGCACGGAACATAGAGCATATAACTAATAGGTCTTTTAAAGTATACATGGATAATTTAAGTTTATAGATGCTTTATTTCATTACCTCCATTTTGCTGGAAATTACATGATTTCTATCATTCCCGAGCCAATTCTGAAAAGTTTAAATCATACCCCAGTCTGTTATCAATTAAAGATATAGGTCTATAAGTAAAATATACTTATCAATGTGTGAAGAGTTATTAACAGTTTTCTATTCAATTAACCACAAAAACAAGATATAGGAACAGCTGTGGCTTAAACATCATCCACTTCTGGCACGTCCATTTTAGGTAAATGTTGCTTTACCTTGAAAGAAAGGCTGGAAGCATCTATGCAGGTGCAGGGCTATCTGGTTGCTATGCTGAATTGGTAAAACAGTGTCAGACAATTTTTAATAGGAAAGTTGATCATCCAGTCATCAGCCAAATTAAACCCCTAAGGACTTACACTAAAAACGCAATTACTGTATAGGCAGTTATAGTAATAGACAACTTCTGTGTGTATTCCATGGGGGAAAATAGCATTATCATTTGTATTTGTAGCATTGTAACATACTCTGTTGTGTAGAAAAACATGACAGATATGTCTATATAGATATATACGTATATACCATATATTTATTATATGTGATATAAAGAAATTATATAAAAATGCCTTGTTTATAGTATTATAGTATAATTAACAGTATAATAATTGCATGAATATAGTTATGTATTTTTATATCTTATACAGATAATAAAACATATTTTATGTAGATAAAATACATAAAGTTGTAAAGAAATATATAAAGAAATCAAATATTGGTCCTCTGCTATAGATGAGTATAAGGTCGCAATATCGCTTGTTCCATATCCCACAATACAAAGAGAAGCCTTCTACATTACATAGAAATTTTATATTACTTGGAAAAATCTCTCTCTCCCTTTCCTATCCTTCCCATTATATCACTATGTCTATTATGGAATACAGATGTGCTAATGCTTGCTAAGCCAATGAAGGGATCTCTCTGAAATAAGTACTACATACTCTAGGGCGGACAGAATTGTATCAGTAGCTTAAAAAACACAGAGACATTTATCAAGATATCCAGCACAACTATAATAATTGATCTGTGAACTAAATAATTTGCAGATAAAAATCTACATTGAAAGTCTTTCTTTACATTGCTAAGTCTAGCTTTAGGTAGTTAGGCAAGGACTGAATCACAGTTTAATACACAATTGATTAACTGAAGATCACATTTTCCATGAACCCAAATTAGGCACTTCCAAAATGTATATCTGGAAATAATCTGATTAGATACTGGTACTATTTACTAGTTACACAGTAACTACTCAACATGAATTACTTTCTTTGTGTCTTTTGAAATCTTCATTGGTTTTAATAGCATGCATTTTGTTTGTTTTAATGATACATCAAAGTAATTTTTAGTCGGTACATCCTGTCTCATTTACCTCATATGTTTCTCTAAATTTTGGCAGTATTGAGTCATGGTAATAAAACTCTCTGTTGTCAGGTCTGGACTTTGGGCTGTTCTTTCTTTTTCTGATAAACATGCCTAAAGTTATTAAACAGTTACAGGCTTCACCTTCGGATTCATTATTCCTCTTTCATAATGATCTTATACTCGTAACTAAGTATTATTGAATATTAATTAATAGTTAATAGAACTCTCTAAATTCTCCTTCAACAAAAAGCACAGGTAATCAAACTCCTGCCAGTGACAGAGGCAAGTATGCATTTGTTGTGATAGCTGGATTATTAGATTTGGTATTTTTTAAACACCTATTTACATGTCAAAGTGAAGTAGCCCAAATGCACAATTTCATTCTTACATTGGTATTAATACCTGGTTTCATTCTCTTAACTAAAAGAAATTTACCTTGAGACTATTTCTGCCTGAAAGTTATACTCTTATGCTAAAGCAAATGAGTAAACAAGAAACAAAAAAGCGCCAAGAGTATTAAGGATCAATCAAAGATTTGAGAACTGTCAACAAACCACAAATGCAACAAGTGCTTACATCTGCTCAAAAGTCAATTGTGGATTTTAACCCTATCATTTGGTAGTGGGATACACTGGCTTGAATATGTTCACATGTAATAATATTCCCTCTTCACTGATCAACCACTTCTACATAACGATTTGGTATGTATACCAATCAATACTTAATAGAACAAGGAATCATCTTAGCTAGCCAACTTGCAAGGGCCAACACAGTATCAGCCTGATCCATTTTCAACACCACCACAAAATCTTTATGAGACTTCCCAAGAAACTCATATTTGGAATTATTGCCTTAACACTACTGCAGAACCAAATTAACATGTAGTAACTCTTTCATACCTATGAACTCAAAGACACACTACAGAAATCTGGGGTACTTACACATTAGTTGACCCTGTGCATTATTTCCTGTGGTAATGTGTTGAGACCCTACCATTAGGGCAAGGATAGAAAATCCCTAAGAAAATCACCACCAAGGATCATCTCTGTAGTAGGGGCCCTTGAGAGCACAAGCATGGGATGATGACAGAGGCTCCAGGGGTGTAAATGTAAAACAGAAATGGTCAGCTGTGGATTAACAAGGGGATGCATCCTTGAGAGCGGGACAGAAATGTTTCTGGAGCGTAATAAAGAGAACAAAGAACCCATACCCAACATATGTAAACCAACCCATATATACTAAAGATGTCAGAACGTAACAAGAAGGGATTAAAGACAGTCATAGCCCCTACAAAGAAAGAACAGAGAGTGAATTGCTCTCGCATTGTCATCCCCAGTTAAGATTCCTGCACCTGATCAATACAGCTGCCTGTCTGAAGAACGTCTTCCCTCCCTTTCAGAGAGAAAGAAAACTGCTTTTTGATTTGCCATTCACCACATGTTGCTATCGCAGACTCAGCAATCTTAGTTAAATTATTATATTTAATATATCCTTGTAAAGATATTTAGAATTCTAAAGAGCAGCATGTGTGGTTTCCGCTCCCTTCTCACATGCCAAGACAACTGATAGTGCAGAACCAAATGACAGAAAACGTGAATGCAGTAACCCAGAAAACATCAAAGTAATAAAAAACGAGAGCTTTCCAGCACTTTTTTCTGACTAATGACCCTGAATGTGTTAGGATCCTGTATTGCTCTTTCTGTCTTACAAAATGGTGTTCTTGGGCAAAAAGTAATTCAAAGTACACCTATGCAAGCCTGAATGGTCTTACAAAAGTAATGAACTGAACCGACAAAACGTTGTCTATATTGTTCTTTACAATTCCATGACACACCTGTTTGAAATGATATGGCTGACATAAATTAGTGAGGATAATTATATTGAGCTTAATGGAGTCACAACAATTAACACGAGTGGGCTTCCACTGGTTTTATAACAGAGCCAGTGCATTCTTTATTTTTCTAACCTAATTTCTAACCTTTCTAATGTGATTCCATTTAACAATTTCACAAATACCAGGAAGTAAGCACCTCAATAAGTCATATATTTTGAGTTTTCACAGTTCTGCAACTAGTTTGGGAGTTGGTTTAGGGTTTTTTTTAAAATAATGTATATGACACACTTTCTATACACGTGTGTGTGTGTGTGTGTATAAACTGATGTGCTGGCATGATACAACTCTGTATACCAGAATGGTTGAACTTGGCAGAACCACAGATAACAAAAATATACCTCTTGTAAAACAGAGATGTTCAGCATGCTGAAAGAAATGTGCATCAAGAAACAGCAGGATCAAACACAAATTCTCAGCAACACACACAACATTTCTACTAAACAGGGACTGTTTGCCTTTGAAAAAGTATGGGCTACTCATCAATGAGGGCAGAGATGTCACATGCTACCTGCCTTTCCCTTCAAGCAAAAAAAGACTAGATCTGTAGCTGCCTGGCTATTATTAACCAAAGGAGAGATATTTTGTTGAAGTAATTTTTTCTTTAAATTCTCTATCATCCTCAGGCCCAAAACACCTAAAATCAGATCTTTCTGGCCTATCCACTGAACACACACTCTTTTTACCTTTCAAATACCAGTTTTTCTTATAACTCCTTTGGACATTCATTAATTGAAATGCAACACAGCCAAAAATGAGCTCATTTTTTCCCTCCTCCCCAAACCCTCCTTTTCCCTTTTTTCTATACAGACACACTGTCATATCTCCCATCTTGCAAAGCCAGTCTGACCTTCACCTTTGACTTAGCCCTCTGTTTTCATGCAAACAGCTTATCTAACAATAACCTGTCACTTCCCGTGACTCAATATTGTCATCACACAGTATTCTTCCAGCCAGTATTTTTGCCTTGTACAAATTCAATCTTCATTGATGTTTTCAGAATCTTTCCAAACCTGTTCCTATACTACTATTTGGATAATGTCATGATTCATCATTTTTGTGGATTTTCATTCTGGCACCAAAAGAATGGAAGTTTTGTCTCACTACATCCAACACCCTTCACATTCTTCTTTATTTATACAGATCTCAAATTAATTAGCAATTGTCTTTTTACTTTTAAATATTTTCTATAAATCTTACCAGCCTCAGGAAAGCTTTTCTTATTAGCACCGTTATGTTTACTCCTAGTCCAGTCCTTTTATATGGGAGAACCTTCACTAAAGTCCTCAGAACCACATCATTATGCCCCTCCAAATTAACTTTAAATTCTTCATCTTCTGCACTATCTTGAAAATTCTCCCTGCTGATAAGAATCAAAATATTTGATTTAGAAAAGTTGGCTTATCTAAACTGAATCACTTCACTATTACAGATACCTTAATCTTCTGCCTCTTCAGCTGTTATGTCTCAACATTTTGTTTATAAACTCACTGGAGTGGAAACTATCATCTCCTATAACTCTATAGCATAGAGTCTTGATTAGCTTGAAGATATCCAGGTGTCTTGTTAATGTAGCTAATAAATATAGAAGAAATGAGACCCACCTGGGAGCACAATAACAGGTCACATAGGAACTTCCCTACTAATGTCAGAGCAGTGTATAGTCCCTTTAATACAGACATCTAAAATGTAATAATTCGGAGTGAAATTATGGCTCCACTGAAGTCCATGCTTTTTATGACTATCTTGGTAATATTATAACTTAAAGAAAATCTATGTATAAAATTAACTTTAGAAAATGACATATATTTTTGTTTTCCTCTGTTTGGCAATGGGTCTATTATCGTATTTACAGTAAGCCCCGTAAGACACAATGTTCTGGTTTTCATCCTTTGTTTCATAAAAGAGCTATTTCTTTTCTTTCAAGCTTATGAATCTGATAGCTGTGTGTCAATTCTGTAAACTTGATAGATGTGTTCAGTTAAAGGAGGAGATCAAAGGGAAAGCTGGTGGGCCTGAAAGTTCTGGCTGTGACAGGCTGAACTGCTCACAGGGGCCTGTGCAGCCGGGCATCACTGCCAGGGCACAGCAAGAGCCATCTGCTCCCCAGGGATGGGCAGCCAGGGGCTGATGGGGACCCCCACACTGGCCATGCCCTCACCAATGGGGCACCATCCCACAAGGTCTGAACATGGCAGCCTGGTGACAGGGCCCGTCGACAGCCCCAGACAGCAGTGAAGCAAGCCCACAGTCCAGAGTCCTGTCGGGAGCAGCTGGCAACGGGGCTGGAGACAGGGCTACACCTTGGGTCCAAAGTCCATCCAGGAGATGGGGCCAGAGAGGCTACAAAATACAGGCAAGGTGCCTGACCACCGCAGGCTGCCCGCACCACCGAGTCCGTGCTCCACCTAGTAGACAGTGCTGGAGAGAGGCACAGCTACAACATGGCTGTCATGGTTTAACCCCAGCCAGCAACTAAGGCCCCATGCAGCTGCTAGCTCACTCCGCCCAGGCGGGACGGGGGAGAGGATCGGAAAGGTAAAAGGGAGAAAACTTGTGGGATGAGATAAAGACAGTTGAATAGGCAAAGCAAAAGCCACACACACAAGCAAAGCTGAACAAGAAATTCATTCACCAGCAGGTGTCCAGCCATGCCCAGGACAGCAGGGCTCCGTCACGTGTAACGGTGACTTGGGAAGGCAAACGCCGTCACTCCGAACATTCCCCCATTCCTTCCCCCAACTTTACAAGCTGACCATGATATTCTACGGTGCGGAATATCAGGGCCAGCTGTCCCACTGTGTCCCCTCCCAGCCCCTGGTGCCCCCCAGCCCACTCGCTGGTGGGGTGGGCTGCGGAGCAGAGAAGCCCTTGGCTCTGGGTAAGCGCTGCTCAGCGGTAACGAGAACACCGCCCTGCTCCCAGCGCTGCTCCAGCACAAATCCAGAACACAGCCCCACACTAGCCACTGTGAAGAAAATGAGCTCTACCCCTGCCAAAACCGGCACAGTGACTCAAGCAGGCACTGAGCTGGGCTTGTGGAGGGTCCCAGGTGAGGCTGATCCACCAGCCCATTAAGGCTCATTGGTGCAATCAGACCCCCCAAGAACTGCTTTTAATTCTTTAGTTTCTTTTTTCCTTCCTCTTTCTACCAACTACAGACCTAACAAGCTGAATACACGTTGCCTCATTTCTTCTGTGAATGGCAACCTGCATGCACATCTAGGAATAACACTTTAAAGGATAAAATGCTGAAAGTGTTCTTCATACTTAAGGGAAATACAATTAAATGCTGTATTGGATATGCTGAGTTCTCAAGTGGCCTCTTAAAGAACTTTTTCTTAAATAGAGCTCCATCTGCCTGAATCTACAAATCAGCACATACGAGACCCTTCTTCTGTTCATAACTTTGGACTTTAGACTTACAATTCTGAAATCAAAATGCTAATTTACTTGCACAGCTGCACATCACAGAGGAAAATTGTGGATACTACTGAAAACAGAGGGAGTTTTGTTCAGCGGAGTTGGGATTTCATCCTTTTTTGCTATTGTAACAGGTTTATCCATTAAGGTTGCAGATGCATTTGGAAAGACTGATCAACACCTCCCTTGGGAGCTGAATCGAAAACATAGCAGTAACAGAAACTTCTGCATTTCAAAGGAGGTTCTTGAGACCAGAAAGGTTGCAGAGAAGTAGAACAGTGACTCCTTATTCTTTTAGCTAGCTTAATGCAATGCTTTTAAGATTCATTTCTCTCTTACTCACGCTCCATATATCTGTCAGTCAAATTTTCTCAGTCATTAACCATTCATTTGCTATTCTGTAATTTATTATGTTGTTCATTTATACAAGACAGCGTGCAAGGTTTCTTGCTTGTCTGTTCAAGTAAGGCATAAAGCTTTATGCTAACCTTCACAAGTCATACTGAACTTGTCAGGGATATATATCATCTGAGTTTAGGAGGTTATCTACACATTTTTCAGATTTTGATGTCATTTATTAGTTTTCTTTTTTTTTTACAGATTTTTCACTATGTAGTGAATATGGGATTTTTGATCCATACAGTTTATATTTCAGAGTTGAATAGGTCAAACTAAGATCAGTAGATGATGTTTATCCATTTTCATTGATCTATCAGCTCTAATGACATCATACTAAGTGAAAAGCTTCCATGAATGTCCTGTAATACTAATGAATAATCTTGCCTCATCACAATGTAGTTTCATTGGATTGAAGAGTGACACAAAGAAAACGCGTGACACCATTTAATGTTATCATGTTATTAAAAATTTCTTGAAAAACAGGTACTTAGTTATTCATTTTATCAATTGGAAAATAGAAATAAATATGATGTTCTTAATCTATGAGTTTTAAAGAATTTTCTTTTTCTTAATAAGCCCAATGTATACCACTGAAGTTGAAATAAACCTAAAATGTGACGTACTGCTTTTCAGTGACATTTAAGAGCTTATTGACTAAAAGAAAACTTCTTCCAAAAGAAAACTGGGTACTTTGCCACATATATCTCATTAACTTTCAACAGGCTTTTTGGAAAATTAGGTCACTAAGTTATCACTTTTATAAGCAGTATTAATGTAATAGTTTCCAGCATTTTCCTGTATCTGAGGCCCAATACTTGAAAGCCTAAAGGCACATTCATAAATCATCAATTTCTAGGTTGATTTTTCATTCTGCTTTTTAATTGCAGCTCAGATTGACCTCAGCACTTCTAAAAATGCAGCCTGTTTTTATTTAGAAATCTGTATTTCAAAAGGAAGCTTAAAAATAGGCATCCCAACTAGGCAACACTGGTTTCATTTACATAATTTAATAGTTTGTCATCACCAAATATTGTAATAATTTTCCTTTGATTTTGCTCTCCATCAGATAATTCACACTAACTACTGAACAAAGTATGTGGAAGCTGAATGTGTAGGCTATACAGGATACAGTAGCATTTTGGTTCCAAGTAGATTTTAGGCCAAAGGGACACAAATACAATTGAAAACAAAAGTTGTTCATTTCTTTCCCTTCACTAAGGACTCCTTCCTTTGCTTACTGAGGTGATTTAGAGCTATTTGTAAGAATCTTGCTGGTATACAGAAGTCTCCCAAATGTATGTGGAAAAGTACTCGCTGAAAGTATTCTATGGACACTAATAAAAAAGCCCCAAACATAATTCTCCAAAAAAGAGAATCAGTTACAAGTACACACAAATACAATTAAAAATATTATGAATACCCACAGAAAATAAAATCTATCTTGTTTATACAGCAAAGACTGACAAATACCGAGAAACTTGTGTTTGGGGGGAAAAGATCTAAGATCCTTGTGAACCTCCACTTTTACCAAAGGAGTCATTCATACCAGAAAAATTTTGAATACATTAAACTGCTGGGCTTGAAATGGTATTTATATCCCTTCTCTTTAATGTGTTTAAAACATGGTTTAGCTAATTTCACTTTTGCTTGCTAGGCAGTTCTTAAATGATTTATGGATGCTGACTCCCACAGTTTTGAAATCTAGAAGTACTGCCAAAAGTATAACTGGTCCTATTCTTCATTTCAATAGTTTGTTTGTTACAGATGCAGAGCATCAAAAAAGCTCCACTGCAGATACAGCAAAAAATTCAGCCTATTATTCATGGCATTGTGTCTGGGAATGTTCAAATATTATATGATGTAAAAAGCAACAGATGTGGAACTGCCCTCTTTTTTCTTACTCTTGTAATTGAGAAAGGAGTCCTGGACATATTATGGGGGTCACCAGTTACAAGAATCACAGACAGGAAAACTTTCACTGTTTTTCCTGCAAAGGGTGCAAATTTCACTTGTGACCTGAGTAAAGGTCTTTAGTACATAATAATGACACGGTTATAGAATAGAAATACAATAGTTCAATTGGAAGTGACCTACAATGATTCTCTAGTCCAAATGGTTATGATGGTCAGAAACCATTTTTTCTTTTGAAAAAGTAACAAGATTATAAATAATTTATAAACTAATAAAAAGCATGCAGAATTAGAAAACATGCAGGACAAGCAGTAAAAAATGTATTTTCTCTCTCAAAACTGCTGCCTATAAGAAATCCTAATTACCATCAGAAGTATCTTCAAGGACTCTGTGAATTGTCACAGGACTTTGGGAAGCTGGTGGAATCTTGTTCCAGGGAGCAAATCTCATGCAAAGAGGTGCTGAAGGTGGAGAGAAGTTGCAGGCCTGAAGGTCTATTAAAAAAAAAAATAAAATAAATAGACTTCGCACTCATTCTGTTATACAAAGACACAGGGCATAGCAAGTAAATTAGCCCACTATAGTTAAATGTATATATTATTTCAAAATTACTACTGAGACTCGCTGTTAAAGGTTCAGTAATTATTAGAGTCCTGGATCAGTTATCTGAGCTTCTGAGTCTGGAGCCAAGTACATTACCGGAGTGATAGCAGATGGAGCCTGCATAAATAAGTCAGGAGTTATCATTGCAAAACGTGTAATAGCTACGAGTTCCAGTCTTTATTTTTAAATTAAGGGTAATAGGCACTCTGCTCCAGAATCACCAGACCAGATAAAAAAAATGCAGCCTAAATGCACTACGGTGGGCTGACCCTGGCCGGACACCAGGTGCCCACCGGAGCCGCCTGTCCCTGCCCTCCTCAGCCGGGCAGGGGGGACACAGAGCGGAACGCTCGTGGGTCGGGGTAAGGGCAGGGAGAGCGCCCACCAGTTACCGCACGGGCAGAACGGACTCCGCTTGGGGAAATTAGTTGAAATTATGACCTTTCAAATCAGATTTCAAATTCCCTACCCTCCCTTCTTCCCGGGCTCAACTGAATGCTGGATGTCTCTCCCACCTCCCCCTGGCACAGCTGAGGGCAGGGACAGGGCGAATTCGGTGGGCGCCCCTCGCCCCCTGCCCTGCCCCAGCCCGCGGCCCCCCCACGGGAGACAGTTCCCCGGGGCTGAGGGGCACAGCCTGCCCCGCCGGGGGCTGCACCAGGGGCTGCCGGGGGGATCTGCTCAGGGCCTGGAGCCCCTCGGCCTCCTGCACCCGCCCGGGGGCTGCGGGGCTGCTGCTCTCACAGTCTCACTCTTCCCCCCAGCTGAAGTTGCCATTGCGCCATTTTCCCCCCTTCTTAAACGCGCTGCCCCAGAGGCGCTGCCACCATCGCCCCGGGGCTCGGCCTCGGCCAGCGGCGGGTCCCTCTCGCAGCCGCCTGGCATCGGCTCTGCGGGACATGGGGGAAGCTTCTGGCAGCTCCTCACAGCAGCCACCCCTGTACCCCCCCGCTACCAAAACCTTGCCACGCAAACCCAGCACATGCATTCAAAAATACCTTCTTTAAACTGCTTGTTCTAAGTCCAATTCCGGGATCTAGACAAGCAGTACATTTGTGTCTGCACAGGACCACTCAGGGTAGCGTGTGCGGTACCTAGCCGTATGGGCTCCATACCCGGCACTGTGACACAACATGCTTCACCTATACTGAAGCGCCACTAAACCACCTGCAGTTATAATACATTTCTGTTGTGCCTTATGCAACACCCATACACTGTGCCAGACCTCTGCAGGGAGAATTTAAGCCCATTTGTTAAACTATTACATTATAAAACTGTTCTAATAGTGGAAGGCTTCATTCAGCTCTTTGCTTTAGGCCCTAATGCACAACATTTGTAACTGTTCATATTTTTGGTGTACTCAATTACCAATTTTATTATATCAGTGCCCAGAAAACCCCAGTCATTACTTTCAATAAGCAGTCACGTAACTGATTTTAGATGGGTCTAGGTAAGAAATTAAAAATAATGATGAAGGGATTTAAATAAGTAATGTGTAGGCTGAACCTAATTCTGATTTCAATTTCATTGACTGTATACTAATTTAACTACATAGACTTTATAGGGGTATTATGATTTACACCACTTCCACTGGCCTATATTTCAAATACAGATCATAATTCCATACTTCAGTGCTACCTAGTTTCTCAGGGCAACAACAAAAAGCTTCTTTTTTTTCTTTAATGGTGTGTATACGTATACACACAGAGACACACATATATATAAATACAACATTTTTAATATAAAATACAGTTTATCTGGATCTATAAGGAAAAAGATGTTTTCCTGCTGCTCAGGTATTATGTAGCCTGTCTATAAAACAGAACGGTTAGGATTATAACTTTCTTTGTTAGCATGTTAATTTATCTACTATATGTAAAGAGAAGGAAAAAAATCAAGAGTAAATTTAAATAATAAAATCAGGCAAAAAAACCCTTTATGACTATGCTTGCAGTAAGAGCAATTAAAATACAACTGTTTCAGAGAAAAAACATGAAAAATACTTAAGCAACATAAAAAATACCTTCTTATACTAAAAAAGGCTGTCTTGTTTTCATATTCCTTATATCAACATTGTATTATGACACTTCCATTGAGGATACTTACATTTCCCACTGAAAAGTCCACTTTTTGGTCAGTATTTACACTTGTCTAAATTCAATGAAAACAGATTTCCAGCAGAAAAACTTCCCCATGTATAATTTCAGCTACACCTACTCTGAGGTCACTACTGACAATGAAACAGAAAGGATGAAGAGATCACCTATGAAAAAGTGTAACCTACTTCTAAAGAATGAATGAAAAATGTTAAATGAAATTTTAGGTTTGTGATTTCGTCAGTTCTGCCTGGATACTTTATAATACTGCACCAAGATCCACTTTTCAGCGTCACAAATTTTTCATGTAATAAACTCGACAACCGCAATGGCAAATATAGGGATATTAACAAAAAAAAATAATCTTAATTTGTGATATTTACTCCTGACTTGGCTATTTCAACTTCATAACCCAGGTTATCCACCTTTGATAATTTTTTTTCCAATGTAAAGATCTTCAGACAGTGACAGAGGCATGTGTTGCAACAAACATAGGAACCTTCTTCAAATGGAAATGCGGAACTGTGCTACAGCCACAGCAGCAGTTCAGTCTCATTATTTTAATCACTGTGAAGCATTTACAGTTGTCAGGAAAAGGGTTGCTTCCATTGCCTCCATCTGGCAAGCAGTTTGTCAGTTTAATGGACATGCATTCCAAGTCTTCTTATGCCTGTGGCCATGTTTGAATTCATCTGCCTCAGTGGAATACCTAACAAGAGAAATTTAAAAAAATATATAGTTTAATGAGCTATCAAGATTGGTCTTCAGGGTTAATAGCTATTTACCTAATTAAAATACTTAGAAAACATTTTTTTCAGGTTTTCTGTGGTTGTTAGGTATTTGCTTTGATTTTTTCTTCCCTTTTCCCCTTCCATTAGTTATTTTTCTTCCATCAAGAATGAGTCTTGTCTTACAATCACAGGAGTAAATTAGGGTGTGGACCTAATTATCATCCTTTCAAGATTTATAAATGAACGTAGCCCTAGAATGGGGATTTCTCATGTAGAGTTACAGCAAAGGCACACCCCATGAGCTCAGTGGTACTGCCCTCCCTTTTGGGAAATTGCATCATCCCTCAGAACTTGGTCAAAAATGTAACAGATTTCAAGACATATTAATCTGGCTTTATGTTTTTCTAGATTTAGAAGCCTAAGGGGATGGGGATTTGTGACTAAAATATTTTTACCACCCAAACAAGAAGTCTGGCACTTGTTGCAAGGTTGCATTACCCATGCACATTCTGGTAAATTATGCATATTTCATTACATGTGCATGCCTACTAATTCTGGGAGATTCATAGATTATGAGAAGAGTACACAGAAGAGCATAGCCTAAATATACACTGATTCAAACAACAGAAAACAGTGTTCTAAAAAGAACGAAAAAGAAAAACAAAACAAGGAAGAGAAAAAAAAGAGAAAAAAAGAAAGTAAAAGACACTGTTTTCATAAAGCCATGCCATTTGCAAGAAAAGTGATACTGAACAGTAATTATTTTTGTAACATCTACACCTCAATGGTAGGTAGCTGACCTATGCAGTTATGAATAAGACTGCATTCCTGAATCACATTCCAGTTTCCAGCTACAAGTAAACCAGATACCCTACAAACATTTAAGTCTCGTACTTTTGTTTTACACGTGTCAGTTTTAGCTTCAGTAAATAATTTGCAATGAATTTTGGGGTGAAAATAGAGCTTCAGAAAACAAACATTTGCACTAATTGAAATGACATATTAATGTATTTTTATTGATCCCTTTTGCCATTGCTTTTGTTTTACAAATTTTCTCTGCACATTAGCATACCTAAGATTAATAAAATAAATAATTTTTTAAAATTGCAGTGTCCCTGTAATTACCTTAGATACAAATTGCACACATTTCATTGCCTTCATTAAGCCTGTAGCCATATGTGGCTCAGAGAATTAGTAATTAGGCAGTTAATGGGTAGTTTACTGTACTTTTCCAGCCTGCCTTCCAATCTTTTTGCCATCCCTTCGTAGCTTCTTGAGATAGTTGTACCCTTTGCATGCTGACATATCTCTTCTTCCTTGGCTTAATGAATCATCTGCATGAAGTTTCAGAAGATGCAGAATCTTATAAATCACCACTGAATTGAACAGAAATTAGTTTGCTTTGTTTAAAAGCTTTCTTTCTAATTAAATGTAGCTGCATGCAGTAACAAAAACTGTGACCCTGTAAATTATAATATGGTTATTAACAATTAATGAAGTAGAAGAACACTTTTATTCCCTACAGTATTATCATAAAAGGGTATGTAGATTAAGTAAATATTCAGCCTAGACTCCTGGCAGACAGTCCTACAAACTCTTGAGTTTCCAGTAGTTTTGAGAAAGGGATGTCACATTTTTGGTGGAAGCCAGAAACATGCAAGAGAGCAAATTGCAAATTCCACTCGTGCTTTTCCCTCAAACCAGGGAGCCATAACCTGCCTGAGTTTTCGCTTTTCATTGCTTATTGCTGTGCATATGCTAGTTATGCTGGACAGCCAATGCTACAAACATATTAGCAACGTCCCTGCTTCTACAGCCTCTGAAGTGACAAGCAGCTCCATGGAGGCTTTTTGTTGTAGTTTAACAGCACCATCTCTCTTGCTGTGGTCTGCAGCATCACCTGCAGAGCTAGTAGTAAGGGATATTTTATACCTTTACAATCCTAACCAGGAAAAACCCACTTTGCATTTCTTGAAATGCAACTTCAGAAACTATAACTCAATCCTGCTTCAAATTTGCCTATATACCATTCAAGTCTTTTAGCAGGGAAAATACAGGGTGGTTGAGGTCCTTCTGACATGTCCTGCCCAGCCATCAGAACAAAGGTACCTACAGAACCAAGCCAGCATCAATAAAACAGACATATTCCTGCCTTCAGTTGCATCTTCAGCAAATAAGCTCCACATCAACTCACTTTCTTGGTTCTATAGGTTATTCTACTAGCTTGAAACCAAAGGACATGAAACAACATGAGAAGTGTGTCACCATTGTTTGCATGTTGGATTTGTACAATTAAGAAGAGTAGGGGACTGGGTTAGACAGGCCTCCAGCCTCGTTCCACTACTGCCAGGTGTGCCTACACAACAGACGGGGAGGAGAATGGGGTGGGAATGGGGCAGGTATTTTTGCTCACAAGGGATTATTAGATATCCCACCTCATCAGGTATTTTCTCTCTACACCTCCTCTGAGAATGACTAGATGCATTAGACATTGTAAGTGATTGCAAATATCCTGCAAAATCATATTCTTTTGATCTCTGGTTAGCTATCAGTTAGGTATGCTCTGCTTACAGCACTGGCAGATCAATAAAGGGTGCAAAGAGCCAAGCTTTATGAAAGGTATAAGGTTTTGCTTTTGTTTTGGCAGTCGGGATCCAAAACAGCTATAGCTATTGAAGCTTTAGAATTTCATCAAATGCAAATTGTCAGCTTTGGTACACAGAAGGTTAATACTGTACTTCTTAGCCCTGGAGTCATGTATGAAAATATACAATCAGTGACTTCAGAAACCCATCTAAGCCCTGCATGTACATTTTTCACTTCACCAGCTACTCTGGTGGTAGCCAGTAGATCAAATTTCAGCAAGTTTGTGTTCCTGACAGCAGTCACATCAAATTACAGAATCTTCCAGACTTAGCTGGCACCTTCATCTCAGCCTTTCTATCAAATAATATGCCTGTTGCCTTCATCATGCAATCCTTAATTATCTGAAAATCAGCAGACTGCTGCTTGTGCCAGCAAAGGAAATGAGGAAAGAATAGCGTTCTTTCCAATGCACATGGCTGGACACCCTTCAGAGACATCCAATTTGATTGCCAGTAACAATATTCCATTGATGTTCATTTTTATATCTATGGCTTAAGGCCCTTTTCCTAAAGAATTAGCATATGCACACACATATTAAAACCTGCATGATTTTTTTTTTCTTGGTGACAGAGATGCTGCGAATTTTAGTTCTGATTTTCCAACAGATGGTGCTTGGTGGATAAGTATGGTGTGTCCCTAGGGCCACTATCTTGTGCTGAAAAAAAGATTAGGAGGATGGGTGAAGATTGTTTACTGCAGAAGAATGCCATGCATAAATCTCACAGGAGAGTCACAAAACAGCTTATCCTAGTCCCAGACAAAGGTGTTCTAATTTCTTGGAATCAGATACAAACCCCAAAGGAGATCAAGGTCAACACAGCAAACCAGGCGATCCATCAACAACCTAATTACATTCTATTGACCCAGAAGAAATTCCAGAAGCAACACAGATACCCCTGGATACTGGAACAGTATCTATCAATTTCTGGCCTCTGGGTCTTGTCATTACCTGACATGTCCACTGCTAAAACCACTCCTTAGGAATCCTCTCCTCATTTCTGTAACCTGATTATTTAGACTGAATGCCGGTACCTAACAAACTGCTCCAGGCTGAAGTCTAACAGGCTGCATCATATAAGGGATTTTGCTCCTTGTAATATCCTGCCTGTCATTAACAATGTAAAATATTTTAAAATAGGCTTCTTTGGAAATCACACTCTGATATTTGCCAACGTGTTGCCATGCATTTCAGAAAACTTGGCCAGAGGGAAAGTCTGAAGACTCTTGTCTGCCTTAGTTATCCAAGAACCAAACTGCATTAACTTAACAGATACGAAAGGATAACAACTCCATAATTTTAAAAAGAAATAAAAAAGTAAAAAATAAAACTATGCATAGACAAATTGACCAGTCTATATCAGATATATAATAGATTTCCCTCCTTTTTTTAACCGGTTAACAATTGAAATTATTATCCTTTTGGGACAGGGATCAGATCTGTGTGCCAACTTGTCCATAGAAAACTACCCCACTTTTGCGTACATTATCAGCTACTAAAAAGCAATCAAACTCATGCATGAGGAACATGCTTTACAAACATTTCATGCTGGTGGCCCAGCAGAACTGCTCTTTTCAAGGATGTCCACTAGTACATTGAGGACAGCTGAAAAAGGAAGCAAGAAAACTGCACTGGAAACACAAAAAGAAATGGAATACAAGGATTGTCTTTTTCTCACAGTCTGATGTGAGGGAAGTAGAAGTGCTACTGACAAGGAATAAATTTTAATATATAAAATAAAAGGTATGCTAGGTCAAGTCCCAGGTCTGCGAAGTACTGTGAGTGTGAACTGTAAAAAGCATTCAGTTGTTACAACTGTATTGAACTGTACACTATGCATTTCTTTTTGTTTATTGCCTCATGCCACAAATATTCCCTAATTCCAAATCTCAGCCACATGCAGGAAAATATATTTGTGCTGCAATCTAAATGGACTAATAAAAACAACGTTCAGCCATTTGGAACTGAAATATTCATGAGATACTCAGGGAACAATGAAACTGAATTGCTTCAGCTATCCTAAAGGAACAAGAGTCAAGAAAACATAGGAGTAACTAGACACTGTTCTCCTGTGCCTTCAAACTTTTTTCTTTATTTTTCTTTTGCCTTTTGCTCCCCTTACTTCAAATCAAGCAGCTTCATTCTCATTTAGTAGATACTACACCTGGCTACCCAGGTGGCTCACATCTATTTATTTAAATTTTAGCCTGTGGAGTTAAATTACTGTGAAAGCAAAATAGGAAACTACTCTGCCTACCTGAGTGAACTTCCTTTGCCACAGTATAGTCATATGTCCAGATGATGTATTTATGTGAGTGCGTGCATCTTTGCATAAGTCCAAATAAATACTGAAATGAATGTTAGAGCTTCCTAAAATCTAATGCCTAGGGTTAATCTCAGGGAAAACTGCATATTCTGCTTAAAAAAAACTGCTTAAAAGATTTTAAAGATATTAAAGATATAAAGAAATAAAAGATATTACTTTGTTGAGAACTAGCTCTAAGCTCAACTTTCTTGAGACACTTATATTAACTGACCATTTCCTATTTTAATGAAACATAAAATCCAAATAAGAAAACCAGTTTCCTAATTAAATTGCAAACAGTATAACTAAAGTATCTTATATCATTATTCAGAAATCTGGGTCAGTGCTATTATTGCCAGGAATTAAATGGTTCTAGAAATAATACACATTGGGGGCAGTTATCTTAAACTACTGCAGCTCTGTCCCTCAGACCCACATGACATCTGCAGCTAAAGAGGACGTTATCTACACCTCTTCAGTGTCTGTTGGTCTTGGTGAGGAGGAAGTAATTTCACATGATTCTCCAACTGTTTATTCTACATTCTTTGCATCTATCTAGCTATCTGTAATGGCAAATTTAGCTGTCACCTCTCCTTTTTAATGGATGTCCTTTTTCACAAGGGAAGATGGAGCACACTCGCAACAGGACATGGGAAGTCTCCATGTCTCCCATTTCCCAGACATATTATCGCATATTTTTTTCACTCAACAAATAAAGCAGATAATGTCTCCTAACTCTGTGATACAAGAAAATAAGAGAAATTTTACAGAATGCAGACAAACTTTTCAAGGAGCTTTTGATCTATTCTGACTGGTTTAGATGATGTTCCAGCTGCAAAGACTACCCTTACTGCCTGCAATACAACTTTCCCTTCCAAAGACCCTTTTGGTGCAATAGCCAGCACTGCCTACTCACAACTTCTTTACGCATCATGTTAGGACAAAGGCTGCTCTGGCTACAGCCAGCCTACTGTCCTCCAGCTCCTTCCTGCTCCTCAAAGCTGCTCAGCACATCAGTAGACTTTTGCACCACCCCAAAGCATAGCCAGCTCTCTGAAGCCCTGGTCTGGGCTTCTGCATCAACACCTAAACAACGTTTAAAGTCAGGTAGTATTGACATCATTTAAAACCACATCTCTAAATCCAAGAGGTGCTGCAAATTGCGTATATTCTTGCTCAATAAAAGATATTTCAATATCAAGAAAAAGAGATTTTGTATGAATTATTGTATAGTCAACTGTTCTTTTGATGAATACAAGAAAAAAATAGCCTAGGGGAGAAAGAAAAAAAGTTTTTGCTCTGGAAAACAGATTTTTCCTATTGACTCATTAATTGACAAGTTTTGACCTGTTCTTTAATGTTGATGATCATTTTTGGTATCTTGCCAATTTCTTACAGTTTTCAAATCTTAAGTAATCCTTACATAATATGTGCTGTTCAAAGAAGTCCCATGGATTAAGGATACAAATATTAATAGAGGATTTTGGAAACTGAACAACTAAACAGCATTAGCTTACCTAGATTTATGTGCTACTTAATTTTGTATCAAGCTCACACGCTTACAGCAGTACAGTTAAAACAGGATCTTAGTGGTTTTGCACCAAAGCAGCTCCAGTTAAGTTCAATTAGTTGATTTGATCCAACTAACTCATCCCCCAAGCACTCTATTGGCACAGCCTTAATTATGTGCTCTGAAACATCTTTAGGTGCCATCCAAATTTCCAGATTATAAGCTTTAAGGAAGTTTGTGGCTCATGCTTTGTTCCACCTGGGTCTTTTGCTAAACTTATACTGTGTATTTTCTAAAGTGTTTGGAAATCATTCTGGGATTTCAGAAGTGTTTGAAAGACCCAAGAATGCACAGCTTCTTCCCTTAATGTGGTCTCCAAAGTGAAACCATTCAAAATTGTTCTTCCTAGTTTCAAAAATGTTTGAGGAACATTATGAGAAAAAAAATAAAATCATTTGTTTACCTTTTATTAAAAAAAAAAATCTCTATACCATTAATGTATCCATTAACATAAGCACTAACAAGAGTTTGGTTTTGGTTTTTAGAAAAACATTTGCTAGAAAATATAGATTTTAAAAATGAAGAGGACTTAAAGTTATATAGTGAATACATAAACAAAGAGCAAGCCAAACAAGTTTCTGTTTTCTGGAGGCATCCTGGGTAACAGAAAAATAATATACTGTTTCATCTTTGTAAATCAATGATTAGTTATGTCTATTGAAATTATTAACCTACAGCTCCTGTTTGGTTCCAAGTGTGTTTCAGCTTTGAAAGTTTAAACCATCTTTTTTTTTGTTGGGTGGTTTGTTTTTTTAAAAAAATAATATATACCCAGTTTCCATGCCTATTAACAAAAAATCTGAATCTGGCTCAGTTAAGCCTGCTTAACTTTGTGGTTATTAAAAAAAATATAGGTATTTATATTAGAATTTTTATTTCATTAATATCATAACTGAAACAAGACATATTACTTTGAAGTCAGTTTTTAAAAAAATCTTATAATTTTTGTGAACTATGCAGAGACTGACCAATCAGGATTTATTTATAAAAATAGTGTAAGAAGATACAAATAAATAAGAGAAAATTCAAAACAAAATATAGCACTTTGAGAATAATGTTTTATCATCCTCCAACTTTCTGTTTTGAAATTTCATTTTTGAGTTCATGATTTTTTGTTGGAGAGCTGCTCAGACTACTGGATTTCAAAAAGATCTTGAGTGATTCTGTGTCTTGTAAACCAGACATGTTCAATGAATAAACCTCCTAATATGAAGAAATTAATGACAAATTAAGTTCTGTCTCTCCCCTTTGCAGAGCACTGCTGCTCAGAGTTGTTAGCAAATAGCGGTTATGTTAAGCCTTTATCTACTGAGTTACTAAAGCTTTAGATTTGTATCTGTCATGATACCTTTGTCTTTTAAGGTACCTTTAGCTATTTTCCTAAAAAAGAGAAAGTCACTTCTTCACAGCACATCTGGAATAGTAAGATACTTGTTGCATGGAAGATGATATTCTCTCTCTGCCTCATATCCATAAATCAACTCAATTAAACCATCATTAATGTTTGGCTCGGTGTCATATATATTTGCTTAACAGCTGATATGACATAAATCAAGATGGCTGGGTGCCAGCTCTTAAAACATTGCACCCAGTGCATACCACGCATCCCATTCCAAACACAGGTCTGCTTGCTTCCTCTAACTGCAGAAAGCTGCTAACGTGTAGAATGAAGACCTAGAAACCCCCATCCTGTCTTTTTTGTTTGCTACCAAAGAAAGCTACAAATGCAAACAGAAATATCGTTATAGTACAAGTTACAGGAATACACTTTAGAGTTTACACCCTATTTGCTACTCCTTTTCCTTGCATGGTAACATAAAGAGCACTAAACAAACTGAAAGTTCTATAAAGCTGTCATGTTCTTCCAAAATAAGAATTCTAGATACATCCTAGAAAATTTGAATAACATTTCCTTAAGTTTGAGTTATTCAGATCTCTTCTTTAACTTAAGTCATCTCTACATGCAATCAAGTAATCTATCTCTATACTTGGGCAAGGAATGGCTAATGCTGTGTGGTGAGCCCCACAGCAGTTTCCTTTCAAAAAAGTAATAATAAACTGACTTCTAAGTATTTGACAATGCCAATCAGGAAGGATACAATCATGTAAATTGGGTCTTCTAAATAAATTGCATATGAGACCCAGACATGCAGGGGGAGACAGTGTGCTAAGAATGCAGAAAGATACAGTAAAAGAAAAAGATACATAACAACTTACACATTAAGAATACATTTGCCCCCTTGATAATAAAGTGTTATGTAATCCTTTTTAACGTGAAGAATGGACAAGGTATATACAACATATATTTTTAAATGTACAACTTCAGTCTTCTGATCACAACCAGCTAGGAGTACCATCTCATAGATTTAACTAACAATGGTAGCATTGTTAAAATGCATTGTTAAATGAAGTCCCCTGATATAGAAAAAACATTTCTAGAATTATGAAATCATTAAAAAGGAAGTGAAAATAACAAGCAAGAAATATATAGGCAATTTATGATGTAACAAAAAAATGGCTGATTGACAGGTAGTAGTTACTACCACTTTTGACGTATTTAATCAATATTGATTATACAGTTATCAGATACTTACTGTGGTAAATAGTTCCATACTATGCTCTATGGAAATAATTCCATGCTATATGAAGCACTGTACTTGATGCAATGTGCAGTATTCAGTATTTATGGCAAAGCCATTCTGTATCACCTCTGTCATTTAGCACTGGGCAAGATCCAGACAAATGCAAACTGTAATTAGAATGAGTCAAGCTTACACTTGCGTAATGGCAGATATCTATAAATTGTCTAGACTGCTCAATTATTTCAGACAGCTTTTCTCAAAATGTCCAAGAATGTTTACCAATGTCCACATTTATTTTTGAATTAGATATGCATTAGGTAATTAGACTTTTGAAATAGCTGTTAGAATTCTTAGCTGGCTCCCTCTTCTCAAAAGGCCAGAGGAGCTGACAATGGCTAATAACTAAATATTTCATGTGAAAAAGGATATGCAGACATAATTACTGCTGCAACCTCATCAGACCAGCCAAGTCTAATTAAGTGTCAAGCCAGAGTTACAAAAGGGTTATGAGATTTCCCTTAAAAAACACAACTCAGCTACAGAGACACATAGACAATAAAACTACCTCAGGAGCAAGAGGAACATGACTTTTATGTAGGTTTGTGAGTAATGTCATGAAAAAGACCTGTTCTTTCACATTATTCAAAATATATTTTTGAAATTAAGCACAATTGAAATGTTCGACCTGTAGCCAAGAAAGAAAACTTCATTAACATGCCCTTAAAGCAGTTAACATTTAAGTGTTTTTCCCTCCAAATCAAACCTAGAGACTTTCCTTACATCTTTCCATTTGTAATTATTTATATTTCTAATTACTAGTGTATCTTATTACTAAGTATCTAAATTATTATTAAATTTATCATTAAAATATGAATCTTCTGTATTCTGTTATAGGCATAAAAAAGCCCATACAAGTAAATGAAAAAGAGTAGCATGTTAGATATTCAGAAATAAAGACGGGCAGGAAATAATATTATTGGCCCATTAACTTTCTAGATTTCTAGCAGCTTTCTTGATTCCACATTGCACTGGGACAGAGCTTTCAAGTTTTCGAAAAAGTCTTGCCAGAGCAAAAAGTCTGGTTTTTATCTAGCTTTAGTGGGTACTATGTAAAGAGACTGCACATATCTCAGAGAGGATGTCAGG
The DNA here is from genome assembly GCF_015220075.1 of Falco rusticolus. Taxonomy (NCBI): domain Eukaryota; kingdom Metazoa; phylum Chordata; class Aves; order Falconiformes; family Falconidae; genus Falco; species Falco rusticolus. Next base: position 118,893,133 of record NC_051187.1, read on the forward strand.
CTCTCAGGTATCAGCATGTATTAAAGCAAAAGTCTGATTCTTAAGAATAAAAGATGTAAAGATGACACAAACACATTTTCTATTCTGTTTATCAACCTGCACATACACGCCGGCATTCTTCATAATTTCTTCTTTAATGCAGCAGCGACTTTTCCTCATTTGAAAAACATCTCTCAAAAATAAAAGGCAATCAGTGCAGCATTATCGCATCCCATTATTTCTAGAGGTGGCTGCCCATCTTAAGTTAGAACAAGGATTCTTCTTTTACTTCTTCCACAGAGTTCTGTCATTTTCATTATATTGGTGCTGAATAATATTGATCCTTTTTTAATTTAAAAATGTAATAGTGTTTCAACTCAATTCCTGCCACGTTACTTACCATGTAGAGCAACAGAGCTATGCTAATGCTTGCTGTGGTAACAATGCAGAATTCGCTCAGATTTTGCTATTAGCAGACTCTAAACTCTTTAAGTGTGGCATGCTAATCATGTTCTAATTCTTCATCCATCTCTTCTGAACTTTCCTCCGTTCCTCCATCTAAATCTGCTGACAATCCCATGCCACTGAATATTATTACAGTTCCTAGAACTGTTCAGGATGTATTTTATCTTGCTCAGGGAATTCTCCTAATAATATGAATATGTACATATAATATCTTAAATTGGTTGGCAGCCAGTCACCTTTTCCTCAGCCAAGGCAGCTATTCAGTATTTAGTAACTTCTCTTAAAAATGCAAGAAGGAATGCAGAAATTTAACACTGTCTTTAAGCCAAACACAGCTCTGATTTTCCCTACTACCCAAGCAGCAGGGTCTGTGCTATGTGCTAATCAAATAGCATTCAGCCAACGGGATGAAATCCCAGGCTTACTTAAAGAAATTACAAATAAAGCTTCTGTTTGTTTCAGTAAGATTTTGTTATGTCATTTTGGATCAGTTTTCTAATATTTTGCTTTGTCATGCCATCAGTTGGAATGGGAAGACATGACAGAATCACGGGCATAATGCAGTCCACTCCTACTGACGATTTGAATGAAGGTATTCAGATTTGCACTTTCACAAAATAATAACTTTGCTGCCCTGGTAGAATACCCTTTACCTTCAAAAGCTGTTAAGTCTTCCCTGCCCGCACCCCCCACCACCCCCACCCCCCCACACACCCCGTTTGAAAAAAACCATGAGAATCACCTTGTTTGACTTTTTAGTGTTATGGCTGTGTTCAAAATACAGTCAGGGCTACAGAGTATTGAAAACAATCCTTCATCTCATAGTCTGAACTGAGAAATCAATGTATGCATCCTACAGTATCCTGATTATCTGCTGAGATAAGGGCATGCATCACCTGATCTTCTCCACTCTTGCTGAAAAGGGCATCTGTGTGCTTCAGCTGGACTGCCAACCAGGCCAGTCAGAGACCTGAGCTGAATGACACCCCATAATCTACTACCACCAATGAGAAAGACTGAGTGAGGATTTAAAAACAGAGGAGAGTGAGTGGCAGTGATATGGAGTGTTTATGCACTTACCTTAAATACATTTTTTCACTTTCCTAAATTTTTTCATTTCCAAAAGGGAAGCATATTCTGATTTTGACAATCCTTAAGGAGAAGGTGGGCAATTTCTGAGTTGGTGTAAGCTACACTATATCTCAGAGACATTTTAGTTATTACTGAAATTAAGCAGTATCTAATAAAAACCAGAGAAAACTTTGCTCCAAGTGTAAGTTGTGTGAATGACAAGATCCTGTTCACATGCTGTATTACGGCTTCTCTTTTTCTGCATGCAAGTTTAATTTTACTACTGATGACATTGGTTTAATTTTGGGGTACTGCTCTCATGAATAGATTAAATTCTGGGAGCTCTGAATAGTGGTTAACACCCACATATATGAGCGGAGAACCTGTCTGTAAAATTACAACACTGCAGCAAAAGATTTACTGTCTAAATGACTTTTCAGGCTTTTGTTTCAATGGAACTTTGTCCATTCAAGCAAACCTACGTTGCTAGCCACAGTAATACAGGTAGCACAGTGAAACAGAAATAAATCAGAAGGAAGATAAGCTATTGAAGTGAGACTCATATTTCAAAGGCATTGCCTTTGAGGATGAAAAATTAATTTTGAGAGTCCTCCAGTCATTTTTAAAACTTAAGTAATTTAAAAAAAATAGATTCTAGATACTGATTTCTCTCAGGTATTATAAAAATCAAACTATAAATATCATGTAATGTTTATCATAATAAAATGTTTTCAGAACCACACAAGTAACATGAAATTTGGCTACAGAAGTACTTCTAAAAGGTTGGCACTTTAAAAAACCTCCAAAAAATAATGTTTCCCATTGTCTTTGCATATGTCACAAATTGGCTGTTTAAACTGTATTGCAATTAAAGTTTCACTGGAGTGAAATTTTTATATTCTCAAAACTTTAAAAAGGTTCCTTATTTTTGGTGCACACCCAGCATCCTTGCTGTCACCTACTGTTGCACAGGTAATTATGGAAATCAAAATCTGAAACCATAAAGAATATTTTTCACATTGTAGAAGCAACTATTAAGAAAAAACAGAGCCAATCTCCAGTTTAAAATTCATATTTTCTTAAGTAACAAAAAACAAAACTCTGGACACTTATTATATAATAATTTAAGAAAGCCAAATGGCATAAATCCCCAAATAAAAATGTATTTTGAATAAAGGAGTCATCCACATTATGCACAAGTAAAAAACTCTAGAGTAAAAATCTCATAAGCAAATAAAAAAAAAAAGTTTGGAAAGTTGGAGAAAATACATTAAATCTTGAATATAGAAGTAGAACTATGTTGTTGCAATGACCATAATTTGTCTTATATAAATGCTATTTTGAGCAACGTATATCAGAATTGATTTAAACACTAACATCCTACTAGTCTCCTAGAGTCAAAATAAGCATTCTTCAATGCTTTGTAAACAATGTGAGCGTGTTAAATATCTGAATGAAGCCAGAAGTTGTCCCTTTCAAACAATTCTATGGAAACATGAATACAAAGACTACAATATAAAACAGAAAAACAGATATGTTGAATGCCAACATTTTGTGTTACATGGTCAGCAGATATTCACTGCACGTGTAAACACTGATAGCATTTACTATGCTATGAGAAGCAGGTAGCCTTGAAGAGACCTTGTTCCTCGTACGTGCCACACTGGTTTTTGATCCACGTGTTTTTTAACACCTAGGAATTACTACAGATCAAACTTCTTATTTCAAAATCCCTTGACACCTTTCTAGAAAAAACATACTTTTTATAAATGTAAGTGCTTGTTATGGCTGTCAAACACTATCAGTCAAATTTATCTCATAAAGCACTAAACAGGCTTTGGCTGCTAGTTATACAAGTTCGGACCATAAATTTAAAATCTGCCTTGTCCCTATTTACAGCAGACAAAGATCTCCATACAAAAGAGATTAATAATTTTGGGGATTAGCAGAGGTGATCATGTGTCATACTATGGATACAATATTTATTTTAGACAATTCAGCAATTATTCAGGAGCTCTGCAAAATAATTTAAAGTTTTGTTCAACTAATACCATATATTAGATGAGAAAGTTTTCATCTTTCTTCACTGTCAATCTTACACTTGTAGAGAAACTTCTCCAAGGCCAGAACTAATAAACAAAAATTTACTTCAGTGCACTTATTCTTAAGGGTTAAGTGATATCCATACCCATTGGTTTAGAGCATCTCTTTCACAGGGAAGTTTGCTTATTTTTTACGTCACCTGAATACAGATGTAAGGGAAAAGCAATTGTTCGTGAGAGAGGGAATACCAATATCACTAATCAACTTATCTTTGTTACCAAAAAAATATAATCAGATCAAACTTTAAGCTTCTAATAAAAAACAGGTTTGCTAGATGTACTTTATAAATAATTTCATTTTTTTTAAATAGATGGGGGTTTGCCAATTTTATGAAATTATGCCCAGATGCAAGAAAGTATATAAATCCAACATACTCTAATGCAAAAAAATAGAAAACGCAAGGGGGGGGGGGGGGCGGGGGGAGGGGGCGGAAGTTGTCTCTGCTTACCTGGTAATATCTGGTGACATACCAATTCAATAAAGAATTTATACATCTGAGAGTTCTGGGACTGGGAAAATGGAGGGGGTTTAAAGTGAATTACTAAAATTTGCAACATTTATATTACTGTGAAGATATTGAATTCAGGTTTTTTGCAAGCATTTCAGTATTTGGTCAAAACCAGACCATGAAACAGAAGTACATTCTCTGCTGTCATTCATTGCCTCTCCAATTACCAAGTTTCAATCCACTTCTCAGAGGAGTAAGAAAGATGAAAGACAGCTTTGTGAATGACTGATTAACATGGAAAAGATCATTTCACGAAGATTATATTGTATTCCTAACAAGATCAAAAGTGCGCACTAAATTATTGTTATGATAATTACCTTCGGCAGAATTTGTATTATTGTTAAGAAGCAATAATAAGGTACCTTAAGAGGCAGAATAATTACACTTAACTGCTGTAATTAATAAGTTAATTCTCAAGCAAAGATTATTCACAATATAGGAATTATGTAACTGCTGCCATTTAAATTCTTACTGCAATACCTTAATATAATTTATATCAAGCATTGTTAATATTTCTAAACCTTTACTTCAATAAGGTAAGAGAACAAATTCAGTTCAGGAAGAAGACCATTCAATTTCTGCATCACCGGACTGGATTGTCTGAACATTAATATAAAAATATGCATATGTAATCCAAATGAGGAGAAGGGAGTGAGAAGAGAGCAGAGGTTAATATTTGTACACACAGCTTTTGTGACATCACTTTATTCCTTTTCCAGCAGGTGTCATTTCAAAATCTTTCTTCACTATCAAAGGCGTTTTGCTATCAGACATTAATTCTTGTATTTCACTGCATGATCAAAAAGAAGTTTCACAGAAAGATTTAATCCTCCATTCTGCCCTTAAAGAATTTGTGCCAGAATTTGTGATTTGATATAATTTAAACGGTGACTTTTATTAAGAGCCTTAAGATCTATTTTTCTCTGACGACCTACACTGCAGTTCCTGAGTGATCTTCAGAAAGCCAAAAAATGTCAGAGTCATTTCAGTCCTGGTTTTAATAAATGGTTCATTAGAGTACTGTGAGTATAAAACAAATCCCAGGCTACCTGCGCTTTATTACCAATAGTCCTAGATGATTTCTAAATGACACAACACAGCTCTCAGTGTCCTTATTACATAGGAAGTCATACAGGTCATCATTTTTCCAAAGGTGGTATACACAAACAATTTTACGATGTCACAGCACAATTTATAAAAGACTTATTGCAAATAACAACCACTCAGCTTGTTGGCATCGTTGATACTTCATGATCTGGGGGTTCACTGGCTTCCAAAATGGGTTCCTCAAAAATAGAATACAGAAAGACTTCTTTAACAGTCCTTCAGAAAGAGGAATCTCACTTCTTCAGTGTGAGAGCAAGTATATTTTCTACTGTGTTCTTTCATACTTAAGCAAATTTCTTCCCAAATACTCTGCAGTAAACTTCCAATTGAATTATTTTTTTTTAAAAAAAACCACTGCTCTTAGGCTATAGTAAATCAATAACTTAAGAATACAGTATATCTTCAATATATGAGGTGCTAATTAAGTAAACAGCAATAATTCCATAGAAATAAATACAGAAATCATCTCACACCTGGAAATGCATACAGCTTTTATCTCAAGAATATATTTAGGAACTCAAAAACTGCAGGTGAGGGCTACATCTCCTATCTTGCGAAGATGCTGAAAATTGAAATAAAGGTTGCACTCAAAACATAAGAGAAGGCAGGTTTATTTTAGTTAATTCTTGTTGTAAGTTAACTGCAATGAATGGGTTAACCTTTGTGGGGCTTAGCTGCTGGTTCACACCTCCATGGGATGGGGGAGGGAATAGGAAGAGTGATTAAAACAAGAGATTCTTTCACTGCTTCCCATCAGCAGGCAGATAGGCAGCCACTTCCAGGAACTCACGTGAAAAGGTTACATGGGAAGACAAATGCCATCATCACGGATGTCCCCCCACCTTCCTCCTCCTTTTCACCAGCGTCTGTTACCGAGCATGATGCCATATGGTATGGGATATCATACCATACCTTGGGTCAGCGGGGGCCAGCTGTCCCGGCTGTGTCCCCTCCCAGCTCCTGGTGTCCCCCCAGCCCACTCGCTGATGGGGTGGGCTGCGGAGCAGGGAAGCCCTTGGCTCTGTGCAAAAGCACCACTCGGCAACAGCTAAAACGGTGTGTATCAACACTGTTTTGATCACAAATCCAACGCGTAGCACCATACCAGTTACTATGAAGAAAAGTAACTCTATCCCTGCCAGCACAACTGTGTATAAAACTGTATGTGGTCTGTCTATGTAAATATGTATCTGCATATGTAAAGGAGAGACCAATCCAAATAAAATCATATTCTCAGATTCATTGTCTATGTATTCTCTACATGATACTAAGGACAAGCTGAAAGCTAGTAAGATGCTAGTGTGATAACTGTGTGCTGTAGTACATGTATATAGTAAGGCATAACAGTTAGCATGATGATAGTCCAGGCATCTAAAAGGCAAAGTAATTTGTCTGAACAGAACTGACTGTTCTGTTACTTTGCAGGGAAACCAGAGCCGAGGTCAAATGAACGCAAACATCTTTCAGAGGAAAGTAAAGAGATGGGCAATTCTTAGAATGCATTTTAGAGTTTGTCTGATATCTTTTTGTTGACCTGCAAGACAATGTTATAATTTGTGTTTCCATCAACATAGCCATACAACACTGCAAGGCTTTAACAGCACCTTCTGCAGACACCCCTTGCAGGAGCTTTGCGACCAGATATATTCACCAAGTATTCCCAGCAGAGAGTGTCTCCGAGCTGGTTGTCAGGTCAGGCCCAAAGCAAGAGACAAAACTTTAAGGCTCAAAGGCTGAGCAGACTGTGGCTCAAAGAGATTGAGCTCTGCTTGCTAACCAGTTTTATTAACTCTCTGGATAACACAAGGGCAGCCAAAGACACAATATTTACTGAGGCACCATCTCCCTTGAAGTGATACCCGTGTAACCTTGACAAACATGAGCTGCCTGTGTATGATGGCACCAATATACTGAAAAGTAGGAAAAGAGAATGCACCCTTGAGATTCACATGAATGCACTCGATAGCAAGTGAAGCAGAGGCATAACTAGCAAACAGCAACCAAAGAAACATTTGAGTTGTTGGAAATAATCCTCAACCAGCAGGACAGTGATCGATTTTCCCCACTTCTTCTAAATGCTTGTAAATACCCTGGAAGAAATCTAGATTAAGAGACCTTTGCTTTGGGTAGATGTTGATTATGTGTTCTTTTATCCTGTTTGCAACTCTGTTTCCAATTTTGTAATAACCTACCTCACCTTATACTTTCATAAATTAAACTAGAACGATTTTTTTCATGTAAATTTGTCTAGTCAATAATACTGGTGTTGATTTGATGGGATGTGGGCTTGGGAGTGCTAAGCCTATTTCCAGTGGCACACATATTTACCTGCAGTGCCACATACCCAAGAGATATTTAGGATTCTCAAGAACAGGCATCATGTTTTAGCACCTACCTGATAGGGTCAAATTTATGGATTTGATATTTGATATGGTCTGTGATATCAGACATTAAATCAGAGGGGAAAATTACATCCTCTGTCATATGAAAAAAACCTGTGATTCTTTGTGGAAAGATAGTTCATAAGTTTTGATATATTTGGAAACTTTGACATGATTTTACTGTCTTTTTTTTTTTTTAAAAAAAGTGATCACTCAAAAATGAGAAAAATATAATGTAAGCATGATAAAATGACAGTGAGCCAAATGGGGTAATTGTTTCAAATCTTCTACTGAGTTTCCTTGATACACCTCTAAAAAAGTGTAATAGTTATTCATGGTCATTATGTTCTCTGAAGTTAGATGGTGACTAAATACAGGATTTCAAAATGTTTTTGTGAGTTAAAGCGAGAACAGAGTACTCTGGTGATGAAAGAACATAAGCCATTATTTAGTGTATTTCTTGTTCTTAAATTAGACTACCAGTGTCAATTCACCTAACTTACATCCCAAGTCTGTTAGGTCCCTTTTTTTGCAAAATTTCTCTAAAATAAGTCCAATGAACACCTCTGTGGGTTTTATACATGGAGGCAAGGTCACAAAAAAAGGTTTTCACAACATTCAGACTACTTCAGATTTAAAACAAATGACCATAATATGCATGTGTTAATTATTATTGCCCTGTAGATGGACAAATAACTAAAGAAAAATGAGCATTGTTAGTGGTCTTTAGACCTTTGCTATCTATATGTTACAAAATTGTGACTACACCTTAGACAGAAAATATCTGAAAAAATAGGCAGGAGTACAATCCGTTATAGTAAAAACATTGCAAACAAGTACAATGTAAAATGGTTTAGCAAACTGAAATTACTAAGATAGTGACATGGTATTACAAACTTCAATCACTTTTACAGACAATAACAGTGTACTTAATGTATAAATCATACATATAAAGTGAAGTTAGTTTTATTAATAGAGGTGGAGATATAGGACATGGAAATATATAATATCAAATACATTTCTCCTTCATAAGTTTCAAAGACATTTATCTAAGTAGTGTTTCCTTCTACAATAAGCCAATTATTGGTTTTATTATAAATCAATGCCTTTTGTTGTCATTTTAGGCCATAATTATTTTAAGCAATAAAAAGTTGAACCACATATTTTCCCTAACTTTACTTTTTTGCAGTTACGAAAACCCGTGGTTCATTATTGTATACAGTTTGATTTGAAACTGAAGCAGCAGTTAATTCTGTAGTAACAAAAAGGAGTATTAATTATCTGCAAGAGTCTCAACTCTGCTAAATTATTATTTCCACCATAATTATCAGGGTATACAGGCCACTGATTGTCATCAAAAGCAATTAAGACACCACAGAATCAAGGGATCACAATAAATCTTTCAGATCTTTTCTACAAGGCTGTGACCTACCCAAAGGTCTGCTAGAGTTACAGTCAAGAGATATGGGGGGTGTCATACCTGAGCTTAAACTTCTATTTGAGAATGCAGGATAGCTCATACTCGAAAACTGAAACACTCTGTGTCAGATTCTAAATTTAATTTTGGTATTCAAGAAGGCAAGGAAAAATGAAAGCAGTTTTCATGTTTCAAAAAAAAAATCTTTCAGAAAAAAATAATAATAGAATAACTGTTCTGTTATTTGAAAGAGTTCTATTTGAATAGTTTTCAGCACTTACAGTTTCACACATGCAGCCTACTGAGATCTTATATCATCAAGGATTTTAGAATCTGCTTTAGAATGAACACACCACTCAGCTGGGTAAAGAACATACCAAACTAGTTTATCAAACAGATATGTGTAAATAAAAACCAAACAAACAAAAAATTCAAAACAATTACAGTCTTAAAAAGACTTCTCACTGTGGTATCATGGAGAAATTTCCCCTGAAAGAAATTACATGAAATCCACATAAATGTCAAAATTATATCCGTCGCTGTTACACTTACTATAGAATTTCTTGTTAGTTTTTAAGGTCCCATTTGGGATAATAAAAGACATCATTTGCACTTCAAGGAGTCAAAGTGAAACCATACAGAATACCATTTTTAAGAAACATGTGCCAGAAAATGTAAGACTGTCTTGAAAAAAAACAAGGAACGCTTCAATCCTCTGCATATGTGCGTTAGAAAACCACTTCATTCATTTATGCTTCCTGTCTGAAAATGAGCCACCAGCAATTATTCTTGTGAAAAGACTAGCACCTTTCCAAGCCTATTTGAACAGACACTAATGAAAAGGTGAATGACTAATGAGCATAGGGTTTGATGATGGACTTCTGTCCACCATACAGAAGTCTGTATTCTGGGACCTAACATTGTCTCTCCCTCTACAAAGCATACTCAACACTCTGGTTTTGTTGTCAAGTCACCTCTACAAATGGAAATAGGCAGTTTTGATAAGAAATATAAAAATACCTCCAAGCTATAGGTACAGAATTTAACTCATGGGAAACAGATTACATTATTTTCCCAAAACATTTTGTGTGTGTAAACAATAACATTATATTCATCTGTATTCATTAAGGTACTCTAATCTTACTGTCCTCATTATAACATTAGCACTTATCCTAACATGTTTCATCTAAGACGGTATGTACAGGTTTGCTAAAAACTTGCATTACTGGGAATCAACCATATAGAGAAGAAAAAGACAATATAATTCAAATATATGACAGAAGCCTGCTTATCAAAGAAGAGTCAAAAAGAAGATGTGACTTCTGTTCCTCTCTGCCTCAGCTGGAAGGCCGATTTTCACAATGTCCTGATGCTTCCCTTCTTGAAATTCATCATGAGTCTTTGGTATTCTACAATCTATTTGTGATATTTCTATAACTGAATCCACCAGTTAAAGCTCTGAAACTCCAAAACCAAAATCTCCAGATATACATCAGCAAATGAGTACTTCACTCCGTTCCTACTGACATGAGGAGCCAAGGAGGTTCCACACTAATGTCTCAGCACTCCCTCTGGCTTCAAAACGAACATTTAAATTCTGAGTGTTCAACCCAAAACAATCCAGCTTCCAGATCTGGTGATCATACCTGAATCTATCACCAATAAGCAGCGTTGCTGATATGATAATTTCTCTTATTTAAATATCGGGGGAGTTCTCATTAAAAATCCCTAAGAATCAATTAGCATTTTTGGAGATAAAATAAACCAGCTGTTACATGATAAATGAATCAGGTTCTTATAAATATGATAAAAGTTTAAAAATCATAAAGGCTTCTCTACAGGTGCTAATTTTACTACTTGAATGAAATTAATAAGACTCTCCATAAAACAGCAGGAGATCCTTAGATTACATGAGTAATCAGCAAGAAAATTTATTGTGGATTCACAAAGCACAAAATGTTTGTGTAATGTATGCAAAAGTGGTACTTTATTCTCTGCAGTGAACAATTCTGAGTCCTTATAATAGAAAAATATTTAATAGTTTGAAAACTCTTGAGGCATAGTTTTAAAAAGTTGTTCAACTGTGATTAATTCAACTCATGACAAACTAGTAATGCAAGAAGGACCACCTTATTTTAATATTCAGTAGGATCCATTATTAAAATAAGTATTTAAGGTTAAACAATGGATATAGAGACAACTGAAAATCCAACCTGATGTCTAGGGAAGTAAGATTTAGGAAGGTGAAATTCATAAATTGGGTAGTACATTAATGTGAAAAGCTAACAAGTTTTCATTATCTGATATCCTGAGACAGCATACAGGCAAGTGATAACTTTAACATTTGAATACCAAAAATTTTTAAAAGACGTTTTCCTTTGTGTGTAATTGTAGCCATTCTGATTCTTTAAGGAATGTTTTCTTTTAGAGGACTCTGCAATTAGAATGTGCTGCTTGCATAGAATATTTAGCTCTGTAGCTATTAATGGATTTTTACCTCACACTCTTTCTTGGCTCAGGTATGTATTTATACGACTACTTATCTGTGAACCTTATGTATGTTTTATGAACCATTTAAGATGAAGTTCTAGCAGTAGTCCCGAAAAGGAAATTCTGCCCCATTTGTGCTATAAGACACTCAGCAAATTATGCCCTCTGAGAAAGAGTGTACAGACCAGCTTTTATCTTTTTCCAAGAATCTTTTATTGCAACGTACCATAGAATCATAAGTTTGTGTTCAATACATTACATTTAATATTTATTGATTGCTGCAAGTATTTGCTTTTGTTTTGTACTTTTGAGTTTAATTAAGTGGACTAAAAGTGCCGATACACTGCAGCTGTTCAACTCACAAATGAAACTAAGTAATACTTCACATGACTAGTTATTAATGCTCTGTCAATGAAACAAGCAAGGGCACTGCATGGGGCAGGGAATTAGTAATAATAATACAGAGCCTTTAATTTTTAGATCAACTGTTCACCACAGATTAGCAGTAACTAAAAGGATTTTAATCTAAGAATGCTGGTTCACTTATGTTGCATGTGCTATGTGAAATGAGATTACTGATAGCAGTTCAGTTGCTGGCATCCACACCTCAAAAGCCATCACCAAGTGGCATCTTTTGCTAAGTATACTTCCAGTGCTTGAAGATACCGTCTGTTTCTACTCATGCCCTGAACAGAGGTGAGCAAACTGCCAAACTTCAGAACAGACTGAAAGCCACATGGCTGTGCCGGTACAGTGTTAAACTGAAGCAAACACACCCTACAGACAGGCCAGAAATATTAGCTGGAGCTTGTGAGTGTGAAATGTGTTTGCGTGGCTTTTGAGATGAATTTGTTCATATTCTGCAGGCCTACAGTGTGGACAACAGTAATATACGGTGTGGATATATCCATTGACAGTCCATTGAAGTCTTTGCATTAAGTAATTTGGGGACTGTTTTGCACTGTGACCTTTCTAACTGTTCACCCCACTGCAAGACTGTAACCCAGTAAATAGACTCATTGCTGCAGAACATGTTGCACTTGTTAGGGAGAAAAAAGGAATACCTCTACTTCCAGAGCTTTGGTACTTCTCAAAAACATTATATGGAATCAGAATCGTTTAGGTTGGAAAAGACCTTTAAGATCATCAAGCCCAACTGTTAACCCAGGACTTCCAAGTCCACCACTAGACCACATCCCTAAGCACCACATCCACACATTCTTTGAACACTTCCAGGAATGGCGATTCCACTGCCTCCCTGGGCAGCCTGTTCCAATGCTTGACCATTCTTTCAGTGAAGACGTTTTTTCCGAATACCCAACCTAAACCTCCCCTGACGTAACTTGAGGCCATTTCCTCTTGTGCTGTCACTTGTTATCTGGGAGAAGAGACTGACCTCCATCTGCCTACAGCCTCCTTCCAGGCAGTTGTAGAGAGCAATAAGGTCCCCCTTGAGCCACCTCTTCTCCAGGCTAAACACTCCCAGATCCCTCAGCCTCTCCTTACAAGACTTGTGCTCCAGACCCTTCACCAGCTTTGTTGCCCGTCTTAGGACGTGCTCCAGCACCTCAACGTACCTCCCGTAGTGAGGGACCCAAAACTGAACACAGGATTCAAGGTGCAGCCTCACCAGTGCTGAGTACAGGGGCACAATCACTTCCCTGCTCCTGCTGGCTACGCTATTTTGGATGCAAGCCAGGATGCTACTGGCTTTCTCGGCCACCTGGGCACACTGCTGGCTCATGTTCAGCTGGCCATCAACTGGCACCCCCAGGTCCTTTCCCACCAGGCAGCTTTCCAGACACTCCTCCCAAAGCCTGTAGCATTCCACGGGGTTGCAGTGACCCAAGTGCAGGACCTGGCACTGAACCAACACAGAATCACAGAATGACCAGGGTTGGAAAGGATCTCTGGAGTTCATCTAGTCCAACCCCCTACAAAAGCAGGTTGACCTAGAGCAGGTTGCACTGAGTCACATCCAGGCATCTTTTGAACGTCTCCAGAGAAGGAGACCCCCCAGCCTTTCTGGGCAACCTGTCCCAGTGCTCTGCCACCCTCATGGTAAAGTAGTTCTTTCTCATACTCAGATGGAGCTTCCTGTATTGCTGTCTGTGCCCAGGCCCCTCGTCCTGTCGCTGGGCACCACCGAAAGAGCCTGGCCCCGTCCTCCTGCCGCTGGCCCTGAAGATGTCTGCAGCCATCGATCAGAGCCCTCTCAGCCCTCCCTTCCCCAGGCTGAGCAGCCGCGGGTGTCCCAGCCTGCCCTCCCCCGGGAGGTGCCCAGGCCCCTCACCCCCTGCGCAGCCCCCGCCGGGCCCTCCCCAGCAGCTCCCTGTCTCTGGAACTGGGGAGCCCAGCGCTGGGCACAGCACTCCCGGGGCGGCCTCCCCAGGGCCGAGCCGAGGGGCAGGATCCCCTCCCTGCGCCTGCTGGCCACGCTCCTCCTCACGCCCCCCAGGGCGCCACCGGCCTCCTGGGCCACCGGGGCTGGCTGCCGGCCCAGGGGCAGCTGCTGTGCCCCGGCACTGCCCGGCCCTTCCCCGCAGAGCTGCCTCCCCGCAGGCAGCCCCCAGCCCCTGCTGGTGCGTGGGGCTGTGCCCCCCCCGGGGCAGGGCCTGGCACCGGCCTCTGCTGGGCTCCATCAGGTCCCTCCTGCCCAGCTCTCCAGCCTGCCCAGCTCTCGCTGGATGGCAGCGCAGCCTCTGGGGCATCAGCCGCTCCTCCCGCCTTTGTACCAGCCACCAGCCTGCTGAGGGGACGCTCTGTGCCTTCGCCCAGGTCACCGGTGAATCAGCTGAACGGGACTGGGCCCAGCGCTGAGCCCTGGGCAGCACCGCTGGCCACAGGCCTCCAGCTGGGCTCTGCGCTGCTGGTCGCAGCCCTCTGAGCTCCGCCATTCAGCCAGTTCTCAGTCCACCTCACTGTCCACTCATCTAACCCACACCTGCTGGGCTTACCTATGAGGATGTTATAGGAGACTGTCAAAAGCCTTGCTGAGGTCAAGGTAGACAACATCCACCATTCTCCCCTCATCTACCCAGACAGTCACTCCATCATAGCAGGCTATCAGGTTGGTTGGCCATGATTTCTCCTTGGTGAATCCTTGTTGATTGTCCCGATAACGTTCTTTTCCTCCACATGCTTCAAGACGACCTCCAGGATGAGCGGTTTCATCACTTTTCCAGGAATAGAGGTGATGTTGACTGACCTGTAGTTTCCTGGATCCTCCTTCTTGTCCTTTTTGATGATGGAGAGTGGCTTGGCAACACCATCTGCCAGCTCCCTCATTGGGAGTGCATCCCATTGGGGCCCATGGATTTCTGGATGTCAGGTTTCTTTAAGTGATCTCTAATGATCCTTCTTGACCAAGGGAAAGTCTTCCTTTCTTGCCTCCAGGGTGTGGGAAACTGGAGGCTGGCCTTGGCACTGAAGTCTGAAGCAAAGAAGGCATTCAGCAATTCTGCCTTCTCTGTGTCTTTCATCACCAGGGCACCCACTTCATTCAGCAGCAGGCCCATGTTTTCCCTAGTCATTCTTTTCCTGCTGATATACTTGAAGAAGCTCTTGTCCTTGACCTCCTCCACCAGACTTAATTCCAAACAGACCTTAGCCTTCCTTGTCGCCTCCATGCATGTTCTGACCACATCCCTATATTCCTCCCAAGTCGCCTGTTCCTTTTTCCACACCCTGTAAACTTCCTTCATCTGTTTGAGGTTTTCCAGAAGCTCCTTGCTCATCCTTGTATGCTTTCTGCCCATTTTGCTCAATTTCCTAATCATCTGGAGTTTTGAGGAAGTGATGCTGGAGTATTAGCCAGCTCTCTTGGATCCTACTACCTTCTAGAGCTCTAACCCATGGGACTCCTCCAAGAACGTCCTTGAAGAGACCAAAGTTAGCTCTCCTGAAGTCCAAGGTTTCAATCCTACTTGTTGCCCTGCTTTCTCCATGTAGGATTCTGAACTCCACCATCTTGTGGTCACTGCAGCCAAGACTGCCTCCAACCTCCACATCCCCAAACAGCCCTTCTTTGTGAAGACAAGGTCTAAGAGCACGCCACTTCCTTGTTGAACTCCATACAATTGGCATCACAGGTCCAGCCTGTCCAGACCCTTCTGCAGAGCCTTCCTGGCCTCCAGCAGATCAACACTCAACCCCCAGCCAGGGGTTACCTGCAAACTTACTGAGGGTGCACTCAATGCCCTCATCCAGATCATCAATAAAGACATTAAACAGGACTGGCCCCAACACTGAGCCCTGGGGAACGCCATGTGTGACCGGCCACCAGCTGGATGTAACTCCATTCACCAACACTCTTTGGGCTCAGCCAACCAGCCAGCTTTTAACCCAGCGTAGAGTGCACCCGTCCAAGCCATGAGCAGCCAGTTTCTCCAGGAGAATGCTGTGGGAGATGGTGTCAAAGGCTTTGCTAAGGCCCAGGTAGACACCATCCACAGCCTTTCCCTCCTCCACTAGGCAGGTTGTCTTGTTGTAGGAGACCAGGTTAGTGAAGCAGGACCTGCCTCTCATAACCCCGTGCTGGCTGGGCCTGATCCCCGGTTGCCCTGCACGTGCCGCGTGATGGTGCTCAGGATGATCTGCTCCGTAACCTTCCCCGGCACCGAGGTCAGGCTGACAGGCCTGCAGTTCCCCGGATCCTCCTTCCCGCCCTCCCTGTAGATGGGCATCGCACCGGCTGACCTCCAGCCTGCTGGGGCCTCCCTGGTTTGGCGGGCCTGTTGGTAAATGATGGAGAGCGGCTCAGCGAGCTCCTGCGCCAGCTCCCTCAGTGCCCTCGGGTGGATCCCAGCCGGCCCCACAGACTTGTGCGTGTCTAAGCTGAGCAGCAGTCACTGGCCGTGTCCTCCTGGGCTGTGGGGACTTTGTTCTGCTCCTCGTCCCTCTCTTCCAGCTCGGGGGGCTGAGTGCCCTGAGGGAGCTGGTCTTACTGTTGAAGCTGGAGGCAAAGGAGGCATCGAGTACCTCAGCCTTTCCCTCACCCTTTGTGTCAGTGTTCCCTGCCGCACCCAGTAAAGGGCGCAGATTCTCCCTGGCCCTCCTCTTGTTTCTAAGATACTTGTAAAACCAGGTTGTGTTATCTTTTACAGCAGTGCCCAGCCTGAGTTCTAGCTGGGCTGTCACCTCTAATCTTTGCCCTGCATAACCTTCTGACATCCTGATAGTCCTCATGAGTACTCAAGCATATGCAACAAAAGAGACTGTTAAGTTAAATTGGTACATCTTCTTTGATAGCAACATAAATTTAGAGAAGTGAGAAAACGTGGCCCAGCCCAGAATACAAATTTAAATCCAGTTTTCCTGTTTAAAATACAAGTTGCATATTAACAGATGTTATCAATTCTGATTTACTAATTTCCTGTATTTTTTCTATGCAGGTTCTTCTAGAGTCATCATTTGAAATCATCTGACCACATAATGCTTCTAATAGCTATTTGGTTTATTTATCCCAAACCACGGTAGCTCACAAATTGCTCATCACTAACCAGAAGGCTTGAAGGGGAACTTCATTTGTCAGTATTGCAGGTTATCCGTGAAGTTGCTGCCAATCTTTTTGGGCATCAATATGATAGCAGATCATCCGTTCCCATGTTTTCAGTGTTTTCCCTTTCCTACATGCAAGGCAATTTGTCATTTATCAGTTTCCTTTCAAACTTACATGCCTCTCCCCTTATCAAAAGACAGCATTCAGCTACAAATGCTCCTAAGCCACTTAATTTTGAAAAAGCTGGCTGACCTGGCTCTCAAGGTATCACAATTCTCTCAGAACTTTGGAAATCTTCCTTTTAACCAGGATTACTGGTTTTGTGCCTCTTCTCTCCAAATACCTCATCATGCTGAATCTCCTTTTAAAACTACTTCAGCCTTTTATTCCCCTCCCTCCATACACACACGCATACATATTGTATATTTATATAGAGAGAATATACATAATGTATATTATACATATGTGTGTATATACATGTATCATATATTTATACATATGTAGGTTTATTGGGGCTTATCTGATGTATCTTTCCTGTAATGCCTTCAGCCATTTTCTCCCTGCGGTTTCACCCATATTTTGGTTTACTATTTAAGGACACATACTAATCTTGTGTTGTGGACAAATGAAATCAGACCACCTTCAAAAATAAAGCACCTGTTTGCATTATATAACATCTATAAAAGGATGGGTTACACAGAATTGTAAGATCCAATAATTTATAAAAAGATTTATAATTTGGAATAATATTTATGGTTTTCATATTCTCTGCAAATACAAATGCAAGACATGAATCGTGCTCTTTAACATATTTCCCTGGGTTTTCTGAGACTAGATCAGATGGAAAATTTCATCAGAATCCTTGAAATCACGCAAACAACAAACATGAGCATCTGCATTTTAAGTATTAACTGCTAAAAAACCATAAAAACCTCAGCACTGGCAGATTCACTCTGACTCCTCTGCCAAAGGGTGGGCTTCATATTCTTTGCCCTGAAAGCATTCCACACGAGAGATGAATGTGAAATTTAGCTTTCATAGCTGAGACGCATATCCCGGAAAGCCTTACCGTCGTTAAATTTAATCCTGATAAAGAACATGATAATTTCCATGCTACATTATTTATATATGAATTAAAGAGAACATTCAGTAGCCCAAAATGCAAATAATTATATCCACTCTTCAAAACAGATATCTTTGAATCCTATTAATGTTAGTTCAGCATCTGCAGAAATGACGTTACCTACAAACACACAGGCAAACTCTGCATCTTGATGGGTTAGTTCATCCTTTAATGGCCTCTTGCTCTGTGACTGATCTTTAACGTTGGCCACACAGGCATTTAGAAAAAAAACCAGGCTATTCTTTACTAAATAATCCCATTTAATCTCAAAATCTAAAATCTGTATGTTAAAGGCATGGCTAACTTTCTACTTTTAGTAGACTACTCTAAAGTTTGCAGCAATGTCTATGCTGGGCAATAAAGAACAAGAGCAAGGATTCCTCTGTTTGATTTCTGCCAGGCTGCTAAATCTGGAAATGGTATTCACACAGTGCTGTGCCCAGAGCTCTGCCTCTGAAAAAAATGCCTGGGATGACAAAGAGACAAGCAAATGGTCTGTACAGTGCCCCTGAGAAAGATCAAGACTTTAGAAGAAACCACAAAAGTACGCAGATAAAATCTGAGCAGTGCACGTAAGGTAAGAAGTGGAAAACAATTTATACCTTGGCAGAGTTGCAACTTCAGTTTCTCCCTTTCCTGCCCCCTTCTACCACATATCAAGACTTTTGTGTGTATGATGTGGTCACATTAAATCTGTACAAGCCCTTTAAAGAAAAGAAAATAGGCCTAAGGGCTGAGGATTTTATAAGCAGCCTCAAATTCCAGCCTCTAAAATCCCCAGGGCCACTTTGAAAATCTCAACCTAAATGTTTAGCTGACTTACTATCTGCTTTCCTTTCAAACTGCAAATCCCAGTTGTTCTCAGAATTTCCTAATGCATAACACGCTTATCCATGAAACATAAGCTGTGGTTATGATGAAACCTTTGCCCTGCATTCTCTCCATAGATACAAACTGTCTGTCAATTGCCTATAGCGTGGCTACCATTGAGATCACATTGCATTTAGGAACCTCATACTTCAGGATTTAGGAGGCTTCAGAAACCAGCTTTTTAAAGCATTTTTTCCGCAAACTCTAATGTAAAAAGCATTGTTGGTCCATTTCAAGTTTATAATATGATGAAAAAGAATGTGAGGTGGTTAAAAATACCAAGCGACGTGGAACGGAAGCAGGCATTCTAGATAAAAGTACTTAAGATTAATTTAACATGCACAGGATTTCCCAATTAAAACTTTCACATTACCACTGCATTTTAAACAGTTAATCTCCTAACGAGACAGCCCCAGCAATGAGAAGTGAATTGCAGGACTGCACATGGCCCTGAGGCCTGCATCTGGAGCAGGCTGTGCTTTGTAAATGCGGGATTTACGCCGCCGCCTCAGGCCCGGCAAAGAAAGAGTCGCACTGCCACCTACTGTCGCGACGCCTTTTCCCATCAGGAGATGCCACCGAAAGTCAGAAATCCTTCCTGCTCCTGCATAAAAATACTGAACGCTGTTGACCAAAGCGCACACACACACACAAACGAAAAAAAACCACCACAAAAACCAACCAAACAAAAACAAAATTATGTCGGTTAATTCTTCATGCATACACGTTTTAGATTATGTTTTGGGGTTGTTTCTTTTTACCCTGGTAGCTGGAAAGGCCGGTTGTTTCTTTCTCTGCTTCTTTTCCTCATAACGTAATAAAAGCAAAAGAATGCTGTGCTGAACGATGTGGGAAAGCCTATGCAAAAGTCTTTTTTTTCCTCTTTCTTTTATTCCCAGATCTCCACTATGCTACCTTTGAATCCTGGCTGACCCGCAGCCAGCTCAGCTAATGATACTCGTCCAAGAGTCGTGTTGCAGTTGACTTCTTCCCTTCCCTTAGGGGCCAAAGGCATTACTTCTGTGATGTGCCTGATCTCCAAGAGTCTGGATGTGAAGAAGTCTTGCATAGCAGCTCAGCACACAGCTGTGGAGCTTACCTGAAAACAAAGTTTTACTGCAGTTTCCTCTCAGGGTCTTTTTTGACAGCTAAATTTGCAAATCTATTATCATATCGAGAACAGCTACTCCCTTTCCTTTTAGACAAACTCACTACCAATTGCTCATGAAATAAGTTTTCATAAGTAGCAGAAAACAAAGTGAATTAATATTTCAGAAGCAAAGAAAGAAACATACCTAATAATGAAATAGGGAAGACAGAACATCAGAATAAATTAATGTCAGCTATGGTCTTTGCTAAATTCTAGCCAACTTGAACAACCGTGTAGCCAGGATTTAAGATACCATAGCTGATAACTGGGTCTTTTTCCTGCTCTTTGCCTTGATTGTACACGCAGATGGCATTATAGATCTATAGGTGAGAGAATCCCCATCCTCACGTTTATAGTCGTTTGGTAACATTAAAGCACAGACCAATCCAAGCCGCTGCCCGGAAAATCAGAGTTACATATCAGCCGCAAGCACCCTGGGGGGGGCAGGGGGGAAATATCTCCAACTGAGTGTTTGTCAGAGGTGTCTCAGAAGACTGAGGTTGTGAGCGCATACTTAAAGAAATGTATGCCCTTCCTACATCACCATCAAAATAATTCTGAAACAAGCAAGACAGCTTAATTGCATTTTGTAAAGACTTTCTAAAGATACTTTTTTTTCAGTTTGTAATAGACAGAAGCTCCTGTCATGCAACTACAGAAGTGGTGAGATTCGCTTGTTTAATAACTGGGGGGAAATATTCCAGACATCCTGACGCTCTCTCTCTTTCCTCCTCTGCCTTCAGGCCTAGCAGTACTCCACATTTCAAGTACAATACAAGACAGCTACAAAATTTGTGTGTCTCTATTCTGTGTCTTTTTAGATACAAAATATGGTCATGGCAGAAAGGGTTTATGTGTTCGGACCCTAGAAAAGCGCTGTTTCTTTTCCAAAGGATAAATATAGTACAATAATCCTTGAAAAAACATAAATTTCCATACATTTGCACATGAAAAGTCTCCTTTCACTTTTCATTTATCAAGAGAATAGTTCTGAAGAATTAATTCTGTTAGAAATTCTATTCTATCTGTTGCCCTAAAATTAAAATCTTGTATTTATCTCTTCATCGTGTGACGTACTGTAGGGCTTTTACTGCAAATAAATTCAGAATTTTTGTCTCCATTACAGAACAGTGGCAACAGAGGTAATAAAAAACAAACAATTTTTTTGTTCTGTCTTTACAGAAATGCTGCCTTTTCTTCCCACTGGAAATTCTTAAAACATTCCTTCCAGCAACAAACCCACGTGATAACTTTTATGCAGCATATTATGTAGAATTAACAAAAGGAAGCTGTACTTTACCTATTCCTTATATCCACTGTGTTTAAATTCATCTAATGGAGCTGTTTCAATCAGGAAGAGTAGATTTTTAAGCCATTTCTACAAAAGCCCTTCAGGCAGCAAAATGAGTCTAATTAATTATATGTTTCCATCTTGTCTTTACACAAAATCATCTGACAAGACAAACACATAGAAAGAGAAGACCAGAAACAAATTTCAGAAAGATTAATCTGCCCCTCTGCGCTTTCTATAGCTGCTGTGTTGGGTTTTGTCCTTAGCTGGCCATACCATCACCATACTTGGCCAAAGTCAGTTGTGAGTTTTCTCTGTGTTAGCCAAAGCTTTGTCCAGGGAACACACCTGAGCAGAAGTGCAAAAGCTTGATGTTCTATAACACAACAAGTATTTAAGTAAGTCCTTAATCCAAAAGCGTTTTGGATTGCTGCTGTGAACAAAAACTATTTAGTTTCTTTCTGTACTTAAGTTTCATAGCACTGTTTCTTTTTCACTGCTCTTTTCTATTTCCTCTCCCCCAGACGGACTCTCTTGGTACCCCTTCTGTTTACACAAAAATCATCCTGCAGTTTTTTAGCTGAACCTTCAAGCCTACAATGTTCAGCTGTGCCCATGGTAGGAAAAACAGGTTGTCCCTTTCCAACAGAAACTACAGTGAATGTGAGAATCAGGGGAGGGCTGATAAAAGATCTATGCGGAAATCACAAAGAGTGTTTTAACAAATGAACAATTTTTAACAAAAACAATACATGTTCCTTTTTGTTATTGTTTGTGAAGGACCTGTCCTGCAATGCATTCTGGTTTGCACGTTACCATTTCTAGTACTGGAAAAGCAAAGACAAAGGCCAGAACCCCAGGTGCTGTTAATGTTGTGGCTTGATGGCACTTAACAGCACTGTTTTAATAGCAAGCAAGGATGAGCAAAATCCTGATGTACTGCAGTGCAAAACCAGGACTTCTATTGTTTGCAGTAAACTTAAGAATTCACTTAATGAGCAAGCTTCATTTACATACAGCAGATACATTGTTATACAGGCTAACAGAATAAAACTCTGACTCTCAAGTAGAGATGCAACATTTCAGAGCCCCAGTGCCACTTTCTGACAGAGACTGAGCGAATTACTGCCCAGCTCCCTGCTGATGAATGACAGGATGCCCAAATGACAACATGGAAACTTAACTGAGCAAAATAAAGACACAACCGTCCAAATGACAATGGTTAAGGACTTAGAAACATCCAGGCTAATAAGAATGCCATGTTACAAGGATCGAGCTGCAATTCTTCCCAGTGTTGGTTCACTATTAATAACCTCATGCCTGCTACAATAGTGAACACCGTTGTCAACTGTTATGACTGAATAAGCTGGCTAAACAGCAAAGCTCTTTCATGTCTTTCTTTGACCACAAACTGTATTATTGGTACTCTAAGACAAAAGCTGGAGAAACATCTGCAAGATGTGCATACACAGTTACATCTCTGCTAAATAAGAATTTGAAGTTCTCTTTTATAACTACCTAGTGGCAAACCCAGGTCATTTTAAGGCATATCTCCCTGAAGAAGAGCATTGACAGCAAAAGTATGGAAAGAAATCAAAATTGTTCCCCTATTGTACAGCATTTCCCAGTTTACTTGGAGATTCAGCTTGGTGTAAGACAGGTAGGCTTTTACAGATCCTACAGTTCTGCCCCACCTCGAAGGCATCTCACCTCCAGCTTGGTCCTGTGGATACAAGGAGGATCGCAGCAGGATTTCTTATTCAGGAGCTGATATCTGCTGAGCATTTTTTTTTAAATGTTTCCTGGTTATTTAGGTTTCAGCTGATTGAATAAATCAGATAGATAGCCTAATGTGTTAGAAACTAGTGGTAGATTTAGTACAGAACACTGTCCCTCGTTTTCTACCAGATGTTCTTTATATTTTGCACATTCATATTCTTGATAAGG
This sequence comes from Falco rusticolus, assembly GCF_015220075.1. NCBI lineage: Eukaryota > Metazoa > Chordata > Aves > Falconiformes > Falconidae > Falco > Falco rusticolus. Next base: position 118,916,535 of record NC_051187.1, read on the forward strand.
ATCCTCAAGGAAAAAAAAAAAAAAAACAGAGAAAAAAGATTATGCTTTCAACTTTAATTATCAGTTTAAAAATGCAGTTCTGTGTCTTAAATGCTTTACGAACAGGCTTCTTTGGTTTCTGATCTCTGTGATAGTTAGGAAAAATAAAAACATTCAGGAGCTGGAACATATTACTGATATACAATCTGTCTTCAAAAGAAAGGACACAGCTCAGTCCTAGACATAAAAATAATTTTGCTAAATTAGTCTTTAAGTAAAGATAGCAAAGCTTAAACCATCACAGTTTAAGGACACTTCCCCCCTTCCCCCGCCCAGTACTAGGCACTAAGGACACTTCCCCCCTTCCCCCGCCCAGTACTAGGCACAGCAAGTTGCAAAGGTACCAATGAAGCACTCTTGATGTTAAAGAGATGATGATCAGTAAAATGCTCTTCATGTTTTCCAGATCCTGGCAATAATAGTGCAAAGCAATATGCTGTACATACTAACATTATCTTTGTGAATACCTAACAAGTGTAGACCATACCTGAAATGAAGGTACTCTGCTCCAGAGTTCTTCCAATCACTAAGAAAGCAGAAGTTGAGACAGAGAAACAAAAAATCAAACTGAAACCCTGCAGCTTGAAGACATAGGGTACTGTTGAGCTGAGTACTACCTTTGATGTGAGGCAAAGTTAGACTGGTACTACTTATCCACATACAATGATTTTATATATACTGATTATGCCTTCAAAGTATTTGTGGCTGGTTTTCAACAGTGGTTCTTAGTCATCTATGAAGCACTGCTACGAATGTAAGTGACCCTCAGAGATCCACCTAATCCTCAACTACATGAAGGAACATTAGATTTGAGTTTTATAAATCCTCATTATTGTACATGGTAAGCAGCCAGACTTTGTTTTAAGATTTACAACTATATTTATGTGTAAGAAAGTTTATTTGCCTCTTACTTGGGTAAGCATCAGTGAAGGGTGTGCTGTTAGACACAGAACGTTCATTTGTTTCTGACTGTGTTAAATAATTTCAGATCTGATAGCAAGCAAGCCACTTCATTTCGGAGTTGCTTTCTTCCACAGCTCTATGAAGCTGCATGCAACAACAGGGCTGGCATTCTGTTAAGGCTTTGCAGTTGATGGCACAGGACTCCACAGCTATGGCAGACTGATTTACCAAGCATTTTCTCCATGAAGGGAAGCTATGGCTCTGTTTACTTGCCAGCTGAATTAAGTTCCTGGCTGATGTTTCAGTCAAGCGAAGAGGAATTTTAAGAATGATGCAAACTGAAAGAGCTCTCAGGCTACCAGAAAAAATACTGCAAACAAAAACAAACAAATAAAACAAACAAAAAAAAAAAAAAAAACAAACAAAAAACAAACAAACAAAAAACCCTACAGTGTTTAAACAAGAACAGGAAGGGAATTGTAATCTCTTAAGAGATCTTTCTCACCCTCTAACACAAACCCGACTATTTCAGAACCCACAATCCAATGAGGTTAAATAAGGTGGGAGCCCTCCTGCTCATGCCTGAGAAACACGCATGTTAAGATTATTCCTCGTTAATGAACCAGCCTAGGGTGACCTGTCTTTCATCTTGAATTCGTTAATACAAGACCCTCTACCCTAGAAACCTTCTGTGGGGTACAAGGCATGAGTAATTTTTGGAAAAGAGATGAACCATGACCAGGACTAGCAGAGTACCTGAGACTGTAGGCTAAGTCCTTTACATCTCGTTCCTCCACCTTAAAAATGTTCTATTATTCTTGAAGGAAGAAGGAGAATGTCAAGAAAGCTTACCAGAATTTCCTCTAGACAGATCAGTCACTTTCTTTGATCTTATGGACAGAAAGACCACAGATATTCTCTGCTGTGCCATATCTATGAATAAAGATTAAAGGTGCCAAGCCTTATTTGCAGATTACTCAAAGCACATGCTTTGCAAGAGTTCCAAGTGTTTTGTTCTGGCTCTAATACACAATAGGAAATTAAAGCAGAAATATCCAGCAAAAATAAGACAGTATTAAGAAATGTACTGTCACTTACAAGACAAAAACCTTGAAACATGTACCTGTCATTTTACACTTGACAATGGCAAACCGAGAGCTCAAGGTGAGGTGAAAAGCCTGATATTGATAAAAATATCTTCCCTTCAGCGCATTAAAATGCTCCTCAAGTTTTAGTGAGCTAAACGAAATTGAGAAAATGGTATGTTATTTCAATAGCACCACTGTTCTGAGAAGCTGCGGCAGAGGGCAGAGTGCACCTAAAGGCTCTTCGCGCCAGAGGGCACAGCAGCAGCCAGAAGAATCCAGTGGTACTGGGGCAGAAAGGAACAATATCTGTTGAAGAACACGATCTGCCTCTAGAGACCCTTGTACAAACGAAGCTTCTTGGCCTGCTGGCTGGAAGCCCTGAAACAGGCACCCTGGCTAGCCAGGGTACTACGTACCCCCCTGATGGGTGAATCCCCACCCGCAGCCCATGAAGGACCTCAGCCAAGCACCCTACCTTGGCCCTCACACCTCACCTCCTTAATTCAACCCACGGCTTTCAGAATCTTTACACACACAAGATTTCTTTCAGTGTCTGCTTTCTGTTCACAGGTTATAATTATTTTCATAGGTGTCTGTGTATGTCCAGGTTAGCAGTTTCTACAAGCAAGAAAACATATTCCGTGCTGGAAGAGCAATGGGAGTGTTTGTCCTCCAGCAAGACAAATAGCTAGGCTCTACTCTAAATAATCCAGGTGTCCATCACTATTATATAAGCACAGTTTCTAAGTAATTGTATAGAAAAAACTGTTAAGCATAATCAAATACAATTTTAATCCCATCAGATCCTCATATAATTCTCTTTAGGATTAGTTTTAGATTTTAAAAAAACATTACAGTAAGCCCAGTTAGTGAAAAGGCATTAATTAGCTCCATTTGTTCATTTTATGAAGCTCTACAATGCAGCATTTTGCAAAAATGAGATACAATGAAGGAGGCTGAAATGCACTAATTGATACATTAAAGATATTCCTGTTGCTACCAACACACTTTTAACCAAAATTCACTCCAATCCTAAACCAGAAGTAGCTATCAGGAAAGAAATTTCAGTGACTCTCTACCAAACTCCTCATTTATATTTCTGTTATTTTCCTCCTTCCTTCCCTCACGCTTATTTATTTACTTTCCAAAATCATGGAAGCAGAAGTATCTTATGACAGTCAAATTTAAGAAATTAACAAATTAAAAGAAAATCTGTCCCAAATCTGAAAGTTCAGAAAGTTCAGTAAGAATTTGGACTTCTGAATCCTATGATAAGCATGATGTTATCTTTATAAATATTACAGGAGGATTAATGCGGTTATTTCTGTATCATATACAGGAATGGGCACTATAGTTCTGAAGTCTGCCGGAGGCGGTCTTTGCACCAGCAGGATTTGCCAACATCAGTATATCAACAAACACTCCTAACAGAGATACAGTATTTTCTACCAAACTAGCTACTTTGCTGGTATAGCTTAGAAAAAGTACCTAATTTTTATGGGCACAGACAAGTCAGGTGGCAGAGGGTGAAATGTGACCTCTTTGTAGCAGTGTGCAAGAAAAAAGCCAGTCGCGCATAGACAGTTGCACTGTGTAACTGCACCAGCAAAGTGGCCCTTGCAGGTGTAACCTTTGTTGACTCTACAGAACACAGGGATCTTCACAGAACTGGTCTGAGCTATGTTGACTACAGAACGTAGGGAATTAGAGGAGACTGGAATCAATCTGTGTTCAGGATACGGTAGGAACATACAGGCTCTTAGTGGGAAGTAGCTGACAAACTGAATTGATACCTTGTCCCATTGTATTATATTCAGGATAAATTGTTCTCGTACCCCAGTCTTAAGTCTTCTTTTGGAAGGGACAAAATCTTTCCTCACAATGCTGTGTGCACATAGCAACACGAGAAAAAGAAAACTGTAATGCTCTGCATCGAACATAATTAACGCACATTTAATATGGAAGTTATTATGTAGTGACAATCAATTATTAAAACCACACATTAATTTATGTCTCTTTCCGCATGCTAATTAAGTAACATCTTTTCAGAATTTGTGTTTCTATTAATGCCTCTCAGTTTGAAAATCAGAACCATTCTTGCAAACATGTTAACCTCTGCAACAGTTTTCAGATGGCCATCTCCTGAGAGGTACGAGATGAGTGACGCTAATGCATGGTGCTTTTCTGTTGTCTCCTGTCTTAACTTATTCACTTGCATGCATTTATGTGTCCTGAATCATCACGTAGCGACATCAGAATTAGGGAGGACTAAGTTTCCACTGAATATAGGTTCCCATTAATCAGTTTCTTTTTTATATGATTTGTGTTATTTTTGCAAAAGACCCTAAAATAACATAGCCTTATTAGTTTTTATAGATTTGAGAAAAAAATATAGAAACACTCTTATTTTCATGTTCCTTGTGGCAATATTTGAGGTGTACATAGAAACCATTTCTTAATATAGGATTACAAATTTAACCATATTAGCACCACTAAGCATTAGCAAAAGCATTTACAAGTATACATTCAGTTACAGATGCATCATGATGCATTTGTGACTTATTTCAGTCACTTTCCATAAACACTGAAATGAACACATTTATCTTCACACAAATATGCATTAAAAAAACCAAAAAGTGATATGAATAATGGCATGGCCATGCAGCTGCATAAGTCCTCATGTTAGATGTGTTTGTGTATATTTTGAAAGCTTTTTGTGGGGTTATGGTTCATCTGAGCATAGTAGAGAAAAAAAACAGCATGTAACTTGCTGTTCTATGTATTATTAAAGTTCAGACAGCCCAAAGAGAATTATGTTGTTTTAGAGCCAATAGAACATAAATGAATAGATTGAAAGTGGTAGTGGAGAGGTACTGTATTTCTCAAATTCAGTTGTAGTGGAGACATTAGATAGGCAAACTATGATTTGCAAAGTCAATTTGCACTGTGATCAGGATACTAGGGTGCTACAACTAATAATGTTTTCTAACATTCCTTTCAGTAATATCTGAATTTATTTCATCTATAAGATAAGACTTTTTATGTCATACTATCCACATGTTTTAGATATGACCATTCTATTTAAAATGTCTTAATAAATGTATTTAATAAATTTTATAGAAATCACAGACATGTTTTATCTGTTAGTATTCCTTTAAAATGTCTATACTTCTTATATTTTCAGGTTGATAAATTTAAAATTAATGAGACATGCATTTCCCATCAAAACTATTTAACAACAATTTTATGAGTTGTTTAGATTAATTAATCCTGTTAAACCTTTAATTAATAGGGTAGTAAATGTGTGCTGAATAATGGATGCATTTAATTTAATTCCATTCTGCTCTGTTGTTTTAAACTAATCCAGTATCACCTAACATGAAGCTGACAATATTTTTGTCCAATAATTACTATCAGATGAAAATAAAATAAGATGCAAGCTTAGACCTTCATGCAGCAAAATATGTCAACACACATTTGAATTCAAGCATACAGGTTTTTTCTGTTCAAGTCATTATGGATGCTCACATGATTAAATCTAAGCAGGCCACCGAGTGATATACTGGATCGGGGCCCAAAGATTTAAAGGAAAAATCAGTCCTTTGAAAGCCACCAGGAAATCCAAGTAGGCAATCCAAGGCAATCCAAGTAGGCTTTCACTTACCAAGATTTAAGAGAACAGTCAAAAATGATTAACTGGAATCAATTTGCACATATTGTATGCACCATATTTAGATCACACAAATTACTTCATATTAGCAAATCGATACTTACATTCATTGCAGGCTCTAAAACTGGTTATCCCTTGCATCTCTGCAAAAAACTATAGAACATTTTAAAGCATTAATAATTCATATAAGTATTAAGGTCCTTCTCTAAGCATATAGATTAAAATAGATACTTATAAATATACATTTGATTAATATGAAAACTAAACTAGAAAGCATTCACTAACATGGTTTGCAAACAGCCAAAAAAACCCTGCAGTATTGTATTTGCAGAATCCTATTTCACTGAGCAGTGTGTTGTTTAGTACAAGTCCCCATAGCAATCCAATCCCATTGTAAACAGTGATTACTATAAATAAACTAGCTGAGCAATATTTGTTTATTTGGCAATAACCACCTGATCTACATAAAATATGTTAAAACAAAAAAGCTTGGCTTTTAGGTAAGTATTTGGTTGGAATAAATTGGCAATACCTGACATAAAAATCTGTCCAAACAGGGTGTGTAATATAGTGTCAGGTTGGCTGGAATGAGAATTGGGAAATACAGGTTCTAAACCGGGTGCTGTCAGTGAGAATATGGCCATTAGTAAAAATCCAGGTAGGTCAAACTCATTCTGTTCGCTGGCAGAATCACCCTCAGCTGAAAACTGTGAGATTGTATTACCAGAGAGCTGAGCTAACAAGCCCACTGAGAGCTAAAGCAAATTCCTGCAAGTTCAGGTCCCTGCTTATGTAGTTATTCAGCTTTCAGACCAGACGCCTCTCATATCTCACCTCCTAAGAGAATTGGTTCTCAGTCTTGGGCAAATCACTTCCCTGTCTTTGTTTCCCCTCCCATTTTCCATACCTTACTCACTCAGAGTAAAAGCTCTGCAGAGCAATGCAGGTATGATCTCAGTTGGGACTTCTAGATGCTTCTGTAATATGAACACCAGCAATAAATCAGGAGAGGATAATGGAAGTGTCAGCTGAGTCCTAAGTGTAGCAGCAGAGCTGTAATGTACTGTATTATACCCTACATGTAACACTATTCTTCAAGAAGGTCTTTGCACAGCATGGTTTATTCCACTACAATAATAAATGTATTCATGATGCATCTTCAAGTATTACCCAGCACTAAAAATGAATCACAGTAATGTTACCTTCCCTTCTCTCCAACAAGAAGATAATACTTTTTGGATGTGATGCCATTCTGTATAGTATTTGACAAACTGGAAATACTTTAATGAAGTAATAAGACTGTACCAGGAGCATATAATTCATCTTGAGGTAGTAGTATAGAAAAAGAGAGCTGGAATAAGTGAGGCAATTCAATTTATATCTGTTTAGCTGTGCTTGTTTATATTGTTTTTCCTCACTGTTCTAGATTCCAACAGATACTTCCTTTGCAGCTCCTCCAATTCACCATGATCAATCATTTCCAAGAGGTTCATGAGATGCCACAAGATATGCAGGAAATGTTGGCAAGTGCATGTATCACTAGTAGCACACCGCAAAAAGAAGATAGCAAATGATGTGCAATTTTTAATTCTCCATTAAGGCAATGGTGCTTTTTCAAAATCTGAGATATTGCCAGTGATACACTATCATTTCTCTCACAAACCAGTAAACATGGTCACTAGTAATCCCATAAATGCGATTGTAAAGAGCATAAGCAAATTGTTAGCATTTTCTATTTGTGCTGCTCTTTATTACTGGATGCTTGCTCCGCCCACACTACTCTTCATTTTTTTCAGCAGGTTTGGCTGATATGTTCCATGGTTTTTTTGAACCCATCCGAGTATCGAATGTCTTCCTACATCCTCAATAAATTCTGCAATGTAGCTGTTCCATTGTTATCTACTAACTTAGCAACGTTCAAACGAAACACATTTATCAGTCTCAGTGTCCTCTGTATGAATCAATGCCAACAGACCACTCAGTGAATGACATGTTTTGTGTCTGAATATACCGTAGTTTTGCCAGTATTTTCTATATCTTCCCAAGAAAATTTAGGGCATTCCTTTAGTTCCCACTACTGTACAAAAACATCTTTCTCTCCCCTGCTGCTGATCACATCTATTAGTTCTCCTGATAGTAGACCTTCCTTTTTCTTTTGCTAATAATTTTTGAATCTTAATATATGATTCTTCTGAGCCTGAATCTTTGTCAGCTTTTGATCGTTCTAATTGCCTTATTATCATCTGCTCTCATACAGCGATAAAGACTTTTAATGTTTCATGTGCTAAGAACGAAAGGAAAAAAAAAAACGTGAGCAAAATCTCTCTTTGTTCCTGGAATATTACCACCTCCACAGTTCATAATCATTAGGGTGAAGAATTCATTTTGGCCCTCTGTTATGTCAGAGTTTCATCCTTTCAGTGGCCCCGCTGTCTCTTTGCTATTTTATTCGCTTTAGCAGCAAAATGAATTGATCATTGCTGCTCCTTTTGCCACCTACTATTTCATATGCTACTTTAACATCCCAGAACAATGATTTGTACTCACTTCTTTAATTTTTTTCTGTGAACTGGATGTCTCATGCATTTTTTTTAATATAGCTTCTTGTATCTATGTATAATAAAAATTTATCATCATTACATTTGCCCAGAGCCTGAATTTTATAATCTCAGTTTTAATGTCCTTTTCTTTGTTACAAGAACACACTTTACAAAGCAGAGATTTAAAAACATGACTGAACTGCAGATTTGCCCACCGTTTTGAATTCTGTCCTTTGAGAAGTCAGAAATGGCTCCAAATAATAGTCTCTACCACCCCCCAAGATACACTGCCTTTGAATTTCCAAATTCAGAACGAGCTACAGAAGCTTACACCAAGTATCACCAAAATCCTAACTACAAAACTTTCCAGATCATCTTCCAATGATTTTGTAGCTCAGTTAATTCAAAAGCAAACAAACTTAATCTTACAAAATTAGTTTTATTGGTTTATTTTATTTTATTTTTTTTAGTTAGCCAAAACTGCTCATGAAAACATGCTGGCGTCAACAAATATTTTCTCCAGAAGGACTCCTCAGCTCCACAGTAGAATTGGTGCTCAAAAAATAAAAATAAAAATGCAAAACCAGAAAGAATAGGGACAAAGAAACACTTCTGCTTAGGTATAGTCCAAATCCACCCATCACCAGGAGATTATCCTAACCGTATTTATTTAAGAGAACTAGTCTGCCCATTTTCCAATTAATTTTTTTTTACAATAACTAACTCCAACAGTAAGAGGAAGAACAAGTTCGATAGCAGCACTGGCTTTACAGTACTGCAGCAACAGCGTTAACTGCCTGGCAGGACAACTGGGATCTGGTTATCCTTTTTGTGTGCAGTCTAGGGCATAATTTAGAAGAAAATCGGGATTGTTCTTCCTCACTGTCTGCTGTTGATGTTTTACAAGTCTAAAGAAGGGACAGGACTCCAGGCCTTTCATATCCCAGGATATGAAAGATATTTTCTGCGTATTAGCTTCTGTTACCCCTTTGTCAAGCTCCCATTTTGGATACTGTTCTACTGTATAGAAGTAAATATATCATTTGCACAAGAGAGTCCCGAATGGTGCATGGTCTGGTGGCTATAGCATCCACCTAGAAGACCTATATTCAAGTATCTGTTTCAGAAAAAAGGGCAAGCAGGAATGACTTGAAACCAGGCTGTGATTTACTGGGGAAAGGAAGGGTGGGAGGGGCAAGATTTCCAATACATAATCATACAGGAAATGGAATAGATGTGAATTTTAAAATTCTGTGTTGCATGGGTAAAATATTTTCTAGCTACACTCTAGTTATCGATAGTTAACTATACTAACAACATCTACTTTCAATATAGGGAATCTTCCATCTTTTCTTGTAGAAAAAAAACAATGTACACATTTAAAACTAAAAGATATATTTTTTTGATTTCTACCAGTTGCTCAGTCATATAATTATACTCAGCCTAAAAATTATAGTGCATTTTGAAATTTTGTTTTCATTGTATTCCTTTTTTTTTAGTTCTTCTTGCTTCATCACGTGAAAGAAACAAATTTCTTTACACTTAATTGTCTAGGTGCATATTTGGTACAAAGCTATAACCTGAAGCCCTTGTGTTCAAAACCAGCTGGTTCTATTCACGCTATAAAGTGAATAGGACAAAAGGAAATGGCCTCAAGTTGCACCAGGGGAGGTTTAGGTTGGATACTAAACCTAGGAAAAAAATCCAGAACAATTTCTTCACTGAGAGGGCTGTCAAGCACTGGAACAGGCTGCCCAGGGAAGTGGCTGAGTCACCATCCTGAGGGTATTTTAAAAGACATGTAGATGTGGCCCTTAGGGACATGTTTTAGTGGTGGACTTGGCAGTGGACTGTTGGACTTTATGACATTAAAGGTCTTTTCTAACCTAAACGATTCTATGAAGTCAGTGAAATGCAGAACACTCATTAGAGGGCTGTCCATTACAAAAGTGGAATTTCTACAGGTACTGTCATTTACATTGCAGCAAACTGTGGCTATTTGTTTTCAATTAAGAATAAAGTAATCCTTTACCAATAAGAAATTACCTGAGAGACAGCAGGTAATTATACTAACCAATGCCTCCACCGCTAGCCTCTGAAATGTCATTGCTATATAACTTCATGTGAACCAATATGGTAATTGCTGTTGATCCAATGTGAATGGCCCAGCCATTCTGAAAAAGTAACAAAAAATGTGTAATTCACAAAGCTTGCTTAATCTTTTCATTCCTTTTTCTACCCAGAAAATTTTACAGTTCACAGCCCTGATTCTCAAAAGAGACCTACAACTCGCATCCAAAGAGAAGCCTCAAAACTAAAATTCATGACTCAACAGGACATTTGATATCACAAATCAGGATACAGAATTCCCTCACCTTTGCATCTGTGAGCACATCCCCTTCAGTGACGACTCCCAGATGTCTGGGATTAAACTCTGGGTCAGACAGAAACAGAATGAGTTTCAAGGTGAGAACCAGTGTACAGCACAGCCTTGCGTGGCAGCCACTGACATTTACTTTATGAAACAACTTACTGCACTAAATTACACCCATCGAGAAGGATTTAAAGCAACTACTTACCAAATAAGCCAGGAGCTCTTCAGAAGTATGAATTCCTGTGGACAACCTGAAAGATAGTACAAGTTTTGCGGACAACACTTCAACAATAAAGAAGGAATAAGGAAGTAAATTAGTTCCTCTGGAAAAAAAAAAAAAAAAAGTTGTGAACTATGCAGTCTATTCTCTTTATTGTACATGTGTGTTTCTCTTGGTTACCTAGCGTGTTTGAGAGTCAAACTATCATTTAATGGAGATTTAGGATTGTGTCCGCTTTACGGTCCTGATGTTTGTCTGACCACTAAGAAACTTTTAGGTTGTAGAAGGGTTATTTTTAACAGACCCTGCAAATGATTGATTGTATGACTTGCACACACCAAAACAATTACAGATTAGTAGCAAAAGGGTTAAACATTAGAAAATGTTCAAGTACAGAGGGTATGACAACAAACATTTCCAAATTGCAATGGTGAAAAGAAATTTTTGATGTTAAAAGCTGAGAGAAAGTAAACACGCATGAAAATTGGCAGTTACTTTCAACAAGTCTAAACACAAAAATTGCATTGTTCTCACTAAAACTATTTTGCAGGTCTATTTAATTAAATAGTACAGACCTGTGAGAACACTTTTAAAATGGTCTGCAATATGTTTCTTATGACTTAGCTTAAGTCAGTAAGAAATCTACTTAAGGATATAAGCTTTTTGTAATCGATACAAGCCTTTTGTAAAACAATTTAGGAGTAGCTAAATGAGGGCTTCAGGAATGTGACTAAATTGATTTGTTTAAATGTGAGTTTACTGAAATGGGTGCAGCTTTTGTATGTGGACAAGGTCTAAAGGTGTGACGTATTGTCTTGTCTGCACTGATTCCATGCCTACTTTCAACATTTATCAGATTTTTAATCTTGGTAATCTTATGGCCTCCTGAAAGGGTAAAATGCCAACCTCATTTATACATGCTGTGATCTATCCCTTCCTTAAGAAACTATTACCTGTTGGTAATCTCTCAAACACCTCCAATCATATCTGAAAATAAACTTTACTGATTAAGGTGACAACAGAACTGCTAGTCCCCTTACCCATTAGGATAATAATGAGTAGCATATTGTTCAAAGGATGGATTTCTTCAAGGCTACAAGTAGAAAATAAACACCCTGACTATTACCAGTAAGCCTGCTGACAGCTTTGAATGCCACTAATCATGATGAGGCATTCACTGGAGTGAACCAACAGAGCTGAGATGGGATTGCAGAGCAGAAGCTATTCACTTTTACAAAGAATCACACCTATTGGATTCTGCAGGACGCAGCATGAAAATGATCACGTAAATGGCATTGTTTTAAGATATTGTGGTATAATCAAAATGGTGATGAACTTCAGGTGGTCCAGACAATTTTCTCCCAGAATGCAGCAGTAATAGCAGTAATAGGCTGCTTAATACATCTAATGGCACTTTCTAGTGTTCAGCCCCAGCACACCCACTCCCACCCCCCCCCCAAAAAAAAACCCCAAACAACCCACAAACAAAACAGGGAAGAGTGTGTTATGGCCTAACTACCAATTAATAGAAGACTGATGTTCTTCTGGTGCCAAAGACTATGGATTCTGGCCCACAGACATAGTCTCTAGTTTTTTTTACTGGATTGTTCCCCAGCTGACTGCTTCCCAACGCAAAGGGGAACCGCTCTTTTGTGAAGTCACAAGAGGCAAGGTACCACTCTAAATGTTTAAGAAATTACAACCTCTGCAAAGAAGGCCTAGGTACTACTGCGTTTCTGGCAAGTTCCCTGTTCTTATGAATATGTGGAGGGGTTTAGGATTTACGCTGAAGTAATACAAAATCAGAACAACTTACGTTTAACTTTGTCCCTTTAAAAAGGCAGACTGATCATGAAACTGTGACCTTCAAAATCCCCAGACCTCAAATCTGTGGAACTGTCTCTAACAAACTTTAACCAAAATGAACCAAATGCTACCAAGCACATTTGCTGTAATTAAATGACACTGTCTTGCCATACAAGCAAATATATTGAAAGATTGCTGCTACATTTCCAGGTACACGATTATTATCATCACATTACTCTATGCAACAGCATAGGAATAAACGTTCTTCTAATTAATGCTAGGTTAAGTTCAGAGGATAAATATGAGGATATATTTCTATTAGGGCAGCTGGGGTTTTGTAAGAAAACTAAAATGTTCTTCTCTTACGTCTTTAATAATAGATAGCCATGGAGCCAGTTACACAGCCAGTGGAGGGGAAAAAAGAAGGGAGAGGGGAAGGAAAAAAAAGATAGCAATTAATCCATAGCTATGCCATATATTGTAAATTAACATCACCATATTTTAAGAAATATATTCTAAGAAATAACCATTTATACAGTACTGTAAATGTATGCGGTACATTACAAAAATGTGAAGACTTGTTCTTTTGTCCAGATTGCTTACAAGCTACCAGTTATAAATATTCTAATCAGGCTTTTATACCTCTCCTGTCAGTGTGGTACCAGAGTGCCTTTCTGTTGTGCATTAAGCTACATGACTAGAATTTTTTTGTCTTTCTGTCCCCAGGTGGAAAATGGGTGTATTTAAAAATAATTAATATTTTATTTTTTATCTATGATGTGCATGCACTTTCACTAGCAAATGCAGACAGAACAATATATATCACGTTTTACTGTGTTGAATTTAAAGTACTAGACAAGTGTTGTATTAAAATAAGTATATTTATATGCTGAACTAGTGGAGAACAACAGCTAGAAATGTCTTGAGGAATCTGTTTTATACCCACAGCAGCAAATATTTTTCATTATCCACATTCCAGAGTAACCACTGATGAATGCTTTGGATGGATTTTCAGATATGCTTCGTATTGGCCTAACTTTGCTTCAAATAGAAGTTTTATCACATGGCATAATGGGAGCAGAGTTGGACCACTGCTTCGTGCATCTGCAAACTCCAGGCTCTGAACCCAGTGTGAAAGCGTAAGCACACCGGAGAGCTCAGGAGTCCCTGACTGGCTGCTCAGGGACCTAATTAATCTGCCCCAGTTCCCTTCCAATCTGATGTAGTTCTTTGTTTGCCTCCATATGTAGGAATCACAAAGTTTCTTCCTGCTACAACAACTGTAGTCACCAAAAAAAGTTTACCATTTCTTGTAGACAGTTACAGGTAACTTCACCACAGTAATCCTCACCCCTTTCCAGTTTACAATGAGATACAAAACAGAAAGTTTCAAATACTGAAATATTACACTGAAATTGTCAGTTTTACACAATATAACATTTACATCACCTCCTACACAAGGTTACACCGAAACAACATCTGTGAGTTACCCAAAGAAATTCTACATCTGTATTATATCGTGCTATTTTGTGTATTACACTGAATATTCATACAACTACTTTTCTATTACAATCCCTTGCTGTTCCTTTCATTTCCAAGCCATAACCATCCACAGATTTCAATTCTTAGCCAATTATAGAGTACATTTTTTAATCAGGTTAATAGGAAAATGATGATACATCAAAAAGCTTTTTCTGCTGGGGACAGGACATAAAGGACATTTTCCTAAATTTGCTACTGACTTAAATTTGGAATAAATCTGTGCAACTTTTTTGACATTGCAAAGAAAGCATGGAAATGCATATGCAGTTTTGAAAGATATAAACCACAGATCAGTTGTCAAAAACAATAGGATCTTCCACCAATTCAGTATGCTTCTGGCATTTGCTTGAGAACCAAACTCCCAAGAACAAACTCAGAAGCCAGGGAGACACTCTACTATCACATAGGAAAGAACTTCTACTCAGCTATCCTACCTAGATTTCAATAAATGATAAATACAAAATTTATTTCTGCTTAATTTTTTATGTAGAGATCTCCTTTTTCTCTTAAAGAAAAAAAGAAAAAAGATAAGAAAGTGCTTTATAGCAAAGTATCACAAACCCTGCAGCAGAAAGATGTGAAAAGCTCCATTAACAAGAAAGAGTTTTTAAAAGTGGTCTGAATTATGCAGCAGCCTGACGTTCAGAGTGCATTACTGTACCAGCATACACATTCTTACAGCCCCATCCCCAAAACCCAGTAGTTATGTAAAAATAATATTAAGTCAAAATAATCTCTTGAAGGTAAGTTTGCTAATTTTTGTTTCTATAGTCTAAATGGTATTCCTTCTTCACACACCACAACCTGTTCACAGAATTATATTTTACATTTGTAGTATCAAGAAGTGTGTCGCTGTCATTCAAATAGTTCTATTGTCACAATAGTACGATAAATATTTGCAGAGAACTTCTGAGTTCAGAAAGATTCATGATGCAGATTTTGTTACGGATGTGTATCTTCTCTTCCTCCTAAACCTAAATAGCCGTAAGGTCATCTCCTGCCTCATCTCCTCCCTTACCCCACTGTGCTTCACACCATCTTTCTAAGCATCCCCGTGTCTTCCACTGACAAATAGGTGGCATATGTAGTTAATAGAAAGTTACTTTCATGCTAAATGACTTGCTGTCTTTGACCAGAGTATGTAACAGCTGAGTTGTTCCTGCCTTTCCTTCAAAGCACAGGGAGGACAAACATTTCTCTCTTCTGCTTAGCTTTGGTTTTTCATAAAACTTGCAACTTCAAGATCCTTACCTTCCTTCAAATTTAGATGAAGCTGAAAAACTGGTTCAAAAATACCAGCGAGAGATTAGCAGACAAGCAGTCAGACAGCTTTTACCCCTGCCCTGAAAAAAAGAAGAAAAATCAGAACTGTTCAAAAGTTCACCAGGAAGTAAAGGCAGCAACCGTGTAGCACCTTTCTAGCAGAGGAAAGCAGAAGAATTTCAGTTATTCTTAATGAGTCCAGAATTTTGTCAGAGTAACATGAGTATACTCAGAATTACCTGTTTCAAAGATCAGAGATCACCAAGTTCTGTCATTTTCCCAATACTTAACAAAGCAAATATGTAACAGCAGAGAAATAGGACAGCACACTCTTCAGTGTTAAACTATTGTCTTTTCAAACCAGCTATACTTGTGAGATCTAAATTCTGTTAGGACGCCTACTGTCGATTACAAAGGAATTAAGAAGTGAAAGGGCATATCCAAACACAGTCCTATGTTTTATTCCTAATCTCAGAAATGGATTTAAGTCTAAACACGTCTCGTTTATGTATTCGAGTGAGCCAACCACCATATGAAAAAAAAATCACATACCTGATACCAAGACGAGGTCCAGAGCAACAGCAGGAGTGACATGGTAGTTAAGGGGGCTGACCTAGGATGCAAGGACAGCCAAGCTTAGCTGAGGGGTTCCTGCAGATTTCCCTTATGTGCCTGAAGGGAAGTCACTGTGACACAGGGGCACCAAGATATTTACATATGTAAACTCTGGTCACCCAAAACCACTTGGGAGATAAACAGTACTTGAATAAAAGTACACTCTAAATGCCTTTGTTGATCATATAGTCATACAATACCTCCAGCTGGAAGGAACCCATAAAGATCATTGAGTCCAACTTTTTGCTCCTCACAGGACTATCTAAAACGAAATCAATATGATTAAGATTATCATCCCGACACTCCTTGAACTCTGACAGGGTTGGTGCCATGACCACTCCCCTGGGGAATCTGTTCCAGTGACCAACCATCTTCCCAGTGAAGAACATTTCCATAATGTCCAGTCTGAACTGCCCCTTAAGCAGCTTTATCCCATTTGCTCATGCGTTTTGTGTCTCCCTAAAATGTAGAAAATACTGTTTTCCTGCCATGTAGAGGTTTTGAGCAGAAAAACAGATCAAAAAAATCAACATATGCAAAGCATAATCATCTTTTGGCAAAATCCTCCACTGGTAAGAATAAAAGTAATTAACTCCTCAAGAGTATGTTTTAGGTACAAAGGTACATGTTTCAGGGTACAAAGATCTTCAAGTCATGCTAACATCACTGGGCCTGATCCAAATTCTGATGAAGAAAAAGGACATTTTTAATCGATTTAAAGTAACTTTGAACCCCATCAGTCCTCAGTGTTGGCCAGCTGACAGTGTATACATCTCTGATCCTGCTGCTTTAACAGGGTTGCACAGACCATCTTTGTACTGAACGCAGAGCAGGACCACACCTGCTGAACCAAAGCCAGCCCCAGACAGCCTTAGTGTGAGCTGCAGGGCCTTTCCCACTGAAGGCTTAGGACCAATGCTCTGCAAGTCTGTGCTCATCACCCCTGCCCATCACTAGCTCATCTACTCACCGAACTGCCTGTAAAGTATTATAAATCATCTTATATTTGACAGCTTACTGTCAAAGACTGCTATAGAAAAAAGAACTCTTACAGAATCTGTAGTATATATTATTTTAAAGATACATATAAAACAGTATAAAAATAAAATAACCCAATGTTGTTTAATTATCTTCATAATCTACTTAGGTACCATTTTCTTTCATATTTTGACCATACTAAAAAGAAAAGACAAATCTGTACAACGTCAGTAAATTAAACTGTTATTTGGTTAAAGATATGTTATCATTCCAAACTTACATCACATCTGATGGCAAATTAAGATGATATTCTGGAAACTAAATGTTCATACATATGTATGAAGACAATACATCTGACTGTACTTCAGAGAAAATATTTAATACGGGATTTTCAATTTTTATTTGTATTCGCTAATCCATTAAATCCAAGACAATAAAAGTAGCAACGGGTAAAAATAAAAAAAATAAATAAATTCTTCAAAAGCTACAAGACTTCTTGGGTAACGAGTTTGGTGACCAAGTAACTACAATACTCAAAATACTGTTCCTATTTTGCCAATATGGTCTTAATATGAGTACAAAGATCCATAAGAAATTAAAACATCCACATTAATAAGGAGTATCACAGACTCTTATTCAATAAACAGTTCCTATTACAATTTTAAACACAGTAGATTATTTAAAGAATATTTGGACCAAAATACTTCTGTTTTAAAAGATAAAGCAGATTTTTCAACCTCAGTTCAATTCATTAGTGTATTTTTTGAATTAGACTCCAAAAACTACAATCATTAAAACCATATGTAGAGCAGAAATGTCTCATTTTTTATGTTATATTACTTCTTCAGCATTATTATAAGCTCAGCCTGCCTGATGTGAGTCTAATTTTCTACTCAATCTTAGGCTGAGTCCCACTGGGAAAGTGAGATATTGTGATTATTAAGAAAAACAAAGAAGAGATTAAAGACTCCCTGCTAATGAGTAGAAGAGAAGAGAAAGATGTGCCAATCTACAGTGCAGTACCTCTAAATTGAACTGCCAAACAATAGACAATAGGAAATAAACAATTCTTCATTAGAGAGAGAGACGTTTTTAGATGTTCATAGATAATAAGTGCAGAATGAACAAAACCACTGATAATAAGAGAAAACACCAAAACAGTCATATACAAACTGGAATTCATAATGTTTGAATACTTCACTTACAGCCTTTCACAGAACTAATCCATTTGGTATATTCATTAAATATTTGTAAAGATAGATAAATAATGAAGTTCTGGTAAGATACTGCCACTTTTATTAATTTTATATCTACTTATCTTAGCTGATTAAAATAAGGAAAACAAAGTTCAGCTTCACTGAGAAGGAACGTAGTTTTTCTGTGAAGTGGTACACAACAACAAAAGCATGGAACAGATAAAAAAGATCAGCAATTGTGCACACAAAATATTTAGAAATGACAATTCTCCAAAGCTGTTTGATGTACCCATTGGGTTTTTTTAATTCCAAGGATCTCACTTACTCCCCCTGTACTCCCAGAATCCTAATTCCACGTAATCTAGAAAAACACCATCATTACAAAGAAAAATATCTTTTAAGGTTCTCCACAATGCAAATTCTCTGAAGACTGATACTACAGCATCAGGTAAAACATTTCTGTTTGCACCATTTTTAAACAGAAACCATCTTCTCATCAGGAGATTTCAACACATTTTACGAAGGAGAATAGTTTTTAGACTGCAAAAATGAGAGAAAAAGAAAATGGAATGCCTAAAATTATCCAGTATATTATTACTGCAGAGATACTAGTAGTAATATGTATTTAAATTCACATTTTTACAAAGCTGTTTTTTTAAATTATCAAGAGGAACTTGATGCTACTGCACAGAATTACCACAAATGTTGGTAGAACTGTAGACTTGCCTACATCTACCAGATGACTGCAAGATATTCTTAAAAGTACTTCTGCAAATCTGTAAAAGACACAGCATTCTGACCTTGCCTCACACAAACACAGAATCATCTGCAATTCAAGGAAGCTGGAATAGCCCAATAACCCCCCCTGAATTCTTCTCTGTGCAAACTAGTAGAGGGTGACTCCTGCTTACGTAAAATTAGTCAGAGCAAGTGCATCAGGGTCATCCATCGTCTCTCATAGTAGCCGTGAGTTTTGTTCCAATTATCAACTAAGCGGCACAATTAAACATGCAAAACTTGACTCTTTAGCATTAAAGGAATAGGAAGAAGACTATCCACGTTTAATACTAACACCAGATTGTAAAATGGAAGGAAACCTATGTGGTCACCTAGAATTAGTACGCCAAAAATAATGGAACCTACAAACACGTACCAGGATAAAAGTAGATGCTCTGCTCCCACTCAGTGTTCCTGTATAGTCCTTACAGGCTTAAACAAGTCACGTTGTCCACCGTATATCAGAAGCCAATCATTTCGCCTTCATACTTTGTGAAGCTTGTTATGCTATAAGCATTCCACCATGTCTTCGTTCCCTATGCAAATGTGGTTTTCTCACTTACACCCTGCTTACCAACAATCTGTATTGCTTTGAGTATCAGTAACATAAACTCGTTATGTTTAGATCTCTCAGTCTTTACATCATCCACACACTGTGTCACTAATGACATTGTTTATTCCAGGCCACTGATAAGCCCTTAAACATTGTGTGGGCATCCCTGATTAAAGACCACAAGAACTGTGCCTGCTTAATGATTACTCATCGTTTAGCCCCTCTTCATTCATCCACTCTTCATTCATATGGCATGTCCTGGGCAGCTTTGTATTGTCCTAGCTAATTAATCAAAATTCTTTACCCTCTCAAGTCCCCCTTTTGCCTTAAAAAAACCTCCCTACACCAATGGCTCTCTTACATCTATAAAGTCAAACTGTAATCTTGTCAAAAGCGTGTCATATCAGCTTTACAATATCTGTGTTCCACAAGTCTAACAATTATTATCACCCTTATTTCATTCCTTATAATTGAGTCCTATATCAGCCATGCCATTATTTTGCCTAAGATGGATGCCAGTTTGACAGGCCTATAATTACCATTGTAACCTCTTTCACCCTTTCAAAATATTGGCTCAACAACACATTTCTTCTCATCTTCTGGAATTTTCCAGTACCAGTTTTATTGAAAAGCAATGGCAATGGTCCACTGAGCTCCTCAGACAGCTTTTCTATAACATTTGGACACTACTATAAAGAAACGCTGATTTTAAAAGGTCCAAGGTTAACAGCCAGTGCCCATTTTTATCCTCATTAATTGTTGAGACAAGATGCTTCAGCATCATCATATGGCTATCACCATTTCTTTTCCACAGAGAACCACGAGGAACATTCTGGATTACCACTAACTTTGAATTCTATACATTAACCTGTAACAAGCCCCCCACAGGAAAGGCAGCAAGTGAGACAATAAGGGAGAGAGAGATGGGACTCCTGCTCAGGGAATAAAAAGGGTTGCAAAGGGACAATGCCAGCCTTGGAGAACCCAGAAAAAGCAAAGGAGTTTGCTTCCCAGGGTGAGGACTGCTAAGGAAGCCTAGGAATTTTAAGGTACGGCAGAAATTTCACAACTTAAGGAGACAAATTTGTAGGCAGAAGTTAAAATCGGTTCAAAATTAACCCTTGCAAATCCAAGATCTTTATCTATTTTTTTTTTTCTTCCTCATCAAATCTCTAGTTATTTACCACCTTACAACTCCTCGGCTGCTGTTGACCTCTACTTACTTGTTCTTAATCAACAATTTCCCTGGTAGCACTCCCTTCTTTGCCTCCTATACCCACCCAGATGAGATCACTACATACCCTTTAGCTGGGAAACTAGTTATCTTCACTAAAAAAGGTGGACAGGTTAGCACAGATTGGTTAAATATGTAACAGAAATCTTTATTGACTACCTCTGGTTTTCCTGCATTATTACACACATTTCCTCCCTTTCCATACAGTAACAAGCAAATACCATCATTAGGAATTTTTTTCTTCTTTAGAAAAACTTCTTTAAAGTCCTTAATTCCAATGGCCATAGATTTCTCCTTGCGTCCTTCTGCTTCCTTTACAAATGTCTTCAATTCCTAACTTCTCATTTATATTCATTTATTCATTGCTATCAACTTCCTTTTTTTCCATTTGTTTCATTATATATTACAGCTGCTTTCTCTTCCCCTGTAAGCCAGGCTAGTTTTAACTGTTGGAAAATTTTCATTAAAAAATGCCAATGAACTGACCCTGAAACACTTCACTCCAGACATCCCTACTTTGCTAAAACTTTTGTCAAAACCAGCAGAAAGAACTCCGATGTGATTCCCTGGGACTGCCACAGGGCCACGCACCTCCTCTGGGTTCCTGCCTTGGGGGAAAATCTGCCAAGTGCAATGGCAAAACCCAAATGTTTCTAGTTGCCAAAACAGGAGGAGAAAAAAAAAAAAAGGGGGGAACAAAAAGAAAAAAACCCAAAAAACAACAAACCACCAAAACCAACAACAAAACACAATACAGACCACACCGTGCTTTAAATTCTCAGTGCTTAAAAACAAAGGAATGTATCACTCAAACTCTTTCAAAACAGACACATCTGAATGGGGACTGCAAAAACACCAAACCACAAGCACACAAAAAACCAGGTAGTCTAGGTCTTAGTATATGCTTGTCTATATTACCAGTGCTTGTTTAATTTTCCATGGCTCAATCAATTCAAACATTTTGTATTTTAAAATTTGTTTGTCTAACTCATCGTATGTCTTGGGAAGTGATGGGTGTCTCTCTGGGTAAGAGTGACTGACAGGTGCTGTGCAGGCACGTGTGTAATGAAAGTCACAGACAACACGGAGGCCTCCTCAGAGAATGCCACTGGGAGAGACAGCTTGTCTTCTGGCAGTTTGTAAATAGAAATCCAGTGGGAGTTACAAGGATTTGAGTTACCAGTCACTTCATTCCTGTCTGCTCTCTACGGGATTCAGGAGAATAAACAAGTACTCTTCATCACAGCACTTTCCATCCGCAGTGGAAGACAGCGTCTATTCAGAACAGACATCACAAAGGATAATCTCTCTTTTGTTTTATCAACATCCCAATCATGTTGTTACCACTGCAGTTATGGCCAAATAGCTATCACAGACCTGGATCTCCCCAAAATGCATTTTTATGATGTGCCTATTCTCTCCTTTTTCAGAGCACGCGTGCACAAATGGTGGATAGGATCCTGAAAGCAAGGTTCTTTAGAGAAGCAATAAGATGAGCACAACTTCTACTGCTTGTTTTACTTAGTGACAACTGGACACCGAGCAGATAGATAATTCTCCAAGACCTCTCTCACATATCGACGCAAGGAGCATGCTTTCAATGTAAACTGTTCCTGTTCAGAATAATGAAGTCCACTGTATATTTGTCATGATCCCTTATTTGTTGTTGTTTTTTGTTTGTTTCTCTTACTACATCTTTCTATAAAGAGAATAGAAGAGCAAATATGAGCAGCAATACCTAGTTTTACTCAGTGAAATGTGGATACCAGGAAAGCCTTGGAACGCATACACAGTTGCCTTTTGGCCTGCACCTCCCTAAGAGAGCTGACAGGCGTGAAAGAATTGTATTCCCTAAGGCTGTATTCAGGAACTGACACCTGACGCAACAGGACATACACCTTCAGAAAAACGTCTGCATGTCTGTGAATGGCTAAGAGGCAAAAAGCCAGCAGGTGGCACTCAGAAACACGCACTGGTGCCTGGATGAGAGCATCATCTTGTGCACTAGGTACGACAGTTCTTTCTCAGCAGTATCTTGTCTACCTAACTGGACAGAAAAAAAACCAAACAAACAAGAAAAAATAAAGTCCTGTTAAAGAAGATAGTCTGATTTTTAACCAAATATCAGAGAAACATCTATGAACTCTTACTCCCAGGTGAAATACTGTGTCAATGACATCTCAAAAGTCACATTCACACAACCCAACCAGGAAAATTCACATAGTTTGTTCCATTTTCTTCTCTCTACACCGGTGTGATTTGCCTGTGCAAAGGAGATTTCCATGCGTGATTACATTTCTCAAGTCTCAGGAGGGAACAAATTGTATCAGTCTTCTGTGACAGAAACCTGCTGGTATGGGATTGGTATCTTTTCCCACTGCCTTCAGAGTTCAGTGGTGAAGTATCTGAACATCTGCAGGCAATTGCACCTACTCACTGAAAACGATGATAAGCTTTCTAATATTTTTGCTGCTTCTTCCCCCCTCCTTTCAACACATAGCCATTTGCTCAAATTAGCATGTGTCCAAGCTAAAAACTAAAGCTACCACCTTGCATCGGTAGACATTTAGCCCTGCTTTATCAATGATTAAACCAAAGTTGCTTCGGTTTGTGAAAAGGCATCACTAATGGTCACCAGCCTCCTCTGTCAATAAATAACAAGAAGTCAGCACTGCCTGTCATTCCTTGAAAGACACTGAATCCAAGTCTGCCACTTTAAGCACAGCTCTCATTATTTATTCTCTTTCTTCCACACAGCCCGTTATCAAAATAGGCTTCCTTTCATATTTCACAGTTTTTTAAAAAAGTTTAAAACTCGACATTTACAGGTTGGGGTTTTTCTCCCCTAATTAGACTTCCTGAAAAAAGAACTAAAAAAAAATTTGCCATGTTGGATCATATTGCTAAAATTGTAGTTTCTACATTTTTACAGTTCCTTCCCAAGGCTATATCCTACAGTTTACAGAGGACCCTATATACGGGTCATTAAGAACAAAATCCATGATTAATACTTCTTCTAAAAGGCTAGCCATACGACTGACTCCTAGATCAAGCAGACTCTCTGAAGGGAGAGACAGACAAGACTTTCAGAGAAGCCACAGCAGGGATAAGGTAAAAAAATGTTTACAGCTCTCATTCTATTTATTTATTTATTTTTAATATGAGCCTTATTGTTCATCCGGTATCAAAAAGCACAAAATAAGCATATCCCTCCCCACTACCAAGAAATCCAACAAGAACAAACCTCTTCCTTCAGATATATATAGCACATCGCTCGTGAGATAAAACTATAAGCTCAGAAGTACTTCAAGTCATAATAAAAATTCATGCAGTGCTTCAAGATCCTTCATACTCCATACAGCACAGAGTCACTGTTGCTGAGTATGTTTCCTGGTAAGAGGGGGAAATGCTAGATGCTCAGGTTTAATTGTTTAAGTGATACAGTCCTGGTTTTTGTTCCTTCTAAATGACCAGATGGGATATTTTAGAGGTATTTTTTCTTTTCCTCCCCACAGGAGGGATAAATATAGTATAGGTTGCTAAATTGGTTCTGTTCTGCTGCTTTTATTAAAATAATTATACCGTGTATATATCCAGATAGGCCTAGGGGATTTTTTTAATTTTTATTATTAATTCCAGTTCAACACTCAAATGAATAAGTAAATAAATCTAATTCTAGTTAAGGAATTTGTTAGCTGGCTTTACAAAGTGCAGACTATTTTTGGGTAAGCCAGACCCAAATTTTATAGTCCTGATTAAATTACTCTCAACCGTGAGGAGATCATTTTCTTCATCATTGAGTCAGAGTTCTGGCATAACAGTTGAATTTCAAAGGCAACACTCAGAAATTGTCAGCCTGCATGGAATTCTCACATATTTCAGACTTTATGTTTTGCAAGTTTCAACTCAAAGGATATTACTGTCTCAATCACTCTGCTGCTCTTGTCTCACATAAAATTTTAATTTAGTTAAAGCTGAAACAAATAAGATATTGAAATATTTAGTTTTATTATAAAAGAGAACAAAGCAACTTTTGTGTTTCTATTTC
Organism: Falco rusticolus; assembly: GCF_015220075.1. Classification (NCBI taxonomy): domain Eukaryota; kingdom Metazoa; phylum Chordata; class Aves; order Falconiformes; family Falconidae; genus Falco; species Falco rusticolus. The sequence continues at coordinate 118,941,381 of NC_051187.1, forward strand.
CTCTTTCCCATAATTTTAAAGGAGGCTGATTCTTTCATGGATAAATTGTTCATGTTACTGTTAGATGACATACTTCGCTTACAGCTATAAATTAAACATCAAGTACAAGTGAACTACATTTTATACATTAATTAGAAATTACATACCTACTGTACAGTGGATGGCAGGAAGAGCTCTACGTTGATCTGACTGTTTTAATTCATTCTGGCTGACTTAATTACACAATTTTTTTTTTTCTTTTCTGCAACTAGATGGTAAATGTCAAAAATTCTGCCCGTTTCATGAGATTAAGGAACATTACTATACATTAGCGAATTCAGAATGACACAGTATTAGTGATTCACAGAGAACATACTGTAACTAGTTACTACCTTTTCCGTTGGTGATAAGGCCATTTCTGTGCAAAAAACACAACCGTAGAATGAATTTCATTGTCCTTTCCTGGATTCCTGCTTTCAAAGACAATTCAAATTTCAAAAATTTTCATATTTAAGGCCATTTATCATACAAACATATAGAATTACTAATATACATATCTATATATTTATACGTACATTAAACTCATTTGTACCTGCAAATAGTTACCTGTTTGCACCCATCCTTGTGGGAGGATTTACTCCACTTCCTAACTGTCCTACTGAATTAAGTGTCCAGCATTTGTCCATCTGTCCACAAAGGGAAAGCCTTTGAACATACTCTTTCTCAGGCACGCAGATGTTTCCAAACTTTGATAAGCAACAAGTTTTCACTATTGCTAGTGATAGTAGCTGAAAGTCTGGCTCCCTCTTTATCCTGATGATAAATTCTAGTTACAGCTGAAAGTATCACAATTTTATGATAACTGTTGTGATATCAGAAGTAGAAAACCAGCACAATCAAAACCTTGGCACAGTAAATTTTATTAGAAGTGTGGGATGCATAATGAGGGATTTTTTTTCCTCTCAGTTGGAAATGGTTACAAGTACATGAAATACAGCCATATAGAATTCCAAAATGGAATGCATTTTTAAAAGTTACACAAGGTATAAGGCAGTTCCTCTTTGTCTAAGTTTTTTTTAAATTATTTTTTCCTACAGAAAGGTATGCAAGCTTTAGACAGACTCAGTAAATGACATGGGTGTCAGGATATCTTTGCACAGGCTGTAACTGCACATAAGATGTTGACATTTGGAAAAATATTGTTTCTTTTAATCAGACTTTTATCAAAGAAGTAGAGTCCTTCATTCTAAGATGAGTGACTATAATTAGATGGTTCCCTAACCAAATCCTCCTACTCTCCCAGCTTTTGATACAACTATAAGTTATTTACTCATAGAATAAGCTCTGCACCAACTTAATGAGATGCACAATAAATGCATCATTAATTTATGCTAGATACTATGCCATTCCCTTCATATCTATTGTCATTATTCTCCCGCAGCGCTCAAACTAATTCTAATTGATGGTTTCCATCAGCAAATTAAAAAACAATATACTCCAAACTATAGTGATGAAAAACATACAAACTAAAACAATATGTTCTAAGAGAACACCACACTCTGTTATCTTTATGGTGCAGAATGAAAGACAAATTAGTTAAAGAATGCTGTGCAAGTCTTTTTATTGCTTTTATGATAATAAGAAGATAGTCCTTATTTGTTTTGATTGGGTGGTACAAATTCATTGTCCTGTTACAAATTATTGATTTGGTTGAAAATCAGCAGTTGCCTGATTTAATACTTACAGGTGTTTTCTTCTGATAGTTTACATTTGCAATTTAAATTGCATTCAGAAAGCTTAAATGACTAATCCTCAACTTGTAGGCACGCTCCTCTATGGAAAATATAAATCCAGTGTCAAACACCTTTTTTGTTAAATACATTATTGGTGAAAAATTTGTTACTTGTTCTGCTAAATAGAGAGAGAACCACAAAGTTTTAGTAGGGGCAGTAGAAGTTGGAGGGGGGGCTGGGGAATGGAGGTATTTATAAGTTGCTTTAATAAGTGTTTGACAGCACCCCCAAGCTAATCACATTGTGTTTGGTCTACATACAGAAATAATTTTATGCTCTTACAGGAAGGGCAGGAAAGGAGTTGCAGTTCATTTGGGGTTGCTCTGTGGTGCTGCAAGCTGGCAGGGGACAGAGCAAGCCCAGACACAGTGGTACTCCCGCCAGCGCTGATATTTGCTGTTGGGAGATATCTATGTACTGACAGAGTGAGGCTCCTTGTTGCTAAAGAGCCGAGGTAAGCGGGGATGACAGCGCAAGAGGCCATCAAACCCACAAGCACATGTCTTGAAGTTAGGACCCCACTCTGCTGCTTTCTGCCTTCCCTCTCCACCATCCAGCATGCCCCCCTGGCCCTCACCTCCACCCAATGGCTTTCCTGCCTGCTCCCTTCCTTGTCCTGAAGGACAAAACCAGAGGGACATGCACCCTGTGCCGACCCACGCTGCCACCAGGGTCCCGAGGGCACCAACAGGCCCTCGCAGCCTCCCCTCACCCTGCTCCCTGGGCGCCATTTCACCTCGGCCTGGGGCCTTCAGCCCCGCTGTAGCTACCTCTCCAGCTCAGCCAGCACCTGCCTGGCCATGGCCACCGCCAGCCTGTGGGCCACCGCCAGCCTGTGGGCCACCACCACGGGGCTCACCTGGCTGCCAGGCACAAGTGGCAGGAGAGCCCTGGCTGTGGAAGTGTATCAAGTACATAGCGGTGTAACGTCTTACTCCTAATTTGGGTTTATTTTGACTTCTATTGAAAAAGCAGTTATCTTTGAGAGGAAGTGATTTACCACCTTTCTGCATAAAAGTTATCACTTCAGCAGATATCAGCCCAGCTCTCGGAAAGATTTAGAAAATCTTTCACATGAGCCCTTCCGTCCTCCTGCTTCTGCTGCCCGCCCGCTAACCACTGCTCTGAAACTGGGCTGCAGCAGCAGTGCAAACTCATCTTCCCTGTTTTATAAATAACTTTTCAGGTACTTTCTTCAAATGACAGTTCTCCCTGTGCCGAGGTTTTCTTCCATCTGCTCGAGCCCCCTTCCAAACCACCACATCAGGCAGGGCAGTCTGGGCAGACGGCACCACCCAGGCTCTGTACGCAGCACATACAGCGGTATGTGCACCGTGCCCAGGTATGTTTGACCTCTCTGTGCCTCAACTTCATCTTAAAACTATAACAGTGGTAGTACTACTTCCATACAATCATTTGAGGGCTAATGCTAGAAATCACCGTGTAGTCCAAGCAACTATCATTATTTTCAACTGTTTCTCAGTTGTGAAAGAAGGGTCAAACTGTATTAATGTTTTTTGTTTGTTTTTTGGTTTTGTTTTTTTTTTTATCTTAGGGTGGGTTTTTTGGGTGGTGACTTGGGTTGTGGGTTTTTTTTGTTTTCTGTTGGGTTTTTTTGAGTTGTCACATTTCTCCATGGACAGGTATTTTCACCCCAATCTAATAGCGGCAGCCCAGTTTGTGTTTTGTTTAATTTTTTTTTCATTTTTTTCATTTAATGGTCTTCCATTTTATTTTCTCCTACAGACCATACACTTACAAGATAATTTTAACATTCTTCCTCTTGTTCTGTCATGCCTTACCAGTAGTAACCAGTCCTTTTCCTTAGGTTTCCATTCAATATCTATCTTTCTGAAAGTTCTCCATCCTCAGGCACATGTGAGTAAAAGATGACCAGTGTAGCTTTATGACCAACATGATACTTTGTTAATATTTTCCTAATGAAGTAGTCTATAAATAAACAAAATAAACATGGCTTTCACGCTTGATGATAGTGCCTGATATTTTCTCTCAACTGTTGTTCAGTTATTATCATTATTAGCCCTAACTCTGACCAATAAAAGAAGCTACACTGCCACATGAACTTAACCAACTCTCGTGGGCTAACTGCAGAGCTAAATAACCTTCAATGAGACCACCACAGACATAATCTAATTTTGGGGTTTTTTATTGTAAACAGTACTATTTTAGGGCAAACACCTTTCCATTAAAGTCTGTTCAGTTCTGCAACTTTTGTAAATTAAAAGAATCTATTATTTACTGAATACCTACTAATACACAGAAAAATCCCAAACCTCTTACTGTAAGGTGTATTACATCCCATTCAAAATATTTGCCTATAGTTAGTTACTAAAAATAACCTGAAAACACAGTTCAAGAGCTGCAAATTCTCTTTAGAAGATCCAAGTCGTCACGTGAAGTTTTGCGTGAGAGATGGTTTAAGGATTTGACACACACTACGAAGTGTATTAAGCTCAATTTCCAGTTTTAATCCATAGCAGCATTTAAAAATCTTTTTTTCAATTACACTTCACCTTCAACAAATAAAACTCCTGCTTTCTATCTCCTGGATCTGAAATGCTCTCTCCTGCAGTCCCAAACAACTGGGGCAGGGCATACAGGGAAAGAATCAGTGTTTCACTGTGCCTACTTCCTTTGCCCTTGAGCTTTGCAACTATTTTGAGCACAATTTATCCTTCCCCTGTACACCCAGAATACCACCTGGGAAGGAAACAGCTATTTTCCTTTCCCAGGGAAGTCTGTCACCACTCTGTGCTTCCAAGCAGAACGTGTGTGATAAAGCATTCAACTTGAGGGAGCCAGCAAAGAGGTGCAGCCACTCATCAATCCCTTTAGCATACAGTGCTGTGATGCATGTGAACCCAATCTCTTGACCATTTTCAGGCATGAATTCAATGCCATATGGGTATAACCTGCTGAGTGGCATTACAACCAGACTCCATTGCTCTGTTCAAGCAAATATGACCCTAACAGCTGCAGGTGAATGGAAAGGGAGTAAAGCACAGTTGCTACCAACCTGAGTCTCCACCAAACCAACAGGAGAGCTCTAGACTTACAGAATAACCAGCAGCCAGCCAAGAGGTTTGAGCAAACACCAGCAGGATGCCATTCAGAGGAACAAATGCCATTTCTTAAAAAATAGATCACAGAATGATGGGGAGTCTACAGCTACCAAGCCACACTGCGAGCAGCCACAGGTGCTGATTCTTCTATCAAAAACGTATCAAAGGAAAAGAGCTGCAAAGGGAAGAGCACTCTAAAGGCTTGCAGAGACAGAAGGTGGTCATTTCAGGTTACTGCTATTGAGAGGAAGAATTGTGCATGTGCCATTCACTTTTAGCACCCAATTAATATTTTAAAGACATTCTCAAGTACTTCTCATAATTTTATTATTTTTCATTTCTACTGTTTTAATGCCCTCTGAGAACCTTGAAAATCCAATGTCTTTCCATATTAATTTTGTCCTTTTCTATTTGACACACTCATTTATCTGAGTTTCTTAGCAAGGCTCAAATTAACATCTTTTTCTTTCCCTCTCGCTTCCTTGTTTGGAAAGTATGGCTTGTTTCACCTGCAGAAGATAAAGTATCTTAAAGCAAACAGCACACCACACCACAAAGAACTCAGCAGCTTAATCTCAGCTTCCCAGGGCACAATTAGGAGCTGAAGGATCTGTCCCACAATAAGGTACATTTGTAACAGCAGCCATGAAACAACAGGTAAGGAAATAAAAGGATATTTGCCGGTTTCAGATAGCTTGGGTCCAGGTATCACTAGCATAAAAATTTAGATTGCCAATTTAAAACATCAAAGCACACAAAGTCAGTTTAAGCAACCTAGGGCTCCCGCTAGAGAATTAAGGTAGAAATACCAAATCCAAAACTACAGTTCCGAAATCCCTAACCCAACACCTGCCTAACTTGAAGGCACCTTAAGCTTAGTGATATTCCACGTTGGTTTTCCAACCTGTGTTCTTTTACGAGTTACTACTGTTTCCTAATATGACAGATGCTTTCTATGCCCAGAACTGCCTCACTTAAAAGGAATTGACATTTTTAAGGCAACTAGTATGCAAGCAATCCCACCTGTGCCTACAAGGGGAAAAATCCAATTAAGTCTTTCACTGTACAGTTAAAACACACCAGCTCAGATACTCGGTGAGAGGGTCTGTAGGTACCTACTTTGGCAAACAAATTATGTGGCAAAGCTCCTCTAGCAGTCAATGAAACACGCCATTCAAACCAAAAAGTGAACAGGCTCTGAATTGCATTCAGGAAAAGACTGCCTCTGCTGACAACTGCAGAAACCTAGCTAGATAATTTTGCTGGCTAAATTAAATGCCTGTAGTAAAGTGCTAATGTCAAGTGATACAAGCAGTTCCCCTTTGTCCTAAAAATGCAAAGCGATGGTGAAAACAGCATTCAGTAACCTTTCACTCAATAACTTAGACCCTCTTCTCTGGGCTGTTTATGTCTTGTAGCCACTGACTGCTAAATATAAATTGTACAAATGCTGCTGTAAGCAGAGAGTAGGTGCTAATATTCCTGCTTCTGCAGGCATGCTTAAGCTAGATGAGTCATGGTCTCACTCGCACTATCTCTTTTCTTGTGACTATTGAATTCTTTTCTACATAGTGGATCAGTTTCAAGGGCAAAGTTAAGATTGCTGTTGAGATTGCAGCCCCACTCAGATTACTTTATCATTCACATCACTTTCCTGATGCTAAAGAGAATATGTATCAAGCAAAGCAGCAGCTCTATGACTATCACTCCTCCCCAGCTCTGCTTTAGAAATGGACAGACACATGCTGAGTTCCTAGAGGAGCTGGTTGGAAGCACTTACCATTAGGAAACATTTCTTCAGCATGCAGGTGGTGCAAATGGAGATGCCTGCTTACAGGTCTGAGTAGCATTGTAAAGAGTAAGAGGGTGGGATTTCAGGCACATCATTTTTTTTTTTTTATTTCTCTCTTAGTAGTTAAGCAGATTGCTGTTCTCATGTGATTCTGGATGACTTTTGAGCAATTTAACTTGCCACAGTGCACAGGATCATAGATTAGTTACCCAACTATCTGTTTGCAATACCTTGCAGGCATTTATATTCTTTATCAGAACTACCCACAGCTGAAGCAGTCACTGCAAGCAATCATGTTGTCAAGAACAGATAACTGTAAGAGAGCTAATACCTGGATAAACATAAGAAAGCCAGTTTGGCAGAACAATAAGGGTGAGAAAGGGAGCTGTTAAGGATTGTCAAATTACCTGGAAGCAGATATTTTCATCTGAACAGGATGTGGATTTGTTAATCCCAGGTGGTCAAGAGAAACAGCAGAAAAATTTTTGTTCATTTAATACAGCAGCAATATCATGCATTCTCTAGGCCAGTATGAGATAAAGTAACCAAAGACGACAGAGAGACCCACAAAAGGATTAAATTTAGAAGGTTTTTGATGTTTATTACCCCTTCCATTTGGAGTATGAGGTCTAAGTAAACTGAAAATCTTCAAAATCCACAAACGCTTGGGAAAGCATGTGGCTTCCCAGCATTCAGATAAACACTACCCTCCACGTAACATCTCCTCTAGATCCTAGGATCCAAGAATTGCTATGCTGCCATCATATAAACAGACTTGCTTTACAATTTTGCATACCTGAAGGAGGTAGCAGAATTATGGCTTATCCTCCAGTGCAGTGAAGAAAGAATCCTGCACACTTGTGTTCCGTTTAACTTCACTAATTTAATGGAAAAAACTATCTGCTTACCTTTGTTTCATGACACAGGTGGGATATCACCAAATGTCATACACTCTTACCCTAGTAAAACTATTTCATTATGTTTTAGAAGTAAAACTCACAAATAAAGCAACTGTTCCCCATTACTCTTCCTATTTATTAAATCATCAAGGTGTTGATATTATCATCTAATATTCTTTTTCCTAATGCCTACATCAGAGAAGGATTTGAAGATGTGCCATCACTTTAAATGTAACCCAACAATAATGATTTTAAATAACTTTTCTATAATAGACTTTGGTCCTGAAAATTAATCTTTTAGAAATAAAACTCCTACAAAATCCTGCTATTACTGTTTCTTTTCCCTAAGACATTTCTGAGTAGTTAGCATTTCTCTATGTTCCTTATCTATCACCTACTTTTAAAAGCCATTATAAACTTTTAAACGTTTTTAAAATAGTTGCCTCATTTTTCCGTAACTTTTCCTTATGTAACGTCTTCTCTTTCTATGCAGAAAGTGTACCAGCTGCTACTGTTGGGAAGGATCTGTGAGCAGTGTATTGTACAGGACTTTATTCTTGCCCTTCTACTCATAAGTAAGAAACTGCTGCTGCAAAAACATGTTGGTCTTTGGCAATAAACCACCTTTCCAAAAAGTGAAAATTGAATTGTCACTTTCATAAAAATTTAACCCAGCAGAATTCAAATAGAAAGGTAAGGGGAGACAAGCCAAAAGTGACTGTGTTTCATGAGCACATAAACTGAATTTCAGCCTGTGGCCTTCACTCATCCCTGCTCTCTTTTTTTTGCAGAGGGCTTATAATTTTCAAATGATAGTTATCCAGTCTTAAACGGATTATATCCAAAATTCTGCCCAAAGTAAGAGCTTGTTCTATGTGAATAAATATACGAGTTAGTTTCTATCGTTCTTTTCCTTTCTTGAATAAAACTGAAAGAACATTTTCCTAACCTCATTAACATTCTTCTAGTAGCACAAGAAGATACAGATACCCTCTGAAAATATCCCATATTATAGCATCTTAGGAGGAATAGAGTAGTAAAGGATAAGCATCAGCAGGAAAGATCCAGACATCTGAGAACTATCTATCAGATATCCTCTGTTTCTCTTGGCCTCTAGAGTCATATTCCATTAGCCAACATATTTAGTTCACCCACCTTAATTGAAATCACAACTGGGAGAGCAGTGATGTTAGTAGGAATTAGTTTTTATCACAAAACATGCAATAGGATGAGGTTTTTCTTTGTTCCTGTATTCAGATGGACACTTGAGAACATTGACTTTCATTTAAAACCAAACCAAACCAAAACAATACCTCCTTCAACTGTGGAACTAACGAAGCCTAGTCTGCTAGAGTTCAACGCCCTCAGGGCCTTCTCAGAACACCACAATGAATCCCGACTCTTACAATCATTACACATAAAACTACACGTAAGACAGCAAGCTGGCTGCTGCCATTAAGAACGTATAACACATCAGTGCTACCAGCCATTCCTTCATTGGACATGGTAATTTTTTATTTTTTCTCTTTGCATTCCATTTACCAATTCTGGGGAGTAGGGGTGGGAATTGAAATGGATTGATTAGGTTCAGAAGTTATTGGGGAGAGTGGTGCACAGAAAGAGAGGTCTTAATCCATCATTTCCTTAAGAAACTCGGTAAAAAGTTTTATAGATATGAAGAAAATACTTTGAAATGTGACTACATCACACTGAGACTTTAAAACAGAGAGACAACTCAAGTCTTTTGAAGCTGTTATATATCTGAATTCTATATTCAGGTAAAAGAAGGCCTATTAAAATATTTTAGAAATGGCAAATATTAAATAGAATACAAGAACATCTTCGTAAAATCTGACTGACCATTTTGCCTCACAAGCAGCTTTACCGTGCTCAGAGAGGAAGGATTCAAAAGCAGCTGATTCTTATAAGGGCTAGGTATTGAGAAGTTTCTCATAAATCTAGCTTATGCTTTCTTGTTCAGGAAAGAGCTTAAATTTCTAGTGCAGATAGTCTTCTACTACATACAGTGCCCTTTCAGTACAAAAGAGTACAAAAAACAGACTGCAAAGGCTTTAAGATTCACTATGCGTGCTTTTCTTCTTAACTAGTACCCTGTTTATAAAGATCTAATTACTCCAGTGGTCTTGTTTGCAGACATTAGGTCAACAAATAACAGGATAGATACACTTTCATGTGACTTGGGTAGCAAACATGAATATCTCATTCTGCAAATTACACTCAGAGGAGCACTTGCAAAATTCTACAAGCTTAATGTGATTGTAAGATTATTTGATGAACTATATAAACCACACACATTCATATAAAAAAATCATTAGCAGGTCATGGATAATTCACAGATAGAAAAACTGATTAAATCCCAAAGCAGTTATATACAGTGAATGGCTTGACCTGCTCTATTCAGTACATGCATATTGCAGAAGTCAAGTATATTGGCTCTTTCCTGACACTTCATAGATCTTTGCATATATTATTCTAACTGTTCCATAGATTAGACTAAGAAAAAAATGTTAAGTTAACCAGCTGCTTCTGAAAAATCTAGCAATTACAGTGATTCGTAAGCCAAAACCTAAAAATCCTTCACAGGTTCCATTAAAATTTACACCTTTTCCTGAATAAGCTATGCAATACAAAACCAATGGTGTTCCATTTTTTTATCGAAAAAATGCCTTCATTGTTTCAGAATAGCAGTTTATAGGTGCTCATTTGACTCTCTAGCCAAATAAATTATTATAGGGTTATTTAGAGTCCTGTTCCAGTAGAGTTAGTCCACGTGCAAATGCCTATTGATTTCAGTGGAACTTCTATTACACTACCTGCTATGAAGTCCGATTCCCTTCTCACTTAAAATCCTCACTGCAGTGTTTGCTCATTTCTTTGTATTATTGGTTCAAATCATTGCGATATTAGAGCTAACATATCCAGAGTAAATCACTGAAATGAGAGAGACTAGAAATCAGAATGCTAATGTTCAAGATGGTCACTCACAAAAAGAAGGCTTACCTATTTTCTTTGAAGACTGCTAGGTATAAAGAAACCTAATCAGTAAATGACACTTAATCTTTCTTAACTCTAATATACCACATAATCTTATTTGTACCCATTGTTTTTACAGAAACCTCCTTCCAATGTAAGCTTAGCTCTATTTAATAATTAAAATTACTTAAAAGCAAAATTGACTACTTACAGGTACAAGCGCTGATTATGTTAATTTAAATTATAAATGCTTTTTCTTCAGTGCAATCATGTATTTTTAAGTCTTTTAGACAATCATGCTTCAAGCACATTTGGTATGGAATATATGAACTGATAACTTTCATATGGTAATAAGTTTCCAATTTCATGTAATCTTTCTTTCTTTTTTTTTTTAGAGTGAGAGCATTTATCTTTTATTCATTACATAATCCTCTTTACATACAATGGCTATACAAAATATCAGTAATAAACTGTTTCATCCTTTTGATTTTTTGAGAATTTTATTCAGACCAAAATTTGATTTTCATGTTTTCTGGCTGCAAAGCTTTCCATATTTTGCTTGGTTCATTTCCTGCTCACACCCAAATCGGGAGACTCTTATGTAAACACATGCAGGCCCTCATTCAGTAAAAGTAGTAAAGCACCGGTATTTAGAGCTGTCTGTGGCATAAATGTGCCTTCTTCAGTGCACTACAGATAAAGACAAGGGCTTACGTGCTTTGCTGCATTGTAAAGAAACTTGATTTTATATTGATGGCATTATAGTCAGCCATATGACCGCACTCTGAGATTATAACATGTTAAAAATCAAGCAGGTTCCATGTATATAAGAACAGTTCACTGAAGAATCAGCTCTTTATATACTGTCTACATGCTATCTACTATCGAACCTGTAGAATTTTTTTAACCCTTCATACAATAAAAATAAGAGCATCACTAGCTACCATTTAACATATTCAGAATAACTCTAATTGCTATGTTCTGGACTCTGGGATATTGTAACAGTTCACATGGATGTTTGAGGCTGTCTGGAGCCTCAATAAAGATGGCAGAGAGGGTATTTAACTCATCTCACTGTAGGCACACATATCTAAACCAGCCAATTATTTCTTCTTTGTAGTTACTGGAGAAATAGGTGTTTCTACAAAAATATTTATATCCTCAGAACACTGATATGTACCACATATTCCCTAAACCATGTTCCTGCTTCTCTCTGCTGACCACAGCAAGTCTCCACGGCCACACTAGTTAAGACCGTGACACTGCAGATGACTCCCACCCTGCTGGGAGTCTCAGCCCTCTCAAGTTTTTTCTTTAAAGTATGTTTTTTCCCTTAGAGTACGGTTAATTATTTTTTTCCATCACTTCAAAGCACTGATGTTCCGATGGAGGAAGATCCATTAAAATGGGTGCCACATGAAGTGGTTAATCCCAGTAGTTTCTCTGTGAGCATTAGGCCCGAAAAGACAATACCACCTGAGATGCAATGTACTAGCCTTCAGTGGGTTACTGCATGCCCTGCAAGTGCCTGCGCAAAGGTATCCCCTCAGTGGGTCACTGATAGACCAACTAGAGGTGTTCAGAGCAGAAAGAGCCACAAGAAGACCCTGAGACACAAGACCAGCTGCTCAGAAGGTTAAATTGCTTGCTAACCGTAAGAATTGCTCATTCACCAATTAACCAGGGAATCAAAGACGCAGTCAGATTTCCACAGTCGCCAAAGATCCGCTATCTGTATAGCTCAAGAAGAAAAAGCTGCCAGGTATTTGCTCTTGCTTTAAGAATACCTAATATATTATCACCTATTCAACTTTTCCCATAGAGAAAATGATCAACTATGAAGTAGCAAATAAAGGTCTATTTGATACAGCTTTAACATTTTGCCTATCCTGCTGTTTGTGGAGGACAGATGCCACTATGCTTTCACACGTTGCTCCTTACCTTATTCCAGTGTGTGACCTGACTGGAACAAATATAGAGAAAGCTACCATTACAAAGGGAAAAGTATTGTACCTTGGACTGACTTTACAACAGAACACCTTATAAAAAGGTAAAATGATCTGAATGGTAACCAGGAAAGCTCTAATATGAAAGAAAAGGGAAGAAAAGAGGTGAGTGTGACCTTTAAGAAGATTCAGTTCTTTCTCACATTTTCTTCATTCTGTATTTTCTGGTAGAAAAATTCTAACACGAGAAACGAATTGTGTTTGGGGACGTAACTGAGCAAATACATTGCTATCTTGTCTTAAAAGAGACAGTGCATTACATATAAGAAACAATGGAGCTTCACAGGACCACAAAAAAAACCCCAACCATACTGTTTTGGCCGATTTGACAAAGCAGAAAAACAGGTTAAAAAAAGGCAATTCAAATAAATGAGATCAGGAACATAACAGAGAGTTGTGTGATGCAGATTCAGAAAGTTATCATCCTAGGGAGGCACCCATTAGTCCAAAACTTTGTGAGAGCTCTGGAATGCTCCAAAACCTCTAATGCTGAGGGAAACAACATAACCTATAGTCCCGATAAAATGATCGAACTATTGTCACTAGCCCAAATGTTGGAACCCTGTTTGGTTCATCATCCAACAGACTATTAGCAGCTCTCCTTCAGAAAAGACTCCTGATAACACTCTTTAATGTTTCACTAAAAAAGAACAGAAAATTAATTGTAACAAAGCAGGTCTCTAGATGCTGGATGGGCATGCAAACACATGAGATGTTTCCTAACTGCTTGCTACATGGATACTAATTTGTCTGACAGCCAGTTCTCATGGAGTGACCACAGTTTTTGCACTCTGTTTTCAGGCAGAAACAGTTCACAAAGATAAGGTCACTCTCAGAGAACTGAAATGTCAGACAAATCACCATCCAACTTGTAAACTGTGCCTCTAAGGGAAACTGGTGTGATTTGCGACTTCAGGATTTGTTTTTTATTGTTCATATTCCTGAGCAAATCACGGCAGAGCTCATTTGTTCCAGAGCCTGCACAGCCACCACTCCAGCACGAGGAACTCACAGAAGGCATGACCACCAAACCCGCTGCTCTTTTGTTCACAGATTAGCACCTTCCAGAGGTCAAAGGAAAATAAGCCTGATAAGCTGATGCCAAGTCATACTTCACTGAAGAGATGGCTGACTGAAAGGGGCAAAGTCAAAGATCTGTTTGAAGCATGGATCATCCAGCACATCCTCCACAGCCAATTTCTCAAATACAATACAGGAAGAGAAAAAACGCAGTGCCTGCAAGCAATTTAAGAGGCTAAAAGGAAGTCTAAGTCTGTTTGTTTACAGTAGGAATACTTAGCTGAAGGTTCAGTCATTGGTTTATATGCAGATTAATTTTTTTTAACATGCAAACCCAATTTTTTGTCACCTTCTCCTGAAATTAAAATTGTTACCAATATGGCTATTTAAAGCTAGTTTTTTTTAAAATAGGTTATTATATATCATTTATCACATACTAAAAATTCCTATAAAACTGGACTAAAATCTAAGCTTTTATAGGATCTTAGGTGATACTATACCAGCTGTCCTACATTTTAATTCACTTTTACCTACAGGAATGAGGTCCAGGTTAGGGAGCCTGAGTTCCGCACAGATATCATTACAAAATTTATGTATGTAAGAAAAGTCAACAGGAGACAGTATGGAAAGTCATCTGCATTAGCAACGAGTAAAACACAGCTAAATATTCATCATCAGCTATGTCTCTTCTGTAGTTCACTGCGTAGTGCTTGTTTTCCTATACCTGAAAAGTAAGAGAGAGGAAGTCTCCAGAATAATTTTTGCAAACTTCCCAATCCCCAGGTTTGACGCCCTGTACTGCCTCATTCTGTACATCATAAGTGGTTTAGCCACCAGTCTCACCCACAGTAAGGGATGCACAGATACATAAATGGAGTGCAAATCTCATGATATTCCTGTGTAAGATCTTCTGTTCAAGGTACTAATGACAGAAATCTACTTTGAAACAAGAAGGCGGCACATTGCCTAAAATTCCACCTTTGCAGCTTTGGTCAGAGCTGGGTTCCAGCCAGGTCATTAGCAGTGAAACATTATCAAGACATCTGTCTTAAGAGCATGCCTACAGGCAGAAACTGCAGGGTTGAGTAGCTGTGGAGTAGTCAGCAGTGTCTATTTCATGTTCCCAAGTGCATTTATAGGTGGTATTTATGGGACTGAAAAAAAGAAAAATATCATACTCATCCTTCGTAGCATTTAGAAAAATTATAGAATAAACCAGCTGCAGTAGGAAATATTTCTTACCTGAATCTGGCCTAATTCTGTCTATTCAACAGAGAGATCAAAAAAAGGCTAGTTGTGCCTTTAAAGCTGGTGCTGACATTACCCATTATCCAGTGTTCACTTAATTGGGTCACACTCAGCTGTAGTGACTGACAAAGATAATTTGGTTACACATAGATTGTTCTGATTTTCCCCTATTGTACTTGAAGTGGATATTCTTGTAAAGGTCACTATTTTATTGCACACTTATTAGGTGCATCAGTACCTCCTTTAAGTGATGTGGCTAACGTTAGCTGGTGGATTCTTTCTCAATTTGCCTGAATTTAATATCTGTCTGTGGAGGCAGAAGCCAGACACTCCACCGCAGTATCTGAATCTGTCACAATTATTAACAGTTCTTTAGACTTATAAAGCTCTGGGAAGGAAATACAATTTTTACAGTACAGAGAGTAAGGGCAGAAGCAAGTGGAGATGACCGACCCCCCACCACACAGGATAGATGTGCCTTAACTGAAAACTGACCCTGGGTTTTTTTGGCAGGCAAGCCATGTACCCTAGCCTCTAGACCATCCTCCTAAGCGCAAAGATAGCTGCATATTAATTAAATAAAAACTACTAGATGTGCAAGTCCTCCTTATGCACCCATCACTGAGATTGGTAGGTTTAAAATATTGTGTGTCACTCTAACCATCAGATGAAAGTGATTTTAATATATTTCCTCATCACATCCACTGACATCTTTTCCATTACTATCTTAGGAGGCTTTAACAAATGGAGGATAGATGGGAGAAAGTGTGTGTTAATGTTAAAAATGTTTTATTGAGGGTCTAGAAAAACACTGGCCAAGGATCTGTTTTCAATACATTCAGTGTTGACGTGCTATTAAAGAAGGTCTTCCCCCCTTCTTTTATACTTCAGTACTTGCATCTGTTAATAAATTAGCACATTTCAATTACAATAAGGTTATCCTATGTGGTCTGAAGTAATTTAATTATTTCCAGTGTAAGTTAAATAGTCATCTTTAAACACAGCTCTTTAAAAAAGTGGGTATTTTTGGTTCAATTCTACCCTGGCAAAATCAAGAAAAACCAGTGCCTTGAATCTGAATAAAATTTGAAGCCATCTGAATTATTAAAACACACACAAGTCCAAAATAAAGCTTGTGTAAATCCTGATAAAACTAAATATTTCAGATCATGTCTTTTGAAATATTTTACTGACATAAAATGAACATTTCACCCTAGGAGCAGCACTGATTAAATTAAAAGTGTTGAAGATTGATATTTCAGCAAAGTTCCATTTTGAAGGTTTAAAGATGAGAAAATTTTAAAAATTTGTCTCCTAAAACTTCATTCTTGACTATGGAGATTTTTCTTGTAAAAGGTATTAAACCCCGACGATTATAAAGTAACAAACTCAAAACTATAAATCAAACAATAAGGAGCCAACGTGGCCTGACATTTCCTTTGTAGTTCCTTGATTATCCAGTTCCCAGTGTAATAATTTGGAACAGCCCCAGGTCTGCCCTGAGTTGTACCTTGATCTCTGTAGTTGAGAAAAGCAGGTCTAGCTTCAGGAGACTGGCAGAATGCAAAGGTCCTTAACGAGGAATCTTTTACCTAACAGCTTAATCTATGAAGAGAAATATCTTGCCTAAATGGTTAGACCAGGTTATAAGCTGTTCTGCAAAGGAAAGTTAGTGAAAAGGATACACTGAAGATCAGTCTCCCCTGTGCAAGCAGATACAAGGACACCCACATCTCACTTTACTAGTAAATATAGGAGGGTTTAACCAAGCAGTTGCTCTTTTCTTTTTTGTTTTATTTGTTTTTCTTCAATAAATCACCTAATTTTTCAAGTGTCGATCAATAGGTCAATCCCCAAGCACAGTTTTAACATATGAGGGAAATAATTCAACTTGTGTATGTATATTTTTAAGTCCTGGTCTTTTGCTGTAGGAGTCAGTGCACTCTAACAGCAATTACTGTATATATTTAGATGCTGTCCAAGCTGCATAAAAATATTTTTCTACTTTGAAAAAGGCAAACTGCAAGAAAATGTCAAATCACGGAAGGGATCCCACTTCAATGTTAGCTATGAAAAAAGCAGAAATGTTTTTTTGCAGTAGTTGCATTATGTTTTTAATCTATCTGTAAGATAGTATAACATAATAGGAGAGAAAACAAACGCCACTGCCTAACCAAAAGCAAACTTAGAATAATTGAATTGAATTTCCATCCAATCTCACTAACGGGTATCCTCAGCATAATTTATGAACATTTCATTTTGAAATATTTATTGCAATTTTTAAAGGTGGATTAGTAAAGATCACTTCAGCTCTCCACATTACTTCTCTAATGCCCATGCTTTAATTGAGTTTATCCATCAATGCCGTACACTGTTTGGAGAATGGATGCAAGGCTAGAACTGTTAGCGCTGCATCTGGAAAAGACTTTGATTTAATTAACAATAGTATCTCTGCAGAGAAGTTAAAGGGTATATTCATTCTGTTCTAATAAATTGGATTCAGGCTTTTTGTTCATACAAAGAGTGGTAAGCAATGTTCAGGTCTATTTCTTAGAAGTGGCAGGACATGAAACAGTGATAGGTTGCAGAATGGTAGTAAGTTCAAACTGTTAAAACAAGCAAACAAAAAAATATTACCTGGCTGTATTAGAAACATACCAGCAGTACTGTGTTATATACTTGCACATGAAACTCTATTGCTTCCTTGTTTCTGCGCTGGTTTCACGGGCCAAGAGGAAAATTCAGTTTCAAAACCAGTATTGCAAATACAGGTATGGACTTCCACCTGGAATGCCTGAGACATTCTTTGTTCTTTTTGCCTTAGCAGACAACTCACTGCAGAGGCTGAGTTAAGATAATTACTCACATGAGGTATGCATTCAAAGGGGACCAAGATACATTGAACATGTGTTGATATTGCCAGATGACTCTCATTCAGCTTCATGGTTTTCAATACATCTTTGTTTTGCATTTTGTACAGTCCACTGAGCATCTTTAAAATAACAGCCAAATCAATTTGGTTGGGTTTTTTGGTTGTTGGTTTTTTTTTTGTTTGTTTTTTTTTTTAAACACATTCTGGTTAATGTATGAAGTATAGAGTTGACCTTGGACCACAATACAGAGAGAAGATAACACTCACTTAAATTCTCCCTAAATACAGTTGAACACCAGCACCAGCAGAACTGTATTCCAGTATTTGATTAAGGTACAGAATGCAGCATTAAACGGGTGCATGATGAAATTTATCCTCTGCTTTATATAGCAGCTTCTAACCTAGTGTGTCAGAGGCAGTAACAACACGACAGAAGCAGCAGTAACAGTGGTTGTTCTCATTTTAATCCAGAAATCTTATGCTTTAATGTCAAACAACAAGAAGTGAGAACCTTGCAGAAAGATAAACAGAACATACTATTTCTGAAGTAGAATACACTAATCAGCACCATACAGCAAGGAATGGTGATGCTAAACAGAACGTGGGACCCGAGAAAAGAGCAAGAACCACTGATAAATCCTTCAGCAAAAGCTGATAGAAGATTCTGAAGTATTGATTCTATCTTTTATCTTCCTAGGCTATGTGAGCAAGCAAACAAACAGCAGGACAACATCAAAACCAAAACTATTCAATAGGGAGGACAAAGATCAAAGTAGTCTTGAATGTATTTTATCATTGTTTCCTGCTGGTGAGTATCGTTAAGTGGAAACATAGTATAAATGCATGAAAGCAAAACCAAGGTTATGCATTTTGTACTAGAAGACCATACAACACATCTAATTAAAGTATCTAACAATCTACCAGTTTAAAGACAAAAAGAAGTGGTATTATTACATGCAGAGGTTGCATCTAATAATTAGTAATTCTACAGTGTTTTGAAGCACTTTGGGCTGAATCCTCTGTGTAGTGTTTATTTAGCTTTTTTGTGGTTTTATTCGTTTGCTTGTTGAAAGAAAAAGAACAGGTCGTAAGCTGTCACCATCAATAAACAAGGATGATTAGGTGCCTCTTACTAAACGTGATAACATTTCACCTATCATACAAACATCTTCTGAATTGAGTAGTCATATGAATAATCCTAAAATCTGCCTGAGGCACTACTTGATTCAAGGTAGCTGTAATGAAGTAACAAGGACCACCTAAAAATTATCCCCTTATGGTAGGGTAAAGCCACTTCAAGATCCAGAGAAAAAAAATATAAATCAAAGTAACCTCTATACTGCATTTAAATGCCTTCAAGCTCAAAACAGGGAAGAATAAACACTGTTTTAGGTAATATTGCACTGGCTCACTTTTCTATGAGGAAGGCATACTCATAAATTAGAAATATATTTAATGGTATGAAATCAAAGAATATTTTACATCTCAGGAAGCATATAGTAGAATGTTCTTGACGTCCTATAATTATAATAGGACAGAAATTCCTGTGAACAAACTGCAAGTATCCTTTACTGTCAAAGTTTGCTTACCTTCCTGTTGTTTGCCCACATCTGCCAATTTTTAAAGATTTTCTATGGAGTATTTCTTCTAAAAAGATACAGATATAAGAGCATCAGAAACATTTAACTTTTTAAAGAAATATTCTGTGATTCAGAAAGGAAGATTAAGATCATTAATACATCTTTAGGGAAGATTTTCAGGTCATGTAAATCGTCAAAAGTCATTCAAGGTCTGTAACAATTAACATCAACCAAAAATCTTCCCCGTTCACATCTTTGTAGTTCAATGGCTTTCAACTTTTAAAAAACTGCAGTCCACCAAATTTTCCTGTGAAGATGCAGATCACCTCAAAAGTTTTTCACATATATATTGTAGAACATTTATTAACTTTTCTTCTGCTTTTCCTAATTTCAGTTTTCCTTAGAAACAATCCACAGATCCTCACCCCATGAACGACTGATCACAGGTCAAAAAAAATCCAGTGTTCCAATTACAGGCTCCTTGGTAAGCATTCTCTGGTAACCAGACTGTAGGTACTGTTTGGGAAAGTTTTATTTTAGTTCACTCCTGTATTCCCTCATGAATCTGGACTGTAGATGCTTTAAAGTTTTGTTATTCTTTATTTAATTTATAATCTTCACACAAAAAACAGTGAGAAAATATCAGCTTCCAGAAGGTTCAAATTATTATTATTATTTTTCTTAATGAAAAACTGGGTGAGGATGAAACAGAAGAACAGGCTGTCCAGCAACGCTAAGGAATTCCCATCCTTGCGGGTATTCAACAACCTCATTGCACACAGCCACAAGCAACCTGCTGTAACTGGACCTGCTTGGAGCTGGAAATTGCACTAGCTGACTTCTGGAAGTCCCTCCCAACCCACATGATTCTGTGACTGTCCTGGAGGTGACATTATAGAGGTGTGTTAGAGAATCCTAGACATTCAGCAACTGTGCACATTTCAATCTCAATTTTCTAGTGATCTTCAAGCTTCCATGCCTTTACCCACTCTAATATTTGTGTGGTCCCATTGCTATACTTCTATAAATTCACCCAACCCAAATTTCCTCCAGAATAACAGCCGTGTTAACTGCTCTTCTGGGCTAGATTTGTTTTGAGCAACTCCTATGTGTATCATTGTCCAGCACTAAAATTCAATGTCGGTGTAGGTCACAGACACCATACTAGCAATAGGTAGATAATCATCCAATTACTGGAAATAGTGGTAATTCTAACACACTCAGCGTAGCTGCCCAGAAAGCAAAGTGTGTCTCCTGAGGGCTTAAGGATTTTAGCTTCATTCTTTACAGTTCTTCTCAAATTCTTAAGGTAGCACAGAAGGACTTGGAATCGCTCACAGAAACTTCCAGAATATAGTCCTAGAAGAAGGAAATTAAGTTAATGTGATGCCAATGAAGCTTATAAATGCAGTATTTCTAAGCCCCAAACAGCACAAATTTGATGCACATATTGCACTACATTTATTTACATTAGTATCATCTTGTTTACAGTCCATATACTCCTAAGACTCGCAGCCACAAGTTAGCACCTGCTTGGCTTGGAATATGAAGATTATTTTTTTTTTGGGGGGGGGAGGTGGGGGAGAGGCAAGTGTGGAGGGGGGGGGTGTCATGCAATTCTATAGTTATGAGATGAGCCATTCTGCCTCTAAAGAAACAGTGTGACTTAGGGTTGACAGTGTCGAGCACTTGATGACAACCACCATGGCCAGTCATTGTTTCTATTTTTCACTAAACGTGGCTTAGATCACGTAAGTCATACAAGCTATGTAAATTCACCCTTATTTACAGGGATAAATTGGATTTTTTGCTTTCTGGAACACAGTGTCATGTTCTTCAAAAATTATCTGAACTTTTTGTTCCTCAATGTACAGTTTTGCATTTGCTCAGGGACAGGTATATACTTTATAATTTACTTTTCTATTAATCTTAGTTTTACCTGTAAATAATATTAGAATTATTTAAAATTTTCTTTCAGAAAAAACTGAATAACATGGGGCTGTTTCCCCGGCAAATCCAAGTAAATTTTTTCCTCTGAATATTAAAGCTAATAATGAAATATTGAGATGCACCAATTCTCATCCTTCTAACAGAAACAATTAAGTACAGAATTGATACTGTATAATGCTGGTTTTTCAGCTGAGATACCCTCTGTTTACATGGAGGGCATGACAAAACCCTACCATGTCTACACAACGCATGGATATGAGTCTCAATATTTTTCTGCTGTCAGCAAGCAGTACAGTTTGAAATCTTATGGCCTCTAGTCTACCTGAAAAAAAAACAACAGCTTATCAACTTACTGAGTTAGATCAAGCAGTGATATATAATTCAAAGTCCCATGTGGAGACCAGTGTGATTCCACACAATAGAATTTTTCTTTTTTTTACTGTTTATTCAAAAAAATAGGAAATGTCACACTAAATAATTATGTTAAAGGTTAAGACTGAAAATCGAAGCATGCCAAAAGGTAGAAATTAAAATCAAGGTGTACTGTGCAACATAGCTGAGATCCTTTAAGCACAGACACTACAATCTGAAGGCTTCCTTGCATAACATGCACATACACTATATGTTCCTTTCCTTTTCCTTCTCCCGCCTCTTTGGCTCCCAGTCAAAATGACCCACTGACTTTCATTAGAAAAAGGTCAAGTGCTGTGAATGAGTCAGTTTTCTCATTTGGAAGAGAAGAGCGGCGATATTCAACCTGGTGGACCTTCCCGCCAGTAGACCCTAATACTCACCAATAGCTGATTCAGACACAGTGTAAGAATAAAGCAAGCATATGGTGAAGAAACTCCCCAGAGTCCAGCGATTTGCAGCTCTGGGGTTAATAAAACTGATGCGCTGACTATTCAAATCAACAGGAACTGAGCTCTGAATTCACAAGTACTATATGAATACTTAGACTGATGGAAAACTAGACCAAGCTTGACACTCAGAATTGGTGAAAACTTTCTACTTTAATTTTTGTTCCGCACTAAAAATGGATAAGAAAGGGGAAACAAGGAAACTCTTAAGATTCTGTGAAGATAAATTCCTTAGGGTTTGTGAAGCATCTTAATACTACAACTAAAAGATATAACAAAGGAGCACACAAGGAAATTAGTAGTTTTGTACTCTGTGGCGTTTGGATGGCAAAGTAAATAAAGCTTAGGGGCACCTACTATATGATCCAGTACAAGTAAATGTTGAACAATTAACCCCAGGGTGACCACTGTATATCTGTGTATAAGTGCATATGTAAACTGTACATATACACACACAGAGTGTAAAAGACAGAGGTCCTGTGGGGGGAAAAACCCTCTGGTAATGAAAACCTTTCCAACTGTACATTCATTGAGCAGCTGAATAAAGTTTCCATAGATTTCCCACATTCTGACATGCGAAACTTGTTCTATTTTTCTTAATGCGTTTCTCTGGGGTGCAAAATTCATACATCTAAATTTACACAACATCTACTGATTGATCAAATTAATTTTCAACATTCTTTGATGCACAGGAAATACTTTCCCTTTGATTGTGCTGCTTTTAAAGATATACAAGGAATATATATGCACTTGAACATTTTTTTTCTTTATTTTAAATAATTACAATAATTACATTTTATTTAAGTATTTTAAGGGGTTTTTTTTCCTGTGTACTCAAGTTGACTTTATTAACATCTTTTTTTCAGGTACTAAGAATTTTTAATGTGCTTTTTAACATACCTGGTTAAATAACATGACAACATAAAACTAGGAATTCCTCTTCCTACAGTTCATTCTGAAAAAAATCACAATCAATAAGCATAACTCTGCCTCATCTCTACCACAGAGCAACAACTCACTCTGAAAGCTCAGATACTAATTTCTGAAAAGCTGCAAGTGCAAGAATAACAAGCAGATGACATCTGTTTCCCACAAAAAGGAAGCTATTAAGAAGATATTCTCCTCCTCCTCCTCCAGGTCATTTTGACATATAGCCTAATACCCTAGTAACACTTTTAAAGGCATTCTAAAACCTCCAGACTACTTAAACATTATGTCAGACCCTGCACTGCTAACCCTTGACCTTGTCTGTCCCAACTATGGGACTTGCTACATGCAAGATCAGCTTAGAGAAAGTTGCTTTGGAGCCCAAGATAAGAAGCAGTGCAAACCTTACAAGTCACCACATCCCCGCAGAAGATCTGCAGAAACCCCAAGTGATGTGGGAAGACCTACACTGGGTTTGGTTACCGAGGCATATTTCACTCCAAGAAAAAACATTGCTGAGAGCAGTGACAAGTAGAAAGATAGCTCTCAAAACGGTTTTATGTAAACGATACTGAATTCTTATTTTATTTACAGATCTTTTGAAATGCCTACCTTTGGAAACGTGCTTGTGTATACACTTCCCCTTTCTTAAATCACACCAGAGTTTTTTCACAGGCTTTAGTCCACAAATTCACATCCTCTGAAGTCTTGCTTCACCCCTCAGGAACTACAACAAAAGCTCATAACAGCATATTGCAAACTTTTAAGACTATTATTTAGATTGTTTGGGAGAAAAGTCGGGGTTATAGGAAACCTAATCATTAGGACGCCTTTGGGTGCGTTGTGATTCTAGACTTGTTCCTGTAAAACTCCAAGCTTCACTCCCAGGGAATGCAATAAGTCAGAAACATCAGAGTAAACAAGGCAGAATCATCTTCCCAACCAGCATCAATACAGAAAGAAAAATGAAAAGTAGTCTTCGGTACATGAAGAAGCTAAGAAGTATTGTCTACGTCTGGCTCCCTGATACAGGTTCCAACATTTCATAAATATTTGATTTTACTTCTGCGCTATGGCCAAGTGAAAACTCAAGTTGTTACTAAAATGTCACTAAGCAGTGTTTCTGAGGATATAAATTTGAAAGCTACGTCTAAAGGTACAATTGATTCAGCTGGCCTTTCCATGTTACCTGAGAACACAGATATTCTAATGGTTAATGCAGGAAGCTACTGCATGTGTCACACCATCCTTCTACTTGCTGTAACCTTCCAGTGTAAGTACATTTAAAAGTACCAAAATGTCAGTACCAGAAAAATAAGTGCACCCAAAAACCTTAACTATAACAAAACCTATGAGTTTTTTTTTTTTATTTGCTTTCACCTGAAGAATACAAGTTAAAAGATTAAACTGACTCTTCAGTAAGCAGCTAGTAAAGGGCCAAGAAGGACCTTACAAAACAAGTACCTACACACTCCTGGTAAATGTCTATAACTAGGAATGCAGGGCAATTTCCAGATAATACTTAACCCAACTTTAAATAATCTAGCCTTCCAAGTCTCAGTAGCACAATGTTCACACAGGCATACTTATCCTGCTAGAATGTAATTTATCTTGACTCAGTGTACTCCTAATGAAATAACTGGTGCACCTTGTCAAGTACGATGGTGTTCACTGCGCAAGGGGCATTGCAGCCTTTCACTCTGTTCCTATGTTGCTACTACTGTGTTTCAGCTGAGACATCGTTTCTCCACTCTTTGACCTATTTGATGTCAAAACTAACCCTGAGTACTGTACACAGCAAGCAGGACAGGTATTAAGAAAAGAAGTAAGCCCCTTCTAACCATAAAATGTTTGCTGTCTGACCTAGTAATCAGTGCTTAAAGAACACATGCATTTCAAAAGCATTACCACTGAAACATTATCGATCCAATAACTCACTTCTATATACAGCTGTGGGCACGCTCTGGTTTGCTTATGGGGAAGCATTTTCTGCGTAAATGAATTGCTGCTTCTTGAGCTGTCAAATGTATAAAGCATACAAAGCAGCTAGAAACCATCCAATGATAGCATATTACCACATAATCCCAAACTTCATCGGAAACAACTCAGGAAAGCATTACACTGTGTGTACAGTAATTTAAATTGTGACTTTTTTTGATCGAATAATAGAGGTTTGTCATATTTCTAACATGCAGGTAGCAAAAAAGCTTTCAGTCCTAAAAACGTCCCATAGATAATTTAAATGCATATGGTTTTTGCAGTAACAAATTAAAGCTTGGAGACTTGGAAATCCTGTCTGGTGAGCAAGTTTAATAGTTTGTGTAGATGGAGAGGGATTACGTGCCAAGGCAGGAAAGGAGAGGTTGATGGCTTTAACCCATCTTCACATTCTCAGAGTTTTAAAGCTGGTCCTGAGCCAACTCAGGCTTCTGCTTTATGCTATAATGTGTTATCCTCTACTGCCAAGAATAACTGGAAAGCAGCAGACAAACCAGTAACATGGCAGGCAGCAAGAGGATGGGCAGATCAGCCTTTTACAAGAAAATTATCTGATGGAATAGGTATTCTCAAGTGAGATTACTGCTTTCTTTCCTGCATGGAAGAAGTAGAGAAAATGCAGAGTCAAGTGTGAAATCAAGCACCGACTGTAGCATTGGCACTTTGGAAATCAGGATAGGGATCTTCAGTTTCATCCATAGCTTTTTAACTGAATCACATAATATTTCAGTGAAACAATTTAAAAGTCTGATCCTGCTCTCAGATAACTCAGCAGCAAAGTTATTGTTTTCCTATACGGGCAACCCATCAAAACTGTAGGTATTATTTTTCTCCATTTACCCACCTCCAAAATGGTGTTCACCAACAAAGAATTCCCATGTGGTCTTCCACGTACACTTCAGTGACTTGCATAAGTTTTTCTCCATAGTCATAGTATTCCGTAGCTTTCCAAGTTCAAGAACTTGTAACGATACGAATCTTTCCTACCTCAACAGCACATCAGTCCTGAGTACCTGGACAAGTGGGATACTCATAAGAAAATGAACCTTTGCGATGTATTACTCACTCACTGGTGCTGAGCACAGCAGCAAAGCCTTGATTTTACTAGGCCATTATCATGTATTTTACACAAGTCGGTCGTCACTGCTTCACCAGGAAGATGCAAAACACAGTGAAACAACCGTGTCAATCTCAGACTGCTGCTACACAAACAGCTTCAGAGGGCAAGCACTTGGAAATGTCTCTGAGACACAAGACAACCTTCCTTCTGCCAGAACCAAAATTCAAGTCTGAAAAATATATTGGATTACCCTTCCCTGTGTATATGATATAATCAGTTAGGTTTTAGTCACTACACCTTGAAATGTAAGAAATCCCTCTTTTTGCTAAAGAGCAGGTATGAGAAAGGTTTCGAGATTAATTAAACCCAGACTGCCATCTAAAACTGCCTGCAGCTCCTGTGAACCTCCCCAGGCTCAGTCCAAGGGATCATCACAGAATTGTATGTAGCTGAGGCACTCTGGCTTCTCTCAGATGCTAGCCCAGGGTGACAGCCTAGCTTATACAGCCCACAGCTAAGTCTATGCGCAAGCTCATACTTTATAATCTGTGTTATTTCATTTTTATTTATTTTTTTAATCTGAAACAAATGTCACGGCACATCTTCAATTTTCAGCACGAAAAGTATAGTAGTCGGATGGAATAATATTTGCTCCTGGGCAAACAGTGAGCACGTAGCCTCATACTTGTGAAGCAGTAGATGGCTCATTCCAGAGAGCAGTGCCGGTTTCATGGACTTTTAGTGGGCCATACAACATTGATGCCTAAGCATAGGTGGCCCCAAGATATCAGATCTCATTAACCATTATATTGTTGTTTTTAGAAAAGTTTTGATAGAGTATTTCAAAGAGTCTCTTGAATTCAGTAAATTAAACTTGTTTTTACCCTCTGAGACTAGAACAGATTCATTTGGAAACTTGTCTGTGCAAGTGCCTAGATAAGAAAATAGCATCAAAAAAACCCTCCCTAAACCGATTGTTAATAAGGTTATTTTCTCTCATAATATTTGTGGCATATGCTAAAACCATGACCATTGTTATAAAGGCTCTCACTTGGCTGACCTACATAACTCATTCATGGCTTTGCTGCTTATGCATCTTTGATACATCTATCCAAAAGAAATCTCCATAAAACATGTACACCACACCTTGCTATCCAATGTGCTTTTTTTAACGCAAGCTGTACATTAAAGCAGCCAGAACTTCAGTACATGAGCTTTTCAATACTGAATTGAATTTCTGCCGCTATCTTCTTATAAAAAGCAAACCGCAAGATCTTTAAACAGGGCAGACTATAATAAATCTCAAACATTCCTTAGGCAAATGTGTAAGTTTGTAATGGGGATCAAAGCTGAATATATAAATCCAAGATGTGAAAAAGAACAAAATACGCTCAAAATGTCTAAAATCACTGGCAGACAATCTAGCTGTCTAATGTCAGACTACCAAATAAAAGATAAAGAAGGCATATAAGAGGGAAAATAATCTTTTCATACTACAAGGGAGAAAAAAATTGAGCCAAAAATCCCCTAAACAAAAAGCCACATGTACAATGCTCTTAATATGCCAAAGCCTATCTATGTAACTATCAATCAATGTATGTATAAGGAACCGTACCAAGAATCAAATAAAACACTAACATATACAGATATAACATCGGTATATATTTATAGCTGAACACTGATATACAACCATGTCCTGTATCTATGGAGACAAAAATATGTTTGTAGGTTGGGTAAAATATGTTTTATCAGGCTAAATGCTATAATTGATTAAAAAAAATAAGCATTCATGCACAGAAATCCTTCTCTGGGTAATTAAAGATTGTATAAATTTGCAGCTCTATTAGCTGGTCTAAAAAAAGTGTTAACACTATTTACAAACCTGTTCTTGTGTCCTTAGGACTTTCTTGCTATAGCAAAACATCATTACCTCTATCTAGACATGTCTACCATTTATATTTAATATAATTTTTGGGACTTGATGAAAGCAGTGTTAATTGAACAACACCCTCACTCGCTTAAATAATTATTACTCAATTTCTCAACAAAACTGAACAAGAAAAACCTTCTAAAACACACCTCAAAAACACTGAAAATCACCTCTGTCCTGATTTCAGCTGGGATGGGGTAAATTTTCTTCCTGGTAGCTGGTGCAATGTTGTGCCTTGGATTTAGTATGAGAACGATGTTGATAACACACCGATGGTTTAGTTGTTGCTAAGCAGTGCTTACCCTAAGGCCAGGGCTTGCCCGTTTCCCATGCTGTGCCAGTGAGGAGGGGCACAAGAAGCCGGGAGGGAGCAGAGCCAGGACAGCCGACCCGAACTAGCCAAAGGGATAATCCATACCATAAACAGCATTTGCAGTATATAAACTGGGGGCAGTTGGCCGGGGGCTGCTGTTTGCTGTGGGGAACTGGCTGGGTATTGATCAGCCAGCGGTGAGCAACTGTATTTTGCATCACTTGTTTTTTCCCTTGATTTTTATTCCTCTCTCTCTTTTTGTTATCTCCGTTTTCATTACAACTGTTAGTACTAGGTAGCACATTTTACTTTATATCAATTATTAAACTGTTCTTATCTCATCCCATGGGCTTTACCTTTTTCCAGTTCTCCTCCCCATGCCATCAGGCAGGGAGGGGTGGGCGGTGAGTGAACTGGCTGAGGTCAAACCATGACAACCTCTTACTCTTTTTTTCTGTCGGGATACATGTAAAGTTTTGGGGGACCCATTCAAACAGCTAACAAATCTGTCCACAATTAAAATTATAGTTTAAATGTTGGTGAAAGCAGTTGTTCTTCAAAAGAGAGATAAAAAGTGCATTCATCATGCAAAATGCTTTGAAGTAATTTTGGAAGAGAAGTGCTGACAAGTAATTCCAATAATAATGTAAGAAGAATAATAGAACATACACGGGACAGTACAAGAAAGAACGAAAATTCTAAAATGTTTAATGAACCTAATTTTAAATAATTGTGAAGCAAAAATGTTTTTTAAAATACTAAGCAGATGTTTAATCATCTCAGAGGAAAAATGAAATTAAATAACAGACCACAAAATTTCAGGTTATTAGCAGAATATCATTGCAAATTCAAAGTAAAATTAAGTGGCTCCGTTGCCTGTGCGAATTCAGATAGAAAATAGTTTGTATAAATTTTGTTATGTAGAAACAATTTTGGTATTGACCCTGTAAAAAGGCATTTCTAACCTTGCAAGCTTTGAGTGACTGACTTTCATCTCTGAAGCATATTGGTCTTACCCAACCACTGTACGCTGCAAAAGTGCTTGACATTGAACTAATTATATTGTATGACATAGTGTTAGAATAACCAGCTTTTAATTAAAAGTTAAAGAATACAATTTATACAAATAAAGCTCTAGGTTAACTGAAGAATTAAAACGTTCCAGGCACAGGGTATTGTTTTGGCTGTTCTGTCTATTGGATTACTGTTGAAATAATAGACCTCCTGGGAAGAGCATTGTTAAAACAGAGTTTTCATGTCAGGGAAAGACATTTCAACCACACTTGTTAGTGGAACATATATTAAGAGGCAACCATTACCAGTAGGTTTTTGATTTGTTGCACCAAAGAGAGGATGGGTGAAGACATTAGAAGAAATACTGCTCATTCTTCACTTGCACAGATGAAGAATGGAGGAGGAATGGAGCAGGCAGTTTTGAAGAGGGTGTAGGCATGCCAGAAGAAATAATAGGAAAATAAGTGTTCTCAGCTTAAAGTGAAAGTAGATTATACAAAAGATGCCTAGGAAGAAGGTAGCTTCAGTAGGTAGGATGGAGCTTGGATGATGGGATAGGATGGATGAGAAGAAAGACATGTTGCAGAAGAGTCCTCGGCAGAATTTGACATTAGCAGAACGATGCTAATTACATGCTAATTGTATATATTTATTAAAATTAAATTTATTAAATTCAATTTGTTAAAATTAAAATAATGAAAGATAATATATATATAATTATAATCTGCTAATACCAGACAAGACAAAGCTCAGAGCTGAGGTGCCTGGGACTATGGTTAAGGACCTATAATTGTTTTTTTTTTCTCCTTTAAGCTATTGTTTCTAACATGACAGTGATGCATTCAAATTTAAATCACAGTAAAGATGAGCAAAGCAGGCTGTTGTGTGCTACGTGCAACATACTGTATGATATATCCACAAAATAGTAAGTAAACCTGATAGAGCAAACCGCTTATAATATTTTTACTAGAATGAAATTATGTTTAGTCTCTCAAGTTAGGATTAATAATGTCAAATTAATTTATGCTCCCTCTAAACCAGCAGGCAGAGACACGCAGCCAGTATAGTCATGATGATGTCTGACTCACTTGTCTCCAGTGCAGTAAATTTAGATGAGGTATCCTCTATGCAAATTGAAGATAGATATCTGATCCAAAAGAAAGTGATGCTGTATGAAACAATTTGCAGGGCTGTGTCAGGCCATACTGAGTAATGCTCCTTGTGCTATAAATTAGTGTGATATGAATCAAAAGCATTCTTTTTTTGACCTACACTATATGAGATACAAGATCATATAACTGACAGGACAGCTAATAAGTGTAATTGTCCACACTTATTTTGTATTAAAATTCCAATCAGTGGCAAGTTTGGAATCATACATTCATTGAAGAATATTTTTTTTTTCTTACATACAGGAATGAATCATTATTAAAAAGTGACAACAGATGAGCTCTAGAAAACTCAGAGGCAGATCCTGGTAAAGATGCAAAGCCTCAGCTGTGTGCCTGAACCTGCTGGTTATGCCAAACAGAGTGAATATATTGCACAAGCTCTTATAACAGTTACTTTTAGCTCTGCTTTCAACGCAACCCAAAAATTCTGCAAGAAGGACCGCTGCCACATTTCTGTCCATCTTTAATACGTTATGCAAACGTCTTTGATTTTCAGGAAAAAAAAAAAAGAAAAAAAAAAAAAAAAAGAGAGGTCTCAGCTCTGCAGAGCTTCTCGTAGCCCACTAATGCCCAAATGGAAAGTTATCAAAGGAAACTCTGTACCATTCTGCACCCTGGCATTATTCAGCTGAAACTGAAGGACACTAATCTGTATCAGCTGGCTACAGTCCCTAGGTTGGTATATCAAATGAACACAGCCAAAATACACTGTCATGCCCCTCTTCACATCTCCTGCCTTGAGGGTGAGTACAGGAAACAGCACAGCACCTGGGAGGTCACCTTTCTAGTGCTTTCATGAATTCTAGGCATGATCCACACACTGATTAAAGTCCTGCTGCATTACCTGAGCACTTTTCCTTCCTAAATTAAATTTGCATTGCATGAAACTATCAAAGCCAGCATGTAGTCCAATAAGGTTCAATACATGCAAGTGTATGGAAAGCAGGTATGTCTACCAGAACAAGGAGTATAATGGAGACTCATTTTTCATGCAAAAAACCCCACCCCAACAACAAACAAACAACTCAGAAGTTTGATTTTGCATGCATTGAGCAGTTTCTTGTGCTGAGTGGCACCTTACTGATAAAATACTCTTAGATTCTACAGATCTCCCAAGTGCATAAGGCACCAACATTTACAGCTGCGAGTACAGCCATCTGATCCAAGGCAGAAGAACTGGACTGTATTTTTCCAGACCTGCAAATCTGTACAGTTTTGTACAGAGCTTCCAGTGATAAAGTCTAACTTTCAAAGAAACAAGCTGAGAAGCAGCTACTCCTTTGGAAACTCAGAAGTCTCTCCAGTCACAGTAGTGTGACTTAAGTCACATTTGAGTAAAACCAACTGGATTCTCTTGTTGCCCCACCTTAACACTAAGTTTGTCAGTGGTTCAGATGTGGAAAACAGGTACCAGTTATGCTGGGACAGGAAGGCAAAATTATTTGGATTATCCCTGTCGTGGTTTAACTCCAGCTGGTGATCGAGCACTGCACAGCTGCTGGCTCACTGTCCCCAGCTAGGATGGGGGAGAGGATCAGAAGGGTAAAAGTGAGAAAACTCGTGGGTTGAGATAAAGACAGTTTAATAGGAAAAGCAAAAGCTGTGCATGCAGCAAACCAAGGAATTCATTCACCACTGCACATGGGCAGGCAGGTGTCCAGCCATGCCCAGGAAAGCCGGGCTCCGTCATGTGTATGGTTACTCAGGAAGACAAACGCTGTAGCATCAAATGTCCCCCCTCTTCCTTCTTCCCCCAGCTTATATACTCAGCATGATGTCCCATGGTATGGAACACCCCTTTGGCCAGTTCGGGTCAGCTGTCCTGGCTGTGTCCCCCTCCCAATTTCTTGTGCCCCCCCAGCCCTCTCGCTGGCAGGGCCTGAGAAACTGAGAAGTCCTTGACTTAATATAAACATTACTTAGCAACAACTAAAAACGTCAGTGTGTTATCAACACTGTTCTCACACCAAATCCAAAGCACAGCACTGCACCAGCTACTAAAAAGAAAATTAACTCTATCCCAGCTGAAACCAGAACAACCTCAAAATATTATACTTGGATCTAGAATCTCCTGGATTCCAAGAGGAACCAAACAAAAGCCAGATTTTTTTTATGTTACATATGCACACTGTTAACTGCATTGATAAATACTTGTACTTCTCTCTCCATCCCATTTTAATATTGATGAGCTGGTTGTGAGCACACTAGCACACTGTCTTGCTCCTACAGTTTGAGGACACGCAATTCAGAAGAACTGAGCCATAGGCTGAAGGCATTACAGCTTTAATGCCACCAAAAGTAATTACATACAGGTAATTCCAAATTATTCATATGTTACCACTGTCCATATTATTACATAAGTGCATTTCACTAAGGTCAGAGTATCAAAATCATATAAAATTGAAAATAAGACCAACCTTTCAGATATACAATTGGTTGTAGAGAGTCACACCAAAGGCCCTCAGACCCAGGAATTTGCCAATGGCACAGTCAAAAAGAACACAAAAAAACAAAAATCAAGAAAAATACCTATGCTACTTACTTGAATACTCAAAGATCTTCTAAACATTTGAGAGACAGATTACTCAAATCAAAGGTTTCAATGGATGTTGTAATGCTGAAAGGATTCATCTTCCATGAACTTTTCTACCCTCCCTATTGAAACAGCATAAAGTTCTACCATACACAACTGTCCATGGCAACACATTTCACAGCTTACTGTTATTATTATTTTACAATTTTACATTGTCTTATATATATTACTTTATTTGAACGTGCTTTGGACAGCTACCTGGAAATCAAAGGGTTTCTAATCAAGCACAGCAACACAAATCATCAAGGCATTTCAGATTTGAAGAACAAAACCAGTCCCACTCAGTTATGTTCCTGTTATGTTAACTAACTTTAAGCTCAAGTATCCTGCTAGCGCAAAACTGAAATTTGTTCATTTATATGGATAGTGCCAGCACAATCTGTGCCTCTGGATTTGCATCCTGCAAATATGTACTAAAAGAAGCCTTAAGTCATAAAAAAAGCCTCAAGTCAAATATAAAGGTGGACATTAAACTAGTTACTTTATATATTTCATTATATTTATTTTTGATCTATGGACTGACTTTTTAAACTTTAAAGTAAACGGGCATCTGCAGTTTTGCAACAAATACTGCAACATCATAGAGCATTAGAAATCTAAACTGAAAGAGACTCTTAGCTTACCATAAATGACAATGACTGTCTTTGCCCTAGCTGACAGATGGGCCAAAAAAAGCTGATAGAGCAAACAATAAACAGGATTTTGATCAAATCCTAAAGCAAGGTGTCTTATATTTGACCCATTTTTAATCTAAAAATGTTCTTTAGGCTGCCATATAAAATAAAAAACGCTTTAACAAAACATTCCAGCCTTTAACTATAAACTGAATGATAATAAAACGTACATGACTTTTAATGTGGAACTTTCATCATACATTTTTTATTTTTTTAAATCACAGATTTTAGGATAACAGAATACACAAAGTGAAAGTAAGTTCATGGTAAGCAATATCATTATCATACTTATTAAGTATGAAAGGGATCACGATGTTCCTGGGCTGGCTGAAAAATAAATACCATTGATGCAAGCCCTAGCAAGGTAAAAATCATTAAGAATAATAGAAATATTAATTATAACACGTTGGAAAGGGACACCACTAACTGTATAGTATACAATCAGGTCTTGTGGTCCAGTGGCTCAGGAAGTCTCAAAAATATTCATAAGGGACAGATTCTTTCTTACCTTTTCCTGGGGAAACACCAAGACAACAGGTGAGGAGCTGGCACTCAAAAGTCACCAGTGTTTTACATTCAATAACTGATGTCCAATTATAGCTAAATCAATTACTACAGCTCTACATTAGGGCGTAACATATTCAGGTCTAACTTACATTTGGCTGTCATCAAGTGTATCTTTAAAGTGTTTTGCAATTGCATGGCACTAATGTTGTATCAAGATGTTTACAAGCACTGAGTAAATTCATATTCATATCACTGGAATTCTGGATTTAGATTGGTGCCACGTATAATTTATCTGAAGTGAATGTGAACTGTTTGGCTGGATAGGATGTGGCTGTGCAATCCTCCTTTTTTCCACCACCGGTGATAACATGTGCCTCGTTCTGCTGACAAGAAGCTTCCTCTGCTGCTTCCATTCAGGATGTTTGAATCCTTTACAATTTATTTTGTTTGCATTTAGCATTTCTTGAACGTAGGCATTTTATAACAAAGAAAAATTCACCTTTGAAAATAAGTAAAAACCCAACAGCTACTTTAACAACTTCAGGCTATATTGTGTCCTTAGCAAATGTGTAAATGGTGATTTTTTTTGCACTCATACATAAGGCATTAGCTCAGTCACACAAATGCAACACCACTAGAGAGGCTCCTATCAAGTAGTTAGATACCATTATACATCTGCTGCTCCATATTCTTGTGAAAAAAACCTTGGCTTTTCAGCGCCTTGTATGCTTGACTTTGTCATAGCACTTGCCCCAAAGTGATCGAAATTGAACCTTAATATATATAGTAGAAAACAGAAAAGTTAGAGATACACTGCAAGCCTAGAACTGTCAGTTCTGAATTTTCATTTTTTACTTAGTCAAAGCAAGATGAAAGCTGTATCCTTTTTTCTACCTGTCTCTATAACATCGTAAGCAATGACATATACCTGAAGACAGTGACAGCACAGGGCATCATCCTTGACAATTCAACATATTGGTTACTGTTCTTACATGGGGAAAATTTCTCCTTAAGTGAATTTATCAAAATAACTGTATATAATCTGAAAAAACTTTAGAGTTTTTTTGGTATTTTTATGCCTTAAATAATCTTGACTCCTATGAACAATAAATTGGCATAACCCCATTGATGAAGTTACTAATGTAACGTAAATGTTTACCTCAAGTTCACAAGTAACTTGGTCCCATACTGACATTCCAATACATCCTATGAGACTTGTTGGTGAACTTATATTTCCAGAAAACAAAGCAAAACATGTTACTGACACACCCAAATTAATTTGTAGCTATCCAGAAAAAAAGAAGAAATTTCAGGAAAGCCTCAGCTATCCTTTGGCATTTTCTACTGAAAACTTTCACAATTATTTGTTACATTACACAGCACTTTCCCATCATCACTGTGTTTGAAAATGTTTGAGACAGCCGCTGATCTCAACCGGATATTTGGCAGAAGCTAAAAATCAAAGCATAGCATCAAAGAAATTCGATACTAACACTCTAATTCACACATGCTCATTGATAGGGAAGAACATTGCCTCTTCAAAACTGGAATGTCTGAAAAAATGAGGGTATACCATCATCTGCCTGTGTGATTTCGTCCACAGAAGGTTATTTTTGCTACTTTAAGGGAACACAAATCAACAAAAACAGAAAAAAAAAAAAAAAAAAAAAAAGGAGGATTTTCATTGACTTACAATTTCCACAAAACTTTGCCTTTATGCCAGTTTCCAACTGTGAACTTTGTAGTGATGCTTCTTGTGGGTTGCCAGGCACCAGTTTACAGTCAGCATGAACAAATAAAAGCACTTAATTTCCACCTTGCTGCCCTAACTCATTTTTCAGTCTTTATAAATACCATTAACATCTCATTTGTAATTCAAACCCCAAACCCAGGTACTGCCTTTAATGTGCATCTTTCCCTAGTCTTCACATCACTGAGATATTCTAATTTTGCTCCATCTTCCTACACAAATTTCCTAAAGAGAAGGCTTTCTTGTGCGTCCAAACAGATGAAATTAGCACCTTGGCCTTGTACCTAATGTATTTCAGTCTTCTCCTGTCAGCCTTGACCCTCTCCATCTTACACCACGGAAATCCACTCAAAATGCTGCACAAAAAGTCAATCTTCCTTATTAATTGCATGTACTCCTGTCACCTCTGTTTTTCTTCTATGGTTTTCTCTTCTCTCTGAATTAAATACAAAATTGTGTACTTATATCACTGGTTCCCACGTGCACTACTAAGGTGCCACCCTCTTCTTTTCCCCATCATTCTCCATCTGTTCAATTTTCAAAGATCTTTCTATAGCCTCTTTTTGAGGTCATCTTTTACAGTTGGAAACACTTGCAAATTTCCTAGAACCACCTCACTATCTCCTCCTCCTCCTCCAAATTTTACCAGGACAGTACTAGACCATGAAGCTTATAAAACTTGTGTTCAAGACAAGGAGCAGATGGAATGCAAATACCGTTTCCCTTGCCAAATTTTCATTTCTCATCATTATATGGCCCTATTGGTTTGTTGTAGGTATCACTAATCCTATCACAAATTTTTGCTTCTTGCTGTATGGAGGACTTTTCATTCCATGTTTAATCTTATTCCAGACAGTGGACAGATGGACTGAAGACATATGTGTTACAACAAAAATCATCAAGCCTTGAATAGTTTTCTGCTTCAATCATCTATTGTGTGGGTTCCCGTAACAATTTCAATTTTGAACTGTTTGCCATTTTAAAATCTTAGTGTCACATCAGGCCCTTTTTCTGAACTCTTCTCTTTTTTCTAGATATTTTCCATTCAAAATAAAAAGAGTTTCCTGCAATTTTCAGCTGAAAACACAGAGATGGATATGAATTTCCAATTTAGATGGCTCAAAAAGGGCAACGTGACACCAGCATTTATGACAACTCTAAGTAAATCACTTAAGGCAGTTATCATCAAAATCTCTTTCAGAGATATTTTTTTTGCACATTTTCATGAGACCTTTGATTAGGACACCCAAGATGTTTAAACGACAAAAGTATTGAGGCCTTGGGCTTTCCCTCATCAGTACTCTAGTGTTTATCTTCTCTGTTATTTATAGACTCAACCTTTCTACAGCATTCATTGTGTACTTTAAAAGTTTCAATTTTTTATATCATTGGTTTCATAATTAAGGACAGTCTTAAAAAATTCCTCAGACAATTCTCACCTCATTTGGAAACGCACACAAAATCCCCCCCTTTTCCGCACAGCACAACTTCTTACAACTAAAACTTTTCAAAACTCAAGAAGATTTTTACTTTCAATAGCTCTACACTCTCTTTTTACTTTATCTTACTTCTACTTACTCTTTCGTTATTACTTCAGTGTTACCACTATATTTACCACACACAATTTACCACTCTCTGCCTTCTTCAGCACCTCATGGACTGTTTCTCAGAAACGTGTAAAAGGTCAGAGCATTGCCATTTGCCATGCATGTTGGAACCAGTTAAATATCCAGCTGGGTTTGTTGTACGTAATGTTGAGGTACCTGTATCAAAAACTATATTCTCTCATTAATAACTGTCTAACAAGATTCAGCGTGCCATTTAGCACCATAATAGTTGTTGCTTAAACTATACTTTGCAGTGGGAAGTTAAAACTGAAAAATGACCCCAAGTAATGTTGATGTTCAGATAATTAACATTTTAGTAGTTCCCTTTTGAAAATGCCCTGTGACTCTCTTCTGCAGTCTTCCCAAAGAGCTTTATATAGCCTTACTTAAGGGAACATGTAATTAGACAGGATTTAAAAGGTCCCACTGGCCACTTCAAGCTCTATGTTCGCTTCAAAAAGAAACAGAAGGCATTTACACTGTATTGTTTGGTTTTGTGACTAAGATTTCCTAATATTTAACAGAGGTGCTAGAAATCCAAGGAAGCTTTAAACAACCAGGGAACAATGTAAAGCTAGAAGTGAAAATATTTAAAGAGAAGTAAAGAGGATTTCAAATCCATTTTACACAGCTGCATCTGCTGTGACAGTTTATTAAGCTGCAAGGCAAGGGATTTTTTTTCTTGCTGAAATATTTACCATAAGCTAAATAGAATTGTCACAGTGTCTCCAGTCACTGCTGTGGGAAGCTGAACATTAGCATTCCCAAATGAGAACATTACTTGATTGATTCACTGAGTGAAAGGTTAAGCAAAGTCAGATCAAAATGGAAGCCAATGTGCAGCATTCAGATCTGTGGAGGGAACTGAAAATGGGAGAAAAGCTGGAGGGGGGAAGTAATAAGCTTTGTGCATTGGTGGATAAAAAAATGGCAAATTCTCAACTGTTTTCTAACAGCTCCCAGGCTCTGATGCTGTACCAAGCAGAAAGTGCGTACATTTGAACCCTTCTTTTTGCAGGAGAAACTGCCCAATTTCATGAGGGCTTGGAAGGAGTTATGATTTCTCTTCGAGGAAGCGACCACCTTGGTAGAGGAGAGCAATGTCTAAAATAATGATCTAGCGGTTGTTTCCTTTTTCTGAAACCATTAACGTAAGGTAAGATCCTTTAAGTTGTGCCATTCACAAGTGACTGGCTTTGGTAGAAAAGCAGGAACACAAATCCCTTCATCTGGAAGACTGACTACCATTGGAAACATCTCTCTCAAAACCAGCTGCCAACTGCCACAAGCTAGATCTCCTATCACAAAGCCTCCAAGACACATCTTTCTTCTAAATAGATAAAAGAAAGACATCTTTCTTCTAAATAAATCCTTCTTTACTAAATCCTTGTTAAATTTTCAGTCATGTGAAATAAGAGAGTCACTGGTGCGCATAATACCAAAACAAAGGCTTGGTCATTCAAACTGGACATTTCCTTCAGCAGGTCAATTTCAACACTAAATTAACCATGACAGTGCCCATTTTTATTTTGTACACGTGAACAGGTCAGCTACACGGAGCATAGCAGAGAAGAGACTGAGGGGAAAACACACCAAAGCAAGAGGCAAATTCTGCCTGAGTCCTGCAAACGCTTCTGCAGAAGTCAACAGAACTACCTTTGTGAATCAGGCATGCAAGATGTGACCCCTCGTCACATTTTAGCCCTTGATATTTAGAGAGATATCATTGCAGTGTGTGTGCGCCGCACAGCTAGACCCTGAAATAAAAGCTATTGACCTCGAAGAGCTAGTTCCTAATTAACGTTATCCATCTAAAATCACACAAGTAGTTCTGGCACCTTTGGCCGTTCATGGATATTAGCTGTTACCTGAAAAAGCACCAAAACAGTCTGCAATTAAATGTTCTTTAAAATTCTGTTCTTTCTAAATAAGGAAGAATTTGTGCACGATAATGACAGGTTTTTTTCCCAGTCTTCTGAAAATATTTTCAACACTTTGTTTTATGCTTATCTATACTAAAACTGAGAGAATAAACAATTATGTTACGAAATTTCAACATTACATATTGCATTAGAAGTCAAAGGTTTTGTAATAGGATGTCACATCTCTAAGAAGTTATTACATACGGTCTAAGAAACCAAATAATAACCTGTGCCACGACGACAACTCTGTAGCACTAATTTTGTTATCACATGTCATCTTTCTACAAAATAAGTTGTTCTGGAAGCACACCAAGCATAAGTTGCTGTGTGCTGCTCTTACAATAGTAAGTGTGGGTTTTTCCAATATTTTCATGACCTACACCATCACAGGACCTTCAGTTTCTTACTAAAGGCTGAGCTCTAATTTTTAACAGTTTCACTTTTTTAACACAACTTTTTCTTTCAGGTAGATTGGGGGGAGGGGGGTGAAGAACGGGGATCATAAACAGGATTTTTTTTTTCCAATCATTTATGACTTTTCATGAAACTTACGGATTTAATATCTCTGATACCTGTCAAAAGTTGCATGAGCAAGGAGGGGAGAAGCTCAGCAGTGGCAGGTATTGGACACACCAGGATTCAGAATTCAGAATATATTTGAAAATCAAAACTAAACTAATAAGATGAAAGAAGGTTAATATCTTACAAAAAGAAGATTGGCATGACGTAGGCTGCAAAGCAACAAAGGGTATCAGAAGGCTAATATGTGAAAAAGAAGGTCTTTCCCTTCTAAGGCCAAATAGCAGGACAATGGGTGTCCCTAGAACGCTACACCCACCCAAAGAACCATAACTCATTTTCATCCCCAGCACAACCAGCATTGAAAAGCTCTCATGTGGCCCATGTTCATTGAAAACGTCATTGATTTTTTTGTATTTACATAGTAATAGAAAGGACATTCACTGGTCACAAGAGGAAGAACTAAGAAATCACATTCAATGACAGAGGGTAGAATAATTACCTAATTAAGTCATAACTGCAGGAAATTAGGCAAATTCATGAAATATGCATGGGTAATGGATCAGTATATTTTACAGGCTTCTACTCTGTTGTTTTCATCTGCAATATGCATGCTAAAGGGGGAGGTGAGAGGCAGGGGGAGAAAGTAGAGTGGGAGAGCAAGAGCAAGGAAGGTCTGCGTGCTGCATCTGCTTTGCAACTTAAAATAAAAGATTAAAATGGATTTCAAAAACAAGTTTCAACTGGTTAATGTCACTTGAGGTATATTTCCATTATATAATTCTGATATTTAAACCTAGTATTTTTCATATATACCTATAAAAAGTGTTATGTATATTATAAAAGTGCAGGGGATCCAATGCAGCTTTGACATAAAACTGCTGAGGCTTAAACCTGACATACATCAGTGCCATACTTGATCCCTTCACTGAATTCTATATGCTTAGGTATCCTGACTACAAACCTGATCACATTTACTCCATGCCTGTCTTTCAAATGCTGAAGTAGAAACCCATGATGCTGGGAAAAATGTTTTCAGACGTTATTCTCCCCCTACATTCTGGGAACCCGTTACTCTGTAGTATGTGGCCAGCAGGACTAGGGAAATGATCATCCCCATGTACTCAGCACTGGTGAGGACCCAATGGTGAGGGTCCCTCACTTCAAGAAGGACGCTGAGGTGCTGCAGTGTGTCCAGAGAAGGGCAACGAAGCTGGTGAAGGGTCTGGAGCACAAGTGTTGTGAGAAGCAGCTGAGGGAACTGGGGGTGTTTAGTCTGGAGGAGACTCAGGAGGGACCTTATTGCTCTCTACAGCTCCCTGGAAGGAGGCTGTGGGCAGGTGGGGGTGAGTCTCTTCTCTGAGATAACAAGTGACAGGACAAGAGTAAACAGCCTCAACTTGCACCAGGGGAGGTTTAGGTTGGATATATTAGGACAAATCTCTGAAAGGGTGGTCAAGCATTGGAACAGGCTGCCCGGGGAGGTGGTGGAATCACCATCCCTGAAGGAATTCTAAAAAAAAGCATAGATATGGTGCATAGCAACATGGTTTAGTGGTGGACTTGGCAGTCCTGGGTTAACAGTTGGACCTGATGATCTCAAGGGTCTTTTCCAACCTAAATGATTCTATGATAACCTTCCTGGTCACTCTGAATTATTCTCTGCTTTTCATGGCGTGCTCTAGATTCTAGGAACCATGAAATTCAGTCTCACTAGGCTGATGCAATGAAGGAATAGCCAGATGAATGCCCGAATACCAACTTTTAACCCACTGGAGAAGTTTTAAAGTACTACTTTCCTTACTAAAATTCCTTTTCATTGTCCAGAAATGCAGAAGAAAACAAAACCAGGAATTTTCTGAAAAAGGAGATTATGAGCACCCTACACTGAAGTCCCATTAACAAGCTAGGATGATAGGAAAGTCATCACAGAAACTTCTGAATGGGAAAAGATGAGGGGTAAGGTGCTAAGAAAGAGTTCTCTTCATATCTAAGAAGCTTATCTTGCATTTAATACAATGTCCTTGACACAACATGAATTGATAAAACACCATGGTTAATAAAAAGAGCAAGAAGCACTACCATCAGCATTCAAGAAAATGTCCCTGGATATTGTGACACTTTCAGGGAAGAATCAATATTCTGCAGTCCTTTTCACACCTAACGCACCAGTGATGCACACAGCATACATTTTCAAATATTTACCCTTAGCAATACCATAAAACATCAAATACAGAACTGATCTTGAAATAAGCAGGATATTTACTTTGAGTGCAGAAAGGAAATATCCTTAGATTTCCAGTAGCTTACCACCTCTATAGTACATCCCAATTTCATTTCCTCTATTTTTTTTTTTTAAATTATCAAACTAGTTAAAGTTAAACCCATTCTACCCATGCAAATATTCTGTCAACTTGAAACATGATTCATTTAACTCAGATGTTAGTTTTATCAAAGTAGGTTCAGTAAACCCACAAGTTGGGAAAGATGTTTTTGGCAGCCCTCAGTGTGATCCCTGAAGCCCTTCAGAATGGGGATCCTTGGAAACATGCCTTACATTTTCAGCACATGCATCCAGCCAAGTACATCTCCAGATAGTAAAGAACAGTGCAAACTTAGGCCTTTTCAGTGATAAGTTCTTCATTTAAGAATACTGATACTACAGGGACCACAAAAGTGCATCACAACGGCAGGTTTCAATGATGTCCTCTAGCACCTTTTTCACTTGCTCTGCTTCAAACTTTTCACCAACTTTAGTTCTTCCATGCCGCAGTCCCTGGGCTGCAATTCAATAAAGGACGTAACTAGCATGTGGAAGGCCCCTGTGTTACAGATACTACTGGGTTCCACTTTGCTGCGTTTGTTTTACAGATGTACAGGCACTGAAGTTGTTTTTATTAAACCTTTCCCCTGTTGTTATTTGAGTTTATGCATGAAGCCACCATAAAGGCATATTTTTAGCCTTGTGAAGTGTTTTTCCCCTCTCTGTTAATTATCAAGTACCTGACTGATTGCTCATGATTGATGACTGATGGGGAGAAGGTTCAGCAGGTGTTAATGGTTTGGTTAATGTGAGTGGCACAGATGAAGGAAGTGGCCCAGAATTCCATCAAACCAGGCCTGCTGTGGTTGCCTATAAATGGTTTTCTCCATGGCAGAGTCTGTGAATTCGTATTATAAACCAAAAATGGAAATTTCTGTAAGATGTTATTACTTTAAAGAGTATTATTAAAGTAGTATGATTACTTCTTATATTTGCTTATGGAAATTATTGTCTATTTAAACTTTCAAGTGACACAGAAGGTATAGTCAAGTGAAAAAGAACTTCAAGTGGAATAATCAAATGAAATACTATGAAAAGAGCTTAGCATCAGGAAAGATAACTTGCAATTTAATCTAAATCTATCCTAATAACTTCATATAATTATGAAGAGAAATTCATTTACGTGAAAGGCTTAAATAATTTTTGAAGATGATAAGTGAACAGGATGTCATCTTAACAGCACAATGACTTCGTCTGAGACATGGGGAATGCAGCCAAGCTTTAAATAAAAAAAAAAAAACAAAACAAACAAACAACCACCCAAATTTGAAATAGATTTGTAATTAACTAAAACACAGACCCACCTTTCTGGTATCTTCTGCTGCAGTGGACTCCATGCTGTTGTGTTTTTTTTTTTAATATGGTCATAAGTATTACTCCCCATCCTATGTTTAGTGAGCTCTTCTTAGAAGCAGATCCTGAAGGGAGTAGGCTGGTGTTTCTGCCTACATAGCACTTCAGTGAAAGACATCAGGATATCTAAAATATCTGCTAAGATGAGGGTTTATGTAATCTCGTGTAATCCATTACATACATGGGATGTACACAACTCAAGTGACTAACCCACTTAATAGATGTATTTGTGCATACAAATTTGTAGAGTATGGATATGAAAGATTAATTATTATTTTTTTCTTTTTAGTTTCATTTATATCTTTTATAATACTTTTATTTTTGTATTTCCAAAAGGGGAAAAATTCCTAGAAACAATAACAACCTCAGTCCAAGAGAAAAATCTATAGAAGGTTTTTGGAATGTTTATGAAAAAAGTCTTACAAATAAATAAATGTGAAAGAGGAGAGATCTTAGAGCTAAATTAATGCTTAAACATGATTCAAAAAGGTAGCTGTCAACATTCTTTCAAAAACAGTTTTAAAGTGAAAAATTAAAAGGATAAGAGTTATATATAAGTATATAGTTCTGAGTATAGCTAGCAGTGAATACTTTTCTACTGATAAAAGCTTTTTTCTATAATACAAGGATATGAGTATTACCCAAAGTTATGAAACAAGTCAGAAAATCAAGCTCATTGTGTGTCTTAATGTTAAAATGTGCATTTATATTAATTTTGAAATACAGATTATACAAATCTGGTTTTGTAAATCAAGATGAGTTTGATGAAAACATCATCAAAATGAGAAGGCAATCTCTGAATCTCATGTCGTCGTTTCATTACTGTGTCACTTAAATTCATAAAATCCTGCTTCAGAATCTCCTGAAATTTTAGCCACTTTTCTGTTCCAAGGTTGACATGATAAACAAATTCCAAACTCAAAGTTTGAATCTTGTTAACCTAACACTGGGAAAAAAATCATTTCCCAAATTAAGTACAAAACAAAATCTGTTGAATTTACAAAGGTACAGTAATCATGCACATGACTGTTATAATGTAATTTCCTTTAAGTTTTAGAAATGCAAATTTCAAGCTATACGAGCATGAAATACCACATACTGCTCACATCAAGAACTACTAAGAAAATAGTTTTATTGAAGTAAGTTCTTGGGTCTTAAAAGCAGTTAAGAATTTTAGGTATAAAGATTCTGTCAAGTTCC
Organism: Falco rusticolus; assembly: GCF_015220075.1. Classification (NCBI taxonomy): domain Eukaryota; kingdom Metazoa; phylum Chordata; class Aves; order Falconiformes; family Falconidae; genus Falco; species Falco rusticolus. Next base: position 118,986,319 of record NC_051187.1, read on the forward strand.
AATAGGATTTCTACTTCCAAATCCAGTAAAAGCTTTTGTAAAATCCCATCCTCTTCTCTCTATCATATTGGCAAGCATTCTTTGAAAACATGTTTGTGAAACTGATTCTTTTTACACTGGAGACAGAACACGAAGTTTTCTTAATGCTCCTTCTAGATTCTGATATCTTCTGTGCAAATGAAACAATTTCAGCTTAGTAAAATTTGTAAAGGCTTTTACTCTAAGTAATAACAACGAATTAGACATCTATCCTTTACCATGCTTCAATATGTTTAAGGTGAAAATCCAGTTCAGTGACTTCAAGAAAATTCATAGACAAAATATGGCTTTTTACAGTCATTTTAAAAAAGAAAAAAAAAAAAAAAAAAGAAAAAGGCGGGGGGGGGGGCATGGTCTTTATAGCAGCAAAAGTAGGAAACTTCGGACAGATGAATAAAAGAGCTTTTAAGTCAAAAGTTCAAAACCCAGATTTCATTCCTGTCCAACTCAACTAAATAAATATACCCAAAGAAATATTCTTGTTGCTTTCAGTAGCAACTGGGTACAGCTTCAATGCTTGTAACAAAACTCAATGATGAATGTAAAGGAAATACAGAAACTACCAAAACCTCCAGACATATTAATGGTCTTGGCAATAAACTTGCCGAGGTCAAGAATTCAGAAACACAGGCACCTACAGCAGGAGCACGGCTGTTCGTGCTGTATCCCAAACAGCTCAGGGCATGCATTTCTGGATTACATTTTCCTCTAAAGAGAAATTTTACAATGTCTTCCTAAAGTGGCAGTCAGAAAGGATGATTTCCTGACAGTGATATGTGACTATCACAAACGGTGCTTTCTGAAGGCAGCATTTCTAGTTACTGTGTACATCCAGAATGGCAGGTTTATAGAAGAAAACATTGGGAACTACACCACACTTAAACATTGTGATACAAACCACAAATTTCTCTTGTTCAGGTTCAAACAGGTGCTTTTTGAATGTAGTCTAAAGAACAATAGTCTGCAACGTGTATATCTGTAATACATATATATACACGTATGTATGTATACACAGATATAAGTCATGCATTTATCTGTTGTCTCCATTACATCAGTAGGTGTTACTTCCCTAGCTTGGCAGACTGCATCACAATTACTTTTGTACTTCATCTAGACAAGATTTCAAAATTTGTATGTATTAATTTATCATGTATGCTGTTAAGCATTGCTACTCATTTGTAAGAGGCTGATTATACAAAGACAAAAAAACCCCAGCCTCTGAAAAACAGCTTTTTATGTAAGAATATTCCAAGTACTATTATGGGAGTTTCCATCCTTTTTCTGCAAAAGGATCAGATATATTCCACAAATATTCTATCTGGGGGCTTGAATCTTTTGGGGAAATTGGCTTCTTGACAACGATTTCCAATAAATAATCTAGTCCTTTTTTGGTATGAACCCTCACAGAGGAAAGATGACATTTCTTATGGAATGAAAAAGGACACATAGAGAGGGGAAAAAAAAAAAAAAAGTTAGCTTTAGAGCTTAGGAAGAGTAAAGTCTTTTATAGTGTTTCATTTATTGAAAGATGCTTATGTTTATTCTTTTAAATAACAAATATTTTTTAATGAGGGAACATTAATGTATTAGATTTTTATTATTGTTTTTACAGCCAATGGATTACTAAATGTTTCTGGCAACCACACAATCCAGTATCCGACACACTATTCAGCAAGCCAGTCCTCTCTTGCCTTTTTAAGGACATGCCAGCAACCACAGTAAACAGCAGTCAAGACCAGGAGCGTTACTCACAGGAGGTAAATGAGTTATATGTGCACAGCCTGAAAGAACAAAGCAAAGTTTCAGTAAAAACCTCTGAAATATTGCCAGATGAAAGCAGCAAAAGCATTAAATTTAATGGCATAAATAGGTAAGGAATAAATTATGAGTAAACTGGACTACCTAGAATTCTAAAAATTGTATGAATTTTTAAAGTGAAAATTACTGTATGACGCTGTATTTCCAGTATTATTAGCATAGCCACAATATGCTTAAATACACCAAAAGCATATGTTTAGTTTATGCACTCATCCTTAAAAATCAGATTTATAAAGCAATGTGAATCCAAAATAACATTTGTTTTTTTCAGTCTCTCTTCTATTCTTGGGGTTTTTTTGTTTCATTTCTCTTGAAATTAAGTCTGTAAATAACATTTATTGCTTTTATATGAATTGAAAAGTTGTTAGATCAACCAGAAAAGTGGAAAATTGATTAACAAGGCAATGTTATCAACTTTAGATCATCATCGTTACCACTTCTGAAGATCCCAGTAAGTCTGACATTAGATGAGATCATTAGAGCACTTATCTGGTCTGCCTAGCATTTAGGATTTACATTAATCACAGACCCTGTTAAGGCTAGACTTTGGAATTCGGTCCACCAAAATCACCTCCAAAGATGTTTCTGTCTATTCCCCATCATAACTGCTTGATTTATGCCTTGAAGTATGAGGGGGTTTAGCCCTAATTAATTTTATCACATCTAATGTAACTGCATTGCCCATATAGACATCTAATTCCACTAAGCTCTTTACCTTCTTGATATCTCATGGCAATAATTTCCATAAGCTAATTATATATCGGGTAGAAAAAAATTTCCTTTTAGTCTGTGTCACCTCTCCCTACACAATCATCCCTTAACCATCCACAGTCCCATAAGCAACCTTCTGCCCCTCAGAAATCCATAGCTTGCAATTCAGACCCCCTCCAATTCATCCGATAAGGCTTACTGTCTCTGGCCACTGTTTCCTCTAATTGACTGAGCTCTGACCTGAGTCCAACACCTTCCTTTTCTAATTCAGTTCACCTCTAACGCTTTCCTAGAATCTAAAGAATTGGCCCTCTGTCTCCCAAAGCAATCACATTTCCCATTTGCCTATCCTGTATCATCATGTGCACCCTCAATTGATTATCTTTTCTTATGGCTAACATCAGTTGTTACTGTATCTCATTCTTCTTTCCTTCTCAGTATGTCAAATCACAAAATTATTTTGTGACTCCACCCATATATAACATGTTTATTGAATTCCTTCTCCAGAAACTGATCTTCCTCTACCCAGGCTCTTTATTTATCTCATAATTTCCTGTGCTTATTGTCTTCCCTTATCTCCACCTCATGATTTTTCAAACTTTTCCAAACTTTTTGATAAGGTATTATGTTTGCATAGTAGATTGTGACTGAACTATGAACCATGAAAAAGGAAAACAAAGCTGATAGAGAGCTGCTACTGACCTTTCCAAAATTAGCAAAGTATTGGAAAATAGAAGCTGGAAAAAATTCCAACTTAGTGCACAACAGTCCCAGTTAGGCTTAACGGAGGATAATGTTTCTAGTTTCTTCTGATTTCTAGCCAGTATAAAGTTACATTTATGTGGGAAAGGAAAAGAACCAATCCTCATGTCAGTATTAGTCCAAGTCAAACACTACATTGCATAGATCCAAAATTATTCTGTTAAAACTGCAAGTGCTGGGCCTACAACTCCACTGACAAAATCTTTTCCTCTGCCCTTAGTACTATATATACACACACATCTGGCCTCTTTGCCTTCCAGAACAGACTTCATTTTTTGTTGTCCTCTTCCTCTTTCAAATGATCAGTACCAGAGCACTAGGTACACAATTCCTTGAAAAGAATATGGCTGTGGCAAGAAGCAAGATCAAGAGGAAAGAAGTTAAGATTGAACATCGTTAAGCTGAAGGCGATACAGAGATTCCAAGAACAGTAGAGAACAAACGAAAGACCTAAATCGTTCTGTCATCCGAGAAAGCAAGTCACAACAGCTGTGGACAGAGCGCAGTGCACACTAACCACACGTAATTGTCTCACATTAATTCCTTAAAAATACTGTGGGCAGAAACCAACCATCAAAGTCTTTACACATCATTCATACACAACTCATTTCTTCTCTACTTGCATTAGGAATTATTTTTAGGTGTTACTTACAGCATGTGAGGTTTCTGTTTTAAAATAAAGTTTTAGACTGCACTTTTTAAAAACTGACATTATCTCTGATGGCAAGATGCTAATTCAAAAAAGAAATCCAGGTGCTTCTGTCATCTAAGTTGTCAAGATGGCACATCAAGTTAGCCATTTTTAAATGACACTTCATTGAAACATCATATTATAGGCACATTTTAATTAAATAATTTATGCGCAAATGGGGTCTATACAAAGTAGACCAAAAGCTATGACTCTAACTACGTCTATGTTTCTTTGACATAGACACAGTACCCTAGCAAATGTTTTCACAAGACATCCCTGAAATGCCTTTTCTTTTCTTTTTTTTTTTTTTTTTTTTTTTGGCCTTTTTAAACACACATGCTTGATGACTCTTTTTTCGTCAAGAAACCTACAGTCTAAATTAAGAAAATACTGTAACAGAATTACCTTTCTAATTGTAAAGATTTCACTTTGTCTTCAGGACATGTGAGCAAATAAGAAACATATTTAATAAATAAAGAGTCTAATTTACTTTGGTTAATTTAACAAAATCCTGAAGCGCCATGATGTTCTGTATTACCAGCAGGTAAATCTTCTGTGAGCCACAGTAAAATATTTTGCATCAACAAAGCTGGACCCCATAATCAAATAATGGATTAACTGACATATAGTTAAAACTGTATGTGCACAGTATTATTAACTATCGATGTCTTTGCTGAGCTGTGTAGGCTTTAATACAAACTTGTCTGGCCACTTACTAAAATGTTATTCTCTATCTTGTCACAACTGTCTGTGTGTGTAAGTTTTAAGATTCAATTACATCCAAATAACATCCAAAGAAATATTTTTCTGAACGGAACAAGTTAAAGGTTTTATTATTATTATTTATTTTAAAGAAGACTTTATGCTTCAGAGCTGTAATAAGAGAGTTAAATTTTGTACATGAGCATATAAAATCTGGCTTAAGGTAGGCCTGAACTTATTGTGACTTCTACTATGCATCTTGGGACAGTTAGAGGTATGTTTCACAAGTTACATAATAGTTACTAAGTTGTACCTTGTGAGTGGCATTAGAATAGCATTAAAAGGCCAAAGTACAGAACCCCTCAGCATTGCTAATCTTTGTACCAGATACTGATATTTTATTTTACTTAAATTCAAAATTGCAAGTTCATCTGTGATAACTTTCCTTATTTCGTACAATGGAGCTGACCTTCAAGAAGCATCACACAAGAAAAGAAAAGGAAACCTGTCATTCCTAGACAAGAAAATTCAAGCCTTATCCTTCCTGCATTTAACGGATATGGTCTGTTGTTCAAATGCAGACTCTAAATTATTCACTGAAAATATCCGTGAAAATCACAAAATCATACCTATAGGTAAAATGAAAGCTGTAAAAACAGCATGTACCTAGATCATCTACAGTAATCTTTGTGAACAAAAGTTGTTCTGTCATGAGCATCTCCAGGATGGGAATTATGGGCCAAATGTAAACACTTTCATTATCAGATGCTATTATGTCTACACTAACATGCTGTATATAATATACATATATGTAATTTGTGCAGACTGCACCCCAAAAGATACACTTACTTTCCTGATTTTCTCAAAAATACTTCTGTCAATTCTAACAGTGTCATTGATGACAAACGCCCCAAATACAGCCTAGACAGCCCCTTTAATTTTTATTTCCTTTTCTCTTTGCAAAGTAGTATATACAATGTAAAAGGCTTTTTCCTACAGTAGATTCTCTACTATATTAAGCTCATTGCAAAGATAAACCATTAATTCAAGCAGATCCTAACATTCTTTAAAACAACCTAGAAGATTAAAATGCTCTGTCTGTCATGATAGCAGGTTTTCAGATTTATCATTGCCATAGATGCACAGCCTCTGCAAGTCACAGATATATTTGCTGAGAAGGGAACAGCCCCTTTCCAGGGCACCGATTTCTTTTTCAGAGGATAAACCATGTATGACAGAGACAGTTCCTTGTGTTGAAATAAAACCAAAAACCAGTAGCTTACAAAATGAGATTTTAAAGTAAATTGCCATGGTCCACCCAAGTAGCCAAGGTCGTTAACACAACAGGTCATTAAGCTTTTATGAAATAAGCTATTACTGAGCTTTCTTCACTAAGTTATTGTCTGTAGAACCACAGTTTACTCCCCTAGTTTACAGAATCAAAAGAAAAATTCTTCAGCAAAGGTGGGGAAAACCCTGATGCAATCCAAACCCAAAACTAGCCTTAAATTCATTATATTTCTCCCTCATTGTTATAAATAAACTGTGTGCACCTTCCTTCTTGACGACCATCTGATTTTTAACTTATATAAAAATCTGTTCTGACCATCTTTTTTTTATTTTTACTGTTTTTAATTTAAAACCTCTTTATGAGGTCTGAAATAAAACTCCACTATTCAGCATATGAAACTCTCGATCATTAGTATACTGCCCTATCATGAAAAGGATATTATTAGAAATCTCTAAAAAACTTTGACTGTTCTCATTGCAGAGGCTAGAATAAGCAGATAACAACTACTAGGGTTTATTTTTCTTCCATGCGTTTAACAAGCAAAATACCTCAAAAATATTTCAGGTATCTAAAAGACCAAGGGTACACAATTTTGCACAATTACTTTGATGTTGTTTTTAGTTTAGCTTTAGCTAAGAATTCCGTGCAACGGTCAAAACACTGTGAAGTGTACCATATATTAAATACTGGAACACAAATTCTGCAATTTTAATTTTTCTGTGTAGGCCCACCAACATCCATGGCACTAACTACAGAGTATAGTACTACCAAATTAAGTGGTGTCCAAAGCAGATTTTACATTTTTGATGGACTGTATGATCTTACCTCAATTAAATGATATTGTATATTTTAAAGGACTGTCAGTCGTTTGACATAAACATAAATATTGCTACAGCAACAGATGAACAAGAACTACAGTCCAGTCTTTAAAAGCAATAAATTAATTTTAAACATAAAGTTAAAACATGGCAGTTTGTAGTAACTCAGTTTCAAAACAATAAACCATCTGCCTCATTAAATCATCAAGAGCACTCATCCTTTCCTTCCTCTTGGCTGAATCTGTTCCCAAAACTCTTGAGCTGTAGCCAGGCCTAATTCACCGTCCTTTCAAGAGCTGTTCCTCTTCTGAATAGCTAAGCATCATCAGCTCGCTCGCTCACTCCCTTAAAAACTGCCACCCTTCCTTGTAGCTGGAATAGAAAATTTCTTTCTTAATTTCATACTCAGGAAGGTGAATACCATACATAGAAAGCAGCAGGGAAAGTGGTGGATACTCTAATTGCCCTACTTAAGTACGCCTGCCAGGAAATAGAATCATGGAATCATTTAGGTTGGGTCTTTCATTCCCAACCTTTTGCATTCATGCATCTTTACAAGAAATAAAAAAATACTATCAGTGATTCTTTGTCCTAACAGAAACCAGTGAGCATCTCCCCTCAAGAAATACATCTCCCCAGTCAGGTTAATCAAAACACTATTTTGATTACTAACCCTTATGAAAACTCCAGCAAACATCTCATCTTATAGGCAGAAACCAGGATTTTTGTTGACCTGAAGCAGATCTGCCACATAATTAAGACCTTAATGCAAAATGAAGAGATGGATCAAATAAATATTAGATATAAAAAAAAAATATCAAAAAATCAAAACACATCAGATTTTTTTTCTGCAATAAAATGAGCTGATTACGCTACACATGTGGCGTACAGTAGCAGTCAAACAGGTCCTGTAGTGGTAAATCCTATCTAGAAGTTGTGAACAGAATAATAAATAGCTCAAAGTCTTTGTGGCGGTTTGACCCTGGCTGGATGCCGGGTGCCCACCAAAGCTGCTCTGTCACTGCCCTCCTCAGCCAGGCAGGAGGGAGGACGTATAACATAGGGCTTGTGGATCAAGATAAGGGCAAGGAGAGATCACTCACTAATTAGCATCACGGGCAAAACAGGCTCCACTTGGGGAAATAAGATTAATTTATTAACATTCAAATCAGAGTAGGATAATGAGAACTAAAAATCAAAACTTAAAACCAACTTCTCCCCACCCCACCTTTCTCAGTAGTAAGTGAAGAAAGCAGCTTAATCTAGATGGTTTTATTTATACATGCAAATAGGATCTTTTCTACTCCTTCAGTCATGTAATACTGGTGATGTAGTTTGTAAATCACTCAAAACCCTGTATTCCGAGGAGTTACCGCCTGGTTATTCCTAGCTAACCATAGCATTTGTCATCAGTATGCAATTCAGAAGAGGCGGGAAACATAGGAAAAAAAATAAAAAACCTGTTGAGCCAAATTTTCTTGTTCTAATCTCAGACATAACTGCAGCCCTATCAGCCTTGGCATCATGAGCAAATTGGACAAAAGTGCTTTCAACGGCAACACAAGACTCGTTAATAAATAACACTGAAAGGAACTAGACTCAGGATAGATTCGGCCCTACACAATGCTCACCTCCAATATAGCCACGCACCACTCTAACTTTAGAAGTTTTATTTTTTTTATTGAGCAAAATGCTGATTAAGTATCTTCCCCTGCTCAGCGAAAGCAGATCTTCAGGGTTTTTAGGAGTTAATCAAAACAGGGATGTTATCAGTTCTTTCTTGATCCTTCATGCTGCAGAAAAGTAATACTGAAAATCCCGGTCACTTTTGAAGACCATCACCATTGACTTGGAGTTCTGTGCATGGTCCTTACTCCAAAGGTTTTATCCCAAATATTGCTGTTTTAATCAGAAAATTTACTGAGTTATTTTATTCCAGAAGAGTTCATCTTCCTTCCGACACTCCATTCCCTCCCTCTCCCCATTTATAATAACTATTGTGCCATTTTGTTACATAGTAGTCCTTCTCTCCTGATAATTTGAGTTTCTTTTTTCATGACAGTGATAGATGCATCTGATAAGTCATAGAAAAGTAAACTTGACAACATTTTCTACTTCCAACTCAATTTCTAATCTGTTTTTACATTGACTCTTTTGCTCCAGTTAACAAAAAAATGATGTCTCTGAGCTCATATCAATTTTAATATTTACAACCTGTCAAAATGATTCACATTCCTCACTGAAGTCTTAGCTCAGGTGTTTCATTGATCAGGTCCCAAATCCCTTTCTTTAATATGAGCCTTAAATCAATCTCTTAGTGCTGGCAACATCCCTCACAGAAGGTAGAAAGACATTTTTAGTACAGATAAAAGCAAAAGCAAAAGACCTAATTCCTATTTAGTTAAGCGTTCATCAGTGACAATGCTTTCTTGAAGTTTCAAGAGACATTATATAAACCAGCTTGCGGTAAAAGGGAAGAGTGTGACAAGAAGGTCTTTGTTGTTCAGCATCAGTGTCAGGTTCCACCTCCTCTTGCCAGCGTGTGGGTGCAGGAGACTGCGTGCCCCAGCTGGAGCTCCCCCAAACGTTCCTGGGGGCTAGTCCTCAAAGCCACAGAGACTGACATAGCCCCTCCACTCTTCCCCACCTCTGTGCTCCCAGTGTGCTCTGCTGACAACAGAGGCAAAGGCAAGCACAAGTCCCAATCCCTCTCCACGGGAAAAATCTAATGGTCCTGGATAGGGCTGCTCAGATTCAGAAATCAAATGTTTCTCCAGAAATCAAACAACATGTTTAGTTGGTGAAAAATTCACACCAGTGATTTTAAAACAAACAAACAAAAAAACCCAAACCAAAACAACAACAAAAAAACCCCCACAACCAGAAAAAGTTTCTGCAAGCCCAAGTAGCATAGCAGCACATTGCCTTCTTACAGCTTTATACTCCATCACAAACTGTGAAATATCCAAGCTGAAACTGAAAATACAAGACTTTCCAGTCCTGGGGGATCCTGCCAGCCCTGTGGGACAAGCACTAAATGTTGCATGTAGCTGTGCACTGAATGTCAATGAAGAGTATGAGAGAATTTGTGATTTTATGTTTCCATTAATCAACTTACCCCTTACAATCAGCCTTATTTTATTAACTAGACACACACACGCGTGTCTCATCAAGTTCAGAAGGAAGGCCAGCCAGCAAAATCTTGCAATTCATCAGGTAAGAGCTTCCATTTTGAAATGACCTCAGAGGTTTTGTAGGGCCTTGAGTATCACAGCTGCATTAAATATCCTCAGACACTTAAATCTTATCCTTCAGACAATACAGTTAGGCCAATTTCACATTTAATTTCTTACTCTTGTAAAGTTTGACTTTTCCACCTCAGCATACCTTAAAAATTGAAGACATTCTTTGCAATAATAAAAAAACTTCTTTCAAGGATATGAGAGATAATTTGATGATCATTTTTTAAAGCAGGAGTTAAACCTTTTTACTGTGAAGTTGGTGGCATAAATTATATCAATATATAAATGCTCTACAGGAGCTTTAATATAATTTTGTAACACTGACTTCTCCCAGTTGGTCTGAAAGTATGACGAGGTAAATCTCAAGGTCAGAATTCAATAGTAGCATCTGTCTTTTCTTTCAGTCATTACCAAGGAAGAACCTTCATACTGATTTTTACAATAGTAATTTAAGGGTTAGGCTTAGTTTGAGGTCGTATCCATAATTTTTGGTTTATTTTAGTAAACTGTGTCTTTATGGAGTTAAGGATAATGACCCCCCGTCCCAGCCCTAGATGGACGAGGATTTGAGTTTCATATCTAAATGTCAAGTAATACGTGCTTACACTGTTGCTTCTTTTCCCCCTCCTATTTTCTTTTTTCCCAAACGAAAGACAAATATTTTCTTGTTTAGCGGAAATAAAACAAGAACAGGGATAAGATCCATTTTGCAAACACATCTGGGTGAGTGAGCTTTTGCTCCTCTGAATAATTCTTTCAATAGAGCTACTCACGTGAAAAAACTGTTCGTGTGGGTGTGCAGTGAGTTATTGTTAATACATGATTTCAAGATCTGGGGACTGAAAAATTTGGCACCAAGTGGCCTCAAACTTGTAATAAAATGGTGGAAGCTGGTGATACAAAGGCAGAGCAGAAGCAATCCAGATTGATTAATAGATTCCTGAATTTGCAGCTGTTACAGAAGACATTTCTTCTGGCTTCCTGCAGTTCTTAATCAAGCTAAGCATCAGCAAGAGGCACATTTGCAAAAATATCCTAAAATGTGAATATATAAAATGATGCACTTGTGTTTTTATACACGCACTGGTAACTATCTTTTAGTAACTAGGGAACTGCATATTCCCTTGCTGTATGATTGCATAGATACTGTTTAGACATCTCCTGTGGAGATTTGTTATCCAATAACACAGATTTTTAACATTTCCCAGAAGTCTTACTGAAAAAAATGATCATGAAATGGTTGTTCTATAACCTCTTGCTGTCACTCTTTTTCCATTTCCCCCACTCCCCGAGCTGTTCACCACCACAGAAGAGTTGTTACAAGTTTCAGAAGCATATAGAAGTGGCTGAAAGTTGAAAACTTCCCGTCCTTACCTTTCTTTGATTGAAAAATGTTTGGGTTTTGTGTGTCTCAACTTAAAATCAAAACTGCTCCCTTGATGTGTCTTCTATGACATGTTTCACCCCAGAGCAAACACTCAGACTGCAAGGAACAGGGGATCATAATGGAAATAGTAAGAAACCTCTAAACTGCAGCAGTGCTATCAGGCACGATTACAGTTGGTTTAGGTTTAAACTGGGAGCTCCCATTTTCAATTTGTCTATAAACTTTAAAGGTAGTGTCACATTTACAAAGAAGGTGAAGAGATGAATTCAAGCTGCAATGCAAAATAACAGGCAGCAATATACCTGTATTCTTAAAACAAAGCCCAACAGAAGCTGCATATCAAAACCTGGTGTAAAAAAAGCATTAACGATAATAATGATAATGAAGCAGCTTTACTAGCACCAGCGTGCTTAAATGTATAAGAACATGTACATACGATCATGACATATTAAAAAAGATAAAAGGAAGGGGAAAAGGTTAAAAAGGGAAGGTTTGTATTTGCATTTAGGTGTCAGAAGTCTTCAAAACTCTTCAGTATTTTAAAACCCTCATATTAACTATGGCTATAGCTTTAACAGAAGCTGGACACCTAACATTCCCTCACAAGACTGGGATATGTGTTTTAACACCTTTAATACTAAAGCACAGTCTGTGTTAGCTGAGAAAATTATGTAAGTACTAATTTATGCTTTATGTCAATATTAATGCTTTTCTCAATCTATAAGTTATTCTTGAAGGACCAAATATATAGTTATCATTCTTGCACTTAAGCCATGCATAATGAAGTCAAACCTTTGCTTTGCTGCACCGAACTCCATAACAGTTTATTCTACATGACAGAATACTTGCAGCTATGAAATCTTAGTGAGGGGAGAAAACCAGACAAAACCAAACACAGATATGTTTCCTAACCAGCTAAGAACACACAGAATTAAAGTTGGCCCTTAAATAGAGACCACCTTATCAAAGGCTTCACTGAAGCCAGAACTGCATTGAAAGCATTTTGGGGTCTGCTTTGTATTCAATAATTAAAAAGCATTCTTACCTTTCATAGATGTTGAATCCATTCCACAGCACAAAGCACCTCTTTAGATGATATAACATGTGAATAAAGTTATTAGAATAACTCAAAAACATATTTGTTGCCAATACAATATTGAAGTGCAGAACAGTAATTCTTGCTACCAACTTTTACTAAAACTTCACCAGCTAAAATATAGATAGATGTAGCAGTGCAATAAAATCCTCTCTTCATTCAAAACGCCATTTAAATTCACCTGTTCTGTAAAGCTCATGTCTGCTCAACTCACTGGTAGGAATGAACAGCATACTCATTGTAACAATTCCCACCAAGTGCAGAAAAAAATGGGATCGAGAACTAAAAAGATCTGCTCTAACCATCATCTTTCAGGATTTCTGAGCAACTTTTGGTGAGCATTTAGAAGATCCAATTCCTATCTGATTCAGTAAACATGTATGGGAAGGGGAAGAAAGAACAAGCTCACTAATAGACAGCTGCCCAACATCTAAACTAACAATCTGTTTATGTACACTTCATTTCAGTCTCAGAGGAAACCAACTGTTTTGATGACCATTACCTATTACTGCCATAAGCGAAGCACGCAAATAGCTAAGGTTGTTGCACCAATACCTGATCATACAAACAATGCCATTAGCTAACAACAATTAAAATAAATAAATAAATCTGCACTTCTTTTATTAAGGCCAGGAAATAATTTACAGAAAAAATAATAAGTGTGCACACTTACCCACACATAAGGTCATATGCACATACGTATGCTATGCATAGGTAAGACTAACTGCTTCATTCTTTTCCTTTAATCCCATCACACTAATAACATTCATCACTGATTCTAGTCAAATTCAAATCACAAGTACCTTACAAGACTAATTTATAGTCTCGGGTGCTCTCTGAAATCCTCCAGTGAATAATCTTTACTGTTCTGGTTAGTGAAAGGTAAAAGACAGATTTTAGTTATATACAGGAACTGTGAAATTATTTCATTTTTCTATTAGGAAATCATCTTACATTAGAGTTTTCATGATTGAACTTCCATTTGTTTCTGTCTAAAAAATGGAATTAAGTGAACAAATTATTCCTTTTTTAAAGCATTATTAAAGGATATTTTCATAGAATAAATAAATTATATACCTGCATGCAGCACAACATGCACATGTTCCAAGCTCTTTGACACATAAGATGTGATTTAAATTTTTTGTCACCTGACCAAAGCGACAGCTCAGGAGATTTCACAGTAACCATTGGATACATCACCTTCTCATCTTCTCCAGGACTGGCAGGGGAACTTACAAAATTATTTATGAATAGCAATATTTTTGCTTTTAGCATACACAAGTTTGTACCAAACGTCAGGTCTCTCTTGTTTTGTTTTGGTTTTTTGGGTTTTTTTTTTTTTTTGAGGGAAAGACACCTTCAGGCTATTTGGCAAAAATCTTCACATCTCTAAGTTGCAGCTCAAATGATGTAAATTAGATACTGTTGCATTACTTAAATTCCAACAGTATAGTTTTCAGGGATGAAAACTATAAATATTTAACAGTATTTATAGAAGTCTAAATATTTAGCATATATTTGTCAAATGTCATCACATTCCTCTTTGGATTTAGAAGAAAAAGTCTTCATTTTGATCATAAAAACTCAAAGTGGAATTCCTGAAAACATTTTCTACTTTCCTCCGAGGTAGATGTCTGACTCATACACAGAGCTCTCCAAGTACCACAGAGAACTTCTTACAGATGCTCCCCATTCCAGAGCGGTTACATCTACCACTATTCTCAGGAGCCATCATCATCTGTTTAATAGCTAGAACACAAGTCAGAAGAGACGAAAGTGGTGGGAAATGCATGGAGGAGCTGTTGGGACTTCCACTCTTTTAAGCCTCTCTCCCAGCCGAAAATAAAAAGAAATCTTTCCTTACTGTTGGTGTTAGAAAAGCCGATTTCTCTTTCAGCAGAGACTCTTGTAGGATCCCATTTCAGGGCACAGGAGTCTGAACTTGACTTTTAATAAGGTTTAGACTGTCCCACCGTAAAAGGGAGGCAATCCCTGACCACTCAAGGTTCGAATTTCAAAGATCTTCATTAAAAAAAAATCGCTGTTTTACCATACTGATTCATGGTACACTGCCTTTACTAATTAAATTAATAGCTACACTTGCTTACTAAAGAGATTAACTTCTGCATTGCCCTCACTAGATGGGTTAGTTGCTAGGCAGCTCTCACTCGAGATTTGGCACTATGTTCTTATCTCTGAGGACAAAGGCTGCTATGCATCTTTCACTAGGAGAATGAATGCTACACTGCTCTCACTAAGAGCATTCATCTCTGTCTTTATATCTCAATTGCTATCCTTTAATTATTTTAATCACTTGGTGCATCCTAGTGTTGCAAGCCTATTTAATCTGGAGTATATTTTGACTTGTATGCTAAGGAATTGCTTCCATTTTTTCCTCCCTTGCCAGTTTACAAGCTCAAAATTTATTCCAAGTCAGTTGTGAAGGTCTTGCATGCCAGAGCATGCCACACCTGCTGCTGCAGTAATATTCAGTCTGATATTTAAGCCCCTCTCAATATTTTTCTATCCACTGAACTGTTCATTGTCAAATATTTATTTGTTTACTTTGTTCATTTTATTCCACACTTCAGTTCATATCGAGCAAGTCATACCTTCTAGTAAAAGCCTCATTGTGCCAAATGCCTAGTGAATCTAAGCAGCACAGTTCTAGTGACTTTGCTGGGGTTATGATTTACGCCACCAACAGCCTGATCTCCTTTACTACCAAGCACCTGGACCTCCAGATATCCAGATATGGGGGTACTAACTCCCTCTGCAGTACCCAGATGATACCCAAAGAATAAGGTGTCAGCGTTGATTTTTCTTATTGGCAATCTGGCCTGTTTTTCCTGGTGAACAGATCCACACACAGCCCACATCCTTGTGCCATATCAACAGCTGGGGAAAATCAGCTCCACAGATCTCAGCAAAGCTGAAGACAGAGCTCCTAATCTCCAAAACAAAGCAATCCAAAAGCAAGGACAAGTAACATCTTCGGGTTTAAGCTGCAACTAGAATTCATTCATGGACTCTCTCACATATATTTCTAATAACACAACATGGATCTTAAAAGCAATATGTATATCAGCGTTACTTAGAAGATACTTCCAATTAACTCTACTTGGAAAAACTACCGATTACTGATTGGGAGGAAACAAATCGGAGCTGAAAAATACAGTCCTTTCAGTTAACTTCTAAGTTACATGAAGACTTATTTTAAAATTTATTCTTTAATTGATTTGCAATCTTTGTATAATCATCTCATGCAAATTTATACCAACCTGTGTTTTGCTTTTTGTCATGCAGCTCATTTTATCCATTTCTGAGTACTTGCTATCCTCTAGATGTTACTCATGTAATATAATTATTCCAGACAGCACCATTTGACTGCATGGCCCAAACTCTAGAGAGATTGAGACAAAAAACCTGAATAATTAATAAAATATCCATACAAATTCAAATTCCCTTGTTCAATAAAGAAATAATACAATTCATATTCTTTGTAATGAATATGTGAGCACAGTCGAGTTGAAACCTTTTTATAAATAATTTGCCTACCCTTTTGCCCAATTGTGAGAACTGGCAAGGTTTCTTGCAATTATGTGGAGTCAAAATCTGTCAGCAGCACTGCATTTTTTCCCAAGAATAAACAAATAATCTTATCCTGCCTATGGATAATATGAAAAATAAGACAGACAACAGAAAGTTGGTCGCTTCTGCCTCTGAAAAGATAAGAAATTTGAAGATTTAAGGCTAGGCTGAAAAAAAACAAGTTCCACAGGTTGAAAAGAACAATTTTAGAAAGGAAGATCATGGCAATACACATTTCATAAGAAGAATATATGCTTTTGTTTTTAAACAAAGGTTAAATTGTGATATTAGATGCTGTCAAGGATTTTGATCTTTCTCAGATTTCAAGGAATTGGGATTAAAACAAAAGAAAGAAAATCAAACTGTCAGTTTTTTTCTGTAAATATCAAACTGATGACTGCTCAGAGAAAAACATAAGTAACCACCTTGCTTGAAGGCACCTTTATTTCTTATAGTGTGTCAGCTTCTTTTGACATTTCATGGAAAAATACTGAATATTCAAAAAATTTGCCTGAAAATTTACCTCTTCTGGGACATCAATTTGAAGGATAGTCTGCTAATGATGCCGTAGTTACTGGGAAATATTTGAGACTGACATACATAATTTATACTGTAAAGTCACACATGAAGGTTTTTTAACTCTTTTATTAGCGCATTTAAAAGTGCTTTAGAAAGATGTGCAAACATGTACTGAGCAGACCACAGTTTTAAGACTCAAGGAAAAACGTTGCAATTTCTATGAATCCCAAGCATCCAGAACAAAAATTCTGAGAATAACGCACAAAATAAATGGTATGGTCTGTTACTCAACATAATTGACTATCAGCAACCTTTACGACCTATGTATGATAAATAGCTGATTACCGTAATGACAGTAATTTTAAAATAATCCAGCAGTACACTGATCCTCAATAGATTAGCATGGCCTTTAAACCTTCTCTTTTTTGACCACAAATGTCGACTGCCATTATATACAGGAAGCACATCCATTTCCATTGGCCTTGCTACTGAAGAGTTGCAGCCATGACCAAATAAAACCCCCCCAAAAATAATGAGACAACTGAGCAAACCAGAATAGTTAACTTTCACCTTGGTTATACAACAAAACAGTTTAGAGACATCCAACTGCTTCAAAATTAATAGGAAGCTGTACAACAGACAACAGATAATGAAGGGTTTCAAATTCAGTATGATAGAACCGACCTATGTTTTTACTTTCAAACAAACACTTCGAAAAGAGGCAGACAACAGGTTTTCTTGTCAACTTTTCCCATCTTTTTTTAAGCAACCCTTTTGGCTGCTGATTTCTTTCCAAAAGATTTCCTTAGAGCTGAAAGTTTCAGCCCAGTGACAAAGCTTGGAAGCCAAAGGAGCTAGAGCAGAAGTTCCCCAAAGACCACTGAAAGAGATTTCTCAATATCTGATTAGGCAAATTCACTTCATTACTGGCTCACTGTTTACCGAGAAACTATAAACTGTCTTAAGGTTGAGAAAAAATGAAAAATTCTTGTTCCAAATAGATGGGGGGGGGGGGGGCGGGGAGAGGGGAAGGAAACACTAAAAGAAATGCTCTGTTGTATTGGGAAACTGCTGTTTGCTCTACCCCAAAATTTTATCTCACTGCTATATTAAGGAGTTGATAATATTCAGTTCATATCTTTCCTTTTTTTTTTTTTTAATTATTTTGGTGCTCTCAAAATGAGAAAAACCTATATATTTAAATTACATCTGACTAGTGCACAGAAACTATCATTCCATTTTATACGTAGATAGATTTAATTATCACCCAAGCAGGCACAAAGAAAGCATTCTCTAGCACTCACAAGAGAAAGAAGAACACGCATACTCCTTTCCAAAACCAATGCTCTTCACAGCACTACCATCCTCAAAATAGTTCCAAACTTCACATTCCAAGAACTCATTGCTGACATGTTTTCTGTAGCTAAGAATAGCTCCCACAAGTTTCTCTTTTAAGAGGAAAAGCAGTAATGACAACATCCATGGAAAAAGAGAGGTGGTGTGCGAGAAAATTGCAAGTAGTACCAGCCAATGTACTTCATGTGCAACAGATTAGTTATTGGAGAATTTATATTTCTTTTTAAAGGAAGTTACAGGCACCACGATGAAAATGTTAGAAAGATGCAGAGGAGGTACAAGGCAGGGGGTGGTGGTGGAGATTTAACATTCATCAGAACATTTATGTCAATAGAAATAGCATCCAAAAATGTCCTCCACGCATCAAGTGACAAAAGAAAAAAAGTTGTAAAATTGTACTATCTTCGGCAGAAAACTCACACAGATTACCATGGGTCCGATGGCATAAGTCTGCCTGCTATGACATCAATTGAGTTAGAGTTTTGTGTGCATTTTTATACAGATACTTAGAGGGTGCTACTTCTGAGCTCACGTACTGATCGCAGCCTGTGAGCTTGAGAAGAGTTATCGCTGATCCTGTTCAAGCCAATGGCAATTAGATAACCAAGATTTTCTCTCTGTTCTCCCCATTGCTTATCTTTGCCCCAAATCACTGGTGACAACATTCAGATGTTTAATGGCTATAGATTTTGGAATAGACACATTAGACCTTAAAAAAATAGACACATTGCACCGAGATCAGATGAGTATACACTTTTAAGTGCATTACACAGGACAGGTTCGCCACATCTACATCTCAGAAATGTATTTTACAACACTGCTTGAAAGACTGGGCATATGCTATTTTTTAAGGTTACGTATAGAGCTTCATAAATCATGTGTCTGAGTGAAACTTTGTTTATTCTCAATAGTATACAAGCAGCTATTTTTGTAACTATATTTTACCAAATGTATCTGAGCATCCTGCTGACACAGTATTTCAAGGGAGTCCAGCGAGGCAAACAATATGACAGTAAAAATAATGTGGAATATACGTCAGAGCAAATAATTGATGTAGCAGATAATAAAATCTAATGCAAATATAGCTTTTACCGGTGGGAGGGGGAGGGGGGGATGGTGGTGGGTAGCACGAAAAGTGCTAGTCTCTCAAAATTAGCATGATTCAGAAAGGTATATACAGTCACTGCACTATGCCATTCATGTCAAGTAATGAGCCATGATAATGTACTGTGATATATGAAGATATTTAGAAGACTCATAAGGGTTGTTTGGAGTAAGAATAGCTTTATAAACTGGTTTATATTGTCAGTTGAAATGCTTCTGAATCTGCAACTTCTTTAGCGTCGTTATATTTGCAAGATTATTGGAAGAGAAGAAACTGTGCTCATCAGTTGTTCTTGTTTAAGTCTTAATCATGCAAGATTACAGAGAGACAGCCTTTGTTATAGGCACTCCTGACATAATTCAGATTGAATATAATTTTGGAAAAGCTTTCTCTATTTTCATTATTGATGTTCAGAGTCAGAATCATATTTGGATTCATTGTTTTCTTTTTTTTTTTTGTCACAATGATTAATCACACAGAACTTGTATCCAACTCATACCCCAAAATTCTCAAAGCCTTTCCAGAATTATAGTAAGTAGATCTATCCTAGACAAAAAAAAAAAAAAAAAAAAAAAGACAAGCTGTACTTTTCCCCCATGATACACTTTGACTACTTCAGAGGCTACCAATACCATTTGAATCCCAGTCCCTACCCATTATCATCATTGTAGCCAGATATCTTCATGAGCCAGATAAATCTCTACAAATACTACTTTTATAAACATACACACAACCTGGATTCATAAAATTTCAAGTGTCAAGCTTAGCAGTTCAACCACAACAAAAAGCACAGATTCATTTCTATATTTTTCATATTCATAGACAATATTTCAAAATATTTCATGTAATGGAAATTAGTAAAAATAAATACCTGAGAACTTTGGTGTTATTTTTTCTTCTCCCTGTTCATTTTAAGCAGGGTGAACCAAAAGGATGTTAAAGGGGAAGCAAACATTTCTAAAAGACAACATGCCTCCACTGAACAAACAAGAAAATTCATACTCTCAAGAGCAAGGACTTAAATAAATAGTGTCTTCACAGAAAAAAAAAAAAAAATGGTCTATCTACAATGACAAAGAAATTGACAACTTTCTTATCTGTAATCCATACAAGACCTTCAAAAAGAATAGTGTCTGTCTAGTTACCAGCCTCCTGCATTTAGCATGGAAATCATATTACAAACTACTTGATTGTTGAAAAAGATAAACAAAATTTTCCAACTGGGATTTTGACCAAAATATTTCTTTAAACTCATTTTCTAAAAACAATTCAGATTTACATTTAAAAAATAATAATCTTCCAGTTCTCAAACACCCGCTCTGTCCACTATCTTTCTTTCCCCAAAAGATCATCTTTTAGAATTGTGCTGCAATGCATTCAGAGTAGTAACTGGTACGTCACAACCACCTTTGTGCCCCCCCTTTTAAATAACACCCATAATAATCCATCGTTGCACTACAATATCTTAAAAAGGGCCCCATGCCCAGAAGGTTCAGCTGGTTCTCAGGTTCAACCAGGCATAACACTAGCCCATGAATCTAGTTCAGACTACAGAAAATATTTTGATTTTACTGTTACTATGCTTACAGTACAACATCATCATCCAAAAGCCTCAAACTAACAGGAACATACAAATTCAAAGGAAGCTATCCAAAAGAGATCACAGTCCAGTTTCTGTACAGTGAAGTATGTGATAATAAAAAGGGAAAGGAGAATGAATGATGGTTTTCACATCAATCAGATGAAAAAATTGCTATGTAAGCTAGATTTGACACAACTAAATAATGCAATTCAAGGTCAATAAAAAAATAGTGGGTTTTCACAACAGAACATCTATATTCTTCTATTTTGCCATATTTTTTTACTTACATTTTGCCATTTAAAATATACTCTTACAGTTACCTTTTTATTTCTGACCTAACAGCTGCAAAATTTTACTTACTAAGAAAAAATCCGATGTCTTAAAAATTTAGTAAGTTTAGTAGGTAAGCAAGCACCAGAGAATCACCACCCATTCCTGCAGTAACAAAAGCTTGGAAATAAATTCTATGGGGCCAAAACCATTTCCAGACTTCTCTTTCTTGAACACTAAATGATGCACAATCAACAGCAAAACAAGGTTTTGCTTGACTTCAAATCAGAAAGAATTAATTTTATTGTTTACCCTAGTCTTGATCTAAAGTTATTATCAGGTGTTACAAGAAATTTGGAAGCAGAGGTCACAGGTAAAACATTATATTCAGCATCTACCTCCTATTTTCAGAGCAGGGTTTTAAAATTGGTCCCAAAAATCTGGTTTAAACATTTCTAACTTAAATAACTCTTTCTTAATCTGCCTGGGTTTGAGCAATAAAAACCAGTGTGCTATTTTTCTTCCACCCAAAGAAATGCCCCTCCTCAAAATTTTGTATGAGAAGAATTATTCATCTCAAATGCAAGCTCCATTATTGATAGAGCCCTAAGCAAAACCTTACTTCGAAGAATCCCCTAGTGCCAGACAATGGGAACTGTGCAAGATTAAAACAAGGAGGATTTGGCACTGAATATAACCGCCAATGCATCATTTTCCCCTCACTCTGTTTTAAAATGTTCATGCTACCAAAATCCTTATTTTAACAGATTTTCAGACATTCTTTCAAAAAAATTGTTTTAGTAACTTCGTTTTAGATAAATAAGACTTAACCCAAAACAATTAGTTAACAATTTATTATCAGCTACCTTATTTCTCATAAAAATAACAACACTCTCTCTAGTGTTGCAGATCTCTCGGAGTTTCCCTAGCCTAGAAAACAGGTGAACTATATTTTTACAAAATAAGAGCTTAACTTCTATTCCCTGACACTGATCTATTTTATTTTCTGTTGGGATTCCTGAATCTGATGTTATTTCTCACTGCTTGGCTGAGTAAGAATTTCAAAAAAATATATAAGGTTGAAAAGTCCAGTCTAACGTAATCACAAATATTGAATTAATTTTACTTCAACATATGCCTTCTTTTTTTTACTCAACACTGAAAAGGAAAATAAAAACCCTTTAGATTTTCTTACAAACGAACAAATGTCACAGCTGCTTAGAAACAGTTACTTACTTCCCTGCAAACAGTATTTTCTATGCACTTTGTGGACCATTAAGATGATCTAATTTATGAACTGAAAGGATTGCTATTCCGCAAGCTCAGTCCCTGTGCTATTTAGAGTGCCAGAACACTCAAAGTTAACTGGTGACTGAAGTCTCACAGTAACAACTGACATTTCATTTAACCTTTTTAACTAAAATAGTCATCTCCGCGAATCACTCATACCATGTCAAGGCAAATCTTCACCTTGGTACTGACACCAGAGCCTACAAAACGATGTCTGGCACTTTATGAACGATACCTTTAAGTAGTACAATCTATAGGTAGGATCAAGTGTGTGGCACTAATTGACAACCAGTATGCACAGCCTGGTGACAGACAACTAAAGCCCACTACTTTCTTTGATATTAACTTCTGTGAAAACACGTAAAACGACCCTGAAAAAAATAATAGTTCTTTACTGAAAGCTTGAGGCAAAACCTGCTAATACTAGAATTAGTTTGTGATTTTTCCCATCCATAAAACTGAGAGCAGAAACTACTTTAAACTTCCTCAGCCTTCTCTGATTTGAAGACAGTATCAAATACCAAGTGCATGTTTATGAGAGCAGAATGAGGCTGGACTGCCTGCTTGGGGATCACACTTGCTTCATTTTAATTAAGGAATACTTTGCCCAAGTTCCCCAGGCTAATACAAGTCTAATTGAAGTCAATACTAAGTCCAATACATTGCCATATGTGCAATCTAAATTCACAACCTCAGCTCACCTCAAGCAGATGAGAATACTGTGGATGGACCTAATAGAGCTTGCAAAGGGACACAAACAGTTCACATCCCTTGAGATGTCCAACAACCAGCACCAGACTGTGCTGGAAACTGAAAATAGAAGAGAAAGATACAGCATCAGTCAGCTGCAGCCAGTGAATTCAGTAGGTGTTCTTCTGGAAGCAAAAGGTTAACTGCAAGTGTCCACCTGTGCCTATAGCGATGCCTCTGTGTTAAGCCTTGTCTTCTCCTTCCCCAACAAAGAATGACAAAAATGCCAAGTTCCAAGGCCACCCACTTCTGCATCTGGGCTTTTGGACAGGGAGAGATACATTTCTTCTGAGACGCAAAACCCAGTAAATCAAGAATTTCCAAAATACTGCCATTTTAAAGCAAAAAAACCCAAAAAAACCACAAGGGAGAGGAGGAATCAGAGATTAGGAACAAAAAGCACAGAAGTTACAGGTCGAAGCCCTCTGTGATTACAGCTGCTTACTGAAGGAGGACTTTACAGTGCTTCAGGTAGACAGCCGAGAGAGAACGCAATGAAGGTGCAATCTGCAAGTTTCAAACTGTCAGCCCTAGAATCTAACTCCAATTTAACAGTAGTTCAAACATTAGAAGAGATTGCCATCATCACTCCTCAATAGCCTTAACCCTCTGGAGCTTTCAAAAGAATAGACAGTGAATTGAATTAATTATTAACCTTTCACCTTAGACACCTGGGTACCAAGGTAAGAACCAGTAGCTCAGAAGGTAGCTAATGAGACAGGTAGCCTACTCTTGGTCTCCAGTGTGCTCTAGTGCCCCTCATACATTTCCTAGACTTCCCTACATTTTTTCTTGTTGAGTTTCCCCAATGTAAAGTGAAAATTCAAGTGGTCAGGAATGTCTGACATCTAATCCTCCTATTCATGGGTGTCAGCAACGTTGGAGCAATGTCAGTTGTGGAAAATGAAGCTGCCAATTAAAGACGGCCTTATGTCCACCCTTGACTTGAACAGTCTTGAACACAGCAGGTGGAATCTGAACTGTGATCCAGACCAGAATATTGCAGGAGACCACTGTTATATATATATATATATACACACACACATATTATACTATAACCTGTCAAATATCTCAGGTTCAACCCAAAGATTTCTTAAGCAGAAGATGGAGTAAAGAAGAAGGATTTTCTAAATACAAGATTTGCTTGTTCTATCTCATACATCTTTTTCACAGTACTTGTTACCATGATGGTCAAAGGCCAGGTGAAGTAGCACATAAATTATCTGCAAGCATTTATATAGTAATGAAGCCTTACAGCTACGTTCAGACATGTCTTATTTATGTCTCTTCAAATGCGACTGTAGGACCTATGATGACATTGCTAATCGTTTCATACATTTGAATAAATAAGAACCTGTCAAAAAAAATGCTTTATTATTTTTAAATGATATTTTGTTAAATATATTTTGTTAAAATATACTTGCCTATTTAAAAACGGTTAAGGAAGCACAAATGAAAGAGATTGTCAAGAACATGTTCCATGACGTGGAGAGAATGGCTAGAGAATAGGTGAAATCCAGAAGTTAAGACTCGAACCTGTACACTGTTCAATAGACAACCGATAGTGAATTACTTCATGGAAACTGGGGCCAGCTGGCAAATAAGCCATTGCTATAAAGACAGGATAAATCCACGATAATTATATCTAACAACTTAGGCCAAATGTTCAAGTGTTCGGTTCTATTTATGTTTCGGTTACATTTCTAGAGCATGCCTAAAAAAACCCTGCAGATGTCTATATTTAATATTTTCTTTATATGCTGTTGTATTCATTCTCACCTTTTAAAAATAGAAGTTAATAATTAAAAATTTACTTGTAATGATTATTTTTCCCCCATAATGAAATAAATCACTTCATGCAGGTAACACACATTTTCTGTTCTAAATAGAACTATTTTCTATTCTAAGTTTACTAAAAATTGAGAGAATGGTAGTTTTAATCATTCTGAAGCTTTTGTCAAATATTTTTTAAGTGGCAGTGGATGTATATGGAGCCACTCTTTCAAGATCGTCTTTTTTGCCATCTACATCAAGTGCAAATGAAGTTCCAGGGAATGTTTAGTAAGCCTGAATGTATTCCTGCCAGAGTATATCAAAATGACTAACTCAGACACTTAGTATCTTTTCTAATACTGTCAATAAAATCAGATTCTATAATGAATGTTTGTAAATCTCGTTGTTCTGCCTGAAGTTTAAGAAGAAAATTATTTGTGTATTTACTTAATCTGACTATTCTTTAGCTCCTAACACACATACAAATGCATGTTTCCCAATAGTTCTAATACCTTGTGTGGATTTTCCTGAAATGCAAATCTAATTTTATCCAAAGAAAAGAAAACTACCAAGTATCTCTCTAAGTGCTGGACCATCTGCATGAGAAAACCATCATACTGCTCATTATGAAAACATAGCCATGAAAATCAAGAGGTTTGTGAGAACTAAGCATTGTTGGCAATACTAAGTAGGATTGCATTTAAACAAGGGCAGCCACCTTCAGACTTAGAGTTCTTAGAAGACAAAAAAAGCAAAATCAACCAAACAAATAAACCCCAGGGTCATTAAAATTGCAGTGCAAAGGCCTGGATCTGGTTATCGAATGTCTGGCACCTAGGCTGGGCATATAACACACTGAGTTCCCAAAGTAATAAAGAGAAAAAGAGAAAGCATGAGGAAAAGTAAGGGGTGGGGGTGAGGGAGTGCAATATCTAAGGTCATTTTAAATCTTAGTTTGTAGGAAGGTTTGGAGGTGCCAGTCTCTCCTCTACTTACAAGTAGAGCCTAAGGTACACAAGTTTAGGCACCTCAAACATCTAACTACGCCCTGAAATAAAATTTACCAGCCTTTGACATCGCTTCTCACGTGCACTGGAAACGCCTTGGTGTTCTTTGGGTTCCCCTCTAAAACCTTCCTTTCCCAAGACCTCACAATCAAGACTGCCCATCTCACCTGGCTTCTCTCGAGAGGGACAGAGGCAAAAGGAAAAAAAAAAAAAAAAAAAAGAAAAGGGAAAAAGAGAAAAAACTCACTACCATTTTACAAAATTAATTTTAGAAAAAAACTGTGTCAATAATGGTTATGGATATGCAGCCAGCAAGGAGAAGAGCACTTTCAATTCCTGAAGACTTTTGCAGGGACTGATAACACTTGCCCTTCACAATTCAGACCTCAAACTTCTCAAGACCTGGAATAACTCTGCAGCCTATTAGTAAGCTAAATATACCCATGGAACAAACACGTATAATATATCAGTCTTTTGTCAGAGATAACAGCCTGCACTGCTTTGATATGAACAGCACAGAGATCAGTTGTGAAGAATATAAAACAGCTGAATTCAGCAAGAGCACTCTCTATTAGGATGTTTTTTATTATTTTTATCTTATTCAGTGTACCATCACAAGTTAGAAAAAGCAGTAACAGCAGACAGGAACAATTCAAAATGGAAACTTAAACACTGTATATCATATATCTGATACAGATGGATCCTTAGTGTTAGTATAGACCTATCAAATTAGTATTAGTCAGAGGTGCGCTGGACAACACTTCTACAGGAAAGGAGAATAAATAGAACTACTGTTACAGATCTTAGCTAGCTTTGATAAAGAAAACAAATCTGAACCACTAAAATTCAGTCTAGATGTATAGGTACTACGCGTCTAGTAAGGAAAACAAACCTGGAATTGAATATTGAGTAACTACAGAATCAATCAACTCCGTAGACTTTTTTTCCCTGTACAAAAGCTTGCTTTATCCTTGCTTACTGTATATTTTTGTGTCCCAATACATATAGCTGCACTCGTAGTAATAATTCCAGAAGAAGAAGAAAAAGGGAAGGAAGAATTGTGCTTCTAATAAAACTATTTTCTTAAAGCCATATTTCATACACATATGTCAAATTTCAGCCAAACTAAACAATCAGCTCTAATAATCTGCTTGGAGCAACACTTATTTGAATCCACATAATACATTGACAAAATCTGTGGCTGAATAGGTCATTCAATTCACAGGACCTTTCAACCCCATTGAAAATTTCAGAGGGAAAGAAAATCAAAAACATCAAAGTCTTTGTATGTAGTGTATAGACCTTTTTGCAAGTTCAAGTTTAAGACCTTTTTAAAAATGCACTGTCAGCAGCATAGCTTTTAAAGGTAAAATGAGGCCTTTAAAGCAGGTATCCCACTGCGCATTCTACCACCGCGCTGCCTGTGGAGTGTAAAAAACAAGGGTAAAGATGGGACTGAAAGTCTCAAACACTCTCTTACAATGGCTTTCATCTTCTCTTCCAAATCCGTAACCTTTGAAGACAGAAGGAAATGCAGTTAATGCGTTTACAAATAGGCTGGAACCTGCTACATTTTTAAAGGAAACTCACAAAGGGCACAAATGTCCACTGGAAGCTCATTATGTTGTTTAAAGGGACACTTTCAAGGCTGGCAGCCCCCGAGTTTGACCTCTCTCTTTAATTTCATCTGTTTGAAAAGTGCATGCACTTCTTCAGATTCTTTTAATGATTTGTCACTTCCCTCTCCCAAAATGAAAACAATTAAAAATGTCACTGATACATGATAATAGCAGAAGGAAGCCCATCTGAGACAAGTTACAAATCCATCCTTACCCTTCATCTTTTGCAAGGAAAATACTGAAAATTCAGCTGACAAAATATCCGTCACCTTGCAAGTTTATCAATACAGTCTTTTAGAAACACTAAATAAGCAACAAGGAAATAAATCCAAGTAGTCCAGAACTCATGAGCAACCCTGAAACAAGCCAATATGCACAAATGGTAGAAGCAAATATACTTTGTGAAGATAATAACTGTAGACGTAATTCTTCAGCACACCCTGAAAATAGTGAAACTAACATTAGTCTTTGAAAGGCTGCAAATAATAAGCAGCATGCAGTAACCTGGCAAGTTTCCTTATGTGAAACACTGCAGAAATAAAAAAGGGGCAGTAGGAGGAACGAAGCTTCAGAAACAAATATAATTTCATATTCTCATATACCCCTGTGACTGATGTACAAACACTGTTTAAAAAAAAAAAAGACCATAAAATTATTTTTCTATCTACTTTCTAAATCGTGATTTTCTATTTGAGGGTATAAATCTGTACAGTAGGCTTTTTTTTTTTTTTTTTGTAATCTTCTCTGATTTTTTAATTGCTTAATTTTCAACTCTAGTGTTTACTAGTTCTGGATTTTTCAATTTCTTTATGGAATCTCAATAGGATGGTTCCAATCAGCAACAGTTAGACAGAAGTTTGTTTACCATAACTCTACTGTTTTAAGATTCACATTGTGGCAATATTAAAACCCACAACTGTCTTATTGTCTTTTGATACACGAGACACTTGAGCAGAAATATTTCCTTCTATCTAATCCAGTAGCGGAAAGGTCACTGGTAAGACAGTGGTGAAACTGAAAGCATTTATGTGGGAACTTGATATACCCTTCATTCCATACTTTATGCAACATAGTTCATCATAAACCCTAATTCTTGCCAAAAAATATCCATTTTCCACACTTCATTTTGTCTATGACTATTGTAGCAATAGATAATGGCTAGATAATAGATAATGTCAGAATGGTTCAGAGTAACACATGCAAATCTGTTTTACCTAGCAAGATACAAAAGTACTGCAATATGTCATTTGTGGCTGAAATAAGAGATTATAGTTTACAGAACATCTAATATGCTTTTGGGCAATAGAATTGGAGCCACATGGTATCTACAAATAAAGCTTATGGGAAATCATACTTTTCCATCACTCTAGATGTTATTGTTTATAATTCCCCATTCATCCACGTAAAATTATGATTCCACTATATGCTAATCCTCTTTTACAATCCTGCATTGTTTTTGACAAATGTAAACCCGCATTTTTAACAAAAGCTAAGCCTGCGCCCATTGACAGATAGAATTCGCATACACATGCGGTCAAACATATTGGTGGATTTTGAGCATTTCCATCTCACTAACCTGCACCGAAGTGATCACACAAAGAGAAAACTCCAAGTCTGTATAGGTCACCTGTAGTAACATTCTGTTGGGAAAAAGAATGGCAGCGAAGGGAAAAGCTGCCTTGCCCTGAAACTCTTAAAGGGCAGCTAATTAATTCCAAAATTCATAAACACCAGCATTATGATATTCACTCTTAACGCATTAATAATAATGTCATCTAGCCACACAAATTAAAACCGAAATAATTATTCTCTCAGGAGAAAGGAAAAAAAACCTAAGGTTTTGCAACCTCTCTATCATTGAGCTCTAAACTGTGTCTTGGAAATGTAATCTCAAGGAATAGTTTGACATCACCACCGTTTGAACCAAAGGAAAGCTCACATCAAACCAGAATAGTGACAAGATCCACATCCATCCTTGCTCTTGGAAATGATGGCAGTACTCCGAGAATTCCTGCCTCTTATTGCTGACTTTCAACCAGTTGTCTCTGAATGTTTCTGCACTACAGCTGTTTGTTGACAGTTTCAAACTGATTGTAGCAGCAGTTCATTGTGCTCCCAAAAGTGAACGGAGTAGCGTGGACTATCTGTAAATTCCTCGAGTTTTACTTTCTGGATGACCTGTAGGCTAATCTAAGGTTAAAATATGATACAGTGCGATTTCAGAAGACCAAAATCTCTATTACTATTAAAAGCACTCTGAAGAATTAACCTAAAGATAAGATGTTTATTCCTGGTATGTTTTATTTACGAGCTGGAGTTAACAACCTCTTTGCTGTGGGGAACTGTACAATGTAACAACTTAAGTATACTTTGTCAGGAAACTCTGGCTGAACTGCAGAAAGGGTTATGACATACGTGGCCTATAAAAAGCCACCAGAGACTGGCAAAGGATAGCAATTCAGCTTCCAGAGTCTAAAAAAGCCATCAATTTTCTTGGGTGCTCTCAGTGACTATCAAAGGCAAAGATAAAGAATGCAAATAATGACTGCAGGTTTTTAAGCTGTTTCAGAGCTCTAACTTCTTCAATAGAAACAACTCTTCTGGGCTCTCAACATTAACTACTCAAGTCAGGCCCACAAAATGTTATTTCCTAGCCCACAGAAAGCATGCCAATTTAAACAAAATATATATATATATATATATTGCTCCATTCAGGTGTTGCCAAGAGATTTCAAACAAAACAAGCCTCAATATCTGGTCCACACCCATAATTTAGTGGTTGCATCATTCAGCTTTGTTGGGAGACACAAATTTGGGTTCCTATTCTGGCTATTTGGATCCACTCCTGACAAACACTCGGGGCAGGGTAGATTCTCTTTTGTTTGTTTTAATTAGTGAACTGTTACAGAAGATGTGAAATACACAGTTTTGCAAAATATACATCTCAGTGCAAAGTTCCATAAGTTGGCCAAATTCATCTGACAGCTCACTACCTGGATGAAGTTCATTTCTCCATACCCCTCTCAGTCTTGCCCCTGCAAGCATGTTCCCCTGCTTTAGTCAAGTCAGCTCCGACATTCATTGCAATATTTAAGGGGCCAGTTCAGCTCACTAACTCAGCAGAAAACTATTCACAGGATTTTTTTCCTCTTGGTTAGCATTTCACCTTTTTCATTAGAGTTGGTATAAGGTAAATATGATTTCTTGCCTCAGCTTCCATTATCTTCAGAGGTGCTTCGATCTGTTAGGAATAACTTAGCAAAGAAAATTTGATTATCAATTTTGAACATTTCTTTCAGCAAATCATCTATGGCATTATTGCCTCAGTTCTGTTAATTTCTGACTATGAATAATCTGTATTGCACTTTAAATACACTCATCTTACAATACGCTTCTGAGTATGAACTTTTCCTACATTTTTTTCTAAAGTAATCACATTGAAACCAAAAGAATAAGGGAAACCAGAAGCAATGGTCATAAAGGTAAGATGGCAGAGTCAAATGAGGTCACCCCTTTTCCTGTTGAGAGGGAGTCAGAGGAGCGTAAAACACTACCAACACATGAAGAAAGCTGGGACTTCCTTCATCAATGAGTTCTCAGGACTGGCCATCTTGAGTTTTCAAGGACCGGAGTGATCACGAGTTCAGTGATATTACATACTTGCAGCTAAATTAGGATACGTTAGTTAAGGACCTATTGTTTTGTATGTGTAGTGATGATTACTGGCAGGGACTAAGAGCGCACCACTGGCAATATATATTGTCAGTCTAGCGAAGAGTCAAGTCTGAAGCTTGAAACTGTACTGACCTGTCCTTCAAAAACTCCCGTCACAGCAATTCCTAACCTCTAACTGATGTACAGACTGAGCTGTATTCAGTTCAGAGCTATATTCAACAGAAAGGACCGTGGCAGTAAACTGCTGACTGGTTTTAGAGGACAACCCCCCGGCAGGGCAGGTGCTCCTCTAGTTCCTGGTCTGCCTGGCCAAGGCACAGATGAAAGCACAGGAGCAGCTACAAATCAGTACGATAATTCTGCAGCCAGAAAGAAGGTAGCAAACACCTAAGTATTTAACTGACAGCATGAGACTTGACCAGTCGGCATTTTTTTCTATTACAAACAAAAATCTTTGCAAGTGTATATGAAAGCTCTAGCAATTCCCAGCTCTACCAGCTGCGCTCTACCATTGAAATGGATAAAAGGGTCCTGTGATATTCTTGTAAAAAAAGTGGAGGCCATGGAAAAATGTTTGCATGTCTTTATACTTGAGGATCTGCAAGAACTTAGATATGCATGTATAAATAAACATATATATACACCTACGTATATATACATATAGGCATTTTAACTAGATATTAAGCAACATTGTTTTCTCTAGCAATAATTTTGTAATTGGACTGAAAGCGATTCAAGCTTCAAAACTCCTGTTGAGTTCATAGGGCCATGGTCTCACCACTCGGACTTCCTAAAATGCATTTTGCTCTTAGTAGATACCATTAAATCTGCTGGCTACATATGCACAATGCCCTACTATTCAGTCTCCATATTCTGCTGTGCATTATAAGCCCTGCAGTATTCGTCAGAAATGTTTGCAGAGCAACCGTGGCAACATACAAATAAAATATAAAAAGAAGAAATATTTTTATTTTTATATTGAAGCCAAATTAATTTGAGTATCATTCTGTTTTGTAGGTTAATGAAATAAAAGATAAATTAATTACTGTCATAAATAAATATTAATAACGCAAGCACCATGATAACAACAACTAATGAAAAAGCCCCTTCATGGAAGCGCTCACCCTAAAGGGTAAGAGATATGCCAACCTGATAACCTCACCAGGGGTTATGAAAAATCCGCACATTGCCTGACAGCCTAAGGTAAAGTCTTATGGCAGTTCTTCAAGTGGATAAAAGGCAAAATGGAATGCATTGCAAAGAGGTACCGTTTATCTAAATCAGTGGAGACATTTCCTACTGCATTGACCTTCACTGCATCTTGAGGAGTATAAAAGGCGTTAAGGAACATTTTAAAAACACCCAGGGGTTTTCTTTATCTAGGTTTTCTCCCTGATCAAATAAACTGGAACTCTTTATTATAGATATTTCCCATATTTCAAGTTAATGTACATTTCTCTGCAGCACAGCCACCTAAATAATCTTAACACTTCACGAGGGCCTGACAGTCTCCCAGAAATGTCATATTCCTCCCTGGATGAACATCCCTCAGAACGATAGCTTTGCAATGTCCCTTTGCACTGACACTAACTGAAATGATTATCCTTAAGATGACCAGGATCTTGAAATGGAATGCAAGGACCAACGTTTAACATCAACACAAGTACTAAAGAGTGGAAAACCAGTGTGTATAAACCGACATTATGTATGTGACAGAGTTCACCTGTATCTGTTCTCTTACTCCAGTGTTTATGAGAAATACTACAGCCAACAGAAGGGTAGTTACCTAAGACAGCAAAGTAAATTGCTCACTCCTAGCTTTTTCCTCATGAAGACTCAGAAGTAAATCAGGCAACAATAACATTGGCAGCCAAACCTATTAGCAGACCTTCAGTAACCCAGAATGGGCATGGGTTTGAGCCTATATGTCACCTTAGCACCACTGAATCACTGTCTGTTCAATTCATCCCTATTTATAGAGGCATTCATGATCAGAGAACAATTCGCAGACATGGACTATAAAGATATATTGCACTTAAAATCTTTATACAGCTTTCCTCTCTCAACTGTTAAACGTTGTTCCTTGCAAACTAGGTTTTCACTCTAGGATAAAATGGTAAAAGCAAGCTCTGCGCACAGACTGTAATGGTATTTCACCCACAGTGTGCTTTTTGTCTGTTGGACTTGAACGCTACCAAATGAGCAAGGCTTAAGTAAATAAGACAATGATAAATCCACTTCTTATTCTACTTAGGGCAACATACAGCACTGCAATAAGTAGTGGGTCCTGACTACATGAGGTATATTCATTTCTAAAAATCAGCTTCAATCTCTGCATTCTTTCCAGTAATATAATCTGGAAACATTTGTAAGATAAAAATACAGAATTAAGGAAAAAAAAAAAAGGGTTTAATTTAAGGAATTTATCTATGTTCTCTCTCTCTTTTTTAAAATCACTCATTTTGCCGTTATAACATTGTTTGCACCTGAATTTGAGTCTTTCCATACTTCCTTTTACTTTCTTCATAAGCTCTGATTTTTATCTAGCTAAACATCCAGTTCCATTTTATATACCTTTTCCCAAATTTCTCAGCAAAGGTGTATTTGATTTTAAGCAGAAAACAGGCAAAAAGTCTCAAAGTAAATCGATACCTTTCATATAAATAATGTCGTGAGGTGTGTAAAGTGTTTCATTTAATACCATGGGGAGTGACTTTATATGAAAAGTAATTTTTTTCAAGTACAGACATGTGAATTCCAAGCTCTTTATATTCTTTTCATATATAAATTCTCAAACTTATATGCATGCTTTACAATTTCATGTTCAATACATCTGAGTTTATGAGTTTCTGCATACCATTAGTAACTTTCGTCCTGCTACACCATGTAATACTTATTATAGTTGTGTAGTTTTTCTTCACAATTCAGCCATTTTTCCTTGTTACGCTTCCAAAGCACAGATTTATTTCTGAAAAATATAAAAGATACATGCTTTTCTGCTTAACAAGTAAACTGCAGAGAGCAATTATAATCATCACTCAGATCACAAGATTATTCCATAAAGCCCAACAACAACAGAACAGTGGCAGAATAAAAGCAGTTCTCAACAACATTTTTTAAAAACTATTGATCACAATATTGGAAATACATTGCCCTAAGATTTCTTATGGGAATTTGTGTTTTACATCCATAGCTGACAAAGCAGCTGCTTTTAAAATTCAGGGTAAAGAACTGTGTGTCTTGCCTGCCTATTTCATTGAGTCCTTTGCATCTTGTCTCTAAATCCAGCACACGGAGGAGTTTTTGGGTTTTATCCTCTCCTCTTCTCAAAATTAATGTGAGTCATATAAAGCACCTGACACTGGTAATCATTCCTTTATATTTAAAATATATGTAGCTAGAACAAATGTATGACTCACTTGGCCACGTTCCATAGCTGTGCTACTGTACCTGAATAGCTCTGCAGCACTCCACCTTTCGTACGTATTGCATGCTTTAAAGCTGTCTAGTGTAACAGATAAATCTGGGCAATCACATATTTTATAATGATTTCTCCTGACATTCTCAATTACATTTTGGAGAGCCTTGAGTACAACATTTCCAGCAGTTCCTTCAAGAGACAGCATAAATTTTGTTAAACTGTAACAGAGTGCTGCGCAGGATTTATTTGCTGAGCAGTTAGCTCTGGTTACACCGTCAAAGGCAGGAAGCAAAATTGCATCAAATTTCAGTGGCAGTAATTAATTTGTTATTTTGAAGGAAAATACTAAGAGCCAAGCTACAAACAAAGATTAAATTCATATAATCACAACACAGAAACATTTCTTTAAATTGCCTACAAATCAGTGTGGCGTGCAAACCATCATATAAGAAAGCCACTGTATATATTATTAGGGGGCCTTGATAACAATTTTGGCAATAGGCTAGAAGTTAAAAAAAAAAAAAAGGTATCAAGCCAGTGTTCTCAACCACCACCTAACAGCAGGTAAATTCCTATGTATACAGATACTTCTCACATACTATGTAGAAACCTAGTTTGTTAGGGTGATGGGAAGGTAGTGGAATTTAATCTTCGTGTGTAAAAGCTGAAATATTTTGAAAACTCATAAATTGGCTCCACTTTTTTTTCTGGGGGTGTATCTTTTTTGTTTGTTTTTTTAATCATTCCAATCTGAAAACTGTTCTTAAAAACAAAGCATGAATGTATGAATACTATGTTTTACTACTCTACTAGCAAGACAGCCAAAACCACTACTCCCTAAGAGGGGTTCAATGTGGTAATTTATAACACTGTGTTTCTTGTATGGCTGAGAAGTTCTAAAGAGAGAGTTGTGGTTGTGTCTCTAAAACAGAAATACCTGTCCAATTCTCCTCCCACAAGAGACTGGGAGCATGAGTAAGGGAAGGAGTGATGTTATTTTTTTAAAGGTTCAAAACACAAAAAGGACTATGGACAAACAGGAAACTGTACTGATACATGACATTCCAGTTTACTCAAAACAGACTGTTGAGAAACATCATGTACATAAACCAACGGAGAAAACAGTATACTGAACAACAAAACATATTACAGGAGCAAGGGAAAAAGTAGCATTTCACCAAGAAAATGCCTATCCTAAACACAGTATTTTCCAAAAAGGTCCTCAACAAAAGAAAGGAGGTGAGAGGAAGATTGCTTAATAGCTGATCTAATAAGATATTCTCTACCACGTTGACTTTTCAGTAAATTCCCAATTTATAGGAGGTCTCCATTTAGTAAGTATTTTCAGTTCCATGCAAAACCAGAGTCTAAACTATAAAGCCAGAGGGAAAAAAATAATTAAGGAGTTTCTTATATGCACATTAGGAATGACCTAGTGCCAACAACTCCATTTCAAGTCAGTCTGTGTGCTCTTGCTGTGGAGTATTAGAAATTGCAGGTCTTGTGACAGAAAGATCAAAGGCTTGGTTTTGAACATTGAGCCTGAAATTCTTTTGCTTTGGTGTTCCCAGCTATAAAGAAGGGTAATAGCATGTCCCTCCCACAAATAAGCTCCACAATGATGCATGCATCTATAGAAAGGTACTTGCATAACAGTGATACATACTTTATTACAAAAATAAACCACATTTTGGTCCATAAAAGCAGCAAATTGAGTTCTACACTTGTGCTGAAGATATTTTTGAACAACCACGGCCCCAGTTAATTTTAAAGCCGTGTGTGTAGAATCAGCCACAAAGGCAGACAGCCCATAAGTGGTCTTGAAATAGTGCCTTTCTGATACAGTCTGTAGGTGCACTAAGTACTACTGCCACGAGAACGAGAGAAAGGTGAGAAGTTACCAAAAAGAGGATCAGCAAGTGGAGTTTCTTTTAGTGTGTGGGCATAAATAAACCCAACATGAAGAACAGAAGAAGCTCATACAGCCTATGGATTGTTGACGACACATATTTTCAAAGTGATGTTCATAAGCAGATTTCTCTGACCCTTTTTCAAATCTTGCATCGTTTTCCCTTTCCTGTATTTAAATTCTTTTCATTTCTCACCTTCCACAGCTTATCTCTCTTTCTCACTTATTAAATGCATTTTATATTCTCTCTTCTTCCTAATTCTGCTTAGTTGCTGTCATAAACCCTAAATCACCCAGAGTTTTTCTCTCTGCCTTTCCCTTAGACTCTTCTTATCTTTTCCTTGAGAACTGTAACTCTCATTTAAATTCATTTTCAGGGTGTCAGCAGCTTCTCAAAGCTGTCTAATTTTTCTCCAGCACTACATTCCAGTAAACATAATATGTCATCCAATGGAGGGCCTGTTTATCTATGAGACAGAATATTTACCAGTCTAGTAGGGACGCCCCATCTGCAGGAGATGAAACTTCCTCCCCATGGCAAACCCCTTGGACCTTCTAAGATTAAACCAATAAAAGTTATTGTTTTATCACAGAACTTCAGTGATCTTATAAAGAGAGTTATTGAATATGGTGACAAACTGTCCACAGAGCATGCCCTGGGCTGCAGGAACAGAGCACTTTCTACATTCTGCTGAGTTGTTCCTTCCAGAAGCAGCAACTCATGTCAGTGATTAAGAAGAACCTGGTGCAGATTCAGCACAGTTGGAGGCCAGCAAACTACAAGCTGCAGCAGCGACTGCAGTAAGTGAATTTAAAATTAGATACCGAAAACTTCTAAAAACAGAAGAATGGAAGAAAAGAGGAAAGTCCTAAAGCATTGTAACTGGATTTAAAGAAGTTGTAAAACTTTTACACCGATATCTCAGGAAACTTCTCCAGCAAGCTTTACTCACCTTCTAATAGTGTGTGTTAACAACCATAATCTCTGTCTTCAATGGCAGCAAATTATGCTCATTTTCTTTTTATTTGTTCTTTAAAGAGCACTTAGATAAAAATAATTGTAGCACTCTTCCTTGAGAAGTTTGGGTATAGTGGCTAATTGATATGGATCTGCTTTAGAAATAAATGTGCTTTCACTGCGATACTATTATTTTAACTCTGTTTGCCTCACGCCATAAGCATGACAAGTTTTTGGATAGAGTTATATATTGTCCCATTCTTATTAATTTTTAGAAAAAAGAAAATAGCCACTGAAAGAAAAAATAAAAAATTAGGACTATTATTTTCACGTTCATTGACTTAAGTTCCATAATCGGTACTTACATTATAGTTCAGCTGTATATTGTCATTGAGAACATGAATGTCACATATGGCATTTGACTGTTTCTGTCGTCACACCAGTTTGAGAGTACCTGTAAATATTATTTTTGTGTTATCTGTATTTTTTTATAAGCAAAGGAAATTTATGAAAGATGAGACCATAACAATCCCCCCAGCCTTGCCCAGATTTCGTTCTGGAAGAATAACATCCCTTGAGATTTTCCAGGAATCTGTGCTATAGTGGCAATTATTAAAATTCATGCATGGAATATTCATCAAGAAAACTGAACATTGTTGTTTTCTTTACCTTATCTTCACAAGTATGTTGTATGCCGAATATCTGCTTTCTTTTCAACCAGACGTACCAAGAAAAGCACAGTATACCGTATAACCAACACTCTGTTCTTCTTTTCCTCATTGAGCAAAATACAAATTTTAGCCAAGGAGTAGCTCTCTAAAAGTAGACCTAAAAAATTATTAAGGAAACATGACATCAATTACACTTCTGTATCACCTCATTACAATCAGATTAGAAATAAGTATTGTACGGAAAATATTTCAGTGTGGAATACTTTGAATGATTAGGCATTATTATGTGTATTGAGTCTAGAAAGCAGTTACTCCAAAAAGGAAAAAAGGGAGACTGCACATACGAGCTTCCAGCACAATATTGTAGCCAAGACATTCTTTGAATGTGTAAGGGACCATCTGGAACAGAAGAGAGGCGGTGTTGCCTCTGTAGCTAGTATGGAAACTGCAATATCAAGACAATACCATACACTGGGCCCGGTTTGAATACCTACAATTCAGAAAAGATGTTGAAAATGAAAAAGAGCTAGATCTACCTTCACCAAGGCACTTCGTTATCTCAACCCAAAATCACATCGTACATTGAAGGTTTATAGTATAACTTGATTACAAGCAATCAGTATCTAACAAGCAGATATTTCTGATAGCAGAAGGCACTTTAACAATCTAACAGGCAGTTATAACAAAATCCAGTGGCTAGAAACTGACAGCTAAATAAGTCCAGAAAAGAAGAGGTGCACACTTGTAAGAGCGAGAGGAAATGCTAACAATGTTTCCAGAAAAATATCTAATTCTCTGTACTAGTTCATAGACTGAATTGATTTTTGAATGTTGCAAATTTACACCGTGAGGTATAAATTTGCTACTAGTAAACAACTGTTTAAATTGCAACAGAAAGCAGTTACGCAGTGATTGGACTACGAAGAAGGTCAAATCATGCAGAAAGTCATAATGGAACCCTCCTTTTAAATCTACGAGTTAGTCCTGTGTACTGTCTCTGAAATGTAAATACTAAAGATTATTCTTTGTTTTGAAAGAATTTAATGTCTATTTGGATAGCAAAATTAGAAAGCTGCAGAACATTCCTTATTCAGCTAGTGTGCTATTAAGTGCAAGATATACAGTAAGTACAACAATTTCTTATGAACTTAAGACTGGAAATTGTTGTGAAGCCTACACCGCGCTGTTTTCAGCAGTCTGCATATTGATTGCAGTTGTCCAAATTAAATTAGTACGTACATGTGGGAACCTCTGAGATTTCTTTAAGGCAGGGGAATTGCCTGCTTGTGGTAATGTCTTAAATGTTGTTTCCATTACCTTAAGACCATCTTCCTCTGCTAGACAAAATACCATTTACTTCTGTCAAATCAATTAGCCTTTCTTTT
This sequence comes from Falco rusticolus, assembly GCF_015220075.1. Lineage (NCBI taxonomy): Eukaryota > Metazoa > Chordata > Aves > Falconiformes > Falconidae > Falco > Falco rusticolus. The sequence goes on from NC_051187.1 coordinate 119,025,757, forward strand.
CAGAACGAGTAAGCGTTCATTCTGTCTGTATTGAAGCTCTTTTAGTCAGCCATTATCTACTGTGTGTTTGTGTACCACCTAGAAGAGCAAGGCTCTCACCTAATAGATATCACTGCAAAAATACACATTAAAAGATAGCAACTAAAAGGAAAATACCAAAGCTAGACTCTTCCTATTTGTTTTAAGTATCGGCCGCTGCTAACCTAGATTTTGTGAACTACTTAGTATGCGCCAGTGTCTCACAAGAGACCAAGAAATTCAAACACTATAGTTCCTAAGTACCCCAAACGTCACCAAACAGGTAGCGGCATTTGAAGGGAAGACTATAAAGCTTACTTATATAAATTCATGACCTACAATCTTAATTTTCAGTTCAACACAAAACAGAAATCTGAATTGGGTTTTCTTTTTACTAAAAAATTGAGAGCTAAATATGTTTATCTAGCAGAAGGCCACTGTGCTTTTCTCTTTCCAGCCCAGAACCAGTTTTCAGTTCGACTGAAAAACTGAAAATTCTTCAAAACTAAGGACTCCAGTGAAAATGCAAGACATCAACTGTAGAAGAAAAAACAGGCACCATTTTAATGCCAGCCTGATATCAACTCAGAGAATGCATAACTTTCTACAGTTTACATTTTTGTGTCCCTTTCACAGCGTTCAAAGATGCAGAAGGAACTACAGATCCCACAGACCACACCCAGCTAAACATCCCTGTCCTGAGCTCCTCAGCCATGCTGGAGCACTTCCAGGAACAAGAAAAAGAGACACATATATCTCAGAAGTACAGCAGTCATCTTTTACAGCTTGGACTTATGCACACCACTGCCAGACGTCATAAATCCAGATAAAAGAGAGTCTGAGATAACCCACATAAAGAACTGCTCATTGAACTCCCATAATCTATACGGCAGCCAACGAGCATGGAAGCAGGCTATTAAGCATGAACTCCACAACTGTCTTCTTAAGTGCCTGCAAGCTCTCGGATGAATGGAAGTAGGGTTCAATTTTTGTGCAAGACTTCAACACCACATTGCCTGGTATTGGATTTTGAATGCTTTGGACTCTTTATCATTATGAATTTTTTATAAATGTTACTTAATATGCAAGCGCTATGAGATTGTACATTAACTGGAGAAACAGTGTAATTTATGGGAGATACAAGCAATTTTCATATACTCAGCTAAACTGAAATAGAGAGCTAGCCTTTTACCACATGGCTTATTCTCAGCTGTCATGTAACACAGCTCTCTGCCCCGTGAAATTACATGCTTTCACAATCAGCACCCTGTCCACTCCTCACAGTTCTCTTGGTTCCTTAGGTCTTTTTGTTCTCTCAAAGCAAAGCCCTGTTACAACGAAAGAAAGATAATACTCTTCATCTTACACCGCCTCACTGGACAGGCAGTTACCAAATGACAAATATAATAATAAACAGAGAAGAATAGAGGAGGCCTACAGGGATGAGCAAAGATAACATTTGTTTTTCCTCTGTAGGGGTATAACCATCCCTTCTGTTCCCCTTGTGTTCTGCTCTGTAGTTACTCTTCTAGCCACTACACAGCCCACTTTTTTGTCTTCACATTTATCAGACTCCGATTACACTGTGACAGGGTATGAACAAATATATGTTCCTTGTTTTGAATCTATCCTTCTCAAATGATGTAGGATCAAGACACCCGAGGCAGGACTATTAAAGGGGGAAAAAAGCAGAGAGAAAACTAAGTCTAGAGTTAAGAATATGACAAATGAAGTAAATAACAAGCAGACTACAGACAGAACACAGGACTTGCATGAAGAAATAACTGAAAGGAAAGAATACGCATCATCTTTCAACCTTCTGCTACAGCATTTCCAGAGTGTGTGTGTGTGTGTGTGCGGGGAAGTGCCCTTATTGCAAATTTTCTGCTCTTCTTTGTGCTCTGGATAAGCCACATATATTCTATGGGGTAGAGGAAAACACAGTGTGGAGAATTCTAATTTCCCACTAGTTTCAAGAGAAGGTTATAGGTCTTAGGGCTTTGTAGCAGAACATGCTGCAAAGCAGCCAAAATAATTACGAGGAGGTAAGGGAGTAAAGAAGGTTCCTACTTCCTAGGTCACTGAAGGATGCAGCATCCCAAAGGCAGAGATAGATTCTGCAGGCATAGGAGTAGAAAATAACTGCCTGCAAAGCAGCTCATCGAGCAATCCACCTATACCATTCCCCTTTGACCACGGACACTGAGAGTAGCTGCACCGAGGGTCACACACATGGTGACATATATATACAGGAAATACTGATTTTGGTGCCAAGGAGGTTCTGTAACATGAGGTAATGACAGCTGAATTTAGGTGTTACTCTTTGGTACGTGCGGTTCTCGCTGAAAACACTCATTGAAATTTAGTGCTAGTGAACAGTCAAAAGCAATATAAAATAAATGGGCAGGCAGAACTATAACATACATGCATTGGACAGATGACAAATGTGGCTATTTTAAAATTATTGTTACACATTATTGAGCAAACCTATCTGAAATGATAAGAAAAACTCACTCCTTGCAAGACTCATCTACTATCACAGTGTTCTCTCTCTACAGGTGACAAACATTTTGGAAAATGACTATACCTACTCTTTGAAATCTTCTCTGCCTCTATGCCTTTCCATAAAGTGATACTGTTTCTATGAATGGCTGTTTTTGGATATCACCTCCTAGCATCTGAAAAAAACCTTCTCCTCTGAAGTTTCATCATGAGTTACTTTGTACGTAATCTTTTCCCCCCCACACACCTTTTACATATGTTTAATAAGCCCTTAGTACAATGAAGCTCCAAACTCTATAATCAACAGATTCAGGGTCTTGGTGTACTTTGCTCTTAGAATGGAAATAAAATAGTATAGCCAAGAAAAAAAATATTAATCAACAGTTATCTTTTTTAAGCATTTTTATGCAGCATTTCTCTTTCAGATGGAAGAACAAGCACCTATGTTTCAATTTTTTCCTAAGCTGCATCCTCTAAGCAAGCCTCCTTAAGACATCTCACTACCAGCGTCAAAGAAAGTGGATACTCTGCTTATTCAGATGGCATTCCCTCATTCTTGCCCAAATGAATTCTGTATTTCCTTCAGGCTCACAGAAACCTAAAGGGATTTGGGGGTGGGGTGGGGTGGGTGTTCAGGAGAATTGGCAGAAAATATCATGCTATGTCAAAAATAGTCTGATTTCATGTTGGTGGTGTTGTCTCTAAGTTACCACTATCCTCTTAAATAGTCAGTATCTGCCAGATACTACTGTATTATATAATAAATATATAATTTTAATAATAAAGAACAGCTCTGGTATGTCTGATGTGCCAGAAAGATAGTATCATTCCAAGCAAAACGATTGAAAATCAGCATTCAGGGATACTTAACAAAAAAATGAAAACAAGCCCCCAACAACAAAATGAAAACAAACCCCCACAAGACTACCTACTACGTTCAGCAGGTTACAGCAGCTCCTATTAACAACAGCTCCTGTGATGTTTGCTATGGACCGGATGACTTTTCCAAAAGTTGTGTCAGGCCTAGCAGCTTACTCTGTCTCTGTTGTCTTTGTGTCTGAAATTGCAAGAATGGCATGTTATGATTGATGTATCTCCTGGCACTCCTGCTCTGAACCAAATCATTCTTGTTTTCAGGATCTGCGAATACTAATTGACCTTCTTGAGAATTCATTTCAAAAAACGATAGGCTTTATGTTGGGCTTTTCATTAGCAGCATGGATGCAAGCAGCCTTACAAAAGCTGCGTGCACGTTGTGATCTGTTCTTCGCATAGGTCGCTCACTTGGATCCCTACTGGAAAGTACCACTATTTGCAGAATCATATAACAAATAAGCAACAATTATTACCAAGAGAGTCAAAGGAACTTGTGGCACAGTAACATTCAGGACTGTCATTTGTATCTTCAAGAAACAAAAATCCATTGTTTCTTACAGGCCAGCTTTGGATCTTACGCATTTCATTACCTATAGTTGAATAAAGACCTAGGTGTTTAGGTTACTTTATTTTTTTGAAATAGGTAAAATGCACAGAAAATACTAACATTTTTTCAGTAGTCAAGTTAGAGAAGCTAGACAAGCTTGACGGGTTTTGCTATTATTGAATTGTAGCACAGGATTAAAAACTAGATTTCCCCCATTATTTGAAGAAATTGAAGCTCCTTTATGTTGTTGAATACTGAGTGTCCACTAACACCTATCTGAAAGTGGATTGAGAAGCTTTTCATTAGGCTTTCTTACTATAAAAACAATTTCCCAGTTTTGCTTATATAAAACATCATCAACAAGAAATAAGTTAAGAGATGCCACTCACCATAGCAGTTTTGAATGAACTTTTGTCTTCCTTCCGAAAGATAAAACTTTGAAACCCAAACCAACAACTCTTCCCTAACAAAACTATTCACCAAATATGACTAAGAGCGTAAAAATCACTTATGGTCAGGATATTTTGTGACCAAAGAATGGCCTTGCCTTTGAATAATTTTTTTGTTAATTCTGAAACAATTTGATGCTAACCTCAGCTAACTCAAATGACTGAATCATCTTTCTTCTGCTCCTCAGCTGTCTAAGAGAAAAATCTCAGTTAGGTGATGCTAATAGCTACTTGATGGCGGCAAGACCTCTCTACAGCTGATCTGTGAACAGTTATCCAGCCCCCACTGAGTTGTTGCAGCATTCCAACAGGATTGCTGTTTCTCAGTTTCTCTTCCCTTCAAAGCTCCAGTTGTATTCTCCAGCACAGTCCTTAATCTGCTTATCTCCAGAATTAAAATGGGAAACAAAATAGGTCATCTATTTACATATTCATAACTATTTAAAGCTTGTCAATCTCTTTCATATAAATCTGCCTATTTTCCTGCATGCAGTTCCCTTTAATGGTTTATTATCTATCAAACCATAGTTGTACAGTACTTTTCTTTATTCCCTTTGTTAAAGGACTTGGGAATTTAACATTTTTTTCTTTTAATTACATCTGAAATTTTCATCCATCATTCATCATCATCTCAGTCTGTTTTTCTTTTATGGAAAGTGATTGTATAAAAAATTTGCAACAATACAATCCCTCAGGCTTGAATTGTACTTGCATAGAATTATTGATAAGAACAGTGTAACATGTCCTTCTGATAAAACATGGGTTTTTTTCAGAAACCATGCTTATTCATTTATTAGTAATGATAAAAATTGCCAGGGGCTGTATTTCTTATGCCTCTGTGTAAAGAATGAACTGCCTCAAGCCTAAACATCTCCCACAAGATGTCTTCCCTTCTGGAAAGCAGCAACATATTTATGCTAATGATTAAAAACGTTCTCTGGATCTATTCTTGTGGTTTTTTGGAAGCAAAACTTTTGGTTTTTTCCCACCTCTTTTTTCTTTGCACATTATCATATTTCATTCATAAAGAAGATCCCTGTAACGAATCAAGTATGCCAAAAATCACCCTAACATGTGACATTTCAGAATAACTTCTACAAAGTCAATGGAATATTCCATTGTTTAAGGTAAAAACTGTCAAAGTGTCCTATATGATGGCAGTATGGAACATGAAGCCAGCACGGAGCCAAAGAATTACAGTTTTTCAGCCATTCTTGGCTGCACTGTTCCCCTCGACAGATCCAAGACACAGCAAGAAAGAAAAACTTTTGCCAAATATCTAATGTGAATTCATACCTAACCTTCCAGTCTGTGCAGCCAACAGCCTAGCAGAGTTTCCCCACATCGGAGTTAAAGATACTACCAGCTCGCAAAATCATTAGAACAGCTTTGGAGAAAGAAAGAGTTACCTTGAGTTTTTTTCAGGTATCTTTGACATTATGCACCTCCTATTTTGAAATCATACTTTATGTTAATATTTTTATGCTACCTTGTAAGTTTCTAATTAAGACCTTCACTAGGTTTGTATGGACTGCTATACTGCAAGAGATCCCCCTCGAGGACTGTACAGATTCCCATGTATCATTATAACATGTTTTTTTATCTGCAGTTGACAGGAGAAGATCAAAATGCAATCATCATCGCTATACTGAGATCAAATCAAGTAGCCAGTTTTTCTCATATCAAAGTCAATATTACTTCATTTTTAAAATAATGGGTTTCATAACAAGTTCTAATAAATTCACCACACAATCTATCTGCTCAGAGGGAAAAGCATTGCATAGTAAACACCACTTTTGGTACCACTACTTGATAGCAACCATGATACTTTTAAGTAGAATGAACTTCAATCTGCAATGCAGAGCCAAAGTAACCAGCACACCTGCTTGCAGTTTTTGCCAGCGTGGTGGATGAGTGATATGGGTAGCTGTCACATACTATAATTTCATAAGATATTCCACAAAATATGTTAACAATGAATTCTTGATAAGGCTGTTGGCCAGTTCCCAAGCACAGACGTAACCTCAGTACATTAAGGTCTTCTCCCAACTGCCATGTACATCAATAGAAAAATATTTCCCTGTAGAAATCGCTCATTTATAGAACTAGTGTTGCGTATTACAAAATATAAACATGTCTTCTCTTGTTACCAAAACTCATTACACAAACAAAACCTGGAGCCAAACCAATCAGTCCTATTGAATCAGCATTCTCCAACAGAGCTTTGTCCTGTCTAAAAGTTACTGACCGGGTCTAATTCTACTTAACTGCTTTGCAAAGGCCTTTTGAGAGTTAAGGATGAAAAGCAAAGTATTAGAACTATCTATTGCTGTTATTCAACCCTATCGACCTTTTCTCCAGAGGCTGTGGGAAAAGAAAGAGCAATTTAGCTATTAAGAACATGGTATACTCATACCTAGAGAAGAACTGAATTTAGCTACGGCCTCACACGCTGCAACCATAATCCAAAGTTCAACAGGTGAAGGGACAGATGATCCAACAATTAAAGTAATTCACCAATAAGCTGAGCCTTAATTAAGACTTCTCACTCTACTGCCAGTTTCCTGCATGACCTCACACAGCTCGCTCAACTATAGCAACTGGAAGAGGGTCTTGAAGCTGGTCAGCTCTTACAGTGGTGGTACCTTGTGGCCCGAGCAGCCCAGCCAGCCGTGCTGCACTCCCAGCACCCTGCAGAGAACCGACCCTGCTTCTCTGCACCCACAGTACAGACAGGCAGCCCTAATCTGCTTCCCAGAAATACTGATACTGGCACCCAACCATTTCCCTCGCAAGAACTGCATCAGAAGAGCTCTGTATTAAAATTGTGTTCTTTCCTCAGTTCATTAATTTGAGAATATAGTAGCGAAAGTATCCAGTTTCTTATCATTTGTTGATACACAGATCAAACCTGTCCCATTTAGCTCATCTTCTTGAATCTCTCAGGAGTAACACTTCTGTCACCATTATGATCTCTTAATAAAAGGTTCCTTGAGGGAAGGTGGAGTTGATTTCCTGACTGATAACATTTGTCACTTTGAAGAGTCAAGGGCAAAGATACTGTTGGCAGACCTGATCCAGGAAATACTTGTACAAGAGACTGCAGTAGCTTTTTTTTTTTTTTTTTTTAAATGTTAAAGCAGCTATTTATTCCCTTGGATGCATATAGCTTCTACACTCTTTGTCTTTTATGGGCAATCAACTAGATCTATTTCTTCATCTATTTAGTAGGCAAAAGAATCATCATTTCAAACAAATTAGAAGCATAATATTTAATACTTATTTCCAACATTTTTGTTCTACGGGACATAAACTTTGGCTGTTATTTTGGTATCTAAATAAACACATGTACTAAAACCATTGCATTGTTTGTAGTGAAAAGAACAAGAAAATCAGGTTATGGTATTAATTTTAAATAGACAGATTTCTTTTACTGTTGTTTTATTCTATTATGCCCTTGCATTATCCAACGTCTTCCAAGAACATATTTTTCATAGTCTTTGATAGAATAACATTCTTTTAGGTTTTTTCTCTGGGACACTGAACATAAGCCAACAACATGCCCTAAACTGTTGGAATTTAATATTACCTGAAGTGCCATAGTGTTTAAAGCTTGGCAGAAGCATCCATTTAGAAGGTTTTAAGTCTGATATCTTGGCCAAAATGCAATAAGGTCAGTAATCACCTGGCCTTCAAAAACCTGCTTGCAGTGATACAGAAGCAAGGTAGATTTATGAATGTTTCAGAGAACTTGGGCCTAGCTTGAGATCAGATCTCCAGATTTCCTCCCTTCAGTTTCATCTCCATATCAAGCCTGCACAATATGTAAGAAGTTCCCTATACTGATAACATTAGGGTTTGCCTTTGAGACAAGGAAGCCATATATTTTGATACTCCATCATGAGGCTGGAAGAAAGCACATCAGACCTCATAATTCCGGTGTGACATTTTAATCTTGACCAAATGTTGAATTGCTCAAAAATATACACAGAGAGCGCAAGGTGCACAAATGACACACACACAAAAGAGACCCTCAAACAACCAAACACCCACACCAAATAAAAAATGCCGAAAAAACCCCAAAACAACAAAACCACCAAACCCACAGAAAGCAAAAAACTAAACCCCACAAAACACGGCCCTAGATCATCAAAATTATTATTGTACTTACCACTCTTCCCTAGCAGTGGGGTCTGGAAAAGCTCAAGATGAGGAAAGTCTGGCCAAACAGCCAGCGCAATGCTTCTGACTGGGCTATACAATCCAGCTTCCAGAAATTCATATGCTCAGGCCACACATATATCCCTGCTGCAGGACAGAACTTTACTCTTACACATCTCCATCTACAACTGCCGGCTTTCCAGATACCTGGCACAAAACTAGAACCTCTGGAGCATACTTCATAACGTGAAGAACGTTAAAAATGTACTGGAAGTAAATGAAGACACATTTTATTATAAGGCAGTTAAAAACTGAAGTACCCACTTCATAACATGAAGTCTATGAGACTGCGGTCTTAAATATTGATTTTGTATTCATTGTCATTGACAGAAGCAATTCTGCTTTGCTGAATGTAATAAATATGACTTTAAACAGAATAAGGCCCTTTAAGCAAGAAATTTTACATCTATCTGTTTATGAGCCTAAAATTAAAACCACTAGAATTGAAAAAAAGAAAAAAATAACCAAGGGGGTTTTCAAAAATTTAAAACTCTATCATGCATAAATGGAGCTCATCAGAGAAAGTAATTTCCCTGCAGAAAACACTACATCTTTTGTTTTATGTAAGTTACCAACATGAATATTTTATTCTTAGTGAAACTGCCGTTACCCTTTTGCATTTCATAGCTTTGCTTGGTGCCTCAGATAAATATGTGCTTTTTTTTTTTTTTTTTTTCCCCTCCCTTCTCTCTTTGCTGTTCAAGCCTATTGCAATTACAAATTTTGCCATAGCTCAGTAGATATTAGATCCTGGAATTTGGCATTAGCTGGAACTATATCATTTGTCCCTAACATCCCTTCTAGAAATATGCGTAAAGGACAAACCACTGCATAGAGAGTAATTATTCTCAAGGTATCCATCGTCATTTGGAAGGCACATTGGCTATCACTGTCTTCAGGTAGTTTAGGTTTTTCTCAGAACTACTTTCAACCTGGGCAAAATTTTACAGTTACAGAGAAGGTAGTAAAAACACCTACATTGTATATTCACATTAAAACAATGGCCTAAATGCATACTGAACTGAATTCACCACTGAGATATATTTCAACTCCAGGATGAGAATAATAAAAAGAATCAGTACAGTGGATAACTTATTGCATTGCTGGGAGCTGTTGCACAAAACTGTGAGCAAAATAGGCTGCACGAGAATACAGACCCTATACAAAATTGTATTTTAAATGAGTTTCATCTCAAGAAGCTTAAAAGTAACTTTTTCGATCAAGTTGAAAATTTGTAGATGATAGACTATTTGACCTATATGCAGTTCCATTATCATTGTAAATTCTCTTCTTAGAGAGCAATTTTATTTTTAATTTTGTTGCTTGGAATGTCAGAGTGAGTGGCTGAATTTCTCGCCTAGTGTTGTTGGGGTTTTTCCAGTCATTTTTACAGGAATTTTTTTTTTTTTTTTAAACATCTCCAGGAAATAGTTGTACCACCTATCAAAGCCTCCACCTAAACAGGAATATACTTTCTTCTTCATACGTGATTTTCCACATAGACTTTCTGAACTGCAGGGAGTGAGGCAGGGGTAGGGTGCCAAGGACATCTTAACAGGACATACTTAAAACAAGGCTAGCGTGCCTCTGAACCACCTGGGTGTCCAAGTGGCAGAGGGTAGCACTTCTTGAAGGCATTAGTTCAGGACAGCAATACTAAAGCACCGCCGCTGGCTAATTAGTTCTGCCAACCCAAACTAAATCACACATGATTAAGTTAAACTGACAGATTCATACTGTTCCCATTGCCAAACTAAAGTGCTAACTCCTGGACCTACATACAATGTTTACATTGCAAAGGATATGCAAGCCATGCCGTTCACTCTCTACTGTGTGTAGAAGCCTGATTACTGAGGAAAAGAACTGAATTTGTGCTGGCTAAGGATGATGTAATTGGAATCATGCTGCAAGGCAGACCACCAGCACACTTCGTCGACAGACTACATAGGAAGTGTCTCCAAGATCAAATCACTTTCCAATTGCAATACCGTAGGCCAGCACCAAAAAGCTTTGCCACCTTAGCCAAAAAATCATCAAGGGAAGATTTGTGCTCCAGAACGCCCGAGTCTAATCACACAAGGAGGAAAAGACCAGCCACTGTCTGATAAAAGTCATCAGGTAACTAGAAGCATTATATGTAAAAAACATTGCTCTCTCTCAGATCATTGGTGAAGGTCCAACTTCCTCTACCGCTGAAGTTCAGAACATTTTGAGATGTGACATGTTTACAATTGTCACTATTCATTTCAGCTATCTGCTTTTTTTATTTATCCTCTACAAAACCCGTAAGTTTTTCCAAATGATTGACTGTGAGAGCATGGAAGAGTTTGCATAGGCAAGGACTCAAAATTCCCATAAGACAGACATCAGGAAAAGAGCACCTCATGCTTAAAAAATTAACTCAAAGACATGCTCCAGTGTTTTTTGCCCTGTTCGATAGTTGACAGTCTACAAATGTAGAGGGATTTTTAAAGGACTGAGGACATGTGTTACCATTGTCCGGGTTGGACAACCCAGGCCTGTTAGTTGAAGCTGCAGAGCAACTTTAAATTGTCCTGGGAACAAGCAGGGTGAGAAAGAAAACAAGCTACGCACAAACAAGAAGCCAGGTGCAGAGCAAGTCCTGGGAACCGCGGGATCAACACACTCTCATCGGCACACTGTGATCAGGCGCCAGCAGCATGCCCACCGATCAGCGACACGGACGCCCGCCTGGCCAGAGACTTTTATCCAATCACCTCCATGTAAAGTCGTGTGAGCAGTCGGTTTAAGTTATAAATATGACCTGCTTGTTTAATAAAGTGAGCACGGCATGTAGCCGTATTGGTGTGATTGTCGTGACTTGGCTGACTCTCCACGGCAGGCAGACCTTCTTCATACAAAGACAAGGAAGGTGTACGTTGCGATTACTGGCAAACAAGTACAGCGGAATTTAATCTTTTAACTAATTCATTAGCTTAGCAAGTGGTACAACAGGAAGAGTGAGTCAATGGAGAAGAGGCATTTTAAAACTTAGCTGGGAGAGTACGGGACTTCAGAGTTTAACTATTGCAGAATCATAAGCTGAGTTAGTAAAACTGCTTACCTTTACAGTAGTTTACATGCAAGTTATTACCCATCCCTGTGAATCCTTCTCAGCATTAAGAAACTAGTTGGCAGTGCTGTAATTTAGCTCCACCTTTAGTGTTGTGGTCAACATATTTGACACCTTTTGTAAATCACTGCTACATTTTTACTTTAATTTGTTATGGAAATTTATTGCATGCTTCATTTTACCTTGTGAGTCCCTAATTCATTATGTATAAAAATATGCTGAATTATATCTCAAATGATATTCCATATAGGCCTAAAATAATCATAGATACCAATGCATATTCACTAGTAAGCCTCATGTATCTTCAGCTTTTCCTCTCTTCATCTACTCCAATTGGCCTTTAATTCTTTCAGTGTTCTTGAACTCATTAGTGGCCATAGGGATTGTGAAATTTATTTCATTGGAAGCTGTTGTAGTGCTATATAAATACCTAATCACCTCATTTAAAATTTTTAGAAGAAAGTTGGCAAGAAAATACACCAGAAAACAGCTGCCTCTTCCACTAGAAAAAGTTTTCACATAAAAGAGTTATAACTGGGGGAGGTCACGCCTATGAAAGATGATGTGGATATTCCACAACCTAAATCCTGAATGATGATGACAAAAGTTACACCTGATGACATTTATAAATTAATTAGTAAGAACAAGAAGCTTGAATTCCTTTAGATAGCCTGAACTTTCCAGCAGTCCTCAGGGTCTTCTCTGTTTCAAGAACCATAGTCTTTTAGGTCAACTGTCTTCCCACTCTGCAGTAGAATTTGTACTCTGACCATAAATCTAATTTTCTCATTGCAGACACAGTGAAAAAAGAAATATTGCAATCTTTTTTTTTTTTGGAAATATTAGAAGAAGTCTCTTTTCAACTTAAGATGCTAGACAGAGAAATAATAAACAGCCGAACATCATTGATGGCTGAAGTTGCTGGACTAGCTTGCTTTTAAAGACAACCCTACGTATAAGGCAAAGTATCACTGGCCATAAACTCTAGCACAGCAGTGCTTTTGGACAGAGATAAGTTCCTTCATAGTCTGATTTCTGTGTTGGACTGTTTTTTAATAATACAGCCATATATCAGTGCTACTTCCTATATTTTCATGTAAAACACACGAAAAGGATGGTATAACTCATAAATAGAATCCTGTGCTAACACTCAAATCTGTTGCTGAAAGCAACAGAGTTTAATTTTTTTTCAAAGTGGTTATTCAACTTGTGCATGAAACCATATTTCCAAAAACAGCTTAATTTTATTATCAGGCTCATATTGCTTCATTTTTTTAACGTGTTATGACATTGCTTTTAACAACAAATATGTCACACCACCTTTTAACTGTGTTACTCAGAATGTAAACACTGGACAGACGGAAGATAATGCAAGAAAATAATTTTCCTAAGGAGCTGGATTATTTCCTAATTGTTTATTAGGTACATATTCTCTTGCCAGAAATCAAGATATAAAATTCCCCCTTCTTCAAAGTTTCAGTGTTGTTTGGATCTCTGAAGCATTTATATTTAATTTCACAGCAGTGTCACAATTCAATTGGTATATTTTAATGTCTGTAGCAGCCAATTGTTGATTTATTTTCTTTCAGGAAAAATGCAAATAATCTCTTAAGATGTTTGCTCGCAACCCTTGTGTTTGAGTTAATATATTTGCAGCGAATAAATTAAAAGTCGTCCAAATACGACTTTTTAAGGCCCTCTTGAAATGAAAAACTCCGTTCTGTTTAAAAAAAATATTTGGAAGTTTTCTGACAAGAAGCTACTGGAAAGGAACTCATTAGTAACCTTGGGCCATCTCCAGTATAGGGGTACGCCAACCATGACCTTCGAGGGTGGGGAAATGAGCAGCTCCAGTCACCTCACACCTTTTGGAGCTCCCCACTAGAAGCTCATTCTTATGCAAGGAGACATTACTGTAAGCCATACCCTCAAATTACCTCAAATACTCTCACATTGGGGCTAACTGCCCCAAAACATCAGACGCTGTCTTTGTCAGAGCATTCGCCTTCCCACTCTATTTAGATTGGTTTTAATTTTAAATTTTAAAATAAAATTTTAATTTTAAATATAAGTATGAAATATAAATATTAAAAAAACAAAAGTAGATTTTAAATAAAAGTTTCTCTTAAAATCTATTCCTTCTCCACTCGGTGTGGTCAGAGGCTGCTGTGACTGAAGTGTGAAAGCGTGAGATGGTAGCCCAGGGGCTCAGATACCAGCCTTCACTCAGCATGGCCCAGCAGCAAAGAAAGGGAGCAACCAGACTAGGTTCTCACCAGCCCAGGTGAGCAGATTTCTTCGCTGGTGTGTAAACTCCAGATTTACGGTTCCCAAGTCATCCAGGCTCACCTACACTGACAGGAACTACAGCTCCTGCCTAGCCTGTAATTTCTACAGAAAGGAACCCCAGTTACACAGATGGAGGCGAGCGTCACCTGGTTTGGCTTCGTTACATACCTGGGGCATTGCTGTAATATTACTCAGATCCCAGTTAGGGACTCTCAGATTCCCAATCAAGGCAACTCAAGAGTTAAGCAGCTCATCTGTACCTCCTATGGATTTAATTTCCCACCAGTACACTTTACAAGCCTCCCGTTTATCCTGCTGTCACCTGACAGCACAAAAAGAGGAAAAAGTCTGTATTTTAAGGAGTTACCAAGCAGGTCAGCTTCAGGACAAGAGCAGACTCTAATGACAGTCAGGTTGGCTACAGGCCAGGTTTAACATGTTATAGAGCAACCTCTCGGGGTATCTAGAGCTAAGAAGTTTCCATCAGAGATAACAGCTAAGGACATGGAGGGTTTTTTTGTTTGTTTGTTTGTTTGTTAAATAAACATACATCTATACAAAAATTAACCTTAGGGAGAGAGGTCCAAAAAAATTTTTTTTAATATCAAATTTTCCCAGAGCATATTGCAACAGTTATTTTCCAATAGAGAAATGCTTTGTCAGATCATCAGTGAATATTCCAGATTTATTAGGATGAGCTTGGTCTTTCAAATAAAATAAGGAATGGGAAGTTAAGTTTGGATCGTCTGACATCTCTCTGTCTCTCTGAGCATATTAAAAAAAAAATTATCCAATTTTAAAGAATTTTCAACATTTTTTTCAGTGGTGCCTTGTGAATAGATTTTTTTTTTTTTTCTAATTAGGATTCACCAATACCTGCGTGCACCGTGCTTCACAGAAAGATATTTTTTCAACCTGGTCAGCACATCTGAAAATTACTACCTGCATCACAAGTTTCAAATATGTCATTTGTTCTGATGGCACCTCTAAAAAAGAACAAACCACAAAACAAAACAAAAAAACAAACCATAAACACTTGAATCCCAATTCTGTTCTCATTGGAATTAAATTTTGGCAACTACGATAAAAGAAGCAGGAAGTAGTTTTACAGTACAAATGCTGTAATGAATACCAGGTATTGCACAGATAAACAGTTTTCAGATTTAAAATCATCTTGAATCAAATCGGTCCCTAGTAATTATTTTCTAGTTTAAATAGCCTGTTAATTCTGTATCTAACAGATTAAAATAGGTCTTTGAACCTACATTTACCCAATTAGCTTTTTTGTTTTATTTTTAGACTCAAGTACTTCACTTTATGAAAAATTTTAGTGTTTTCCCATACAACTTTCATGCAAGAAGACACTTTTGTTTATACAAGTTTTTTTCTATTTCAAAACACAATCAGCTTTATAAAAAGATAGATTAGTATTTGAGGGCCCAGCCCGATAAATTGTTACTTCTAAGAGAAACGAGTAAAGATTATTACAGAAACCATGCAAAAAAATTGTTAGATTTTAAAATTTCTTTTCAAGTGAAGGGCATTATTATTTTGTGTAACGCTTACTAATGAAGTCAAGATTTAGCTTTTCTGCAATTTGTTCCAGATTACTGTTAACTTCATAACTTTCACGTTCTAGTCTCATGAACATTAAAATTGTACTCTGAAAATCAAATTACAATTTGGAGTTTACTGACCAAGAAGATTGTATCAGAAAAACTTAATACTCTTAGATCTTTGCTAGAATAGATTAAATAAGAGTTATGGCTGGGCAAAGCTAATTCCTTTTCAAATGAATAACCATGGATAAATAATTGCATTTTTTGCCTAACTTCCTTTGATCTTTATTATAAATAGGAAAGTATCTTAATTCTTTAAGAATCACACAAGTGAAAAACACTTGTTCAAAATTCAGCAGTATGAAAATATACTAGCAAAAATAGACTCTAATGTCTTTATTTTTCTTACGCTGAATTTTCTTTTGACTTCTTTTGTTACATAAGGAAAATTCTTTTTTTGAAAAGTTTTACTGCCTTAGTTTTCAGATAATCATGATCACACGCAGTTTGGAAATACAGATTCAAAATTATAAACTTCATTAACACTCTCTATTGCTCTCCTTTCAGGTAGGAAGATTCCTTTGTCTGCCTTTTCATCACATATGACAGTATTTAATCTTTTTCAGGACAATACAGTAAGTATAGCCATAAAAATTCAATGTCCTATAATTGATAGTATGTATTTTTATCCAACCAAACAGATGTTGGTTTTGACATAGGAATCTGTAAGAGCAAACAACATTTCAGTAAGAAGTCAATATTACAAAATCCTCCCCTTTCCATTTGGTGCATTGCAATATACAATACAAAAGCTGAGAACTGTTAAGTCAGACAAAATTCACAGCAGATAAACTCATGTTGACAAGTTCCACCCACAAAAATATTGAAGGGAGAGATACCAACAGCTGAGGAAAGAATTTTTAATGTTCATAATCTTTTAATCTATAAACTGTTGATAGCCCAGTGCAACATAAAATATCAACATTATAAATTATCTAATGCAGGGCCTTAACCAGAGACCTCCAATATTTCTAGATCAAGTCCCTTAGCAGCCTAGCACACCTGACTATCACATTCCCAAATGTCTCCAGCCTAACAAGATCAATGACACAGGGGGAACATCCCTCCCTGGAGACTGAATACCAGCACTCAAAAGAGTAAGCCTGTCATTAAGTGAAGAACCAGCAGCTTCGCTTCAAGCAACATATAATAGACTTACCATGCAAATTTATCTATGTGCTTCACAGTGTTAAGGTATTACCAAAGTCTCAGACTGACTGTGCATAAGCAGCAAACAGTAATTCTAATGTCTGGTGGGAGTATTGAAAGTATTATGCATTGATAAATATTTCCAATCTGGCAATCCAAGCCTTACCTCTAATAATGCTATTCTATGGGTTTGTTTCACCTTCGCTATTTCAAATAGATTTTTACTTAAGACTGATACTATAACCAAATGTAACACAATCTTTGTGCTCCATATCCTACCACAGACCCAACATATCCCCAAAATGTAGTGTTTCCTTGCATTATAAGTTGCACCCGTCTCCCACGGGAAGACTGCCATTTGGTGGAAACTCTTTAATAACTATTTGGATGGAGTGGCTTCATCACGCATCTGTGCAGAGTACATAAAATGCCATCATACTAAGGGCTAAATGTCTCACGTGAGTCCACTATTCACTATTCTTTTCATTTCACATCTACCTGCAACTTTACCCCAAAGTCCTCATATTGTTCCATTGCTGACCAACATTCTCTTGTTATCTTTCTGTATTTGAATTGCAATGCTGTAAATAATAAAGCACCTGGGCAGAAAAATGTTCACACCAAATCATGCCTGCAAAAACTGAAGTGTTCACAAAAAGTTACAATTTGTCCTCCTTAATCGCCTCAATAATCAGATGGCTCTAGTTTTGGAATCACATTGACATTTTTTTGTTTCAGCTTTTTACTGAGAAATGCACTCCAAAGATTCCCAGTGACGTTATTCACCAACAATTTGACATGATGCAACTATGATTGGTTTGCATCACTGAGATCTCTAAAGACTTGGAGGAGCATTTCATCTGATGCTGTAATGCCACGTCTACAAATTCACAATGACATGCTCAGGAGGTTGTTAGGATTACACACACCCCCAAAAAAAACCCCCCCAAAAAACCAACAAACAAACACCAAACCCACAAAACAAACACCCAAACAAAACACATTGGAGTGATTAAGATATAAGCAGCAATATTAACAGCACTATAAAACGTAATAACAAAACCTGATTTTTTCTTTTTTAACTTCAACTATTTCCAAGCCTTTTCTTCAAAGCAGAAAAGCCTTGTCTGTGCTTACAGACTAGATTTACAAACTAGACCCAGTGTGTTCAAAACTGCAACCCCAAACTTGTGAATCCTTTATTAGAGTTATGGATGCAGATTTCCAACACTGTGCAGCATAGTCATCTCAGAATGGGACTTCCAAGAGGCACCATTCATAAAAAGGTGCTTCAGGTGTACGAACAGAAGTTCCAGAAACACCCTTAAGAGATGGCTGGGGGGGTTATTTTTTTTTAAAACTGGAATGCTTTCTTCTGTTAATGATTTATAGTCTGGACCTGTTTATTCTAGTCAAACATATATGTGTTTTGGGGTTTTTTTTATATTTTTTTCTCTTTTAAAACTCAACAGAGGTGATACATTTCCTCTAAGAGCGACAAAGGGAAAGCCTCAGCTTTTTGACTATAACTTACAAAATCCACCCAGGACATAGTAAACCCTTATTAAGCTTCCTCCTCTCTCTGAAACAGTCAGGCGGTAGCCGAGGGCTTTTTTCAGGCAAAAGCAAGAAAGTTAAAGCAGTTAAACCCACACCCTGGTGAGTTGTCTTCTCCCTGCATAAGGAGGAGGCTCAGCGACGTGGGAGGCGAAAGGCAGTCCTCCTGCGCTCGCCCTGCCAGCCACATGACATCTCAGCTGGGGGAAGAAAGGGGTCTGGTCTGCTGGACACGTTCTGAGCGAATTTGCTGGATCAGCCTAGTCAAGTGAGATGAAGGTTACTGCATTTGTGTGTTCTGACTTGCCTCAACATGTGAAGACTGAGGGTCTCTTCAGGAAACCCAACGCAAACCCTTCAGACATCTAGAAAACTCCGCCAAAAACTGCTGTGCAGAGCGAGGCATCAACTGAGCAAGAGCTTTAATTTCCTTCAGAGGGTCATAATTTCAGGACTTAAACCCTTAAGCCATTTTTTGTGACACAAGCTCTAATTGCCTATAAATCATGCTGTGTTATCTGTTTGGCACATAAAGCTTGTCTATAAATACATAACTGTTTTAAAATCCATATTCCTACATGGCACTGAATAAATCGAATTGGAAATACGTCACTCTTTTCTGTTTCTTTTAAAGCTCCAGATACAAAAGAAAACATTTTAAAGTGGGGTATCAGGGGGTTTTTTGGTGTAGGGTTTTTATTTCTGAAAATCAGTCTGCTTCTAAGCATTTATATTTACGTGAAGATTCAGTTTAATGTAGTCTTCGGAATAAGTGTCACATGAATGCCAATGCTTTTCTTAAGTTGCATTAAGAAAAGGTCATCTCAGCTAGATATGTAGCACTAATAGCACTGGCATTAACAGTATTTATTTGCTCTCACAAAAAAAAAAATGTACAACACATCATCTTCAATTATGTTCAGATAATCTGGGTAGCCATAAGAACTAAATATCTTGTATGCTGCTTGCCACCTTGCTGGGACAGTCAACAACAGAACCTAACTGATACATCTACAGCTTTGCGACTGCATGCAAAATAATTCAGTAGAGTAAGGTGTTTTATCCAGAAAAGTGGTATATCAATAGTTGCCAAGCTTTCCTCCCCACCTTGGGAATTTATGGAAGATCACAGTAATAATTTATCACACTGTGACTGAGAGTCCATCATGTATTAGAGCTCATCTCTTCTGTGATTTAAAACCACCTACACAAGTGCTTTAGAGCTATTTCTGAGATTCCCTGAGCTGTTTTAGTCTGTGTGAATCACGAAGACAGTGAAAGTTTTATAAAGTTCTACTGTTCTTAATTTATTTTTATTTTTTTTTTAATATCCAGAACAAAAGATTGCTCCAGCCTGGGCCTTCTGGAAGTACACAGAGAGGAGCACAGCTGAACCATCCGGGTCAATGTGGTTCTTTTTTCTGACATTTACCTTCAGTGCAACACAAGGTGAGGGACCCCAGCCCCAGTGCTCACGCACCCTACGGGATCACTCCTGGGCTGCACCACGAGCATGACTTGTTCATATAGCTTACAGAGAAGGAGCACTACGAGGTGAATTTCAGACACATTCGCAGGCCACTGGGCACAATCTAGGATTATTCAGCCACAGAAAAGGATTTCTAACGTTAAATAAAACAGCCTCAAAAGAAGAGAAGTCTGCTCCCAGAAACATTAGACATCCCAGTACAGCCTGAGCATCCCGTGTGGTAGGAGCACACCGCTGCAGAGCAAATCCTCTCCTTCAGCATTGTTAAGAATCTGGTATCTGGAGCTAGATCCCAAGAGTCTTGGCATCACCAGATGTCCTTGTCTTGGGACAACCAGCTACAGCCAGTACCTGACCAACTTTGCTGGTCCTGTATGATAAAGAACATGTATATATGACATGCAGTGAAATGCTGCATATCATGACCGTCACGTCAGTCAAAGGAGAACCACAGTTGAACTTCAGGAAAAGCAGAAGTGTGTCTTTAGGGTTGTTAAGGGACAAGATTAACCTGCCCATGAGCATTTTTTCACTCTATTGAAACATTCCAATAATAACAAGTCAGAGACACTGTAAGAAATAGATTCTTTTTTGTATACTCAAAACAGTCCGCTAAGTTTTAGAGGGAAACCAGTGAGCCAAACATTCTGTTAATAAAAGAAAAAATTACAGTATTAATCATGACCCAAACAGCCAGAGAAGCCAACTGCGTTGTTGAGCCTGTCATCATTAGGCAGCAAAAATGTAACTTACTAGGAAACTTGTCACTGCACCAGGAGCGTTTCCAATAACATTCCAACCTTCTCCACATGCCCTCCACATCCAAATTGCACAGATTTATTTTTTTAAAGAGTTTGTAGGATTACTTTCCCTTCTCGTTGCACTTAACAGCACTCACAGAGTTAAGATTAAGTATAGCCAGATGCCACCTACAAAACGCCTCACAAAATTGTGCTTGTTCACGTCTATGCAGAGAAAATGGCAAGTGGAGCAGAACCCAGACTTTTCTTTATAAAAGGCCCTACATGTGTTGCAGATATAGTTAAAATGGACATAACCAGCATGATGGATTCTACTGTTAGGGCATCTAGGGCAGCAAGAAACTAAAAGCAAAAGAAAATAATTATTTCAGCCATGTGAGCCACTCAGAGCTGTCAACGTAAAAGATTAGTTCTTCTGCCTTTCCAGGCGAGGAACTGAGACCACCCAGGCACGTTATGAGAGGACACTACGCTGACTTTAATACACCTTCTGGCTGAAAACTTGGATTTGAAGAGAGTGGACCAAACAGTTTGAACTTCAGAACCACAGGCCTTTGCAGACATCCAAAAAAGATACAAGGAAAAGCCAACCGTGTTTCGAAGAGGTTTATGGAGAGCAAAGGAATACTTAATTAGTTTACCAAATTTAGATTTTTATTACATCCCCTCTTGCATGCTTTTGCCCGATTGAAAACAGATTTATAAAATAGAAAATGATCTTGGAGAGCTAGATAACCTAGACTGTGAACTTGTCCCCACTAAGAGAAACCTCGGTTTGGAACGGTATTTGCTTGCCCACAGGCTGTCAGACACATACTTCTTTGATCAGGACAAAGGCAAAGCTATCCATATTCAGTTTTGAAAGTGGAATTAACAGCCATTTTTTTTTAAAGTATTGTTTTTGCCATAACAAGAAAAGCATAGCATCGAGCAAAAGGTTAGCCACAATTTTGTTATAAATAACAAATACAAAAAGCTCGAGTAGCTAAAGGTTAATTATAATGCTCAACTGTCTTTTATGTCTTTTTCATAAGTGGCATGCATGCACCGCAAATGAAGGTTCAAGCTATCACACTGTAATATAAAGACGCTGTGCAACTGCAAGAGCTGCCAACAAAAAGCAGTAAGTAGGGTTCTAGATTCTGCAAGGCTTCTAACATCTTAATTTCTCTTGATTCCATTTGTAAAACAGGAAATTTGGTATAATTCTAAAAATAGGATTAAGCAATTTGCATTATTCTCAATTGAATCATTCTAAGCCTCATTTCCAGAACTAAGTCTAATTAAAATCACTGACATAAATTAGATCTGTCACCTCAAAATTGGAAATTCCCATTCTAAGCTCCTAGGAAAAGTCTAAGACACAATCCTGTGCTTGAACTAAACAGGGACACAGTAACAGCGGCTACTTCCAGGGAATACTAATAGCAAGCAGTTTACAATCACCTCAACAGCTGAAAGTCCTTCATGAAAATTTAAGGGACAATTTAAAATAGCAATAAAAAAATGCAAACAGAATTCACACATGGATTATTCACAAATAGGAAAGAGGCCTGCATTAGTCAAATTAATTGTTCTTTCAAATTGCTCACACAGCTCTCTGAGTGTTGTTTTCTGCCATCAGTCACTTGGAGTGCACCTGTGGGCAACCATCCTGGCAGAGCTGCTACTGCTGCTCTGGCATGGAGATGATTACCTCTTTTCTTCTGCTAATCATACCCGGTAACTCGGAAAATAAAAGTAAAATCATCTACAAAATCCCTACAATAAATCACTGGGTTTCATTTCTTTTTCCCTGTTACAGGTTAATACTGCTACACTGTACCAGCATTGTTTCAAGTGAAATATGAGAAAGAAGCTTTCAGCGTGGACACTGTCTGACTTGCATACTTGTACTTATTTAAAAATCTGGACAAAATATTCAAAATATTGATGTGACAAGCAAATATAAGGTAAGAAGTAGCTGAGCATATTAAAGCGTTAATGCACCCATCCGATTTCATAGAAGCTAAATGACAATTTTGGATGGTTCAAGTGGGTGACTAACCCACTGTGAATGCAAAACCTTTGCTCTGCTGGCTTATGTCATAGGAGTCATCATAGACATTAATAACTCGAGAAGCATATTTGTACAACTGTCTTATTTTCTGTGTCAAAGTTTCAGCAACAGTGGAATATGAAACAAACTAAGTAGCATAGAGTAAAAGAAACACTGAAATAGTCAGAGTACAAATATCCCACCTTTATTCTTTCTTTGTTGCCCGAGAAATTGAGTCACTCTTTATGGTGTGTAGAATAACGTGAAAAACCTTCACCAAGATCTAAACATTTAACTTGGCTGCATTAAAAAGAAAAAAATAAAATCCCTATGTTCATGTGAAGATCGAAATCTCAAGAATAAACACACATTCTCCATGATTAATCTCAGATTGTCCATTCATTGTTCAAAATCCATCCCAGCCTCACAGCACCTTTGATGATCTTGCCATGGTGAGGTTGCAAAGGTGCTGAAAGAACCGCTTTGTACCAGGCTTTAGCAAAGCCTGTTACGAAATGCACAACACTCGGCAAATATTTCCTTCCTTTTCTTTTTAAGCTTAGATACTGGAATCGCAGCAGGTCCTCAGATTTAGACCCGACTTCAGAGAACTTTTTTGCAGTTTTGGAGCATCTTACTTTGTGCCAAAAAGAACAACAAAAACGGTACATGCACGTTTTGCCCAGCTCTAAAACACAGTAGCATTGATTGCCCTTCACTTACACTGACTTCACACAGCCGTAACTGTTTATTTCTGTACAGTTAGTCTAGATTTACACTAGCTCAGTTGAGAGGACAGTCAAATTACCTATCCAGCTGAGACGGCAGGATATAGTTCAATTACCTAAGGTGACATTTGATCAGGACACCAGAATTGAAATTCTTTTCTTTTACTTACATTATCCCATTGCCAGGAATGCTGTCTATGTCTATCCCAATAAATTTAAGAATCACTGGTAGTAACTCTGGGTGCCATAATATCATTAAACTGGAGTAGAATCCCAGCACAGTTTCTCCCCACATCAGCTCTTGCTCTCCCAAGCAGTTCCTGGGCACAGCTGCAAAGTGAAAACACTCCGGAGCCTCTCCACATACACAGCATGTGTGCAGCCACCTGGGTGAGGGGCTCACTGCCCCCTGTGGCCCACAGCAGTCCCAGGTGTTCCTACTTCAGAGCTTAGACATAGCCTTGAAGTCTCATAAATGCCTCAGTATCTCATGACAAAGTACCAAGCGCATCTCGTCTAAAAATAAATTATTGCAAGGAGGGTGCATGCTAAATTTCAACCTAGCAGGAGGTTATCCAAAAGCACTGGAGTTAAGATATGTAACAGCGCAGTATATTCTGACAGAAGATTGAAATGTTGAAACAATTTTTTTAAAGCCTTCCCTTAAAATAAAGCTCCTTTCCTGGCTCAAGAAAATTGAGTAATATTTCATGTCTACAGTTATTTGTGATGATGAAAAGGAGTTCATCTGCTGACAACCTGTCCCTTATACATCAAGCACTTCTCTAACAGTGAGAGGAGGAAGACGGTTAAGTGTGATTTAAGTAAAAAGAATCAGGTCTTTGTACATCTTAAATTAAGGGTTGATTATAAAGTATATGCATATATGCATCCATAAATCAGTCAACCATAATTAAAACTTCCCCAACAATGAGTCTTACTCCTGACACCCCACAAAAATTTCAGTTTCAACACACCCAAATAGTAGACAAAAATCCCTAAGACAGGTTATACATTCAGCCTCATGAGAGCTAGAATTCAATTATATTTGCTCCTGAGAACCAGGTTCTTTAGTAGAATACACTTGTGAACCAGCACAGCAGCATTTTCAAATCAAAGGTGTCCAGCTTTCTGCTGAAAGCTGAAACTTGCTGTTTTCAGGTGTTTCATTTTTTTGCTAAGAAGTCAAAACTGTCTGTAAAAAGCACACATATCTCACATAGAAAATAATTTTAATAAAGAAAATAGTTTCAACAGAATATTCTGGGCCACTTCTACAATGAATTCATGCTGGTTTGCCTTTTACAAAGCAACAGCATGAAACCTCAAGGTTCAGAGCTAATCCAGCAAAGCAGTCTTAGTCCCACTGAATTTTAATCAGAGTGCACCCACAATGGCCATCCTCACATTATTCGTTGAAATCAACAGTAAAAAAAAAAAAAAAAAAGAAAAAAATTAAAATCCTCACTTTTTTCCTCTTGGTGGAGCCTTCTTACATTTGGATGCATTTGAATTACGCTGTTTTATCTCCACTGACAAATCTGTTATACCTTGGCTGCACCAACATCTTAGACACATGCTATTTCTTTCATTCATTTCCCTTGTGCTTTTACCTCAGTACCTAATGCACTGTCAGAATCAGAGAATCCATCCATAAGTATTATGTGATGAGTAACTGCTGTATATGCAAGCACACAGGAGAAATGAGCTTTCATTTTTTTTGTTGTTGCAATCATTTACATAGTGAATATGATCCCATATAAATTACTTCTTGTCATCTTTTTACATTTGATCAGCTGAAGGATTCTTCTATTGAAACTGGGGGAAAGAAAGAAAAAAAAAAAAAAGAAAGAAAAACTACCAGCAATACGACACTCCTTTATACTTAGAGTTCGAAAGTTTGTATAGTTTTATATTCAAACTGCTATACTTTCTGATGGTTTCTCCCTTTAGAAGGGGATTCTTTTGATAGTCAAACAACTTCTATCTTATGCCTCCAGGATAAAACCCTCTATTTTCATGACTTCCTTTAGAAAATTAGAATTTCTGTATACCACAACATTAAGTGAAGAGGTGTTTCTTAAGTGGTTACGACCTGACAGAAACATCTTAGCTGTGGGAGAACTGACAAAAAAGCATGCTTCTGGAGGCTGGAAGAACACACAAAGTCTGCATTACTGACATACAGCTTCTTACTATAAATATTTTTCACATTAATATTGGTTTTCAGGCAAGTTCTCCAAGAATTTAACAGAGTCCCACCTTGACAGGATTCATCCTAAATCACATCTTTGTCTACATTTCTTAATACAAAAAAATCCACTT
This sequence comes from Falco rusticolus, assembly GCF_015220075.1. Classification (NCBI taxonomy): domain Eukaryota; kingdom Metazoa; phylum Chordata; class Aves; order Falconiformes; family Falconidae; genus Falco; species Falco rusticolus. The sequence continues at coordinate 119,051,419 of NC_051187.1, forward strand.
TGCATTAAAGTGACAAAAGGGTATGATTTAAAGTCTTAACACAAGGCAATTCACAGCTGAAATAACTGAGCAGCCTAAAATGTCTTTTTCTGTGCAGGTTTTACAAGGCATCCGAAATCAATGACTAATGTCAAATACACAGTCCCTTCCATTAAAAAAAAAAATCATATTTCTAATGAATATTTTCCAATGTCTTTAAGGTGGGAATGTTGGGGGTGGGGTAGAGGTAGCTTTTCCAGTGCCATTAACAACTCTGGGGCTTTCTCAGACAAATCTGCCACAGAAAATGCACTGTCCTGAGATGTTTATAGAAATAATAGAACAGGTTTTGCTTTTGCTTGACACAAATTCAAGAGTCTTCTAATTACTAGTGACAAACAATAGGCCAAATTCCGTTTTACTGTACTCGGCACCGTAAGTGGCAGAATTCAGAACATGAGTGCAGCGGCAGGGTATGGCTCATGACATTTTTCATTTTCATGCATCTGTGTGATCAAGATGAGCAGCTCTTAGCACGCCACCAGTTAAAAAAAATAATTTTAAAATCAACTAAATTAAGAACATTTTTGTGGTTCTTTTCTACTTGAAGAAATATTCTTTAACTACAACTGACTACTTTTCTGTCCAAGAAAACTAGCTACGCTACAACTCCAGGAGGTTAAAATTTACATAAAATATAACTGTGCAAATAGCCTGAGAACGCAAAGCATATAAGTGGTCTCCCTCCAGACTGTAACAGCATCATCACTAGCTCCTGATTTTAGCCCCTCGTTCCTAAGGTGGAGGGGAGATGGGAAGGGGGGATACAACACACTAATCACTGAGAAAGATTATTCTTGCTTCAGTCTTTACATTAAATCTAAAAGTCTACCTGTTTTTCATACAAACATAAATCACTCCTCACAGAAACACAAGCAGAATTGCGCGCTCTACCTAGCTTTCATGGGATGTCTTAAAAATTGACTTTGCAACACAGATGCACAAAGTCAGGTCTCAAACATGCACCTTAGTAGATCAGTGCAGTGTTTTCTTCAAGTTTACATATTATTTTTGAGTAGGAAGCCAACAGCTGAATGGTCAGGTTTGGTTGCACTAGTACTTAAGAGACAGAAGGTGTACCTGAAGTTTGCGAGGCCTGTTTTGAGAAAACAAAATCAGATTGGAAATAAAGGAGCTACTCAATTCCTGAGAGGGATGGGATAACAAAAGGAAAAACAAAAACCAAAAGTGCAACCTTAACAAGCAAAGTAGTTCAAAAATGGCATTTTCATAGATCTAACGTCAAAAGATTGAACGATATTCTGAAGGATTCAATATCAGTATCTATTAGTTATGGAAATGTTCACAACTTTTAAATACTGTTACAAAAATGCTGCAGGTTTTAATACGATTTTTTTCATCATCCAAAAAGGAGCATCTGTTACTTGTTGATTATCCTCTGATTTAAGAAAAATAAACAAACCACCAAGCTTGTGTATTAGGGAGCCATTTCATTGCTGTATGATCCAGCTGGCCAACCTCTACGCAAACATAAATAAGACAAGAAAGTCCAATGAAAGTGAAAAGTTTGGAAGTCCAACACTACGTGAATTAATCAAATTACCCAACAAAATCCTTTAAAAACAGAAAATCTCCAAGGTACATTAGTATTGGCAATTTGTTAAATTTTCTGAGCATTGAAAGGCCTTGTTTTTGTTTTGTTTTTAAAAAGGTTTTGTTTTAAAAAAAAAGAGAGTAAAGAAATTAGGTAACTTACTTGAGAGGAATACCATAACATAAAAAGCCGCTTGACTGCAGGAGTATAAACAAAATGTTAAAAGAATTGTTATGCTTTGCCAATCACTATTGCATCTACATTTTCTATTGTGAACCAGGATAGTAAGAAAATTTCATATTATCCTTTTATTTTATTTATGCAATTTATACCAAATTCAGCCATGACCTCCATGGCATTTCTACCATTAAAGGTATTATAGCCTTATTTAAATGTCTTATTTCAAAAGCACACTTTTAGGTTGAAAAATACCACATAAACAGAAGTCCTACATTGTCTTCACAAAAAGCTCTCCTATGATCTTCACTGAAGTAATGTAAGATCAGAAGAGAGATCTATTTCCTTGTAATTTTCAAGATAAACTGCCTTCATATAAAGCAAAATCCCTACAAACCTGTGGCCACTAAACATTTATATTACAGCTTTAAATCAACATTACTTGCAGATTAAACCCTTTGAGTGTAGGCATCAAGGCTTCTTTACAACTACACACAGTATGAAACTCCCTCTTACAGGGATGCTCCAACACAACTCCTCCAAGGAGAAAGCATGCGTATTCCTTTACAATGCGCTAGAGAAATCTTTGGGTCATATATCTGTGTAACAATATGCATAGCAGAAAGTTTCACAGATATATTTTATAAAAACATACCAGGTTTGTTTTCTCAGCTCTGCCCAACTGATATAACGTGTCTTGACAGGCAAACTAATATAGTCAACTTTAGAGCAAGCTTCCCCTCTATAATTTTTGTCTATTGCAAACAGAGTTACAGATATTTCCCTGCTATCTCTGTTATATATTAGTTGAGAACGAAATGCAGCAAAAGATTGACTTCTGCTTCTTTAAAATGCAAGATTTCTAATTTTACACCTGTTACTGAGAACAAACATAACAAATCTTGTAACAGATACCCCTTGCTGCTCACTTTTCAACACTGTTACTGTATTTGTTTTACTGCTTTTGTTATCCTCCTTATCTAAATTATTTGCCATTAAAATTCACGTCCTCTCCTACATTAGGTTACATATCATCCTAGCTGGAAGTAGGCTGCTATGACAATCACAGACTTTTTGAGCAGCAGTGGCATGTCTTTGGGCAGAAAAAGCCTGTAAAGAAAAGTATGCATCAGTAGCGCAGCAGACCAGCTCACACACTGAATTAATTTGTGATGAATATCATGCATAGGCTCGTGCAGGCAGTCATGCATCCACCGTACTCTGCTCACCGCTTCCCACAGCCCCTGTCAGCCTTATTTAGGCGGGACATCTTAGGCGATGATAACATCGCTCAACATTACTGGTTTATGTAATACTTTTTTCAAACTATCTCTTTCTTGCTTCAAAAGTAAATCAGTGCAGAGGTTCCTGACAGACCAGACAAAGCAGCAGGGGGTGAGGAATGTGTTTAAACACTGTACCTTTCACACAGTTTTTCAGGTCCCGAGGGCATGAATAGGCCGTAAGGGCCCTGCCCATCTCCCAGGGGTCCCATTTCAGCCAGGTGGTCCCTAGACTGATTGTGGGTCCAGTCTGTCACCAGCCCAGCTGGGGCCCCAGGAGACTTGTGTCCTTCTTGTGCAGGCATCACCCTCAGCTCTGTCTTTTCCCTTAGGCTCAAGTACCTATGTGTGCTTTTTCACTACAACATTTGATAAACCAGAATTTTTTTAACAAGAGACTTTATCCTGGAAAACAGCAAAAATGTTACTATTTACAGAAATTTATTGCTTTTGCTACAAAGGTGTCACTGATAAAAGATAAGAGGTGAAATTTCTGGTCAAAATTGACAAAGCAGTTTCTACACTATTATAATCCTGAATTAAGCACAAGCAGAACTTGAACTTAAGGTTTCTGTATCTCTGACAAGTGGTCAAGTCACTGACACTTTATCTGTGCACGCATACCGATGCTCTCTCACACACACATGCTTTCCTGTTCAGGATTTTTTAACTGTGAAAATGTACATGGAAAGCGGATTTGATACCATAGAGAAGTTTTGTATTTTCAGGGCAGGTTTGGGTTGGGGGGTGATTGGGGTTTTTTTGTGGTTTGGCTTGGGGAGTGGAGCTGATTCTGATGAAAAGGTGGAGTCTTTGCAAAGTTCTCACAAAAGGGAATTGGGGAAAAGCCCTAATATTGGAGGAGCTAGTCATCCCACAAGAAGCCGCCACTGCCCAAAGTTCTCATTTGCCAACTTCTGCCTAGTTAGTGGACTAACAAATAGTCTGAAGGACAAATCAGAGGGAATTCAGGCATATTTCAAAAAAAATTAATATCTTGAAGTCATGCCATCCAAGCTGATCATTGTTGAAATCAAGCCCTTTTCCTTCATATGTTACATTCTTGACAACTTGGCAAATTCCAGTCAAGTAATTTTTCACTAAAAATAGTGGTCAAGGTCCTTTGAGAATTAGTAACGATTTAAGAAAAGTAACCTTTTTATTCACTGACTCATCTTCCATTCCTGCTTCTTGCCATGAATCTATATACATCTGCAAATGTTACTTCTTGGGAGAGTAGCATGGGGACAACCTTTCAGCTACACGCAATGCTATAAAAAGGATGGAAGAGGAGCCAGGACAGCATTAAGAGGATCCCAGCTGAATGAGACATCGATCCCCAGATTGCCATTTGAGAATTGCCATTTAAGAGAATATCCAAGCTGCAGCTGCATCCTTTGAACTCGTAACACTATGGAAAATATTCCAGGCTCCTCCAAGACTACAAAAGTAACAAGAGGTCTATATGATCTATTTACTCTTTGGTCTGATTTACAGAAATAGCTTTTGACAGGAGGCAAGTTGATAATAAAAAGTGAAGCTTTCCCACTCCTCTTTTAAGAGCATCTTCAGATGTTGTCTCTCTCTTCTCCCCCCATTAAGTGATAGATCTAAAGACTAAAAAGGAACTGAAGAAGTGGCAAGATCTAACGCCTGTTGGACTAAATACGTAAATTATGAAATCAAGTCTCAGAACTGGGAGACCTTAAGTCAAAGTACTGGTAAATCAAGAAAGTGATGAAAGCAGCATTCACCATTAGAAAGGGTGCTGATTTTATCTGTGACATTTCTAGCCCTCAGAAGTCTACAATATTTTTCATATAAGATCAAAGAAAATGCATTAATATTTGCATATGGTTTGCTGTATGTTTCCCCCCTTCTATTAGCATCTCTCTCACTCCCTAACTTCAAACACTGGATAGTACTGAAATCTTTAGTTTAAAAGAAACAAAACCCCCTCCACTTCAGATAACTAAAATGCATATTGATATTAATGGGAATCATTTGATTCCTTCCTGTGACAAAATAAAAATCAGACATTTTCTGGAAAAGAAGCATCTTTAATCTCCCAGGTGAAACATGAAAGTAGGGAAGTGTGATTTCTTAATGAAAGCCTTTTTGTTATTCTCACATTTTTCTGCATGCAATTTTTGCAGTGTTTGTTTGTATAACTATGAATTGGCTTATGTTGTATGAATTTCTTAACCAAGCATTTTGCTTATATTGTAATAAAGTTTTATTATAATTAAAAAGAACTTGTCATTTAAATATTTTCTTCATGATTGGCATTAAAGCATCCAATGTGAGGAATTAATGACAGTATTGAATTAAATGTGTCAAATGCATCCAATTTTTAAAACCTCGGCACAACAAACAAAGCACAGAAGTTATTTTGTTGGCATAAATGATGTTCAAAAGTTTAAAGCTGTCTTATTGTAAGGTGGGTTTTAAGATCTGAGGAAGGGTTACTCTTTATAGTATCTTGACTCCATAATAAACCTGCTCCTTTTATTGAGGTGACGTTTACATTTTCCTGTTTGTTCAGAATGAACAAAACCTGGGATGTGTCCTGCAACCATTTGTGAATGCAAGTGGCTCTGTGTCCGTGACTTCAGTTGCTTACCTCTACTTTACAAAAACGAAGAGGTCTTTCCCAGTCTAACTAAACAACTCAGTTGCATTCAAGTCCTTAGTGAGGCTGCACTAACACACAACAGTGACCCCACTTCTCTGCCCAGCCTGGCTTTCCTGCAGAAAAAAAAAAAACAACACGACCCTTACAGCCCCATTCAGCTAAACCAGAGCCGTATCTAACGATCAAGTACAAGTCCTACATTGCAAGTTATGTAGAAGTATCGCAAGCGTAACAGAGAGAGTCATACACAGAGGGAAAATACTATGATTTCTGAAAGGAAGCACAGCTGCAAAAATCTTCAGTTCTGGTCCACATAGGTTATTAATTTCTGAGTGTTACTGAAAATCCTCCCAAAGATGGGTTGCAGAATTAAAATAATTTTTTATTGATTTAAATCAAACTCCGTGAGAACAGTCAGGCTTTTTACTTGGTCAGCTAGTTTCTGCCCATCAGAATAACGATTCATATTATTTGAAGTACTGCCCATTTCTCCTTACTGAAGACCCTCAGCAAGACTATCCACAACATAGTATTTCATATCTGCTTCTGAAAGGTAAATGATCTCAAACAGAAGGCAAAATTCTCATGACAGAAAATCCAGCCACTTCTTTCCCTTTTTTTACTGTAATATCGCACATCTTTCTTACTAAAAAAAGAATGTACCTAATGTAAGGAGTTAATAATTTGCAACTGTCTTATGGGAAGACCAAGGATCAATACTTACCAGTTCACAATCAAAAAGGCAAAGGGCTACATTAAGACATTTCCTACATTTTGAACATTTGCTGACCATACCACAGTCATTAACGACTGCAATGCACTGAAATAAAACTACATCGATTGATAACAGAAATAAAAATTTTCAGGCTAAACTTATTGGTGGCATTTCTATGCAAATAAGAACAAAAATACACTGTTTTACCCAACTTCAATGACAGATCAGGAAAAGTTCAAGTAGAAGTTTTTCTTTTAAAACTCTCTTTTTTTTTTATTGCACTGCCTTTCCAAAAGTATGGATAACAATTAATGCTTCCTGACATTAAGCACACAGGTTAAACGGAAAATCCTATTACCTAGGATACCTAGGAAAAAATTAGCTGTGGAATAACGTAAGACACAGCCTTCAGCTCTTAACAACCTAGGAGGTGTTCTTGTTCAACCATTCAGAAAGTCAAAATTGTATATAATTCTACTAAACTTCAACCTTCTCATGAATCTCTCAAGACTTGCTCTCAGGAGACTGGTAAGGAAGCAGGGTCATTGGGTCCCTTTTTGATGTTACAGTAGGGACATCCATGGTAAAGTAAAATAGCTGGCATGACTGATAGTGAAGAAATATAATGGGGACTAATGAAGTACCACATTTTTATGTTCTCATTCCAAATTTGTTAAGCACAGCAAAAAACAGACTGTATGTTCTTTATATATGAATGTATAAAAACACTGGTGTAGTATTGGAATATTTCCTGTTATTTAATCAGTAAGTAATGTTTCTCTTCTAAAAGTTGATAATCTGTAACTCTTTTCAAACTCCGCATTTAAGACTAATCAGAAGCGTGTCATTCTGCAGGACAGAATTTCTCATTCTATATGACTTTGGCAGACAGATATTCTGTATGCACAGATTTAAGGACACAGCTGTATACAGAAGAAAGTTATGTATAAATATAAGAAGGCAGATTTTACACTTTCAAACCTATTTACAGAAAGCTACAGGGGAAAAAAAAAAAAAAACCAAACACCCAACCTTTCCATCTGCATTATAGGAGTATTGGGCAATGGGAGGATTTAATACATTTATTTAGACGTGTTATTTAACTAACATGCAGCATGAAACAAAAGTCCTGAACAAATAACCTTTTAACCACTCAAAGGTCCTTTAAGGCTACCTACCCTTGCACAGCCATCCAGAACAGGGATGTTGGGCAGGGATCTTGGCAGATGCTTTCACTACAGAAGGGCTTTTAAATTTGAGCGGTGGGTTTCCATGCCCCATGCTGCTGCAGAGCATTGTTATGCTGGAAGGTGTTAATGGTTGCCAGCAAGTATGCCTCTGATCCATGGGAAATCATAGACTTTGCAAGCTGATGTGCATGCTAGCAGCCCTTTGTTCAGAGAAATTAAGATCTTTAATAGAGTAAAACAGCTGAAACAACAGAAAGCCATGTGGGAAGGCCCAGGGGATTGATTGAAAATGTTGGCTCCTGTATTGACAGGAGGTAGATGTGTTGGTACATGTAAAGCAGAAAAACACCAGGATGCCAGAAAAACAGTTGTAGGCTCGGCCTTGAGAACAGAAGCAGACCTCCTTGGGTGCAGGACTGAATGGAAAAATAAGTTTAAAAGTTTGAATTAAGAAAACTGTCCATTATTATTCATTTCTGCTGCATTTAGGAAAAGAGTATAATTGACTGCAAATGACTAGGGACACTCCAAAGAAATGCCTGACAAATATAAGCAGTTTCTCGTTCCCCAGAAACAAACCATTAGAGCCTAGCTAATAGTAGCAAGGAGCTGAAAACAGTTTACAGTGTTCAGCTCACAATGGAAGAATTAATTTCTTTTAACAGATAGAAGGATGGTTCCATTTCCCATTGCGAACACCAGCCACAACTGCTTGCTTGAAAAGCTGAAACCACTTTATTTTTGATGGTTGCTCCCACAGTGCAAGCTTCTGCCTGGAGCAGTCAGTCTGCTTTCAGAGATACAAGGGCTATGGTGCGGCCCATGAGCTTCCCATGGGCCCACAGGACAAGCACATTGGTCCTCTTCACCTGGCAAGCATCTATGCCACAGAGGTGCCACAGGGTGAGCGGCTGCATCCAGTCCACCATTAGTCACATCCCTGGTACCAGGAACTTGGAGGAAATTTTTAAGGACCCTTTGCAACCGCCTGTACACTGCATCAGCCTCTATAGACAGCCAATACTCCGAATCACATGAGAATGCATCTTTCTTGAGCTCTGGAGTGTCTCTCTCACCCCACTCACTAAACAGCCCATTTTCAGCTCTTAGTGGTCTGTTTGGCACCATCAGTGTTGCTGGTGACCAGGCACAGGCCCAGATATGGACTGTGAACTGTTCCGCTTCTTTGCATTTCAAAAGCAAAGGTCAATCTGGGTGCGAGGCATTGTGAATAGACTTTAGACAGCACAGATAGTTCAAGCAAAAAGAGAGGTCTCATTTATGTATACTCTTGGACAACCCAACAGTACAAAAAAAAATAAATTAAAAAACCCAACAAAACACCAAAAAACCAGAAAGCTGGGTAGCCACTTTTACTTACAACTTCCTGAGGGACCTAGGCATTCACCAGAGTCAGTATTACAGCAATCAGCTTGAACGTGTAATGTGTAGTAGGTACAGCTAGTTCTGCATCTTTCCAAGCCTCCAACACATGCTTGAGAATGCAGGCAGGTAACTGTAGACACCCATTACCGACTGATTAAATCCAACAAGCAGCCTCTTGACTCAGGTACGTGGATACTACACACGTCGACAGGCTGTTGCCTCACACCACAATATGATTTATAAATTGTAATGAAGATGGATTGTTCCTAAATCAAGTCCTACTGAAGGCATTTTCTATGTATGATTTAGGTGTTTGCGGACAGATTTAGGAAAAATTTTCTAAAGGAAGCGGGCCTCAACCTTCTGAGGTACTTTCATAAATACAAGTATGGGCACAATGCTTCAGAACATAAATAAGCCACGGCAACTCGGCCCTTCAAATCCATGTTGTCATTTAAAACCAATGGGTCCTAAACAGGAATAAGTTACTACATTTTTTCAAAGTTGTTTCCCATGGATCTAACATATTATGTTTCTCTCTACTACTGTCACATGAAATACTAAAACCAGTAGCAACTAACAGTTAAACACTAAGCATATACATTTGTGCTGTAGTTATTCATACTTGATATGACCGTAACCATAATGTCTAATCTAATGCCAGACAATTAATTTGATATTCAAAAACTTTACTTCTCTGTGGTTAGACTCACTGCAAAAAGGGAGGAGAGGAAAGAAAAGACACTGGTAAACCTTACACTGGGTGTATTGTGGACAGCACAAGAACATGTCTATTTTTGTTATTCCTTCTGGTGCTCATTATAAGCACCACACTTTTGGATGAATTATGGCCAAAGTGTCTAGCTATCAATAAAACATGGGTTTACCGAGTCTGCAGCAACATGAGACATAAGTGCAGTAATCTCCTGTTTACTGATGGCATGTTATGTGACATTATTTTTATTCAACACTGACTATTGGAAAATTAAAACAACTTTGATCACTTTTGGAGATTCTGGGCTAAGATTTCCATTTGTAACTATCAATTATTTAAAGAATAGTTTTAAAGAGTTCTTAAAGCTTTTTAAAAAATTACAGTAATTTAAGCAGCAACGGCAAATGATTACAAGTCTTAAGCCTCATATGAAATAAAAAGTTTGTATAAAATAGTCACATTGCCATCTACTGACAGCTCTTTATAAAAAGGCTTTTTCATTAGCTGCCTGACTATATACTTAATGCTCTCTCTCTTGACACACAGTAGTACAAAAAATTAGGAATGTACAATATACGTTGTTCAATACATCCCACTGCAATAATCCTGCTTCTCTTCGAATCCATTCCTATCCGTTCAGGCTTTCACAGTTATATACTGCAATTAGATACGTTTATTAATGGCATTATTGCACTGTATTTCATAGGAGGTAAAACTGTTTTCAAGAAAGTAGCTACAGAAGGGTATGTTAATAAATCTGTGCTACAATCACAGTACATAGGGACTTGCTAATAGGATTTCTGTAATAACAGCATTTATCTCACTGCACATTTTATAAAACCAGCCACTGTTAAGCACAGTATTGTTATTTTACTATGTGAAAAACAGGCTTTCATGTTAAGGACACATTATATAGACTAAAACAGCAGCATCACTGATACACCTGTGTATTAAAAAAAAATTTTGTCTCATATTTGTACTGAAATACATTTTAGCCTGAGCCTTAATGTCCTAGTTATTACAGCAGCAACATGTAATTGCACTTTAAAACTGAATCTAGGCCTCACATCAGTTCTACCTTACTGCATCACAGGTCAGTGGATCCTAAAACTGACCTGTAAATGAAGTAACGCAATGCTTTTTCATGAAAGCAAATATACCAAGCTGGGATGTTCTCACCGTTACCCAACCAGTGCTATTAATCTTCTGCACAAACTTGAAGGCCACCCTTAGCTTCTCACTGCTTAATTCCCTGCTAAAAATTTTTGCATGCTCTCTGTCCACGGCATATGGTGATTTTTCTTCACCCTTGCCTCCTAATTTTAATATTAAAGTTTGAAAGAAGAAAAAAAGAACTAAAGTAGTGACTTGTCAGGTACTGTATAACCTACAGTATTTGTGTCCCGTTTTTCATACCTCCAAATTTGCCCTTCATAAATTGTCTTTAGGGCTTCAGTTACTGTCATTTCTTACACTCATTTGAACATACTCCAGCATTTTACCTTTAGCGACTAATTATCTTGGCATACAGAACCAGCCCATACAGCCCAGAGATGGGGATACCCTAAAGGACACAGGGCATTATAATACCCTGTTGAGAAACTTTACACCAGTGATCTTCATGTGCCTTCTAAGGGCTGGCTCCTTGGCCAACCAAGATAGTAAAGAAACCTACCTCCACGTAGCACAGTAGCTCAGGATCACGTAAATTAATCCAGCTGCCATTCACCGCTCCGTAAGCATGGTCCTTGCCTAATTAGTCAACAAAAGCAATGTTTTTTAGACAACCATTTAAAGTATCAGCTAAAACAAAGGAGTACCTCACCTACATCCCAGTTACTTTTAAAGTATCAGGAGACTAATAAGCAGACAGAAGCATACAATAAGCTAGAGCGAGAATTTACAGAGATGTAGCTACTGACCATTAACTCCTTTTGTGCTCTGAAAATTAAATAGTCTAAAAGCATCCACAGAAAGAGCCAACAGGAAATCTGTTGAATAGCTTACCCATGGTGAAACAGGGCACAAGCATTCTCAGACCTCACAGTATCCTGAAATCTTTTCTGGATGTCATTTCTTAGGACTAGTATATGTTTATTGTGCATAACCTAGCATACCCAAGTATTTTATTTGGCCTCCTTTTCTAGTTACCCAACTGCTTAAATCTTTTTAGAGCTATTGAGCCATATCTAATTATCACTCGCTCACTGATATATCTGTAATAACTAGAATAACTAAATGTCAAGATAGAATTATTAGTATGCGCACAGTATGAAGAGGAAGGCAGGCCACTGCAAGGTAATACTGTGTTTGGCTGAAATTCATTTTGTTTACAGATAAATAAACCAACTGCCAGATTTACCACTCTGCATCTTTCCATTCTGTCTTCTCATCCAAGGGTTGCTGGCAATAGCATCACCCTGAAGTCACCCTGACATGAAGCTCTTGCAATTCAATGAGTGCAGAATAAACTATGAAAGTCACACTCTTCTCCCCTTGTAAACACTGCAGGTTTTTTAGCAAACCACTATACAGAGCAAATAGAAATACATTGCACAAAATTCATAAAATTTCCCATGGCAATCATTTAAAGACAGCTTTGATGAAACTTGAATGGAGATCAATACTTTAGGAACAAAATAGTTTCCCTGAATAACAAAGCAAAATCAAAGCTGGCATTTGTTTCCAGAATAAGATACCTGCTATCCTAAAACTCAAGGTCAGCATCAAAGCTCACAAGTTTACCTTAAATATAACCATCCTCTCAACTTCTCTAGAATGAGGATAAAAGTATTTCACTACTGAGGCAACCAGAAAAACCGACTTTTGAATTTAATGCAAATATATTTGAGCCAAACCCATAATATCCTAGTGGGAAAACTAGAATCATTTGTTTCACTTGGATTGTGACTGAAAGCACAGGAAGATAAATATGGCAACACAGGAGATGTGTAGTATTCTTCCCTTAGAGAGTTCAAATATGCATTTCACAACAGGTGTTGAGGGGTTTTGGTGGCCACTTGTTTGTTGTTTTTTTAAACCTGTACTGGTTCTAGCTCTCAGAAATAAAACAGCTCAAGTAGTGGAAACCTCTTAGCCAAAGACAAACACTACCTGTTGGCTGTATGGGTTTCCTAAGCCGAACCACCCAAAACTGAGCTACTCCTCAAGCTCAGGCTCTGCTCTCCATATGAGAGGATGATCAGCTGAAACAGCCAAGAATATCCAAAGAATGCAAACAATCAACTAGTGCCGTTCAGAAGTGAATTTACTATGTTTGTGATGCAGAGATCATACAGCAACGATAAATTATTGCTTTAACATTGTAACAGCATCTGTTGCGCGCACAGCCTGCGGGACTACGATCTGGCCTTTGATCTAAATCACTCACATTGAACAGAACAAGGTAATCCCAATACCTGTAGGACTCATTTGCACAGCTTTAGAGAAGCTGTAAAAAAACCATACTCTCAAAGAATCATTGTTGTGTTTTTTGGGGTTTTTTTGGAGGGGGCGGGGGAGGGGGATAGGCTGTTTTGTTTTGCTTCAACAAGTCAGAATGAAAAAGTCCATCGAAGGAAGAACTTGCAAGCTGGTATATTTATTTTATGATTGGCACTGTTTGTTTGCCACAGATAAATACATCCAAATGTACTCACTTAAAAAGCATGGCTGAACGAGGGAAGAAAACAGTTAATGATGGGGACACAAACTTCTGTGACTGATATGATGTGAACCTTCTCTACACATTTGCATTTTAGAGCCACCACCGTATACTAAAAACAGCAAATTCCACGGTGTCAGAAGTGTCACTTCTGCAGTGCAGAAGGTCATGTCATTCAGCACAGCATCCTGGGAGAGCCTCTGAATTAAGAGTTTGGTCTTTCAGTACCTATAACTCATTAAAAACTAATTTCAAAGTCTTAAGGTTTCAAAGCCACCAAGAGCAGAAAGTAGAAGTTTGGAGAGTAGTTAGGAATGGTACAGCCCCAAGGGGCTTGTGTTCCTGCTTTTGAAGAAAACACTTGATCATTGCCCATGCTTAAAATTAAAAATACGAAATACTATTGCAAGATTAAGCCTTAAAGAATAGTCTCCATAAAGATGTTCCGAAACTCTTCAAGATATACATAGGTTTTACGTATGCCTCTAACGCCTGAATCTGCATATTCAGAAGCAAGAATCCGAAAGAGGCAAATGACTATTTTTCTTTAAGATGTTCACACACACACAAAAAAATATGTAACTCAGCTTTCAGACTCATCCATACTACAGTATGAAATGCCTTTGGCAGTGAACTGAAGGCACAAGTGACAGAATGTGGAGTGTAACTGTCATCCTCAACATCTTATAACACCAGTGGCCAGTGCAAAATATCTTTGAAGGCTGCAGTGGGTGACAAGACACTTTAAGGACAGGAAAATCAAAGTACATTGACTGGTTTATACATTGTCATTGAGTAAACCAAACTTTGTTTGCTTGTAGGGTCAAGATACTTGAATTATATTAAGGGTTCATTAGCACAAATAAGCATTGTCTCTTACAGTGCTATAGGCTGATTTTTCTTTTTGAAGGTCCAAGAAAAAATAAAGCTCTATAGGAAAGCGGCACGTTGGACTGCCAAAAGATCTCAGCACAAACTATGCTCCGATGTCTTTGTTACAACAAAAACACTGCATATTGAGTAGCTAAAGTAATAAAACAAAACTGTTTAGAAAATGTTCTAAAACTGAAAATTTTCAAGTCCACACATTTTATACATTATTTTCACATATATTGCATATAATACTTGTAATTATTTGAGCACTAATTATGTACTGGGAAAACTGGCCTTATTTTTCACTATAGACCTTGATCCAGCAAATATCTAATTTTAAGCCTGTGCTTAAGTGCTTAGAAAGCAGTTCCATCTGAAGTACCTAACTCAATTACTGCAGACGCATTCAAGTAAAACATTTTAAACATTTACACATTTTAAGTATGCAAAGACATTCCTAAAGCCTAGAGTAAGGCTAAAAGGCTAAAGTTTGCAATACTATCTTTTAGCAATCTTCTTATGCACCTGGCATACAGGGCATGAATTTCCTTATTCAGCGAGCACTCCAGACATACTTATTGCCTTTTGTTGTAAGAGTGTGTCACTCACACTAACAAACTGCTCAAAACCGCAACTGTCTGCAACAGATTATATTGTTAGTTATGTGACCCACTGTTGCCATTCTGAAATCACAAGTTTGACCCAGACCCAAGGAGAGTATCTGCAACAGGTACAAGTAAGGTCCCTCTGCAATCACCACGCTGTAGTGGTTGTACGCTCCCTGAATGAAAACGTGGTAAAAACCTTTTCACCTCACACTTTGTTGCACATAAGTGGCAGAATAATCTACAGCTTATGAGATCTATCCTATTATTTTTATAAATATGTCATGCTAAGTTTAGAGAAAGAGGTGCAATTGTATGACCAAAGCTGCCCTCAAATAATTTACTGCTCGTTTGCTCTAAGACACTGCAGAGCAGGTGAGATAATGTTAAAGGGGTAAGAGAAGGAGTTATAAATGATAAATGGGACAAAATTCACAGCCATTGGTTTACTGCATCAGCTACAGCCTTAGTCATAAAGAGAGGGGAAAATCATTAACAGACATAATTCATCATCCTCTGTTCACTCTGGTACCCAAGTTGTATCAATCACAATTTATTAAAAAACATGAAAAAATACAAATTATGAATACGTCCTTTAACAGTGTAGAAAGCATCATGATCATAAACGACTGCTACACAAATCTAAACCCTAACTTTAGAACACTGCATATCTAAAAAACCTAAGGTCTAACAAGGTCTATTATTAGTATTATTCGTATTACTACACTTTCTCAGCTGCGTAGTATACCCAGTGCAAATCTGTAAAGTGTAACCCATCTGCCAACATGGAAATCATGTATCTTACATCTTGAGTGCTTGGAAGCACTGGTAGTCCTTATGACAAGTTTTTAATGAAATAATGTTATGCTTGTCAGCGGAACTGAGAAAAAGAATACGTTAGACTGACATATATCTAATCATCCTGCAAAATGTTGCATCCCAGAAGTGGAGGTGGAGAGTTGTAAAAAGCAGACAGCATAATGTGCTTATTTGTGGTCTTGTCCTGCAATCAGTGAGAGCTAGTGTGTTTCTGCCCAGAGGAATTAAAAACACGGGGGTCTGGATAAGTTTACTGTAAAAATATCAAATGATTGCCCACAAATACATAACCTGAAAGTGTTTGTTCCCTATTTATTTCTACAAAATTGCAAACAGCTTTGATTTGTACTGCATTCCAAGCCATGCCAAGAAACACGATGCACAACAAATACGAACCACAGACATGTTTACCCTCTGCCTCTTTATGCTTCCAGATGTCTCCGTTTTACGTGCCAAACCACCTCCTCCTCTTTCAAAATCCTACTTCTAAACTTTTGAAAAGTCTATTTCCTTCCTACATTATTTTTTTTGTCGTGGAATAACACTGTGTTTGGAAGGCATGCTTCAGAAGTACCATTTCCAATTTAAAATTCAACCATACTGTTACAAACAAGAGCTTTTAAGCGTTTAGTAGTAAAAAGAACCCAAATGACAACAATGGCCTGTTAAAATATGGCAGCAATATTGTGATTAATTGTAATTCATAAAAGAAGTATATACGCTGTATACTTCCAAGACAAAGTAGTATGTCTCAGGATGTGATTAGACGCTTTCCTGTGTTAACTCAGGAGAGTGCTAGCTAGCAGCTTCTGAAGTCTGACATTTTAAAAATCAGCAGATTCAGATAACTGAAGTGTCTTAAAAGAACCAGCCAAGCATCTTTGTAGGCTGTCAGTGACTTCTGTCACTTTGCTAAAGCTTCAGAAGACTGAATATACCAATAGGACAAGATGGGGCTTCGCAAAATCCCATAGTAATTATTGGAGTGAAACATTGAGAAGAGCAAGAAATTAACTTCTACAAAGTCAATCCTATGCACAGTTATAACTCCTATGTACTGAAATCCAAAAATCAGTGTCTTGTGGTTTATATCAGTCAGAAGCAGAGACTGATGTTTGAATCGGGGTTCTGGTATGAAATGCTTGTTTACAAGAACGTATCAAATTCTGCTTCTTTAAACACAGGAGAAGTGAAGTGAGCTGCGACAATTACCTCTCACAGCACCAGAAATCTTTCATTCATCCTGTTCCAAAAAATTGCCTTGGAAGAACACAGCTCGCATGGGCTCAGGTTGCATAAAATATTCCTTCGCCATTTCCAAGTTCTCTTCTTGCATGAGACAGTTCAGCCACACAAACATACCCCTTCGTGTATCAATAATCCACCAAACTTTCTTCACACAGAACATCTGGATTTCTAAATAGCTGGCTTTATTTTGAATGAAGATACATTTAGTTGTGTCTCACAGCTACCATAAAAAATATGATGGCAATTAACTCCACCAATTCCTACCAGATTAACCCAATTTATGCTATTATATTCTACTTAAAAGGGACTTTGTGGGATAGTGCTAAAATTAATGTTCATTGTTTTCAGTGCATTTTATATTAGTCTAATTGACAAGTGTTCCCATTTCTGCATTAAAACATTGCATCTTTCTAATCAGTGAAGGCACATGTAAAAATTTATTTCTTGAAATGACTTGGCTATAGGTATATTAAAAGCAATCGCATAATCAGGTAACAGAGGCAAAAGACCCCAAGGTTATTTAAATTGAACATGTTGGCAGTGCCGAAGTGCCACGAGCTCAGCTGATGCTCTCCAAAAGAGGTCCAGTTAGTGAAGCTGCAGTGCAGTGGCTCAGGTCTTGCACGTTAATTGTGTCTAATGAACACATAGCTGACTTTGGGAGCAAGAACTGAGCAGCAGTAGTCTTTAACTATCACAAGTTAACTAACTTAGACAACTGGAAGAGAAAGTGATCTGTTTCCACTTCCCACTTCATTTTCTTGTTGCTAGCTCAGTCTCCTTTCGACCTACCTAGAGCAAGTTCTGCTGTCACAGGACTCATTCCAAAACAATCCTGGGGCTGGGGATGCTCCTAAAGCCTCTACATTGCGAATGCAGTATTTGAGAGTATCACATAGACATGCAGCCTCAACTAGAAAAACACAGCCAATGCTTAATGATTTTTTTTCTCCCTCCCCACTTGCAGCATCTCGAAACAGAAATTTTGCCAAGGTCCACTCTCTCCATCCTACATGACAGGGTTCCACATAGTAATAATATGAGAATACGGATCACGTCCATCAATTCCAGCAGAAACTCAGCCACTAATCCATAAAACTATCCAGTAAGCAGGCTATACTAAAGTTTAGACTGAGACCCATAAATGAGTGATAAAGAATGGAATTCAACTAATTAAACTCTGTGGAACCCACTGCCATTGTGGACACATAAAAACACCAAGTTGAGTAATATTCTACAAAGACATGAATGCTTGTATGGAAGCAAAAACGCTCAAATATGCAATCGGAAGGAAATCACCAACTGAAAAAAAACTTCAAGGGCCCCAAGTTACTAAGCAGTGAGAGAAAGATAAAGGTTCTCCCCGAGCCATTCATTTTGGATTATTTGATCCTGTACCGCTAAAGACATGAGTGTCTTGCCTTGCTTTTTGCTTAAGAACTAGGGTTTCTTGTACTAAGTTGTTTACTGCTTCCTGTACTCATCATGGAAAAAACATAGCTTGACCATGACTTGCCTTTGTGTCTTTCTCTGCTTTCTCAGAAGTTTTGAAAACGCTCCTTTTAAAAAGGCTAATCCTGTCTTTACATCCTGCAAGTTTTTGGAACATTTAGTATCCAAAGTATTAACAAAAATAGGACCAAATATAACCAAATTCAGGTATGAGAAGACCATGAAAGACTAAAAGTACATACTGACAGTCAGCCAAGAACAGCCCAGGCAAATCCTGAAACCCTACATTTGCCATGTAAGTACATAGTCTATAGCCTCTTAGAAGAAATGGCAAAAATCACATAAGTAATACATATACAGCACATATAAATATGAAAGACAAAATGGAACAGACTATGAGGACAATACCATCACACAGACAGAATACCAGTGTTTCACAGACTGTTGGTTTTCTTATTTTAAATCAAGTACCACACTGGCACCTTCTGATGTAGGGCTTGAAGGAAAAAAAAAAAAAAAAAAAAAGTAGTAGTGTATAGAGTTCACGTAAGGTTTTCCAAGCATAAAAGACAGCACAGAAGAAGAAATGTGGGAGAAAAGAGCAAAGGAGAGTTCAAGTATGGTACCTTTGAAAGAGTGAATAAGAGACAAACTTATGCAATTTTGAAACAAGTCTTACATTACAATAAAAGGGTTCTCTTTCCACTAAGTGTTTGGCATTTTGACTTTTTATACTTTAACTTTCACAACTTGTTTTTGTTTCCCAAGATCCACCTTTAAAGTAATTTGCTTTTACTGTCCTGGAAAGCATAACAGAACGAGCAATTCCTGCAACTTCCACATTCAGCCACGGCCTCCATGACACCGTAGTTTGGGGTGCTTCTCTTTCGAGGAGC
This sequence comes from Falco rusticolus, assembly GCF_015220075.1. NCBI lineage: Eukaryota > Metazoa > Chordata > Aves > Falconiformes > Falconidae > Falco > Falco rusticolus. The sequence continues at coordinate 119,070,671 of NC_051187.1, forward strand.
TTCTTTTGGTTGTTACATTGAAAAACCTTCACAGCTTTCCACTAAGTGCTGTAAAACTGACACCCCTCTGAGTGAATCCTCAGCTGTCTACGGAAGCTTTAGAACTTTCTGTTGAATAAAAAGGTGATTATCTGCAAGTATTTACTGAGAGGCTGAGTTCAAGCATACATTATAAAACTAAGGAAACGCAAAATGAACCCAAATTGCTAACATCAAAGATTCCAGTTTCCCCTTTTCTGACAGTAGCTCCCAGTGAGAAATAACCTTCACTGCCAGGTTAGATCTGGAAAGTAGCAGCAATGGGAGGAGGGATGCACATCAAAGCTAATGGCGAGCAGGGCATCTGCATTCCCTTTGAAGTCCTTCTCCATTGTCGTTCTCCAGTCACCCATAAGGGCAAATGAAAAACAGTAAAAGATAGGTGGCATCAAGCCCAGACTGCTAACTTCTGATGCAAGGAAAGAAAATTCTCTGTGGCAAGCACAAACCGAGCTCCATGCTACCAACGCTTTGGGCAGCCTGTGCCAGAGCTTAGCCACCCTCCTTCGGTGCACCTCAATGAAAAGCTGGGACACATTCTTCTGGCCAAGCCCAAGAGACCTTAGCCACTCTGCCACTACACTTGCATGTCATTGATAACAACCTGGAATTCTTCTATATAAGCATTTACACCTGACAGATGACTTGCTTTATTTACCAGTTATGGCTCCATGACAGACTATTTATTTGTTCTTAATCTGTATGTTGTGCTCAGAAGAACTGAGAGTGGCAAGCTCCTCTGGGGGGGGGGGGGGGGGAGGAGGGGCTTTTCCTGGGGAGTACAGGAGCAAGCGGAGGAAAATAAGGAGGAGTGGAGCCCAGGGTGAGGCAGAAAGTGGTAAAGGGGAAGGTAATCAGCCAGAAGCCTGAAGCACACAGAGCTTGCGAGTCTGCTGAGAGTGGCCAGGCTGCCAAGGGTCAGCACCCAGAGAAACCACTGGCCCCAGAAAGCCAGCAAAGGCTGAAATCAACCTTGGAGGGAAAAAAACTGCCTGCAAGAACACAGTTGACAAGGAGGGAGCTGTTTACAAACTCATTTTACTTCTAGTCTCTGTTTCACATCACTTCACGATTTCTCTGTTTAGAGAGTGAGTTATTCCAGTTTATATACTAATAAAACATGGCTTTCAGCTTAAAGGTCTTATTGCCTTCTATGGGATGCTCACTACGTAGGAATAAACAAGTACAGCCCAAAGCTCTGGTTGCCGTGGGTCCCGTCAGAAACACTTTCAGCTTATTTAGTTAAATTGTTCTTATAACATTTTTACTTATGCATAAAAGCATAAACAGGTAAGAGCACTGCACGTCAACTCTTCTTAGTTTTCCTAAAAGGGTAAAACGTTTTAGAAAAGTAAATTCCTTTATACATGCATTCAGCACTTACATGTTAAATACTGTATATGAACTTTTCTACTGGAAGTTGAGAACAGAGAGTAAAATAACTCAACTAGATACTACTGACACACCGAAAAAAAACTTGTCACAGCGAGACAATTTTAGATGCCAAAATGGTACCAGCAAAGGAAAAAAAAAAAAAGGGGGGTTGGGGAAAACAGCAGCTTGTAGGCCATCTTTTGGAAGCTATTGAAACACAAACCATGCCAAGCTTAATGTTTCAATGAACCTGCGTGAAATAGAATCTGACAGCTTTCTGGTTTTAGTACAATTATAAACAGACACATTCCTGCATACTTCTTGGCTAAGCAAATACTAGTACAACTAGTACAAAAAGGAACATCTGACTATCCCTGGACATACACATTCAGTGGGCGTTAAAATATAGGTAGGAATTTATATCACAGGAGAATACAACCAAATATTTTAGACAGCCAAACCTACGCACGGACGGTAAAACACAGAAGCAATGGTCACTAGATGAAAAGATCTGACAGCCCTCAACTTCTGGCTAGTTACATACAGGTAAAGAAAAGAAGCATACAGTAATTTCTCAGAGTATTTGGAAAAAAAAAGGGGGTTCATTACATAGATGGTGGACTTCTCGAATGCTTTCTGTACCCCAAGTTATCTTGCTGGACTTGTATGTCTGGCTTTGAAGGAACAGCATGCGTTTTAAAGAAAAATTCAACTTACGGGCTCAGCTGACAGAGGAGACCTATTCCGAATCCAGAAAAGTTGTTGGAAGAATCTGTCAAAAAATATCATGTGTTAAAGACAGAGTTGAAAGACATCAAGCAAACATCCACAAAAGTCGGACTGATGTTGCTCTACAAATATGAACTATTATCAAGGAGCAAGACACGCATGCAGCACAGCGTCCAACCATCAGAACTAAACCAAAGTTCAAAAAAGTTGCTTGTTTCACTGACATACGTCCTTCACGCAGTTCTGACAGGAGGTGAAGAGCAGTCAACCTGATCTGAAAGGGTGCAGCAAATGATACTTGCCTTTAGTGAACACTTAACTTATGCAGCAGAGAGCAAAAGTCAAAGCACATCTCTGCTGCCATTTGCAGTGAAATCAACAGGCAATGTGAAACTGATCTGAATGCTGAACTGCACTGGGTGAGCGCCACTTGTTCACGCACTAAGTGGATGAAAACAGCCACATTTTTACAGAGGCTGTTGTCAGACTTCCAGCAACGTCACCGTCTCTACAAATATTCCTTCCTGAATGCATTACTTACATTGACTTAGAAATGAATAATAAGTGGTGCATCAGTGGTGTGCTGTGTTTAGGTCATTCAAGAACAATCAGTAAGCGGCACTGCCACATACGAAAAAGCAGCGTTGCAAAGACCACGTTCATGATGCTAAAAAGAAATAAGGCATCAAAACCATGGAAAAAAAATATAAACCGATAGCTGTGTAATATTAAATAAATCTCCGGTTTAGACTTTTGCTCTTTCTTTAGAGTTTGGAAATTCAGAGACATTACGGTTTGATGTCAGGGCAACAGCTCTTCTGTATCTTCCTAACAACCTACAAACCTCCCTCCAAAGACAAGTACTCTAAATTATGAGCAATGACCTCCAGTGGTAATAGAATAGGTTATTCTAGCTGAATATCAGACCTTAAGTGCTAGATCCCTTGGAATGTGGAACGACCAAGAAACTTTCATAGATTTGAATAACTAGTTTTAAATACAGTGAGATAGCTGGAAAACATAGGTTCAGGATTACCATTGGGATGAGTTCACTTTGGGTTTGCTTACTTTTGGTGGGGAGTTGTTTAATTCTTTTGTTTGTTCTGTGATTTCAAGATCCAGATTAAAGTGTCTCCATACATAATTTTATGGCAAAGGGACCCAAAAATACATGTGCCTGCACAGTCTACCTTGCAGTATGGAGAAAATTGGAAGAGAGTTGCTTTCTGAAAATGAGCAAAGATGCCCCACTTTTCTCCTTAAAGCTTATTTTCGACAATACAGAGGTTGCTGACATATTGAGACAAGGCAGCATTGTCTCACTCATCCTGCACTTCCTGGTCTACACGTATCTGCTGCCACATGCACCTACTCAGATGGCTGGATACTTTGGCAGCAGCTGTCCTGCTTTTCTTGTTTGACATTTAACGCCACTTAATTCCTGACCAAACTTTTCAGGTTGCATTTTTAAGAGAGGTATAAGCCAACGGAGTGACCACTGGAAGAAGTGCTGCTCCCACCCCCTTCAGTCGCTCCTTCCCAACAACATGCTTTCACTCTCTCATTTGCAATGGCTTTGGCAGCATATCAGAATCCTCCATGAGCCAAGAACACCTGACAAGCACAACACAGAAGTAGCTCAACAAAGAAAACGGCAAGCTGATACAGCTTACGGAAGGATCAATTTGATACCAGTGTTGACACAAGAGAGGAAGCAGGACCCAGTACCCAGAAACATGAGAAAAGGGAGGACCAAGCAACACTGGTTTTTGTCCACTCAGCTGTTTGCAACAGTGCACCCTGTACACTGGGATAACAGAAGTAACAATATTAAAGGGGAGAGGTGGGGAAGTAATAAACAAATTGATTTAGGGTTTTAGAAGGGGGAAATTTCCTTAAAAACTGAATGTCAGTGACCTGATTTTGGACATAACCATGCCAAAAGCTGTACCATGAGTGGTAAACTGTGACCAAGGGTAGAAATGAAGAGTTAAAAAGCTTTTCTACCATTTAAAATGTTCAAGCAACTCAAGAAAAACTTGCCTGGATCACCAAGCATCCTAAAATTCACTTTCATCTTTATCTTGGATAATCTACCTACAAGTTTTTGAGCCAGGTCTCACCTCTTTCTATTACTTGCATGAAAAATTTTAGTCTTCTGAGTCATTACTGTCTAAAACAACAACAACCAACCTTAGCCATGTAACATAGTAGCGTATTTATGCTAATAATTCATGCTAATAAATACATAAGCCACGGAGGATGAGTTGGATGCTTCTCTCCCATTCTATCTCTGCTTAGCATGAAGGTCTTCAGCAATCTATGACTATCGCTGATATTTTCCCACTGCTTCAGCTCCAGTTTGTGAAACCAAACTTGGCAAAACTGATTTTCTTAAGCCTTAGTTTACCACTGCTTTAAACTATTTCCATACCAACAGCTCCACGTCAGCATTTAATGGCCCACGTAATGACCGCCCTACCTACTAAGAATGTTCTGGGAATTGTTTTAAGTCAGATATACATTGGCAGACACTTCTGTTGCAGCTAAGTTTGCAAACCTGCAAAACTTCAATGTATTAGGGTGTCCAGATAGTCAACATTCCCAAAATCCCTGGTCATTTTATAAAAAAAATAAACAGGAAATATTCCTTCATTGCAAATGAATAACATGATGAAAACTATTCCCATTGCAATTATGTTGAAATTTAGACTGGATTTGATATGCTGGTACAATAAACATGGTAACTAATGAAGTAAGTATGAACAAATGTCAGATTAGAACAGCAATAAAAATAGCTAGAATTAATGTGTCCTGAAAATCATTTGTAGCAGAATAACTAATACTAATGCATGTTATTATTAACCATTTTTGGTACTGAAACTATCAATAATATTTAGAGACTTCATTCCAATAACAACACTTCATAAAAATTGGAAAGCAAAAATTGACCAGCGCATCAGTTTTCTAATTTACGATTATCTGAATAAGCATAATTTTAGTTGCATCCTATCAGTCAGAATAAAAATTTCCAAGAAAACGGGTGATTTTTATCACCCAAAGCAGAACTTTTGTGCATTTGACGAAAGCTGTTTGTGATTCATTTGGTACATATATTTAGAAGGAAATACAGGCAATTACCAAAATATGGATTGTTTCGTAAGCATAGAAAGCAAACCAGAGACTTATAACATTAACATACTGAAACAGCGAAAGCTTTCTCTTATATTGGATTCGGGCATTCTCCACAGAACATGAAGTCTCCAAATACTGTAACATAGTCACGTACAAAGCCAGCAACCAGTAGAATTTGGTATCTACAGCTTTTCACACATCCTCAATTCCTAACAAAACAATACTTTAAAAGTCCTTGTTTAAAACAAAGTCCAGAATTTGCATGCTCTGGTAAACTAACGTAGCCATAGAAATTGAGCCCTTCCCTGTAATTTATTTTATCTTCAACATTACAGTTTATACAGAAGCCAAGAAAAATATCAGCACAGAAAATTTATTTCATCTGCAGTAGGTATTCTTCCAATCAACAGATTTGGTAATGATTCCATATTTAGGATAAGAGCTTTTCCAGTTGGATTTGTTTTAATATTTTCAACATTTTAGGGAAAGGAGGATTATTATTTTAACATGAGGTGAAACATCTTTCAGTTCTTACAGTTAACTGTCCTCATCATGGTGCCACTTGAACACTGATTTAAAATGTTTGCTTAAAATGTTTGCCATTAATGAAATCAGGAAGATAGTGTTTATAATCTTCCTTTGAACTATTGATTAAAATACATACATAAATAGATATATATTTATATATGGGAGCATTTGATGGTTTTGATCTACACTCTTGACACTTCGACTCCACTTTACTTTGAAGATGGTTCAAAAAAGAAATATCTAGCGTATGCTCCAGTACCATTATTTGCATAGAAGATGCAGAACTACTATCAAAATATGTCATCCTCATACAAAGGGAGACAATTGTTTTAAATTCAGACTTTCACACAAAATGATAGCAATCAAGTGTTGTAAGGTCCCTTAGGCTGCATTGAATTTTTCATGTCGTAGAATCCGTTAAATCTGACAATTCATTGTTTTCCAAAATCATTTTAAGAGGTAAGCCAAGTGGCAATGGTGATACAGGAGCAAATAGTTAAAGTCTTCCCAACTATTAACTTAATGTTCAGTCATTTTCACATACTAAATATACAAATCTATGCATAAGTTCAGATTTTTCTCTAGCACCCGGCTCCAGTGCCCAAATGAAAGATTACTCACATATTTGTGTTTGCTTTTTCATAAGCTGCAGTGTTCAATAAGCTGCATCCCTAAGAACTGCAACCACTGTTTCTGAAAAGCCAACAAGCAAGCCTGACCTCCAACCACTGCCATAAGCTTTCAAAAATGTGATGCACACATTAAAAAGCTGCCTTCTGATAAAACCGACCTTGCCTGCCACTGCTTGAACTGTTTTTAGTGCTAAGACCAGATCTGATATCTGGTCAGCATGAAGTGATTGTGACCTTGTATTCATGAAAACAATTCTGCTGCATAAAAAAAAAACAAACAAAAAAACAAAAAAAACCAACCTTGGTGAATTACTATCCTTTACCTCTGCACATTTGTTGTATGTGACAAGAATAAGTACGTAACAACAAGGAAAAAAATCCAAACGCCTTATAGCTGTATGAAAATATGAAACTGAAGTCAAATCGCTGAAAACTCATTGCAAATCCCCTGCAGGACAGGCTTGTTGGAGCAGTGGGGTGGGGGAAGACTTGATTGTAAAGACCAGCAAGAAAAGAGTTTACACGAGAGTCGAGTCTATCTCAAAGCTTCCAAGACTGTGCTGCAGAACTACTCTGTAACACACCCACTGCCACGTGCTGAGGTATAACCTTTACTACGTGTTCCTGAAGCTTAGACTCAAAGAGGGACAACATCGATTAATGAAAGACTTTGTTGACAGTTTCACTTTTGTAAGACAGCTGTCTTCAGATGTTGTTCAAAGGCTTTGCAAGGAAAAACTTAAATCTTCATTTAATGTTCTTTAATAGTACATTTACTTGGCGCTATTTCTAATTTACTTTTTTACATCCCTATTTCCCTTCCATCTTTCTCCAGCTAAACAAAATTCCCAATTTATGCATACGCATGTAGACCATTTATCTCAGACATGGGTTTTTTTCTTCCCGCCCCCCCCCCTCACAAATGCTATGTGGAAAATTCTTCTAATGACCCACCACAGTAAAAGCAGAGGTAAAGCAAGCCTGTTTTCTCACAGCACGTGCCCGAGCAGTTCTGAGGACAGCAGTGTCAGATCCTTTACAGCCGCTGAGAACTACAAGGCAGTTGTGAATCAGTAACTGTACAGCATCCCTGAGCACAGATCAGTTAAATCTATTTCATTTCAAGCTAACCTACACTATGAAACATGTAATTGGTTACGCCTTTTGCATTATTTCTAATCTAGCTCAGATTTGCATTGTAAACAAATCAATTTGCCACTTTAATTGTTTAGCTCTGAGTCAACATACAGGGCTGAGAGGGCAGACAAAACATAATAAATGGCTTCGTGTCCGGGTTTTATCACAGAGAGCTGAACTAAATAACTTATGAGCCCAGTCAGTTCTATTGAGTTATGAACTACCTATTTCTCCAGAGTAAATTAAAATTCTTATTGCATACAAAAAGCCTAGTGAACATATTTTATTACTGTTGCAGCGAAGTGCAGAAATAATGGAGGTAGAGCTAAGGTAAATATATAACCTGATGCCTCTCCGGTGGATTGTTTGCTAAACCTTGTAATTTTATGCACTGTGTTTGAATGTTGTATTTTCTGCCTGTGTATTCAGAAGGCTCAGTAGAAAAACATAAGTCGCTGGGACATGGCAAAATGAGAGCTTTGTGATGACAGAAGAAGCTACTCTAAACAGAGAATATGTCCTAAGAGCAATGACAATTTTCTGCTACATTTTCCAACAAGCAATCTCATCCCAGTTCAGGAACAATGGGTATTTTAGTTAGAATTTGGGAAAGGAGCAAAGAACATAAAGAAATAGAAACTAAGTAAATGGGAGAATTATAGAGTTTAGATAAAATGGAAGCTGGCATTTATTCCATAGCACAAATTCCTAGGTTTCGAAATATACACTTAACTATAATAGTACATATGTACGACAGAGGAATACGGACTTTAAATTATTACTAGAGAGCAAGGCCCAAGTCCCTAAATGGCATAAACACGCACAGAAGGGCACGATTGTCATATGCAGTATGAGGGTGAGCTAAGAAAGGTGACTGCACCATTCTGAAGTTACAGGCCAGCAACAGGTTAAAACTCATCCCCCTAGTGGCAAAATTCTTACTAATTTCAGCAGGTCTAGGACTCCACAAGGAAGACAGATTTTGCAATAATTGAAATACATGGACTGAGCGATACAGAGACAGAACAAGCATGAAACATTACCACTTGCCAACTAAAACTTTGAACACAAAAGAACATATTCCAACGCATTTATTTTTCTGCAATGATTAGATGAACCCGCACCCATCCCCATGCATAAATAACAAAATAAATCTCAAGTTACCAGGTCAGAAATTAAACCCAAGTGAAAGACAGAAGTGCCGATTTGAATCTGCAAAGGGGCAAGACTCGTACTCATCTCACAAGTTAAATATTCAACACAGATCTTGGCAGTGACTGGACAGGATTTCGAGTCTCATCTTTGAGGATAGCTCTTGTGAAAAACATTACAGTACTGTGACTAATGGGACTCAAAGACAGATCACGATGTCAATTCAAACTGAGCAACAGAAAATAAGTTACTCTCTGTAGATGACTTCAAAAAATGGCGAAACTGATCAAGAAGAATGCATATTAAATAAAAATATTAAGGCTACATGAGAAATCAAGTTCTACTACATAACTGCAGAGCATACTTAAAAGATTTTTGCAAGTGAAGTAAATAAAAAGACAAATACATTTTGCATATGGAATAAACCCAAGTAAGCCTCAATCTTACAGAAAATGTCAGCATTTAAGGAATTGAAAGCTTGCTCAATTAAGGAGAATATAAAAGCCTATACAACAGAGGACCACCAACCTAAAATGAAAATTAAGAGAACTAAAAAGGGATTTGAGGAATGCCTTGTAAAAAACTTTTAAACAGAGTAAAATGTTTGAAAATACATCAAAGAAAGAAGCAGAGGAGGAATTCAGAGGGACAGTTTGCCAATAAGGTGTGCGAAGTGTACTTGAGTTGGCCATGCCATAGCGGAGAGGCTCAGTGACTGTTTTGCACTTGCTGAAGACGTCGGGGAGATTTCTCACACTCAGCTTACTCCTTGTGCAGGAAAGGTCAGAGGAGCTGTATCAGCTTGGTGTAAACAAACAGTATTAAACTGTTTAATTTACTACTCAGGAAGAACCTGAGACCTACACACCTCTGAATCTGACTTCCATCCTGTTAGGACAGTGAATTGTATGATAAATAGGAAGAACATATGAATAAGATGAGTTTATCCAGAAAAAGTCAGCATGTCTTCTGTAAAAGGAAGTCCTGCCTCACTCATGTGCTGAATGTCTTCAAGGGTATCAACAAGCAGGAGGTTGAAGATCATCCACCAAATGCAACATGCCTGAATTTTCAAAAAGTGTATGAAAAGTTTCTACATGAAAGGTTATTTAAGAATCTCAAGTACCATAGGATTGTAGGCTAGCTTCTTTTACAGACTGAAATCTAGCTCAAGACCAAGAAGCAGAAGGTGGCTTTAACTGGTCATTTTTCAGGATGGAAAAAAAGTAGGAAGTGGGTTCCCCGCAGATCATTGCTAGGACTGTTTTTATTCAGCTACAGTTAATAAAATCAACATTAATTTAAACAATCTGTTCCAACTTGTCAGTGGCCAGTTTATCCAGAAAGATTTTATCATCATCAGTATATCCAGAAAGTATTTAAACAGGGAAACTAAACCCTTTCAGCTAGTCGGTCTGCCAGTGGCAAGGAATGCCAGCAGAACCATTGCAAACACAAGTGGGGAAAAAAGCAGGAAATCAGGTCATCATAGAGGAACGTGTTCAGGGAAAATAGTCTAAGCCATATTTACATGATGCTTACCTCAGAAACGGAAGTCAAAACTCAGAAGGGAGATCTCAAAGTCATCCTTGCCAAATTGTTCTTTCCAGACAAACTGGCCTAAAAAACTAGAGACACACTGGGCGTTATTATAAATGGTGCAGAGAACAAAAGAAAGGGATACGTGTCTTTCCACATCTTAATACAGATTGCAATGCTGGTCAAGGTCAGTTCAGAAGCATGCAGCGGAGCTAGAAAAAGTACAGAGCAGGCAACTATAAAGGTTCAAAGAGTTAAAGAGTGAAGAGGCTGGAGAGAAGTCCCAAGGGAGAGATGATAAAGATTTACAAAATCATGAAAGCAATATGCTGAACTGCATTTCTCTGGATGTTTGCAACACCACAACTAGGAGGCACTTGGTAAAACTAGAAGGGGATTAATTACAGAAAGATAAAAGAAAGTACTTCTTCACACAGTGGATATTAAACTGTTGGGATTTGCTGGTATAGGAGATTGTGGAGAAAGACACTATCAGAAAGTTCAGAAAGGAATTAGACAAATTCATAGACACCAGGTGCATAGATCAAGTCTCAAAGGACTAAAAGGATATAAATTAATACTAAAAAGCAGGGCCTCTGATGTCCCCAAAACAACTCAAAGTGCTGAGCAATGAACTGCAGAAAGTATGCAGGCTCACGCACCTTCCCTAGGTAGCGTCTCTTTCAGTCCTTGCTGGAGACAGGCAAAAAAACTTCTTCCCCAAAAGCAAACACGTTTAGAGAAGCATACTTTGTAAATGAATTTAACTTAAATTCTTCTGCATTTTAATGAAAAGGAGAAAAGATTCTGCAATCCATTTAAGGAATTGGAGCACATACTCTGACACAAAGTCTCATTTCAAATTGGGCATTAGTGATATCATCGACACAGCTGAATCACTTGTGACACCAGACTGGTTGATGTTTGGGTTTTGTGGTGGGTATTTCAGAACAAGGCTCTGCTAGCTTTGACACATCCCACTTCAATGGTGGGATGAGAAAGAGCAACCTTCGCAGGCTCTACCGCCCCTCTGCTAAGTGCTTGCATAGTGCTCATCAAACCAAAAGCGAGGAGGCATCCCTTCACCAAAAAAAGAGAATAATCCACCAATTGTCAAACGGTTATACATGACAGACTCAAACCCACAAACAAACAAAAACCAAAATCCCAACAAAAAAATAAAAAAAAACCACCACAAAACCATGGACAGTTGTTGTAGTCGGAGTCCAACTCAACCAGCCTCACATGGGGCACCAATTGTTGCAGCACAATCAAACTATCAGGCTGCAAAAAAGCTTTACTGTCAGTCAGATTCTACTGTCCGTGCTGTTTCTCCTTCCTCCAGAAGCCAGACCACGCTGCTCCTCCTCCATCTGACCCCCTCTCCCACCATCCTCAGGGCTATTTAACCACTTAGCGGAACAAGCTACACCTGCACATTGTCCATGTCCATCAACTCACCGCCTTCGAGGCAAGGCCACAGCTGCATGTTATCAATGTTAATCAACCCTCTGCCTTCACTCCTCTACAGACAGTGACTGACTTTTTTTTTTTTTTTTTTTTTTTCCTGCTGTTGGTCTCTACAGAATCTAGGACTCCATGAGGCAGGGTTTGACTCGGCACACAGCAGCGCAGCACGCTCTCACAAAGGGATTCAGGCAGAAATCAAGGTGCCCGCACAGCCACGTGCACCTCGTGACTGTAGCAGCACAGATAACATCTCGGTTCTGGCAAGGGGTCAGCACTGCCTAGAACCTGCTCATAAAACTGGTCTGAGGAAGTCAGTCTGTAAATGAAGCCCAAGAATAAGCCCTCACTACAGACTTACTACATATTTTTAATCAGCCTGCGGTCTTTCTTCTTTTACAGAATCAAAAAGAGGATACAGCTTTCCCTCTCCCGAAGCAGCTAGGTAGCTCGGAAAGTAGCTCGTGTATACAATCACCTTGTGTCTGCTTACTCAGGAAAAATAGTGCTGTGCTTTCAACACCGCAGTCATCTAGGACTGCAAAGCCCACTCCCTACCAATCATTTAGGTCACTCCGTTTTGGCTTTGAAATTCTCCATGAATCTACCCCTGTTGAGCTGTTTCCTCAATCTTATTAGCTCATCCACAAAGTCACATTAGCCATGCCTGTATTAATTACTTCAGTGCTTCCTAAGAGCTGGAGTAGAGGAAGCAGAGATATTCCTTCAAAAATCCCAGATGCAGCATCCATGGGAAAAATAAATAATTATCTCAATAAGGAAGAATTTCAATTCAATCAGTTTCTATTCAGCCCTTGCTCAGAAAAATTCAGTCTTAAGTAGCAAGCCAACTCCAGGAAATGCTAAGCAATAAGCAGGGATTACACTCTCTCATAAGACACTTTTCAGTTCTCAGGTGGCCCATTAGTCATTCCTCCCAAGCCAAGATTTCATATTTAACTATTTTGAAAAGATCAAAGCAGAAGTTCCTTCATCATTTCCATCTTGATAGCATTTTGCATACGCTAGCACCACAAATTCAGACCTGGCACAAAATGGGTGTTTCTTCCTTTCCTGTCCTCAATTTCCGTTTGGCATCAGGTTTTTTCCTTATAGCCACAATCAGGACAAGGGATCAAAAAATGTCACAAAGAGCTGTTGTCCAATCACTGTGCAGCTATTACCAGCATATATTGCATTATCAATAAAAGGGGCTAGCAATAACTGTTATTTTTAAAGGAGAGTCAAATAAGCTCTGTTTATAGTACAGCCAGCAGCAAGATGACTTTACTAATAGGTAACAAATTGCCCCTCTGATTGTAGCCAGCTGTCTAGCGAAAAACTGGAATCAGGCATTGCTGTTTTGGAGCGCTTGCTTTTGTAAAACGTTGGCTGGGTACAGCACTATTTATATGCAGCTCTTGTGTGTGCTGCATTCGAGATGAAGTGATGGCTACCATCTTAAAACAGCTGTAAAGTCATCTCTGCCATCAAATCATATAAACTGGGGGTGGTGGTGGTGTGTTTGATTTATTTTTCTTTTAATTAGGACAGTGAAAACTTACAGTCCAAAATAAGCAGGTATGCTAGTCTACCATTTAACATGCCAGTCTTCAGAAAGACTCGGTCAGCTCTTACATTTAATTCTATTCTCCTTTGATTGGCTCATACCAGATTTGCAATGACAGAAACATGGATGCTTTCTGAGGCTCTCCCATCTTGATGTTCATACAGCCTGATAAGGAGGGCTGGTGGCAGGGAAAGGAAAGCAGAGCAGAAAGGACACTAACTCACTCCTTGCCACTTTCCAGCAGCTCAAGCTGACTGCATGCTGGCAGACTTTCATTTCCCATGTCTGTAATTGCTTGCCCCAGTTTCATCTTTCTTAGGCCATCCTCTTCCCTGCAGATGCCTAAGCAGAGTTATCAGGTTTGAAAGGCAAGTGAAGGGAACAAAAAGCACCAAGTTTGACTTAATATCCACCTGAATGCAGATTTTTATCTATCGGAATATTTTATTTTTTTTTTTAGATCACATTTTTATCTTTGTTATCTACATAAGACTTGCAGGTGCAGTATCCTCCCTCTCTGGAGCTTCTTCATCCTTTCCTCCTGCAAGGAGATAACAGGTTTACTCCGTCCCCATGCAGCTCCTGGAATTCGCAGTCTGATAAAGGATGAGCCATCCTGCAGCAACCTCTCATCTAGCAGGCTAGAACTAATGCAGATACACCTTCATCTAGCAGGAGACACAGTAGCTTCTGCATTTTCATGCAGGAGACCAACAAAACAGAGGCAATACACAGTAAACTTATTTGTCTTTCTCCAGCACTCTACTTCAGGCTTTTTTCTGCTTCCCATTACTCACTTATGGAATTTTGCTTTATAATGTAGATACCTTGCACCGCTTTCTGAATAAGTACACTAAAAATAATTTTAAAAGCTTTGGGACTGTTCATAGCAGGAATTTCTAGTTTCAGCATATTTATTACATCTGAGGACCAAACCAAGGATATCATTGAGGATCCAGTCAAGCGCATGAGTTAGGGGCACAAGCCTCGACATGAACAGCCCCCTGAAACATGGACACAGTCTCTTAGCCACAGCAAAACACCTTTTCTTCAAAAAACGTGCGGTTTGTTGTTGTTGGTTTTTTTTTTTTTTTTAATAACATGATATGCAGACATATGTCAGTGGCATTACAGGCTTAAATCAAAATGAAAGGATAAGATAGCCTGAAGAAGCCTCACTGGTTTAGTAACTGGTGAGGGTCAAAGGGGTTACAGACATGCTGCTGGCTTTCCACACGTATGGCTCATGTTTGCCAGAGGAAGACAACTCCTGGCAAACCACTCACTTTTAATGAACTTCATTTAAGAAAACAACTGCTCTCAGAAAACATGGCCAAAAAACGGGTTGTCTGCTCACATTATTATTTTGGTATTCACAAGTAAGTTGCATGAACTTAGAGCTTCACAGAAAGAAAAGATTTCTTGAGTGAGAAAAGATGGTGACAGTGCTCTGCATCCATGGACCAGACCCTGAGCCCTTGCTTATCTAAATACCCGGCTGCAGCCCACAGATTTCAGTTTGATATTTACTTACTAAACAACTTCCAGGATAAAAGGAGCACAGTTTTGGAGTGCCATAGCACTTCAAACTCCATTGCCCTCTCCTCCTCTTCTTCCCTTTGATGTCATGATATTGCCACCTTTAATATAACAACTCTTTCAGCACCAACAGAGGCCTGGAGTTTAAAGACACTTGGGTTTTTGCAAGTCAAAAAAAAAAAAAAAAAAAAAAAAAAGCTGAAGCACTGAAAAACGCAGACAGGCCCAAGGCTAACCAGCCCCGATGGAGATCAGCTAATGAAAAAGGTCCCTCAAGATGTCACAGATAAGCAGTAATAGTTTTGCATATATTTAAGAAAACACAGACAAAGGCCTAGTTAAGGTACAATTTTAAGGAATGTTCACATTCTTTACAACAGTGACAGTATGTATTTGACCGGAAAATTCCCAGATTTCGTAGTGAATTGGCTAGAGTTCACTAAGACTAAAGAATAAAAAAACAACCCTGTTGCTTCTATCGCGTGTTTTACTGGTAGCAGTGAAAGAACAACTAAAGTAAACGTAGTTTAAACCCAATACAGGCCACACACCTCTAAAAAGCAACAGAATATATACGGAGGAGGGGGACAAAAAGGTTAAGAGGCAGCCTTGTGGGCACCTAGGCCAAGGAGGAGGAGGAGGAGCTGCAGGTGCCCAAGCAGGTCATTGCCCTGCAGCCCCCAGAGAGCACCGCGCCAGAGCAGTCATCACACTGCAGCCATGGAGGACCTAAGTTAAGCCTGGAAAAAAGGGGAGGAGAGGGGCTGTTTTAATTTGGTTCTTGCTTTTCACCATCCAAATCTATTTTAATTGGCAATCAATTCATTTTCTCCAAGCAGAGCCTGTTTTCCTGTGCCACTGACTGACAAGTGACTTCCCTATCTCTAGCTCAACCCACGAGCTTTATCATCTTATTTTCTCTCCCTGCCCTGTTGAGGAAGGGGGCGAGCAAGTAGCTGGGTGGACCGCTGGCCAAGGTCAGCCTACCACAGTGACCGTACGACTGCAACAAGTAATGATTAGGCTTTCCTAAACACCTCTTTCAAACGAGTTACAGATCAATGCGAGAGCTCACAGTCAGTGCTTCTTCCCATTTCGCTTTAAGGACAAGACAACATGGAAAAAAGGGTCTGGAAGTTCAAGGCATCATTAACAACCAATATACCATCCAAGGGGCAAGGAAACCATCTTTTAGCAGGAACATCCTTTTGTTAAAGGTATATAAAGGATAGTGGTGTTAGTGATGTGCGGTCTGACAGCATTTGAGCTGTTTGACTCCACTTATTCATCACAGATCCTTTACAATTCCACCAATCTTCTGTGTACAACTTTTTCTTATATTCACACTAATAATGGAGCCAAACGTGAGCTGTTTTAGGCACTTAAGGAACTTCCTCGCAGCAGTAATATTTGCTGTTTACAGAAGGAAGTGCTAAGTGCTACATTGTTAAAAAATAACGACCTTTGTATTGTTATAACATGGGGAAGTACTTGACCATTTAAAACAAAATTACACAACACACCAAGGACTGAAGTTCCGGAAGGTTAGTCATAATTTTAGGGAAGAACTGTGGAGAAGAGGTAAACTTTCACCCATGATCTTACCATCACTGTAAACACTCTGGATAAGCAACCACAACTTAAGAAAGAAAAGGAGAAAGTAATTACTTTGAAAATATCACTACTTTCCTGAGCTTTTGGGGAGATGTTTATCCACAAAAAAAGCAACAGGGAAATGTCACGTTTCCCCCATACACAAGAGAGGCAAACACAGAAATAAGGCTTCTGCAACAGTCATTACTACAAACATTTAAATGAAAGAAAGAAAGGCTCAGAAGCAGCAAACAAAGCATGTTGTTTGAATCCTTTCTTTCCTGTTCCATCCTTCTTTTATTCTTCTTTCCCCCTCCACCACCATCTTCTACAGACTTCTGCCACTTCTCCAACTGACCCTAAAATGGCAAGCGTTTCTAATGGCTTGATGATAAATCTTGTACTCTCCTGCTCTTGAATTTTGTAGCCTAAGGTTTACGGGAGATTTTACTCGTTAACAGTAATACATCTAATAACAACATCTAATAAACTATAACATCCTTCTAACCTTCGTGCATCAGTAGCTCCTCCTCAAACTCTGTCACTACCTATCTGCCACCAAGAGACAAGTGACTCCTTGAGATTCATCCACACTGCAATCATCGCACTACAGACATACCTAAACCAGTTATTCACAAGCTAGCTCCAGTTCTGCTAGCAGAGTGGCTGGGATCGGCACAGGAGGCAATACCCAGCTGCACAGGGTCAGGCTGTTAGCTTTCTGCGCTGGCAAAAGCCCTCAAGCTACTTTTTTTTTTAAGGCAAGCTAAGCATTTCTGCATGAGCAACAGTCACAGTAGGGACTATAATGTAGATATACTCCAAGAAACTGTACCTACAAAGATTTCCCCTCAGAGAAAAAAGCCAATTAATTCCCTAAACCAAAATGGATCCCTGAGGATCTGTGCAGAGGTCAGGAAGTTTTCTCTACTTAAATGCTATCCACAGCACAATAATATCAATAAGGAACAAGTACTCGACAACTGCCAGAGTTTCAGAGGGGTTTGCATGTCATAGCAACAAAGTTCGTAAAACTATTCTAAAAACACGGTCATTAGCAACCCAGCAAAATTTCTGCAGACTGGGAAAGGATGACTGTGTGGAGACCAACTGTTCCGCTTCCCTACTGTGGACACTCACACTGGTAGTGCTTTCAAAAGGAGACAGGCTGGAGATGATGACAGAAACAGAAGACCTCACCAGTGGGCACCAGCCTCCTTTACAGGGGAGATTTTCGGTAAGTTCTGCTGGAAGGTGCAAAAGGACAAGAGAGGATTTAGTCATGTACCAAAAAGAAAAAGTCTGTGCATTCAAACACTTCTTGAGGACATCACACCTGGTCACACTTTAGCAAAAAAGGTATTTTTTGATACCAAAGGAAACAACTATACAGTGAAAAAAAAAAAAAAAACACACACACAAAAAACCAAACCCACCTATACTCCATGTAGCGGTCGTTCTCTGTGTTGCTGGAGCCAGATACTTCAGTTACCACCATATAAATATCATTAAAAAGAATTTTCCACATTCATAGTATGTATAAAAAAACTGAAAAAAAGATCGTCTCAATGCAGTACAATACAGAATTAACTACAAAGAAACAATTGTGTTTTTCAGCCTCCTGGGTAGTTAACACTGCTTTTAATTTCATCTCTGTCTTTTCATATTATCAGCTGCAGAAGCTCATGGCCAAGAGTTTGCCCTGGTAATAGCTGACTGTTCTCTTTGATATCATCACTCCTTGCTCGTTATGGACAGGCCAATATTCATTGTGATTAGCAAGGGACAGCCCTGTCTATCCAGATTAGTCATGAATACTTAGTAGTTCACTCCATGCATCATCACTAATTGCTGTAAAAGAAAATGTCTGCATTTCCTTTTTAAACAAAAAAGACCATAATTTTCTCTCTCAGGGAAGACAACAATGCTTTGCTTCTATTCACCACAGTTGGTGAGAATTTGTTTCTATCAGTAATTCCAGGAAATACTACGTTATTGGTCAGCCTCTTTATTCTTTGCCTGAGATTTAATGTTGCTTGAACCTGTGCTAAAATATTACTTTATTAAAAAAAAAACCAAACAAAAAACACTCAAAAAGGATTGTCAGTAACTTATACTTATTCCAGTCACTGAGCTGCATGACCATGCGTTCCTAGATGATGATCCCAAGGAAGATGTAGCGACAAGTCCTCCTACCGTGGGAATGAGTGTGGGTGAGAGTATGTGTGCCTAGTCCTACAAAGACACGAAGATACTATTTCTATTCCTAGTTTAGCTCATGTTCTTAAAAGGAAAAAAACAAACCACCACACATTTAAGCAGGATACAGTTTTATCTTCCCCCATATTTGGACGACTTCTCTGTAAGAAATTTATTTTTTCCTCAAAAGTCACACTTATAAAGTTACCAAATATTTTTCTCATTTTAAGAGACATTTTAAAAATGAGTTGGAGTTTTGGCTTTTGTTGATTTTTGTTTGATTGGGTTTTAACTGATCTGTTATTGAAATGTATGCATGCTAATCTTCCTGGGTTTGTTTCTGATGGTAACTGACACGTGTAAGGGAAAATGTAGCCTATTTATACTAAGTAAAATAATACTGAGCTGATACCAATAGTGTTTTAAAAGATTATTTCATAAATATGATATTTTAGATCTTCATTAATTAAAATTTAAAAAATATGCAATATATAAACATTGCATGAATCACGTACATATCATTTTGCCATAGAATAATTTTTTTTTCTATCAGAGAATACTTTTTTCCGTCAGATTGTTTTTCCAGCAACGAAAGAAAATTTTATCTGCCAAAAAAGCACTGGTAACTGATACAACCTCCTCCATCAAGGGTTAGTTTTCTATAGGGCAGCACTAGAAATCCCATTACTGAAATTAACAAAATGTAGATGGAACAAAACATAGCAGGTGAACAAATATTTTTAGAAGTCATTGCAGAATCATCAAGGATTTTACAGATTCTAGGTTTGACACAATCATGAAGGCAAGGAAATGGAAAGTTTTATACTAGCTTCAACACACATGCCTTTCTGCCACCCTTCCTTTGCCACAGCTGCCAGATATCACGACCACGCCAGCTCTAGCTGGAAACTCCAGTTCTGGCTAAGGCTCTCATTTTGGGGTTCGTTCTCACATGAAAAGAAACTCTGATCACAGAGCTGACATACCCAACAAATCCTTTCAGTCATCATTTGTGCTCTCTACATCAGCAAATAGTAGAGTCCAGAAAAACCAAACCTGAAGAGAACATCAGTAAGTATTCAGGAAGATCAGTTTTATTTTGCATTGGTTTGTTGGGGGGGTTTAGTGGTTGGGTTGGGTTGGTTTTTTTCCTTCATACTAGCTCTAACCTGGTCCCACAGACTGAATGCCAGTTAATAGCTGGGGCATGCTAGGTGCACTCCTGGACTGCGTCTTCCAGTTTAGGTTCATCCAAAAGGAATCCAGTTCTCACAGCCCGAGACTGCTCTATACCACAAACCAAAGAAGAGCGAGTGGGGACAACTGAGGGACTGCTTTCACGAACATGTTCCTTGTCTAACCTAAAGCACTTTACAAAAAAAAAAAAAAAAAAAAGCGAGCATTTTGTTTCCATGAAAATTAAGTAGATTTATGCACAATATTTCAAGTCAGGAAAGTTTTTTCATTAGATATGAACACCAGTTACTGTATTAGTGATGAGTTAATAAGGCACCTTCTGTCAAGACTTTTTTATCTTAGCTTTCTGTTGAACATCTGGCAGGCACAGCAGAGAAGGGACACTTCTGAAAATGTCCTCAGTCAATCAATACGTGAACACCTAAGAACGTCTAAGGAGGATTTGTGTGTCCTATTTAAAGTTTTGACCTGAAGCTGTCACCATTTAACATTCACCATAAACCATTTTGAATACTACTGTCAGACTCCACACGGAAGATACAAGCCACGCGAGTAGAATATTTAAGAACTTTCTGCTGCACTTCTGCAAATCTGGTAATGAAATCAATCTGCTAATTAACTGCTAATTCATTTCTGTACAGCCATTAGTATGTTGTCACTCTAGAACCTATATATTATATTAGTTTTCTTGTATTGTTCCTTTGTTCCACGTTTTTCCAGGAGACACATTGTCAACATTATTCCATATTCCAAAGCCTCCATAGCAGTACCTGTGCATACATTACTGTTATCAATAATACACATTCTCTATGATAACAATTTATAAAGCAGCTGGAAAAAACTTAGTAGAAATTCAAGGTATCGAGGTTTTCACAGCTGCTTCCTGTACTGGTTTCAGCTGGGACAGAGGTAATTTTCTTCTTAGTAGTCAGTGCAGTGCTGTGGTTTGGATTTGGTGTAAGAACAGCATACTGACACATGGAGATGGCTGACCACCTGCCTGCCCATGGAAAGGAGTGAATGAACTCATTCTTTTGCTTTGCCTATTAAACTGTCTTTATCTCAACCCACGAGCTTTCTCACTTTTATACCCCTCTGATCCTCTCCCCCATCCCACCTGGGGACACTGAGCATGGTCACCAGCTGGGGTCAAACCACGACACTTCCATATTGATTAAAGTAACATTTTTCTGTACTCTCAGAAATCTTTATTGTTTATACTAGATCTGATATTGAAATACTGGTTGTTCTAGAAAATTGATCTAAATTACATGCATTCTTCTGAGAATATATGCAGAACCTTGATCTGTGTATAGCTACCACTAACTGTAACGGGACATAGAAGTCACATACACAGACCAGTTTGAAGAATCAGGGCCTTAGACTTATTAAGTGAAAGATGATAATTTATATCACTGCCTGTAGCCCCTTAAAAACATTTTTTTCCCTATAAAATCTCTTTTAGCTTTCTAATCTCAGGCATTCCTAAATGACTGTACACGATTTAAAGAGATGAGATTTAAAATAGATTTTGTCTGTCAACCTGAAACATCTATTCATCTGGAAAATCCTAATTAAGGACATATATATTCAGCTTCCTTTTTTTTTTTTTTTCCCCTAGCGACTGTGGTGTATGTCCTATTTTAAGGCATTTTAATTGTGAGCATTCTGATCATCACCAGTATGATACACTGTTAATTCAGGACTAAGAATACCTGAAAATACAATTCGGTAAGTAGAGGTCTGCAATGTCACTTCTGCAGTGCTCACTGTAAGCTCAGTCTGTACTTCTTGCAGGACAGCTGGAGTAAACATGAGACATACGCACACTCCTACTCATCTGACACCAGCCACCAGGGTCTAGAAAAGAAAAAAAAAAACCCAAACAAACAAAACACAGGCGCAATCTTTAACCGGTTGTTGACAATGCCACCCTTAGCAGGGCTTAGATCCACTAATGAACACAGACATTCAGAAGCCCAAACAAAGGTGTCATGTTAATAGTCCAGGTGATTTTTACTCCTATCATTCCTCCATTTATAGATGGAAGAAATTCAGTAAGAACAAGTGGATACCCCGGACTGATACCACATTATTCTCTCTCTATTCAATCTGTAGAAATGAAGCTGTGCCTTAACTTCTGATTATACAGGCAATCAAATGCCCAGTGCACCTGTGCTGAGACTATCCCCCTAGCTCTAAGGCACAATTATCCTTACACTATCATTTCAGATGCAGGTCTATACGTAAAACAAAATGTTTGTTTCCTCTGTGGTCTTTTCATTAGCCACGGTGCAACTTCAGTGTGTTTGGAGCTATAGAGTCAGCATTAGAGCCACAGAGCTCTCTTGGCTGGGAATGTTCACTACGATAAACTCTTTCCCTTCTTTCCTCGCCATGCCTCTTCTTTCTGCATCTGAGGAGAGGTGGCCATCTCCTTCCTGTTGCCTGCACACACAACAAACATTTATTATGTTGAAGACTTCTGAAGAGGGAGTACAACCCTCCGTTTGTCTCACCAGCTGACTCTCATGCTGGGAGGCACTGCTCTTTCAGACAGCTCTGGAATCTAAAGGTGATTTATTTTATTTTTTTTTTGTCTCATGTAATAAGATTGGCAAAGAGCCATCTGGCATCCAGAGGCCTGATCTGGGATTTAGATTCCAATTCTTGCACAGTGGGAGAGTTCCAGTAACACTGGTAGGTTAGAAAAAGTCAAACAGAAATCTTTGTAAGTCAATAAATTGCTTGGTCACAGCCTGAAGTAGGAAGGAATACATCCCGTGCAGCTAGTGAGTCTTTCTGTCTCAGTTCCGTAACTCCCGATTTTGGGGCTTCTAATCAAGGCCCCCCAATAGACCTGAAGATGCAGGTGGGCATCTGGCCCTCCCACTTACCCAAAACTCGATTAAAAAAATCAAGAACCATTAGAACATCTCTGATGCAGTACTGCCAACACATATTCAAGTCAAATAAAAAGGTATAAATGAAGTTACAGCCTCCCTGTATAACTTTTATTACCTATGCTACAGTATGCTTGTACTGACACAAGCAAGAACTGCCAATGACAAAAATGTCACTTCATATTTCTATGGTTCGCTAAAGCGTCCTGGAAGTGAAAATAGATTGTTTCCATATGTAGTCTGAGACCTTTCCACATAAATTGAGTGACTTCAAATTAAATTTAAATAAATACATAAAAAAAACCTTCACAATTGACTCCAGTTTCTCTCAGAGACATCTCATGACTCACCTTAAGTGCCAAAGAAATGTTATCTGCCCCATTACAAAATCCCAAAGGAGACACGATGCTCTAGTTTTTCACAAGAAAAACTAGACAAGGTCACATATACGGAGAGAATGAGGGCTGGAAGGAGTGAAATATATGGCTATGAGATACTAAGTAACTAATAAAAGAAACTACCAACCCTTACCTGTGCTGTGATTTTTTCCATGTTGGCATATGTCACTTATCTTTCTATAAAAGATGAAATATAAATCTTCTTAATAATGAAGACAGTCTAAAATTCAGTGGGAGTGAGGCACTGTATAGCAATTCGCACTGCTCGCAATAGTTTTAAATATCTTCCTCCAGGTTAGGCTTTCATAATGCACAGCAAATTCACATTCATTCAGAAGTGCATGTGTGACTTGAACCAAGTCTGATTTTAGTGAATTCATTTCTGAGACAAATGACCCAATTGAGTATAATGGCTCTGTGAAGCTGCCTAGAGTAAAACATATGAGTAAGTAAGTGATTGCATGACTGAGGCCCGAGACATTAAGAAACATACTGCTGCTACTCAGTAATAGCATCATTAATGCAGCCATTTATTGGTTTATTTTTACTTAGAACAGGAGAAAATGCATTGCCCTTCTGAGACCATGAGAAATCAATACATTTTCAGCTTTTAATAACATGATCTAAACCAGTTGCTATAGTCTGCAGTGAAATCTGTTGTGGGTATATGATGCCATTCGTTCTCTCCACAATATTATTTGCATTTTAACAGACACAAGCAAAGACTTCAGCGAAGCAATAATTAAACCTATACTATGCTGCCTAAAATAAAAATTATGTACGTTAAGAAGCCTAAAACGCTTTTTTTAGCATTTTCGTTGTTTTCATACTAAAGAAAACTGAGTCACCAAAATGTACGTGTTGTACAATCACCAACTCGGCACCAAATTTCTTATTAACAGGGTGTCACTGACTACGCTTAGGTTGCAAAAATTCCCAATATCACATATACATAAATGCATGCTGAATTAAATGCCATGCATGCTTACTGGACCTGTTGACACCCTATTTTTGAGAAAACCCACTCATATATTAACATTTTCACATGTCATTTTCCCTTGAAAGTATATGGCAAGTAGGAAATGGCAGAATGTAGAACCTTGATGATGACATTAAGTCTCAAGTTCCTGACCAAAGCAGTGGGAACAAGTACTATCTCAGGAAAGGGCCATTATTACGGACCTTCAAAGTGAAAGGGCCACTACTGACTCAGAAGGAGCTCTTTCAGAAGCCTTATCCAGGAGGGAAGGCAGCACTCCTTAAAGAAAGAAAGATAGGGATAAGTAAGGTCAGTGCAAAAGCACCATTCCTGGCCACCAATGCCAAAAGCTTTAAAAAGTAATTTACATTTCATTTTATTTGAAAGTTTTCTTATTCATTATTATTCTCACAAAAAGTTGGCTGGTACTCACAGAACCATCATGGGTTAATCCTCAGGAGTTCATATGTGGAACTTTGGCTTTGCAGGCATGCAGTTTTAAAACTCACAAATACATCAGTAGTAACTGGGCTCAAGTGGCTCAAAGAATCCATTTGCAATAGATACAATTAAAAATAAACAGTTTGAAGAACGATCATTATTTCACCGACTATAACATAACAGCATTTGCCATGCTATAAGCATTTAGTATCCACTGCTGGCAGTGTTTTATCTTGCTCTCAGCTTTGATTTTTGATTACTGCATAAGACGACATCTCTTTGCTCGCATCCAGTTCGCTCTTCCTTTCAGTCACACCAGATCAAGCGTATAGATGTTTTACTTGTTGTGCCTAATATTTTATCACCTTTTTTAGGATTCTCATAGTATTTCAAGAGTCCAAGAGAATTAAGCAGCTCTTTGGGATTCTCATCTGTTGGGGTTGTCTGAAAGCTCCTAAATTTTTAACATACAGATTCTATTTCCCTTTGTGTCTTATAATTAAGACCTGACATCCAACAGAAGGTAACTGGGCAAGTTCATTTTGACCACTGTGTCAAATTATGAAGTTTCCAGTGCTGTACGCTTCACCAACCAAAAGGAAGTCCATGGGACTCCACACAGGTAGAGATCGTGCTGTAGGAGTCCATTTTAAAAACCGAGCTAAATGGCGTTAGGAAGAACTTGAGCCATGCCAAACACAGCGAGGTTGCTGGTACGCTGCCCAAGCATACATATACTGCTATTATTTTTTCCCCAGACAAATAAAGAATACTTCACACCATCAGTTTACAACTGAACATCACTGAACCAACCAGCGTAGGCAGACATGCCCAGCACACCAGCTTCTGTGAATCTTAAACCTTGGTGGCAATAAGTTACATAAAGGGGATTGCAGCTGACAAATAGTGAACCAACAGGCACTGAAATATCTGCAAATATAAAACTTAACAGGGATGATGGATGCAAGAAAACCAAGAAATCCATCTGATGCTTCTCATTTGCTGATTAGACAGAGGTTTATAAAGATAGTTCCTTTCTTCCACCTGCCTTCGCAACTTGACAGTAACAGTGGTTCTCCAGCATGATACTGAATTAGGAGGCATTTTGTTTGTATTGTTACAGCCTTAATTGAAACAGTCAGAGAGAAATGTTTTATTACAAAGAAAGGACTTTTTTAATAAGGCTCTACGGAGACTCAGCTTTAATGATGCTTAACACAATGTTTTAAACCACACAGTACATCTACACACTGCTACTTGTTAAATGTTGGTTATCTAACAACAGGCTGGCACCGCATTGCCTGCTGTGGATAGTTAGGGCTGGCTCATACAAGTTCTGACAGTCTCAACATTGATGAAAGACAGCATCAATTTTAATTCTTACAGTATTTCACTTCTTGACACTTTCTTTCTCAAACTACTATTTATAACAGCTGTTCTTCACACAGCAGTAAGTGTAAACAAATATAATCAGCTGCTAAGCTGTATGTCCTGACATCACCTGGAACACTACATACGAGACAAGGATTATAAAAAGTAAGTACATCTGCTCTTCATAGGTGTAACAATCCATGGTTTTGATATGGATATGAAATACAGATATAAGACTCCAGCCAATAAAACCTAAGCATTACGAGTCAGCTGTTGAAAAGCAAAGCACAATACAGAAAACCAAGTTTAGCACTGTATTAGTAACTTAGCTTACACTTATATGGGTGTTAAGAATAATAAACCCTGATTAGGCAAGCACTTCAAAAAATTATCGAAGTATGATTTGTCAATAAAGTTATTTAGCCACAGTCCAGGTATATTTCAAATCAGTTCACAACCTTTGTTTTTCAAGGTTTTTTTTTTTCCTCCCTGCTCCCACTTGGGGGAATTTTCACATTTTTACTTAAGATAACGGAGGGTGGTTGGGGTTTTCTGCTGTTGTGGGGTGGTGTTTTGTGGTTTTTTTTTTTTTTTTCCTTTTCCTTAAAAAAGTACACTGCAGATGCTGTCTTAGATGAAGAAAAGATAGAAATTTTATCTATAGAAGATGAAAATAGAAACAAAATGAAATGTAATCCATTACAAAATTACAGAGCAGTTGAAACTCGAATCCTTCTCCTTCAAAGGCAGAGCTGTGGCAAGCAAGTTTTAAAGCAAGCTGTTCTCAAAAATCAGAACTGTCTTATTGCCAAAATACACTTTTTTTTCTAGGACGTGACAACTTGTATATATACAGGGAATTTGTGACATACAGGCAAAGAAAAGGTGAGAGTTGAAGGAGAAATTGCATGTCATGGGCTGAAAAGCTGAACTGCAGATACTCATAACAAGTGACAAAATGCACACAGGGCATTTCTACCCAGTCTTGAACAGAAAGGAATACTCAGAGTTTTACATTAGTTCTGATTTTCCCCCATAGCCCATTTCTAAAAGGCAGGTATGCCCTAAAGGAAATGGCAAAAAAACAAATCAGAAATGTTGATAAGGTGACTCAATCAATCATGGGACATATTAGAAGTGGTAAACAAGGTTGTCTAACCAGAGTGTTAACCTTCAGAAAGGAGGTAGAAGTAATGAAATAATCTAAACCCCCCTAACACATCAGTTGGTATGTAAATCTAATAACCAGTTACTTCATTATTGATGCAGACATTCCTTTTGTTGCTCCAAGAGGGAAATTTGCATTTTGTGGTAGAAGAACTATCTACAGGCAGTATATAAAATGAAGTAAAACATCTAAAAAAATCCTAGCAATTGTCAACGACTTACATAATGAACTAAACATAGCATAGAGTAATGAAAGTAAACATCTCTGCTTACATAACCAAGGTTATAGAAAGTACTTTTTGCCATGGTTTCTGGTAGTTAGGAAAAAAAAAGTTCAGTAA
Organism: Falco rusticolus; assembly: GCF_015220075.1. Taxonomy (NCBI): domain Eukaryota; kingdom Metazoa; phylum Chordata; class Aves; order Falconiformes; family Falconidae; genus Falco; species Falco rusticolus. The sequence continues at coordinate 119,098,101 of NC_051187.1, forward strand.
CTCATTGAAAACAATTAAATCCTTTCCAGATGACTAGAAAACACATGCAAAACCCCAAAACAAAGCTATAAGAAAACCACCCAACACACTGAAGGAAAAATAATAGCCAAACTTCTTTTTTACATATTTCAAGTCTGGAATATTTGTAATGTATGGAAGACCGAAAAGCAATCCCAATCTAGAGGCCCATTAGACCATGTAGCATAGTACTGAACAAAAGCAGTGTTTCCAGGGACTCAGTAACTGCATCTAGCCAAGTATTTAGCAGGTAAAGACCACAGCTGCCGGGTGGGCCCCGTGTTTGCAGGTGTACACCCAAAATGGAATGAATTCTTACCGAAAAGCCAATTGAAAATCTGACTCGAAGTACATCAAGTACCTGACAATACAAACAAAATACAGAGCAACCGAATCAGGATAAGAATAAACCCTTGTGTTACCACCTTCCAGGCATTCTTTAAGTTAAACGCTTAAAATTTCAGGGAACAACTCCACGTGCAAGACCTATCCTTTTCAAACATTATTCATACTCGCATAAATGCACACACATCACACAGAGATCAGAGATGGTATCACCCAAGGTCCATTACTCCATTCTTTCAAAATGCCTGTCTTTTCCAAGCATTAGAAGATGTGAAGGCTAAAGTAGTTACATATTAAATAATCCCGGCAATGGATTCTCTATAGCTTTTCTGGTGTTGCCATTGCACAGTGTAAAGAATTTAATTTTCATTGACTTTTCTTTTCCCTTCTACTTTTGTTGTTATTCCCTTTCCTTCTGTCTGTAAGTTAATTTTCTACAGTTAATTTAACCTTTTTATTTTCATTTTGTTGCTCTGAAATACATTTTAAATTTCTTCCCTATTCAAGCATTTGAGACTGCTATCATACCCCTTCAGTTATATTTCCCTGACTATGTCTCCTTTTTCGGCTGATGTCCCTCACTGCCTCCAAAACCATATACATAATATTCCATTGAATTTTGCCTGCATGAAAGGGGCACAATCAAACCATTCAATCTTTTCCCCACTAATTGGTCCCTTCAATCTCCAATCTCTTTGGTAGCTTTTTTTCCCCCCTGAATTCCTTCCAGCATATTCACATTTTTGTTGTGCCAGCTCCAACAGCCCTAGCATACATAGGCTAATGCAGGAGTGTTTACATATTGAAACACGTACATGCAAATGTTGAGTACAAAGTAGAATGAATTTAGAACAGACCGTAGACAAAATCACACACCAGTGCAAAGCCTTTGGAGAACACCAAAATGTCCTGGAATTAAACTTTACCCTAGGAAACAGCTGGAAGTGAGTGTGTGGTACTCTATACCTATCTTGATCAACAAAAGCAGTAGAAGAACTGTTTACAAATCATATGAAGATCCAATGTGAATGTTCCAAAATTTTACAATTACCAGACATGTATACATTTTAGTCGTTTAAGACACTGTCTCAGATATACCCAACATAGAACCCCCAATATTTAGATTTGGAAATTAGACAGTTAACACATGCGCTGCAAGATGCTCTTGTACCAACATGCATTGGATTTGAAGCAAGCTGAAGGACTCCGATATGTAAAGGTTAAAACCAGCTCACACTGTCTGGTAATAGCCTTCTTGAGAATCAAATTTGACCAATCTGCTGAACCTAGTACAAAATATACTCGGATGAAAACATAGTATACAATACAGCTGACTGGTAAGTGTAAGCCCATCCAGAAAGGACAGTTTGTGGCATCCGTGCAATCCTTTAAGTGTTTTCAGCTTGGACGTACAAAAAAAAAATTTCCAGCTTGGGGTTTACCAGATGAAATCTGGAGCCTAAAACAATCTCTGCTCATCACAGACAGTCTTCATTTCTGCATGTCTGACCTTCTCATCCTGAAAAATTCATTCTGCTAGTTATAAACAACCTTTTTACCATACATATGCTCCACCTTAACCTTGTGGCGCCTCCAGGTAATTCCACATGCTGATTTGTTCTAGTATGACATCTCTGCATGTTGGGATTTAGGTTAACCTTTTATGCTTCCATAACAGATGTTGCATATACTCCAGTCAGGGATTTTGTTAATTGCTTCTCCAATGGTAAGGACATCTCAGCTGCAAGAGATTCAGAATAAAATCAGGAAATCAACAACAGGTAAATTAGAAGTGTATCAGACACTTCCCCATTGGGGGAAGAAAAAAAAAAAAAAAAAAAAAAAAGGAAAAAAGAAGAGAGATAAAATAAAAAGTTAATGTAAAAAGCTAAGTTTGATCCTCATGTTCATGCATGCTTTCAAAATAGGATTTGTCAACTGCAGATGCAAAGCAGCTCCAATTTGATATTAGTCACTTTGTCTAGTTTATATTCTGAACCATTAAAGCTGCATAAATGACCTGCCAAGTATTGATGTAAGCTTATTGACAAAACAGAATGCTTCACAGTAAGGGCATCATCTCACAAGGCTCCACACAGTGACTCTGTAATTACTGTTTCAGCCTCTGCATATCAGATCTCTATTATACTGTGCATGATTCACCAAAAATAAAAAAAGAATTAGCTGATGTAAGTAGGAATAACTTATCTGAAACCAATAATCTCTGAGAACTCACAAAAACAGAATTATTCTAAAATGATCAGTTACACTTCTTTCACTAAGGTTTAGAAATAATGGGTAAACTCAGCAATTTCTTTAAAAATTCATTAAATCCTTATCCAGTAGTGCATAGATCCCTACTACATCCTCTAGAAAGCTAGGGCAACACAACAAAATAGCCTAAAAAAAAGAAGCATAAGAAAACAGATTTGTTTCCAGTATTTCATGTAAAATGAGTATGATTTTGTATTGTGCAAAACATACGTACTTAAAGCCAGGCGAAGATCAGATCTAGCCAAAGCTTCAAATTTGGGCTGGGGAAGGAAGCAGAACTGTTAGTTATTTCACCGGGAGAAGAGAGAAAAAAAAGCAACAAAGTGGATACCAGGCCTAACTAGACCTGCATACCTCGAGTCCATAAGTTATGTCTATATTTAGTTTCTTCTCTTGACTTTGACTGTCATCTTGTATGTTCCTTTTACATTTCCACTTGCCTTCCACCGTCCCTGTCAGTCTACTCTTGCTTAGCAGTTTGCATATTTATTTCATTGGCACCATTTTCATTATGCTATTCCTTGGTAAGAAAACAGAGTTAAAAAATACAAAAAACTTTACGTTTCTCAGATGATTAAAAACAGTTAACAAGTTGATGCAATCTTTTGGGAGTGGGTATTATACTTACCTTTTCTACCAGAGAAGACAGCTCTAGCAACTGGGTTGCCAACAATCCACGCTTGCCTGGTTTTGGTTTTGGTTGTTGGTCAGCCCAGGGCAACCTCAACCTACTACATCAATCCACCTCAGACACAAAGGTTACAGTGGCATGAGTTAACGATGCAAAGGTTTCATTCAAGCTGCTCATTATAGGAACCACCACCTTGAAAACGAACTCGGTGGACTGACTTAGTTCAAAAATTGCGCTGTGAGGAATCGCTCCTCTATATATAGAGCAGGCAAAATCTAGAGCATCAATGTGCGTATTTAAATAATCCATCATTTCAGTATCAATGGTATTATTTATTGAATCATGCAATCTTTGTTCAGTTGCTCTATTTCAGAAAGTTTTTATTCGGAATTCCTTCAGGTTTTTACCCCTATTAATATTCATCCAGAAGAATGATGTCTTTAAATACCAATAACTGTCCCACTTCATCCATAATTTATGAACCTCCTCTTAACGCAAAATCCATAGGTATCGCTTTTTGCCCCTTGACTCCAAAAATTAAAGCCAGACAAAGCTGTAGTGAACAGCATAGGAATATAACTGTCATTTTCTGCAATCTCAAAGAAATCTGCAGTTTAAATAAAGTTCATATTTATTTCACATCTGAGACAAAAAGCTATTAAAGGCAGCCTGTGGCTTCAAATCCATTTTATTTACTTTATTTACATTTTAACAATGTTTGACAAGGTAAACCTCTTAAGAAATATTGTATCAATTCTGAGAAAGGGTGCTGAATCTTAAGAAAGCAAATATTCTGAGCCATTACATAAAGTACCCTCAAAGGGATATTTTCCTTAAATTACAGCTGTCAATCAAAACCATGACTTTGTTCTTTGTTATGTGGAGACTAAGTTTCAAAGGGAAGACTAATGTAGAAAACTAAGAAAACCTTTACTCAAATAAGGATAAACAGGAGACAGGATAATCAGAAATATTTTAGAGAAAAGACAGAAGTCTATAAATCAGGCTGAGAAATTTTTTGGAAGCATTTCCTAGCACCCACTGAAGTTATTTAGAAGTTAAAAGATATCATTCCTGTTGCTATCTTCCCAATCTAAACAGCAAATTTAGCATGTTATATGATGTGGAAGACAACATTAACTACATGTTAGCAGTAATTTTGTAAGACAAGGAAGGACATTAAGCATGACAGAACGCGCCTTCACAATTGTAGAAAACAGTGTCTAACTTCAGATTGCATATATTCAATCACACATGTAAAATACTAGCACAAAAAAAAAAAAAAAAAAAATTACCCCTGCATGAACTTCAGCTTTTATAAGTGCAGGTGGTCACAGAGGACTAGAGGACTGGACTCTGCAAAGATTCCTAGCGTGTTTCCCAAAAAAGCCGCATCGGCTCATGTCTACACAACGGAACAAAGGCATGCAGCAGAGATGCCCAGACTGACTGAGACCCAAACAAATCAGCCTGTGCTTTGCAGCCCAAGCAGCACCATCGCCATGTTCTCATAGCACCAAAAACCCGCCTGTAAAGCCCTGCCCCCTGGCCCCATGCTAATGAACGTGGAAATGCCAGCCCAAGCCGGCCCATAACTAACAAAGGCAAAGTTTTCTTATCTGCAAACCTCAGCGCTTCCAGTATCAAATCCAGCGTGGGCAGAAGTGACAGTGCCCACGCGGTGGGGCAGGCACACTCTCAGGAAAGGAGATCTGCCCAGGCTAGTGATGATACCGGGGAAACACGCAGCTAGGGATCCCCTGGCTGGGGAAAAGGGCAAAAGGAGATGGATGAACCATAAGGATGGACCTATACTAAGGCCTATGAGTAGACAAGCACAAGTGCAAGAGTTTTCTTAAGAAGAGTTTACAGATGCAGTATTATATGCCCACACGGAAAGTTAACCATTTTAAAACTATCAATATTTGCGCCCATGCAACACGCAACTACTGTTGGCATAAGCAAGCATCGAGAACAATAGTTTAATAGCAACCTGTTCATTTCAGCGACCTTTATTTTGTTATCATTTTAATAGTAGTTACTACCAGGGCATCAGGTAGTGGTTTTTTTCTGAAATTCTCTCATTCTAATACAGAATCGTGACGATCGATTTAAGTCCTGCATCGTAAGTTTACAGGCTGGATTTCACTTTCAGCATGAAAGCTTAACACAGAAATCAGTACATAAATTCAGAATTTGTACAGATTTTAAATAAGTCTAGTCAATGAAATAACTCTTTTAACTCGGCAACAAAAAGACAGTTTGAATATGGTATAGGAAGGGTAAAAATCCAGACACCACCATTATCTTGCAAGTATAATCAGTATTCTAAACTATTGATGTTCCAGTGACACAGTAAGTTGTTCAGCTTGCTGACCATGCTTCACTAATGCATAAGTGGATAAAGACATTACACACACACGGAGAACACCTACTTTCTAGTGTAGAAAGTACTTAATATATGAAATTTCAGTGCAGTGAAATTTGATAATTGTGAACAACAGAGCACTGACCAAGAGGATATTTTGTAATTCCGGTGCTATGAATTAGGTATTTGATGGTATATCAATAGGCTTGGATAAGCTAAAAAGGTAGATTTAAATTTTATATATAGACTTTAATTTGCAACAAGGAGTGGCTGAACGGTATAGCCAGATTCCGTGCTTATGATACGATCATTTTAAATGGTATTTCTTTGGTACACCAAGCAGCTGTAGAGTTAGTTTCATCACTAAAATGGCGTGTTTTCTCTGCTGGTGGTTTTAGGCTATCAAACATGCATAACATTCTGGTACTCTGAAGTTTTCTCAGTGTCTCCCCAAAGGCGATGCGTAACAACTTCTTCTTGAAAAGATTAAATGTAACATTTTTCAATCTCTCTCAAGATAATTCTTCTTTGATTTCAGAGATGTAGCAATCTACCTGACCAAGCTGTCAAAAAGGCACACTCTGCAACTCATGCTGAACACAGACAGACCACAACCTGGAAGGCTATCCGTACAGACACACACGCGAAGAAAACTAGCCAAATTGTTCCAAGAAAGCTTGCATGAAGTCAATTTGCATGATGTGCAGTGATACCATATCCTATGAAGCGATTCTGATTGATCTGATGGGTTTCTTTAGAAAGAAAAAAAACCCCACACAATTTAAGGAAAAGCAAGTATATTCTCGCACAAATTACCTAATCTGAATTTGCCCCAGCTCACACTGTCTATAATGTGGGAATAACGCTTGCAATGTGGATTTGTTACAAGGTTAAAAACCAGCTCTAATTAAGTAGTGTTCAGATCCTAAACAAACAGATTTGCATAGCCAACTGAAATACAACTGGCCCTATACCGGTCTTGCTCACTGTTCATCCATTTACGGAGTCTCTTAAACACACGCTACCAGCACACATAAAATTAATTACTACTTTTGACTGCAAGTCACTTGTTCCTCATATAGCAACCAAAGGAAGAATTTACTTTGCCAGTGTCAACAGGTACAAAGGTTTCTGGTTTCATTACTCTACACTGAAATACTGATATGAAGAATATCTGGTGTTTGCAGCCAGCAGGAAAATTGGTGGGAACCAAGTCAGTTTAAGCGACGCTAATTGCACGGAGATGAATGCCAGTGCTCCAGTATCTCTTCATATAACTTGCTCAATAATTTCAATAGGTGCTATGCAGATTCTGGAATGCATTTGTAGAGGTGCAGATCCATTGTTTCCTCCTTCTACTCTGAATTTTCTTTTCCCCATCCTTTATACTTCTTACTCAGAATGCTATTCTTCCACCCATTATTCTCTCCTTCATGTTTCCCTCAATATTTTGTAATTTTTTATGGTTTAATTGCATACCATTAGAGACTAAGCCAGCCCCTGAGAGTTCAAGTGGATCTTTGTTTTGTGGGGTTTTTTTTAAATACAGCAGACCCCATCTACAAATTATGTTCAACGCCCAGTAGCATGACCACCACTTTTACACAGGGTCTCTACTACACAAGCCTATGATCTAGAAGAACTTTGTGTCCACCGGGACTGGACTGAGACCTCCAAGTTACACATTCTGTAACAGACCTATTTTTTTTTCAATCACACCCAACAAAGCGGGCCAACTGCCGTTGTTCCCTAGGATAATGTCTCTCTAGGCTCCCAAAAACACTACGTGACTTTAAGACATGGCGCATCTTCACCACAGTCCAGTAGGGAAACTGAAATCTAGCTTTAATCCCAGGAGAATGCAACTTAATAAGCTATGACACAAGGCTGGATACCGGTTTGCCAGGTCTGTTGCATTGGTTAAGTGCAAACATGCTTCGCTTGCACTAATATCAATGCAACATGAATACATCTAAACCGTAACCCAAAAGCACGCCTGCAACGCTTGTTGCCGTATCCAAGCAAAGTTTACTTACCTGGATTGTGGACAAAATTCAGTTTCGATGCGATCTGTCTGAACTGGAAGGTATATAGTCTATGGCTCAGGGTCTCACTGTCGCAATTGCATGCTCTGCTGTGCTGGCCAGGCAGCGGTGGCAGTGCCTACGAGAACTGCAACTACACCTCTGAAGTGGAGCCAGGCTCTGCCTTGTGCTTTGCTGGCTGTTGTGGTGCTAACCTCCCACCAGCTGCCATCATGGCATGCTTCAATTTGGGAGCAAACAGCAAAGGTCACGCTGCTGGTACTTCCTACTGCTGAGCGCAATACTCATCACAGAGCTCAAAATTTCAGTAAAAAGACCACTTGAAGTTAAGCGATGCCTTGCCCCACTGTTTTAACCTGACCTCATAATATCCAGAGGATGAAGAAGTCCTGCTTGCAAAAAGTAAAATGTCAGATAAAGGCTCAAGAGGAAAAGCCAAAGCAAACCATATTGTGGCTGTTTTGCTTTAGAATCCAGTTGCACTACAGACAGACATGCATCAACAACAAAGAACTGCAAAAAAAGACTGCTTTCCTCTAAAACTGTAAACCTTATTATCGTTAGTACCAAGTGCTATCTCTAGAACTGCTTTGTTTCCACTCTGTTTCACAGTTTAGAATATATTTAAGTTTCCTCCTGCTCTGGTAAATTGATTTTTGTACAGCATGAGGGGATGTGTTCTGCTTCCGACTATAGATTTAAAGAAATACTACACATCACCTTACACTGAGTAAAAATCAATTTTCTACCTGTAGGTGATGAAACTATTTCTCACCCCTGCTGAGCAGTCATATCTCATAAGGCTTAAAATCATAAACTGGTTCATTTCACCAAGAGCAAAAATAAAAGGTGATCTCTTTAAATATATTATTTTACATGTTACTCAGGTGTTCCTTTGCAAAGGTTATCTGTAGTTTTATCTACCGTATTTAATATTAAGCTTTCTCCTCCTCGCTCTTATATGCTCAGCTGTTATCAAGAGACTTTGGTCTTGGTAAAACCCCAAAACACACTACATCTGAAAAATGCAAAGCAGTTGTCTCTCCCTTTCTCCTAGTGATAAAGGGCGTTCTAGAAGAAGAGCTGCATTAAAAGCTCAGATCTGAATCTGAGCACAACAGAAAGGCAGCTGTTAAGATTTGGCTGTAGACTGCTGCAAAATTATCTTATTTGCAAAGCTCGCTATGTGGTAAGGCAGATAAATGGTAACACCATGAACCAGTAAAAGGCAGAAAACTTTATTCTACACATATCTGGGTCTGACTTCAAATTTCATATTGAATATGCAGCTTTGAACATATATTCATAAACATTCACTCCAAGCAGTTCTGCACATGTAGCATTTTAATATGGGGAAAGCAGTACTAAGCTATTTCCCAGCATAATGGTACAGAAACAAATATTTTAACATTCAAGTGGAATAAAATGTTCAGAAAAGAAATGGCTGGGAAAAAAAAAAAAAAAAAGAAAAAAAAAGGCTCATTTCTGGCAAAGGATGCCTTTCCAGCCAAATGAGAAAAACTCCCTGTCAGTCAGTCAATCAGCACACAGTTTATTTTAAGCTGGTGATAACATGAATTTGGAGATTAGGAAGTTAGTGAGCTACAAAGAAGATGAAATTAATTTTCCTTAAGTGAAAAAAATAAAAACCTTCAACAAATAAGCCCAAAACTTAACCCTATCAAGTTCAAAATGGAAAACCTATTCAGAAACATTATCTGATGTGAGTTTGGTCAGTATCATGAAGCAGAAATAAATGAGCCATCTGAGAAGCAGGAATTATGTACCACATGTCTGAGCTGGAGGAGTTTATTATCATGGTTTCTTTTGTTAATTGATTAATTAACGGAGCTGTGCAAATACAAAGTGGAGAACGGAAAAATTTACTGCGTAGACAGCCTCAGCCAGAATTTTCAAATCGTAATGCTTAAGGTTAGCTGCCGAGATGCACATTTAGCACTTCAACCAAAGCAGCCTCATTGTGAAGTCGGGTGAACACCCGCAACATGTACAGCTGCTGCACAGGGTGCATGTTCAACACCCAGAAAACAAAGAAATGTCGATCTAGAATTCCTAAATTTGGGTCCAACGTCAAACATCTGTGTTAGACAGATTGGGTCCTCCTCTATCTCCCAGTGAAAAGCAATGGCCACCTCTGCACCCCGTGCAAGCCACTTAGGTCCCCTGCCACCCACCGGGGAGAGGCTGCGTGCCATAAAGGTGATTTAGGAGCAGCGAGCTGCCCCCCATGCACACTGCCTTGCACGCAGAGACAAGGCACCCAAACTTGAGGATGGAAGCTGGTGGAGGGGTGAGGAGAAAGAAAAGTAAAAGTTGGAGTCCCTCCTCTGCCTCTAGTCTCACCTTCTTATGGGATGGTGACCAAGGTCACCAGTCCCAGTGTCCCCCACTTCAGTCTAGCATCAAGCAGCTCCCCAGGGCGCACACAAGGACAACGTCTGACAGCTACCTCACGTGTAACACTGCTCAGAGGTGAAACACGGAGTCGCTTTGGCCCAGTATGTTCCAACAGGCGAACCAGCCCAGGAGGATCTCTTGCTATGTGTGCTGCTCCCGTCTTTCCCATTGTGATACAAGAAAATCTTCATTGAAAGCCCACTGAAAGTTCCTTTCAGTTTTGCATTACAAAATGCACTACTGTATTTTTGATCAGCTATATCTTCATCAACACTGCTAAGAAAACATTCCCTTTGATTCCCCAAGAGAGGATCACAGCTAAAATGAGACAAAGATTATTCTAAATGGTGGCACAAACCCCAAAAGAAAACATGCCTTTCAAATAAGCGCAGCAGCTTTTAATTTCTGAATTGTGCAGTCAAGCATACGCATCCTTGTCTGATGAAGAAGAATATAATTACCTAAGGGCATGTCAAAAATAACTGTTGCTTTTCCCTTCCTATCTTTTCTTGGGAGAGCAGAGTTTGGTGAGCCAATCAAGAAATTAAAACTGACATTTCACAAACTGATCGTCATGTTGCTATTTATTTATTTATTTTGTTTGACTATTTAGATTGAGTACAGCTATCAGGCAAATACACCGAGAATCTGACACAGCCTTCAGCGGTATCTGAACTAATCCTTAAGAAAATTAATTCCCTAAAAAATAAACCTGGAAATCTCAGGAGGTCATTGTGCTGTCCTACATCTTCTATAGTGAACTGAATGCTTTAAATTCTGGTATAAACTCTGTCAGCCACTTACCTTTCATTTTAATAAATACCATATTCATCAGTTAAAGAAATTTCAAGTTCATCCTGTTTTGAAATAGCAGATTAAGGGAAAACAGCCAAGTTTTGGGGTTTGGTGATTGGGTTTGGTTTTTTTTTTTTTTTTTTTCTTTCTTAACTTTAACTTTTATCACCCCTTATCAGCAGAATTAATTCACAATTGTTCCTTACTGCAGAACAGGACGTTCACACACTTCTCTTAAATACAATGGTCACAAATCAATTAGGATTTATTTTATTGACCCAGCATTGCACACTACAACAAAACAATTCTGGGTGTTTTCAATATTCACCACTAAAGTATATTGTACATTCTGTTGTCTTTGTTGTACAGTAGCTTTGTTTAGACAGAGACACAAAATTCAGTGGTCAGCTCCAGAAGTCTTGACCCCTTTGTTTCAGATTTAAATAAATTACTTCAAGTTACGCTGTTGTCACAGCTGAAAATTTGGTTGTGACTTAAGTCAGTTTAATTTTCAGAACAGTTCATTTTGAGAACAAATCTGTGTAAGCAAAACAGTCTTGTCCTACAAATCTTTGAAATATGAGGAATTGTTTGCGCAACTAAATTTTAATCCTTGACACTAAGCCTTAGCATACATGCATTAATACTTCTATTATAAAGACTATCTATCAAGAAGACAAGGGTCTGAGGTAAATATTACTGGTTTTTTCCATTATGAATTATATCTCCCCCAGGGATACTGACAGACTTTCAAAGAATTATAAAGAACCTTTCAAATATCTAAGAAATATGCTTACTAGCAGTCACACTGTGCTATATGCTAGAAAGGACAGTTTTCTGAGTTTTGCTCTCATGTATTCCACTACATATCAAAAACAACAAAAAAAAAAAAAATCGCAAACCCAACAAACCCACACACCAAAAAAAAAAAAAAAAAAAGACCCCAAACACAGACACACACAAAAAAAAGCTCTGAATATCCAGGAAATTCTTCCCATACTTTCATATTCATAAAGTTCATATAATCACAGAATATCTCAAGTTGGGAGGGACGCATAAAAAGACCATCAAGTCAAACTCTCTGTAAAGTTCAAGTAGAAAGTCATTTTTTTTCAAAAAAGCTACCATGAATGAAACAGTATTTCTGTGCCATTAAAGAGAAATTCAGAAATTTGAGAATTGTCTTGGTTGGTAGGTATCAATATTTTCTATACCATTAGATGGTTTGTTAAATTAGTAACTGCACATCAGCAGACTTGCTATGTTATACAGAAGTCACATTGCTAATTACCAAATAAAGACGTTATTGTTTAGAATCTCATTGCAAGATGCATAGTACTAGGACACCTATCAAGATGCTCGAGATCATTTCAAGTGCTAAAGAAACAGCCAAGGTTTTCTTCATTTAGAAACAATATTACTACTAATGACAAGTAAGACTTTTAAATTGGATGTGTAATACTGTGACTGACTTGCTTTAAATTATTACCTTGTGTTAAACATCGGTCGGGTGTGAGTTTTCTGGAAAGAACAATTTTTTTTTTGAATGACAACTTACGCACACCTAGATATTTTTACTACCATTTAGATTAGTTGACTTAATAATGCTGTCAGCATTCTGGTCATGGTAGTGTGGGTTTTATCGTGAAGTAGTTTACTTTCAAAAGGACTTGTTTCACGAATGTTGAATCCATAGTCTATGGCATGATATTCATATTCTTGTTTCTAAGTGATAGAGCTTTGCATTCCCCCTAGTTCCCAGTTCTTTAAAAGAAAAATTTGACCGAGTCTTAGTAATTTCTACAATATTTACAGTATCACTAACCACAACCAAACAGTTCCTGTATGGAATATACATATACATCCACGTGCTTGTGTGTAAATACAGGCGCTCACACATTTTTTCAAAACAAAGATGTATTTAAAAAAATAAAATTAGGCAGAGATTATCTGCAATGAGATAGTTCATTGTAAATATCTCATTAACTTTGGTCAGACTAAAGCAAGTTGGTAGTGACCTCCAACGTAAGAAAATATAACAAGCTTCTTAATGATAACATTCTTGATAAGGTAACTTTTAATTATAATGCATATAAATAACCACTTTCCTTAAAGTTTACAGACTCTGCCCACAGTAAGTAGGAAATTTCATCCTGATAGTACTGAATATGTGGCCCCCTAGCACAAGACTGTAGAGAATCAGCCACTCTTTTCTCTCCTGCTACTGAAATATTACCATGATGTTTCATTTCACTGTAAAAATATTTAGAGAGGCATACCTTGCAAAAACTAGATCAAGTGCTTTGGTTTGTACTGGTAGAAATGGAATAGTTTGCCTCACTGTTTTGTAAAACCACAAGTCACACAAGACTTACATCATCTTCCCTCTGACACAAACTCAAAATTCTCATACAACTCAACAGTTAATATTGCTTTGTGTTTCAAAAATCTGATTCACTGAGAAGGTTTCTAAACATGGTAAATAATTCAAGAAACCGCAAAGTCTGCATGTGGAAAGGTTCACATGAACCTTGAAAATTCTTTTGTTGCATTATTTAGTAGAGTTATAAATGTCAGGTTACTGTTCATAGAGGTATGTCTGTTTAGAATAGCATTGGCAGAATAATGTTTGCAAAAGTTCGTATGAGTATTCCTCTCAGTGCTTCTGGCAAAGATATGTATATATATTATTTTTTAATTCTTCAACATGGCAGGTCCCTTTAAAGGAGATGCTTCATCTTTGTTCTGTTTTCAGATCTGTGTCCTATGGCAGGTCAAAAACATTGAAGAACCGTATAATTGTAATTGCTATTGTCTGTCTTAGCTGTACACAGAAGCTCTGATCGAGTAACAGGATTCTCCACTAAGCTTTATGCTACATTATTATCATCTTAAAAGAAAAACAAACAAACAAACCACTACAACAAAAGCCCACATGAATAAGCCACAAAACCCAAACCCTCACCTCTACTCTAAGGAGTTTCGACTCACAATATAAGAATAGATGAGGACAGTGAAATAAAAGATAAAAAAAAAATAAAATAAAATCAGAAGAATTTATTTGCCAAGATATATCCAAATGCCCAGGGGAAGATTTTATTTTAATTAAAAGCACTGAGCATATGGAGTACAATAAGCCAGAACAATCACTCAGGGCATTAGTTTCAAAGTACCTGTCTTCTGTTTTCACTCTGAATTCTTTTTTTAGAGGTGGAAACGATTACTGCATGTCTGTCTGACTTACACCTGCTATTTATGGTCATATAAGGAAGCCTGATTCTTTGAAAGTGCCATCTCAACCACCACAACTTTGAAGTTTAGGTTAAAAAGTGGCAGACCAACAGGAGAAGAACAGTTAAAGAAACCCTAGCTGCTCTTTAGAGATGCTCCACATATTGTTCAAAACATTTGAACTTTTTATAACACAGTTTTTGTTCAAGGGCATTTACTCCGAACATAGTAAACCATACTTTTATATAGCAACTGATCAGATCAAATTAGGTGAAAAAAGCTTTACTCCCAGGCTGGTATCATACCAGCCAAGCCCATACCTAGAAGAAATTCATTAAGGAACCAGGCATTGAAAATGAGCAGCACTAATAGATCAGTGACCACTTCCCCATGTTCTATGGCACCACACCTGAAGCGTGTGCTGATATGGCACAGCATGAAGTACCAAGAGACAGGGTACCTGCAGCATGCCATGTCTCATACAGATTTTTTGTTACGTTTACGCTGAGCTGGCCCAAAGGATAGATTCAAATATTTCCTAGAATGCAGTTGGTACACAGAACTGAGAACAGGAAACATCTCACTGGACATGCCACAGAAGTAACAGATTTGTTCTTCAAACAACTACACACAAAAATAGGTCAAATCTGGTCAGAAAATCACTGCACCCTAAAACTTTTCTTGTGGAAAGAGCACCACCACTCAGAGTGCCCACAGACACTTCAGCAAAGCTCTTGCTGTGACTGCTGTGTCTACAGGACCATCACCCTGTCTTCCTCCCAAGGCCACCTTTTTCACCAGTGAAAATGCGCCTCCACACACGGACACTCAGCCTGTTTGCAACATGCACAGTGTCTATGAATCTAACTGTCCCAGATTGATTATCCAGTTATCCAATATTGGTAATATCGCAAGTTTTTACAGCAGTCCTATAATACAGCTTCCTTTTCCTCCAAGAAAAATGTTTTTCCCTATACAAAATACAGAACTGTTTCATGTAAATAAAAGAACAAATTATTGTCATTACTTGGAACCTTTGCAGACAAAATATTACAACTTAGGACCTAAGACTCAGCTTAGTTGCTAAGCTATTTAAAAAGACAGTTGATTCCTAGAAGAAAACTAAGTTGTCATGTATCGGTCACAGGAAACACTTTCAATTCTAAAATCTGATACCATTCTAAAGCAAACAAAACTGATATTATGCAGTCTTAGAGTTTTCCACTACAGATACTTACGAAAATCTATTTTTAGGGATCATTTTCAAGTTTTATCTGCTTTATTTTTCCTACAAATGTATTTCTTCATGACATCTCGGTAGAGGATGGTAATTTAATACATTCCATTTCTTTCATTTAATTTCTGCTATTTCAATAAGTAACAGCTGTTGCCACAGAACTGCTGGAAGTATTTTTTTTTTTTGTCAAAGTGTTTTCTGTTTATATTTGTTTGCTACAACAAAGCAAATATTTATAAAAACCAGAACAAACCCATTTTCGTCATAGATCTGCTAAAAATTTTTTTAATCAAAATAACTTTTCCTGATGACAGCTTTTCTAAGGGAAAATCTCTTAGCTATACAACTCAGAATTCATACAGAGAACACAAGACAGAGATATCCTAGGAAGTGTCTTCCATAAAATATTCTGGTTCTGTTTTTGTTCTATTAAGTGAAAGAAAAGTTGATTTAAATGGCAAAAGCAAACTAAAAATTTTTAAAAATATTAACCATCCTTTAGCCTGGTTTAATCCATGACTGGAAAGCCAACGAAGTCTGTGTGTGATATACCCATCTAATGTAGGTTTGTACTATGAAACATGAACTGTTATCTGCAGAAAACATCTGGAGAAGCAGCAAAGCTCCTAGAAACAAAATTACAGCAAGTAGTGAACGTGAGAAATGCAGTACGGCAAATAAAATTATGTAAACCAAGTTCAAAACTACCAATATTGGATATACTCTTTAGACATTTATAAGTTTCAGCAAATGCAGTCTGACACCAATTCTGCTCCAGAAGTCTGAGCAGGACCTAAGCAGTTAATAAAAGCATAAAATAGTGTGTGTACACGGTGAATAAAAGCCTTTATTCCAACAAGACCCTTCAGCAGTTCACAAACATCACAGCCAAATGCCTTGTCAGGATTTATAATAAATATTTACTGCTTACTCTGATCTCCGTTTCAGCAACATAAAACACCTACATATGTTTATCAAGTGACATATTCCAAACGCACACTGACCAGAATTTGAACCCATAACACTTTAAGGACATTTTAATCTTATATACTATGGATGTAATTCAAAGTCCACATCAAGCTTCATGAGTATTAGCAAGAGCTCCCCGTAAAGCCCAAGGCAGACCCATGGTGTTCCCTTGAGGATACTGCCATGTAACTAAGAAAATTAACTTCTAAGTCCTTATGAATGCTTTGCACTGTGATTTTGATAGCATTTACAAGATTTAATATTGCATATCATTTACCACACAACCCAACTATTTAACACCAGGAGCCAATGAAAAATATGTGTTTCTGCTGACAAAAGTTTGCTTTCTATTCTGACTACATCTTTTGACACAAGACATTAAGCATCATCTCCTACTTCATAACATGTATTTATTAAAAACATCCTTAATTTTCTTTACCACACATGATCGTGTACAAAACAGACAGACTAGAGTAAAAGCATCTAAGTGAAGCGTCTGGAGTGTAAAAGATTTAGATCTTGATATAGAAGTAATTCTCTGAAGTCCAAGTGTTAAAGGATTCCTAACAAAGTATGAAAAATGGGTTAATGGGAAATAAATATAGAAAAGCATTAGCTGCTCCTAATCTGTGTACTATTTTCTGTTTTAGCTAAGAAAACAATAGAGAAGGCTGAAGGTGATGCTCACCTTCACCTGCTAGTCCCGGTAAACACTCAAGACTCACAGTACAATAAAAGCTTATGAATAATTTTAAAGTGCTGCTGTTAACATTTAAATATAGGAAATCATCTATTCTGTCTTCCAAAAGACACAATTTCAATTGAAAATTAAACATTAAAACAACAAAATAAATTCTTCTACAGACATATTATAAAATCTTTCTTTGAATGCATCTTACTGTGCCACTAAAATACAAAAAATGCCTTTGTTGAATTGTTCCCAGTAAAAAGCATCACCTATTTCAGAGTGCCCCAAAAGCAGCTGTTTGGGGTTTTTTAATTCATTTTCCTGAAACAATTTCAACATTAAACAAGAAAAAGTCAGCTTCTCCTGAAAGTTATGACACTCCATAAGAGCATTTGAAAACTATATTATTTTTTAGACTTTTTCATTCAGCTCCTGGTCTCTAACACGACACTCGCATTTTCAACCGCTATCTTTCTTCTACTTACAAGATTTTTATTTTTTTTTTTCTTCAGATGAATACAGTTTCTTCTACCATTATTGACTGCAATAAGAAAAACAGCAAGTTACCACAAAAACTCACTGATAGACTAAAAAGGCTGGTGACACAGGACCAGAGTACCTGTAACAGAAATTTACGTTTACCACATTTTCCCAGCTTCACATTTCTGTTTAAGCTGTTCTTTGCTATAAGTGGAGAATGAGAGAGACCTAGTCTCAGCAGAGCTCCAAAAGGCCTGGGAAATGGAAGTTTCAGTTGAATTGAACATTTTAAAGGTCGTTCTCTATGAACTAAAAAGAAAGCGGTTTGAGTTTTTTCGCCTCTATTCCCTGGCTTCATTACCTCCAGTGCTTTAGATTCTAAAGGGGAGAGGAGAGAAAAATCTTTGCTGTCCTCATTTCCCCCACCCTCTTTAATTTCATCTGTAACTTTAATTATATTTCTTCTCATAAGCTTGTCTTGCCTTTATTTTATTTTTAAAGAGATAAGAGCTTGCCGCACACGGCTCCCTAAAAAACTCTTTCAGCTCTATTTTTAATGCACACAGTGAAGTCAGAAGCATACATTAAAAAATACAAAGAGTAGATGATTATTAATTCCAGTTAAACTGTTACCGAGAATCACTGATCAGAATTATACTAATTAATTTTACATAATCAGTGATTTTCTACAAGAGCAGCTTTGTGAGCACTTACAGTCTGTCAGGCTTTGCTTAATGTTAAATCCTCACCTTTTGTGCTTGCACACTTTACAGCATTGTTGAAAACTTGTCGACAAAAGTAACATTTAAACTTTTAGTGTACGTGTGAGCTAAAAATGGAATTACATCCTTTTGATAATTAATTACTGCTTTGGAATCGCTAAGTAGGAGAAATGTTTATTAATCTATGTACAAAGTTCTCTTTAAGGGTAATCATTTTATCACTTTGCAGCACGATTCCAAAACACAATTCAGCACTTGACAGTTTTTGTTAAGCTTGTTTTTGATAATTGGATACAGAAGTCGCTCGCGGCCATTTGGATGGAACTATTCTAGTTTCACAGAGCTTTTGAAAGTGATCAGACTTAAACACATCACTCATTCTGCTGAGCCAGCTTGACAGTTTTGATAGCCCATTATGGTAGCTTATATTTCATTTCTGGAAGATTTCAGTAGACATGTCAGAAATAGGCTACCTTGGAATCTCAAGTTCCAGTGGGCTCTGACTTTGATCTCAGGTCATCATTACTTAATGCAAATAACCCATAGCAAGTACTTTCATATTAACATTAACATATTAACTGGGAACTTTGCAGCAGCACTCTCCCACTCCTTCTTTATTTATAACCATGTTGGACAGCTCAAGAGGCACCTCTCTGAATCAGAGAGCCATTTCTCAATAATTCGATTAATAATTAGATTGAACAGTAATTAATGGGCATGATATGCATTCGAGCAAAAGCAAGCCAGCAATAGCCTCGTGGAAAATAAAGTTGTTTGCATTTTACTACCGAGAAAGCCAAAGAGAAATGCGTATTGTAAATTCTCTCTCTGTTCTTTTCTCCTTTGAAACTGTAATAGTGATGCGACGGGGAGAAACGCTGGATCAGGACTAAGCAAATAGGGAGAATGTTAATTGTGAATATTCTATGATGTATAAACCATGTTCTGACTTCGCATTATTCGTGCCCTTCTGTTCTGCTATCTTAAAAATTCATAGGGCCAGTAATGGCAATTGTCAAATGGTAACGCTGCATTTCAATCAATCTGACCACAGAAGGAAGACATGCATTTTTAACTTTCTAAAGAACAACTCAGAAATTAAAGCGGTAGTGTAATATGACTGAAAAAGCAGCAGAAACTCTTCCATTGCCCTAGCCAGATGTTTGAGTGGTCCAGCATTACAAACCTGCTTTATCACCAGCAGCGATCTGACCTGGCTTGCTAAACCAAAGAGCATTTACTACCCTTTCCCACAGAAGAAAGCAAATGCACAAGGAGAATGCAAACGGCTTTCTGTACGTCAGAGATAAAATATGCTTTCTGGAAGTATACTTAATGGAACATAAAATATATTTTTACTTAAACTAAAAACAATCCCACGTGACAATGCGCTCAAGTAGTCCATAGCTTTTGACAGAAACCTTTCTACATTGTACGCACTTGTATTAGGTCTGGCTGAGCCCCACAGCAGCCCCACGGTGCTGTGCTGGCATCGGTAGCTACAAAGGCGGTGACAGACCCCAGCGTTTTGACTGCCGCCGAGCAGTGCTGGCACAGCACCAGGGCTGGCTCTCCAACCTTCCCCCTCCCCTCCCCACCAGGGTGGGGGTGGGCAAGGTCTTGGGAGGGGACACAGCCGGGACAGCTGACCCAAAGTGACCACCGGGATATTCCATACCATATGACGCCTGCTCAGATAGAAAAGCGATGAGAAAGGAGGACGAGGAGGCGGGTGTTGGTTATTTCTGATGTTCGTCTTCTGGAGCAACCACTACACACCCCGAAGCCCTGCTTCCCGGGAAGCGGCTGAACGGCGCCTGCTGATGGGAAATAGAGAATAACATCTTTTGTTTTCCTTCACTTCCACGCATGTGACTGTAGCTATTGCTTCGTTAAACTGCCTTTGTCTTGACCCACAAGTTGGGGTTTTCTTCCCCATCTTATTTTCTCCCCCCCAACTCGTGCTGAGGAGGGGGAGTGACAGAGCGGCTTGGTGGCCACCTGGCTCTCAGCCAAGGTCAGCCCACCACAACCCTCTATTATGAGCTCTCATCTTGTTTCTCTCCATCATAAAGCACACTCAAATTATTGTCTAATATAGATCAATGCTAATTCGAACAATATGTATTTGCATCAGTTAACAACCCAGCCTCTAGTTTTAAATTACATTCGTTAAGACTGTTTCTTGGAGATACAAGATAATACATAAGTGGAAAATGTGAAGAAGGAACTACTCTGTTCTCCTTAGGATTTTCATTGCAAAAAGGCCTGGAATGGACATTTTTCTCTTTTTTTGGTGTCTTCATAAAAAAATGGTTCCAGACACAAAGACAGAAAGTATCCAATAGGTGTAGTCTATGCAACTGGTTCTCACCTAAGGTACCTGGAACCAAAATATGTTCACACATTATTAAAATCTTTCTGAACAATCTGCAGATTACCCCGGATTCCATACATAAACATATGCTACTGAATAAAATTTCTATAAAATATGGTCAAAGGTTATTTTTAGGCACCCAAGAAAGATGGTCTGCTGCCTTCATTGTTGCTTTTTGTTTTGATTGGGGTTTCTTATTGGGGTTTTGTGGTTGGGTTGGAGGGAGGGGGCAGTTAGGGTGTTTTGGGTTTAAATCTTTATCTTCCCCTGACCTCTCCACCCATGATTAGATTAAATTTAGGCAGGTATTAAATTAAGCCATGTACCCAGAGGTGAAGCTGACACTTTTATGATCCTTGTTCTCTCCTCATCATAAAAACAGTGTAAACCTTATTTAGCGGGATCCATAGAAAGATTATAAAATGGGATGGGACAGTGTGGCCTGGGCCATTCCCCCGCCCCCCATCTCGCTCAGAATAATTGATTGCTACAGAAGTTTTTATGCGTGTTTTCCTCTACCAGGAGAAACACAGGTTGAGTAACATATCTTAGAACTTCTGCAAAGTCATGCCTGAGGTCACTCACTCAATACAAATAAATATATTGCTCAAGGTTGATGAGGGCAACGTGTTACCAATTTGTGCCCTCCAGATGTTAACGCTGCTATTATCAGCACAGGATTCTATATGATTCCACGGGTAATGCTACGAGTAGCAAATCCTGCTTCTCTCACCAGCTAATTGGAGAAATACCATTATAATGCTTTTCTTCTCCATGGTAAATGTCGGGCTCCCTAGTCCTCAATGAGCATTAGGGAATAAAGCTTTACCATAATGATAACATGGCAGCCAGTTACTTTTCTCATTTATATATGGAAATAAAGCCCAGCAAAGACAACTGACTCACTCGGTTTCATCTTTAGAAGCTGTGACAGAACCAAAACTAGAACTTTCTCAGCATTTCATTTGAATTATAATACCAGTCATTACTTTAGTTGTAGCATTTACATATACTTTTTCATATATATATATAATTTTCAGCTGAAAAATGGTTTCATTATGTAGTGAGGACTTGGAAAATATGTAGACAACGTGACTGAATGATTAAGGACATCATGTTTTGCTATAAGACACCAAAACAATGAGGCAAACCAGAGCAGCAAACAGATTCAGCATACCATGAAAAAAAATCTTGGCAGTACCCTACTGGAATGTTAATTAAAAGGAAGGGGAAATATAATGACTGTCCCCAAACAGCTAAACAGTATCCATACCAAGAGTGGACTAGGAGAGGGTTTGTCAGCACGCTTTGCAGATTTCTGGTGCAGATCACAACAATAATCTTTTTTCCCCACAAAAGAAGCAGTTCAGAGTAGAGATGACACGGTATTTTCAGCTATGAGGGGCTAGAGTTTGTGCAGGTTTCAAAGAGTGTGAGCATGTGTGCGACTTTTAAATTTTGTTTTCAAATCTTAAGATTCCGTAGACAGTCTCTCAGGTGTCAGTAGTTTGTTCCCATTGTAATGTGTCTGCAGCATGTAACTGAAAGATATAAGTACACAAAGATGTTACCAATATCAGAAACAAAACCTAAGGGTTTGGGGGTTGGGTTTTTTGTGAAGCAGAAAACTCGAGGGTTTTAGTAAAATGCATAACTATATCGGGTAGGGACATTCAGATAAGTAGACTTTGATGTGCCTAAGATTTCTAACACTGATCGCTAGCATTAAAAACTGGAACTCACAAGCTAGCTGAAGTTGGCAACTACTCACTAGTCCAACACTCCTGCTCAAGCAGAGTCACCTAGACCAGGCTGCTCAAGGCCACGTCCAGCTGAGGTTTTAATATCTCCAAGGATAGAGACTCTACAACTTCTGTGGGTAACTTGCTGCAGTGCTTGACCACAGTGTGGGGAGGAGAAAAAAAAAAAAAAAAAAAAAAAAAAAGAGAAAAAGAAAAAAAGACAGGGGAATTTTGCATTTAAATGGGATTTCCTGTTCTTAAGTTTGTGCCTGTTGCCTCTTGCCATGTCACTGGATAAACCGAGACAAGCTTGGCTCTTGGCTCAGTCTTCTTTACTCCCACTGATCTAGTATTTTATACACATTGGTAAGATCCCTCCAAGCCTTCTCTTCCACAGGCTAAGCAGTCCCAGCTGTCTGCCTCTCTTCACAAATCTGATGCTCTGATCCCTTCAACATTTTTGTTGCCCTTTGCTGGACTCACTTCAGCATGTCCACATATCTTTTGTGGAGCCCAGCACTAATGCCAGCGCTCCAGGTGTGTCTCACCAGTGCTTTGCAGAGCAGAAGGATCACCTTCCTTCACCTGCTGCCAACACTCTTCCTAACCCAGCCCAGGAGGCTGTTGAGCCTCTTTTGTTGCACAGGCACATTGCTGGCTCATGTTCACCTCGGTGTCCACCAGGAGCACTCGAGTCTTTTCAGTAAGGATGCTTTCCACCTGGTCACTGGTGCAGGAGGTTATTCCTCCTCAGCTGCAGGACCCTGTTTTCCTTTGCTGTACCCCACCAGATTTCTGCCAGACCATTTCTCCAGCCTGCTGAAGTACCTGCATTGAATTGCACGTGACCTATGCTTTGACAGACCCTCTTCACATTGCCTCCAGTCATTTCACCAAAACATTTGTTAAGCAGTAACAGCAAACATCACGGCATACACTGTGAAGTTTCCTTATGATAGTTTTGCCAGTACTAAATTACCGTCTACTATTTAAAGTACCCAAATCACTATGTACTGTGAAAACTTTCTGCACCTTAGCTATAGGTCACCAAACAGTTCACCATCTTTTCAAGATCCTTAACAGAAACACAAAACTGTAGAAAGAGTGGGATGTCCTAATCCTCCTTCTCAAGGAATTTTTCTGTAGAACTGCAAAGCCTTTTCCATGTTTATCTTCCAAGTTTCCACTTATCAATCTCTCCTGATTATTAAGTTTGCCAGCCTGGATGACAGCTTTGGTATAAATAATTTTTCAATTTCTCTCACCCTTGCACAGCGAGTTACTCTTACAGTTATTCTTATTGAATCTCTGTT
Organism: Falco rusticolus; assembly: GCF_015220075.1. NCBI lineage: Eukaryota > Metazoa > Chordata > Aves > Falconiformes > Falconidae > Falco > Falco rusticolus. Next base: position 119,121,754 of record NC_051187.1, read on the forward strand.
AAATAAAACCAGACGTACATCTCAATACGTGCAGTACCTACCAAACAAACCGCTTCACCTTTAGACTCTAATTAGATATTTTAACGCTGTTGAATTATCACAGAAGAACAGCATCAGTTAGGAATAATGATTTAGAAAGGAAGTTGAACAACACAAATCAGACTGAAGACTTATGCTTGCACTGAGTGAAATCAACTTGGATTCTCCTCCAGCACAGACTGTAGGCATGGGCGGCATGGTTAGTTTAAAGACTCTTTCATTTGACACCAAGTCTGAGGACAGTCATGTCAGTGAAACCCATGAAGTGGAAAAAACGTAGCCCTTTTAAGAACAGCAGATCAGGAATAGCAATGTATCAGAATTTATCATATTCAACCAAGAGGGTTTTTTTTTTTTCCCCTCTATCCTAAGTGTCTTATAGTGAGTTTAAATGGGATTTAAATTAAAAAAGGTATATACAAGAAAACACTGTAGTCACTTAGTTTCTGCTTCCTGTAACATCACCACAGCAGATGAGCACAGGAGCACTTTATGCAGACATAGCATTTATCTCTCTTGATAAAATCCTAAGATACCAGGCCTACGTATAGCCCACAGTGCAAAAACAAAAATAAAAAAAATCCTAGAATCGCTCTGCCTGCTTCACCTTTTTAGCTTTAGAACCCTAATCCATAAATAAAACCCACATCGAAACATGAGAATAACGTTTAAAAACCCAAACTCCACAATACACACATAACCAAACCGATCAGCTTCATAAGAAAGCCTACACGCAGCGTGTAAACCTTTCCTGCCTGGACCTCCTTCACCACTGGACCCTTTCCTGTCACTAAGTTAGATCAAGCAACTGGTCTTGTCTTTAAACTGTTAGAGTAACTTGGCTCCCCACTTCTTGGGTTCAGCATCAACTCTTACCTTCCAACAAGCTACCAGTGAATTTCTAGGCTAATACTTCTTTGAACCTTATAGCTCTGGCCTGTGACTAGGTCCAACCACCCTCAAAGGCGGTAGGGGGAGGTGGCCACATGGAGCTGGCTGCAGCTCTGTTATAGCTTCTCAGTATAGGGCAGAGACAGACTGTGACTGCTGCGAAGGACACCAGTGGAGAACTAGGTGTAACACAGCTCTGCGCAGCCACCTTCTGCCTCCTTGTTCCCTTCTCCTTCAGGCACACTGAGTTTTCAGCAAAAAAAGCTTAAAAAAAACATGTCAGAATCCCAAGTCATAACGTTGCCAAAGCAATTAATAATTCTCTTCTGAAAGTTGATTTTCCAAATGTTTATGTTACTAAACTTTTTTTCACAAATATGAAAACTTATCCCTTTATTAAAGGAAAATAGATTCTCAGGTAAGAAAAAAAAACAAACAAACAACCCAACTAGCTGAAGCTTTCACAGACAGCAGTAAGAAAACGCATAAAACCTCGAGATAAAACAGAAGAGTTGGCAAAACTGCCAGCTAGCCTTTCTTTCATGTCTGGTTTATTATTTTCACGGGAATTGTGCCAACACAGATTTGCTGTGCACCTTATGGCTGGATGCACAAGCTGGCAGCAAGGGTAGCAGTCCTGAGGGAGAGCTTTCCATCCGTCACGGCACCTCAGACACCTGAGCGCTGGCCTGAGACCCAGGTGATGCAGAACACTGACATCCTCCATGGTCAAGTTATTTGTGGTTCCTAATGAAAAGTGACTTACAAGAACTATTTTTTAATTATTATTATTTTAACAGGAGCTTTGGCTGGAAAATTTGACTAGCAAGGAATATTGTTTTCTTGGTCCAAAACACTTCTTTCAAACTGCTGTTGAAGCGTTTCCTGGTATAAAGCTACTCTACCTTTAAAAAACCACTTATTTCCAACTACTGCATTATGTACATCCAAATCACCGTAAAGATGAGAAGTCCCCTACACATTAATTTGCTATGAAATGAGAACACCTAATTGAAATTGCATCCACTTAGTGATGGCTCTAACACTTCTTAGCTGGTGGACATCCTCAGCACTTGGTGTTATGGTTTGAACTTCTGCCCCAGGACGCTGCTGTGCCAGGCTTGCTGCTTGTAAGGGCGCTGGCCACACAGAGCACAGGAGAGAATTAAGACTCAATGACTTTGCCATATAATGTTCTCCCCTACCCCAAAGTAAGAATCAGCCCTGCATCCACCCTAAGTATTCGTAGTGTTATCCAGTATTCCAAGATCACAGAACTAGAAAAAAACTGCTACTGAAATGGAAATACAAATACCTTTTTAAAAAATATTTTAATTACCAATTCTTTTTCATAAATGAATTAAATAGCACTTTGAAGGTTTCAGAAGAAATACACACAACAATTAAGGAAGTTTTTCAGTAATTTTACCTGCCTATACATAATCAAAATAGACGACAAAAAAAGAAACAAAGTTAAATGCTGAATTTTAAAATGACCTTGTCATATTTTCTAGTACAGGCCATTTTTAATTTTATGGCATTTATAACATAATAGATGTTAGTTATCAAGTCTTATTAGCATAATAAAGAACTATAACCTGTAGCAGTTGGGAAACTAAATTACTGCCTTTACATTTAAGTATTACATTGACAAATACATTGACCTTTACATTATGTTACGCTTAAAGGTTAAAAAAATGCATTATTGTTGGGTTTATTGTCTTTTTAGACACAAAGTTTCCTCTGAAAGGTCTATTGAAGGACAAAAGATTGATATAAATGGAGGTGGGGGGGATAAATTAGTAGTACCATGGGATAACTTACACAGCAAGTCTTCCACAAGGTCAGGACTAGATATTCCCATGGGAACAAACACAGAATGTAAGTGAAAAACAACTCTTTTGCCTTTGGGGGTACACATCTGGGAACGGCACCTCGGATAGTGGTGGTTTTGAAGCTTTGCCTTGCACTGACTGCAGTCATAATTCATGTCTTTTGGGTTTTGGATACATGTTTGTATGTTGCATTCATAAAGATTATATGTAAATTTCTTACAGCTGCTTTTCAGAAAGTTTCAAATGACAGCTGGAAGGCCCACCAACATTGCCCGGCATCTAAGAGACACGTGTTGTGGTTTAACCCCAGCCAGCAACTAAGCACCATGTGGGCACTCGCTCTCATGCACACACACCCTCCCCGCAGTGGGATGGGGAGGAGAATGAGAAAAAGATAAAACCTGTGGGTTCAGATAAAAGCAGTTTAATAACTGAAGTAAAAATAACAACAACAACTCTAACAGGAAGGGAGAGTGAGGAATAAAACCCAAGGAAAAAAAAAAACCAAACTAACAAGTGACACACAACAGAATTGCTCACCACCCACTGACCAGCCAGCCCCTGAGCAGCCACCAGCAGCCCCTGGCCAAACCCCCCAGTCTATATACCGAGCACGGTACTCTCTGGTATGGATTATCCCTTTGGCTAGTTCGGGTCGGCTGTCCTGGCTCTGCTCCCTCCCAGCTTCTTGTGCCCCTCCTCGCTGGCACAGCATGGGAAACGGGCAAGCCCTGGGCTTAGGGTAAGCACTGCTTAGCAACAACTAAACCATCGGTGTGTTATCAACATTATACTCCTACTAAATCCAAGGCACAGCACTGTACCAGCTACTAGGAAGAAAATTAACCCTATCCCAACCAAAACAAGGATAATACATAAAACACAGCAACACACCAAGTTTTAACGTCTCTAACACAGGATTTATTGCCTAGCCCCTTCTGAAACTAATATAATAGTTCAGCTGGAAGGGACCTCACAATGATCATCTAGTCCAATTGCCTGACCACTTCAGGGGCTAACAATATTGTAACAACAGTTACAATCATTACGTTATAGTTAAAATAAGTGTTACAATCATTACAATATCTTGTAAAGCAAGATTGAGTTTGAGAATGCTAATGGTTCAACAAGTCCAACCACAGTTTTGGCAGCTCATGCTCGGGTATGGAAATTAATCAGGACGAACTCGCCATTGGAGGAAATAAAACACCAAAAGTGTTTTACTCATCATCTTGTGGGGGAAAAATAAGTCTCATTTCCGATTCAGTTGAGGAATTTCTCTCATCTTTGTCTCTATACCTTCCAGAGGCCCACTCAGAAGCACAAAGCAATGTGAAGAATCACAAGGTTTGGGGGTGGGGTTTGCATCTTTTATGCAGAAAGAAATGAGCTGGACATGACACAAAAGCACCTTCCATTTCTATCTGGTTTCGGTTTCAACATCCTTATGACAGTGGCACCTACACTCACAAGTACAGGGACCGATCTACTGAAATTCCTTTTGACACGGATTTTCAACTGGCCCTTTTCTTTAGCTTGCAAGCAGTATGCTAACCTGGGTGTTTGCTGACTGATCTGTTAGGATTATGTTAAACTCACTGTGCATTTTTCACTGACTGTCTACAATATGGCATATTGATTTTGCCTTTCCGTGGTTCACTTCTAAAACCTACACAGTCAAAACTGTTACTTATTTGAAGCTTTCTGCTTCTCCAGCCCTCTTCTGACAAATATATGTGTTCTGACACCATCTGCTATCTTCATATTCCATCACTGGACCACAGGCTAGCACTTCTGCTGTGACGGCTTTTGAGGTGTAAAATACACTTCTCTTGACATCTGCCTCAGCTCATCCATCCTCCACTAGAAAAGGTCTGAAAATATTCTTGAGATATTTTACATTTCAATTTCTCTGTAGGATCCTTCTTCCCTAGAAGGACGCCAACTTGCTGTGGTTTATTGTCTTTTGACTTTGAAGAGCTCCTATTTTTTGTATGCAAGCTCACAGTGCAGTAGGCAGGCAGGGAACCCCTGATATGCCAAATTAATGCTGCTTATTCCTGTCTGCTGTCTACAAAAGCACACAGTAACATGCACATGTCCCTTAGAGGCATAAGGGAGCTAGCTATTCCAACTCCTTTGACTGCAACAACACACTCCAGTTAAAGAAATCATCTGCTCTCCTAAAATGAAAAGGAAAATACGAAGCAAGCCGATTAGATGAGTTATGGTCTACTGGACTAGGAAATGGAAGCTAATCCCATCTGAAACCACCTCTGCACACAGTCAGTCCACTTAGTATCTTTACCTTTAAAGTTTCGACGATGCTCACCCGATTTTCTCAAACTATCACAAATTAGTACTGTAAAAGCACTTTGACAATTCAGGGTCTAAGTTGTAGCTCATTGTCCAGCCTTTAGCAACCACAATGCAACAAAGCTGTTCTACAGCAAGGTGTGTCTTCAAATTACCTTACAAAAAAACAAACAAACTCAAAAACCAGATTCTCATCTAATTACAGGAGGAGTAAGGGTTGCACCTCTTTCTTCTTTTCAAATTATATCTGATAAACTAAAAATTGATGTAAGAAAACACATGTGAAACATATTAGAATTAGGTGGTGGAAGTCACAAGTAATAACATGAAAGAATACTTACGAAGGACAAAAACCCCCACTCAGTTACTAAAAATGTAGCAAAACAGAAAAAAAATCTGAGTATCAAAATTATAAACAAGAACGCGGCTAGGACCTGATAAATTTCCATCTTCATTAAACACAGAGAGAATCCATAGTACTTAATGGAAAAGTGATATTACTTTCCAAATTTGAGGAACGCAACACAACGTAGAGAGGAACGCTCTTAAGATGTTCCAATAGAAAAAACGACAAATCTAACGGGCTATTGCCATTCAGCTCAAGAGGTACTATTATAATTTATTTCTCATAGGCTTCTTATAGGTCTTCAAACACATTTAATCCATAAACAAGATATCTGATAGTATGCCTTCACATCTTGCCACAGACAGTCATCAGCAGAACATAGTTTATACAAAGTTTTGCATTAATAAGTACATTGTTTCCATCTGTCTCTTCCTTGTTCCAGCTTCTCTCTCACCCCTTCGAGTCTTCCATTGCTCATCTTTCCTAGCCATACCTTTTTGCAATAAATTTGCACATATTTTAAGGAAAAAACCCTTTTCCTCCTAGGTTCCGCATTTGTACTTCATATTAGTTCTTGTCAAATATATTTCTAAAGCTTGTGCCTGCCTAATACGCTGTACAAATATTGTCATTTTATCCAAATAAAGACCTACTCTGCATCAAGAAAATAGCTGTTTTATGCCTTTTATACAGCAGGTCCAAGGCTCTCTTGCGAATAGTCTGCCTACAATAATTTCCAACTGACCTAGGTGCATATATCTGACTAAAGTACTTCCTAATTTATCTGCCAGCACACTGCCAAAAATCCCTCCACCACCTTTCGTTCATTAAATAGATCTATATCATAAGCAGTTAGTCAAGCTCTCTCCTTTTTGGCTATTATAAAAATTCTTCCTTCCTTCCCAGAGAGGAGGTCTCCTCCCTAAATGATCATAACAGATAAATCTGTCAATGCTAGTAGTTCAAATTCCTTTCAGTGTCCTGTAAAATGAGGATACAGGGATACCAAGGTATTCTACCTTATTTATCTTAAGATCCTTTCACAAGCATCCAGCAGTACTCTATGATGTAACTAAGAAATTTTTCTTGCATTTGTCAATGAGTGGACAGATACTTAAGGTACTTTCATTATTTTAACCATTGTTTTGGTTTCTGTATATCTCTGGAGCACATAATTCATAAATGTCTGCAAAATTATGTTACCTCTTATGAAATAATTACTAGCTGTCTTGCTAGAAATTTTTATCAATAATTTCTGTCTTAAAATTTCTTGCTAGAAGTCTGTCTGTACTAATATACTACTATAACTTTGTATATTTTTAGTCAATGTATAAGCTCTATTACATGCATTTACTATTTACCCATTTACATCAATGCTTATGTCGTATTTGCATTGAAGTTCTCAGTTACATATACAACCCTTCAAAAGGCACTTTGTCGGCGCACATACACATAACTTTTCAGATAAACAGTAGTTTTTTCTGCATTACCATTTTGGAAAGCGATAGTTTTAATTTCTTTTTAAAAAGAAAAAGAAAGAAGAGAAAAAGAAAAAGAAACTCTGCTTACTTTTTAATTCCTGGAATGATAGGGCATACAAGATAAGCCACCTGCAGTTTTTAGAGGGTTTTTAATTTGTTCTGGTTTTGTCCTTTTATGAGGGGAAGCATCACCAATAAAATTACCTATAATTACAGTCTGCCGATACTCCACAGGGTATCTTTCCCTGAGATAAAATGGTAACAGTCAAATTGGTAGTCACAATACTCTACTCAGTCCTTGGGGGTATTGCTGGGTTGCCCTAGTCCCATATCCTATAGTCCCAAACCCTGAATGTGTCCTGGTTTTATGTCTCTCAGCCTTTTCTGCTTTCCCCAAATATATGCATATATGTATATATAATTGAGTATAAGCTCACCTCCACCCTGCTTGGTGCTATCACCTTTGCCCGATGAGCCCCTCAGGGCTGCCCCTAAAAAAGCCAGGCAACTGCACTGCCGCTGCAATATCCCATAGACCAGGCTCTCGAGCGACACACAAAGACTCTCCCCCCCATCGTTTCCTATCCCATCCCCTCCCCACACACTTTATTCCTTCTCTTAACTTCTATCTACTCCTTCCTGCTTCCTTCAGAATGCCATCATCATTATCATCACATCAAGTAACATTTTATCTTCCTCTCGTAATTCTCTTCATTTTTCTTCCTTGCATATTACAGTTCAGAGCAGCACAAATCTTTAATAACTTTAATATTGATATTTTTCTTATCTCCCGTCTCCCTTGTCTTTTGGATCGTTCTGCTCTTAACAGTTTAACAATCTGTACCTCAGTGTGTTCACACTTTCTCTGTTGAAGGAAAACTGAATCTTTCATACTCTTCCACTAGATGCAATTTCTCAAGGATTTAATCCTGCCTTCCCTATTCCTTATGATATACTGCTGTTCTTGATGTGTTTAAAAGGAAAAGAAATCCTACTTTATATTTTCTGTTTCAAGACAGACCGTAATCTTCCTCAGGTCTTTATTCCTCAGTGCAGCTTGTGACAGGTTTTGAAACCCCAGTACCGTATGTTCTCCTAGTGTAAGATCAGAAAGCTCTCTAGCTTGGTTTTGTTTGTTTTTTGCTTTTAAAGACTCTTCTTTCCACTCAAAATGGTGCAGTGTTAAAATTGTATTACCATATTACCTGAATTGAGAATAAGAAGAGTGGTAAAGATCAAGAACTCTATGCCCCCCTCTATGAGACTTGCAATTATTTGTTATTTCAGAAAGGCACGAGTCTTGCCTTAATATTTAGCACACATTCCTCCTCCCGAAAAAAATCCTCAAATATGTATTTTTTCCAGTTTTCTACAGCCTTTTCAAAGTCTTTTCCTTTCTTTGTAGTAATATTGACTTATTTTGTAAAGCTATTATATTTACAGATCTTTATTCATATTTATCTTACAGATAAATATTTTATTTTTGCCTCCAATTTTTAACCTCCTGTTCATTCCTCTCAAACTTCACCTGCTACAAACTTGAGAGCTTTGACAAAAACGGACCCCTCAAAACCCTGTCCAGCAGCAGGGACTATTCTGTCTGTCTTCTCAGCACCCACCACTCCCTCCTGCAGCGGACATTTTTGAGCTCCATGGAAGTTTCTTGAGTAACAAAACAAAGATGGACTTTTCAGAGGTTTAGCATTTAAAAAAAAAAAAAAAAAAAAAAAGAGAGAGAGAGAGAGAGAAAAGGCATTTGGATTGTCCCATTGTCCAGCATTCCATCCTCTTTTCCTCTGTCTCAGAGCACCAAGACCAAATCACCATGAGCGGTGACAAGCCTGCCCAGCTACCCTAGATCTGCACGGGTTTAGGACCAAACTAGGGTTTAGTGTAATAGGTGCTCAGGGACAACAGTAGAAAAAAAAGCAAAAACACGTAAAAGAGTTGGCCTTAGGGTCAGCATAAAGACTTCTTATTCCATCTCTCATTTTGCATGTACTGTGTTTTCAGAAACCTATTAACATTAACTCCTCCATACTAGTAGGCGTGATATGCTTATACATTACATGCATTAACAAGGACATATTCATGTTAGCAGTAGTAATTCACTGCCTATCCCGAGTACCAGACGCTTAACATACACAGCTCTGGACTCTAAGCGGCTAAGCACAAATGGGGAAGATCCTTCACACATCCCAGCAGAAGGCTGCCTCTCCAATTCTTGCCCGGATTTGACTAGCTGCACTCCTTGAACCTAAGTTTATCAGTACTTCAACATACTTCACAGATGGTAATTTGGAAAAGCTCAGTGACTGGGTCTCTTCAGGAATAAAACATCACGGGCTTTACCAAACTTATGAAAAAACTATCTTCATAATGACAAATTAAAATCTCTGATTTTCAATTTGCTGTAAAAGCTTTAACCCTGCATTAAATTTAGCACAGAATTTTATTTGCTCTGCTAATAGACCTGAAGCCATTCAGAATAAGATCTTTTCTTATTAAAAGCTAGAAGGAAAGTTCAGACCGTTCACCTTTAATTAGAGAGACCTATAAAGTACTTTCGCTGCTGTCTTAACTGACAGATGTTCTTCCCTGAACACCACCTGGGATCAAAACCATCCCGTTCTCCCAGGGACTGCTGTACTGATACACATGACAGTTTGGCAAAGCACAGGCAGATGTCAAACCTGTGAAGACGTACATAATGTCAAACTTCTGCAGCTACATTTGGCTCCCCTTCGACATCGCCAGGCTTCGCACCAGTCCACTTTGTGCACATCTCACCGAAAGATCAGTGCGAGCTGAGCGAGTATAGATACACCGAGCTCCTGCAAGGGAGAACAACATGGAAACACCAGACCTGGCACAAACCTGTGTCAGGGCTGGGTGGTCCATGAAACCTCTGCAGAGCACAAGTCAGTGCTCAAGCTGCCGGCTCAGGTGCAGAAGCACGGTCGGCAGCCCACGCTGCTGTCGGTGGCAGCCAACTACCCTGCATGTGTGCTGCCGGCATCACCCACGACAGTATTGCCACGGTGGGGAAAAGCACAGGCAGAGCCACCTTGCATCCAGCACAGGCTGAAAAGTAGAAAGGAACTAGAAACAGATCCTGATTGGAGATACTGCGGGATGAAGAGAGTGGGGTAGAGCGGTGGATGAGCAATAATGCTTGAAAAACTAAGGGCAAAACTTGCCATCCTTTTTGAAACTCAGTAACCGCCTTTATCCCTTTTCTCTCAGTTCCTTACTCTCCTCCAGCAAAGTTCTTGCAAATATAAAGAGTTCTGTCCATTTTGTCTCAAAGAAAATACTACAGCCCTTTAAACATGAGAGCAACATAACCAGCCATCAGCCAAGGCACCTCATGAACTCCCATGAATTGCAGTCTTGGAGAACCTGGGAAAGAAAATGGGTTCCTCCTTCCCAGCTCTGAGCTCAACACAAATGTCATGTTTGGCAAAACGACACCTTCAGCCCCTTCAGATAAATCACTTCGGCTTTACAGTGTCTCCTTGGTATTTCAGGATCCCAGACTCCCTACTACTGTAACACATTTGCAGGCTGTGGCAATAGAAAAGGGTATTTGTAACCCCAACACAGACAGCATTTTGGTAACATTTAGTGCCACCAAAATGAAAAATAATTGTTCACCACTAGCTATAAATTAAGTATGTTTATTTTGCCAAGGGCAACATTTACTAGAAATAGTAAATAGCAAGCAAGTCAGAAATCACGTAAATCATGATCCTAGCTAATTAAATTCTGCATCTAATGAACTAAAATTTATTGACAGCTCAACTAAAATGAATTAAGAAATGCAGTAACTGCATTTGTTGAAAGTAATAAAGTGTGGTTGGGGTTTTATTTGGTTTGTTTCTGGGGGGGTGTCAGGGTTGGTTTTTTTGCAGGCACTTAGAAGGTTATTATAAAATTGCTCTGGGCCACACCGTTAACATACCGCAGCCAATTACTGTTCTTTAATGAGAGAAGACATTCCTATTTATTGGAAAATAACTTACTTTGGCTATTGTTTCCAATTTTTATTCCTGCTTAAGAAATTGGACACTTACTGAATATTGAAATCTAGGAAGGCAATAGAAAGATGTTAGTAAGGTTCATGTGCCAGCTTACTTTCTAATAACTTTCTTCAGTCATTTCAGTATTTCCATCCTGTAATTTGGAATGACTTAATGCAAACATCTTTGTTATTCAACTAACTAACAGTCTTCACAGTGGGAGAATGCATGTGTTCAGACCTGTGCTGAGATTTGCCATATGGTTGGCTGATCATATTTTATCTTTATCTGCAACACACACTAACTTCTGACCAACCCATTCATTGACTGGTTTAAGTGTTAAGCCCTGGAACAGAAACCACAGAAAATAGATATTCTGGCAACCAAAGGAATATAAAGGAGAAGCCTGAAGGAGACGGCACATTAATGAAATCAGAAGAAGAAATTCCACTGTTCTGTGGTGAAGGATAACAATGCAGGCAAGGATTAAATAGCAAATGGAAAAAAACATAAAAAGACGGTTAAGGGAAGAAAAACGTGTATCTGACTCAACAGGGCAACATGTTATTGACTGCTATATTGGGACAACAACATTGGTATTTTATGGCACACACAAAAGAGCATTATTAAAATAGCTAGGATGCTAAATGCAGGAACTGGAAATAACTAGACGTGTAACAATGGAGAGCATATGAGGGGGGAAAAGCAGCTGGAAATTCCCAAGGAAACAAGATGTTTCTGAGGTTAACAACAAGTGAAGAAAAATGAGATCTATCACTAGTATCCGTGCTAATTAGTAAGCTGAGGGTATGTATAGAGCTTTCAGAGATGGCCTCCACCTCAACCGCAAAATAGCCAACAGACTAATAGCTAATTATCTGAATAGACTTTTATATTAACAGTGATGGTCAGCACAGGAATTGTGTATATAGACCTTTAACAAAGCTATACCATTGTATAACAGCCTGCCCCTCAGTCTCACACATTTCCTGCACAGTAGGATAGTAAATTCGCTGGAAATGTTTTTTTACTGTGTGTGCCTGCAAATGCTGAGCATGACTGATTTCTTTGCTCAGCTGTATTTTTTTATTTCAGCACACTTGCCTCCATTTGATATGATTTTTAGATCACATTTAAACTGCTTGGTACTTTTCTGTAAAAGCGATCATCAGACAGTTTAATTCATTGACAGTGTTTATCTTCATTAGTCCAAATTGAGGGTGTAAGTCTAAGACATTGCCTTTAACAGCGTATGATGCCACACTTCTCTTTCTGGTCTGCCTCCTAAATGTTGAGCTCCACCGGAAAAATGTTTTATATTTCATTATTCTTGCATGCATTCATAGCCACTTCTTTACTAAATTACTTCTTTAATGAAGATGTTTCTCTGATAACATCTCAAATGAGTATGCCTCCAGTCCTGAAAGCAGAAACACTTCATGTCACCTTAAAGCTCTTCCCTGAGAACCCTTTTCCAATACTCGGCAAGGAGAAACACCAAGGGTGGAAGAGGAAGCCGAGAGCTGGGCTCCACGGAACCCAGCAGCAGAGACTGTGGCCTCAGCCCAGAGCTGTGTGACAGCCAGCAGGCACCTCACTACCAGAGCACACATCTGCAGTCACCAGCCACTATCACTTACAGACATGAACAAAAAAACCCACAAAACCACAAAACACCAACCCCCCCCAAAAGTATAATAAAACATTTATGATTCCTAAGTCCCCCAGTGCCTTTTTTTCTGTTCATATTCTGTTGTCCCACCAAACACCAGCAGAAAAATGCAATTCAGTTGACAAAAAGCTTCCCAATGACTACTTTAACCTATTACATGGTTCTTTTGACAAAAACAAAGGAGAATCCTAAAGAAACCTATGGGTTAAGCAACATAGCCATTCTCTTCAGACCCCCAACAAGTGAGAAAACAGTTACAGTATTTGGGACACTGAAAGTCTGGCTTTAAATCATTGTTGATCAAATCAGAGAAACTGAACTTCAACTCCTTTCTTGAACACTCCTGCACTGCAAGTAGGCTTGAGCAGCTGGCTTGCGGATGAAGTATAACTGCTTTTAATTCTCCTCCTTGAGACAGACCAAATGAAAGTATTGACCTAACTACAGCAAAAGGGTTTTTTTTAACTGCAACATATTAAAAAGTTAACACTGCAGCCTGACAAAAACAGTAAGGGGTGTCATCTCACTCTACACTGATTATCAGAGCCAGTATCGCACACCTTAGCTATCCATCTTCCACACCAATTATATACTTCGTAAAGTAATGTCAGTATTCAAGAACCATACAAAATCTTAAGTAAATTTAAGATAAAGACATTTAGATCATTGATGTTTCTTTTAAAAGCCATACATAACATGTAAAAATTAGGGAAGTTGCTTACCAAACTAGATTTTCTAGGAAATCATTTGCATTTTAGATGAATGTACTGAATCTGCAGTGCCCTGCTTCAGAGTGCAGAGAGCAGTGCCTAGGGAATGCACAGAAGCTTTTTTGGATGGTGTTCTAGAGGTTTCTTAAACACCTTCTTCAAGCAAACTTACCCTTCTATCACTCCATGAGAAGGAAAAAAAAAAAACAAAAAAAACCCAGAAAGTGAATGAAAGAGATTGAGAGAACACACAATCTTTAACTCATTCTTGTAATTCCCGATGAAACCATCATATACACAATACTGAAGTATACAGCAGGAGCTATAACACGCGTTTTGATTTGTAAATATTAGAAATTTGACTAAGGAAGCACTGGAGAAAAAAAGCCAGTTAAGTGTAACACAAATTCACTTCTTTCTGTAATAATTTATCACTTAATCTTTCATTCATACATAACAAATTTTCTCCCAGCTATAGGTCCTGCGTGGATATATACTACATATAAAACCAGAATCACAAGCTGTTCTATATAGGAATACACTGCATGCAAGCAAAAAAATTAATTCAAAACATGCACACATTGAAAATTGAGACTTTTACAGCTTGGATTAGAGAAGCTGCAACTTTTACTATCAAATACGATCTATAAGGATGCTTTATCTCCACTTACAGATATTGGGTAAGACACAGCTGCCGCACATGTTCTTTCACCCTGATGCAGCAGCATGACAAGGCATTTGGCAAGCCACAAGCAGAGGACAGCAGTGGCTAAGTGCAGGTGGCAAAGGGCTACAAAGTCTGACAGATAATGTGTCATGCAGGTGGCAATAGCAACAGCAGATGAACAAACTCAACATGGTTAGAAAATAGCTACAAATGCTTAACTATTTATAGGCTGGAAATATCCATACACACCACCACAGGACATAAGCAAGACCCAGGGAATAAATACACACACACACACACTGTATAGATGTGATGATTTTTAAATAGAAAAATTGTAATTCCAAACCCTAGATCCCAGAAGAATTACACAGCTCTAGGTCATTTTCAGCTTCCTCAACATTTCAAGGGGGAAAAAAAAAAAAAAAAAAAAAAAAAGTCGTCGTAAAGTTCAAGGGGGAACAGGTAGAGAAACTGGAGAACATATTTTACTTACTGGTACCACAGTTGATAGTTAAGTCAAACATGGCCAAATGGATCAGCTTAAAATTCTGAATCATTCAAAATCCTCAGCCTGTAGAGGACTTTTCTTGGAGAAAAATCAGAAAGAAATCAGATTAACTTATCAAATTCTTAAAAACACATGCATTTCCTTTGACCTATTTAACTCCAGAAAAGGCCTGGCACTTCATACAATGCCTTAGGCAAGATCTTCTCTTTCAAAATTAAAAATAAGACATTCTTCTCTTATTAGTTATTATTATAAATGTATCATGCATTACCCAGATAAAGAGTGTTTTTTGTTCACACTGGTTAACTAAGCAGATGCTAACACATTATTCTCAAAAGCATACACAAAGATTGGAAATTTGCAAAGATACTGAATTACTCAGATGCTCAAATCCCACTCCATTAAATGGGAGTTTTGCACCCAGTTCCTCTAGAATGTTTCGAAAAGTCTATGTTGAACAACTCCTAATAATAAAGATAAGATCTATTTTTAAAACAAGTGGTACAGAAGCATTTTATAAACAGAAGAGAATTTAGACGGGTTCATCTCAAACAATTCCACAACCTCAACTCTGCACACCCTATAAATAAAAGACAAGATCAGACTTTTCAAATGCCTTAACATATGGTATACCTTTCCTTGACAAATCAAAGAGATCAATTTTCTAAGCCCTTGTATCTTTGCTGTACAGCATAGTCCCCTGGGTTACAGAAACTTCTGTCACCGAGTTTTCCATCATTTACATATTTAGCAAGATACAAGTTATCCTAGCCATTACAGCTTTCAAAAAAAATTATGATTACTCTAACTGAATTCTGTGTTTGCAAATAATAAAAGAAACTTTAAGGCAATACTTAGAGAAGACAGGTGAATTTGATTTTTTAATTTCTGAACTTTGTCTCTGAAAGGATGTTGTTTAAAATATTCAGAGAGCTTCACAGTAATTTCCAGTCCCCACAGAAACAAGAATTCTTAGTGGAGCCTTCAATTCATTTTTCATGCAAAGCTGTTTGATTTTATTATCAAAATATAAAAAATTAAAGACATTAAGAACATCTGATTTAAATAATCATTTGGCATATATGATTGATCTTCTAGATTTAATTTCAAAATTATTTCATACAGCAACATGCAAAACAGATTAAAATGATGGGATATGTCACTTAAAAAGATATTAGTAACCATTTATAATGCCAGAGGTTTCCTCCATACTGCTGTCAAACATTAAAGGTGGTTAAATCCTTTTTTAGTAAGCTGAACATAGTAGGAAGCTTCCCTGCAAGACCCCCGCACGCTTACCCTGCAAAACCATGGACAGAAACACTCTGCTCCTGCAGCTGGATCCCAAAGGCACTCCAGACTCATCTGTGGCCACCTCAAACATCAACTTCCGTGAAACTGGGGAAGGAATGCCCATCACGGACATGGAGCAACAGCAGGGGAGGAATAGGAGCTTCACAGGATTACTGGACTACAGCAGGGACCTCGGTCTCAGATCTTACCTACTATTCACACCTTTGTAAGGAGACTCTAAAATACCATCAATAGATTTCACTGGCATGTAAAAATCCACTTTATGCAGTTGTGACTACCACCCAGCAGAAGTCTTGGGAGCTGTTAAACTATGATTTTTAAACTTCTAATTATTATTCCACAGCAATCTTAATAAAAAATTTATAACAACTCTCACATTACATTATTTGCAATTTAAAACAGTTTCTATGCATTATCACCTGAAAAGTAACACTGAAAGTAGGTAAAAGAACTACAGGGGAACTTTTTGCCTAAGCAGGTACAACAGTCACTGTTTTGGGCTTACAATTATTTGATGGCACGCCTGCAGCTCATATCCCTGTGCTGGTTTTGACATTCTGCACTTCTGGGCAGATGTTCCATGCTGCAGGGAGCGGCCAGCAGCCAGCAGCAGCTAGAACTGACTGTATACACACACAAGATCCCCAGCAGAGTACTGGACCACAATGGACTGTGCTTTCTGATCATAGAGGCTCCCCAGAAGGTTTAGCACATCTGGTTGGTCCACGAGCTCATGGATGGCGTGAGCAGCTGGAACATTGCTGATACTGCTCTAGCAAAACAACCTCCAAACAATATTGTTTTATGCCTGCACTTTGAGATAGATTAGCGAGCAAAACTGCAAGCCTCTCAGGTAGAATTGATTTCTTTTACGTAAAATATACCTAATTATATTTGATAATATCTATCGTCTAGAAGCCACTACCTAGCTGGTAATAGTACGCAAAGGTTGGGGTAATCCTTATAGCTTCATTTAAGGGGTTATTACACATTTTCCATCGGTATCTGGCACATTGAAGTAGAGCTCTGCTGTTCCGTTTTCTTCTACCTTGCCGCTCACTCTTTCACTTACACTTCTAGCAGTCCTAGGACAGAGACCAAGCCTTCATCAGAAACATGCAATTAGTCTTCTGCAGCCTAATCACCCTGCCTCAAACTCCAGTTAGTTTTCACATTGCTAAATATTGTAGCAAACATGCTGTAAAATACAGCCCAGACAAACAGCTCCAGTAAAAGAAGTTCCGAGGGAACAGGCAGAATTTAGGAGCTTGGCCAACTGATGAATGACACAATATCCCCAATTGAAAAGACCTCCACAACAGCCTACCAGAAAAAATAAAATAAAAAAAAAAAAAAAATCAAAAAACACCACAAAAAAGACTATCACAGTGATAAGCTTTTTACATCTCACACAAGCAAGTTTGCAAAGAATTAAATAAGCTTAAGGACCACCAAAGAAATAGTGTGTGAGGTTTTACATTTTACCGAAAACACCTAAAATCAGTCTTGTCATGATTCACTATGTTCTCAGGCACGCAATACTTTCTCCAGCGGCAATGTACTGCTAACAGAGTCATCATCAAACCACCTTTTAGTACACTTCTCTGACCCTCTGAGGGAGGAGAGAAGTATCTTTACCTGGCACTCAAATATTCCAAGTTATGTCAAACTGTTATCAGTTCTGCCCATGCAAGTAGAATCATTTTCCTTAGAAGCTATCAACCTCAGGTACAGGTCCTTTTTGGATTTTGAGCTGCACAGTTGTACACTAGCTCAATAAAAACAGCTGAAGAAAAATAACAATTCCTGTCACTTCTAAAATTATAAAAAATACAACCAGCCACTATTGCAATTCTGTTTGCCCTCTTTAAAACGTAAGTATAAATAGCAGCAGAAAGGGGGAATGCTCCGTTGCTCCAAAGTTAGAGGATGGGGTAGAAAGCAATTCACAGACTTCTGAGAAAACCCAAAATTCTTCCCACATGCCATCCTGTTCAATGAATTTGAACAGGCAGATCACTGTCACTCCGCAGGCAATACAGTCTCAACTTTCCACAAAAACATGTTCCCCAGACCTGGCTTTCATCTTCTCTCTGCATTTTTGTGTGCAAAGGAGATGCTGTCAAAGCTACTAACTACATCTTTCAGTCCTCATTTCCTAAATGCAGAACCTTCTCCACTCGGAATGAGATCCCCAAACGGTCAATACTATGAAGCGGTCAGGATCTCCTTTATTTCTTCTTCCTCCTGGGAACAAAAAGGAGCATGGTTCAGACTTTGAAAGGATGGGAACATCTGTTCCCATCTGAACCACCATGGTGCAGCTATTTGTTCTCCGAGATCAGAGAACAAGAAGTACTTTTTAAAACTTCAACCAGTAGTTCTCTGGAGAGAACAGACTGCTTTCTGAAGAATAAATTAAGCATTCAATTAAACTCTACAACAGGTAAGTACTTTCTTATCCTTTTGGGGAAATATGTTCAATGCTATTATTACAATTCCTGCAAATAACTCCAGTAAGTGACATCGAACCGAGAAGTTCTCTTCCCAGCTCAAGCAAAATGTTCAATATAAATAACAAAGATTTAAGAAGTGAGGAAAAGGGGAAAAAAAAACCAAACCACAAACAACAAGTACTTCAGTTATTTTGCAGAATATTAAGAGATGAAAAATATCGGCACTATACCAGACCTTGTTCCACAATTGCAGGACTAGATCAGCGGACACTTTCATTTCCTTCAAGATTCATATCAGGGCTTCCCATCCCATTTCTGATGCTCAACTTCTCAGAATTACAGATGCATATATATGAATACTGAGGTGTTTCTAAACACAAATTAATGCTATAGAAATATGGCATTAAAGAATTGATTTGTCTCCATTGATGGAGCATCTCATTTAGGTTGAATGACTATGTTTATGAAAAAGCTTCAGGATTTATTGTTTTTAGCATGATAACTCATCAACTACAGTTTAGCTTGCAGGAATTTAAAAAGAGAAGTTAATTAACAATAATTTTCAAAGTACCAAAAGCTGTTTTAGGTTCAGTAAATATTCTATATACATACGATCACGATGTAAATAAATAAATAAAAAGATATTCTTTCCAGACCACTGAGCATATTACTAAAATTGAGCAATATTGGCATGGATATTTTAATCATATGGAATAGTTAAAAGCAACTGTAGCCTCTGAAGATACAAATATTCCTTTTATTCTCTATTAAAACACTGACCACAGTGATTAAATTAAGCAGCACATGCATCTCTAGCTTCAATGCATTTTAAGTAAATATTACGCTGGACAGAAGCTAACACATTGAAAGGAGTTCTCCAAGCTTGACAAGGTAAAACCAAATGAACTGAAACAATGAACCAATTTTTAAGGTTTTAACCTTATTTATAGTAAAACTGTATTTGGACAACCTACTAAGGATGGAAGAAAAAGAAAAAACAGCAAAAAATGTATCTGAGCATAATTCAGAAAAAATATTTCATATATTAATAGGGAAAAAAGTTTATCACGATACCATGAAATAAACTTTCAACTCGTTAGCAACAATGGCTGTAAGTTTTCACCGATCATTTACTTTTTAATCGCTGTGTATTTCAGACTATTTTTCTTTGCTTCTAAACCTAAATATGCTGTGGCCCTTAACACTAGAAATCACCTTACTAGGTTCCAAGCCCTCTTGAACTGTAACGCTCTTTTAATAAGATCTTATGAAACATTTTCACGCAAGCAAATCATTATTACAGGCACGATCCTTTCTCATACTAAGACCCTTTTCACTGGTAAAGACTTGCCATGAAGAACAGATGCAGAGTAACCAACAAATAATTTAAAGTCAGTTACTTTGAATGAAAGCAAACATCATTTCAGAATAGCAAGCAAACAACAAACAAGAAAGTGTAGCCGCTTGGGCAGGGTTCTCGGAGTAAACAAACACTACTTGTGCAAGCATTACAAGACTGTATCTATAATGCACATTTATTATCAGTCTATATTTAACAGGGCAGACGTGATGGAAAGAAAAAGATGCGTGCGTGTATATGTATAATGTACACTTAATGAGTATACAACACACGTGTTTTTTATAGATAGAGCCCCTGCTTTCTTGACCTACCAGTGTGCTATGATCAATCTAACAGGAGAGTGCACTGCTGAAACAGTATCTTAAATCACAATCACAGCATTATTTTCCTAGTTGCAGCTACCAGCATCTTCGAAATGTGAAAAAAACCTGCAAAACAAAGACATGCAATAGCAGGTGAGAACAGCTTCCAGCTTAGCAGAGCTCTTGAAGCAGTGCTACCAGATTTGCCGATGGGATGTTGGTAATTGGTTGATCCTGCAGGAGCCTCTCCGAGTTGTTCTCTGTTGGAAATCACTTACATCCAGTACCAGGATGGGAAGTATTGCTAATTGGCTAGGTCTATTCAGACAATCTAAGCTGGAGGTGGCAGCCAGAGTAACTGGCAACGATAATATTGTTAGCTTCAACACTTCATAAGCTTTCTGTCCAGGAAACATTACAGAAGAAGGTATGTGAGTATAATTTCAGGATTATCAGAACATGTTTTTTACTTCCACAGCCAGCGAAAAAGATGTCATGCCAGTTTTCCACAAGCCATTTGGCATCACCAGAGTTTCTTGTGGTTTCTTCCAGTGTAAATCCATCCCTCGGACCTTTTTTTTCTGCAAACAATAAGCTGAAGGACAAGCTGTGACATCCCTTGGCTAAGTTTTTTGCCCTTCGAGTGCCTAAAGCTCCGTTGCCTGACGGGTGCACAGGAAACCTCGGCTCGTACTTCTGCACAGAGCTGTGTGCCTGCACAGGTGGCTGCAGCGCCCGCAGCCCGAGCCAGACAGACGTGGTGCAGAAGCCACATCCCTACAGATTGCTGCAGAAGCCACAACCCTTCTCAGCAGACTTAGCTTGGGCGCCCTGTCTTGGTAAAGACCCCTGCACAGTTTCTGGAACTTTTTCTTTTTTTCCTGGAGGAAACGCACATGTATATGAACCCACTCACATGACTGTAACTTAGGGTGGAGAAGGAGTGACAAATGGTTACAAAATGAGAAGGATGCGATCAGGAAGAAAGCGCTTTCTTGAGATACAGGTTCTCGGGCAGAACTGCTGAGGCAGAATAGAAGGTATGAATAATTTTAAACTATCTTTGCCTCCCAGGAGGCTGGGTTTATGCAGCAGATATGCCTGTGGTACAAAGGTGTGACTGCCACAGCTGAAGTGCTTCACTTAATATAGTTAACTCAGACACCAAAACCTCTGAATCCACATCAGCTTGGAGTTCAGCGCAGACCAGTGCATGTATGAAAGAGCTGTAGAGCCATGCAAGGACCCCATAACTGCCGCTTCTCTGGGCTGGGAAATGCAGTACAAACACAGTTTAAGGCCAAAGCAGAATTGTGAGGTTTGCTTTAAATTATACCCAGCCACAAGAGCATCCTGACCTCCATTGTGCACATCCCCAGCACCCTACCTGCTCCCCTGGCCAGTTCTCTGTCCCTGGACAGCTGCAGCCACTTGCCACCACCAAAAGTCATGCAAAAGCTTGATTAGCAGCAAGAACCTGACCACAGAAGCTGCATTTAAGATGTCAAGATTAAGGTGATTTCCGTGGGAGCCTACTGAAATAGTGAATTTAATCACAACGATTAAGCCAGTAAAATTACATGTCAGTAGGTGTAATAAATGCTGGAGGGGGGAAGCATAGATAAAAATTACAGGTTGTGTGTTCTGCTACAATAATAAAAATACGTGGAATGGAACTGAGAAATAAGTTCCAAAGATGACCTGGGTGAAGAGAAATGTATACATAAAACAAAGTAATTCCATGTGACTTCAAGACCTGGCAGCTTCTTTTCAAGGATCAATAAATTACCTTGAGCAATATTTTTGGTTTTAGTTTGTTGGTATTTTGGGTGGGGGGGTTTTAATTCTTATTAAGAAGTAATATTGCGGTAGTGGTTAGTAACTCACAAGATTCTTCCACATTTACATAGAAAGTACTCCAGTTATACTTCAGCCTTTCAGTGTGAAGCTTCTTAGATACGTACAGCCAGATAAACAGGTTGCGGGCATCTGCCCAGTTCATACTTGTAATGCTACAGCACATATTCATTTAGAAAGTGTCCTTCAGATGTAAGGTACATTGACACAGGCTGCAATGTTTGAAAGCAAGCTATTCAGAAGACCTTTTATATGGTCACGGATGTTTAGAAAGGGATAAACATTTAAAAATATAAATACATATATTGGATTCACAGACGGCACAATAGCCTCTTTGGATCAGAAAAAAAAATAATCAGCATTGGTAATGGGCATTGCAACTCCTTTCATGCTGTGCAAGCCTTCAAAGTTCCTACACACCCAACACACCCACATCTTTAGAAACAGTCTCAATCTTCTGAATGCTGGAGCGTAGCTGAAAGCTCTATATGGAGAAGCCTTTGTATGTGTGTGAGATTACATAAAGATGATATACAGTTAGAAGAAAAAAAGAATGCCAATGTGAAAAGCAGGTACACAAAATAAAAAGATAAAACACTTTCTGGTGTTTGCCATATTCAAAAATGAACAGAAACCAAAAATTCATGTCCTATGCCTATATTGCTTAACCTGTGAAAACAAGAGCAAGTTAGATGGCCAGACTTATTTATTTATTTATTTTTAAAACTTGGGGGTGGGTGCATGTGTGTGTGTTCGGTTTTGGTTTGGGTTTTTGCGGCTTTGGATTTTTTTCCCCCAACTACAGAGGCAAATGCCTAGGTCCATTCTGCTTGCTTATTGTTTCTGTGATTCCTGCATTTGTTGCTATATAGACACATACTCGGGGCTAAACCTGGATGCAGAAAACAGTTGAAACATCGTGACCAAAAGTATAAACTTTCCAAGTAGCCTAACTGCTAGCTTCTTTGTCAAAGGGCACTAGAAGTATAAGTAGTTATAGTCTTTTTTTCTTTTTTTTCCATTCTAAAAAAAATAATTAAAAACCAGGCTCAAACTCTAATCCAGAGAAAAACCTAATTCAAACCCCCAGGCTCACAGAGGACACAGGGTTTAAGGCTGCACTCTACACCTCACATTTAGGCAGCTTATAATTCAGGGCAGAGTTTTTGCATTACCACACACTTGCACCCAACGAAGCACTCATGTTCTGCTCCTGGAAACACTGCCAAAACCAAGACACTCTCCAGAAATTTAACCCAGTCACATAAATATTGGCACGTTACTTTATAAGAGAGGAAATGAGGCACCCCAGGTAATTGCTAGTATATCACACATCTATAGGCCTGCCAGTAAAAAAACCAGACAGCACCAACCTTTTGCTTCATGTTTGATAGCTAATCTCTTTTGCTGGTTGAAATTATGAAAGTCAAAAAATATTTCTGTGGTTAATACTTGAACCTCTTATTCAAGTTTCTGCCCTGGCAGGGGGCTGCAGCCTGCCGATACCCAAGGACGTGGAACCACAGGTATCCCATCAGCTGCCTCGCTACAGTGCGAGATCGTCTGTCCCTGCACAAGCCCGCTACAAGGACAAACGAGTTCACTAAAACAGCTCCAGCTCTTATTCTCAGCTCAAACAGAAACCTTCCAGCAGGCAACTGTTTTACCCACTTGGGGGCAGGAGGCGGAGAAAGGGTTCAGACCTCTCTTCCACTTCACTCACAACTTTCTATCAGACACGCCATCAAGAAGACTTGTCCAATCGACAGGAAATCCCAGAAAAATCAAATATTTCAAGTGTCTATTATTTTTGTTGCAGTTCATACCTTCCAACCATAACTGCACAAAATGTAAATCGCTATTTCATGTATCCACAGCTGCTCTTGTATGTCATGATCAGCCCAATGATCCTCTATAATAACACTTGCTAACTCTAAACAGTCTGGGAGAAAAACAAAAGAGGGTGTAGCAATGCATTTTACCCAATGCCACTATGCAGACACTTGGATCCTCCCATCCCTCAATTAAATGACATGGGCTACTTCCAAGTAAAGACACTTGATTTAGCCTAGAGTCAAAAACCTTGATGTGTACCTGTATCTTTAAAATCCAGAAAGGAGTTGTTTTTTTATAAAAGAAAAAAAAAAAAAAAAGAGACCATAATAGTGCTGATTAATTTCCTAATCGTTATTAGAGAATGACAGTTGTAAAAGGTGCCACAAGGACTGCTGATCTGAAGAAACGAAAACAAGAGGCTGTGGAAGATGGGGAAAGAGGGAAAGGCAGATAAAAGTGAGTTCCAGCAGGAGAAAAAAAAAAAAAAATGAAGGGTGGGCAGAATTAAAATGAGAAAAGCTGCAAACAGGATGCATTGGTAGAGGAGGGATGATGAGAAGGATATGCATTTGGGCAAGGGTCTGCAACGTACGTGCTCTTATGCGGCAACTGCCATAGCATCCCAGACAAGTGATCTTCAGGTTTGTTTGCTTTTAGTAAAAGTGAATTAAAAACATCAGCAACATGCTTGTATTATTTAAGAGGTTCTTTCAGCTCCTTCTTGCCTTGTTCCCTAAAGTCCAAATATGGGATAAATTAAATCTTCTGAAGAATATTTCAGTTCTGAAGCATGCTGTCATCTGTTCCCTGGTGGGAATTAGACTTCATTAGCAGACCTGGAGGGCATGCTGTAAGGCACTTCCATTTTTACAGCCTGTTACACAGAGTGGGGATTTGATCAAGGTGAGACCAGCATATGGGAAAACAGGTTAATGTTGCTGAATGGTTGAGTTCTGTCTCTCCCTGTAATTTGTTTCAGCAATAATGAAGCTCTGGAAAACAGTTCTGTATAAGTGAATCACAGACACTTATCCTGCTGAAACATCTCTGTAGATCTGAAGAGGACATTTTGTGCAAGCTTCAAAAAACTGCTGGAATGTACAAGCCATGGATCAGGCTTTATATGAAAGTATAGAACTATGGACAGATGAAAAAAATGGAAATATGAAGTCCAGCAAATTAACAAATTATCTTATTTTTTACCTGTGAGATCAATGCCCAGAGAGCAAGACACAACTTTAGCATGACTTATCAGGATGACATTAGCTACTGAATAGTTGTTCATCAGCTGTTGGCATGAAGAGTTTTCTTTTTTAGTAAACTATCAAAGTTCAGCAAAACTTTACACTCAAAAGCAACCAATCTGCGTTGCTCAGAACAACAGTTATTACTATGCTATTACATTCAAAATGGGATTTAAAAGCAGAAGCATCACTGGTATCATATGGTGTGCATAGCTTGCTTGCATCCACTTTGCTTTCCTAAAACTAAACAAAACTAGAAGGAGAACACCCAGTTTATCCCACCAGCATGAGAAGAGGCAAGCATTCAAAGACAAAGCACTAGCGTGAGCATGCACACATACTCAAGTTTGGGCTTGAAAATGGAAGGTCACAGCCTTCACCTACAGAGGGGTTTATTAATACATTGGCCCCATTTCTAGTTTTAAATTTCTTGCTTCATGTGTGTCATTTCCAGGACCACCATGCCCCAGGCTTAAGAATCGATCAATTACATGTTTGCACCTTCACAAAGATAGCAAGAAGCTGGAAGAAGTTTTGGTTCTTTCCTCCTTACACACCTTTATAAATCTGGATACCCAAGTATTAGTTTCTCAAAGCAGCTCCCATTTGTATTATGTAGAGAACTACGTCCAGCAAGCTAACCAAATCCTGCCCAAAGAAACAGGTGTGATTATTCACAACAGTAAAAAGATTTGACTTGGACTTTTAAGAATTTCACACACACACGCACTTGACCTAGGCTTAAAATGCATTGGGAACACTTTCATTCTAATTCTAATGCTTGCTACGAACCTGCAACTCATTCTCCTCCAGGGAGTACTTACAGAATCCACCAAATCATGTACCTTATATCCAAAGCTATGATACTGAGCAGTCATCCTCAACCGCTGACCAATTGCAAACATGCCTACATTTCTCAAATTGTGTCTTAAATTCTCCAGGTGTCTAAAACTCCATTCATTCAAATGTCCAGAGCTGTCAGAGATGGGGCAGTACTGTACAGCCTAACATCTTTTTTGATGTTGCTTTTAAATTATTTAGACCTTGTCCCGGTTTCAGATAGAGTTATTTTTCTTCCTAGTAGCTGGTACAGTGCCGTGCCTTGGATTTAGTAGGAGTATAATGTTGATAACACACCGATGGTTTAGTTGTTGCTAAGCAGTGCTTACCCTAAGGCCAGGGCTTGCCCGTTTCCCATGCTGTGCCAGCGAGGAGGGGCACAAGAAGCCGGGAGGGAGCAGAGCCAGGACAGCCGACCCGAACTAGCCAAAGGGATATTCCATACCAGAGAGTACCGTGCTCGGTATATAGACTGGGGGAAGTTGGCTAGGGGCTGCTGATCACTCCTGGGGTTCTGGCTGGACATCAGCCAGCGGGTGGTGAGCAACTGTCCTGTGCATCACTTGTCAGGTTTTTGTTTTTCCTTCGGTTTTATTCCTCTCTCCCCCTCTACCTCTTCATTACGATTATTATTACTGTTGTTGTTGTTATTATTGTCAATTATTAAACTGTTCTTATCTGAACCCACAGGTTTTACCTTTTTCTGATTCTCCTCCCCATCCTTCTGGGGAGGAGTAGGAAGGGGGGAAGAGCAAGCAAGCAGCAGTATGATGCTTAGTTGCTGGCTGGGGTTAAACCATGACACCTCTTAATGTAGCAGAGCACTGGCAGTAAGTTTCTGACAACCAGATTTTAAAAAAATGCCCCTATTCACTGGCCAAAACATGTGCAACATTAAAAATATATTTGATAGAAATGAACCAATGAGAACTTTTTGCTAATATTTTGTTTTACAGAACATTTTACTCATTTTTCATTTAATTTGTACCTGCTCAGGGGGTTTAATCAGCTGAAGAGCCATAACCAGGCAAAATGAAAATGTAAGATTCATGTTTAAACTTCAATTTCTAGAGAAAAGATAAGTATGTCTTCAACAGTTTCTATCATTTAGAGAGAAGACTGTGCAACCAGACCAGACCAGACAAAAACAGAAATGTTATCACAGAAAAAAAGGAAGTTTAAGTGAAAAAAGGTTTAGGAAAAAACACAATCACATTTTTAAAAGCCGTGCTTCTATCCTGAAAATGAACAGAAGAACACCACAGAGATAAATTGTTTATTGTGTCTAATAAAGCAGCTTGAAGTTTAAGAACAGCACAACCTGACAGTCCCACAAAATGCCCCTGGATTCCAGAAGTCAAAATATCTTTGATCTAGTTGGTGTTTCATCACCACCAACGAGCCCGACACAGTCCATTTCCATGGCTATATGGTGCTCCCTAGGTCCTTCTGGGTTTTGTGTTGTTTATTAAGACTGAATGTTTTATTAAGCCACCAAACAGTAAGCAATTAGCCAGAGACAATATGAATAGAACAGAAGAAAAAACCTCTTTTATACGTCAACGCTTCAAGTAGACATATTATGGCTCTTGGGACATTGCTTTGAAAAATTTAATTATCATAAGTCTAGATTCACATGTTTCTTTCTAGAATAGAGATCATTCAAAGGTCACTTGTAAAATCATGATGGAGCATATATCTCATTGCAGTCTGTGACACAAGTTGTACTTTCCCAGTAAACCTGGGGAAAAGAAAATATACCCCAAAGAACTGCAAGGTAATAAAATCTGACAGTCCGACAATAAGAGAAAATTTATCATAAAAAAAAAAATCTAATAATGCCTCCTAGCACTTTTTAATCACAGACACTGAAGTGTTGCATCCTGAGGAACATGGCTTGTTTTAATTATTTATTGGGAGTTGATGGTTTATTTGGAAGAAAGTGCAATTATATCCTGACACTTTAATCACTATCAGTTTGGTTTGTTCACCTGCTACCGCTAAGAGGAAGGTTACCTTCCTATGGAAATTCTGACATTTCTGTAATTGGTTTTGCAACTCTTCCAAAACACTGAAAGTATTCATATTATTAAATTTGTGCAAAAATTGTGGAGTTAAAATATTATTAAGATTGATGGCAAACACCACCAATAAACTAAGCCTCAAATACATTAAATTTCTTTTCTCACTTTGTTAGACATGTTATATATAGTCTTTGGGAAGTAAGCTCTCCACTGACATCAAAGATGGAAATCAAGCACAGACCCTCAAAGATCAATTCACATAGCTCCAATATTTAGAAAAAATATTTAAAAAAAAAATAAAAAAAAATATCAAAGACTAGCAAATCAAAGGCTCATAGGATGGATAAAGACTCTGTTCCACTGAAGTCAAAGGGAATTTTGCAAAATTTAGCCTTCAAGTTAGAGGTTGGATCTTACCCATTGATCAAAACCGGGAAAAATAAATGACATTCTCAAAAATGCTGTGGAAAGCTTTGGCTACTTTCAGTATTCAGAGTACTTCAGAACATCCAGTAAAATATTCACACAGCTGTAAGCAGCTGAATTAAATGTTTAGCTTCAGGATCAATTTAACTCATTCACAGCAGAGATTCTAATGTTGTTTATATGTGCCCGTGTGATGAACCTGCTAACGGAGCACTAGACAGGTCGCTGTACACACAGAAGGACAGAGGAAAAGGCAAGCACCATAAGCAGCAGGAGCAGATCATAACAATATCATTTAGGCTGACTTCAGCATCCCTGCAACGGCACTTTCATCCTTCTATTGTACTGTCCAGGGACTTCTAGTGCACACTAAATTATTCTCCAAATTAAAGACAGTCCTGGTTATCAGGTCACTTCTAAGCGACCTGAACATGGCTTGGCCATCACCGAGCCCAAGCTTCACGCCACAATTTTCAGCAGGACTGATGCTCTGGCTTTGTGCCGAGCGAGTGGTTACACAGCTCCCGGCCAGCACGGGACAAGCTCAGGCCTCTCCAGTCCTGGAGAGGTCCTTTCCATGCTCTCCGAAGAGCACAAAAAACTTGCAGGGGCAAGCAAAGCAGCTATCAAGTGCCAGACACTTAGACACCACACCTAACATCCGGGACATACATTTATTTATTTTCCCCGCGGAGTCTCACCCCATCATTGCATAGTTGAAGTAAACATGAAAGCACCTAACCGCTTATCTCTACCAAACCCATGCTCTGTAGCCTTAAAGGCTTACCTATGTCAACCAACAAGGTAAAGAGTAATCCGGGGTAAGCAGGAGATTGGATGGTCCAGATGCTCAAACAAAGCCTAGCTTCCTAAAAGCAGACAGTGTTTGGACAGTCAATAGTTATGTCAAATCTAGCAAAATGGAAAGTGATTTTAAGTTCCCTATGTAGGATTTGGAGATAACAGAGGAAAACACATGCTGGTGAATCTGTCGACTAGAGAGCCCCCCACGCCAACCCAAACAGTGTGAACCATTCAAAGAGAACTGATTTAAAACACACTTATCTAGTATTAAAGCAGCAATAGGTAATTTGAAGAGAAAGATATACTTGTTCAAATTATCCCCCATGGCTCATAACTACCTCACATTGTGCCCTTGGAGTTTATCAGTGTTGTAGAAAATATTTATTGACTTTTATTTTCCCCTCTATTGCCAAAGCACACCAGGTTTAATGCAGTTACTCAGCACCTCTGATGTAGCCAGGACAACATTTGACTTTAACACACACACACTTGAACAAAGCAAGTATCAAATTGCTTAAGGAAACAGTGACTGGAATTGTTTTCAAAGCGGCACAGTCAGTAAATGACAGTGACAACTCTGCTCTTTACTTCCTGTAAGGGCAAACTCAGACAAGGAGCTGAGCATCTGTAGAATCCAAATAAGCTCAGTCACAGGATTAGACAATACCCCACAAAAAGCCGTCAAAAAGTTGCTGAAGCAGGATCTCACCAAGTTGATAAATAGTGATTAATGGGTCCTTTTATTGAGAAAAAGCCCTCCTCGGCTTGCCATGTGAAGTCCTTCAACAATTTTTCTTCTTTTTTCTCTGGGTCACATTTGAGATCTGAACCAGAGGGACCTTTGCATTCCATCCCTACGCTGCATGAGACTGGGGAAGAACAAGAAAAAGAATCCAAACCACCAACCAAAAAACGCAAATCAAGATTAAAAAAAATAAACAACAAAAACCACCAAACAAAAAACCCACTACACAAAGGAAAGCAATTCCTTTAACCAAACCTGGCACCTTTTTCAATATTATTTGTACCATATGCCTAATTTAGGAAGTCAATCCCCACTTCACAGTCCAGAAAGCATGCACACTTTCCCACAAGAGGATCTCATGCACTGACATACACTTGTCTGTCTGCCACCCGAGACCTGATTCACTTGCACACAGCTTTTTCAGGTGAATTACAGGATTCCAGTCACTAATTTTCTAGTCTTCATGCAAATAAAATGCATCAGGTTTTCTTAACACACGCACTACGAACATTGTAAACATGAACAACTGTAAACTTCATTAATTACAAAGTTATTCTTAAAAACTAAATTAGCCAAGGGGTAGATGGCTTTCCTCCAAAGTTTAACAGTTGACTCTTGTGAGTGAAAAAAAGAGAGAGAAGAAAAAAAACACCAAAAAACCCCACTTCTTCAGTACAAATCACAGTCACTCCTTGCACTTGAAAACATGATGTTGGAATATATGTGAAATATACTACAGGTCTTCATGGAAAACCCAGGTAAAGGGAGCAGGAAATCCAGTTGTGATCTGTTCTGGTTTATCGCACTTACTCAGTCACATAAATCTTGTGCCATCCGACTTATGTAAATCCATTATAAGACTTGCTTTATCTTTTACACTCATTTTTTTTTCATTCCAGCTTTTCATTTTTGAAAATAACTCTATAATCTACTTTATTACTGCTCTTATTAGACAAGAAGATTGTATTCCTGGGTGCAGGCAATTTCTTACAATCTGCTTTTAGTACTTCCAGGCCACCAGTTCCTCGTGCAATACAGTCAGCTCAGCAAACAGACATAGAATGTAGTTAAACAAAATTGCCTGACATTGCAAAGACACATTTTCTAACCTATATATTGTCATGGTACTATGCCTAGTGTAAACCACTTCAGATAACTCCAGCCAATACTGATACATATCCATTTGCCAGATTTAAATGAAATAGTCTCATAGAATCTTATTCCCTTTGTTTGCTAATGCACTAAAACACAAAAAATATTTAACCTCATTCCCACCTGAAGAATGTGGAATATCTAAGTCATTCACCTGCATGTTATTCCTTAGTTATCTAGCTCTTGGTGCTCCTGCTGAAAGAATACATTCCATTATGAACCAAGAAGTGAACTGCTACGGTAGCATACACTGATGAACTCCAGCAAAAAGGTTTTCCAATCCAATTCAAGCTTTAATTTAAAAGTGAGATCAGAGTAACAGAGGTCAACACAGGATGGGCCAAATCTATATTCTACAATATGACACTATTTACAGATGGTGACATGTAGTCTCAGTCTAAATACTCTCATACTATAAAGTATGCCATTAAGTTATGACTTTCACCAATGATTTTTTATATGTAGTACCTTTGAATACCTAATTAGCATAGATGAACATAATTACAGTACAAAATGATCAAATGGTTACTGAATGCAAAGTGTAAGAGAAGAAGCTAAACAAAGGGTACATAAACAGCAAACTGACAAGAAGGTGTTTATTTGTACAACTCTAAGTATTTTAGATGTCTACTACACCACCACCAAGCTTCTATGAACCGATCTGTTCCAAAACCTCAGAAGCTCAGATGAGAAAAAAATTCCCACTCAAGCCTTTTTGCATCCATTTTTTTTTAACATGACACCACTCACATCTGTGAAGCCATACTATCGTATAATAAGCAAAAGAATAATCAAGATACTAATTACTACCAGAAATGGAACACAGTCAGAAACTTAAATCCTGCCATTAATCTCCTGAAATGTGAAGTTTGCTCCTGAACTCTTTGATCCCAAGCTGTTCTTGTAACATTTTTGGTGCAGTTCAAAGTCAAAGAAGACTAAGACCTATTTTCTAGATGTACTTCAAAGTTAGCCCAGGCTGGTTGAAATCTCAAGAGATCAGTGCTTCTTTTCCTTTTCCCTTTTTAATCAGTATGATAATTTTAGTCCCTCATGTTTAACAGATTATTTCACTCCAGTTCTCAGCCACTTTTTTTTTTTTTAAAAAAAAAAAAAGTCTCCTCACATGGAGCAAACCTTTGTTTTACCTTCCTTGAATTCAACAGGTCCAGAACATTTAAAGTGCACATGTGTTTTCACCTTGAATTTGCCTTCATATTAACACATCTGTATTTTGCAGTATTAAACACCTGAGACAACTACAGATAGCCATTCAAAAATGTGGTAGTCCATATGGCAGAGCAAATGCCAGGAAAAAAAATAATCCCATTACTGCCATTTATTTTCACTTGTAGTTAAGTGAGAAAATAGCAAAAGGTGTTTCTATAGCCAGCAGCCTGACTTGCTGACATTGGGTAGCTCCAAGCCAGAAAACGCAAGAACAGCCATCTTCTTGGCCTAATCACCTTATATTGATAAAGGGCAACAAAAATATTATTCTGTTGAAAGATAGGATGCACAACCGAGCCCAGTAATTACTATTACAAGCCATATTTTTTAAAGACACTAAAATCTAAACTACAAAATATACTTAACAAAAGACAACTACCATTAGGCCTGTATTACACAAGGACAAGCATGCACAGGTCTGAAATAAACCTTATGTATTTTACAGTGAACACATATTATTTAAATCTCAGGGGGCAGTAAGCAAGGGTGGGAGCACAGGTCTTCCCACTTGCAAATAAGCATCCTTACAACCAGCCACGTTTCCTCCTAGGCTGGGGCATTCTTTACTTATAACAGTCAATTCTGCTCCGAGAATACATTTCACCTCGGTAAAAATCTTACTTGCACTACATGAGCATCACATGGTTTAATCGATATACCAAAGCAAACATCCCCGTTATCACTATTTACTTAACTCAGTGAAGTAGTAGGTTACACTGAAAGAATATAACACTGAATTGCCTTTATTTTTAATTCATAATTATTCGGAGGCACTATATTTAACCCAACGTGCACAAAAATCAGTTTTGTTCACAACTGTAAGTTACAGGTACATAGTATATTATATCACTGTAACGTCCTACGTACAGACTAGAGAAAAACATTTTACTGAGAGTGGTAATCGAGAGACAGGTAAGCAGCTCATAGACACTAGACTTCTCCATTGTGAGATTTGCTACGTAAAAGTTACAGCTACAACAGATCTGGCTAAATTCTCTGGGTAAGGAGACATGGTGAGAAGGTATCAGACAGCCCTGAACAAAGAGCTACATAACGCACACCACCATAGGAACTCCCGTGCTCAGAAACATCCTCAAGGCGTAATTCTGTCACTAGTCCCTTTATGAGAGGGGATTAAGAAGAAGCTGCTGATATACCTTGGTTCAAGAGGACTGTCTTTTCTGAGCTAGTTTCCCTACGGTGCTCAGAGCAGGGACAGGGAACCAGGGGGAATCACATCACGAGATGGAACTTTCCCCTGCTCAGAAAGACCCAATGGCAAATACGTAGGAGTCACCTGAGCTCTAGATAGTTCCCTGTAGGTCATGAACAAAGGAGAAGGGCAAAGGCAGGTTCCCCTACTACAATCATGGCAATCAAATTCCCATTTCAACTTAAAATAGCGAGAATTTAGTGTCTCTTTATTGACTGTCAAGACCTGACTAGACAGCGAAGTTTCATCTCGATCTCCCCTCAAGTTTGACTGTTACTTGCTGTAAATATTTTCCTGCATCAGGCAAGTACTGGTAAAAAAATACAATGCTTCTACTCAGCTACTACACTTCTCACAGTATGCTTCTAAGAGATATTTGTGCCATTGGCATAGCAACTGCACACATTATCTAATGGAAGCAAAAGTTTTAATGTTTATGGTATTTTATGCAAGACATTTGATAGGTTGCAAGAATGCAATCAGTAGGCTTTCCTTAAAAGGCTTTATAAACATTGTATATGCCTCAGCAGAAATCATGCTTTATCTCGTGTCACGTTTTTATGTAACATTACGGCAACAACTGTTTAATAGCCCTGGGGGAAAAAAAAAAAAAAGCCAAACCCCCGAATATCTTCAAGAACTGCCAAACACCTAAATATCTTTAAGCACTATTTAAAAGTTAACTCTTCCAATACTAAGGAAGAAATGTTTGGTTCTTGAACTGTACAGATAAAAAAGTAGCTGATTTTTCAGCAGATTCCCCAAATGACATTTTGAACAAGATGAAAGCATAAATCTTCATTGGATTACTTCTGTCACTGACCTTTCAACCTTTCCACACTACTTTGTGGGTTTATTAAAGGAGGGGTTTTTTTCCCCAGCTTCAACTACAGACTTAACAAGGTGTGGCTTTAATTGAAATTCTGGTGTGCAGCCTCCAGCTAGCCACCTTACCGATTCGTTTATCAGTCTCACCCTCCTGCTGAACCCAAGCAAGCCCACCCATTCAGAACTATCGGTGGGGCATAGGAAATCAAAGCAAAGTCGTGAACAAATCCTCTTTCTTTGAACAAGTGTTCAAGGAAAAAAGCTCCACGTGCTGAGTCAGTACCAGTGCTTTGCTTCAGGAAGGCAGCGGCTGATCTATAGAATCAGGAGCTTCCATCACCAGGAGCTACAGATCTGCTCCCAGCTGCATTTTGCTTTCACTTTTTCAAATTCCCCCCTCTGCGTCTCACATCTCTCACAGGCTTACCGAGGCACGACCGACCAAGCTCATCCTTCCTAAGAACCCCATTAGAGACCTATGACAGACAGGCCCGGGTTCATCTGCCCAAAATCAGAAGATAACTGAAAGCAAATCTGGAACCACAAGCAACTAGAAGGCCCTGCACCGTGATAAGGGGCTGCCATCGATGGGCAGTGCCGAGTCCAGAGCATCGTTCATAAGGCAATGGGGCCAGCTGAAAATCAGCTCTGTTTCCTCACAATTTAAGTCAGGTCATCCTCAAGCAAGCAGCCTGAAAGTCATGGTAGGTGCCTAATCAAGCCAGAAATTGCTTCCCTGGTGTCAGCTCAGATGGAAAAAGGAACATGCATGTCATCGCCCCAAATAGCTAGCTGGAGTTATATTTCTGCGCAATGGCAACTTTAAAGTATTACACAAACAGAACAGCATGGGTCCAAAAATTTTACCCTGTAGGATTTCTCAGAGGACTTTGACTACACTAGGAGAAAATCCCATCCGTAAAATTATGTTTACTGCATGAAATAAAGTTAGTATGAGATACTTCATGCATCCTCCAGATACCAAAAAGCGCATTGACAACAACTTTGCTGAAGAAATAAAAGAAAACCAATTGTAGTGAAGGAGATGTTATACACTAGCATTTACACGTGAATCATTAACACATTAAAGACACACTGAGCTCTGGAACGTCTGAATCCCAAATGAAACACTTTTGAAACTATTGTAATACTGTTCAATGTACTGTAACGGTAAAAAAAGTAACACATTGCTATTTTACATAAGAAAGGGAATAGGATAAGGTGAAAGATAGTATAAAGTCATCGCAGAAATCAAATTTATACTCAAGTGGTATATTTTGTTCACTTCAAGATTCTTCTTTTCCAAAGGAACAGGTGATAGCTGATTAATTCAGACAGCTGATAGATGTGATTAGTAGTGCTAAGACTCTATACCCAAGTGATAGGGCAAGGAAGAGATTCTCGAAGAAAAACAATAAGCTGACAGAATATATCATTTATTATTTTCTGTTCATCTTTTCTTGCAAGAGACGACCACTCCGACAAGTAAAAAAAGGAAAATTCAAAACTCCTATTTATCACCCCTTCTTCCCTACACAGGGCAATTCATCTGTGGAATTCGCTGCAGCTACAAGGTTTTGACCTAAATGACAACAGCAGAATATGTAAATGTTTAAAGTAAATTTCTGTAATCAGTCAGGAATAATGACAAACAGAAACGAACCAGTGACTAGCTAGGTCAGCCTTGCCAGTTCATGAGTGCAGGGAAAAAGAGTTTCTTCCATCTTTTGGAGGAATGGGTTTGAGCCCTCTCTTCTATTTAATTTTTGGTTTTCTTCCTCTTTTTTAAGCCAGTATTCGAGAAGACATACTCAAAACACACAGCTTTCAGTTAAGCAGCCCAATAAAGGTTGCTCTTAAGTTTACTGTCTTCCCAGACACTTTTTTTAACACATATACACACACGCTGGATTTAATTATGAGACTTACCACCAGATTTCACCAGTATAAAGTTTATGGGGAGGAGGCAGGATATCTTCTTACAGAGATCATTTCATTTACCACACAATTATAATTTTACAGTGGGCACTGCATGTAAGGGAGAAGATTTTATTTTGTGATGAGGCATACCTTACTATAAACACACGCTTTTTGCGCATACCTCCTTTCCCCCAGGGATAATAATTTCTTTAAGCATCACTTTAAAGCAGAGATCCATCCCTGGATAGAAGCCATTCTGTTATGAAATGGCATCTAGGAAACAGAGCAATGAAACTGAAATTTTTAAGAGAAGAGAAACTGAAGAAAAGATTTCATTCACACCTATTCAGCTGTTTAGTCTTGAACACATCTTGCTCTCTCTTCAGAGAAGCATGCTCCACTTCATCTCACTACAACGTATTATCAAATTATCCATCTTTTTTCAGTTCAACTGTTCTTCAATTGGAAGTGATTATCTACATTTCCCTTCATTTTGATTTTTTTTTTTTTTTCTTCTTCTTCTTCTTCTTCCCTGGATGGTTCATTATTCCCATAGCTTGCATATGAAATCAGTCTTCCTTTTAAACTGGGAATTATCTCTACTTCCCAGAGAGGACAGAGTGCTCAGCCTGTAATGAACTTCATCAAAACTACATAGAATAAGACCATACAATATGGAGCAGCAGGCTTTAAAACATAAATATATCTACATACATTACTGGAGGTCAAAAGCAACAGAAGTATTAACAACTGTGACGTGAAACTGAATAATCTTCTGCTAAGAAAACAGCCAATCTGACAGCACAAACACGTTTGGATTATGCTGATCACATCGAAGTATCTTCTGAAAGTTCTGGAAGTTAGCAGGGTGGGTGAGCAATTCACTGGTGCTCCTGCCTGCCTGTTTTTTCCACTAGGCTACTCTGCTGCCCAGCAGTGAGCAGAACAAAACAAAAGCCACAAAGCAAGCCTCAAAGCAGTGTTTTCACACACACCTTAAAATGTCACAACCCTGCAGTTGTCCCTCCCAGCCTAAAAGCAGAATTGGTCAAGATGAAGCAGGTACTGCCAGAGTTGAACATCGTGCGTTGCCTGCATAAAACCAAGAAGGTAACTGGACACCTTGTTTCCCCATTTAACTTCTAAATACACTGGGTAGCAAAGGTTATGTCTTTGGGCACACTCAAAACCAGCAAGATCTAACCAGCTTCTGTGGAAGATAGATTAAAACCTAAAGAAGAGGCAGAGGAAGTTCAGTGCCTGCCCTCTGGATGCACAGCGCACACCTAAAGGATGGCGCCCACCAGATCGCAGCAAGGCTGCGCCCTGCCCTCAGCACCCACAGCAGCCAGACCAGCCGCAGGGCACAGATGATGGACTGCCACTTCTAGAGCGACAAGACCCGAGCATGATGTATTTCAGCTCAGGGCTGCGGGTGGAGGCCACTAGGGACCTGACACCCATTTCAGAGAGCCATGCCTTCCTCTACACCTGCATTACACTTCCCTTTCTCCACAGCAGCAGGTCCTCAAGAACCAGCTTGCACCCGGGACAGCCCTCCTTGAGAACTGCCTCACCCTATCCACGCACCCTTCCCCACCAGCACCCAGCGCTCTGTGCCCGGCTGGGGCAGTGCAGGATGCCACGGTCGGGTGCAGGGAAATGCTGTCATGTGCCGAAAGGGCTATGGTGATCACCACTGAATAAACAAAATCAAAGAACACACGCAAGCCTACCTAGAACAAACTAGAACCTGAGACACATTTTCTCAGCTTTCCTACCTGCAAGGCTATGGACTTGGGCTTCTTCTTGACTATGACCGAATGACACTATAGCAGATCGGGGCAGGTAGGCAGACTCTGCTCACTGTACCATCAAGGCGACTTTTTAGTTGCTACCAAGTCCAACCAAAAAAATATGACTATCATTTGTTATGTCCAAATACACCACTTTGCTTACGATCAACATGACCAAGTACTTCTGTTTTCCCTCCCTCTCCCAAAGATGTACCATTGCCTTGGTTATTTTTGTTTACAGACTTTCTCCACTAGTTAATTTCTTTTTCTTCCACTTCATTGGTATGATTTCTGATCTCCAAGTACATTTTGAGCCCTATCTATTACTATCTTCCATCCATTTAACAGACACTAGCTGACTGCACATTTGCTTATTTTCTTAGCTGAAATGCCAGATGGTGGCAAGTCAAATGCTCTAAATACTTCCATTGCATTAGTAACACTACAGTTACAAACCAAACATGTTATCTCGTCAGAAGAGATAAAGTGAGTTTAAGAAAATCTATTGTCTATAAATGCATGCCAATAGGCATTATCTTATAACTTCTCTTAATTTTGTATTAATTGAGTCTTGTATCAGGCTCTTCATTATCTTGCCTGGAATAATATGGGTCTGACAAGCCTATAATTATCTTGGTCGCTGACTTTACACGTATTAAATACAGCACAGTATTATCTTATTTGCAATCCTCTGGAACCTACCTAATATTCTGAGACTTCTTGAAAATCAAAATTCTATTTATTTCTCCCTCATGTATTCTGGTAGGTATTAACCATTCAACTTGTAAGTCATTAATTCTTTGTTCTAATAGATATAAGTATTTATAAAACCCCACACACACCTTAAATATTTCTTCCAGCAAGATGCTGTGTGTCATCTGCCCACCCACCACACACACCACCCCACGACCCCACATTTTAATAGTTTCTAGTTTCATTTTCTCTATTATTTTCATTGTTCTCACATAAATGTTTAACTTACTACTTTGGTCACTTCTTTTCAATGAAGATCACATGCTACTGTCTTTATCTGTTTTTATCATAAAATAGCAAAACCCTTCAGTTTACACACTGTTTCAATCACATAATGCAAGAAATCATTCATTTTCTTTTCAAGAACTGTAAGTATATTTCAAGTGAAAAAAAAAAAAATAATCAGTTCTTTAGTTATAAACTTGTTTCCTTGAAACTAATCACATGTAATGGGGTTTTGGTATATCAAGAAGTTTCACCTGCCATCTGTACAAAAAAACTGTAAGAAAAAAAAAAAGGGCCAAAACATTTCCTTTCAAATTCTCACAGAAACTTTTTTGGCACTCCTTCTCAACAAGAGATAAAGGTCTTTCATTAGCCAGATCGGATCAAAAACTGCTTAAAGTGTTTGTTGAAATTCAGATATAAAACTGAACACGTCTCCTAATTGCTTTGACTGTAAGTGTTAACAAATAACCATATTCCATTCTTCAGCAGAAGAAAAAAAAAAAAAAAAAAAAAGGAAATTGTTTAAGAAATACTCCAACATTATCCTACAGGTTTTCAAGCTAGCTACAGTCAGGAACCAAGATTTTGGTCTAGTTTAAGCTCAGTTAGGAATCGATCTGAATTATCAGGATAGTAACCTAATTACATCAGCAAGCATTTACTAAAAGACATCTTTCTGCCTTTGCAATCAAAGTTACAAATAACAAAGAGAACTCGTTTTGAGAGAAGAGAACAAAGCAGCGAAAAACTTCTGGATTTTTCCCAATTAAAACATGAACTTTACTGCCAAATGCATCAAATTCATGAACTGGAAACCAAAGGCTAGTACATCTTTAAATACAGTTTCCCATTTACCTAGTATAAACAATTCCACACATTGCAGCATAAACCCTAGATCTCTGTTTTATGGTACTTTGTCTTCCTTTCTCTGACCTCCATTTGATATGGCAGAGTTCACTTATTTAGGAGGCAGTTCACATTTCTTCTGTTCTTGCTACGTCCTCTTTATAGGGTCGCTTAGAGACTGACTGTTGTCTAACAATAACTCTTCTCAATACCCCAGAAGCCCAGGCTCTCCGCTGTAAAACACTGTTTACAAAATATTTTTGGCACTCTGAAAGAATTAGAGGTTCTCATTTAAATTTTATGACACAGAAGCCAGAAGCAGCATTAAAATTCTTAGGTCTAGAAGGGACATCCAAATGCCATCACAAATTCTAATCATATGCTGCTGGGACATCTAGTCTTGTAAGCGTAAGTGTCTTTGGGCAAGGAGAAAATCCTCTGAGTAAACATCACAACCTTGTTTTCACAACTGGCATTTCCAATTGGAGGGTCACATTTCAGCTCCTCTTACTTTCTTGCTTACCTCTACTTAAGTACTGTAAAAAATGTGGATACACCTTTGCCTCCTGACCACGCAACAGAACACTGAGAACAAAAACACAAATACAGGCCGATCAGAGATGACATCCATATTTTTAGCCAGCTCGGATAATTTTAATATGAAGCGCACACCACATGGAACTTAAAAGTTACCTCTGCATCCTGGTGTAGGGAAGCACGTAAGCAAATGCTTAACACCAGCCTCATCTCAGAACACTTTTATTTCAGCCTCGTGGTAACATGTCCAAACCTCACAGCAGCACACCCCACCATACACACCTCACTGCCCAGTCATCTAGCAAAACAAAATCTAAATTCAGCACGTGGGCTAACACTTCCAATACGATTAGACACGTGCACATTACCCAAGCAATCAACAGGCATCTGCATCTTCAGGACCTCCCAGCTCAGGTGCAGGTTTCTGCTGGTGCATTTCCCTTGTGTGTCAGAATTAGAGGACCAGGAGCACCATTCAACACCCAGGTCAAGGACCAGCGCTTTAGTACTACCACTAAGTCCCTTCTGGACTTCCTTCCCTTGCAAAGAGTTTTTCAATGCTGTTCAGCTAGCATCACCAACGTACAACAAACAAGTATTCATATTTCACTGCTACTTGTAGCTGAAATGAGATCAGCCTTCAGCCTCAAGTGTTTAAAAAAAAAAAAGTCATCTGAACAACATGGAAAGGTTTTCTTCTCCAACATGAATCAGAGCCAATATTAGCCGTCATCATTTCCTTCAGTATCCTGAACTCGTTTCTTCCTGGGTTTTAACTTAACACTTGCATTAAAAACTTCTGCCAGTTTTCTGCTAATATTAAAATGCTCATCGTATATTTCTCAAGTATGGCAAGAATTAAACATGCATTTTGCTTATTTCTCTGAAGCTCTTACAAT
The DNA here is from genome assembly GCF_015220075.1 of Falco rusticolus. Lineage (NCBI taxonomy): Eukaryota > Metazoa > Chordata > Aves > Falconiformes > Falconidae > Falco > Falco rusticolus. The sequence continues at coordinate 119,162,851 of NC_051187.1, forward strand.
AGCAACTATTCCAAGTACTCCCTGTAAGACAAAAAACTAACCCTAAATGCAGCATTGTTAACACTCTTTTTTTTTTTAATCCCACACCTTAGTCTCCTATGTTTTTGTCAAATCCTCAGGTCCTAACCTCATGTGATTACATAAATTCAAGCTAATTGCCTTTTTTCAAATATATTTACTGTTCTGTGAATGCTGAAAAAAGTTTTCAAAATTCAGTTCAGATGTTTCCAAACACTCAACTATGCACATACAACCTTTCAAATTATCCGTTTCAATCACCTGAAAAATATTGGAGTGAATTTCACAACAGAAGAACCTTGAAAGAAAGAACAGGAGTTTGTCTAGCTGTAATTCCTTAAGCACAGCAACAAGACCCAGTTTGATTTCATCTAGTCAAGGACAGTAGATATACACACAGTGACTCAATGTTTAAGAGGAACCAAGAGCTGATCACCTTTTAAACACTGAACTTAAATATTTGGGTTTGCCTGCTGGTAACAGGCTGCAGAACAGAAGCTATTACACAGCTCCACGTGTGACACGGATATCTTCCACAGCATTGCACTGTGAAAGGCAGGCAGGATTTCACCTTTCTGCCCAATGTGTTTATGGTCTTCTCAGAAGAAAGAAAGAAAGGAAAAGGAAGGTGTTTTCTCCTTCTTTCAGGAATAAAATGATAATAAAATAACCAGGTGCAAGAAAAATGTATACATATTCCAATTCTTGGTTAATATATACTATAACTTCATTTCACAATGTATTTACAGAGTTCCTCCTATCCAAAAATTGCTTTTCTTCCTGTAGTTGATGTCAGATTCATTGCAGCTAATTTTGTTACACATACCAGTGATTAAAGCTGGAGTCACAAGGTGCTGCTTCAATTTCATTAATGCCAAAGTGCCTCAGGGTTTTGTTCAGCACCAGTACTACTAGATTTGCCAGGAGCTTAATGGTCAAAAACATTTTCCAGGATAGGCCAGGGACTTCATATCAAGAATACTCCATGAGGTGAACTCGTTCTTGGTTCTCATTTAGGTCTAGCAGCAATTATAAAGCCATAAAACTAGAATGTCTTTTTTTTTTTTTTCCCCCCCTAATATTTAAGTGACTGGGAAAAAGAAGAGAGGAGTGTAAAAACATGAAGGAAAACAAAATCCTTGTTTGATTTTCTTGCATTACCTGTTTTGGTATGCAGGGAAGTCCCTCAGCATGCATCTCTGAAAATATTAACTATACCTTCAAAAAAATACAGTTCCCCTAAACAGAATTTTGAGGGAAGAAGGTTAAGTGGCTTAACATCCACTTAGCTTGGGTACAGCTCTCAGCACAGCAAGCATTCCACCTTAAAAAGAAGCATGCAGGGAGAGAAGTAAAACAGCATGACCAAGAGTGCATATTTTGTTGCTTGAATAATGGTGGGGAGCCTCATTAATAAAAAGAAATATGTGCAATTAAGAAGAAAGATACCAGTATTGCTTCTAGGTTAAGTGATATTGCCACAAAGCCTTCTGAAATAGATGTTAAAGCTTTCACTAGGGTGAAGGTAGCTCATATTTTTGCTGAAATGTGAGCCTGCACAAAGAAAAGGAAATTGAAGATATTCATTGAAAATGCACTTGAAAAAAATATTACTGAGAATCACAGTGCTATAAAGCCATTTTTTCATCAAGTGCTACATTTACTTGAGCACATTTTGAAACCACACAGAAAGCTATTGTGTGGAAAGCTTTGGTTTCCGCAGCAAGCATGGGGACAATGCCTAAACATAATATAAAACACTTGATAATTTGACCGCCCTGATGGATGACGGTGCTTCCATCACCCCACCTATAAAAAAAATTCTGCCATAAGCACACACCATCTTGACAGCGTCACACTAGACCCAGTGCGTTCTCATATGCACAAAGATACACCATGACTTTAAAACTGCTGTGCACGATCAGTGGCATGGTGAGTGACCTGCATACGCAGATATCAAAAGTGTGACTGTGCCTCAAAGCTTGTTAGCCCGCTGATTTGTACGAGTGTAGCTCTACAGTCAACAGAGCACTGCCAACTGACAAAAGCTGGAGAACGAGCCCCAAATCTGCAGTCTTCCTTGCCCCTTCACAGCAACCTGCAGCCTTTATTTCTGTAAGCAGTAATGACAACTGGAGGCATTCAATCCCACATCATTTTGAGACCATTTATTCCAAGTTACTAGCCTGCTGTATCTGCCAAATCAAAACTGAAATGAGTTTTAAAAAAAGAGTTTAATTTAGGTACATTCGTGTGAAAGAAAAAAAACCTCAACTGTATTGGGTGAAATATATACATATATACACACACAACAGTATTTTAAAAGTACCAAGAGAAGTAGAATTAAATTTAGAGCTAGGGCCATAAGGATTAAAGCCCAGTTTACAGCAGGCAAAGTGTTTGTTGCAGAAGCGTTCCTTACGGAACAGTAGTCTGAGCACAAAGACACGGACACCACTGACCTTGACTATTAGCTTCAGTAGCACATTTCTGTAACAGGTGGAGGTTTTGCAGTATACAGAAAATATGGTCAGTCTATATACGCAAGAGTGAAGTGACAGCCTTCAGCACAGTGTGCTAAGTTACTGTCAAGCTTAGCAGCACAGAAGGATAATACATTGAGTTTCAATCTTTCGGTGACATTTGATCATTCTTTACTAATTATTTGCTTGGTACTAAAATAATTTCAAGGAGAAATAAGAAACATGGATGGAGAAACAGAGTACATGACTTGTATATATCTCTCCCCCATTTTTCCCCTTTTTGAAACAAAAGAAAAAGGGCTCCTCTTATACTGAATTAGAATGAAACCGACATCAAAAAGTCCCCATTCTGGCTCATTAGGTCTTAGTACTGCAAGTATTTTTCATATGATTATAGTGGGTCGATTAAGAGTTTTCAGTCAACATCCATACCAACAGGACCAGGGAAGTGCAAATCACAAAACTTCCCAGAGCCATATATTTTTACTATTAAAAAAAAAAAGCTGCCAATAGACACATTGGTTTCAACATTTTGGTCTTTGAATCAGTTGGGGAAAGATTTGCAGGAATATGCTTTATTTATGGACTTTTCTCCACAGAAACCACTTTGGGCACATGCTATTTAATCTGGCCAACAAATACATAATGAGCGACTTCAAACCTCAGCTTGCAAGAGGGTGCATTGGTGCTAGTGTGAATCTTCACTGAAACAGCTACTTACTGGCTGTTTCTGAAACTCAAAAAAAAAAACCCGCCAGTATTTTCATACAAAAATTCTATTAGTTATAGTTGTTTAAGAATGAGTCTCTGACATGACCGGGAGATGGATTTTCTGTTATTGTCTGCAATAGGAGCTCAGACCAAGAACAGAAATCCTAGTACTTCCACACACTTTCTCCCTGCACCTTCAACGCAGATTGAGTTAGGGAGGTTGTTGATTTTACTCCAGGTAGAAAAGCTGTTCCAGAATTCAGCTGATTTCAGCCTTTTCTCTGCAGATTGCACCTGGGGAGCTGGCACAGATTAAACAATTTGCCAATGTCTTGAAAGGAAAGAGGATCCCATCCAGGCCAGGCAACTGTGCCAGATCTCTCCAGACCTACTTCAGTACCCATCTTGCCAGGCAAGCTTTTTCTACCCAATCAATAAAGCCAGTCACATAACCCATAGAAGGAAAACGTTCACTGAAAGGAGCGTGCTGAAGCGAGACAGACATGCAGTTCCTTCATGTAATTGGTAAGGACCAGAGCCCCCAGCATGGACCACTTACAGGAGCAATCTGGGAGGACTGACAGATTGGCTCAGGTACAGCCCTGACAGATATTTTGCATCCCTGCAGACCGCATTTGCTGTAACGTCTCAGCCCAAAGTCAGACCTTTCCTCTACTGATTGCTGCTGGAAAGCCTTGCCTTCCGTTTCACGTACCCAGCTCTGAAAGAGTTGCTCAAACTCAGATCTCTAGAAATGTTTACATTAGACTAAACACACTAATGTGATCAGCCAGACCTCCTGTTCAGTCCTACTGAAGAATTAACCGCTCTTGATATGTGCCACCAAGTCATTTAGACCAGAATTAATAGAAAGATCCACCACATCTAATATTGATCTGCATAGTTCCTAAGTGACCTGTCATTTACGCCCCCTATGAATCAATAACTTTTATCCTTCTGCTTTCTATCCTTAAAGCACTTGAGCTGTTCCAACATTCTTTTGCTCGTATCAAATGTCAAAACGAATAGTGATTTAGTTCAAAGACTTTTCCAAACTTTGTAGGCTCGCTCTTCTTCTTTGTGACCTTTCACTCCTTTTTTCACTCCTATTTCTTCCCAATACATGTAAAATTAACATCAACAATTTCCCTGCAGTACAGACAATCTCCTGCTTTCTTACTCAGTATGCCCATTGCTCCCTCTCTCTATATAAAAATCTGAAAAAATATTTATATAATATATATTGACAGACTTTTAAACATGGGCTTGAAATTGTATGTAATAGGTAATAGTTAATGTATACTGCCATGCATATAGAAAAAATCATATATACCTATATTATAGTCCATCCGTAGATTAGAACCTACTTTATACTTCAAGCTATTACAACTGCTGTTCAGTACCTAGTGCTCTGAAATATTACCCGTTCTGTAACTATCACCATCCCCCAAAACCTATTCTATTTCCTTTAGTACCTCACTATTTAAGGAACATGAGCCGCTTAAAACATTAGGTCAGAAAACCTACTCCAACAGCACGTGTATTAAAACATCTTTAAAAAATACACAACAAAATAACCCTATTATTTGCCTGTATCAGCCAGTTTGGTCCCCAAAATGCTGAATTACAATCTCTAAATTCCATACTGAGTCAGAGAACACGTTCTGAACCACTGCAGTGTTCTCTTTTTGCAGTCCTTGTACACCGAACTTCTTCAGCATTCCTCTCTCATGCATGTGGTTGTGTTTAAAACGTAGGGGAAATTGCAGATTAGTATCACCCCAGTTAGTTATGACTCAATAGACTCAACTGGGGCGTTAGACGCTGCGGAGAGGAACAGCTCCCAGAGAGCACGCCCTGGGTTTGCACGCAGGGACAGGCTCACCAGCCACCGACAGCCGTCGGAAACACCTTTGACAACAAAGCGCAGCAATGAATTGAACGCAGTGCCCCAGAGGGGCAGGAGGAACAGAGCTGTGAGAAAGCCAGGAGAGCCTCCTGCCAGGGGACAGGTAAGTTTTTAAACCAGAGTCAATCGCTTTCAGGTCAGTTAAATTGTATGTGTTTGGGTCCTTTGGATAAGGAGTGTCAACAGCACCAGCCTTCACCACCAAATTCTCCACACAAAGGAAACAACCTGGAACGAGCATGAATATCACAAATTTCTCAGACTGATTAATGTTATAGGACGTAAGACAGCTGAAAAACACATTTGCTTTCAGATTCTTCCCTCATCCACGTTTCCACACACAAACTATGAAATAAAGCTAATGTTTCTAAGACCAAATTGAACAGATCAAGTACATTACTTTGATTCCGACATATATTAGACAACTTAAGTCTTATAAACAGTCTGAGAGCTGATCATACAATGAAGTCACAAAAGCAAAACTGGGTCCTTCACCTGAAGTACTAACGGTGGGGGATCAATACACACAAAATACCTACAGAAGTATAGGTACAAATGTTTCACACCTATTTAAATGAGAATAAAAATATAAGGTACGAAGATTTAAAAATAATTCCAGAGAAGTTAATGAGCTGTAGTATTTACTCTTTTCTTATCGAAAACACCAATTGGTTTTGTAAGCCCAAGTGATTAGTTTGAAGCAAATGGCACGACCAATTTAAACAGTAAGAACTCTCCGAGACTTTTATTTCCCCCTTCGAGGTAAGAAAAAGAATAAACCTCCAAGCTGTCTGTAGGTCTTTAAGGAGTTTGCATGCTTAAACCTTTAGCAAGAGTATCCTAAGAAAGACATCACCATATTTCAAAATAAGAATGCTTTAGTGGCAGTTTTGTAGCAAAGGTATTATATCAAGGCAGTTATCAAAAAATAGAATATGGACAGAAACTCGTCCTGAAGCAAAGCATCCTTTTCTCCAACTGAAACCACACTAACAGGGTAAATCAAGTCTCTTTTTCCACGAAGGACCCCAGTAACACAGAGCTGGCATAGCCTGGGCTTACAGCAGGCGCAGCTGTAACACACCACAGCCCAGGAACCCTTACCTTGTGGATCCACCACCATTAGCAGCTACACTCAATTATGCTGATGGCTCGTGGGCTGCAGGCATCTCGTTTCCTACTCAGCCTCAGGTAGGGATAGCTCTTTCACATTCACCGATATAAAAATAATTGATTGCTTTGTAAACAGTAGGTTAACAAAATGCACGATTTACAATAGCCAAAAGAAGTTTTAAGCACCCAGATCTTGACATAAAGTATTTTGAGAAATTCATGCAGGTTCAGAGCTGAAAGCAACCAAAAAAAAAAAAAAAAAGACTGGATCACTTCATAAACAAAGGTAGACCTTTCAGAAAGATTCATTGTTGTTTCTGAACAAAAATCCTATTTTAAAATGATTTTTCAAAACTACAGTTTCTCAAAAAAAGTAATATAGGACAACTTAGAAATGGCTTTAGGAGAAGGCTTGAAACTTAACAGCATTTTCAATAAATCCAGATGCAATTTCCTGATCAAATATTTTCTAACCAAACGATTGCAATTTTATCAAATCCTACATCTACTTAGCATATAATAATGAAGTGTAAGTGACTAGTTTGCTAACGACAAATCAAAGTGTCAAAGGATAGGGGGTCCTGAAAGTTAAGAACATTGTTCAACGTTATTTTCAAATCATCACGTTGTCTTCTGTTCAGGTTAACATTCTTCAGCTCCTACTCGAAGCATGAAGTTCTCACATGAGAAATTAACATTTAAATTAATCAGCTATTGGGATTTACCTCTTAAAAAGGAGAGGGTTTTGACATACATTGGCAAAGCTCACCAATTTTGACTACAAAAGTGATATATACTAGATATTACCATAATATATACCACGTATAGGGTCATGCTATCAAAGCAGTTAATAAAAAAAGAAGTCATTTTGAAGTGTTTCTTCCTGGCAGAAAACCAAGTTACCCACTGAAGCCCAAGAATTCATACAAATCAAAATAATTCACATGAAGAATTGACCTTAGGCAACAAAGCACAGTTAATTAATGCATTGCTGGATTAGTGCTTATTGGTGATAATCAATTATTCATTTTAAAGTAATTAACACACTCTTTCTTGTGAAGTTAAAAATTATGGGAAAAAGCTAGTGCTCGTCTTCTGGGAGTTCTTTTTGAGTGGTGGCGCTGAGGGGAGGCGCTTTGGGTTTGGTTTGGTTTGGGGGGGTATTTAATCTTAGCTGACGGTGCCCATTCTTCCTTCAGATGCTGCTACGAGACCCTGCAAGTGAGAGGCAGTGCAGCTTGCTTTCTTTAAACTGTAGGAGCAAGCAAACTTTGCGCGAAACAAGCAAGTTACATGATCCCTTGATCTGCTTTTCAATGCTACGCAATTCTCCAACTACTCAGATATACCCAATCTATAGGGAGCAAAAGTTTTCTTTTACACAGGAAGTGACATGAACATCGCAGTCTGCAAACAGAACAAGCGGGAGGTCTGGTGCTACTACAAATAAATCAGTATTAACAGTAACCACTATTCCTATAGTCCCAAGGACAAAGAAAAGAGAAAAAGGAAGAAGAGAGAGAGAGAGACCGAGCTTTTCAAAATGATTTACATTAAACTCAGGGAATCAACCCTCTGGGCAGCTTTGCAAAGTGAAGCCTAAAAATTCTTTTTATCTTAATCTTTCTTTAAAATTCTAGCCAGAGGAGGAAATTCAAGGGTACCTTTTCTGTGGAATAATGCCATCATTTATCATCCAGGCTGATACGCAAAGTGACTTAGGATATGGAAAAATGTCTTTAGAAAATATTGGGGTAAAATCCTGGACTCCTTGAAGTTTCTAACAAAATTTGCATGACCATTCATTGGACAAAGTCTTATTTCTGAACACCATGATTACAACCCTTTAGTTTGCAAGGAAGTCTCCTAAAATATGAATGTGTAATTCTTGCAGCTGTTTTTACATGTATTCTTTCTAAGAATCAATTTCTAGAGCACAGATTTTATTATCATCACTTATCCCTCCAATTGAAATAGTCAAGATTTATATTTTTCAGCACGCACACATCTTCTAATGTTAGACTGACATAGTCGGTAATTATAAAGCTAAGTTTGGTCAGGTGAAAATAGAATCAGTGGTATATAGTACTGTAAAAATTATAACGGTAACGATGAACCGAGTAGATCTTTGATCAAATTCCAAAAGCAAATGAGAAGTGCACTCCTAGTGCAGACAGGACAAGACAGATACGCATAGGGAACAACCTGGGAGAAGGACAATGAAGTCTTACACGAATTCCTAAAAAAAAGACACAGAAGATAAGTGACTTGTCAAAAGAGGATTTAGAAAGAGAAACTGAGAGCTTAATTATCGTATCGTAGGAATAGGCTACTCATGCAAGATAAATAGAGGTAAGATGGATGATAAGAAAGATTTCAGCCTGGAACGCTAGATGCAGGGCTGAGCCTCAGAGACCATTAGTTCTAAGTGGATGTACCAAGCTGGCCAGAGATGCATATGAAGTACAGCATGACAAAGTTGGCAGAGCTGTGCTCTGCTTGCTTTGTAAAGAATGATCTACAGGCAGTACTACCATCTGCCAAAGTTGGAGAACATAAGAGGAAAGTTTCATAATATTTTTACACTTTTTATTCTTCACGAATCATACACTATAAAACTGGTTAGAGTATGACAAAATATTTCACTAGATATATAAGAAAGGATTTCATTAGATGGGAATTGAAAAAATCTTGTCCATAAAAAAACATGTACGTAATAGCAATTTTTTTCCCCTCATGCTTTAGGATGTCATGATGATGACCTAATTACAGAACTATGAAAGACAGTAGTTGGCCAACACCAAAAATTTAGTTCTTTCCCCAAAAACTCCAGTAGGCATCTCCCAAGTACTGATTTCGGTGACAGCATTCTGAATTCACCCAATTACTGTCCCACATGGCTGCAACGCCAGCGAAGTAGTTCCCAGATTGTCAGATCCCACATGAAAGAAACAAGAGTTCGTCAACTACGAAACCACTTATCAAAACACTTGTCGAGACAGTCCATTATTTCGCAAAACATAATTTTCTGGCTCTACAGTTAGAGCTTTGGGATCAGTACTGTTCAATATCTTTACTAATGACACCGTGGGATCAGGTGCACCCTCAGCACGTTGGCAGATGACACCGAGCCGAGGGGTGCAGTTGATAGCTAGAGGGAAGGGATGGCATCCAGAGGGGCCTCGACAGGCTTAAGGAGTGGATCTGTGCAAGCCTCAGGTAGTCCAGCAAGGCCAAGTGCAAGGGCCTGCACCTGGGTCAGAGCAATCCTCTGTATTGATGCAGACCGGGGGGATGAACGGATTGAGAGCAGCCCTGCAGAGAAGGGCATGGGGGTACAGCTGGATGGAAAATTGGACACTAGTCAGCAATGTGCACCTGCAGCCCAAAAAGCAAATCGTATCCTGGACTGCATAAAAAGAAGCGTGGCCAGCAGATCAAGGGAGGCAAGTTTGGGTACGTGATAAGCAAAATATTACTTTGTACATGGTAGAGCATGATCTGAGTTAATCCCATTTTTTGAGTGAAATTCCCTGAAGAATGCCACCATTCTAGGCATCCTTGAGCAGCTGCAGGATCTGAGCAGGACTTCCCTGCATTTTGAATCTTCTGGGCTGCCGTGGGCCACAAGGTCTCTCTGAGATGGCCCTTCTCATGAAGATATCAGCAGAACAGAGGAATCAGTCCAATGAGACAAGACCTAAACATTAACCACAGGAGTGCATGAATAGAATGGAATAAGAGAATAAAATGCAGCAAATGGAAGTTAATAAATTAAACAAAACAAGGACTGACTTAGCAAAGAGACTGAAGCTCAGAGCAGTTGGCAGTAGCCACGGGAAACAGGGACCTGCCTGCCCAGAAGACTAAGTCAGTAGTCAAAAAGGGAGGTGGGACAGGTTACTAGCATCTACGTGATGAAAAAACTGACATGCACCAGTTTGGAGGGCATGGATACTTCATTTGAGACATATGATAGTGTTTTTTATTACTAGAAATTTATATGGTGATAAGTATAGTCAAAAGAAAAAACAACGAGCATATGACTGATCAGTCTGGTGGAGGAAGAAAGTTCTTGAATTTCAACGGTAAATAATGCTTCACAGACACAGATATTCCTGTGAAATATGTATTATATGAAATAATCTAATATGAAATCAATAGCTCTATTGTGAATAAAGGCTTTCATTTTACCGGGAGAAAGAAAACATGCCAAACAGATAAAGCCATATGACTATTTACAACGCACATCCAGCCCAACTCAGCATTTAGACAGCAATCAAAACACCTCAAGTCTGCACTGAAATCATGGCAGAGAATGCTAGAAGCTGCTAGCTGAAAATAGCAATACAAATTCTTTCCTCCTTTCACTCTTCTCTTTAGCAGTGTGGCACTCATGAAACTGCCATTTGCTCCATTAGGATTCATTATTATGTACACAGAGCCTCCCACACAACGCTATTGCTATTTGCCACCTCAAAGTAAGCTAATAGCATTTTCAAAATGCAATTAGAACCTTTCAGGAGAAAGCTCAAGCTGTGTTTGGATAATATGAAGTTAACTCTCTACTACATTTCACAAATAGGCACACCAAAGCTAATAAATTCTTCTCATGTCTTCAGATTATTAACACACCTACTGGCAATGTCAAGATGTTAGTTTAAAGAATTTCAAATATGAAACAGTTCAATAATCTGGTTTACGACAGCTGACTGACAAAGCTAATTAACTGCCTGGAGAAGATTCTTTATAAATGAAGCAACTTCTGTCTGAACAAATTTCCAAGAAAAACAAAATGTTCATTTAGTCTTTCTCTTCTCCCTCATACGCTTTCCCTTCTAGCCTTCTCCATCCCATCTAACCTTTGATAAAAGGTTTCTTGATGGCATTTATATATTGCTCTTCCTTTAAGTTGGTGGCTTCTTATTTTCTGTGCCCTTCGTAGCTTCCTGCTGGACGTTTCTCCTCTCCTCCAGATCTTTTTGTTAAAACTATCTTTTCAGGCACTCTACACAGAGCGCTTTCACATTTCCCCTTGTATCCTGAAGGAGTTTCGTGTTTGACTACCTACAAGCCTTCCCCAGCTGCGAGGTTGCCGTTTCACAACATCCAGCTGCTTCAGTTATTTGTCTCATTTACAGACCTTCCACCACACATCACCTCCAAAAAAGAAGGGTTTCTGCCTGCATCCAATTCTAGTTACACAGAAAGAAAACAGCACTTCTGTGAGTCAAGTGGGGGAAAAACCCCTGAATGTTACAATTTGGGGGGAAATTTTACGCTGAGGAAGCCGACACTGATAGCTGTAGTTATTACTAGCCTTTATTGTAAGCAGACATTATGCAAGCACAGTATGTAAGCTCTGCCAACATATCTCAGTCTTGGCCTGAAAGACATCATTAGATGGTCTCTCCTTAGTGAGAGCCACCTATTATCCCAGATAATATACCAGTTTTATGAAAAGGACATACAGTAGAGCCAAAGAAATTACCTATTGCATAATATTAGTTACAAATTAAGGGCACTGACAGTACCGACATTAGAAAATACCTGCAAAATCCAGATAAAACCACCTGCAACAAGAGGAAGAGTTGGTTTATGAAGATGAACAACATCAGACTTTTATTCCCATCAGAACCCAACTCTGAATGCTACATTTGAGCATTACAGGCAGAGTAATAGCAGCAGGACTGGAAATGCTTATTTTTAGGCTGATGCTAAATGGTGCCTGTGACACAGGCCAGCAGCAGATTAATTTTATCTGCAATTTTACTTTTGTCATCGCAAGTTCTTGAAAAACTATAGATATTCTTCATACAAAGCAATTTATTGCCCTAGTATTTTTCTGACACAAACAGAGCACCCTGAAGATACTAGCGCACATCATCGTAAACACCAAAACAATGAGATACAAGAAGATTACCTGCAAGACTTGCGGAAGCATTTGCGCAAATTCTAGTTTCAGGTGTCTGATCCTGCTCAATCCTCTCAAAACAGGGGAAACCCAGCCAGAGTCAATGGAGAGAAGACGTCTGTCCTTTGACTGCCACATCATTTGCACCCTGCCCTTTCTCCTTCTGATCCTACATTCAGAAAAAGTCTCAACTTTTCACCCTGAATCCCCACTTCAGACAAATGAGTGGCATTATGCCAACATTGCATAACATCTTTGAGGAAGAGTGGTGTGACCGTCCCTTGCCCATTCTCCTCTCATCTTGATCATTTCTCTGTAAGAGGAATAACAGTTGATCCTTCCTAGCTTTGTTCTGGAAAACGTATTTGCCATCTTCAAAATGCCTACAATTCCCACCATTCAAAATAGAGGAGGAACAAATATTAGTAATTTATGGGAAGCTAAACGAGACATGGAAGCAGACTTGTACTGCTGCAAAACTGAAATCTGAGTGATTACCGTTGTCCTTCCCCATTCCGTACTCTCCAAAAGTCAGAGGTATTCACATTTGAAGCCCTGCTTAGACTCAAAACTGAAGTTCATGGAATGTTATCAATTAGAAGAATCAAACATTTTGCACAGTTTTAATCAAACTTGCCTTTCTGTTGTCACATAAATCAGACCTCAGGACACTTTGTAACAGACCAGCTGGGCACTAGATTTTGGGGAAATAAAACACATGAACATGTGTTTAAGTATGCATATATTATTAAAGGATAATTGGTAAATAATCTTTACTAATGAGTACATCAGGCTTGAGTCAGAAAGTCCAGCCACAGATGAGTCATTTTTTCCCATCTCTCTTTAAAACTCACTGATTGTGCTTTGCTTTTAAAGGTCTACGTAAGCTAATTAGGGAATTTCAGTAATCTATTTTTAATATGTATCATCTTCTGTACTTTTTAGTGCAGCCTTAAGATAGACTTTTATCTTTACTGCTGTGCACAGATCATCTGAAAATATAAGTTCTCTACTACATGACAACTCATAATGAGCCTTAATGAAGCTTGGGAACAGCTGTTAAAAACTCCAGTTGAATAGGTTTGCCCAAGCAGCAGTAGCTTAGGATGCTTTTTCTCTTATAGCACTGTTGAGTCATCTGCTCACCACACATATAATGAGAAAAATCAAAAATGAAACACTAAAGCAGCTTAATCCTTTTTCCTTAGACATTTTATTTTAATCACAGCTTTAATAAGTACATTATGAACCATCATCTTTTAAGCCTTTCACCTTTTTGATTATATTCCTGCTCTCAACATCGACAAAAGCAAATGTTATTATGCAAATTTTGCTCCGAATTCATGTCCTTACCAAAAGCATGAGAAAGAGTTCAAACTCCATTTTTAATTATACTACAGATAAATGAGCAGCAAATTATTAGAAATTACAATAAGCTCTCACAATTTTACATGTTACCTAAGCTAAAAGTCAAAAGATTATGTATTTTTGGTAGGATAAAGGACTTCAAGAACTATGAAGGTTAAACATGATTGAAACAAACAAATTCCATTACTTCATATTGTTTGTCTTCTCTTAGTGACCTTTCATTGCTTAGACACTAAGCTATATGGGACACTCAGGGACTTTGTACTGCTTTTCTGATTACAAGGATGTATAGGTTCCCTCCAGCCCTCCAATTATTTTTTTTTAACATAATTTGCCAATCATTCAATCAGAACACATGGGAGCAGTTTGATACACTTTCATGTATCAACTTTCACAGGATACACTTTCATGTATCAACTGCAAAACACTTCATGGAACATCAGAATTTTTTTTCTCCAGTATCCACACTATCTGGTTTTGTTCCAGTAACACCTATAGGTCTAATTCCCACTCCACTAAGCACAGTACAGCTGCAGCAAAGAGATAGTATAGTTCAAAAGCACATAGCTTAAGTCTAGAGCCAATGGATGAAGAACTCAGATGACAGGAGATAGGAGAACGAGATAGATGATCGCACTGAAGCCGATAAGCAGAATCCACAGAACACCTGATAAACTTTTTCTCTTCTCCTTCCCTCAATCAATGTTTCCCAATAAAACTTTCCAAAAGTCAACACTGCTTGCTATTGCCAACATTTTCAATGATTTACATCAACCTAATCGAGCCAAAACCTACCCATAGGCATTGGGCTTCAGATCTTTAGTTAATTTAATGTTTTGGAGCTTTGAATGTTTCATTATAAAATTTTTCAGTTGTTCTGTAGGGAAATGCCAAGAAATAAAAGATCCTTAATAGATCTGTATATGCTGAGCAACAGGAAGTCTGCCAGTGCCCTGGTCCAGTGAAGTTTTACCATCAACTGCAATGGCACCGGAATTAATTCTTTTCTTCCCCAATTTTGAACTCCAGTATGATTTGACTGCCTTGCACAAAGACTTGGAACTGCTTGCTTGCGAAAGACTGTTATTTGCTGAGTTTTTCGAAGTTCCAGTCTCATGGTTCATTATGTTAATGACACCAACACTTCATTTTCATCATTGTTTGCTTTGGAGGATACCACACAATTGCCACACCACCACTGACCAATAACAAATATGTAACTGGAGAAATGGATCTGCACAACTTAGACCTGGAGTTGGCAGCTTATACACTGGCTTCCTTTCTAAATTGTGACTGTCCTAGCAACACTGCTATTCTAAGGTCACTGAAAACAAATAAAACAATGCACCGTATTATATCAGCGAGAGCAGCCCTGAGGAGAAAGACTTGGGGGTGTTGGTGGATAAAAGGTCAACACGGCCCGGCAATGTGCTCTTACAGCCCAGAAAGGCAGTTGAATCCTGGGCTGCATCAAAAGCAGTGTGGTCAGCAGGTCAAAGGAGGTGATTCTCCCCCTCTACTCTACTCTCTTGATGCCTCACCTGGAGTCCTGTATCCAGCTCTGGGGCCCCCAACATAAGGACACGGAACTGTTGGAGCGAGTCCAGAGGAGGCCACAAAGACGACCAGAGGGCTGAAGCACCTCTCTGGTGAACACAGGCTGAGAGCTGGGGTTGTTCAGCCTGGAGAAGAGAAGGCTCTGCAGAGACCTTATTGTGGCTTTCCAATACCTAAAGGGGGCTTACAAGAAGGCTGGGGAGAGACTTTTGACAAAGGCACGTAGCAATAGGACTAGGGTCAATGGTTTTAAACTAAAAGAGGGTAGATTTAGATTAGATATTAGGAAGAAATTTTTTGCCGTGAGAGTGGTGAGACACTGGCACAGGTTGCCCAGAGCAGCTGTGGGTGCCCCATCCCTGGCAGTGTTCCAGGCCAGGTTGGATGGAGCTTGGAGCAACCTGGTCTGTTGGAGGTGTCCCTATCCATAGTGAGAGGGATTGAAACTAGATGATCTTTAAGGCCCCTTCCAGCCCAAACCATTCTATGATTCTCTATCTAATAACTCTCAAACAGAAAAATAGAGACCAAGTCCATGGTTCTTGGTTACAGGGACCTTATCTGAAATAGTTGCACTGAAAAGTGTAAAGCACCCTAGCAAGAATCCGATTCAACACATTTGCAAGTTTCTGTAGTGTACAGTGTCAAATACAGAGTCTTCTGCATAAAGCAGAAATCTAAAGCTGCTTGAACTCCTTTATTTTCAGAAGGGAAGAGTAAAAATAGACTAAGGGTGTGAATTTTGAAGCAGCCACTTTCTCTGAAGCGGCCTTCCTAGCTGACATTATCTGCATTTGGTTAGTGAATTCACTCACAAGGGTCACAGAATAAAGGGAGGATGAGGGCAATGCTGTATAATTCAAAAAGTTCTAATAGGTAAAATTAGCAAACGTTGTAAGTAGTAATGGAAACTATACATGTGAAAAATAGCACAGTGACAGTGAAATTTCAGAACAGCGAAAAGAAGGGACATAAAGTCCCAGAGTCATTGACCAATAGGCCTTTCCATGCATGAAAAATGCCTATGAAAAATACTCTGCACAATTTGGAGAAAAATCTTTACATACTATAACAGGACAGGAGTCCCCCCAAAAATGGAATTAAGTGTCCAGAAGCTGTTTCAGGAAAAAGGAAAACCAAACTTCCCAATCTCACCTGGAAATATACTTAGTCTCAAAGCAAGGTGGTTTTATCAGGTCTGTCAGGCCACTAATCTAAGATGACACTTGGTGACTTTAAGCATTATTGCCTAAGAAAATATTCAGTCACTCTAAAGAAAATTCACCCTTTTACATCAACATAATAATTTAAAAAAACAAAAAACACACACACAACAGAGCAGAAACCTACTGGTTCACAGTCTATTTTGCACAACTGCTCTCTTTTTCCTTGACATATGTAGGAAAGAGTTTGGATATCCTGATATACACATCGGTTATTGGGGAGGAAAAGAAGGTGGGGAAGGCTGGAAGAGAACAAGGGAGCCAAGAAACAATTTTTCTGTCAGATTAGACATCGCCTTACCTGGAGGGCAGGGGGAGACCATCTTCCAATAGTTCAGGGACAACTCCTTACACAAAACTGCAGAAGTTGTATTCTGGCAGATTCCCAGACAAACTGACCATTCAGCAGAGTCAAGTTCATGACTCAAGAGGAAACATCTCCTCTAAGAAAGATGTTAAATAAATAGCCCTCTTCCCTCTTCCTGTAGCTTACTTATTTTAGAAGAGAAGGCAAAGGGATCTCAGCACAACACGGGTAGGATGACATAAACAGCATCCTAGAGCCAGTCTTCATGTATACAGATTACCACACTGACAACATACAGTAGAAAAGCTAATGAAATTGCATCAGAGCTGCAGCCCATTCCTGAAATCCTGCCTCTGTGTAGTGCCCGGCCAAGGTGCTATTTATGCTAAAAAAACTGAAGCAATAAGCAACTGCAGATACATAAGATATTTTTTCCCCACAAACACATAGCTCTTCATCTTCTTTCTCAAGGGGTTTAAATTCTCAGCTATCGTAGACATAAAATGCCATGAAACGTGAAGTCAAACAGGGAGAACGGAAGCGTCTAGTTCTAGCAATTGAGGCTCCCTAATGAAATTACTGTGTGAAAAAACACTCTCAGGGATGCGCGTTCCTTTTTTTTTTTTTTTTCTCCTTTAAACATGAATAGCCAAGTTCAGCCTTCAGAGCAGACAAAACACAATTTAGCAAAGGAAGGTAGAAGCTGTCTTTTGAAAAAAATAATCAAAACTCAGTGGCAGGCAATCATTTGCTGAAAGAGATCCTTTCCACTTGCCAATAGTTTTATTAAAGTAGATTTTAAGCCTGGTCTTTTGCAGGAAGCAAAGGTAGCATGCTATCCCAATTGTCAACAAGTTCAGAACCTGTAAGTTAAATCTGGCTGAAATATGGAAACAGGGTAATAGTCCCAGGCATAGAATACTCCACGCTACATGAAAGTCAGTTGCTGAACCAAGAACAGATTCCCCAGTTACCACCTCCGCTAAGGGTACTGTGTCTTTCATAGGCAGCAGCCAACCAGCCAGTGTCCAGCTGGTCAACTCGGCACATGGACAGCTTCCAACCAGCAAGCTTCGGCAACAGCACCCACCTCAGCCACGTCAGTAAGGGACACAGAAGGGAGAACTGGCATAGTTAACCAGAGAGAGATAGTATTATTGAAGACAGAGGCATGCATTTAGGGGCTCAGAAGACACAAAGCAAATTACAATCGATAGAAAACTATTTTGTTACTGGTCAAATTGTTTTAAGTTAAACTTTTCATTCAAAACTGTTCTACAAGCAGTTAAATCCAGTCTGAGTAGTTTAGGGGAGACTGGTGTTATAACAGACGGAGAAGAGTCAAAAGTTTAGGTATGCTGCACACCCTTCTCGATCAGATGTCTATACTAGCACTGGTCACAAATATTCACCTACATTCACCTTTGTGCCACTAGCTGGTTTAGTCATACAGAATGGCTTCAACTAAATGGCTCAATAGAATTCAGATAAACAGAAACAATGCAGAGAACATCTCAGAAAGTCTCAAAGCACTTAAAGGGCTTTAATGATCTACCTTGCTACCACAAATGGGTCATCAGGGTTGAAGGACCTTCTTAGAAATTTAATACCATATTTAGATGACTTTGGGTACATCTACATGGTCAGATAAGTTAGCTATGTAGTTAACGCTCAAATCCCCTGATGGTCTCTGTAATATGCATGTTATTTCAGACCTGGGCTCCCTTCTGGTGTGAACCACTCCTCCACAAAAACAAACAAAGCCAAAGCTTGATCATGGTTCTACAGATCATTTGCTCCAGGAATGGCTCTTGTAAGTCAACACAGGTGAAACCACATTAGGCTTGGCTTTCTGCACCCAACCAGGCCTCCAACACGATCCCAGCTCACACTGTGCTCTCACATTTCCCCCAGATGTTCGTGTCACACACCGCCACTCTGGTAGACTGCAATGTATTGTTTCACATACTTTAAAATTAAGGAAAAAAAAAAGCGCACATGTATTTTATGACCCAGAACAGACCTGGGTAAAAGCTATGCACTGTGGATAGAAGCAGTCCACCCTGCACCACTTCAGAATCAGAGATCAGTCCTGCAGCAGCAGCTTTAGGAGTGCAACAAGCCTGCTTGACTACACAGAGAACCGCAAACATCCACGTCCCTGCTCCACATACACTGAAGACTCCAAACAGCAAAGCACCGACACACTTGTAGCTTGCACAAAGAGAGAAAGCGTTACCATAAATTAAAGCTTTGCACTTCTATTCTAGATCCGTAAAAGACAAAATTTAGAAAGACATCCTGTACACCAGAGGTAACATCCTGCCCCAGGAAGTCCATGGAAGTTTTGCCGTTAATTTCCCAGGGGACAGGGCTTCTCTCACTCTTTTATCCAGTTTTTTATCAATGATCATTAAAAGTGCATTTAAACAGGTTACTCCAAGGAAAGCAGGAACACATTTCGGAGAAACATAACTCATTTTTCTAGTCCTTGATCAGGAAGCAAGCAACAATAACTGGCTACTAAATCAAACCTTAGATTTACAGAAAAAGAGCAAGGATAAAGTATAAGTTTACAGCAAACAGGAAAATTTAGTGTTTAAGTGGTAATATAAAAGTAATCATGTAATTCTCCAGTACATCACCTGATCCAATCCATGAACAGCTTTGCAGCTTGTGTCAGATAACGTTGGGCAAGAGTTACCCATCCTTAAAAATGCAATGATGACTGCCAAATGGAAATAGGCTCTAAGTATCAGTCATCTAATCGAAAGTCTCCTCCAGCCCCCCAAACATGACAGTCTTGCTTGAAAAACTGTAAACTTGAGCTACTGCACCAAGGAATAATACAATCTTCTTTTTCATTATGTATATCAGTTCACACTGAGGACAGGGAAAATGAATATTATAGGCAAGTACTTGGCCTACTCAGATTCCTATTTCTTTGGTCTAAACTGTACCTAATGAAATCTAACTGGTCTAAAAATTTAGCACTGATATTCCATTAGTATCAGAAAAACATAGTTATCGCACTTCTAGCCATCACAAAAGCAGAAATTGCTTGAATCTTAATGAAGGTATAGAAGATTTAAAAAAAAAAAGAAATAAAATATTTTTAATAGTAATAAAAAACTAAAGTGTACTGGTAAGGCCGTGAAGCATCAAAACTAAACAGTACCAGTTTTCACAACAGCAGTATGCTTTAGTGAATCCCTGGAGCTACTGTTTCAACTGTTAGTAGTTTTTTGTGGGTTTTTTATGATAACTACTTAAATGGGGCTATACTTCTAGCACTTTTTTTTTCTATTATACCTAGGTTTTGCTAAGCATAACCAATTCATTCCAGCATTCCACTGATGTTCTATAAATGACATAGATTCAACTAACATATTAAAACCAGTAGAGAAAATGACTAGCACCTCCTCTTCCCAATCACACTTTCTTCACTTCTGCATATACTTGACTTGCACGTTTCTACTTCTTTCCTGTTCCTCCCAATCTCCTCTAGAATTAAAAGCAAAAACTTGTGTTTTCAAAACTACCATCTTTGTTTCATAAATTCCTCCTACTGTACTAGGTTCTCTAATCAATGTTCTTCCAAGTCAGAATATTTAGAAATATATAATAATATATATTCTAATAAAACAATGGGATTATATTAACAAATAGTTTTTTTCTTTTCATTTCCTTTCTCATTAAGCTATTCTTATTTATATGCTTAGCTATTCTAAAACCTTCTCTCTTCCCACCCCCAACACGCACTAAAGGGCATTTCCTTATTTTCTCTAATTGGATGCCCTAACATCATTTAATGTTTTGCTGTTGTTGTTGGGTTTGGGGTTTTGTTTTTTTTTGTTGTTTTGTTTTCCTCATGATTCTAATGGCTTGCTTTATGGATGATTTCAACTGGCTGCATAACAGACTACAGCAGGAAATCAGTGCACGTAATGACATTCTCCACAATATCTGCTTATTAACAAAGCAAGCCTTATAAATTCATTTATGTCAGACTAAGAAAACTTTATAAACACACCTAGTAATGCTGACATCCAAATGCTAGTTTCTACAATAATTTTTATGCCTTCATGAGTCCTAGCAGCATAATCAAGGCAGCTACAGCATCAAATTATAGAGGCCATAACCCTGACACCAGCCATAGAGGGAAGCAGGGTACCACTAGACACATTCAACAGCAAAAATTCTGAACTAGTAGGACTGCCTTTAGTCTGAGCTGGTATGATTTTGTGCGCCTGCAACTAGTAAAACAAGTACTGCTTTCAGACTGTGGCAACAGCAACTACCAAAAAACACTGCTAACAAGATACATGTAGTTGATATCATGGTTAAATTTTCAGAGACAGAGCACAGAAGTCTGAAGACATATTATTTCCACTCCTTTGCTACCACTGCTTTTATGGATGTTAGACAAGTCTGCAGCACAGCCCTTGAAGAGTGTTCTGAAGTGACATTGAAGGGATGAGACGCCAGCACATCAGCAGCAAAATCAAGCACAGTACCGTTTTCACATATACTAGAGTAATTAAAGGAAAGAAAGGTATCTGAAACAGACGCGTCCACAAATATCTGGAAACTCTGCTGTTATCACCCATCACTTCCCTAGAGATTGCCACAAAACATGTTAGCATCCTGCTAACTGCCCTTGAAAATTCAGAATATTTTTCAAAATCTGAATTTTCAGTTGACAGTCACACTGGCAACACGAAGAACAAAAACGTTTTCAAGACCTTCTAACAATTCTTCCTAGTGGAACATATATAGTACTACAAGTTTTCACAGCCTGTATTTTACATCTGCTCATCATTTGTAAATATTACAAGCATTTTATCCACATAAAACAATTAAAAGGTTTTATATTTCTTTAATATCTTTGCTACCTATTTAGTAAGCCATTTCAGCATGCCTATAGACACTGTAGAACTAGCTTTGCATCATAGGCGCTTTTCAAACAGGAACAGTGTCATAGCAAACACTGCTATTACTTTTGCAGTGCTTCTACAAAAGTTATTCTATATCCTGTGGTCAGTGAAATCCTAGCAACAAGATAGTATAGCCATGTTAAATCTCCATAATGGTTAGTTATAAAATAATCCATTAATAGGGAATGTTTCCTAAATTTGTCACTACTAATTTAGAAAGAGAAGGACGGAAGCATATGTTTTACAGCAGAAATTATCTTAAAAACCTTAATATCCTGGAATTTTGTGTCAACTACATATGTTGTCTCCTGCTTAGGTTTTTTTATTTATTTGGGGTTTTTTCCTTTTCCTCTTCACAGATCAACAGTAAGCATTTGATATTGCCAACCTAGACCCTGATGTGGAAAAATGCCTACTGCTGCTTTTCATACTGAAAAATGTACCATGCATTCCTTCTCTGATGATGTTTTGTAGTTTTTTCAATATACAAAAAGATCTTGTCTTGCACAGTACGATGAGTTATCTAAACAGCCACTTAGAAATGAATTGCCAAAATCCTTCTACAAGTACAAAAAAATATAATGAACATCCACTGCTGAATATTTATCAATGTATCCAAAGACAGATGAAAGAGATAGTATTTTGCTTAAGAAATTTACTAGGTTTACTTTATCATCTTCTTTTATGGAGGGTTGTTCTGTTGGGGTTTGGGGGGGGGGGGGGGGAGGGGTTAGACATTTTTCTTTATAGGAGACTACTTCCTCTTAATGTATTCTCAGTGCCTTTTTTTAAAAAAAATATTAAAAAATTAACAATCTGTCCTTCCTGCAGCTTGAAAACTGAACCGAATGACAGGTTAAGTATCTAGCAGACTGGCCAATTCATACCCGTGTTCCCGTACAGCTTTTGGATGCTTAGCATCTGTGCAAGCTGACCTAAGTGCTCCATAACGTACTGATCCTGGAGGATGTAGTGCTCACCTTAGCACCTGGGAAAAGCCCAGTGGGGCCACATGCAAATAAACAAGCATAGGCTACCTTACCTTATCAGCATATGTCTGAAGATCTAAGGAAATACAAATAGCTAGTACTTCAAAATAAAAATGTATTTGCAACATATTTCTTTCAGAGTGAGATAAATATGTCCCTAAAGAAACAGACACTGACTGCGTTTTTCATCTCAACATATCCCTGTACTATATTCATTCACCTTCCAGAATCACTGACCACAGTTTTGCGGGTTACACACCCATAGTTAAAAATAATTGGGTTATTTACAGCCGTTAACATCTTCAGCTACTTCTCACAGCTATGTATGAGAACTGACACAAATTCCAAAAGAAAGAAAAAAATCTCATTACAGGAGATACAGGTCTACA
This sequence comes from Falco rusticolus, assembly GCF_015220075.1. NCBI lineage: Eukaryota > Metazoa > Chordata > Aves > Falconiformes > Falconidae > Falco > Falco rusticolus. The sequence goes on from NC_051187.1 coordinate 119,185,769, forward strand.
TCTTCTTTAAGAATCAAGACTTTAGGAAAGGAAACTGAAATTACTGCAGGAGTAACCTTATTGCTCCTATTGATGGTCAGCTATCTATTGGAAGGGTACGAAGAAGGTGGAGGTAAGACTTTCCTCAGAGGCATGCAGTGAAAGGAAAAGAGGCAATGGGAAAAGTTTCAACAAGGAAAATTTTGACGGCAGAAAAAGAATGTCTAGCAGAAGAGTAATGAAAAACCGGAGCAGGTTGTCCAGAGAAGCTGTGGAGAGCCCCACAGATATTCAAAGGCCAACCTCTTCTCAGTTGACCCTGGGGGGTGGGGGGCAGGAGGGGCATGCCTGTGTTAGAGCAAATAACCTCCAGATATTGCTTTAAAGGCAAATTACAGAGATTCAGATTGTAATGCAAGAATTCTGCATACAGGTAAGCCCACACACAGGCTTGCTATCCCTGCTTTCCAGACCTTTTCTTAGCTTTTCAGCAGGTATGGGCAAACACACAAACATCTCAGCCTTTTGTAATGTCTCTGCTGTAGGGTTGCACAATTTCAGGATTACAAAAAAACCTGAAAATACATGAGTGACAGTTTTATTGTTCTACCTACACACATCGGAATGACACACACACACACACACACACACAAAAACTTCACAGAAAGAACTATTGTTTTTCAGTGTGAAATAAAGCTTCCCCTCCCTCCTCCACATTAGCATCGGTGAGACTTTTTTTTAACACATATACTATATTTTTGTAAAGTCTGAGGTGCTTTACAGAGGAGTAAAACATCGTTTGCAGCTAACCCCCTGCCTGCACTTTCTGGTTTTGAAGGGAATGGCTTTGAACCCAGAACTGCCCACTGTTCTGTGGTTGCAACCTAGCAAAATTTAACCTGAACGTAAATTAGAAAAAAAAAAAAAAAACCAAACCACACTGTTGAAAATTAGAATATATATAATTTTTTGTTATTTTCATGGTGAATATCTGAGAAGTAGAATAGAGTCTGGAGCATTCAAAGGTTTCCTCTACAGGTGGGGATTTTTATTATTTTTTTTTTTTTTTTTTTTTTTTAGATTTGGAGGGGGTTTAGTGGGTTGGGTGGGTTTTCGGATTGTGGGTGTTAGGTTTTTTTGTTTGGGTTTGTTGATATTTTGGAGTTTAAGTAATTTAGGAAACTATTGTTAGTATATTCTTGGGCTGACAGCACTCCTTTCTTATAATACTTAACAAAAGAGCATTATTATTAGAACTAGTACTATCAACCAAAACACTGTATGGAAACATCTCCCTTTACTGAACAAATTGTCTAAACATGGATATGGTCATTTTTCTCTCTTAACTCAGGAGATGTCAATGAAATAATCAGAGCTAGCCCCCTGCAAGTTCCTTTTATTAATGTATTATATGCAATTACCAGAAAAACAGCTATTTTAATCTACCATCTTTTACAAAACGTGTCTTTCATACCATCAAATCACATAAATACTGAAGTCACAAACAGCCATTAATAAAGGAAAGATGATTAGGAGTCAATTAAACATGTACTCCCAAGACCTCAGCACACTATATGTAGGCATCCCCTATCTTCCTATAAATGCTTAGTTAGGGTGCACACTTGCAGTGGCTTCTCAGACAATTGCAGTGTCATTAAACACCATTTCATTGTTATTATTTCTTTATTTTTCAGTTCTGTTCACATAAGGCAAGGACCATTAGCCACAGACAGAATTTATTTCAATTGAGAGTGTAACTCATGAAATGTCCCAGCACAAGTCAGCAGAATACTTGCAGAGTGACAAACAGTTCTTTTTCCTCACCCATCACCACAGTGGTATAGAAGAAATTTTAAAAGTTACCATTACTCATTTCTCGATGCAATTCGATCTGATTTCAAAACAGTTTAACAAAAAAACAAACAAACAACAAAAACACCTCTCTCAAACCATGTCTACCTGTAACGTGGTTTTGGTGGCCCCGATAAAAATAATGGCAATGCTCTAAAATATGGTTGTTCAAGGAACATATTATTTAAGGCGACCAAGACAGTTATATTGTCATTTAATACAAAACAACTTGGAATTATTTAATCATACTGGGAATTAGCACCAAAGAACTAATACAGTATCCATCTCATTTTATATAATGGTATTACTTACTTTGAACCTAAATGTGTTTACATGAAACGGGTTACAGTCAAAGAAGCCAAAGCCTATTGACACCACGCTCTTAATCACCTTGCAGCCTGACAAGGTACCATAAAACACAGGCTATGGTTACCAAACACATCTATATCCTTTCCCACTGTTCTGATTTCAGCTGGGATAGAGTTAAATTTCTTCCTAGTAGCTGGTACAGTGTTGTGTTTTGGATTTAGTTATGAGAATAATGTTGAGAACTGATGGTTTAGCTGTTGCTAAATCAAGGACTTTTCATTTTCTCATGCTCTGCCAGTGAGGAGGGGCACAAGAAGCTGGAGGGAGCAGAGCCAGGACAGCCGACCCGAACTAGCCAAAGGGATAATCCATACCATAGACCAGCATGCTCAGTATATAAACTGGGATGAGTTGGCTGGGAGCCACCATTTGCTGCTGTGGGACTGGCTGGGCATCAGTAGCAAGTCGTGAGCAATTTTATTGTGCATCACTTGGTTTTTTGGGTTTTATTTCTTTCTCTCTCTTTTTGTCGTCTCCCTTTTCATTACTATTATTATATTTCATTGTATTTTAATTATTAAACTGTTCTTAACTCAATTAATGGGTTTTGCCCTCTTTCTGATTCTACTGCCCATCTGACGGGGCGGGGCAGAGACGTTGAACAAGTGGTTCCATGGCACTTAATTGTAAACCACCACACACACAAAGAACAGTTTAATTTTAGGAACGGTATCAAAGGCTGAGACACCTCTCAAAACTAACAGGATATTGATAAAAATCAATCTGAACACTGTTGGGGTGCCCAGGATTTCCTCAAATAAAACAGTTTGGCTTTAAACTTCCAACACATTTAACAAGTTTTCCCCAGGGGAATAATAAAAAAAAAGAAAAAAAAAGTCTTGGCAACTGAACCCGGTGCTATGTCATTCATTAACTGTGGGGTTGCATGCCCCAAAACCCTAATGATGCCCTCAATGCAAATAATGCAGTTTTGCCTTAAAATAATGAGCCAACTTAAATCTGGGTGCACTTCCAGGGAAACAATTACAGCTAAGCCAATGCTATAATATGACCCACTGTACACCACTGACTTAAAACATGCTATTTTTTGTGCAATAGCTGCTGATTTTATGCTGACGCTTTGCCAAGCAATCAACTTGGCAAAAATTGAAATGGTCTTTAATCACAGTTTCAGTTAAATTACATTCTTCAGCAAAACATAGTCATGACAAACAATAAACTGACAGACACTAGCCTCACAAATTCAAGGTACAGCTACTCAAACACAGCCATTACCAAATAAGTAAACTAATCTGAATAAAAAAATATGGCCCAATAATGAACCCTTTCCTTGAGTGGATGCATGCTGCCATATGCAGACATAAGATATAAAGTTACATCACTTTTTTAGAACAAGTCTTTTCTTCCAACCATAAAGAAATTGAATTTAACAGAATGCATTTTATAACTAAGTTTCAGAAATTTGTATTGTGAAGGAGAACATTCAGTCAAAAATTCCCAACTAATTCTCTTTGCAAGCTGTTAAGTCTTAAAGTACTATTAAAAGCAACAGTATGGGGATAAGGAGATCAGCAGAGATCAAAAAACTGATCTCACTTTATTACTTTAAGTAAAAGAGATACTAAAAAGGGATGAAAAAGAGCTGATACTTTGGGCCTGTGCCACCAAAGGATACTAGAAAACACTCGCTTAATTATATCACTAGCTTAGTAGAGATCAACAGGATTGCACAAGTGCTGAAAGCTAAGTATCCACGGAGTGGCTTTATGATAGGTGTTGATAAGCACATTCCAATGGTCTTTTAAATATAATTTTTCTTTCAATCATATTAATGAATGACTCTAGTCATGGATATGTTAAGCACAGAAATCCAAATATTTTCACTTTGCCATGTCAACTTTCAGAAACTTTACAAGAAGCAAAAACTTTTCACTTTTACTCACCTGTTAACCAGCAGATACAAGGTAGATCTCTGAAGCGCGATTACAACTTAATTTCTCCAGGTAACACACACTTAATAAGAACAATATCTGCTTAAAGAAATCCTATTCAAGGGACAGAGAATCCTATCTTTGAGCAGCGACATGGAATATCCACTTTTTAAAAAAGAAAGTTGTCTTGCAGCTGGACGCTTTACTTTGTCAGCATTCATTTCTAAGGCTTCAGTTGTCAGGCATCCTTCTATTCCTCAAATTCTTAAGACACTATGAGGTAAAATTTCCAAAATAACAGGTAGAGAATAAGGCCTTAAATTCTGGTAGCAGTAATGAGACCAAGGCAAGACATTCCCTACTGTACTGCTGTGAAAGCATGTTTCAATAAGTTGCTGCATGTTGTTATTAGAGCTCTCCTAATAAATGTCATCAGTAGAGATACAAAAGTGGTAAGTTATTTGATTTAAAATTCTCTTTCAGGTCATTTATTTTATTCGTTGTTATTGGCTTTTATCTATAACAGTGACAGACAAAATAGCCATTTATGTGATTTAGACACCTAGCCATCTCATTTTCGCAATACGTGCTCCAAGAAAAGGCAAAGAATTACATGCAACGTTGACAATTTATATGCAGCAGAGCCACTGTGTGACATCTCAATCTTTTGAGATATATCATACAATTACCACTGTAGGCCACTTTAAAATTATCCTACTTTCTTCCATAACACCACGTAGGGAGGGAGACATGCTGGCTTCTTTTGAAGTTCTTGCACCTCCTCGCTCTAAAGCCCTCTGCTGAGTAAAAATACCTGTCAGTCTGCAGATTTCATTGTCATCTGCTTTCAGCATACTGATTTCCCCAGAGATATAATTGATTATTTTTTTAAGCTACCTTATACTTTGAGATGCTAAAGTAGCAGCAAAACTGAACACTTTCAACCTGCTATCTATCAATCATATGTAAAACTTTCTACATAGTTCTGTTTCCTTCATGCGAACTGAACAGGCTTCTCTCTTTTTCCAAAAGAGTCTTTAACACATTAGACTATACCTTTCTTCGGAATGTGTTACAGTAAGTTGATGGAAACCAAAGACTGACCTTAGATAACCAGACCTGTCAACCAGACTTGTAGTAGAATGGCTGATTTTTCCTAATATTAAAAACTGGCTGTGAATATTCTTCAGTTTCCCAAAATTTTCTTCCCTTTTAATTTAACACACACAATCAACTATCAACTAGGCAATATTAAGGTAACTCGAGTAACATGCCATTCACTCAGAAATTAAGGGGCATCTTTCTTAGTCCATCATGGTTACCTTATGTCCTCTTAACACACCCAGAATTAAAGTAAGACCTCAACATACAGTTTTTAAAGTGAAAAAATTAAGTCTTGTAGAAAAAGGTAATTTTAGAAAAAAAAAAACATAGATCAATATACTAGTCTATTTCAAGGAAATGCTGTGAGGTTTTGAAGTTTCATAAGCAGATACAAATGAACAATTAGCAGAATTATAAGGGGAAGTTTTTAGCTACTTACCTCCCTTTATAATTCTGCTAACTGTTCTTTTTTTTTTAGCTTTTTTTTTTTTTTTAGCTTCCTTTTGGTGTGTTTGTTAATAATCAGGAAATCAAAACAAAAGGGGAACTGTATTTTTAAAAAATACATATATTCAGATTAAAATTTGGCAGGAAAAAACCTTGACCAACCACCACATTTTCATATTCCGATGAATTAGTTTGTGACTCCACTAGAAACGCATGAAAGATCATACTTAGTTTGACGGTACCTTCCAGAGCAAGACATGTTAACCCATCTTGGGATTATGACTTCACTAGTAGAAGTTTTGAAAACACTATTAAGCACTATCAAACATCCCTAAGCGAAAGAGAGTTGACAGAAGACAGCATGGGCATGTGTTAACCATATTCTCAGTATTCAAAAGCTGGCTGATTTCTAACATTTCTGTAGGAATACAGCTGGGCACTGAGGGCCTCAATACTACTTAAGGAGTCAAGTAGCCAAGAGCTGTCAGATTGCCAAAAAAGTGTCATTTTGGGCAGCAGCTGCCAACAAGTACTTTCACACAATACAGTTAACTAATGGCAAGGATATTTTTTGGCTTTGTTATTAACAGATTACTGCAGGGGATGTATGAATGGGAGCACATTCTTCTAGGACAACTGGAAGAGAAAAGCATGACAATAATTAAAAAGTAAAGTTAGGTAATATACTTCGTGCTATTGAAAAGCCACTGTGCTGCAAAACAGATATTCAGAATCCAGTTTCTACATTGCAGAAAGAAATCAGTTAATAGCATAGTTTTACAATTGGGGATTATTAAAAGATCAATATGTACAGTACAATTTACTATCAGCACAACTGTTCATCTTTTCAGTCACAAAAGACTGTTAGGTAGCATTGAAGTAAATACATCATTTACAATTCAGTAGACAGCTACAGCGATAGAAGTCCAGGACAATAGATTGTAGCACCAAGAATTCACCAACAGTTACTGACCCTTCCTCATTTACTATTTGCATGATCTGAAATTCACAAACCCTTAACAACTGTTTTAACTACTGATCACAATATTTTATCTCCAGAAAGTTACTATGGCATGTGTAGAAATGAGATTCATAAGAATCCTTACTCTCTTGGCAGAGAAATTAATTTAGTGATTGTACTGCATATTTAAAAAAAAAAAAAGAACATCTAAACAAAGCATAGTTAAAATTTCAAGGAAGTGGATCGATACAAGTAATCATCATCCATATTCAGAACAGCATGAAAGACTTTTTCCTGAAGATAAAAGAAAGTTCCATGAATGCATTTGCAGCCTGCCATACATATTCATTTTGGCATATTGCACCACAAATTATTCCTTTATAATCTCTACTAAGATCATTTGTCACTCATTTACGTCTCAAGCCTTCTGAAAGTGAGTTGTTTAAGCTGTTTTATATCTACACCACAAAGCAAGAAGATTGCTTCACTGAGTAAGTTGTTAAATTTGGGTTCATGTTTCAAATATTTCCCAGTCTTCTTGTCTTCACTCAAGACATCATTAACTACTAACATCATGATTTGAATCTAGTCTTCCATAACATCATAAACCAACAAAGAACAGATATCTTCAAGTAGTTACACACACATATCTGAGTTCACAAAATCAGCTCACTCCTCAGTATAAAATATGGAAAGCATTAAGACTTCCTATGAGATATTTTGAGTCATAAAAATAACATCCTTGCCCAAAAATCTCTCTTCATTTACTTGACTTATCTATATGACAGCCACAATAGTCATGGCTAACTCCTGATTTCACTCAAAGTCTTCACAGGTAGTGGAGTCTTTCCTGGAAGCCAGGAGAGTCAGAGAACCTGCACACATTCACCCCATTACAAGTTCAACGGCACACAGCACTGTGACAGGGAAATACTAGAAAGCTGAAGTCCTAGTAAGTTCCCAGACCAACATCTTAAGCAAGCTTTAGATACACTATCAAAGACACTAGATCCTCATTCAGCAAGCAATTGCTACATTACCAGTTCTGTTCTACTATGGGAAACCTCACAGCCATCATCACTGAAATCTTAAAGAAAAGAGAAGCAGGAGAAAAAAAGAAAAGGACTAAAATTGGTCTGTGAAGCAACACTGTTTTAATGGAATAACAATTAGTACTTACGCTTCACGAATTTTAAGACAGTTGTCTGTTGCATTACAGTGACTAAAAGGCTCTCAATGTTAAAAAAAAAAAAGATTTAGGATTTTTTCTTACTGAATCAACCCCTACATAAGTAAATGACAAAAGTTTTTGAAGTATTTTAAAGTAAGCAGCGCACTAAACAATTCAAGCAGAAGAGGGCAACACTTTCCAGTAACAAGCTTGTTTAGAAGACTGGTCATTTTTAAGGAAAAAAAATATATATTATTTACAGTACTATGAGACTGTCTCCACTAGCAATACTCAGCTAGTCATCACAGCATTATTTTGGACACTGCACAATTGCCAAAGACTGGAAATTCAAGTTGCTCACCACACCACTTCTTAAGCAAGACTGGGAAATCTCTAAATCAACAGTGATAAGAGGAACCAGCACTAACATTTACTGTCCCGTAGGCAGCTGCCCAGCTCCACACCCAGAGAAAATGTAGCTTCACCATCAGATGGTCTAGGGCTCAACAAGTCCTGCAGCATTTTTCCATGTGAGAACTACTAAAAGAGCTCCCTTGCCCAGAACGCCCTTCTGTCTCTGCAAGAACAAACATACCTCCTTCCTCCAGAGACAAAAACAAAACCTCCAGGCACAGAAGAGGAAAGAAGAAAACAAAAGAAACTTCCAACCTTTCTTCCTCATATACAATCATTGATAGCACCTGGCAGTCCCTCTTTTTATCAGAAACACTCATTAGTTTCACCTGAAGGCTATTTCTGTCCCACCAGAGCACTAAGCTATTAATTGCTGGGCGAAACAAGTCATTTGCTTGAAACTAGGATGTAGCCTATTCTTTTCTTGCTAAGTTTAGTGTGTAGAATATGTTTCCACCTAAGACAAACACTTAAAGGCTGCATTTATCTCATAAGATAATGTTTAAAGTATGAAAAAGAATGGTGGTTTTCTGGTTAATAAAAATAAAAGCATTGTTAACTATGTAGTGCAGGTTCTCAGGAAGCTCTTTCCCTTACTTATTTCTTTCCGTATCAGGCAAGCATACGACTGCTGCACGGTATTTAATGTTACTGAGCTGGGATTGTTACCTGCTGTAGCCAATAGCATTTCTTGGAATAACAGCCTTTCTTATTCCATGTGAAGTACACAAGCCAAGTGCCTCGGTCTCCTTTCAGCATTATTCATTAGACTTAAATGAAAAATGCATATGATAGCCTCCAAGATCTTTCCCCTTTTTATATTTGTTATGTTCTTTCCTTCTTTTAGGAGTCACAGTACCCAAGCATGTACCCTTTTTCCTGCTGCTGCTGCTGTCATTAAACTTTACATCTTAGTCCCTGAATGCAGCAAAGCTGTAAGCATGCCCCGCACTCGCTTTAGGCAAACAATGTAATCAATGAGGTATTATAGCACTGCTAACCAGCGTACCACAGGAGTAAGTATCCCATAATATGCTCCGCATAAACAGAAGCTCACCCTCAACTGCCATGATTTCATCTGAAAGAAATTATTTGGCAAATTTTCTAAGATTTAAACTTGAAGCACACCTATATGGTTTATTCAGTGTTCCATCATGATGATGCCCGTAGACTACATCGTGACATACCAAGCTTGCTTTAAACAGCAATCAACAGAGTAAAACACATAGATGAACTCCTGACCAAAGTCCTAACATTAATATTACTGTGATTTTAACTGTGCAACCCTCATACTGCGTTAAAAGATTATGGCGATTGCCTTTGCCGTTTCCCCCTTCTTCGGGCAAGCACCAGTGCACGTTTCAAAGAGCCCACAGTAAGCTGAATGAACCTTCCAAATAGATGTATCTAGAGACTGTCGGTTTTAACAGCTTCCATAAGGCTTTCGACAGCCCAGTCAGCACATACAGGGGAACGCATGATGGCTGAGCCCTCACTCTCCCAAGGAAATACCATCTCACAAGTATGAGGGCAGCTCGCTTGTCTGATTGATAAGTATACAATGCCCAGAGAACTGATAAACTCCAAACGGATTATTTAATTGCAAGCAGTAGTGAAGACACCAGTGCGGAATACTTCTGCTAGAGTAAGCAGACATTCTGCAACTCATTTTGCTGTTATCCTCAGGGACATCTCCAAAAAAAGCCATTAAAACAATCCACTCTGAAAACAGTGAATTGACATGGAAGAGTTCCGAGAAAGCTACCTTCTTTTTTGCATTTTCCTTTCTCTCACGCTTTACCAGCCTTTTATAAGTCCTTAAAGAAGTCCCTAGAACTTTATTAAACAGAACTCTGCGGATTTAATCCATTACGTATTGCGCAGGACTTCTTTCACAGAGGTGAAGCTGAAAATTGAGGCACTTAGACCTAGCTTTACAAAGAGCTCCCTGCAGAGTGACTCCTGCAGTCACCCAGGAGCCCTCATAGAAGAGAACTCTAATTAAGGGCCTAACTACATGGTTAGATATCTAACCTGAGACATATGCTTCGAAAAAGACCATCCCCCTAAGAGCTTGGTTTGGAAACCTGCTCAGAGAAATCTGCTTTAAATTTGTCCTTAAAAAACACATCCAGCCTCTTCTGTAGTGGGAAAGAGGTCACTAAGAAGGACTGTTATTAATCATTCTCCTCCACGAGACACTGCCAACATCACTAATGCTATTCATTTGCTCAGAAATTTCACACTCATTACAGAACTTTTAGATTTTTATTCTTCAGTATAGCTAGGAAAGAGATGATTCTGCCCAAGATCAGTGTAATTACTGAGGACCTGGAAGGTACGGTATCCACAGTCATTAGCCTCAAGTTGGACAATCATGATTTGGCAATGTAATATCGGCAAAACTCACCTTTACACTGGCCTGGTAGAGCTCCTGCAACTGGGCACTTACCAGATTGCTGAGTTTGCGCACTCCAACAACTAGCCTAATTTCTGCAGGCTACAGTGCCAGCTCTTTCCTTGGCTTGCCCAGTACACTTCTCGTGCACAAGCCACCTCTGCCTGCCATCTGTTTGTGTAAATGAGATTTTGCAGCACAACCCCCCCAACGCTGCATGTTCAGACCTGATCTTCCAGACTCATTAACAAGGACATCCTCTTCTGGTGCTGTGCTTTGGGTCATCAATTAATCATTTCAAAGACACATGACAGCTGAATCAAACAGTACACAAACCTTGTAATGGTTTCCAAAAAAAATACAGCGTGCTTTAGATAATACAAGATACAAATAAGCAAAGCAATAAAACACTTCCACACATCTCTTATTTAATATGTGCTGGTAACTAATGTGAAATCTAACAGTAACACATCCAGAAGGCATTTAGCTACCTACCTCCCAGGATTTAGGTACATACAGATTTAGGTACATATGTGAATTTGAGATAGCAAACTTATACTAAGGCATCTATTTATTTTTTTTTTTTCAAATTGACTTTAAGTCACCTAAAAAATGGGACTTAGGTACATTGGACAATATATGCAGTGAAACCTGTAAGGAAAGTTAAGTCAAACCTGCAAAGGCATTTTTAGGCACCTGATTCCCACTGAGCCGATGAGAGTTAGGAGCCTATATGGTTTAGCACGTGAGAACCTAAGAATATTTTAAATACATGCTTTTTTGGAAGTTATTAAATAGAAATTTGCCATTTGAGGAGCTTTGACAGTTCATTAGAATAAATTATATCTGAGAGCCTTGATGCAACAGGAAATGCCCAATTTGTTTCATGGCAGTGCAGACTCACCTTTAGGTGTTACAAAAGAAAGCAAGCAAGACTGTGATGCATCTCATTAAGTATCTTACACTGTGTGTTTTGTCTGGAGTTTTTGCAGCTCAAGACATTAGTTGTACTGAGAGCCTGAATATGTAAAACATACCGGTTAGACTAATATTAAAAAAAAACTGTTTTAAAAGCTTAAAAACTCACCTTCACCATTTTACAGAAGTTGAAAGCCACAGTATTATCTGCACTTTGGAAATTGTTTCAGTAATTCTTAAGATTACTGGAAATGAGAATTTGAAAGGTATAAGAATTGTGCACCATTCTGTAGAATACATGAAGATGAAAATTGTTGCAACACAGGGTAGCGCTTTCATCAGAAAGTTGTATTTAATGGACTCACATCTGAAATATTGAAATCATATCAGATATCCTACTTTCATATTATTTCATGGCATCAGACCTAATCACTTCCTTTGACTTGATGAATCTTATAGAATTACTGTCAAGCTATATTTGGCTGAGATCTGTTTATACGAAGCTGATTCATAGTTTTGCTGCTAAGTGAAAAGATAAATCCATCTGCTGTCTTTCATCTCACCTTTTTATGAAAGCCTGCAAGATGAAGCCTGTAGCAATTTTTTTTTTCAAAATCTTTCTTTGGCTGTTCCATTTTCAAATATCAAACGAGGATTTTTCAGCACAACTCACTGAAGCTTCTTTCCACTGAGGTTATAAAACATCACTAATTCTTAGCTCTAAAACCTACACATGCAAGATGGTCACATATTCAAATGTTCATCAGCCTCCTGCTTCAAACAAAGGTTGAGGTGTGAGAAATGTCATGAGCAGGTCCCTGCCATACTAAGTGAGTTACTTTAACTTCACTCCAAAAAGCCTATTACTTAGAGCCAAAGTAGAAAAGCAGGATATTTCATTTCCTTAACACTCAATATTTTGAGTCTGTTTAATATTTAGGGGCCTGGCTTCCTCTGTTGACACACTATTTATAAATTCTAGATTGGCAAACCTTCAAGGTTAAACACATTCCACTGTAAGCAGTGCCCGTGTTGTTTTTGTACAGCACAGAGCCACCTGTGGGAAAATGAAAAGGGGCTCTAATGAAATGCTTAAAGTCATCCTCCTCTGCAGCAGCTCATGGTTTCTTAAAAAACAGTTTCACATTAAGGACTAAAATAAAACTAAACCTGAAACATCCATCTGAGTAGAGGACAACATCCTTGCCTGGCACAGGAACAGGCACACTGAAGCTGCTCGGAACCCAGCTCTGCTAAGTACTTGGTTGCTCCATCTTACAAAAGTCTAGCTAGCATTTATGGATCAACAAAACATCATTGCTCACGGATGCTCCATCTTCCCATACCAATCATCTAGTGCCACCTGTGCAGACAACACTAACTAGAAATTCCACCTTTGCTGTTCATGAAGAAGATACTAGCACTGACACAGTGACAGATTTTTTGTGAAATTTGGCTTTACATCACAGGATCAAATTTACAATAATATCTGGCAATAGGTTGTAGTTTAGAATTTACATTTCACTCAGAGATGTACAGACAATTTGGGCACGAAGCCATAAATTCAGAACAGTCCTAAATAGTGTCACTAAATACTAAATTTTGGAGTAAAAAAATGCACATCTTGCGTGATAAAGTGAAAGATTGCAACAGTAAAGCACGAGTCATCACCTGTTGACATTTAACAGAACATTGAGAACAAGAATGCTTATAATGCTGAAAGCTGATATCAAAGGAACAGAGAATTTGAAAATTTATTCAGACAAAGATACAGTCAAACAGGAAAAAAAATAATTATGGTGAGTCCAGTGCAAAGAAGTGACAGCATACAACTACGACAGTACTCAATAATATATTAGAAGGGATGTATCAACAGGGCTACTCCACTAATTCACAACTTTGTGCCTGTGGTGGGCTGACCCTGGCCGGACACCAGGTGCCCACTGGAGCCGCCTGTCCCTGCCCTCCTCAGCCGGGCAGGGGGGACACAGAGCGGAACGCTCGTGGGTCGGGGTAAGGGCAGGGAGAGCGCCCACCAGTTACCGCACGGGCAGAACGGACTCCGCTTGGGGAAATTAGCGTAATGGATTGCCAGCCAAATCAGAGGAGGGTAATGAGAAAATAGAAACAAATCTAAGAACACCTCCACCCTCACCCTCCCTTCTTCCCGGGCTCAGCTTCACTGCCGATGTCCCTCCCGCCTCCCCCGCACGGCGCAGGGGACAGGGATGGGGGGTCAGTCCCGCACACGCAGCCTCTGCCGCTCCTGCCCCCTCACCCCTGCCCTGCCCCAGCCTGCGGCCCCCCCACAGGAGACAGTTCCCCAGGAACTTCTCTGACGTGCACCCTTCCCAGGAGCTGCAGCCTTGACCAGTGGTGGGCCCATCTCGCAGCTGGCTGGCATTGGCTTTCTTGGACGGGGGGGAGGCTTCTGGCATCTTATCACAGAAGCCACCCCTGTAGCCCCCCCCTACCAAAACCTTGCCATGCAAACTCATTACAGTGAGCCAAGACACATGCTGTCTGGGGAGGGACAGGCAGCCCTTTTGGCCTCTAGAAGTAAAGGGGATAGAAGTCACTGTTCTGCCCAAAAAGGCCTTGGAAGGGCAACATTCTGAGGCTGGACAGAACAGTTGCCATAAATCCCCTTCACTTCTGGAGGCAGTTGGTTAAGACACTGTACTGTCTCAATACAAAGACTAGCCCTCTCTGACAACAACAAGGCAGATCTCCAGTGACACATGAAACCTGGAAGTCCTAGTGACCTCAGAAGGCACTTAAAAAGTGACATTTTGCGAATTTGCTTCAGTCTGGTTAAAACGTGCTCATAATGCTATGCCCTATACATGTTGGCTGTTTCTTGTTATGTTGGTTAACATTAACTTGGAAGGGAGGTGTAGAAAATGTACCATGAAGAAGCATGCTTTGTGACACTGAAAAGCATCTTATAAAACACATAAGTAACTAAAACAGAAACAATGAATGAAACACATCTTTGCCAAGCATCTCACCTTGGAGAGATTTCTTAAAATTATAGAGAAGACTCAAAATTCATATTTTTTTTCTCACTCCTCTGAATGGATGACAGGTGTTGAAGCAGCAGTTCCTTCACAGAATATCCTTAATGCATTTCTTTTTCTGTTTATTGATCATAAAATATTCAGCAAGACCACAGTGCCACCTGAAAAGAGGGAAAGCAGGCTATGGATCTCCCTACTATAAAATTCAAGAGGCAGAAATTTTTAAACAGAGGGGAGGGGCTAAAGAAGGAGTCTTTTGTGATGATCCTAAAGTACTACAGAAACATATTTTAGAGAGAACCAGGAGATCATGCATTCACAGACCGTTCCTAAGATGTTCCTCCATTCATAGCTTCTAGCTGCAGTTACAGGGTGTACACCACTTGGGAGTGGAACAGGAGATAAGACTTATGTGCTTCAAGTACTTCCAAATGCAGCAACCAGACTGTTAACACGGGGGATGCTCAGTTATCATTTCAGTTTTCTTGTTGGTAAACTGACTTGCAGACAAATAAAAGCCTCTATGTAAAATGTAGATGTTGAGCTTTATAATTCTCAAGGACTGTATCCCTGACTATTTTCAAGCTTTTGCTCCTACCACGAACAGCTGCTTCTGAGATTTCTGTAATTTGTAAAAGCAATGAGACTGTCACGGGGCAAGTTAAGTTCACTAGCCTAGAAACTGCTGGTTCCTCAGTTTAGGAAGTAACTTTTTTCCTCAAGCACAAAATAATGATCAAAAACCTTTCACATTTCAGAAGAAAAAAAAAAAAAATGGAAATCATTCCTCCCACTCCTTTTGCCAGAATCTTCACAGTGCACAATTTCTAAACAAAAAAAGTTCTATGCAGTTCTTCAGGATAACACAGCTACAGTATAACCAGATAGATGACTGAAGTGCTTACAATAAAAAAGGCAACCAGAAGATTGCATGGGCTCTTATCTTGACCTCTGCTAAACTGAGCAGGGCCTCGACTGGACACATTACCTCCAAGATGCTTACTCCCATTATTCTCCACTCTGCATTTCCAATTGTAGCTAAAATAATCAATTCTTGACAAGGATCACTGGCAATATGGATTACGGTACTAAGAAGGACCATGGTGAATATACCAAAGACTGAAACTACATCATCTGTCAATCTAGAACTGTACTACAATGCACATACTTGTCCATGGACTACAAGAGCACTATTAATGTCTTGTCGGTCTCCAGCATAGTGAAAATTATATTTGCCATTCCAATCTCTTTCCTAAAATAAACCAGGACATCTGATGCTCTCTTACACAATATAGATCTGGGCTTTTTTGACTTACTAGCTCAACAGATTGGTCTTTACATGTGATGCTCTCATTTGATCCTTCCTTTGTCTGTATGGCACGATTTATACAGAACCTAAATTAAGAACCACATTTACTTGTGTTCATTCCTTGGTTTTCCAAGTGATAGGTTTATTGGCCATGTTAGTGATGTCACAGATTTTCTTTGTATTTCAGTCATCTGGAGTGGCATTTGGAAAGGGCATTTTCCACCTAAAATCAATAGCTTCTCTAGCTGCTGCGATATTTCTTCTTACTTAGAAATATTACTCAGAATATAAAAGCAATTGATTGCAGGCAGAAAATATACTTGCCAGTTACTGACAGAGAGGGAAAGAATACAAAGTGCCCTCTAGCTTAAATAGTTCCAGCTGGTGACAAACCAGTACTAATCAGCACGTGTTCCAGAGGCACCAGAGCCTTCTCAAGCAAATGCCTGGTTTTCCTTCTTATCCTTCTTACAAGTTAAAATCCAAAGTGTGTTTTTTCCCCAATGAAAACATGAACCCAGATTTCTAATCCTGGACTTCTCAGAGACCTACTTTCACCGTAACTGAATTAGAATATCCTGTTCTTGAATTAAGGTGGTGAAAGTGTGAGTTAACTTTGATTATTTTTT
This sequence comes from Falco rusticolus, assembly GCF_015220075.1. Taxonomy (NCBI): domain Eukaryota; kingdom Metazoa; phylum Chordata; class Aves; order Falconiformes; family Falconidae; genus Falco; species Falco rusticolus. The sequence goes on from NC_051187.1 coordinate 119,202,231, forward strand.
ATGTAAGCCTTCCAGTAACCTTAAGAGAATCTGAACAGATGAACAGATCGTTGGAACAAAATTAAAATATCGGCAATTTGTCCTTTCTTCTTTGGACTGAAGCTAAAGTAAATAGTAAGTTACATACTTGATTGTGACAGGTTCTGATTACCTAAGAACGGTGATACTAATTTCTATACAGTAGAACATCAGCATAGCTTTGGTTTGGCACACTGCCAGAAAAATTTCTGGTTCTACAGTCCAGCCTGATAGCCACAGCTTTGAAAGTGGAACAGACACATACACACTGGCCTCATTTCATAACTTGCGTTACAGACAATTGCACCCAACAAATTGCTTCAAACACCACAGTTCTTCCCTGTTGTCTTACCTCCAAACCTGCTGCAGTCACTGCAGCACGCATTTTTCTCCGTTGTAACTGGCTGCAAGGAAGTCTCACAGATCTATTTAGTACCTCTGGCCACACACTGCTTGTTCTCATGTTCCCCAGCCATGCACAGCATATGCATCAGATGTTAACAGTAAAGCTGGAAGAAAAAAGGCCGAAAAAGGAGTTACACAGTTTCAACAAGCTTAACATAAGCAACAGCCAAATGGCCAAATCCATGAAGATGTTGGTTTGAGCAAGTTTTCTCAATGAAATTCTGATATCTCACTTGTTTATGTCCATGTCAAAGAATGTTTGTAAGAGCTATTTTAAAGGTCATATTTTCACATGTACCTTGGTGAGACTGAAGTACAAGTTCTGGTGACGCTGGATCGGAGCACCTAACTCCAACTTTCTGAAAGAACAGATACGAGCACTTGTTAGCACAAAATCAGTTTGACTGTTATTTTCCATGCAGTTTTCAGAGAGAGATTAATGCAAGTATACTTTTCTGGGCAAGTGATGCCATTAGACCCTGCTGTAGAGTGAATTCTGGATTCATCATCCAGAAATGCTACCTTTAACATATTTCTCCAAGACATGAAATTCAGATACCAGTGCAACACCTAATTAAGGTGTGAATCTTCTGTTTCTTACATATGTCAAATAAACCCTTTCATTAGAAGTAAGCCCTGACTTTCATAGGTGTCCCAATAGCATCTGTAAGTTAAATCACCTAGTAATAAATATGATAATTTCAAAAATTATATCCTTCTATACTTACACCGTTTAGTTATTTCAGGATCTAAACCAAATCCTTTGATAAATGTGAGTCCTCCTTGATATATGTTGAGACCTAGAACCCAATTTTAAGTCTCTTCTGTATGGGGTTTTTTCCTTCTGAATTTCTATATGCTACCACTTTATATACATCCCATTTACTTAAACTGGGTCTCAAAACGTGCTTTAGTTGTTTCTAGTATCAGCAAAAAGATTCTGAAAAAAATATTTTATTCAGGAACTATTGTAAGCCACAGATAAGAGATGACATGATTTGTTAAAGCAAAAACACCTCTAAAACCAGGAAATGCTTTGGCCAGCTTCTCTTCACAACTAATTCCCTCTTCCTTGCCCTGATGTATATGGTCATTAAAGAAGGCAAAGCTTTCAGTTAGCACATTTAGTAGGTTACTTCCATTTTAAAAGGATGTTTTGGAACATGCTCAATTCCAAGCAAGCATTACACAAAATTGGGCATAAATGAACTCCATTTGACATGCTGCTTCAACAAACACCAATGCTTCATACAAAGAATGACAACTAGGTCAAAAGAGAATATGTTAACAAAGAGCCTACAGCTTCATACTTCCAAAACATTTTCTGCTATCAGAGTAAGTTTTTAACCCTTCACATGCACTGCTAAAGTGATAAAGAAACAAGGAAAACCAATAAAATACCCCACCTCACCCCCCCAAGAAAGCAAACAAACAAAAAAAACCCCCAAAAAAACCCAAACAACCAAAAAAAAAACCAAACAACCAAGCCCTGCTTGAAGCACAAAATTTTAGTTTCAAAACTACGTGCATATGAATCTAAGTATTACTGTATTAGACAGACTAATAGACCTCTAAATGACAAATTTCCAGGACGTGTTTTTGGTTCAGGATGATTTTTAGTATGATTAAGCTTGAAATATCGAGCTTCCCCTTCATTGGGAAATTTAATGGTGTTTCAGTTTGGCTGTTAAGAAGTAAGTTAAAAGACGTAATGCTGCTCACATCCAACTGACCCATGAAAATAACAATGAGTTGTGTTCAAAATTTATCATCCACTCAGGGATAAACCTGCTCTTGTCTAACTTTTTAAGCAGAATGAGAAGAACTTATCTGTTCCCTGTATTAACTGGTTTCTCAAAACTTTATGCAATTCTAAATAAATCTAAATATTAAAATATATACTACGACATAATAGACTTCTAACATGGCAAATGTTGTGCATAGAGAGAAGAAAGAGCTAGGAAGAGCACACAGATTCATTTGGGCAGGTGGAAAATGAAGAGAACATTGTCATGGAAAGGCTCAATCAGTCACTTCACACTTCACCAATTTTTAGGTAGGTCTACTTTACTCATATGGCAACCTACCAAAACGTGGTTTGCCCAAAACTCATTTTACACCACTTTGGTCTGTTGCCCGGCAAAGAACTTAATAAACCTTATCAAAGTGAAGAATTAAATGGACTGCCACCTTTAGGCATCCCTAGTATCTCAGTCTCTTTCTCTCAGTCATCACACTTACCTGCTCTGCAGTGCATAACCACTGGTCCAACTAGATAAGTGCTGTGATCAGCAGCTTTGCACTTGATCCAGTTTGAATCTACCATACTGTTGCAGTTGAAAAGTCACCGTCATTTCTGCTCAGCCCAATATAAAATATTCGTTGTTGTTTCTGTTCTGATATGCTTTTGTTCTGACTCCTAGCCATACCCAGAAGTGTAAGCAGAAAAACTGATTGTTCCACAGTTTCCTTGTCTGAGTTATGTGGAAACAGGAACTATCAGTAACCCTTGAATAATTCTCACTTCCAAAATTTCACCTTTATTTTTGAGAATCAAGTGCTTTAATGATTTGAGGATTCACATAAAGCCAGCTGATTTTGCACAAGCTCAATGTATTCAAAAGATGAAGATCATCCTCAGGGACAGCACTTGTGCTGCTAGTTAGGATTTCTTCTGACACACCACTTACTCAAAAGAATTTTCCATGCTGTCATTGCCCTAAAGATTCTTTTCACGGTTTCAGTAACAGTGGCATCTGCAGAGGGGAGCTCCAGCCACTTGAAACTCATTAAAACATACTTGAGATTGACAATGAGTTGAAAACATCTGTCAGACTTGGCCACGATTTCAATCAAGTGTGATGTTGCCGTGTTACTCTGCTACATTGACTTAATAAATGACTTGGCTGCTGTCAATGCAAGGAAAGTTGGGTTCTAATTACTAGCCTGATTTTTTTTCTGTATCTGAAATGTACTTCACTTAAAGGTTCATACTCTACGTGACATGCATGAAAATTAATATGCTGAATCTAGAAGCTGAGATGAAGTAATACAGACTTGTTTTCTAACATGCTATATTAGGCATCAGCTGATGTGTAACATGGCATACATATAGAGTCTCCAATCAAAATTAAATCATATGCTTCTCCCAAACAGCCTAAGAGCAGCAAACGAGTGACTACCTGATACTTTCAGCCTCTTTTTTTTTTTTTTTTAATTAACATCAACAAGTTCCAAACAACTCTTAAGCAAAAAGCTTCTAAGAACCTAGTGTTGTTTTTAAGAATAATGTCCAGGAAAACCTCTGAGTTACACAAGTCATTTTTCAAAGAAGCTAAAAAATCGTCAAAGAGTGTCTACCTAACTGAAGCTATGCCAAAGTAAAAAAATCAAAGAGCTGTATTACTATTTCAAATGGAATGGGAAAGAAGTAGTACACAGTTAATTCTTACCTCAAAAAAAGACGTTTTCTTTGAGAGGTAAGTGAAGGGAATCCAGTCTCGGGACGGATGCATTTCATCTTCTCTCTCTACTTTTTTTCAGTATCCATTCATTATCCATTTCATCCAAAAATGAAGTGATTTCTTGAGCTCTCCCTTCTTGGGAACGGTCCCATAAACAGGATAGTTTAGAAAAACAAACAGTTTTAAACAAAGTAAGGCCCTTAAGGCTCTCAACGACATCAACAGCTTGGACTTTAGAAAGCTGTTATAATATGATTTAGATTATAGGAAACTATTACATGGGATGAGTATGCTACATAGTAAACCTGTAGATGCAGGCAGACCATGTCAATGAAACGTTACTATTGATATAACGCTGCACCACTTTTATTTAACCATTCTGATATGTGCAAAGTATTCTGGTAACTATATTGCTATAGGGATTATTTTAGAAAAATTGACTTCCAAAAAGCAGGTTTATTTTATTTGGCCAGATTTCAGCTTTTTTTGTTTAAATGTAAAATGAGAGAGCAAGTGTAAAAAGTAGTCAGACTTACTAAGTGTTCTGGGAAGCTTCTGCTTCCACTAAATCCACTGTAAAGATCTGCCTGAAACCACCAGACCACATGATGGCCAATAAAAAGTGCTTTAAAATATCCTACCAATTTGAAAGTCTTAATTCAAGGTTACATGTGTGGCTAGAAAGAATGAAAAGTTAACACACAGTTCCTGTTCTTCAGGAGTTAATCTGTCATTCCTTCTTGCAAGTACTGACATGTTCAGATCGCGTGCGCACCAAAACTGCCGCTCCAAAGAGTACCTTCTTTGTTTGCTTGTTGCTGGTTGTTTTTTTCTGAAACTACTCCAGTTCTCTGAAATGATGGCTATTACCTGAGGAAACAACAGAGGTTTTATTATCTATTATTTTACGTATAAATTATTCCCAAGTGGAATAAAGATAATTTAGATAAATATAATGAAAATCTTAAGTTTTGAACAGATGTGAAATTTCATATATTCATAGAAAAGCTCTTTTCCTTTGCTTGCTGTGCAGGAGTTTTAAGAAAGTAGAAAAATATTAATCTTTGGGTTATCACCTGTGGCCAAATCAAGACATCCTTTTCCCTAACTGTAGTTTGAAATTACACATAAATGCAAAAAAAAACCAAACATTTTTTTCAAAAGATGGAATAGTTTGTTGTCTTATGTTTTGTTTTACAGTATGGAGCCCTGTCACATGCATGGTTCCTCTGTGAGAGATTGGCAGACAGTCTAATAGACTGTCTTCTTATGCAGCTGTATTCTTATTTTTTAAAATAAAATTCTTTATGCAGTCAAAAAGTGCCTTTCCTAAAAAAATTTTGTGTCAGAGGTCCACCTCTACTTACACTAAGATATTACAACACAGAATAATATAATACACTCACATATTCTTTACATGCATATTGAGCATTTTAAGTAATCTTTTGAAATACACAGTATTATTGCAATGATTTCTCTTTTTTCCTTGGCTTAATGACCACAATAGATGTGTCCACAACATGCTACTTTGACAATGGAAGGTGCTTTGCTTCAGAAATTTGCACTTCTTTTTCTTTATGATCTAAAGCTAGATGAAAAACTGCAATTTCTTGGGCAGGGGGAAGGGGTGAGGGTCAAGGGCCAAGCTCAGACTATAGTAATAAGGTATGTTTAACCTAAGGGCTACTACGCGTACTTCAGAGACTCTCACTCTGTGAGCAAACTAAGAAATCAAAAGATTACACACAGAGTAAGGTGAAATCCAGTTCAGGTAAAGATGACAAAAATCTAATCTTCATAAAACTGTAACAAGGTTCTTTGAGGCTTTTTAGTCCCTAGGATTTAATAATAATATCCATTGACAGCTTAGTCATTGAAGTCCTTGGTGGTATACCAGGCACTTCAACAGTCATCCAGAGAATACGTCTGTTTCTGCCAATTCATAAATGCAAATTCATTTTAGACAAGGCATGGAAAACCCACTCATTCATCCTCAAGCACAATCAGATGAAAATATAAGCGTTGACCAACCAGCTATATGTTATTATTTGTTATGGATCTGTTATATCTTTCATCCATTTCTACCCCTTTTCAGAAGAGGGACAGACAATGTGATTAAATAGGCAGTGTAAATCTTGAGATTACAGTCAGGAAACATAGCTTCATTGCAAGAAGTTCTCTAGAAGCCCCTATAAACCCATACGGTCTCATGGACTCTAACAACATGTTATTGATGTTCACTTCTCAAAAACTGCCACTTGAAAATACAAGGTTAGGTTGTAATTTCTAGCTGATCTGCCGTCTTTCTCATATCAATACAAGAGAACTCAGTGGGTGAAATAGAACAGAAAGTCATTCTTACACCTCCAGCCTCCAGGCTAGTAGAGACTATCAATGGTATGCTTCTATTATAATGAACATTCACTAAACCTTTTGTTGAACCAGTTTCTGTAATTTCCTTATCTGGGCCTGAAATAATATGCTTAACTCTGTTTTCTTAATAACACTGTATTGACACTTGCAAATCTATTTGCTCTATACTCTATGTTCAGCATGCTGCAAAATGCAGCTCTGCTGTAAATCTGTAGCCTCACAAATGAAATGTGTTATACATTACTAGTTACCATATTCCAGCTGTGCTTTTGCATCATTTTTAATAAAGTTTACATCAATATGTAATTTTGCATAATTTTTATTAAATATCTAAAGCAAGAAAATTAGTCTAACATTCGTTTAGCAGCAACATATATGTACCAAAGCATATAGTTGCAATAAAAATAAGTACATCTTCACAGGCAGCTAAAGACTGCAGCAAATTTTGTCCCTTTTCAAAGCTAACTTCAGGAAAGCCAACTCAGTCCTGGCTTAGAGATATCAAAACGACAATGTCCTTGAGCTAACAGCACCCTTTTTTAAGAATTCACACTATCTTCCCTATCTTCTCATATCATGCCTTGTCTTTTATTGACAAAATGTTCATCTCCTAGAAACTACACCATTTTATATCACCTAGCAATGACTCCTCTGAAAAAAACAAGTGATCCTAACAGGTATAGGAGAAATCCAACCCTGTCCTTTAGAGAAGTTAAAAAAAAAACAAAACAAAAAACACCAAAAAAAAAAAAAAACAACCACCAGCATGATGTACAATTTTTAGAAAGAAAAAAATACAGGAACGTTGGAAAAACACTGCAAAAAATAGTTCATTATTTAGGAATACCTGTTGTATTTTAATAAGTATGAGTAATGCACATTGCCACATCACCTCAAAAAATGAGATAAAGAGTCCCAAAATTATGTCTGTACAGGATGAAGCTCTCCTAAACGAATACAGACCTCCTAGTTTAATGACTATCAAGTTTTAAATTTATAAAAGAACCACAAACTATAGAACTCCTTGTGTCTGCTCTAGAATTATTTTTACTTATTAAAAAAACTTCATGAACACTTCAAAATCATCCCTTGTACTTGTTTTAATCTCAAAAATGAAAGATTTTTCTTTTGGAAATCAAAGTCTTTCTGCATGGCCTGTTTGTGCTTCAGTACCTCTTACCACTGCTGTGTAACTAGCACCCTTAGTCTCACACAGAAATAAATTTAGCATCCTACGGCATTCCTATGAATAAAAGGAACATCACAGTATGAGCCAGTGAATCACTTTCAAGGCAAACACAAGCCCATTTTCATGTCGTTGTATTCTATTGAAGTTTGTCAATGTCAAGTCAACCCTCCCTAAAGACAACACATCTTCAATTAGAGATGTAAAAAACAGTTTGCATGCAATTTAAATCCTGGAAACTGGCAATCTTCTCATGAAAATCACAATTATTTCCTTTCTCATGCATCAGTACTTCTAATTTACCATCATTTTTCTGTTACTTGAATTGATCCTTATTTTCCAAGACAGGGAAAAAGGCAGCATTTTTGACGAGAGTTAGTGATTTGCCATTTAGTCACTGCATAGTCAAGCTTACGCTGCCAGCAGTTTAAGCTACATGATCAAATAATATTCTTCTCTGCTAAATTCTTAAGGTACCTCATGGATTCCCACTCCATCCTCATCAAGAAAAGTTGGTCTGTTCTCATCTTCCCCACTGAAACAATATAAAACTGGCTTATCAGCGCTTGAAGCTTGCAAGCTTTGTTGTGCTGAATGCCCATCAAGTATGTTACTGTACAGCAGTTACTGGAGGTATGTATTTTAAACCATTAGAATACCAGAAAAGGCACTGAATTTTGATTTAAATATAGAAGGTTGTGCTCGTGTGAGGCCAGACCTTCAGCTGGTTAAATCATTACATCTCCTCTGCCTTCAGGGAAACTACACCTGATCAGATCCCAAATCCGCCCAGCACTGCAGTCCCTCTAAGTCAGTCGGTCTATATGCAAAGTTCAACAGCAGCGTAAGGACATAGTTAATACCAGCGGACTGTGGGCTCACAGTTTTATTGTGATCAGAATATTAACCTTGCCTTTTAGGTTACCAAAAGAGTGAGTGCTCAGAGACACACCCAAAACTGAAAACGAATGAATGGGGAAATGTCACAATTCAAAAGGAGCTGACACCTGTCAATGTGCTTTTAAAAAAGAAATTGTCTTTTTAGCAAAACTGGTAGAATACTGATCTGTTCTGATGAGTACTCATTCAAAATTAGGACTCTATTCATTAAAACATCTCTTGCCTTTTTTTTTTTTTTTGGTGGAAAATTGGAACTTTTTCAGTTCCATTTTACAAACAACATTTTTACAACAACAAGAAAATGTTCCATTTTAAAAAACAGTACTTGCAAAACAGTCCAAAAAGGTAGCATTTTAATTTGCCATATCTTCGGTTTAGGTCTCAGAACACGTAACTCCCCTTTCCCACTCTCAACCCTATTGCATTTTGATTGATTTTACTCTCCCACTTCTATTTAAGACCTCAGCTTTTTTTAATGTAATTTCACTATCCCCTTTTCCTGCAGGATTCTCTCATTTTTGAGTCTCCAGAGCCCTGGAAGTCTGAAGTTTTTTGGAAGATATTGAAGTTGCTCTGTGGTTTGCAGTGTATGCTGTGACTGACTGGAAGTGGAGAAAGCATGTACGGAACCATCTTCCGCCACTATTATTGTACTCAGCACACCAGCTGGCCTTAAAGCCCTGTGTGCCCCTGTTTATGGGGTATTAAGCACATGCTCCCAGACATTAAGTTGATTTCTAACATAAAACGTGTAAGCAAAATGCAATTTCAATTCATTTACTTTTAGAATATTTTGTTTTAAATTCAAAATGGCAAATTTCTGTGAAACATGTTGATTTAGATGAAAGTGCCATTTGCAGAAGGAAAATACCATAATAGTGAGCATTTGGAGGCAAGTCTGCTTTGGAGAAAAAAAAAAATAGTTCCTTATTATTTTACTTTTTTAAAAATATCTTTCTTTTAGACAGACAAGTGAACTAGCTTCACAACAAGCAGATTTCTTCATGGGAAATACTTCCAAAAGGGAAATTTTCAAAGCATGACATACCCCCTCATCGCCCTGTGCTGCTTGGTGTGGGTAGAGAAAGTGAAGAAGTGAGGGCAAGCTTGGGAGAGGGTGGCAGGACAGGCATTGGTTTAATGTTTGTCTTTGGGTTTCACTACTCTTATCTATTTTAATTGATAATAAATTAGTCTTCCTCAAGTTGAGTCTGTCTAGCCTGCAACAGCAACTTCTAAGTGGCCTCCCTGTCTTCAGTTTAACCCAGAAGCTTTCCCACTTTTCTCCCCCCATCCTGCTGAGGAGGAGTAGTGAGAGAGCGGCTGGGTGGGTGTTAGCCTTAGCCAAGGTTAACTCACCTCACTGCATTGGACTAGATTTTTCACAGAGGACTGGGAACTTGCAACTCCATTGAACAACTTCAGAAATCCTAGCAATGACTCTGCTTCTGCAACTCTTTGTGTCCACGAAAAGACACAGGCCTGCGCAGAGCCCTGTTGATTTCAATGTACCTGCCTGCAAGTGCAACTTCAATATGCAGAAGACCTAGCTGGAGTCAGCGAGGCTCCACCAGAGCACAAAGCTCCGCCTGCCTCAACTCAACTGCATGATCAAGACCATGAATTTCTCAAAACCTGAACCTGAAGCAAACACAACTTTCAAAGGCATATGAACCAAACCCAGAAAATTTCTTCACAGTTACCCTGCAACCACCTAGCTATATGGTCATCAAAATACTAAAGAAAAAACTTGTTGCCAATATAGTCAGGGCTCTCTTAATTTCATGCACTGTGACTTCAACAATTTCTTCGTTTCTCATTTTATTTCTCTAAAAGTGGCTTCATTTAAAAGCAGGGAAACCACATTTCATGCTCTTCAGTTTCATTAAAGATATACAAAAGCCCTTACCAAAAGAAGACTACTCTAATTAAACCATTGTAGCAGAAGAAAATATTGAAATGATGAATCTGGAAGGATTCTGACACACTCTATATCCTCTTGTACATCATTCCTTATGGTATTAAAGAATAAAAACAAAAACAAAAAAATACCTCCTCCCTTAAAAAAAAAAGGTTTAGAATCGCGTGATAAAACATGTAACAGTCAACACAAAGTAACACAAATGGACTATCTCACAGATTTTCTAAAGTGTGTCAAGAAAGAAGATCACTGATCACTTCTTCAGCAGTGTGAGAACATAATGTTACACTCTCAGAAAATCAAACTGTATCTGCTTGACAAGGAAGGTATCACTAAATCCCCTGCTTAAAACTCATTCCAGAGGAAATGTGATAGAAATACCATAGGAATTACACAGGAGTAATTCAGCATCATTCAATATGTGCTGCTTAATTGGCATTTGAATTAAACCATTGCTGAAAATAAAAAAGTAAAACCAGAGTATTACTCCTTCCCTCAGGAATGGCAAAATAAGATATTTTTTTTTTAATTATATCTTTCCAGGAGCAAGAAGAATGGCAATGACTGTTCTGAGTCTGACACTAGGAACAGAATGAGGTGGGCTTTTATTTCACTTTTGAAGCACACAAAACTAGGGCTATGTTAAAAGGTTAGCTCACAGAGTATTCAATTTTGTGATTAATTAATCTATTGCTCCAAATTCCAACAGTATTTTAGGGATCTCTTGTTATAGGATGAATACATGCATCAAGAGTTTGTATCCACATGGGTAAGCAACCATTTCTGGGGCTGGCTTGAACCAAAGCAGCAGCTTATATGTATTCAAATCCTATTTTATACCGGATAAGGATCTTGAGCACCCCTTTAGCATTCAAATCCTGTACAGATAAGCATTGTCTGTTGGCTGTTGCATCAGATGAGTCTGACAAACTATTTCATTTAAATTCCCCATTGGTGAAGATCTCTATCACAGCCTTTCCCCCTCTCCTTTTCAGGTTGGTCTGCAAAACAGCTTAAAAAGAAAAGTGGGGGGTGGGGGGGAAGCCTCTCCTTCCTTTCTTGTAGGTCTATCCAAGGAAAAGAGGCTACCCTGAGCTTTCTAGCAGGGAGCCTCCTCCACAAACACACCTGCCACCTTCAATTCATGCTGTTCTCTACCTCCTCCCTCAAAGCTGTACTGCTCAGACTCTGGTAGCTACAGCTTCCTGAGGAACCATCCTTCAGGGTCTTTCTACATGAAAAGCAAAGCAAAGACTGGAAATGTCTATGAATATTCCCAGCCCTGACAAAGCCTGTGCAGCCCATAACATATGCTTCCGTGTGGTTTCTGATACTGTAAGACTTCCTTCTAGCTCCAAGATGACAGAGAAATAGCATTGAGACAGGCAATTAGACTTCCTTATCCTCATGCCATGGTTTTGTCATTGCAGAAACACCTTCACAGACCTTTTGAATTATCACCTTAGCTACACAAAAGATGAGTGAAACAGATATTAATTCTGTGCTTTTTTTTTTTTTTTTTTTTTTTTAATTCCTGTTGACCTTGTAACATTAGCCCAGGGTCTAACAAAAAGACCTGGAAAAATCTGTTCCAATAATCCAAACCCTATTATAATAGGCAAGAGGCACAAAAGAGCAGATTCCCAGGAAGTTAAGAAACCAAAATGTTGTTTCTTTCATAGCCTAAATGAAAATGAAAGACATGTCTTCCAGCCAGAAGAGCAGATGAATTCACGAGCCTTGTCAATCTCACAAAAAACCTCCCTATCAAATTAAGGGCCATGAAATATTAATTCTGTTAATTTAACTTCACTTTGGTTACTCTCCTTACAATCCACTGGAAATACTGAAATACTAGAAATACTTGGTAAACACACATTCATAGCTCTGGCACTACTATCAACAGCAATCAAAGCAGTGAAGAGTGCAAATGCATTACCGACTGACTCTTGGGAGACTTTAATCTTTTCTCATAAATCACTCCTCTCTAGCTACCTGATCATTTGGATTTCAGAATAAAATGCATGTTTTCTGAAAGGTTCTGACTGATCTGAGTGGCTCACAAGTAGGACCATGAGGAGTCTTAAATGGCAATGGCCACATGCCATCCTGTTTTTTACCCATCTCTTCAGGTAGATTGTCTGAAATGAACCATGATATCAGCTCATGAGGAAAGGTTTCATTTTTTCAAAGAAACTTGCAGAGAACTATAACTAATCTATATTTTTTTTCTAGCTTGTAAGGTTTACATGAAGATGTATTGAAAATATATTTCAAAAATATTTGCTAAATCCATACACTAAAGCCAAAAAATTTAAAAGCTTGCAGTGTATCTATTTCTCACTTGCTTACTCCATGTAAAACAGTGGATTGCACACTATATATGCTGGTGGGAGAGTGGGTTCCCTAAAACATAACACAGCGGAAAACTGTGGTCTAACATACCTTGCCAATTTTGCCTAAAGCAGTTTCCATCAACAACAAAGAAAGGGAGGTATCATTGATTTCAACGGATGCTGGCTCAGATGCAAAGACATTATACACAAACAAAGCTTTAGGGACTGGTTTTGATCACCCAGGGTTTTTTTTTATTGTTGCTCATCTCTGCATTTCCTGATTTTGCTGAAATAAAGAACAGCTGTTCTCACAAGCTTACCAATTCAAAGCTGTGAAGACAAAAGTTGCATCCAAATTTCCTTTTTCTTTAATAGCATAGTATAGATCTTATCTCATTCAGTGGCGAACAAAATAAGTCCAAAAAAAGGGAGGGAGGGGAGTTAGTCCCACAATTCTGCCAGTTGTAGGAAAATGTATCTCCCTGCATGTGTATCTACAGACACGCTGCTGGAATTTCTTGCTCCCCAACACGTGGCCAACAGAACAGATACCGTGGTGATATGTTTGACATCCTGACGACCGTTCCCCAAAATTCCTGTAGGGTCATTACAGTGACAAACCTGAGACAACCTCAGCAGAGCTGGTATTTTTCCTGGACAAAGAGATACATGCATATTCTTCACCACAGACAACCCTTGCACTGACTTACGATACATATACAGTACAACTGATGTGAATGCGCTCAGTGGTTCTGGCTTTCTGAATATTCGGCACTCCAAAAGAATCCTGAACCCTTGTTTTCTTCCTCAACAAAATCTTTTGCAAAATAAGTGGATACAGCCAGAGGAACGTGATCATAAGAGTAAGATGTAAGCTAGGCATGATCCTACACCAGTATGTAGCTTAACACGTGCTATAAAACCTGCCAAGGAAGTTGGTCAAATGTTTTGCCACAGCAGGCACACCACAGAAATAGCCCTACATGCTACAATTAGCTGGAAAGATACCGTAGCTACCTACAGTAGCTTTCCGACAGTATGAATCAAGTCCAGGGAAAACACTGCACCCACACAACTGCCATGTTTTCAAGCGAAACATCTCACTTTGGATTGGACCGCGCAAAGCAAATGTACCTGCAGCCACTGTACTCTAGTTAGCCCAAGCATCACCACACTACAGTCACCGCCGTAACAAAAATTTATATATATCCTTAAAGTGGGACGCAGTCTGTACCTGAAGAACTGGAGCTCCACATGTGGTCTTCACTCCCTTTGTAAACTCAAGGAAACAGACTAGGCATTGTGCCAGTGTGCCTGCTGCTCGAGAGCCCGGCCACTGTGCTTTTCAAACCAAAAGGACAAAGATTGCTGGCTGCGCGTAGGCAGGGGCAGACAATTAGTGCCCTACACGTGCACACTCGTGGCTAGAAGGAGGTCTGGCTCTCTGGCACAGCAGCAAACAAGAGACCATGACTTCCAGGTCCAACACTTTTTTCTTCCCTTCCCTGCTGTGAAATGAGGCAGGGATGACAGCTATCAGATAAGTTGCTACCTACCTGCAAGTCAAGTGCCACACACTAGTTTCCCACTAGCAGTATAGTTTCCCACACACATTAAGGGCCCATTCAGAATCCCAAATAATAATTTACCTCACAAGAGGTTGCTCATTATGTGCTTTGCCTGGCCCTTGTGCTCTTGTAAAACCCTCTTTGAGCAGGTAGGCATGAAATAATCTCCTGCTGCCTGTAGCACTGCCCTTTTTTTTTTCTTTTCATGTGATTGCAAACAGAAACTCCTTATTCAAAAACGAAAAGGTTATTAAACTCAGCAGAGTTATTTAAAAAAAAGATAGAAATGAACTGTGACTGCAATCTTAAGTGTGAGTCTTGCCTGGAAAGCTGTTTGACACACAAAAGGTGAGTGGAAAGCACAGATTCAACTCAAAGCTGGCCATTTTCATGTATAGTCACCATTTCATTAGGAATGGTCCTGTCATTTGGGGCTGTTATTATTATTTTTATTAAAAGTTCCTTTAAGCTGTATGTTCTGATGACATGCATCTCCCTTTTCTAAACAAGGCACACGTCTCAAAAGGAATTACGTGTTGCTCATACTTTACACCCGTGAGTTGCCTCACTGATGTCAAGAGTGACTCACATGCATAACGTGAAGGCCGATAAATCTAAGCAGCACTGGACCCCTGTCTGATTAAATCTTCATATCCATAACAGTTTCACCTGTAAAAAAGCATCATGGTCATGACATGAAAAGTCATCAGCTGGTGAGCCAACGACTCAACGACATATACCTCCAAAGGCCAAGTTTTAACTTATCTGCTTGTTTTAAATAGGATGATGAATGATGGCAAAAATGGGACTCGCTCTTCACATCTTTCATTCCCTTGTTTGTTTAATGGTTGGACTGCCCAGCTACAATATTTCTTTAACACGTAAAGCTTATTAAGTGCACTTCAAACCTGAAGTTTTAATGCTCTTCTCCACGTTAACATTTGTCTGGTACATAAACTGCCACAACAATCTCGCAGCTACTGTGGAGTCGGTACAATGCCTTGAAACAACAGTTTCAGGCTGGTCAGAATTATTATTAGCACCAGTCACACTTGATTGAAAATAAAACAGATAAGCTGTATTAAACCATCTTATTGGTAACTATCAAGAAATGAAATGAGCTAATTACTACTTCCTTTCTTTTCCCAGTGATCTGCAATCCCTGGATGAATGCTGTGTAAACCAGAAAGGTTTTTGTGGCCATCCTTTAGTAATTGACCTTTAGCTCTCCCCATTTCATTTGCCCTAAGTGTTAATTGACTTTGAAAAAGCAGTATATTATCCTTTTAGAAAAAAAAAAAAAAAAAAAAAAAGTCTGATTTGTGCTCACCAACGTCTTACAGCATCAAAGCCCTGTTAAATCATAGTGGCAGTACAGCTGGAAATGAGTCTCCAAAAGAAATGGAAAGGGGGTGGGGGAAGGAAGCAGACCCGTCACTGAAAGAGCTCCACTGCCATCTAGAGAGAATTTGCACTAGCCACTTTTCTGAAAGGCAGGATCAGGTTGTTAGTCAAAATATTTCCATTCTGATGTTGTTTGGGAGGAAGGCAGGGACTCCATTCAGGTTCGCTGCATTTATACATTTTTTTTAAACCAACTTTGTAGTAATTTGCACTAAAAGTAACACATCCTGGAATACAATCTACCATAAATTGTACAGAAATCATGGGAGATAGTTTTAAAGGCTCACGCATAGGCTGTCCTACAATGAGGTATAATATCTGTACAGTTTTGTTTCAAAGATGCTCCTTTGAAGATGTAGGTGCTCTATCTTTGCAGAAGGGTGCTTCAGTCACAAACAATTTACGTTTTGACAGACACGCTGTGTTCCTGGCAGCTGCCTTTACGATATTGCTTGTCAGTTAGAAAGAAAGAACGTGCTATTCCAGGCTATGATTTTTTTTTCTCTTTCAAATACATAAAATTGTCTTTTCTGAGTGTTTTATAGGCAGCAGCCTCACAGAGATCAAGTCAGACAGAGAGCAGGAGCCAGCCATGAAATGCATTACTAGTAACAGTCTACTTTAATCTGACCAATTTAATATACTCTGCCTCTGACCAAAAAGCAACTGAACTCCATTTAGTATATGTGATGGGTCAGCTGCTATGAAAACTGGAGAGGCGTTCCTCACCACCAGCACCTAATCCAGTTACATTCTCAAGACAGCCGACACATGGGTACATGGCTAACTGCATCTGGAACAAAAGAAATTAATTTGTAGCTTAGGGTACAGTCAGTGAGTAATGAAACTGCATCGCTAATGCACCTCAAAAGGGAGAGTTCATTACTGCTGTCTCACAAAACCGCTGTGAATTGCGGCCCTCTTGGTCTCCATCACTGTTATTTACTTGCTAATTAAAGAGCAATGTGGGACTTGTAACAGCTTATAGGAACTCACAGGTTCCTCTGTCTACCGACCCCCTGAAAATTTCAAGACCAAAATCTCTTTGAGGACTAAGGACTGCTAGTATGAACCTAGCTGCAACCATTAAAAAACTGCCTGGGTGTTTTTCATATGACTGCAATTTGTGTTTGCTTTGTCTGTGAAACCCTATTGGGCCGAAATATCTCGAGATCAACAAAACTTGTACATTAGTTTGTGGCTGACTCCTTTAGCCAGCTGGTGAGGTGCTCTGTAGTTGTGCAAGGTACTTGCCTGCTGTGGCAGCAGTGGTGAATTAACACTGCACTGAACAAGATGACGGTGGTTGTATTCTAGTTAAGAATATGCAAAACAAGCTGCATTATACAATTATGAAGGGCAGTATCTGAATTATCTATACTCTTCATTCCTGACTAACACAGGCACCTCAAAACAGGATTATCAAGGAAATTATACCCAGGAAAAGCATTCTTCATTTTCACTGAAATACACTGGAATCAGAAACATTCAATTCCACACTGCCCTGCACTCCTTGACATTTATCCTGACTGGATGCTAAATCAGACCATTCTGAACACTCATTTTATATGGGCATGCGTGGCTACTCAAGGTGAAAGCAATGGAGAATCAAGCCTACAGAACCTATTATGCAAACCATAAGGTTCACTAAGCCAAGAACTGGTCTCAGTGAGGTGGCTGGCTGTCTCCTTTCTATTAATGGTAACACTGATGACTCCTGGATGGAAGAACATCGTAATTTTGAATAAGGGGTTTCTGAAGAGAGAGAATCCACTCTTTGATGGAGTATTAGGAAACACAGAATACAGAAGAATGAAGTGGATGACTGACTAGCTAGATCTTCCAGTCCAAATGTCTTGCAAAATGCAGGAGGCATTGCCTCCATTCATTACAGCCAACAGGCTTGTCAGGAGCAAAAAAGCCCAATGGACCTTTAAAAGACAATTTGTCCTTTTTGCTGACAAACACAATTAAACTGTGCAATTCAGGGATAGAACAGTAGGTATAAGAATAGTTATTGTGAAAGGACAAACATTTAAACATGCCCAGACTGAGCTCTTTGCTGTTACCCTGCTTCTTACCTTGTCCAGAGACCTTGAAGACAGTCCTGAAATAATGATAAAGAAGAGCTCACCTTAATAACAATAAAGCATTAAAACTGAATCAGGTAAACGTCAAAAGCCAGAGAGTTGTAGACAGGGTACTGCTGCTGGTGAAGCAAAGATTAGACTTTCTTCTTTTTTAAAGGCAAATAAATTCAGTCCATAATGCTTGCAACATGCAGACCAGCCCTTCATTCACTGTATTTTACACCAGAAGTTGTTTTAGGCATTACTGCCAACAGACAGTCCTGTTAACACCAGACACAAGTACATCAACCAGAAATAGAAAGGAAGATAACATTCATATTGTGGAAATGAAAGGATAGCATCTCTTTTTTGTCTGGAATTTATTGTGGAGTCAAAGGGCACTGAAGAAATTCTGTTTGATTTGTACATGCCACTGAATATAATAGGATGGGCTTCATGAAGATATGAATCAGCTTTTTTTGAAGGCTCGCTTAAAATGTATTATTTTTCAAGGGATATAAATAAAACTCCTTTAAAGGCACTTACTTACAGTGTGACTGTAATCAGTTTATTTCATGTCTTGATGTTTCCCTCCTCTCGCTTCCAGACCATCTTGTTTATTAAAACTGTATTTCCAAGGGTAGACTGTCCCTCGACATTATTTTTTGTGCGTGTGAAATGACTGGTACTATGAGACCACATGCCCCATCTGAAGGTAACTGTCATGTCAGGGTCCAGTTCTTGTTCAGAATGAAATTCCCTAGAACATATTCATTCATGCTAGCTGTTTTCATTCATTTTACAGAAATGAAAGGCACGCACAGATCTTCCTACTTTTTTCACAAGCTCTTCATAGTTTCATTGACTAACAAACCTCATTCCAGATAGAGGTTCATGCCTCAGCTTCTCATTAAATACCAGGTTAAAAATTACATAGGTGGCATTGCTGTAATGTAATATTTTGACTTTTTAAGACATGTTTATTTTCATATTGATTGTAAAGATTTTGGAGAATAGGCTGGGCCTGCTCCAGAAAAAGCAAAAAAAAGGCAGTTTGATAATGTTTGTCTAGTTTCTTCAGCGATCAAAGCAAGGAGTTACAACAGTCTACTACTCATTTGAAGTTAACAGTTGCCCTTGAACAAATGTCAGGGACTGGCCTTCTTGATATAGAGCATCTTGAGTTTGATCATGATGGAAGATCATCATGCAGGCATATAACCATGACACTTGATATCAAAAGCACAAAACCATATTCAGGGATAGCAAATATCATCATGGCAGGGCACTGATGTCAT
This sequence comes from Falco rusticolus, assembly GCF_015220075.1. Taxonomy (NCBI): domain Eukaryota; kingdom Metazoa; phylum Chordata; class Aves; order Falconiformes; family Falconidae; genus Falco; species Falco rusticolus. The sequence continues at coordinate 119,221,173 of NC_051187.1, forward strand.
TCATCACTTGAGCAGCCAGAGCCAGATGCTAATCAAGCATAAATCACCATAACACCATAGAGACTAGTCAAGCTTCACCAATTTTCACCAGCGAAAAACCTGTTCTGTCATACAGCAATATACAGAAGAGCCTCATAACACAGACACAAGAATGAACAAAGAGGCAGCAGATAAGAGTGCTCCTCTGTTCTTTATAGGTAACCTATAGGGATAACCTCTCCGGATTTGTTTGCTTTTTAAAGAGCTTGCACAACTTTTTGGTTAGCCTGTTTCAGACCTGACCAGAACAAGCGTTCAACTTCTAAGGAAGAATGCTGTAAGATATTGTTGCATATTCATTGTAGTATGTGAGATACAGGAGATGAGGTGCTTGAGTGGATGAAAACTAGCTAGCATACTAGAGCCAGAAGGTACTTGTGACTAGAAAACGGAAGGAGTTGACTTGTGGAATACCATAACATTAGTATTGATTTTGTTTACTTTATAAAACTGAAAGGAGGAAAATGCAGTAAAGTGATGAAATCGGTGATGATATGAAATAGGTGAATCAACACGTACACAATAGGGAAGCAATAAAATTCACAGGGGCTTGGCTAGACTAGAATCATGGGCAGATAAGTGGTTTATGCAATTCAATTTCAAAAAAGGTAAGATAATGAATCTACAGACAAAATAAAAAGAAAAGGGAACTCTATCTTCAATGGACTGAGAGGTGACTGCTGAAAAGGTCTGCATTTTAACATTCCAGTGCAGAAAATGGTACACTGCAAACTCAGGTTTCTCTAAAAAACCTTCCTTTCTGCCAGCCCTGGTTTTTTTACAGCAGTTGCTGCTGTATGGGAAAAGGCACTAGCTCAAAAAGAGGATTGGAAAGAATATATGAAATTCTTCAACTTTTGGCCAATTGACTCAATTGATATATAAAAAAGGGACAGGAAACAATGTTTACGCACAGAGAAATTAAAGGAGATTACTCTAATACTGGGCTAGATTAGGTATTATGAAAGTGACATTTATAATACATATATCACTGATTAATAAAATGAAACGGGATTAGAAAAGTAGGATGTGAAAAAGACAACAAGGAGAAAAAATATATAGGCTACTACTAAATACTTACTTAGGAAGTCTGAGAAACGGGGTATATGTTTGGAAAGCAGTGAAGAAGATTAACCACATCATTCTTACCGGCTTTACAGAAGCACAAATCCCAGGATATTGTTGTGAAACCCGTAAACATACTGTTAAAAGGAAAAAGGAAAAAATAAAAACCAAACCCTGACATCTGAGACAGGATTTACTAAGGAATACAAAATCCCAGATCTGTCAGGATTATCCCAGTAACTTTTGTACTATTGAGAGCTCCCAAGCATCGGTAACATGGCTTTGACCCCAAAGTTCTGTGCCATGCCGTTAATACTAAGAAACCATTATTGTTGAATATTTTACTCTTCAGTAGTACATTTTAGCTGCCACAAAACTGATTTCTGCTTAACTTTCCTTTGTGGTTTTGGATGAAAAACTGTTCTGAAGAGATGTTAGGGAGGGTTAAGAAATGGAGGTATGAAAATGTCACAAAGCCAAGGAAAACGTAGTGAGAGTTGGAACTTCCCTTTCTTTCACAATATCCCCTCAGGCAGTAAACTGACCTGCAGTGTGCAGTTTACATCTGGGTCCCACTCCAGGCTTGACAGGGAAGGAAGTTTTGCACCCTCCTCTCCCACTCTGCAGGAGGCCATCCTAAATGCTCTATTGCCTGGTACTCTCTGATGAACTTCTGTTGGCCTTTTCTGCGGGAATATTTCTACTTTGCACATAACACCTGAGTGTTTGTTGAGGCAGAGACAAGACCTCAAGTATTTTGTCCGTACCGTAACACACCTCAGGAGAAAAACACTCACTTCCCCGCCACTATATTGCAGCAGGCACTTCACAAGACTGAGATACTAGCAAAAAAACGTACATCTGCCTCCTCATCCATCCCCTCTTCCATTCAATTCAGAAATATTAAAAAGGCAAAAAAACCCCACCCTTCCAGAATTCCCCAAGAGCAAGAGAACCAACATTTCTATGGTCAACGTACCAGTTCTCTACTTCACCCAAGCAGCTACAGCAGTGAGTATCCACAAAATGTAACAAGTACCAGCACATGGTTCCCCTCTCACACATGCCCTTGTCACTGGAAGGCACAGCCCACACGGCCAGGTACTGAAAGCTCAGTAATGCAATGAAACTGACTTTTAATACACAATAAATTACTAATAACAAATAAAAGACCCCAGTAAGGTTTCAAACAGGGAAATATTTGGGGAAGAAAGAACTAATGAAAGCTTAGGTCACCTCTGCAGTTATTCTGGGGAAAAGAATAACATTTTGTCCTTCAAAGACTCCTAGGTCAAATACACTTTGCATGCTAAGACAGGCTCTGTTTTAATTTGCCACAATGTAAAGTTTTTCTGGACCAAAGAGACTGTGCAGTGTCTTTCCATTTAATATCTAAATATTAGCAGTAATGGTTTGCTGTTTGGTTTTCCCAAGCCATTACAGTCAAACGGATCCTACAGTCCATGACGCTCTTGTAAGATCTTCAGTATCATCTGACCAGCCACAAACCTGACTGATCCGACCAGTGAAACCTGGCCAGCAATGCTACTCATAGAACGGGAAGAACAAAATCCTGTTCGCTGGTGAGCACTATACTTGGAACTGAATTTTTCAAGTCTGAATTCCTGCTCCTAAAAAAAAATAATTAAAACAATCAAAAGATGGGACAACACAGAGATTGAAGTTTATATGACAGGAAAGACTGCGTTTTCTTGCTGACAAGACACAGGCTCAGTTTCAACGGTGGCCCCCCGGCCTTCACAGGAGCCACCCAACTGTCTACTAGTGCCTGAAAAGAAAAGCATTGCTCAGCTACCTTCAGATTATAGATATTTGTTTTGACATGCAAAAACAAATCACAGCAATAGACAACCAACAGAAGAAAAACAACCAGCCATTCAAATTCCATGATTTCCATTGTGACAGTTACCATCCTTTATGCTCCTTTCAGACATTTGAAACATGTACATGATATCCCAAGTCTCTCATTTATTCTATCATGACAGTGTCAGAAATGGTGACATGTATTACTCCCCCACGTTAAAGAGGCCAAGCGTGACAAATACTGCAGGTGGCATGTAGAAATTTCACACATTTGTGAAATATCTCTACTTCAGAATTACTTGGATGATTACATCTCATTTGTTTCACACAACCACAGGGGGAAAAGGTAGGCATTACACACACAGAGTATTGCAAATTTTTTAATATTTTGTGGATAATTACAACTATTGCTAGAGGCTGAATACTAATTGCCTGAAATCAAAGTAAAATAAAAAGCAACCCTCATAGCTGCTAATTTGACAGCTGGTCATTTCTTGAAGTCTGATAGAGAATTCTTGGGCTGAGACAGCTTTTAGAACCGCACAAGGCACATTCCTGTAGGAGGCAACATAGCAGCAGGGCTTCAAGGAGGGAAAGTGATCTTTATTTAATAGACTGACAGCTACAAGAGAGAACTCCAGCACATTTGCAAATGTGCCTGTAGCTAATGAGTGCATGTGCAGCTCAGAAGGGTTACAGATCTCCACATAAAACTCTGACCTAAAGCTAACACTCAATTTAGAATCAAATTATAGGGGGAAAAAATTGTGTAAATAATTCATAAGAACTTTAATTGACATTTCTTTTCAGTGGCAACAAGCCCATTAGCATTATGGGCGATTACCTGTTTTTTAATCACTTTTTGTGTTATAGTTGTGCATTATACAAACTACCCAGTCCTGATACGCTAGTACAATCTAATGACTAATTCTGCAATAGTACTTGCAGTCATAAAGGCAGTCCTATTTTCTTCAGTGGAATTATACCAGAAAAGGCAACTTACCGTCGAGAATGTATTGCACCATACCTTAATTCTGAGACAAATCACACCAACATTTCATGCACTATGAAGTCCAGCTGGTTTCCGCACCACTAAATGCAGGGTTAGATATTATTTAATTCAGGGGCAGCTGATCTTAGTTCTTTTTCAGATAAGACTGGTGTCACAGCAAGAGTGAAGGAACGGTACTGCGCAGTACATCTACACGTATTCTCATCCACCCCAGCTTTTTATAACAGTACTTTACTAGTATTATTAAGCCTACTCTCTAAGCATCATCCCATGGAGATATTATAACATATCAATCTCTTTTTCTTAGCCTATGTTTAGCTTTTTTTTTTTCACTTCTAGAAAACACAGTGGTAGTAGCTTAATTCTAAGGATTCCATGTCAAAGCAGCTTGGGGAAAGGGAAAGCCACACAAGCAGTAAAACCTCGGCCTTGAGATGAGATTGTATCCATTCATCAGGTAAGCTTATTCACTGGTCACTAGCATTGACCATCTCGTTTCAGAGCAGCACATCTCTGTAAATAAAGTTACACTCAGAGTATATCATTAATGCACGTCACCAACTTTGCCTCCAGTGTGCAGTCATGTCTAGACAGAATGGGAAGTGATATTAGAAAAATGTTTAATATATTATTATTTCTTTTCCCAAATGCAATCATGTGTGTTGATAGATTCAAGCTCCTTCTGGAAACCTCTGCCAACGCTCTAGCACATTCCCTTCCGCTGCTCTGCACAACCCTGCACTGGGAAAAGCTGGTGAAAATGACAGCCCAGGAGATACGAGGTAATTATTCAACTCAGCCATAGCTTCCAGAATCCCCTGAGTTCCCAAATGCTCTCTCTCATCAAGAAAAGTCACACCCCTAAAAAGACAAGGTCCATGCTGTTGTATTGGAAGATGTTTTTACAGTGGGTATTACGTATGCACCAAAAGAAGCAGCATGAGAAACATTTATGAGAACACATAAATAATAAACAAAAGCAAGAATAAAATGAACAGTGCAAGATTAAGAGATGAGAAGTGTCATTCTCTTTGAGGACTCTTAACCTGGCGGCTACAATGAGCCAGAATGTTTCACTGGAAAATATCCTACCTCAACTGTCATTAATACAGCTCTTCGTATCCAACGTGATTGGAGTACGCTGACCAGTTCCACATGTTGATTTACAAGCAATGCCCCAATTCCACCCAGTGCCCTAGTAAGTGTATAGATAGCTAAATCCATGAGCAGCTCCAGCTGCCAAGAAAACAACTCAGATGCCTGAAGTCGTGCATGAGCTTAAGCGTTTGCAAGAGCTGGGCCTAAATTACAAATTGCATTCCTTATGCCTCTGTGATTGAGCATGGCAGCTGTTCTAGCCTCATACAGCAACACGACACAGCCACTGAGGCGAGAGAGTATCTGACCTCACGACACTAGAGGGAGAATTGCAGGTAGGGTGATTAAAATTACCCAGATGGAATGAGTCTTTAAATATGAAGCTTATGAATTATATAGTCCTGGGGACAGACTAGACAGCACCTTCCATACACCTACTCTCAGATTCACACAACCACAGTTTGGAGATAAAGGCTGAACCCTGGTATCACGCAGAAGAAAAGGCAGAGGGGCCGACTTCCCGAGCAGAGACTTGGTAAAGAGGGGAGAGAAGGAAAAGAAAACAACATTGGAACAATGAAGCTAAAAGCATTTCTTTTAGCAACAATTGTATCAAAATTAAAACTAGACTTTTGTAATCAGACCACCAGCAGACTCGAAGCAAAGAACCGGACTGCCATCTTCTGGTACTGCCACATAACGAAAGCATGGCAACATCATTTTTCGAAAGTTCCTACAGGACTTGGCTCTTGGGAGTATCTGCCAGGGGTACTGTGCCAAAATAACTGTGCTGGGTCACACTGCCAAAGCATGTGCTGCCTACAGCATGTTTAATATGATGCATATTAAATGCATCACGAAATAGAGAGACTATGATGGTTTCTGACATGTGCTGCAAGATGTAATAGGGACCAACATAAAGTAAACCAAAAGCAAAGGGAAACTGCAGAGACAGAGCAAATGTCTGCTCGCATCTGCAAACCTGCAAGCAGGTTCTACCCCAGCTAGCACACAAATTCAATACTAGATGAAACTCCAGCAAAACAGAAAAATACTAATCAGCCTGAAGGCTATTTTTGTCCAATGAAAACGAGTGGCTTTTGACGTACACCCATGCTGCGTATTCTCATGCCATACATTTCCACATAAGAAGTTGACTGGAGCCTTCAACTCGCTGGGTTTTTTTGTGAAACTAAGGCTAGCATCTAGTGTATGTTAACTTACTCCTACTGTAAATTCACAAGCTATTTTGATTCAAAAAAGTTACATACCAAGAAAATCAATAGATACATTTTCTTCTATTATTCCCTAGGGTCTTCCCTTAACTATAAAACCATTTATGGCTAAAATTAAGCTGCCCAATTGTTCCATTACTCCCTCATTGTCATTATGTACTAAAACATCCATTCAGCATTTTTTTTCCTCTACTAATGTAACAGAAACTCATCTGCTCAACGAGATTTATTGCTTGCTTTTTTTCCTGTGTTGACAAGAGATTGTTGTGCATTTTGCAGTAGGTCTTTATTATCTAGTAATGATGGCTTGCAAATTAAATTAGTTTTTAATGGCACAGTTAAATTCTAATTTATGTTTCGGAGCTTTGTTTAATTCATTTAGTTGTAATGTAATCGCTTTCTCACTATTATCTTACATTACATACGAAGAACAAAAGAAGAGCGACTCCTCTCCTCATATTCAGTTGTTTTGCTTTTATTAAATCTTGTTACTAATTGCATTTCCCTGATAAACTTTTTAAACTACCATAGGCTTATCTGAAGGGAGGGGGCAGGGGGGCGAACTACACGGTCATGTGGGATTCAGAGCCTTGAAGGAGTCGGATCGAACATTTACTGCAACTCACTGGGGTCTGACTATGCACACTGCTCGTGCACACATCCTCTTTAGAAGGAGGACTCATTACTGCCCTACAGATTTTTAAGAATATATGTGAAAACAGGGCAGTAAAGAAAAAAGTAAGAGCTCTTTACCTTTTCCAGCTGTGAAGATCTGGCCCCAAACCAGTCTGTTACTAGCAAGCTATTTTGGAGGACTGGAATGAGGCTGGAGGAGTGATTGTATCTCCAGGTCTGCCTCCGAGTGATTTTCCTCCCTGTATTCCCATCAGGTCATGTTCCGCCCTCTAAATCTTCGCTTTTGTGAGAACGGTTTCTTACAGGCATCCCACCTGTTCAGCAGGAGGTTAACAGGAAAGTACTTATTCGGTACATCATGTAAGATATAGTTAGTCTAAGTGTAAGGAGTTTGGAGGGCACTGTGTGCTACAGATGATTTCATCCAGGAATTAATGTAGCCCTACAACATAACTTGGAAAAGACAATTTATTGGGTGGGGAAACTAAAACACAGAGGCTAAATGACTTCTGAAAGCTTATACACTAAATAGCCAGTAAGAAATAGATTCTACACTTCCAGCAGATTAGTTTTGAGTCAATAAAGTCGATTTTGTCCACCAAAATTCATAAACTACTTAACCTTGCAGTCAATCGCATGTGTTTTTAAAGGTCTTCACCTCTGCCTTTCCATAATCTGTGTTTTCAAATTGAAATAAATAAATGTAAACCAGTTTTAGTTTAGCAGTTTAAAACAACACACACAAGTATATGCAAAACTAAAAATTCTGTCTTCTCTAATCTGTGTGCCACAGCACTGTAAGCTGTTCAGCTCTGAAGAGCAAACATGTTCAGAGACTAGAAGTGATCATGAGCAAGGACTTCAGAGATCTGTTGCCTGCTAAGGTGACAACTCCCTGAATAACCCAACAGAGGACAGATCCCTTTTCAGTACTCGGCTTTCTAGCCCGTAACATGGTAACAGCAGCTTTTACCCTTCGCTCTGTTCAGAAAGATAGCTAATTTTTTTACAAACCAATGATTAAATCCATTTAAGTAAAATCAAAAGGGCTACAGACATTTAAACTATCACTACTACAAAATTGGAATGAGTTGCATATAAATGGTACTGCTTAACTACAAAAAGAGTAGCACCTCTCTGGATTGATATGTTTTGGTATACTTTAATTTCAGCTTCAATGTCTTCTGACACGCCATTTCTAGAAGTGACCCTGGAGAGCCTATCAAACTGAATTTACCCTCTGCAGTCTGCTGCTACTCATAAGCCAATAAAAGCTGTTTCTGAATGTTTGTGGTATAAGAAGAGGCCCTGAAATTAATTGCAGAACTACATGCAGCCTAGGGACAGCTGTGTTATACATGTGCAATGTTTTCTGATGTTACAAACCTCCAGAGAATAGCTTTTGTGGTTTATGATTCACAGGTATAAATTCAGTTTTGTATGACCTTGTACACCAAATGTCATTAATGTGGCACTCTGAAAAAAACAACAAACAAATGATAATTTTTAGTATTGACATGCAGTACAGAAAACTTAAGTTTTATCCTACTCTTGAACAAATATGATCAAAGCTGTTCTCATGGGAAGAATCTGCAGTTTTTTAACTACTTATCAACATTCATCTTTAAAAATGTATAGATCCCTACGTCACTGTTTGCCTTTAACGATACTATCAACAGATGAATAATTATCAATAATCATTTGGTGACATTATTTTAAAAGTTAAAATTCTCTCACAAGTAAGAGAATCTGAAGTACTGCTATGAACATATTTTTGATTAACGTTTCATAAGGGTGAAATACTTTTTCCTCAACGTATTTTTTAATATCTAGGAGACAGCATTCATTTGGTTGGTTTTGACAGCTTTAACTTAATTCTAATAGGCACAGTAATTTTCTAGTTCTACACTATGCTTAAAAGTTTTTCAAAATTAACAAAACTATCCAAGACGAATCTTCTGAAAAAAGACTCTCTTCCGCACAAAAGTTGTAATTTATGTATTCAGCCCAAAATATTTCTCACCTGTTTGCTGCTGAATACAACAGCTAAAGATTGCCTGCTACAAGACAGGCACATAATTAGTATGACAGACCACTACAGATTTCAATTACGATATCATGATCAGTGCCCAGAATAAAGAGGGAAATTTTGTAGAAGAAATCTATAGGAAATAAACCGGACTGACAACTGACTAGAATTCAATTTTGCTGAAGTGATATTGAAATACAGAGAAGTAGCAGTACATTGATTAAGTTTCAAACTGCTGCATTACTAATACTGTCTCATGAACCTGTATACTGTGTTATCACCATGGCAACATGATCATCAGAGCAATCCAGAGAGCATGCAACACTACAGACTGTTCATTTACATTTGTGATAGACACTGAAAAGGCTTGGGATTTAATAAGCCCGAATTTCTTCTAGTACATGAAGGAAAATGAAGCTCAGAACCATAACTGAAGTTCATAAATAAAACTTACAGGAAAGCAAAGGGGGAAATGTTCTCAGTATTTTAAATACATAGATTTAATCTGGATTCTATAATAAGAATTTCCACCCTCCAAAATTCTCATGACCTGGTATGTCATTGGGAACAGTATACTGCTGATGTCTTGTGCTGCATCCAAACAGAAATGCTTTATTTCAATCTTAGTCACATCTACTCTGCAGCTGAAGTGGTCTTCAGATTCTGGACTTCAATCTTCACCTTTAAAATGCCTCAAAAAAATCAGATTTAGACTTCATACTAGACTTCAAATAGTCCCTGATTTGTGGATATTTATAACTCTGGTATCACAATGTACATGTAATAAAAGCCTACAAAGATCTTTAAAAACATCAGAATTTATGTCTCCAGGCTCATAAATCCAAGCAAAGTGTAAGACGGGTCTGCATCAATCCCCTGGACACTACCTGCATTCACACTCTAAGCATGTACAAAGTTGCAGCCAACATCATCCTTCTGTGAGAGGAGGACGCTCAAACGGTGATCCAGTTTACAGCGTGGTTCCACATACAGCTGTTCCAGTACAAGTCACAGGGCTGCAAATTAATCTAAAGTAGGAATAAGCAGCTAAGAATAGGTACATAGGAATTATAGCTTACGCCAGAAAGCCTATATACTAACAGACTTAGATGTACACTATTACAATATGCAAAAAGCTGTTATACTGGTGGCATCTTCAGATTTATGAGTAAGAAATACTTCACTTTGAGTAACAACGGAAAAGGGATTCAGGCAGACACAAGTGAACTTATTTTCAAAAGCTCATCTTGACAGAAGAAGTCTAGGAATTTATTTACAAATATCACTTTGAAATTGTGGGGGTTTCTAAACAAAAGCTTCCCAGAGTAGGGTGGTGAGCTGGGCTGAAAGTGTTGTCCAAATGACATGACTTCACAGGACATTACTCTCTGAACACTACAAAAGAAAAAAAAAAAAAAAAAAAGAGCTACATTTTCACTGCTCTTCCTATAAATCATCTATTTGAGATATTTATAGTCATGGTACTACAAAAACTGGCTTTATGGAACAAATTTGAGAAAAAGAACAAATAACTTAAAACTTGAGAATAAGAATGTTTTAATAACATATATTATATCTATTAACCTGCATTCTATACTTAAGTATTACAAATTGAAAACTACAGAGAGACTTCTCCCTTGGTCACTAGCGAAAACTCAGTTATTACACATACACTAACCAACTGCATGTATTCAGCCCATAGCAGCACGGACTTCTCCAGTTATAGAGTATCCAGCAAAATATGAAGTTCTCTGTTATGGCTGGAGTAGGGGTCCACATGGGGGAGGAGGAGGAGGAACACCATAAGAGAAAGTGTTTCCCTCTGGGTTTTTGGGTTTTTTTTTTCATTTGAGTTTTGGGGGTTTTTTATGGCAGTTGGTCACAATGCCTCATGAAATTGAAATGCCACTATACGTCCTGGAGAGAGAGATTAGAAGGCATAGAGCAAGTGAAGAGGTCAGGGGCACAAGATATCAAATCCATTTCAGCTCCACATACATGGTATATAAACAGAGATGGGTTTATATGGCATGTATATGTACACGACAGCACTCAGAGACAATTTAGCATTTTATATGTTAAATGGGATTTGAAGCCAGGACAATTAAGAGATGCTGACATTACGAAATCCATCAAATTGAACCCAAGCAAACACTCAAAAATAATAAAAGTAATAAGACTGGATTAAACAGTATTAAACAGCAAACACTTAAACGTAATTCAGAGCCATTAGAAGGTACTTCTTGTCTACAGTTATCTGTTCTTTTGAACAACAAGGAAAAGTAAAATGCCATCATTTTCCAAATGTATAATTACAGCAGTTCACAAAGATAATTAAAAATTAGTATCACCAGCTCCAGTTCCCTACAATGTAGAAACTTCATGAACAAGAATGCAATTAATAGAATTTGCCATGTTCCTGTGTGATCAGCAGCACTACTGCCACAACACATGTTGCAGAGTGCCTGCAAGAAACAGACCTGGAGCCCAGCTACTACACTAAAGGAGATCGTTCCTAGCACAAGCTGAGAGCACAAGCCGTGGGAATATATATGCTAGAGGAAACCCAGCATGTAAACATCCAATAAGAAGCAGGAAAAAAGTGAAATTATATTGACACCAGCCCCAGGCTGTAGCTGCAGTTTCTTTTCAAACTAAAAAAGGGCACATTTCTTGACTTCTATCAAAATGTTGTGAATGGCTTTTGTGTTATTTCAACCAAAAAAACAGGAAAGCATGACAACAGGAAATGATATAATAAAATCAAATGAAAGGCTGGCCGCCTCACATAGTTTTCAGGTTGGCCTAGAAGATAAATGTGAACCTTAAGCCCCAAATCTTGTTTCTATGACTCATATTTACTGAAGTCTCTCTCTCCCCTTCTCTCTCTCTCTCCCTCCTCCCATTTTTTCCCACAAATGCTAAAAACCAAGGAAAATCTGCCTCCTTACTGAGATTTTGTAAGCATCAAATATTACGGTGATATTATTATATGGTTTTTAATAATGTTGTAGATAGTGTCTAAGCCTCTGTGTATAATATAATAATAGATAAAAGTCACCACCATTTTATTTATTCACATTTCCTGCTACAGCAACCAAAATGCTTTCCACTTTAGAGAAAAGAGCCCAAACCACATGCCTGTCTGATGACACTCAAGGATTTTTCAAAAACTGAATTATCCCTAGTAAAAATAATTTTTAAAAAAGGAATCATTTTGCAAATGTATGCTATGAGTCTTCTGAAACATGTTAACTTGTGTCAAGGGCCTGCTGTAACTTAGTACCAAAAAAGCATTAAATGCAATTGCCTTTGACTAATAGGTATTTTATGTTAAAGGATAAACTCTAATTCTGCTCCAAGAAGTACATACCTGCCCTTCACTGCAGATATTAGGAATTATGATTAAGATATATGAATGGAAGTCATTCGGGGGGAGAGGGGCGGGGGGGGAAGCCCATATAAACTTAAGTGAATCAACAATGGACATTGGAAAGAAAATTATGAAGTTTAAGGAATAATCAGCAGAACTTGGATCCAAAGGAAAAAGAATTTTAAAAACTACTAGATTTGTATCTCAGTAAGACAAAGCATTTATAGGGGCATATCCATGCCATTTATCACCACATAAAACAAATCCTAGGAAGGAGTCATGAAGAATTTTCACAAAATAATATTCTAGTTTGTTAAACACAGTTCAGCATGACCCCATTCTCATCTAACTCAGTAAAAAATGGATTCTAGTAGCAGTGGGAGCTACATTTATCTCTATGAGATGCCCAGCTTCCCTATGAGACTCGGTATCACAAAGGACTGGCATCGTACACACTTCAAAAGGGCAAAGCCCAGCTCCTTTATTTCCGTGTTCCCCCAGCCTCTGCAGTTCTTCAAGTCTTATAAATGAGTGCCTGAAAAGACAGTATTTCGCTAAGGGACACAGATTTTTCTTCAGCTCGAGTGTGGTCACTGAGATTAAATAGGCCAGGTCTTGAAAACATGGCTTTGAAAAAACATTATAAATAAGTAAGGGTGCAGTCAGAAGCCATGTCTCACGAAGAGTACATACTGAAACTTCATCCCAGTCACACCCCAGACAAAATCTGCCTGTGCACTATCCCCTTTCCATTCCCCGCTCCCTACTTCCCCAAGGGGAGCTAACCAAAGCCTGACCCTAGGCCCAGGGACATGGCCAGGCAGGGCACCATGGAGATCCAGCTGCTCGCCCCCCAGCAGCAGTGCCAGCACCTCTGCTCCTAATGAAAACCACTCAGAACAGCACTCTTTCCCCACCCCGAGCATTCCCTCCGATTACCCCCTGTTGTCATCATTCCTCGTTGTTTTTAAGTGTTATTTTGTTTCAGAGCCCAGCTCCACGAAAGGGAGCCTTGAGGACTTTGCCATGGTAAGGAGCCAGCAGGAGGGTGAGCACAGGGCTGCAGCTCTGGTCAGGGTCAGGGGGCCATGGGCAGGCATGGGCCAGCCTTCCCCTGAGACCAGAAGTGCAAAGAGCTCTAAAAAGTGGAAGACAAGTTATATATGAACAAAAAATGGCAAGCTTTCAAATGGCAAAAGGCCACCTCCTAAGGACGCAGCAGGGCTGGCAGGCCCACCCCTCTCCCATCCCGCCCCCAGCCCCGCAGTCAGGCCAGCAGGGGCAGGAGTTCCGGGGGTGACTCTGTGCTTTCCAGTCATTCCCCTCCCCGAATCCCAAGGAAAAACATCTTTCTTCCCTTGCATTCATCCCAGGCTGCCCACTGGCCTCTGCAGTCAGCTCCCTGACTGCTGGTGGCTACAGCTAGCCCCTTGTGGGGCTGGCTGGCTAATTGCAGCTGGCTATAATTAGCCCTTTACGGATTGGCAGGCTGCAATTTGATCGTGTAAAGGCAGGTCTTTTTAAAAAAAGTTTCTTGGCATCTGTATACTAAGCCCCTGTGGAGGCAAAGAGCATACATATAGGAATGGTTATTCCATGGGAAGTAAGCAATCACTCACTGGGATTTATTTTAATGCCTCTTCATGTTAACACGGCATAATGAAAGAAATTAACCACAAGTTTTCTAAAATGGAAGTACACACGGCTGAATGCAAAATCACAGCACTGTCTAAGCAAAAGACGGGGAACAAAATAGTTTTTATCTTGAACTATTCATTACTAGACCAATGATAAATTATTTTGCAAAGGAAGCAGGCAGTGTACAGCAAAGGTGTAGCTTTCTGCATGTACAAATGTTTGGGGATATCACAAAGCCTGTATCAGTTTGAAGATAGCAAAGCAACAGGTTTCTCTACTGCTTATATTCCCAGACAACATCAAAAAGGGCAGGCGGTCATCTTCTTTGTTCTAAATACAGCAGGCAGTAATTGCACATTCAAGACATTTATGCAGTACCCAGTAATTTCATATATACTAGTTTTATTTTATTTTTGGCAACTGTGCCATGCATTTATTACACTACAAGTGTAAAGGATAAAAAGCAAGGTGAATCCATGTTTGCATTTCTAGGGGAAGGTTTCAAATACACAATCTATGATGAGAAACACTGTTGTTATGAAACTGCTGCCTCTTTGGGTGCTTGTCACTCTGCATGTTTGCCATTTCCTACAAATATATAAGGCTTGGTCTTAATTCTCAATATGCAGATATCCCATCAGTTTCAATGGGAGTCTTAAATACGCAGGATCACTCACAGTTATGTCCTTATGACTCTCTCCTGAGATGTCAATTATTTCCTTGAGAAATATATTCAAACATAATTCAGAGAGGAAAAATCTGTAAGCAAAGGAAGAACTGGTATATACCGCTTTAAAACTGAATGCAGTAAAAACTGAGAAAATAACCTTTCAAGGCAGAATTCTATGTATACTTGACACCTTTTATTTTAAATATAAGATCACTGACTAATAATCCAATGCTTAAAAAGAGGGGAGTGTTTTTCCAAAAATAGTCCCCCTAAAGAAATCCACCCCTCTTTCCAAAGCCTTAAGTGCACAGTAAGATCCATTTTAGGAGAAAGGTAATTACAGCAATTTGAGGGCAAAATATGGACAGGAAGGAGGAAAGAGTCACTCCCTTCCATTCTCCTTCCATCTTGTGATGCAGTAGTTCACACACAGTTTGGAGTAGTAAAGGGAACTCAAAGCAGGGAACGGTTATTCTGAGCCCTCACCTCAGGGCAAAAAAAGACTTCCAGCTCAACAGTCTACCTGGCAATTACTGGCAACAACAACAGTTGCAATTCTACCCCTTCATCCAGCCAGGCTTCAGAGGGAAAAGTGCCAAACAGCTGTGTGGTCACACTCATCTTCCTCCAGCAATCTTTCTCCTGCCTGCACATGTCCCAGAATCCACGTAGATCTCTGTTTACTTGCACATTTCAAGTTGTAACAGCTGGTTCATTTTGCCCTACACCTTATAACTACCAGTCGTTCCAGAGCCATATTTGCAAATGAGAATTCAACAGTTCTCAAACCATACCGCTGAAAATCCTACATGTGATGTCACATAATTTAAATTGAAAGAGATGTTCTGTAATAGCTCGAAGTTTTGATTTGCATTGTACCAAAAAAATGCATTTTTCCATACTGAGCTCTGTTCCTCTACTGTTAAAGTAAGCCCAGACTTCTTACATTGGAAACTGAAGGGTTTTCAAATGCTTAAGTAGTTTTTACAGACTGGTTTATTTTTTTAGGGTGTTTTTTTACCCCCAAAACATAGCTTTATCCATGTAGGGTGCGACCTGAATTTCAGCAGTCAGCAGGTTGATTCTTGCTGATTTCAGCAGTCATTTATGGAGCAAAACTAAACCAAGTTAGCATTACTTAGAACCTGAAACAAAAGTGCATTGTCTGATGAAAATTATTTACAGAACAGAACATGTGAAATAATTACCAGCAAAATAGCTGACATTTGATACTACTTTACAATCAGTTGAGTAGGCAGACCAAGAAATGCCAAACCTGTCTGATGCTATTTAGGTAGCTACTGGACTGACAACTATTGACCCAGAACTGCTGGCTTTTTTCCCTTGTGTTCTGTCTCTTATATCTATGTATTCCTTCTCACCTTGCAAAATTTTTGAGAGGCTGCCTCTTTTTTTTTGGTTTTTGTTTTGTTTTGTTTTTTAAGAAAGTTTTACTGTGGTCTTCGCCTGCAAGAGTTACTACAATACAAACAAAAAAGAAATTAAACACCAATTTTTGAAGTGCATATGGGAAAAAATAGCTGTTCCAGCTGATTCTGAACTAATTTATTCTGCTTGTTGTTGAGACCCAGCCTTGAGGGATAGTCCTGGTAAAATGAGAGGGACAAGCAACCGATCTTCTATATCTTCCATCAGATTTCACAGGATTTTCAAAGCCAGCATCATCTCTAAACAAGAAAATTATTTAAAATTTACTTTGATTATTATGCACTATTCTAGTAATTTCTAAAGTGATTTAAAGGGAGATTTCTTTCCCTGACCAACACTCCAAGTATACTCAGCTCAGCTCAAGGAAATAGCAGCAGTATATATATGCCCTCCACAACACAAAACAGATCTCAATATTAGCTTTAATGACGACGTGACCACAGATGCTGGTGCCAGTACTCCAGCACAAACCTACACTATTAAACATCCTGCTTCAGCCTGAGCCATGAGCTTTACACCCAGAAGCTTTATGCTGACAAACAGGAAGTTAAATAAAAACGGAGTCCTGTCTCAGCAATTAGTTTTAACAAAATAGATATCACACAGAGAAATCAATCCTCAGCATCTTACCCCCTCTCAGCAACTTACTCTTTTCACAGCTTTGCATTTCTCAATAATAAGCCTTTGAGGAACGGACATTACCATTTTTCCTCCTTTGTCTATAAAGGACAATATAATTCCTGGTGTTACAAAAACAGTAGTAATGTTCTGCTTGCATTAGTTTGCCACTATTCACCTTGAACAGAATGAGCCCCTCAAAAAAACGTTTTTTTATTTTTTTAGGACTGAAGGAATATAGTGAGTTCTAACCACATTTGATATTGGTCTGTATGATCCATAACATCATTGCAGAAAACTCTGGATTCAATTTGGACTGAAGCTATGCTCCCACAGTTGAAGTTTCTTTTTCATAACTCAGATTTTCTTGGGTTTCAGATTTACAAATAAAAAGTTTCTTCCACGTATAAATGGTATAGCAATCACTGCTCCCTCAAAGTCTATTCTTCCCTTTTTCCTTATGAAAGGCAAGAATTATTTTAAACCCAGTTGTCCTTCATGCTTCACACCAACCACTGTTTTCCAGTTTTGTAAAGTAGTACGCTTCTCATGGTATAAATTTGAGTAATACATTATGGTCCTGTAATTCTTTACCCAGATTTCTAAGAAATCAGTTTAATATTCAAGTAAAAAATATTAAAAATAAGACTTTGTTATTTTATTAAAGATAAAGATGTCGTTTCCTAGAGGATTCATGTTTCCAGCACAGTAAACCTAAGCAACATTTCCAAATGGAAGTGTTTACTTGCACATGATATTGATTGCACATAAGATATCAAGTTCTTTTACATTGCTTCAACATTCTAAAGGAATCCACCAGTTCTCTCAACAAGATTAATTTATAAAAGTTATCTTGAAAATTCCTGTAAAGAAAGTCATGCAGCCTCGTACATTGTTGCTTCCAGTAAATGCTTCTTTAAATGCATGGATCATTGACTGGTGGTTCATTTTCCCTGAGTTCCAGCAAAGAACCCAGGACACAAGAAGTGCACAGTACAGCAACAGCTTATCTATCTGTAATAGATAGATCTGTTTACTCCAGCTGTACAATGATGAAACTCGACTGAAATCACAGGAATTCTGTGAAACTCGACTGAAATCACGGGAATTCTGCCACTGGAGTATAAAACGTTATCAGTCAGGCAGGTATCTTAAATGTCTGATGGTTGGAGCTTCCCTGTGTTTCCACTCTTGCAGCTGTACAATGATGAAACTCGACTGAAATCACAGGAATTCTGTGAAACTCGACTGAAATCACGGGAATTCTGCCACTGGAGTATAAAACGTTATCAGTCAGGCAGGTATCTTAAATGTCTGATGGTTGGAGCTTCCCTGTGTTTCCACTCTTGTTCCCTCCACTTTGAAGTGTTCTGTTCCAGTTGTGAAATAATTAGGGGATAAAGCAGTTGTTAGCAGGGCACAGGACTAGGTGCCAGGAGATATACGTTCAGTTCCTTCACTTTGCAGCTCTTAAGTCCACAGTAATGAAATCATTCTACAGAGTATGGAAAAATTAAAATACAGCAAAACAAAACAAAGACTTCTATTTAAACTCCGGTATTATGTCCCAGAGTCAATCTCAGCACGTCTTTTCTTATTCAGGTCGCATCTTGCCTGGATATGTGGAAGGCACTGCACTACATCCATCAGACAAGAGGAAAAAAATTTCCAAAATAAAATAATTTTCAAAAATATCAGAAGACTGGGGAGAGTGGTAACTCCAGTGTTTACTCATGGTGATAAACCTTTTGGGTAAAGCATATCAACCCGCCTATTACACTCTATTTAATAGTAGTAGCTCCAATAATGGCCAGTAAACAACTCTTTTAATGCAAATACCGGTTTTTGAAGCAAAAAACATTAAGCTCTAACTTCAATGCTCTACTCGGACAACTAGCAGAGTGAAGTTGTTGCTAGGCTCTGGACTACAAGGCGTTGTGTTTGGTGTAGAGTGACAGTTTTCAGATGACTGGTGCATTTAGGTTTTGTAACTTACTGTAATATGCACTTCACTGTAAGCCCCCCATTGCAACATCAGTAACAGACAGGCACAGAACTGCTTATTCAACGATTCCAGTGAGCAGCTCATTGTCATCTCCATCACAGATGCAAAACATATGCTACAAAGCTAAAACATCTTACTGCTTCTGTCTGCTGGATTTTACATTTGTTAATGACTGGTGCAGAAACAGGTGCTGCTGTAAAGTCACGGGAAAGCACTGAGTTAGCCATATGACTATGGCAGTAATGCAAAGTTCTCCACAAGAGGGGAAGACTGAAAATTAAAACATGTGTAATTCATTTCCTTTGCAGAATATTCTCTGGTGACATTTGTACAGACCTCCATGTGTTAGCAATCTATTTGTGATGTTTTGCAATTGGTTTGAAAGCAGTTTTTGCTCTGTGGAGTGACAGCAGCAGCAGTGATTAAATGAAGCTGGAATGCAAGGTCCTGCCGAGCTTACCCTGCCGGGAAGCAGCCAAGCCACTGTACTTGGGAACTTTAGGGAGCTTTTGCGGGGTTTTTTTTCCTGTTTTCCTTGCCAATTTGTGATTTGTTGTGTTTGATTTACTTCCCCTTTCCTTAAGACTGTCACTATCTATGACAACCTAATTATGATATATTCATTTCTGAATACTTTTAGAGAGATGTCCCAGAATGTCAAATAATGTTGTAATAGAGATGAGGAGAAAACAGCAGGTGCTTGACATCTAATTTAGTTAGATCTGCCAGCCTCAAATAAGAGAAGAAATGAACATACAACATGTACTATGCATATATTTATTAAATCTCTATATACCTGCATAGCAGAGAACTGAAATTAACCTAGCCAACAGATTTCATTGTTGTTCTGTATCTCTTTTCTACTACACATATACAGAAACGGAGGAATGCAGTTTGGAACATCCATCTTCTCCACAACTATTAACCTGCAGAGATTCATCACAAGTGGAACTCTCAATCAAAATATCAATACCAGGATATTCCCATCGCATTCCATAACAGCTGAAGCTGTTCCACATCTCACAGGAGAAGTACCACACCTTTCAAGGTTAGCAGTTAGATGAGTATCAGTCAGAGAAAATGTTCATAAATATTATCGACACAACCTTGAACAGTCCTGCCTGTCCTGTCTAGGAAGTCATGACCTTATAAGAGTGAGTCATTCTTAATAAAAACATGAATTAAAATGCAAGTTCACCCAGATTTTCTCTGACCCCTAGGTCTCAAGTACTTTTTTGCGAAAATCCTTCTCTGTTCACCAAATCATAAGCTCACAAGACAGTAGCAACATTAGCGGGATTCAGGGAGATAAAGGAAACTGTAATAGGAAAGGGTTTAGGCAGCAAAAGATGCATCTTCTTATCATTTACATTTGTTTTACCTATCATCTAGGTAATCATCACCTGCAATATTTTGTCATTTTATGTTTTCTTACCCCAGCTGTAGCACTATGACTATACACAGGTCACCATACTGCCTTTCCCTCTAGACAGCTGTGCAAAAGAGAAATGTAAGTTATAAAACCCTCTCAAAGGGTTTTGACTCTCAAAGCAAGTTTCTGTCTTGGCTCTTGGCTTTCTTTGAAGCTGATGGGACTTCAGAGAGGTCCAAACAATCTCACTGGAACTTGGTGGAAAGTCCTCCCCAGAAACTTGGCTAGACATTAAGCATCAGGCCATACCAATTGTCTGTTAAGAGGATTCCTTCTTTCAGACATTGTTTTCCACATGTATCCTTGGTTCATTGCAGTTTAGATTTTTTTAATGTGTGTTTCCACTGGAAGAAGTAGTTTAGAAGGGCTTGGATTTATTTCACTAGCTTATTTCCTCTGGTAGATATTAACTTTGTAGGCTATTATATACCTACGCATTATACATATTCTTGCAATGCTTGGGATGCCCTGCTTTCCTACTTGGACACCGAGAGCAAGACTTACTGAGAACCCTAATCTTGGAGCCTGTTACTCTAAGCTGCATGTAACATTAACAGCTAGAGGCAGAGGAGCTAAAGCATCATCTAGCTATGACTCTGTTGTCTCTCTCCATCCACTTCATAGGAGTTTAGAAGCTCTAGTCAAGCATCTGTAAAATTACGTGGCTAAGCGATACTAGCTATGCAGGGTGAGTACAGCAGAAATCTGCAAGACATTGAGAAAATAGTATGAGTAGATATTAACCGTGCCTCACTACAGTTACTCTTTCTGTCTTTGTGGACTGTTTTATACACTAGCAGGCAGTGTTAGGCATTCGGAGTTCAGACTGGGTATCTCAAAATAGGTTTAAGAGCAACCAGTCTAAGGCCAGGATTCTTCTTCAGTAACCACTTTTGACATCTGCCCAATATGCCTGATTTTCTACGACTGCAAAAAGAATACAATTATTCTGACAAGGAAAAAAAGTGCAATCAAGTTTGATACTCTTTTCAGCTCCTTATTGTGAAAGGTGCAATCCACAGCTACTGCCTTCCATGTGTGCAGGGACTCCTTAATGCTCAGGAGACAGAGGACTGCATAGCTCCACAGACCTCCTGAGAGAGCTGCAAGCTAACTCTTGAGATGGCAGGCAGCTTTATATTAGGAGCCTTCAAAGCCAATAAGGCTGTTGGAGAAAAAAAATCATGTCACCATTCTTGAACCAGAACTGACCCATGATAGAAATCTGCATTCTTTTCCATTGAAGTTTCTTCCATCCCATGGTTGCTCCAGGACAAACCCAAAACCATGCTGTCCTATTCACAAGCCATTCACTGTGGAGTCCTGTTTAGGTAGAAATTTACTTAAACTCTCCTGTGAAACAGTACTTTATTTCTATGCCATTCAGCTATTCTAAGGTTTGCCAAGGATAGTAAGATGACCTGCAGGCAAGAATGAAGTACTGTGCTCCTCTGTACATTAGGGGAGAGAGTCTTTGGCTTTTTTCTATTAGCTCTCAAGATTCACTAATAGCAGTAATAAACTTCAGTATTAAAAATATCATGGTCTGTTTCACACAGATATATATATATAAATAATAGGGTCTTATTAACAAAACGAAGTTTTCTTTGGGTGCTCTGCCATCTCTTAAGTATGCAAGCATACAAGGAGTGGGGAAAAGAAGACATTAATTATTGAACTGCAAATGGAGGAACATAGTCCTCATGAGATTCAAAAGACCCCTGGGAAACTGCACTTCCTTGCAAAGCACTTCTGAGACTGATGTGCTCATAGATCAAGTGCTTTTGCTTTCTTTAAAGCAGCTGAATGGATACCAAAGAAGTCCTACATACAACAGTACTCTCTGCAAGACCTCAAAAATGACAACTTTATTCACCACTGTAAATTGCTAGCTCAGTAACTCTAATCTTCAGGTATGGTACTCACTTGTCTGCAGCACAAAAAGCACACCTCTCTTAGCATTTATGAAACTGAATCCATAAACGTCTCAAATTCAAGCATATGCCCTGCACTGCCCTTCAACAGACCTGCATCGTTTGGATTTTCACATTTGAGTGATTTAAACCTGGAAAGAGTTGAGTATACCTCTAGATTTTTCAAAGTGCTGTGCACAACTAATGAAAGAAAGATACCTTGTAACAAAGAACCTAGTCTAACACAAAGATTAAGTATTTCCAACAGTATAATGGCCAAACCCTACATTTTTATAGCTGGCATTACATATTCTTTATAACACTAGCAATACCTGTAGCAAACTGCACTTATTAACCAGAAGCCTAGGGCTAGCATGGTCACCTCAATAAATTAATGCTGCATACAGAACTCAAGTCAAAATGCAAAGCTGGGCTAATGTAAAATGTGCAAAGCCCTTTCTGCAATAAGCAGTACATTTTAACGGACAGCTGGGACACTAGTGTGCCATGATCCAGGTGGGCTCTGCTGGTGTCCAAATCATAGATCCGAAACTTTAAAGCTATGGGGTCTAATTTCTCTGTTAAAACGGGTACCCTGTAGGGTTAATCAGTCTGGACAGAGGATTAGAAAAACATCACAACATTTCTGTTGGAAACCAAGGTAGCTATCAGTATAAGTGTGCCTATGGTGTAAAAACACTCCAAGTGTAGCATCTTAGCTTCCAGGTAAGATGCTCTTAGCAAGGATGCCAGTGCCACTATCTAAATGGTAGATGTAGAAGCACTAAGTTTTCCAGGCTGGAGAGATACCCTGGCTGCAACCACTGCAATGAAACTTGTGCCTTGATCTTTGCAGGATGGAAGCCCGAGAATGTGTGCTGGAAGACGTAAGAGTAGCACTCCAGGTCCTTCACTAGGCATTTCAGGGTCAGGACCCTAGGACACACTGAAGAATGCACCTGTCCCTCACTGTAAATGCAGTATTAAAAAAGATGCGTGTTTTGCTTTCTGCAAGACTAACTCAGCAGAATTTTCCTCTTTCTTTCAGAGTAACTGTTAAAAGAGTTATCAATCATGTTCATTTTCAGATGGAGGGCAGTTTTATACTTGCCTTCCTCTGCATGAGTGAACTCAAAACTAACTAAACATCCCAAAAGAGCCAAGCTCACTGTTACCTTAAATAAGACTATTTTCTAACCATCTGTCTTCTTCTTATTCCTCTTGCTTATATATATTAAACAATGAAGTGTGATTCAAAACTGCTCTGGTTGTCCTTGCGGTTTCTGGAAATTATCCTCTCTGAAAGAACTCTTCTCTGTCCTCCCTCTCAGGGTGTTTGTGTAGTTCAATTTGCTTCTCATACAGTGTGCTGTTCTGTAATCAGAGCCAGCTGAGAATCAGGCAGAGACCTGCTTCCTTCAGTGACTGTGTAAAAGGTCTGAGCTGCTTAATAGAGCACAACAGAATAACCCAGCCTCAACCATCACCTGCAAGAGAATCTTTTAAAGGCATAAAAGTTATTTCAAACCAAGGATAGACCAAGTTCTTAAACAAATCCTGCCCACAACCCTCCCTGCTGAGTTCTAGAGACTTCATAAACACATCTATGGCAAAGTCTTGGGAAGATACATGCCACTGAGAAATCAGGGAAATTAAATTTTAACACTTTTAGGAAATTATGGAACCTTTTGCTGAGGGGCTCTCAAATTATCAGCCTGTAAATTCCTCCAGTCCCTTATGTTCTAGAGGATTTTGTTACAGATATTTCATGAAGTCATTGCACCTGCAAGGTGATTGTCTCAACAAAAATTTAAAAGCAGCAGTCCTTAAGCCAATCTGAAAATTACATGCAAAGAAATCATAAACAGGATTTCATAGCAAACCCTCAGACGTGCCTTAGAACACAGACAAAATAGTTCTACAGTTGCTTACAAATTCCCCCCTGCAACTGGCACAAGTGACCAGATAGGAACATTAACCTGATACACTCATGGTAAGTCAGCGAAAATACTCTTTCAGACTAGACCTAACTGTGGATCCAGCCCAAAATCCAGAAGGTGGACAACAAAAAAAAAACCAACAACAACAACAAAAAAAAACCCCAACCAAAACAACATCCCCCCTCCAAAAAAAAAAAAAAAAAAAAAAAAAAGGTAACAAAACCAGCCATATCATTGAAATCCTTATTCATAGGGCTATGGGTGGAAAACAGCAGCAAACCCAATGTACTTTCTTACAGTACAAATCACTCAAAGAACATATCCCAAGCTTGGATGACAAAACAAATTTAAATGACAGAATAACCAAAGGAAGATTCAACAGTCTGCTCTGCAACTTTACTAAATGTATTGCACTGTCAAAAGAAAGTTTTATAATGGAAGTGTTCAGCAACCTTGGCAGCTTTCACTAAGTGCTTGCTATACCCTTCCTTGATCTCGTGCCATCTCACTTCTCTGATACAACCTAACATGCAATCTGCCTATTTTACTGTAACTGTTTGATGGGATCATGCTTCCAACAAGTGCTTCCACAATAATCCCCAACTCTTCTTCTTGATCATTGTGCTGGATGATTGTTCCACTTAGCAGGTTTTCCCCAGATTATTTAGTTCCTTCAACTTTAATTATCTTACATTTCTCTACGCTGAACTCTATTTGCCATCTGCTGGCCTAGTATCAAGTGAAACAATTCCTTCTAATTTGGATTGCATTACTCTGCATTATTTGCTCTGCTTCTAATCCTGGTATATGCAATCTTAGATGATTTGTTTTCAATATTCTTTTTCAAGTCAGCTTGACAGGTGTCAAGAGAAATGACCCAGCCAGTTCAGAAAAGAAATAAATGCTTTAGGAAAAAAATCTTTGCTTCTATATGAATTTAAGTGTTCCTCAGTAACTAAAAAAAAATAAAGCTTGTGTTTCATATAACACAGGAAATATAAATTACATATTGTCACAAATAACCTGTGAGCTGTATCCTTCTCTACCAAGGAAAGATCTAAAAGTCAAAGGCTTGGAATAAAATTTTTTGCCTTTCTGAAGCCTTCTCTAAGCTTGTGAAAACTATTGATTCTTAAAATTCAGCTTAAACTGACCTGTGAATTAGGGGATGATTTCAGCTCCCTATTGCAGGTTTTGCTGACTTTATTGGCAACAGCTGTATTTTGCACATAAAGCAACCAACCCGAAGTCTGCTGCACCTAGTTTTCCCATTGGCTCCAGTAGGCTTTGCCTCAGGCTTTTCTAGTGTTTTCCACCCAAAGAAGCTAGCTAGCTTAATTACAGACAGAACGATAACTTGCTAATATTTACCTTGTACAGAAAATAATGTTGAGTCCCAGAGGTTAACTAAGTTTTTGAGATCAGCAGTAGGTTTTGGCTGTGGCTTTTAAAAACTTTGCTGAAGGAAAGTTAATGGTAGCATAGGACAAGAATCTGCATTACAAATCATTAGACTAACCAGATTACCCTTAGCTTTATTCCACATTGAAGCATATTTCAGCATATCCTTGGAAGCAGAATTTATCTGTAGATAAATCTGAAGACTGTGAGGTTAACCCACACTCAGATTAAAAGTCATTAACTTTCTACCTCAGGAATTTGGTAAATGAGTGATTTTTTTTTCTACCGCCAGAAAAAGAATCAAAATATAGCAAACATTTTTTTTTTCAGCTGCCAAGCAGCGGGGTTTGATTTTCTCTGCTACTGTAATGATATCCTTTAAGAAGGGTGAAGAATCATGTTTTCTAAAGATCAGAGATTCTGATGACAACTGCAGGTAGGAACACTGCACCTTGAATTCAGGTCTCACTAAGGAAGGGTGGGGTTTTTTCCTCAGTATTTCTAAATGTTTTTCCTCTGCTTCAAATATATATATTCAAGTTTGACAAGAGCAACCTGCTTTAGCTGGACCTGCTTTGAGGTCCCTTCCAACCTGGGTTCTATGATTCTAAAGCCAGGGAAATGGATCCACTTCCATTTACACACACCAACGCAACAAATCCTGGAGGCGACTGGCGCACAAGACATTTTTATATCTGAATTCTAGAAGATGCATTTGCGCCTTACTAAGATTTCTCATTAACATCACTTCATAAGGATATTGTGAGAGCTTTAAACTACTAGGAATTCAAGATGTTTGTACAATATTTATACCGAAGGAAAGAGCGTTAACTTAAGCAGAGCAGTTTGCTTTCAGAACCAAAATTTTTGCGCTCTCACACCCTTCCCTTCTGAGGGGGACTGCTCCATCTGAAGGGTTAGGTTTGGAAAGCATCTACATATGTGGTCTAATAGACTGAACTCTCTCCTTAAAATAACAACCTGGTCTACTGATCAGGATTGAGCAACTCAACGCTTAGGGGCTGAACCCTTTCTATTCGATTTCCTGCTATGATGAAGCAGTTGCCCTTGTCTGATTTCTGAAGGGCTTTCTTTAGCTCAGTGAAAGCACTGATTATGTATAAAATTATTATCTATATTATTGTTTATAAAGTGGCAACATCTTCACATGTATTTACAGCAAACTCTCTCTACGGCTGTTCTGTTTCCTTCCACAAAATGAGTACCTTTACTCAAACGCTGCCTTTTGAAAAACATCAGAGGAATCGGTTATACACAAACTCATTTTAACTAGGTTTCCTTTGTAAAAGCCACAGGAGTGTTTATGCTCTACCAGCCCTCTTAGCAGGAGCTTACATTACAAACAGGAACCTCTGCCCTCACAGCACAAAGGAGTTGGCACAGAAGTATGTCAGTCTCCTACTGATCTCCCTTATCCCTCAGCCACCACTGGCACGGTTTTCCCATGGAGGAGAGCAAGTGAGGGCAGTCAGGGCTATTTCTAAAGCAGCTTTAATTTTCCATCAGCTTCCTGCCAAGAAATCTGCAAGGTCAACAAGGTACATTGTTAGGGAGTCACAATACTTCTTGCTTGGGGTTTAAGCTTTATTGCAGCTTGAGCTTTGTTAAACATTTAGAATACCTGAAGAAATCCACTGTAAGCACTGATAAGGGACATCTGCGCCATTCAGAATATTCCTCTAAATCCACTAATAATGGATCCAGTCACACCTTCAAGAGGCACGTCCTTGCACTTGCTAAGAGGTGCAGCTAATACAAGTCTTGGTGATTTATTCTTCTTCTCAAAGAATTCCCTACCTTTCTAGTTCCAGATTATTATTTGCTTTGATTCTTGTGAAATCTTACTTCATCACTTCTTTCATCTAGCAGCCTGGTACCAACCCTCCATACTCTGAGTCTTATTAGCCAAATTAGGGGATTCTTCCACTTTCAGTGAACTGTACATTAATTTAAATTTATAAATATATAATTGAGGCACTGCCTTCATCACGCTCTGGGAATCTTAGAAGCCAATAACTTCAATATCTTCTTCAGCATCACTTAACATCTTTCTAGTCATCGTGGCTATAGCTATGCCATGATAACTTGGATGCATAAGGGCATCCATGGTCTCAAGTGTCAAGAGCAAAACATTCAGCCTTCCATTGTATCCTATTATTTGTCTCTTCAGAAAGTAAATGTCATACCTATCTAAATCAGTATTTTAATCTCAGTGGTACGCATGTACACAGTTTCAAATACAAGATCCGTAATGGCTTCCTTCAAATGCTTCCAGAGTATAGGATCTTTACTAGATTGGTATACAATCTTTACTGGATTTACTGCAAAATTAAACCACACCTCAAAGCTACTCTGCAAAATCTCCTAGCCTCTCCAACAAGCTATGGTAAATACTACAGATTTTCACTGATTTTCAGATTACATTTGGAGAAGGGACTGTTGTTCAGTGTGAATCCTACAGCACTGAGGTTCAGATTCACCACACTTAACCAAGGTACCAAAGGTAGATGAGCAATAACCATAAGCTCCAATAACCATCAGCTCCCTCTGTAATCATCAGAGACAGACACTTTCAGAAAGCAAATCAGATTTTCAAAGGAATGAATGGCTTTTGGAGAGTGCTTACCTCCTTTAAGTGAACAGAGAGGGAGCCTGAGACAACAGTGTTCTCAGTTTAGGTATGTCTGCCTAGTGCTAAAAGTTAGGTGGTTGGAAGGTCCAAGCTGTTTCTGACTATCAGATACCATCACACTAGATAAAAATAACATGGGTGCGCAAGTTTCTCTCTCAGAATCAAACACTGAACAGAATTAAGGGACCCAATGTAAGGGGACCTTACCTAGCTGATCAACATCATTTGCACGTAACAGAGCTACGAACTGTACAAGAGCCACCAAGTGTTCATCCTAACCTCATTTAGAGATCCCGTATCCTTTCTAGAGCTCTTCGTAACAGTGCCCATGTATACAATCATTCTTAACTTCATTTCAACAGATGCATCTGGATTTAAAAGCCCAACAGTAAAATGGCCCCTTATTCTTCCTTTAAAACTTTTGCCTGTAAGACTTGCATGTAAAAATAGTAATGACTTGCCCAAGTGTTTCCTCAGAACGTGCTGAACAAGATCAAATTTAGTTAATTGTAATAAAATCATTACAGGTTATAATGCCACTTGATGTTCATAGTAAAGTGAACTCATTAAGAAGAACAAGTGGTGGTGTGTATACTCCCTTGTAAGGGAAGAGAATTATTGTTATAAGTCAGCCAAGCTTCATTAGCAAAACAGCAGCATTGGTGAGTCAGAGCAGCACTAGCAGACAGCAGGCTAGCCTATTTGATCCATTTTTAAATCCATTTCTATTAGCCCTCAACTACTATTTTCAACAGTACAATGTTTAAACTGCTTACCGTAACACAAAATCACCTTCCTCAATGTATAATTGAAGCATTCAATAAACAAAGTATTCTGGCAAGTAATGAAAAACAGGGCACTATATACAACAGTAAATATTTGACTGGCTCTTCAAAAGAAAATTGCGGCATTTCAATATTTACTTTCACTCACAAGTGTTGATGATTTCCCTGCTGAGCAATAAAAAAGGAAAATTAAAAGTGCCTTCATAATCACTTGATCTTCTTTCCAAAAAATAATATTTGCCAAAATATTCTCTGTATTCCTATTGTTTGTGAATTAGAAAATGTAAATTGCAAATACATTTGGAAGTGCTACTGTTTCAAAATAGCATCTCAAACTTTGATTCTCCTATCTGCTCTCTCCCCTAAAGCAAAGAGCAATTTCTCACTATGACAAGATGGATCTGGCATCCTCAAGCTCTATCAGCATGAACTATCATCAGCACTTGCTGAGCATCTATCTCACATTACATACAGTTCCTAACACATTTATGCTACAATGGCAATTATAAGTGTAACTTTGGCTGCCTGTAGATGGTTATTTGATCCATAACAAAAATGAGTCCTCTTATTGTTTATTATCACTGGTATAAAATCCATCCTGTCTGAGTAGAAGACAGAAAACAGATATCTTATCTCGTCAACTATGTAGTCTCTTGAGAGTAAATCATCAGTTATACATGGTGATAAGGATGCCCCAAAATGTCACTTCAATTTTGATCGTTCAAAACATTCGGAATAAATCTCATCTAAAGCAGTAACAATAGCCTGCCTGCCCACACCTGTCTTCAGAATTAAATGTCTATTTAAAACAAGTAGGTATGATTCACAAAATATAAAGTCACCTCATTTTCTGGCTCCCACCTAGCAGGCATACACCTGGTACCGGTTTATGAATCTCATCTGTATCTTCACCAGGCAAAATAATGGAATCAGATAGTGTGCTGTTCCTAGGACTGGTAGGATGATATAATTTATTTTCTTTTAAAGATTCAATGTGACACTTATTTTTAAATACTTACTCTACGAATCAAGGGCCAAATCCTTAGTTATGCCTGAAAACATCCCTTCAGTACTAACATTTTTCCACCCCAAACCGTGAGTTTTTCATGACAAAAAGTAAACAGAAAGGTCTGATTTTTCGTACATTGACTACCTGAAGTCATACCAATAGGCTAAGCAAGGCTTCTAGGCTATCCTTAGAGTCAATAGTGAGAAACAGGCATCTCCAGAGGGCAATTCATCCCATCCCAAAACAAATGTTATGATACAGAATTGCTGTTACCTCTCTGTTCACCACTGAATAAATTGGATACCTGCTTTCTTAGGTACCTAAAGATGAGAAAGTCCTCTCTGAGCCTGTCTTTGTCCAAAGTAAAACACACCCAGTAAAACCAAACCAGAACCAGGCTTCATGTAGTAGTGGCTACAGCTAACCAGTAATCCCTGGCCTAATTGTAGGACAATGGCAACAGTGTTTTAGAGAAGAGCAAAGGATATGTTATGATTATTTAAAATTATGCTTCAGAGAATTACGTTCTGGTATAAATAAAATGCTACATAGAAGTAACAGAGTATTTTTTCTCTGTTACCAGAACACTCCTTAAGAAGCCTTTTTCAAAGAATGCATAGCTGAAAAACATTAGCCCATCACTCACCTGAGGAGACTGGATTTTATGGATAACGATGAAATGAGGAAAACGTTGTCAAGCTTAATTTTATATTTTCTGCTTTTGTCAGCTCGTGTGAGTAACTTCCATCCTCTTTTGCACAGCTCTTAATGTATTAAAAATAATGAATAAAGGAGACTAACGGGAGAAGTCAAATATGACAATATAATTAAATTACTCAGCATCCAGAAATCTCTTGCTTTTCAGATCTACAAGTTAAATATATGCCGATTCAATTTCCTTAAACACTTGACAGGACCTATTTTCTATGAGATTTCTTGCTAACAGGCTTTCAGTCACATTAAGTGCTCACAAAGTGCACAGAAGTTGTATTTTACTGCACAGTCCTAATTGAGCTGTCTGGGCTAAAGTAGCTGAATGTTACAGAAATGTTTATTATACAAGCCCACTTACCCTCAAACTAGAAAATAACATTCCTGTACATTTGAGCGTAATTTATCCTAGAAAAAAGAAAGCAAAAGGTCTTTTATCACGCTCTCGTTTCAGTGAATTATGCTTAGAGAGTTCTTTCAAACTCAAAATCTGGTTTCACTCCAAACTGCGAAAGAGCAAAGTCTCAAATACCTTTCAGCTGGCTCTCATTACATTTGATGTCTCTTTCTGACCAAGAAGTATAACTTAATTCCTTGTAGTATTCAGTAGCTATCTCCTATTTTATAACTCATAAGTGTTCATAACTCAGCAGCACTCTATGAATGGGGAGATGATATATTTTTGTTTTCAGTAACCATCTTGTTGTGCATGTTTGCCTTTTTCCTATAATTTCATTTAGTACTTGTTTCTCCATTTCTTTTGAGCATCTATCATAAAATCATAGAATAATTTAAGTTGGAAAAGACCTTTTAGATCATCAAGTCCCAGCCAGTCTAAGTTAAAAGTCATGTTTAAAGACACATAAAATACAAAAGACGACAGATGTAAAAAATCCTAATACCTGCACATGAAATGCAACTGCGGCTGAAATGTCCCACACCCCCAAAATCCCTACCTATCCCATACACCTTCCTCATGGAGGTAAAGGATGGAAATCAACTTCTCTACAGCAGGAGACTAAAATCCAGCTCTGTGACAGACTAGGGATGTGTTGTGGCAACCAGTTCATTGGATAAAAGCTGTAGCAAAGCTATTTTAGTGGTAAAGCAAGATGACATCAACATAAAACCTGGTATTGGCACTTGCCCAACAGGAGCCACTAGCTCACCTGACCCTCTCTTGAACAGCTCCCTGTACCTCTGCAGCATGGCTCCAAGAGCTCCCAACTGTCAGTACAGGGCAAAGTCACCTGATCTGACCCCACAACTTGGGCCAGAACACATCCGCAGAATCGATTCATTTGATCTGTGGGTCACACAGCTGCAACTGTGCTAGTGGCTCAGCGACTCAGTACATGCCTTGGAGAAGAACAGCGATCTAAATGAGAACCTTAAATACTAGACTTGACCTGTTTTCCTTTATTTCTGAATATCTGTGTAGTTTCTTTAGACAAATAAATAAATAAATGAGGGAAAAAATTAAAAACAACAACAACAAAAACCAAACCAATCCTAACACACAAAACCCACACATCAGCCTAGTGAGCCAGGCTACAGAAAACTTTGGTTTAAATCCAGTTTTTGCCTCAGTCTGGCCCCACTTACGCAAGCTTATTATAAAAAAAAAAAAAAAACCAACCCAAGATACTCCAGCCCAAGAAGACAAAGGACAGAAGACTAATGAAGAGCAGAGACTGAAAAATGTGTTCATTTGTTTGTAACCAAGAAGTCCCCAAAATAAAGTAATAAAAAAAACATTCTCTCAGTAGGCTCCCTTCCCAACATACAATCAGTGTAATTACAGGCAGGGATATTAGATCACAAGATGGAAAGCAGCTTGCACACAGGGCCATAAAAATAAAGTCTCTGCTCTCCTGTCAAATCTTCTTTTCCCCTTGTGTATTATCTCTGCTTTTCCAACTAATTCATTTTATTTTATTTCATTTACTTTTCTCAAGTGTCCTCTCATTATAATTCAGTGTCTACACTTGACCTATGCCATGACTGACTGATTTTTTTCCCCCCTTTATGTCCGTGCTTGGCAAGCATTTAATAGTAATTAAAGATTTCTCCAGTCTATTCAAAGGGTACACAGATAATCAACAGGCAGTGACTTTGATTGATAGTGACTGTCATGAAAACTGGAGGATGAAACCTTTGAGTAAATTTCCTTGAAGAAAAACTCTGCAGATAATATGTTCCAAACTACGACCTGAGATATATTTTTACCACTTGCCAGTGTTGCTTAGAAAGATGGTATAGACTACCAGAGACCGGCACAATGAAAAAGATTTGCTGCAGCCATCTGAATTGCTCAGTGATTTCATTTGCCCTGGGGTATCTCGTCTTCTTAATATTACTTTAGATTCCTTGGCCGTACGACATATCAACAGAAAATCAATAGCAATAAAACTACAGTGAAGCAACCTTCAACGCTGAGAAATTAAGTCAGAAAGTGAGTCTCATGGATTTCAAAATAATTATGAGACATGACAAAAAACAACACCAATGGTAAAAGGGCAAGAACAGGTAAAGGGTCTCAATTGGTCATCACTACAAAACATTATTTCTGTATACATGCACTAGATTTAGTGCCCATTATATGAGGTCTATAGTACCACAAAAGGTAACACATTGCCTTCGATGACAGCCTTAGCACCTGTGTTTCATCAAACAGCAGGAAGCCTTGTAAATCACCTAGAGAAGCAACAGCTGACCATACCGCATGCCTGTGAGAATCTTGCAAGTCCTATTTCAGCACGCTGATTAGGTTAATTTCGTTTTCTATATTATTAAAGCCCACATAAACACTTTATAGTACACTTATCCTTTTTCCCTGATTACTGTTTTAGGATCAAGTTATCACTTTTGCTTCTTGTGCTAGCAGAGATGCATTATTTCTCATTTTTGAAGTAGTGCCAGCATGTCTTTGATAACAGTCTGGAACATTTACTAATTTAAAAGAAAAAGTAATGGCTAGAGAGTGATGTTATAGAAGACCCTAGGCACTTGTATTTGAGGATAGATGGATTGTTTATTTATATCAAAGTGACTGGAAACCTTCAAAAGCATTTGACTTGATACTGATAGTCTTTGGGTTTTCTTTTTCTTCACTTAAATTGCACCAAATATTTTTTCACATCAACGAAATTTACTTAGAGTTGTATACAAGCAGTAGATGATGAGTCAGCATCAAGGAGAGAAATCACACTGACGCAACTAGACCTTTGTTTATATCAGCAGGGAACAGTGTCACAGAATGTTGATAATACGCAGATGAATATGAAAAAGTAACTTCATGCACTGCATCTCTAATTCCAGCCTGGATTTACAGTAATTCTGAGATTTGTTGTTGCCAGCAAATGAAGTGATTTTACGCAGGTTTAAAGAAGTTTCAAAAGGGTGAAAACATGAAAGAAGTCTGCTTCAAATATTAAGGGATGTGAGTTAATTCAGTGGATTTCAAAGTATTTGAAGTTAAAATCTACCGTTAATCCCACCTTTAAACAAATGAAAAACTGACCTCATGCAGAGGATACATGAATGGCCACTAGTAACAAAGAGAAAAGCTGCACCAAAATTCCTGGTGTGTTGAACACTTATTTCTGAGTTTTGTTTATTAATACATTACACAGCATGAATCTACATCTCTGACAAATTTGGTTGTTTTCTCCTTCCCTCTTTTGAAGGCAGGACAAGAATTACTTTACACACTTTTGCCATGAGAGATCTCGCAGTGGAAGAGAGCTGGAAAAACTCTTTTTTGATAAAAGAAGGCAAAGTTCAAAGAAATGTGACTATCCACAGGGAAAGGCAGAAGTCACATGCAATTCATTCCACAATCTTCAGCCACCACTGCAGAAACTGCCTCCCTTAAAGGCAGTCTCTACCTTTACTAAACACCAGCAGTGTTCTTTATCCCAAAGGTTTAAGCGCTCAGTTATTCTCAATTCATGCCATGGAACCCACTAAAGATAAGAAACAAGACTTTTATTTCAATCAAAAACTCTGCAGAAAGGCACTAGAGAACAGAGTTCAATGCTTGTATTGCTGAAATCTGCTGCAATGTTTTTTTAACCAGGTAGAATCCCTTAAATACTGAATATATATCCATATCCATATAGCACTGGTCTGGATCAGGTAAGGAGCAACAGAAAAAACCAAGAACATGGTTGAAAGCTCCTGCTACACGATAGCAAGCTATAGCCCAGATTTATTAACTGTAGCTATCATCTTCTGCCAAGGAGGTCACACCAAATCTGCAAATGTCCCAAAATACTGTCCTGTGCCCATCAGTATTACTTGATTCTTAGTTTCATCTACAGTTGATTTACATCCATGAATGTGCTTCATCCAACCCCCGGCAATCTTCATAGCAGTAGCATTTTGGAGAAGGTAAAGTATAACTAAAAATACGTAACACACCTTCAATATGCAGATGTGAGTGCTTCACATTTTGGTAAATTACTTAAGTAGTCACAACCTAGTTCCTCAAACAGGCTAGAAAGCCATGAGACAGGGAAATTACCCAGGCTAAGCACCAGACCAGAACAGGGCTCTGCCATGAGCCACTATACTGGCCAGAAGCTACGGTTTCAGCCTTCACCTAAAGGCTACTCTTCCCAGCTGCAGACTGGGAATACAAGCACATCTTCTTAAAGCGTACCTCTCAGCAACACAGATTTGATCAGATTCTTCCTACTCACAGATACTGATGACAGCCACAATCAGTAGAGATTCAATACAAGAAGAAAAAACGTGAATGCACGTCTTATAAAAAACATACAAACGGGTTTCATCAGCTGGAGTACACCAACAGGAGGTCATTATCTGAGGAGTATCATGACAGAATTATAGCCTTAAGACCATAATGAGAAGAACTTGTAAAAAATGGTATAAAGATTGTCCATTCACATTTTGGTCTTAATTTCTAAAAATATTTTCAGTAAGTTTTTTATTTTCCTTTAAGATGGTTCCATATGTCACAGGACCAAGGTTTAGAATATTAATGCTTCAAAGTCTCCTAGAACTGCGAATAAATTGCAAAGAATTTTCAACCCTCATTTCAGCCTGTATTAGCAACCTGCCACTCTACTTGCGTAATTGATAAGCCATTCAATTTGCTTCTCAGCTTTCTGCTAAATTCTAGCTTCACTAAATTGTCATTCTCAAGTGAAATAAATACCCATACAAAACAGAGAAGACCATAACTGATACAGCTTAACGTTGTCTTAGCTCACTATATCAGCTCTAACAGTCCTGCTAACCTCTAACAATCATTCTTTCTACAAAGTGTCTGATTCACTCACAGTGAGGAAACCAGGTACAGAAGAAATAGAGTAGTCAAGCCCAAAGAATTAAGTAAATATGCAGTTATTATTTGCTACTACTATATAATAAGGAATATGAGCAGCTCAATGCAGTAAGGAGGTCTAATACAAAGGAAAAATAAGGTATATGATTCCATCAGTCATGAATTCAGAGATCATACAGACAGCTATATCCCTAGCTTAATGAGTTACTGATCAACTGAGAAGCAGTCACAGTGTATCTGCATGATTTTGGCCGGCTACGCATGAAAACTGTTAGCTCAGACAACAAAGACATTTAGGTTTGCACTGGTATCACACAGAAAATGTGCAGGAAGCCAGTTAATATAGCTGAGCAGATGCAAAGTTAAGTTAAATGTCTGAGTTCCTTCTCAATAAGGAACAAGGCATAAAACTAGGTCCACAAAGGAGAGCAAGAGCATTTAACAGCGTAAGAGCAGAAAACACACCCATCTGACCTTACATAGCTAGCAGTGGAGATATTTTGTTTTGCAGGACACACAACATGTGTCGTGGTTATAAACATGTTTACAAAATAAAGACTGTACCAATGGTCCTTTTACAAGCAACTAGCCTAGTCAGACGCTGTTATTTGAAGTCATGGCTGAAAGACTTGACTTAATCTGTTCACTATAAATTTATATATTGGCATCCTCTTGTTGATTTTAGGATGAAATTATTTAACAGTTATGGGGTGCATTTCAAATCAAAATTCTTCAACCACCTTCAACACTATTTTTCTTTACAGAAAACTAGCAATAAAGGACAGAACTGTTTACTTGTTTTGAATCTAATTTTTAACACCCCTTTTTAATAAAATGTCTGTTACATCTTTGGATTCTTGCTAGTCACTTAGAGATCTCTTTAAGAGTAAAAAGATTTCCCAAACATTCCATGTGCACCCAGGGCACATCTGGCTTAGGGAACAGATCAGAGAGATGGCTTACTGCTGGAAAGAATTCTAGGTCCGTCTGATTAGCAAAGGGAAAAAGGAACACACAAAACCAAGACATTGTAGTGGTCTATATTCATCTGCTCAAATTAAATAACTACACTCACTTTTTATAAATATTTGGCCTATTAGTAAAGCCTAGTAGATTATTCCAGTTTCACTGGCACACATTGGGAGTTCAGGAAGCGAACATCTTACCCTTCCCCTTCAAAGAACTGACATGCTGCAAGGCAGATTGTAATATCAGCATTCAGATCAAATATTTTGTACTGTGTGTAGGCCCACAACAGCCAACAGGACCACTTACAAGATACAACTCATTTTGACAAACAGATCCAATGACTGAAGAGCGGGAGCTGAAAATATGTTATTGAAGAGGGGTTTTTTTCTTTTTCTTTTTTAACAGTAAAGGTAATTATCACTTGGGACAACAGTCAGTTGGTCCAATTGGTTTCCCATCACTGAATGTCTGAGTCAAAGTGTAGATTTCTTTCTAAAACATACATTTTAACTCAGAAATTTGTTATAATAAAAGAATTTAGGGTCAGAATCCTGTTATCTACGACCACGTCTTTGGTAAAATGTTGTCTGGGATTAACCTGAATCTTATTTCAAAGTGGTTTAAGCAAAAGTGGCGTGAAACACTGAGTATACAAGTTCTAGGTGATCTTAAACTTCACATGAGCTAAACTAAAAGGTTATTAAAAAAAACAGTTTTAAGGACTTCAGGAGAGGTCTTCCTGAAATGAACAACTTGGTTTAAATTCATCTTTCAGGATAAATCCATTTAATTTTTGTTTGTTTTTTTAAACACAGATTAACACTTTATTGTGAAGAAGATAGAATAATAAAAAGGTCCCTTTACAGACTTAAAATCTATCAGAATGTTATCATTCATCCCTATATCTGGGAACAAGCCACAGTCAATCAATGCAAAAAGCAGCTGTCAGCAATGGCTTTTAAGCAGTTCACGTGAACAATAAAGATTAAAATAGTCTAAAAAATCTAACATATTTTTCTAATGGCTTAATTATTTTAAAACATAGGGGTCTCATTCTGCTCATGCTATAATATAGTTAGGTGTTTAGTATGATAGTTTTGCTATCACACTGCTATATTTAGAAACAGTATCAGTGGCATTTTTGACTCCTTTATTTGGCAAAAAAAGCCACAGATGAAACTGTGGTTAGATAAAATAGCAAACCATTCAAGAACTCCTAGATAGAGAAGGAGTAGCAGACAGATACTACTTCAGTCATATCTGCCACGAAAGGGGCAATCTAGAACCACACCATCACTGTTGCTGCCACAGAGAGTGGCAAGCCGAGAGAGCAGACAAATGATTCGACTGTACTGCAAGTTCTTTAACTCAGCAGGAAAGAAACACTGCCTTCCCAAAGCCTCTGCATGTGCTCAGCCTTTCCCTTATACATTAATCTCAGAAAGCTGTCCGGCTTCCTGCTTCCTAAAGGGATGAGGAAAAGAACATTGCATCCCTACATTGCCAAGAATGAACTCTGCTTTCTGGCTGCCTTGCAGGCTGAAGCTCCAGCAAAAGATGTCACAGCTGTAGGGTGCAGAGCCTTTTTTTCTTACTCGTACCTGTGCCAGCCCTGCTAGTACCGCTTCCATGCAGTTGATAGCTATGGCTGCTCCTCACTCTCGCCACTGAAGCCAAAGGAGGGAAACAAGACCTCAAAGCTTGTTCTCTCATGTTAGCCAGATGCAACCCTCCTTCCCTCTTCCAGTAACCGCTTCATACAAAGCTTTAGTGTGCATACTGTGTCACAGAGCCCAAATATCAAACTTCTCTTGAACATGACATCTCTTGATCCCCTGAAGCCTTTCACACCAGCTGGGATTTAGGAACACAGTTAAAAGTGGGAACAGAGAAATTTTTCCTTTACCGTCTCCATTGTGCCAGCAAATAAATGGCTCCATGCTCCAGGCCTTCTCTTTTAACCCACAAAGCCAGCTATGCATTTGCAAAAGGTTACATTATATTCTTTACCAAAAGAAATCCCATTTAGATCAATCTAAAATGAACTTCCCTGCGTCAGACCGCTAACCTGTAGAACATTCTGGCTGCAGCTTTTATGGATTCTACCCAATAGTATTTTGACAAACAAGTTCAACATTGAAACCAACAGTTGCAATTTGGCAGCCAGGAGTTTTCTCTCTTTCATTTTAATAATGCTTCTGCCAGCACTCACTGTTCTTGTTATTCAAGGTAGAGCAGCCATAACTCATGTCGCTAGGGCATTATTGTATGTATACTTTAGAGTAAAGAGGGCTCTTAGGATGTCTAATATGATGTCCTTTGCAATCCGTTATTCGAGTATGAATCACCTTGCCACTTAATCATACCATTATGAATGCTGAAGCCACGAAAACCAAGAGGGATTGAAATGCGTATATTTCCAGATTAAGAAAAGCTATTTGAGAAATACAGGCAGACTAGCAAAGATAGGTTTTGAACTGCGTTGGATTGGTGCGCAAAACTGAAAAAATTTTAATCAAAAGGGCTTTTTTTTGCCTTAGTTGCTTGTAATGATGCTGGAAAAGAAAGGGAAAGAACACGCAAACTTCCATCTCCTGCTAAAAATGGAGAGGTAAAAGAAGAATTCAGTGCATTTGGATGAAACCCAATATAATTAAAAAATAATAGATAAATACATCAACCCTCTATTTACCTGCATTGTCATTTTAAGCTAGAAGAGGCTGATGCATTTAGTCAGAGTCATCATCAGTACTGCACAGCGTCATTAATCTCTTGCTTGTTTATGCATTAGTGTTCATTT
Source organism: Falco rusticolus (assembly GCF_015220075.1). Taxonomy (NCBI): domain Eukaryota; kingdom Metazoa; phylum Chordata; class Aves; order Falconiformes; family Falconidae; genus Falco; species Falco rusticolus. The sequence continues at coordinate 119,260,791 of NC_051187.1, forward strand.
TACTTTCCTTGCATGTACTTTGCTGCCACCTCCAGGATACTGTGGCTATAAAACTGGAAGTTTAAAACCCCTGTAATCAACTGAAAGTTTACTTTGCTCTGAGGTGCAACATTTCAAACTGTAAGCATGGCTTTAGCTTCATTTTTAAAAATCATCAGCAAAATATGTTTGCACACCATTCACAAGCATGGGTGTCATGATGGCTTACAGATGCAAAAGCTGCAAGCTGCTTGTTAGAAAAGTAAAATGGTGCTTTAAAATAATAGCCTATTTAGCATCATACTAAATTACAGAGGAAACCCTATAAAAAGATATTTATGGCACACATTCATTCCAAAGAAGTTTTTTGTTATTGTTATTCCACTAATTCCAGGGAAAAAAAAAAAAAGAAAGGAAGAGTAAAACACAGTTCTTAAATGGAAGTATTTTACAGGGTTGGGAGTTTTTATTTTCATTTTTTTTAAACGGTGTTAAGTCATTCCAGGCACACTGCTAGCCCCTTAGAAGCACGCAATAATCACAGTGAAAAAAAGGTTCAAAATCCTCTAGAATGAGAAGGTAGTAATGGTATCTTTCTTCCTCCTTTATTAATCAGAGGATCAAGTTCAAGTGGATGGAATATCAGGTATCATTAAGGAATCCATTTTAACAAAACTGTAATGAGGTGTTACGTCTCAGAGTGCACAGCTGTACACAATGGACTACAGAAAATTTGTCCTAAAATTAAGACTAACGTTAGACTAGAGCAAAAATTTTTAAGATGCTATACAATTAGTAATTTCTACTTAATATAAGCCACGCACAACAGTAAATTTTTTCCCTCATATATAAATATTTTCATCCCTCTCACCATTTCTGTTACCTTCCTTTGGATAGTTCCTGACATTATACCAATGTATTAATTCTGTATCGTACTTCACTCTCTTAACTGCATACCATGCACATTCCCTTGGTCACAATTCCAAAGCTACACTCACACTGATAAATACACTGCTAAAAGTTCTTTACCTTTCTATCTGAACATAAAGCCATTTCCAAAACATACCACTTGCCTTTTCTACATTCACTTTCAATGGCCCCTTGTTTGCCTAACCACCTTTTGAGCCGTTCATACAATACTGTAGCCTTCATTAGCTAAATGAATTTGACCTGTGCCAAGCCAGTGTCCTAACTGGCTATGACATAATGCTTATTAAATTCTGATATGTCTCATTATCATCTTTTTAAAAGGAGTCAGAACTTGCTAAGACTAACAGTACGTCTGATTATAGACATACTATATACTTTGTTTTGGTATTTCCAAAACCATAAGAACTTGGAAGTCATAATTTATAACAGTGAAGGAAAACTCACCAAGGAGACACTACCAGAATTATTTTTTATTAAAAAATAAGATTCAGTGAAAACTAGGTCATACCCTACTAGCACTCTCATTTTTATTATGAATCTTCCTATATCAAAAGTATAGAATGCAGCCTAGTTCCATTGTCTAGAATCTACACTCCAGATTTTTCAGTCCCTGATTAACGGTAACAACAGGAAAACGAACGTATCGCATACCATGGCAGAAATGGTCTGTACCACTGGATTAGGCAATGCCACACTCTCTCTCTCTGTAGAAAAGACCAGCATAGGTACTATATATCACAGAAGCCACAAAACAAGTTTAGTGACATTTAAGCAAGGTCTTTAATCTGTTGGACTTTTGCAGAGTTTGTCTTGCTGGCAAGCATTGCTGTATAAATCCTGCTTTTCCCTGGCTTTTATAGACGGCAAGCTACAATGCAAACACACAAACATCTTTCCATGTTCTAGCTGAAATGTTTTGCCAAAAATCATTCAAAATTATGTATACTGGGTAAGTTATTTGGCTCTATTTTTATTCTTGCAGTTATTTAAATAAAGACAGGTTGGTAAAGATGAGGTGTGTGTTCACTGGGTTCTTCTAAAGTCGCTTGGCAATAATCTTGCCAGAAAAAGTGGAAAGCATAATAATGTGACTTTCATTGATTTCCTGCACTAAGATCATTACACTTGTCTCACGGCCATAAAAATGCATAGAATAGGTACTCACTGTGTTTACAATAATGCTGAACTATACTTACCTTTTGGAATTCAACAGGCTCAATTACTTTTCCTCTATTTTAGATGGAATTGACCTGATTTCCAATCTGAACAGAACCTGAAGTAGCTATTAATTTGTACACAGTAAATGTAGTATTTCTTTACAGTCGAAGGGAGTAATTTGAGAGAAAAGACAAACATGTCAGTGGAATTTTTGTATGTAACCTCATAAAATGTGGCCTGAAATCCAGAAAAAAAGAGTCAATATGTCAATATTTCAGAACTACTAAAGAAATTATACCAAAATAAAAGCATTGCACACAGAGTAAGGACTTAGCTGAATGGAATATTCATCCACATTAGTCTGGACTGGAATAGTCAACTACTCTGGGACTTTGGACTAAGATGATAATTTCCTGAAAATCCCTTTGACACAGACCCTCTTTTTGGCGTTACCCATCCTTAAGAACTAAAATATAACATGAATTTGTTCAAAAGAGAAATCTGTGGTAATTCACAGCATATCAGCACCTCATCAACACGGTGTATTTGTGGTTACTATTTGGACAAGAGTATAAGTATCTGCTAAAAGAAATTCAATCACTCAAGCAGTAATAAGGATATTTTTTATTGTTTTCCTCTGGTTTTTTGGGGGGGTTGTTTGTTTTTTTTTTGCTTTTTAAATGCTCTGTAAATCCTACAATTTGCATTAAAAATGTCTGTAACCCAAGGAAAGCTAGAAATTAAAATGAAAATTGTAAATAAACTGAGAATTCCTGAGAAGAGGTAATTTTCTGTTACTCCCATCAACTTCTTTCTTATATAGAACAGAAATGAAAGGCTCATATAGCAAGTCTGAAATTAAGTTTTAAAACATGTTTCTAGAACACATTATTAAGTCCATTACTGTTACAGGTTTTTTCTCGCTATTGTTAACTTGGCATAGTTCTATGTAAACATAATCCCAGCCAGATGTTCATCACATACAGACTTCTGCTGTCAATATTCAGTATGGTTCTTCACCAGAAGCCATCAATATGACCTACACACTGTATTTTCTAACTGACAGGTCATGCATCAGCTGCATGCTGTTTATTTGTTAGCTTCATTGATTTAAATGCTTTCTTATGCTTTCATTTGCACATCCAGGAGGGGGATGACATTAGCAGAGGCCTCACAACACAGATGCAATGAACTACTCAGAGAGAACACGCCATGAGATGAGTGTCCATGACTTGAAGAGCAAGAGAAAATTAAATACTGTAAGTATATCAAGCTGCTTTTGCCATCTTGATTAAAGGGTAACAAGCTTTCAGGCATACATGTCCCTAACAGAGTTTTTACACCCCACTTACCATGCAGAATCATCAATGACTTTTTTTTTTTTTTTTAGCTAAGCACTGTCTCAATTTTTAAAATACAAAAAAGCAAACTTCTTTTTATAGTTTACACTGCTTGTTGTGACAGCTGATATAGACAGGAGAAAGAGTTCAAGTCTGCAGTGTGGAGAATGAATCACAATTTCTGACACCTTTAAACCAGACAGAATTAAGCCTCTTCATCACATGAGGTTGAGTGGGAACAGTATTCATGCTAAAAGGAGGATTTAATGCTCCCGTAGCCTTGCTTTATAAATAGACTTCATGAGATTACAACAACTACAAAAAAACCCAAGCAGGTGTAATTTATAATTTCACCCACCAGCAAAGGGGTTAGATTCTCTACATTCTTTCAACATAGGCAGAAAATTCATTACATCCAAGAACATGGGAAAAAATCCTCATCAAGACAAGCCACAAAGGAAAAAATTAAATTAGAGATCACTGTGGGCATAGTGCAACTCCTATTTTGGGCTAAATCTTATTGAGATGAGAGTCTCAAGACAGTCCCATTTAAACTAATTTAGCATAAAATACCATTCAATATAATGGTGAAAATGCCTAGTCTCAACTGTCTCCTGCAATTTACTTTTAATCTATAACGTTCCCTACCTTCTGTACAATTTCATGGCAGAAAAATAATACTTATAAAGGCTACTTTATAAGTATTGGGTTTGGTTACAGACCATTAGTTGTAAAGACATTGAAGCACCCTGGCGCTTCTATTCAAATGTAAATATTTGGAAGTTCTAACATCTTACTATTCAAACCAGAACAAGCTATTCGTTTACCACGTTTTCTTTATTCAGAACACTTTGAATTATATTTACAGTCAACATTTTATTTTTTCATGGAAACTTTTTTTTCCTTACTTCAATAATCATTGTCTTTCAAATGTCGCTATCACTACTGCTACTAAATACCATGGCATCTTTTTCAGAAATTATAACAACTGCCGGAAAAAGGTAAAATATTTCAATTACAAAAGCACACTGTAAATAATAAATCGGGCAGTTCATAAGTGCTGTGCCTCAGGAGGAGCGGAAAGCAGGATCTTTGAAATAAGTATAATTATTTCCTTGCTACCTTTTATCTCAAGACCCTTATCAGCAATAGGTTAGTTATTCCAAATTCTCACCCCCTCCCCATGCCCACCCTCCCCAATATGAGTTAGATAGGCCGGCACAGCAAAAGCTAAAATACAGGTGCTGTCCATTCCCCATTTCTCCCAACTCACCTCGTTCAAGCAGAAGCAACAGACAGAACAGACAGCAGGAAAAGGGCAGCAGAGAAAAATAATCATGCAGAAGACTGCACTGAAGATCACTTACCCACTTACTCCCAGGCATTCTAGCCCTTAGCAACCATGGAAGTCAATGCTGAATATTCCAGTAAGATTGTACTGTTTGAGTAAACAATTGTGTATAACCTTTACTTTAGCTGATAGAAAATGATGCAGTATTCCATTATCTACACTGACAAGTGATTTATTGGTATACTTTTTATTCCTCAAAACTGTTTTAGGTATTACACTTCTCCACAACTGTACTGAATGTCTAACTCTCTGTGCAATTCTATGTCTGAACAGCAGTGCTAGAGAATCTTAATTGTTAAACATACATTAGAGTAGTCCATTTTTTTTCCAATACCTGCTTCCTTAGGAATATGTTTACAGCTACTTTATTACAATGCTTGAAGGCTGACCTCAGTCCTGAAATTTGTTTTTCTTAGCAGATGTTTTACTTGCGTCTCATCCTCTCTCCAAGATTAGACACAATCAAATGAGACAGGAATACTTCTCTATCAATAATTTGTTTCGCTACCACGCAGCTTAGCATATTTTACACCAAAGCATTTCAGATGGCCTCTAGGTTGCTAGCTAGATGAGTACAAGTAACCAGCTTTAGAGATCCAAGATCATTCCAACCTATTGCCCACTCATTTTTGAAAGGACTAACGAGGCTGCATTTTACAAAAGTTATCAGCAATTCTCCCATAATATTCCAGAAAGTCTAAAGACTTGCACAGAAATAACTAGTGAAGGGGCAAATGTTTTAAATCTGAAATGTAAATATTAAATATGATTAATGCACTGGACAAGCTGCCCTGCCTAGAATCATTCTGTTCTCACAGATACTGCAGACATCTTTTCTACCTTAACTAAAATTAAATGATCTGATACATAATAAGAAATTTATTACAAGGCAGAATTCAAGAACTGAACTACTTTCATTAGAAGTTTCAAATATTAACAAGAGAAAAAATTTGAAAATGCAAATTAATGTAAATTGTTTTCCCTCAAAAGCTATTTAGAATATATACAAAAGATCTAAGTATTTGTGCTTCATATTCACATCTAGGTAGTCACGAATGGAATATAAATGGCCTGAGCACCAGCCTCTCAGGAAATCAGCTACTACTGACTCTGAGTAGAAATACTAAAATTCAAAATTGACTGTACTTACAGACAATATCCTCAAGCTTCCAGTAGTAACCTGAAGTGCAAAGTTACCAAAGTCACTTCTGTAGTATTTAAGAACCTCCTTCTTTGGTACTACTTGCATGACTATTAGCACAGTTGCCTCTTCAGAAAAGACATGCCTAAGTAATGCTGCTCAATGCCAACTATTAAAAAGGGTAATCCTAAATATAATTGCTGGATTAATGCAGTGTCTCTTTCATTGCATTCAATATACATGTCCTGGTCTATGTTCAGATTTGCCTGTACCTGTTTGATCACAATACTTCTCACTCTGTAAGATGATTTGTAGGGACTTTATTCGACTTCCTTAACAGGCAGCACGCTCTCCTTTTGTCAACTCTGAGCTCAGGCTATTCTTAGTCTGGAAAAAACTCTAGTGTAGGTAAATGGTGCAGTGTCTGGAGAAAAAAAAAAAAAAGAAAAAAAAAAGAAAAAAAAAAAAAGAAGAAAAAAAAAATGTCCACCAAAGCCCCATTACCATCATTGTTACCCCTTATGCCCCTGTCTTCTAAGTCTTTTCTGTTTCCTTCCCTCTTACTTCAGGGGAAAGTAATGGACATTTGACGACATCCTTTTGCAGTCCAGCCTCCTGTGCATGAGCCATCAAATTCAGGTTGCTCCCAGAAATGGGAACACACAGTAAACAATACCCTGCTTTCAGAGTCAAAACTCCCTCTTGAGCTCTAGGGCAGAGTATCTGCCCACTACCTCTTGCAGGTATCTCATTCAAAAAAGTATTAAAGCTGAAGATGTATGAGGGGGGAAACACTGGGGATTTTTAGAGAATGCCAGGTTACACCGAAAAGTTAAGTAACCTTATATTTACATAAATAAAGCACAATTCCCTTTTCACTGCATTATATACCTTAAAAAAGGTAACATCACAAGAATTTTTAAAGGGAAATTTTGGTATTTTAGAATACTTCAGTTACTGAGGGATGCTGTTAAAGGAAACTGAAGTTTCATTTTATTTAAGTAAGCTTTCAAACATTTCTGAAAAGCAAATAAACCTATAAAGAAAAGTGAAGCTTTCAAATCTCCAGTCCACCAAAAATACCAAAACGTCATGCAACTCTGGGAAACAAGCTCTCCATAAACTAAAAATCCCATTTCTTGCTTGGCTTTGCTCAGTGATTCCATATGAACTCCGTTTTTCTGCATTGCCAGAGTTAGCTAGTGTTCCAACTCCTGAGCATTACCTGACTGCACCTAGAGGTCTCTATTTCTTCTTACAGACCCAGACTAAAACCTGTGGAACATTCCATCAGAGCTTCTGAACCAGCGTTCACCTTGGCCTGATAATCCACATGACTGCATCACGTGACTTTCGTGAAGACTGTTCTGTGTGAACAGGTTACTAAGTTCTTAAGCCCTATTCTCTGTCCACTCAGTTTAACCGAGGAGTTTTCCAAGTCTATCCCTCTCTTTCTGGATCTGGGAATAGGCATATCCACAAACATACCGCCTACAGAAAAACAACATGGCACAAGCTTCTCCTTTCTGTTATAATGAATCTGCTCTGCCTTAGAGAAGAACCAGCGAAGTACCTGAGTTCTTGTGAATTTTTCATTAAACAAGGTATGTAGCCTTTGCTTTTTGTGAACTCTTTCTAGAATCTAATTACAGCCAGCTTGTTCACATAGCCTTCAGAAAATTCAAAGTATAAGACAAGTCACATAATTTTCTTTAAAGATAAAACATGAGAAGGAATAATTAATTAAATAGAATAAATAGCTCAAAAAGTTTTGATTTCATGTTCTAAAATGTTCTATTATTTTTTAAACAAAATGTATATTCAGCGTGATTAATTTTCAAAGAAGGGGCATGATCTAAATTTGTTGATGGTACAGTGATAGTTACGTATGAACCAGCTTTCAGCCAGAAAATAGTTATAGGTGCATTTATACTTAAAAGCAATGCAGCAGATTACTTTTGGGCAATCATCCTCACAAGTTTCACAAAACTACCTCATACATTGTTTCAAACTTAGTGGGAAGCTCATGAGATCTCAACTTTTCTGTGTTCTAATCTAATAGAAGGCAAAGATATGAAATTCAGAGACAGCTTGATGATACCCAAGGTGCCCCTAAGGAAAAGCAAGTTGTTTTGTTGCTTAGGTCCACAGCAGCATGCCAAACAGTGTTTATGAACTTGGATACCCTTCTTAAAATTGCAGGTTTGCAGTTAATGAGCCATTGATACACACACTTCAGAGATGCATAAAATTAGGAATGAGGTAGCCTGCTGATCTAATAAACTTTTCATTAGAACTTTTTCAGGTATCATTTTTACCAAAGTCATAACGAAACCAAGACCTAGGGAAGGCCCATTGATTTCAAGGAACAGTCCCACTCCGTTCCATAGTGACCCCCTGACTTTAGCAGGATAATTGATGCTACCAAAGCATGAATTCATACTCCGCACTCAACAACAGCCTGAGCAGGCATCGAGATAGAATCACTGTTTCACCCTCTGCAGCCAGGGTTACAGCACGTTCCCCAGGAACACAAGGGAATTGGCAATAAAGTTGCTCTTTATACAAAAGACAGGTGCAGTAAAACACTGACCTTGGATTACTAGATATTTGCAAGGATATTATGCTGGCATTTTTCATGAGCACTAAATTCAGTGAAATGGAATGGGGTTTATTAGAGTAATTGGCAATTATTAAATTAGCAGTGAAATGATGATAGTACCTGAGAGTCTTAACTTCAAGACCCTATCTAAGCAGCAATAGTTGAACTAGAATATAGTTTAGTGCACACTTGCAAGCAAAATATGTTTACTGATAATAAAATAAGCCCAAAGCTTTATTTTCTTATCAAATATACTTGCAGGACTTCCTGGGAATTGACAATTTCAGCGCTATTTCAAAGTGTTATAAATTGGTTGCACTACACTAGTTGAAAATAAAACCCGAGTGATACCCTGTAATAGCTGTCGATATTGATGGGATATTCATGCAAGAAAGAATAATCAATGGACTTAAATGGCCACTCACTGTTGTGCCAGAAAAGCAAGATTCTCTCTCCCATACCCCTCCACTTTTTAAAGCAAGAAAGAGGACATTATGTAGAGGAGCACTAAGATGAAAATTAAGTCTTTTGGTGAATTAAAACTTAAAAACAACTAAACACTGCTTCCAACAAATACCCTTTTTGATCTATTTCACCAGCACAGGCGAAACTGCTTGATGGAACAAACCTACCAAGCAACTACTGAGTTGGTCTACGAGTTTAAAATGTACCGTTTTATTTTCTCACTTGAGAATGACCAACACTGAATCAAATTCCTTGATTTTGAGTAATTATAAAAACATTTCATTCCTTTGTAAAAGAATCATCATTATTTATCATGACCCAATGAATACAGTAAATCACTAAGAACAATGTCATCTATTTTGTTCTGATATTTCTGGGAAATAAGCAAGAAATGTACATCCCTACTAAGGGAGATGTCTCATATCCAAGTACATGCAACAGCTCTGCACACCTGAAACCTCAGAAGAGTACAAATGAATTCTGAGAGGTTTGGAAGCCTATGAAGTCTTGACTCTATTTTAGTACCTTCTGTGCTACTCAGGTTCAACTCATTTAAATAACTCAACAGCTTAAAGCTTAAACTTTTTAAGAAAGGACATGTAGTAAGAAAAGACGTATTAAAAGTAAAAGCCATATTCAGATGTAGCCACGTTAAAAAAATAGAAAAATTGTAATGAGCCCTATGCTTAGGAGAGAGCATTGTGCAGTTAATGTAAGTAATGAACCTTTCATGTGAAATGATGTAGTGTCACAACTCATTTGCATCCCACTTAAAGTGTAATTAAGTTTCCCTGACAGCATGGCTTATGGCTGAAAGAACAGACCTGGCTGCTAAATTAATCCAGAATCCCTCTAGTTAATAACACTCTGAAAAGAAAACTTAACACACTTCCATTTAAAGTTCCTAAACTTACATTTAAAGTGGCACTATAAGGAATTTCAGAGAATGTTTTTAAAGACTCCAAGCCATACTCAACTGTATAGCTGACTTGAAGATAGGTGTATGCAATCCAAGATAAGGTTTGACTCAAATGATAGTATGCAACATAACGCAGCAACATGTCCAAACATGCTTCCATTTTTTGTTACCATTGAAAAACTGACATATGCATTGCAGGAACTCCATCACCAGGGGAATGTTCTCAACTGCAGAGAGAGGTAAAAGGTCACAGTGAAAAGGTGCTCCTAACTAAAGGAAAACAGATGATCATCAGCTGGTTCGATACTTGTAATGATACCAATGTCTGCTTTTTTGATAGAACAATAACATTCAGCAATGCTCAGTAATTGGCAACAGTTGATTTGTTTTTAATTGAAAAAAGCCCTATTATTAACCATTCTTTTCAGCTACCTATAAAATCCATGCTTTAAAAAGGAGTTACTGAAAACATTATAGGATTGTCTGTATAAAGCAATCATGCTTTTATTTTTTGAGGTAACATTTTGTTTTATGAATCAAGTTTATTCTTGACTGAGTTTCATCTTAAAGCTTCCATTTAGAGCAAAGAAAGGTGAAAGACTCCAGAATACGTGAATCTTGTAAAATCCACAGGGATCTAAGAAAAGTTAACTCATTACCATGAGACGTAATTTATGGACTATGTAGAATAAACTGTTCATAAACACTGTCATTTTATTTACCATTATATTCCTGTATGTACATTACAATTAGTGAGGAACCTACACAGTCTCTCCACTATTCTGAAAATCTCATTAGAAAAAATTCCATTTCTGCTACTGGAAAGAGTCCAATTTTAGCAGCTCCGCAAGATCATTCCCAAGAGTCACTCTGAAATACATTACACGAAAAATCTGCAAAGTCAGAATCTGGATCCAAAAGGAACAGGTACACAGCAGCTATAATTAAACTGCAGCTGTTACAAAGAGCTTATTCCTTCCCTACAAGAGGATTAGTTATAACAGCTTTTGTGACTATCAAGTATGACTAACTCAAAACCAAAAATCATGTTTTGCAAAATGTTTTGATGTTCTGGAAAACAATTTTACTCTACAGCTGAAGAAAATGTAAGCTGGTAGCAGCTATTTTTTATATAAATAAATGTTCCAACTAGTCACAAAACACATGGTTGGTAGTATCATAACGCAAATCAACCAAGTCTCTCTGAACTGGAGAGATTAAGCTATAGCTTTATAATATGAGTGCCATCACTACTTAGAAAACTGGTCAAAATTATTTCAAATGTTGTCTCTTAAGGGGATGGATTTGGAAAGCACAACGAAGAGAAGTTTAAAGCACCAGTTATCCCTCCACAATATCATTTATAACAACCAATACAAAACCTAAGAAATACATTAAGTGTATTATAGATTATAAACTTGCTCATTTGCCTGAATGTGGCTTTCAGCATAAAACAACACAGTTTTAGAGACCCAGACCAGATGTTTGTTTTCAAGGGGTTTTAGCCATTACTTGACAGTAGGAACTGATGTATCTATATCCATAATAGTAAGGCAGTTGGTTCCGAGATCTCTCCAAGATTCCATTTTTGACTTAATGTTTGGAAATACACCAAATAGTAGCCAATGGAGAAAATAAGGAGCAGAAAAACAGTATGCAAGTAAATGTTACGCATTCCACTAATAATTTACACTTAAAAATTAAATTACCTTAGATGCAATAAAACTAGAATTCATAGTCTATGGCTTTCATATGGAGCCACTTGCAAGTCTAACATGTTACTCAAGTCCACATATGTATCTCATCACACACAACTGTGTCTTGGCCACACATTTCAGGGCAGCAAAATTCAATTTTGCTTTAAATGCAGTGAGGTTTTCAGTTGCTTTTTCAAGTAATTAACAAGAGTTTATTGCCATTAACTGAATTAGTATTGTATAATAGCAATTGTATTGTAATACTGTATAATACCAATTAGGTAGGTAGATAGCAAAACACTAAAGTTTTTAAAGTGGCAAATAAATATGCTTTTTTGGCAGCGACAGAGCAATTTCCAACTTTGCTGCAATAGTGAATAGGAAAAAATGCCCTAACCGAGGTAACCAGAGACCACCCAGAGTCCTTAAGGCCACCAGAAAATTCCGAGGTACTACAGAAACACCAAGCCTGAAATGAAGGAAAAGCTTCTACAGTAGGTTTTTCTCTGACAACATCCTGCTTAAGTTCTGAAATCAGGGCCGCTGGAGCCTACCATGAGCCCTGGAGCTTTGAAATCGATGTGTTACCACATGGAAGGAATATAGCTGAATATATTCTCTGCAACTTGTTTACATATAGCTGCTACATTTCATCTAGAACATTCATTCTCTGTAATTGTATGCAAATTAGCAACTTACACAGGATGCTCCATATTCTCATTAGCTGAAAAGTCTCATTGCAGATGACAGTCCAGATGACATCCCATTCTGGATTTAATCTAAACCCCTTTAAAGTCAAAGGGAAAAGACGTATTTCCAGACTTCGGTGGCCTCAGAGCCCAATCTTGCTTTACAGGCAAAAAAAAAAAAAAGTGTTCATACTCACAAATCAGGCTCCTGACCCAGTTCAATCTCTTCTTCAAGTATTGGATAATATACTCATATATTCTTCCAATTATATATCCATGGATAACATGGAATTCATTATTCTCAGGTGGCAAATACTTTCAACAAATAAATGATGCACCATACCAACTGCTCCAGCTTATATCCACTTTTTAGAGCAGACCAATCCCTTTGCAGGGCATTTAAAATGAAGTCACTGAAATGTCAACCTCATCGGTGATGTGATATTGGCAAAGTACTTTGAACTAAAGCATTTTCAAATACTCAAAAATATTTTTTTTATCTGCATTGATCAGACAAGGATCTCCAAGTTTCTCTACTATTTCATGATTATTCATGAAACATGAAACTCCAACAAAAGTTTCAACATATAAACTTAAAAAATGCAGAAGATAACGTTCAATAATTCTTTTCCATAGGAAATCACTGCAAGCATTAAAATGTGCATTGAAATATAGACAGATTTTGATTACTTAGCGGTTTTTAATAGTATTCTTTCTTTAAACTACCATACTAATAGTATCCTTAGAGATATGTAAGATTTTAGTTAAAGAGATCAAACTCCACTAAATTAAATGAGTAGTTATTTCTGCTGGATACAACAGATTGTTCGGAACATCTTCCAGATTAGGGCCATTCCTATACGCCTCCTCCTCCTCTCGCATTTGTGATTGCACATGCAGGAACTTTTCTCATGCTTTGTATTAAAAAAGTTGTGGCAACTTCAATAATTCCTTAACTGAGAGAATTATCATTAAAGTAATTTTTAGCTGTCTTAATACAACTGGGCAATGGAAAATGAAACAGCAGTTCAGACTACACCTCCAGCTCAATCACCATAGGCTGAAAAGTTTAGAACACAGTAAGAATCACCTTTTGACAGAAACAGATTTACAAGCGCTATTAAATGGAGTACCATACTATCTTACAAGTTACAGTGAAATTAATTTCTAAACAGTTCTGTTACTTGTATGTACCAGTAGCAAGTACCTCATAAAGTCTACATATACAGTGGAGAGTGTAAAGAGTGCAAAGAGTGCAGGCCTTCTACCAAAGTGCTCAGTGGTGCCATCAGTTTTTCCATTTTTAATTTAAATTTGAAATTTTCTATTTGAAAACAATTTTTCAATTCAGCACTGATGTAAGGTTATAACTTAGTTTATATGTATTAATCTTATAAACCAGTGTATACCGACATTTTGGATTAAGACAGCAACGTCCAAACCACTACCACAGTGAAAAAGAACTGCTTCTCAGTGTTAAATTCACTCTTACCGTGGACAGTACCAATAAAGGTACAACCTTTTCCCTCTACAGCTTTTTCAAAGATTCATTAAAATAAAAGGAAAATCATGAAGTTGTCCAACCATGCTAACTACAGACAAATATAAAAAATTAAGATAAATCAGAAAAATTACTCTTTTTCTTTAGCCTTGGTTACTGTCTGATTAGGTATTACCATACCTGCATCAGCATAGGTGCTACCCATTAGGACAGAAAGTAATGGATGACAAAGGATATTTATGTGCATTTAAGAACAGCAAGCTCCAATTTTATTTACGTTGTATGCTTGCACAGACACAAGATACTGCAGATATGCATGAGTACCTCCACATAAGCTATGGTTGAGGGATATTGAAAAAAGCTTTAGATGAATTCAAACACCAAATTGGAAAAGATAAAGACCATCTGAAGAAGTCCAGAAGTATACTTCTCCCCTCTCACAGATTTTTGTCCCCACTTGCTTCACTATACATTCTGCAGAGAGTAGGTTCTTGGACAAAGCAAGTTTACTTAGTTTATTGTCAGAAATTCTGAGGACTGCTCTTCTGCCACAATACCGTATTTGACTATCAGTTGTGGCTGCATATCTTGTATTCCTAAATTGTGACAATTAAAAAACAAACAAACAAACAAAAAAACCCACCAAAAAAAACCCCACCAAAAAACAGGCCCTTCCATTTCCAAGAAAAACAAAATATCAAAGTCAGCCTAACTGGTGTTTTCAGAAAAATTCTGGTTTGGTCCTGACAAGATGACTGGATTTACTACAGCACAAACTCCAATCCCCACTGGTAATTTAGTCCATCATGGAGGGAACTCTTGCTTATCTTCCAAATCAGAACAGAATGGCTAAGTAAGCCTCAGACAAGCCTGAGATGACAAAATGGTAACTAATTCACCTGCCCAAGTGAAGACAAGACCTTTTGTTAGATTGCAAAAGACAGCATCAAGTTAGTAACTCACCTTCAGAGAGCCACCATGCCAAATCCTTACCTCAATACAAATACACTGCCTCTGCTGTTAACAGCAGTGGTATTTAAAAAAAAAACCTCAAACAAAAACAAAACAAAAAAAATCCACAAAAACCAAAAACAACCAACCAAACCCAGGAAAGGAGCAACTGCTGCTTAAGTACAAGAAACATTTTGATCACACAGGGTGAAATCCTATGAGTTTTGTCATTTAATTCAACAGGAGCTAGATTACAACCTTAAAAGTATAATGAAAGACTGTGATAAACTTAAGTTTCTGCAGGCTTGATGACACACTCTAACCATTCTCACAACTTCTGCCTGAAATTAATACTCTTCATTAAAGTATACAAACATTCTAAAAGCTGCCTGCCAAAGTTTTCACACATTACAGAAATCCTATTATTCTAAAAACACTAACTTAAGCATGCAGTTAACTGAAAGGGTGAGCTATTGAAAAAACGTGTTTGTCTTCTAAATGATATGTTAAAGTGAAGCTGGACTTTTTGATAATTAATAGGGAAAAACAGCTTTAGTCTTCATAGAGTGTCCATAAATCTTAAGTATAAGCTTGAATATAAAGAGATGTTCACAGAACAGTTTTTTGATTAACTGGATAACCTGAGCCAACTTACAAGGGATACAAAGGTATCCTGTCATTACTCAAAGTGCATTATTTCACCGATTTATTTTAGGACATTAAAATAAATGAAGTAAAATATACAGGTTTTAGTAACCAAAAGGAAAAAAAAATAAAGAAGATGGTAAAAAGAGCAATGATTGTCAATTTACAAACCTCTGTGTAAATGAAAAACTGGGAAAAACATTAGAAGGTATTAGAGAAATTGATTTTACCATGATGGTTCTCATCTATTTTTACATCATTAAAAAAATTACTTGTATTTAACCTTAAAGATAATACACTTTAAATGGAAACCTATTAAGCAAAATAGTTTGCAAGCTGTTAATTTATTATTAAAAATCAGAAATATTTTACATACTCCTGGATCTTATGCTATATTGATCTTGAACAAAGTTACTCTTAAAAAAAGCTTGAATAACTCCTTTTCCACTTGAAACAGAGAACCATGTATAAGTAAGCGTTCCTTAAGACTCAGTCTTCTTTTGTCTAGTGTTATTATATACAAAAGTAATTCAGAAAAAAATATTTCTATATCCTAGCCTTAGAAAAATCCTCAAGTCTTATTAGACACCTAAATTGACTAACCAAATCTGTTTTAAAAGTGACCTACCAAGGAAAATATTTTAGACCTAATTCTCTTATTCGGGAAATACTTTTTAATGTGAAAAAGTATGTGTGGGTAGAATGGTTAACATACAAATATGAAATCATGTACTTTTATTTCTCCACCATTAACAGTAGCATACTAGAGTATCCTTTCAACCCATATGTATACACCTGTCTATTCACAACTCATTGTTGTGGTATTTTAGTGTCTGGATGAAAACCTATAACCATCAACTTTTTAATTACTGACTGAGAAGCTAGAACAGCTGTTACTAAGAACCACTCTCATCGCTATGGCTAGCAAGGAGAAAGGACAAGGACTCAATTTCCTCCTGTGAATTTACAGCAAGGTGCAATCCAATACCAATACTGACACAAGATTTACAGAGAAATTCTGTACTTCCAGAAATAACTATGAAGTCAGTGACATTGTAGCCAATTAGCTGTGTCAAATTTATTCATAATTGAATTATTGTCCCCTATTAATGGAGGATTTTGTCAGTATTTGGGGAAATTTACAATCTGTTGTCCCGAACAGAACTCTTCACATAGATCTCAATCGTTCCTAAGCACTGAACACCCTCAGAACTCTTTAAGAATTCCTTAATCATTGTTTTCCCCATGTAAACAATGGGGTTTTTTCCACATATATAGTGGGAAGCAGGGAGCATTGTCTGCAGAAAACTTTAATTCAGTAAAAGTTCAAGAATGCAATCTGGTTTTATTGTGTAAATTAAAGGGAAATGCAGTTCCTAATTAATGAGGCTATGAAGACATGAAAACAATGTGAATTGTGTCTTTCCAAAAATCTGATCATTCTGAAGTTATTTTCCCTGAAAATTCTCTGATCAAACTGATAAGATGACAAAGAAGAAACTCTTTAACTCTTAGAAAATTAAATAAAAATAATAATGACAAGAGAGGAAACAAGAAAGAATTTCGTTCAGATGGCATTTCTTTATCCTTGCAGGAAGCTGATCTTCTTGATTTTATCCAGAGAGGATTCCTCCATATTCTGTCAAACAAAACCACCTAAACCCAGAGTTTCAATTATAATGTTACAACAAGCTCAGTCACCATTCATTAAATACTGAATTTAACTTCACATTTACCCTCTTCTTCAGGCAGCAGTTTGGCTGATCTAGCCTGACTTTCCATCAATAACAAAAACCACAGGCATATGCAGCCACATAAAAGACAGTGGTCTTTCACCCTCATGCAAATGACTGCAATAGTTACCAGTTCAAATTAAAATGGTATCTGAATTTAAATTATGCACAGACACACAGAGCATTAATCAAAACTTCATCATCTAACTTTTTTTGCTCCACTAGAAGTTAATTACTAAACAGGGAAACACATTTAAGGACCAGATGTTTGTATTCATTTTATTAATTGTTCATCATAACTTATATAACAGGTAAAGAACTCTATATACAAATTTTAAGTCAATTGAAGTTTCAGCAGTCAACAACCTCACAATCAGTGCAATGGCTATTACAGAAACTAAGCTATAACTTCACTTACTCAAAACTGAAGTGAATGATAGTTTACATAAATTCTTATCTACAAAACTAGTAAAAGCATTTTAATCCCATAGGTTTTGCAATGTTTCTATCTTTTGGCAGCTATATGAACTTTTTTTCTTGTTTTCCAAAAGTGAAACTTACATGGTTGCACTGTATCTGTCCTGTTATAATTCCTTTTGAATACACGGAGCAACCTCATCTAAAATGGGGGGGGAGAATGCGTTAACAATAAACAAGTTTTACAACTTCTGTAGTGAAAAAGACAGTGAATAGGTAGGAGGTTCAAGTCACTGCTCCCTATGAAGTAAACAGAGGTACTATTTTCAGTCATTTGCATTCTGTTCAAGAAGCAGTTGCTAGCGAATCAGCTGATGCATGTACCCATCAGCCCCAACAGTGTGTGCATAGCTCCAGGAATAAACTATCTTGTGCTTAGGATAGGCATCAGAGGACAGAAAGGCACAGGGAGCACAGAAAAAACCGTCAGAAACTACACTCTGGGAAATTGTAAGAGTATGTTCTAATTATGTGATGAAGGATACTTGGTTCATCATAAAGATCAGTGTATATAACTTGCACGTTTGTGGAGTTTTTTAATAACTGCCAAAGGCTCTGATCCTGTCAGAAAGGAAGCATCCACAATTCCTAGAATACTAGATCGGACTTCTTGGATGAGCTTGCAGATGCTGCTCAGCAAATCTCAGCATTAGGCCCAAATTTGATTCAGAGTACAGATGCTTACATATTTTTAATCAAATCACTATGCAAATCGTTATAGCAAGGCAACTCCGGCAGAGTTTTGGGGGAACAACAGAGCTGATTTAACAAAGCTGAAATGGACATTTGAAGTCTCAACCTCATCATCCACCATGGATTCCCTCCCACGTCCCACATGAACTTTGGTATGAATTTTCTGGTCTCAGTTTTCATATTTACTTGCACTCAAGACTCTCCGATTCCAAACAGGCATTCTGCGCTCTATGGTACTACTCACTGCAACTTATGGCCTGACATATCTAATCATAAATATTAACATTCCAGAGTGCGTTAACAGGTGGCATCAGTGGATTTCTCAGCATAGCTCTTCTGGTGTGCAATGTCTTCTAACACCCAGCCTTTCAGACCCATACATCACTTCAGATTCTCCCAACTTTTACCCATTAGATATAAAAATAACCTTCAATACCAGAGCTAATGGAGCTTTAACAAATGTGAAAACCTTCAGACTATCTTCTGCTTCAAAAAAAACTCTTAAGATGTCAAATGCAAGCTCACAGACCTTACTGAAACCATGCATGCAAAGAGTTAACCTTTCCACCAAAAAAACCCTCAACATATTGCTGTTGTCTCCATTTGTGAGAAGCAGATGACTGATACTCTGCTCAGAGTCTGACAGCAATTACAAGCTCCTTAACTTTCACTCTTCTAACAAGACCTCAGATTCTTAAGTGATTTCTAATGCAGATAGAAGGGCTCAGGGAACATGGAACACAAATCCAATGGAAACTAGGCTTCACAAAACAGCTTGTAATTAGTATGTTCTAATTAGATGCTGAAAGACAACACACAACCATCCACAATTAATTCTATTCGTGATACGGCTTAGGGAACATCACAACTAAGTTAGAAAAGACCACAAGTGCCAAAAAATGTGAAAGCAATGCTAGGTGGCTCCCATTACGTGGCCTACTGAAGAACAACAAACTCATCTTGTATAATAACTGGAATTCATTTTAAACAATCCAGTCCTTATGACCATAATTAGTTACATCACAGATGCTGAAAAAACTAGACAATTAGTAGTTCTAATAAACTAGCCATTAACTTGTAAGTATAAATGCTTGAGTTTAAGAGGAATATATTTAATAGTTTAAAAGAATCATTATCATTGTCAATTAGCACCATCTTCTTTTAATTAAATCATCTTTTCATTAGTGGAGAAAAAAATAATACAGGAGATGTTTCACAAAGTTTAAACAGAGCAGACAATTCGACTAAAATCTGATTTTTAAGGGCTGTAATGGCTATAGTGCTGTTTTGAGCTGTAAACGTTGATGCACAAGCTGAACAGAGAAAGGAGAGCAGCTGCACAGATCTCTGGACAAAGTTGTACTTTAAGAATCTCATTCTGGTCTTGCTAATTAGGAAAAAAGTAGATTTCAGCAGAAAGAAACATACATTGTTGAAAACTATAGAAAGCTTTCAGAATTCAGAATATATTTAAGAATCATGAAGGGGGAAGGTGTTAATAACCAAAGAGAGGAATTCATTATAACACATTACAGTGAACACAGTCAATGCTTGTGATGTAATTCGTGTACTATTTCCCATTTTAAACAGATATATTACATACCTTATAAGCAACGCTATCATGATTATAAGCACTTCAGGCACTGTAGACTCAGGAGGATCAAAATAAAGACTTGGCACTGTGATGCTAACACATGCAGAATGTGATTACTTTTCCCTATATCATTTTCTAAACCTGCTAATTAATCTGGAGAGCCTCACCCAAAGCATCAAATCCACAGATTAACTGAGATGGAAAGCAGTCAATTTAATTCTCTATTAAAACTACCTAACCAGGTGCAGAAATAAAAAAAAATAAATTTCCACTACTCATTAGCTCATATATTCTTTTCCAGTCCTGAATGCTAAATCTCGATAAGTTTTGACACCTCAGAGATGTAACATGTGGAAATGAACTCATGTCTGAAGGAACTTCCAGTATATAAACTGCAGTAGTTAGCCCTTTTTCCTGACCCAATGTCAGTGTCTATGTTCCTTTCTTTATGTCAATAATCATTCACCTGAATTCTATTTTGGTTTAAGGGTTTTGCAGGTGTCTTGGTGTTGGTTTTCTGCTTTCAGAGAGAGCACCTGGGGTCAGGGTTAGGTAGGGAAGGGGCATATATGCTTCTTTATAGCTGGAGTTGTTGTCTATATTGACTCACCTCGTGGCTGGAGAAAGTACTGCTGTGACCATAGAAGGGATATCAAACCAGAGACACAGGCAAGACAAAGGTGCTCCCTTTTGAGCAGCAGCCTGCACTCAACTTTCAAAACCATCTTTTATCCCAAAGATTTCACTAACAACCATTCATCAGTAGTATCTGTATAGATAACATCACTGTTTCCTACCTGAAGAATAATATTACTATGTGACCTGACACAGTTTGAAGTATGAGGTCCCTTAGAGGAAGATTTGACTCTCTTCCTCTCTGTACAGTGTCAGGACTCAAAAGGAGTCATTTAGGATGACTTCCTTCCCCTTGGAACCAACAAGGAAGCTCGTGATACCCTTATACCCTTGGACTGAACTAAGGTGAAATGACACCAACCAACCAGTTTTATGATTTATTAATACAAAATATAAGACAAATTATTAGATACAATAGCTCAATGGTGATCACTGGGCGGAGAAGCAAGTCCTGTCCCACACATTGTTACTTAGATCTCACCACTATGCCATAAAGAGAAGAGGGGAGAAGGGGGGTGGGCAGAGAGAGAGAAGAGCTATCATCACCACATGGATCCAGCGGCATGCCACTGGTCCTCTTGACCCTGGGTGTCTTGGTTGTGGGGGTCCCACCCGAGCTTTCATCAGTTTGGGTTTTATGCTCTCGAGAGGATGCCTCCTTGTTCACATACAAAGTGAGGGTGGGTGTGGTCTGCGTCTGTGCAAGCTCAACATGCAAGCGGTGGTTGCACGGGGTCCACATAGGTGGACGTGAGGGGTTCTGGCAACCCTTGCTCTGCACATGAGCAGTTGCCTTTTGTTACCACAGAAGTTTCTTACAGGAAGCACTAGCTAGATCTCACCTCCATGAGACCTAAAGATTCTAAAACAGAATCATCCTGTACCACTTGGAGTTACCAAGTTAGGCAACAGTGGCTCACTTTGCAGCTACAGCTCATTTCAGCTCCTCTCCAATCTGAGCAGAATTTTGCACCAGCTCCATTTGAATTTGTGCACTAAGCAACATTTAAGGCAATTATCAATATGTCAGTTCCTTACACACGGATTATACCAATAATTTAAAAATTCAAATAAGATAGCCAGATTCGTTTAATGTAAGGAAAATATGATTAACACTAGTTTGAATAGTGATTTGTGATATACAGACTGGTATCCTTTACCTATTGTCCTCACGGCAAAAGAGTCTGTAGCAGTGACTGAAGGGATCCATCATAAATAATAAAGGAGCATAAAAAGCCACTGTGGCATAAACAACTCTAGTTCAGAAGTGAAAAAGTACTCTGCAGCCTTAACTATTTTGTATTTAGTTTCTTGTCTACGATTACATGATCCCACACCACACAACTACACACGCCACATGAACTGCCACATGTATTCTGTACTTTCATTTCACACAATGGACAGCGTGCAGGGAATGAATTTGTTACCAGCAAGATTTCTGCATTTGTTGCAGAAGCTGGGAAGAATACCCAGAACAAACAAAACACCAAACCAAACAGATGGGATGACAGTTCAGTAACTTGAATGATATCCTGATAAACAGAATTGTATTTCTGCCTCTGACACACAATTTTTATATATTTGCCAAGTTATTGAAACCTAACTTTTCACAACTGACCACTAACTGTACTCCCATTCTGCCTCACATTCCACCTCTACAACTTTATTCATCAGGTTAAAGTCTCCACTACTTTAGTAATCAGGTTAAAAGCAATAGCAGTGAAAGGCTAGTTACGTTCTTCATGGTCCACCAGACTACAAAAGACAAATTTAGCACTTGACTTTCATGGTGATCTGCTAACAGCAATAGGATGTGAAAGTACCCTCGGCTCTAAAGAGAACAACATGTAGAGGCCACTGAGCTTTATTCTTTTATTTTTCTCCCCGCCCCGCCCCCCCCCCCCCCCGGCCCTATCTCCATTTCCTCTTTTCCCTCAAAGCTCCTTCCCTTGACTCTCCTGAAATTTTTGCCACGCCAAGTATGCTCTCCCCTACCTTGCCTTAGTTCTTCAGCCATGTATCCCCAGACATCCCTTTCTGTCTTCTTGTCCAGCTGCTGTTGCATTTCATATCCTTTTCCCAGAATTAGTCTTCCTTCATAGCTCCGTGTCCCACCCTGCATTTCCCATCCCCTCTTCATTTCACTGTTCACACTCATCCCACAGCAGCTAAGACTGAGCTTCCCCATTTGCAGAATTCTGGCAGCTTTCTTCTTCCACTTCTCATTAACTTGGTTCAGCATGAGATTTTTGATAACAGCAGCAAGAAGAGCTGCTTGGCCCCTCAGCTGTAACACACAGTTCTAGTATAACTTATAACTATGGAGAAACAATTGCAGGGAATTACAACTCCTTCAGCTGGATTTCAAGTACAAGACTAGCTACAGTGTTTCAGACCAAGAATCCATCTAGCACAGTGGCCTTTATCTGTAAGCAGATGCCTGAAGAAGGTTGAGAGCCAACAGTAAAGAAAGCATATGCCCATCCTACTACACTCCCAACCTCCCATTTTCAGCTGGGGAAATGTCTTTAACCTGATTTTATATACTTCAAAACCTCCACTTTAAGTTTCTTCCAAGTACCTTTCCTAGTCTCCCACTGAGTCCACAGAAACTTCCCAAACACATGGTAACAACAGTGTTATGCTCAGTACCACCTGTCTCTGCTCAGAGCGTAGCGCACACTACCTTCATATGATGGTCCATCCAAGTCATCCCCCATCCAGCTTCTCTTTACAGTTTCACCCATCGAAACTCTATACAGCAATTTGTAGCCTTCTACCACATCCTCAAACCACCCCTTCCAGGCTGAAGACAGCCCTAGCCTATCCAGTAGGTGCGCATAAAAAAATAAAAGTAAGAGCATTCCACACCACATAATCTGTCACTGGGAGGCAGAAAGACCACTCAACGTTGCACAAGTAAGCCTGGCAAATCTACCTGCCAGTGGTGTATTCCTACTCAGAGCAGAATCTTCACAGAATTCACCTGCCAAGCTGCAAAAAACTCTTTGGAAGTTTCTGAAAAGCTGTTTCACAGAGATTACAAAAGACTCCTAACAATAATACGGACGGACCTCTCACCAAGTCTCAAAATTTCATTCTTTAAGTCATAAGAATTTACAGTGATGCGAGACTACATTTCTGTCTTCTGACATCATGAACTACCTTCCTCTGAAACAGCTAAGTATTTTGCTGAAATTAAAAAAGGTTTGTAGCACATACCTGGCTTAAGAGGTTACAGACCACCCTGTTAACATTTAGGAAAGTAATATGCAACTTTAAAACAAGAACCAATCATTTAAAGTGCCAGCACAATTAAATATAGATACCATGGCTTGTTTAAGCTATAAAACACTGAGAAAGTACCAGTTTCCAAAGTGTTTAATTTGCTGATGGAAGCAAACTCAGCAGTAAGAAGAAAGTGAACCAATTACATGCCGTAGAATTAAAGAGATGAATAATTTTATGACAGCTACTACAGGCACCAAGATATAAACTTCACAGCCTGCAGTGACTGAGTTCAAGAGAACGAACTCATTAAATGAAAGACAAGATTAAACTGGCAAAAAATGTGTTCTACAGAGGGAAATTCTGTATTTTAAAAAGGTGACATCTGAAAATTCCTTTTTTTTTTTTTTTCTTCCTCAAGAATCCGTTGCGTATTCCAAGAAAGCCGCTGAACTGGCCTGGCTAGGTTGGTTTTAAAATAGCAGCAAAGGCACAGTAATTTAGATTTTATCTCGGCACTATTTTAACACAATTTAGTTAGTTCTGATTTACCATAGGTGTAAGAATGCATTTGTATTTGCAAAGAAACTACTAACTGGCAAAAGTTATTTACACACATACTCAGTGGTAGTCTATAGCATTATTCCTGAAAATTAATCATGAAGGTATTTTGGTATGTTCATAGCTAGTGCAGATATAAACAGTGCCTCCTGAACCATCACTTAAAACTTTCCCACAGAACCTGAGGCTAAGGCTTTCGCTTGTTTTAAACCAGAATAAAGAAAACAAGCAGTATGCTTGGATAGAACCAGCTCCTAGAATTGAATTCTCCGGATAATACTGATACTAATTTCAACAGATAGACAAGTAGATGGAAAAAGGCATAACTGCAATACAGTTTATGTTAACTGTTGCATTGATCTCACTGGGACTATTTGTATGAGCATGTGTATAGCTGTTTATACAACCAGTGTAAATAAGGGTTCTATAATCAGGCATAAAGCACTTCCTAGTACTTTTGCTGAAGCACTGTTCAGAGACACGAGTTAACCACAGCACTCACTGAAAGCAAACGGAAGGAATCCTCAATAAAATAAATGCAGGTTAACTATCAAACTTCAATAGCATTATTATAAATGTACCACAATTAAATGCAACGAAGACCACTTTAGAGATGGTTCTGGCACTGTGAAAGAATAGTTTTACATTTTACGTGCTGCAAATTATGCACTGTGCTGTTCGTATTTTGAAAGTATTTCACGTGGTCAGAATTTTAAATACAACAAACGTTCCATGCTGTGCCTTTCAGAGGCACAAACCACCTGAGCCTGGGAAAAAGAAATAGCAAGCAACGTAGTACTTAACATCACATGCATCGGTATTGTATCATCATAGTGCTGGGCAGTATGAATATTAACAGACTTGCATTTCTAATGAGTTAACTAGAACAGATAATACAGTAGCTATGTCAGCCATGGCAAGCACAACACATAATCCAGCACAAAGTTAGTTTACTAGCTCTACCATCTGACCTGGCCTATGAGAGAAAATTATTAAAAACTGTGCAAAGACATCAGCAAAATTTTACTTCCATCCAGATCTTTTGCATTAAAAAGAACCCATTATGCGGTGTTAAGATTTTGTCACCTACCATACCTGACAGCCTAAGTTGCTCCATTTAAGACACAAATCACTTCTGCCAGTAGGACACATTGCCCCACAAGTTTTGTTTGAAGACAACTTTCTTTTTGCATTTTTGTATCGAAGAACAACAACTTTCTGTCCCTCTTAAGCTCCAGTTTTCAGGTTGTTTCACATTATTCTCTAATTTTCACAGAGTTCGTACCACCCAAGCCTCACCCTTTAAGGCAGGGGTCCTCAAACTACGGCCTGTGGGCCAGATACGTTCCCCCAGGGCCCTCAATCCGGCCCCCGGTATTTACACACACACACACACACACCCCCCGGCAGGGGTTGGGGGGGGAAACCAAGCAGCCACAGATTACTTCCTGCCACTTCATCCATGTGCCGGCCCCCTGTTTAAAAAGTTTGAGGACCCCAGTTTTAAGGGGTGCATCACCTCTTACAAAGCAAGCTGTATTTAAAAGCAGTATTCCTTCAGAATTAAATATAGTGGTTTTGGAAATTTTGCAAGAGAATATCCCAGACATATAGAAAAAAACCCAAAACCCAAGAATATTCAAACCAAAAGAATATTCAGATCATTTTCATATCACAACACTATCTTTTATAGTTCAGACTGACATCTCATAGAATTTATCTTCTGTTAATTTTGTCTCAGAATTATTTATATAAATACTACTGTAGGAAAAGGAAAAAAAATGTAAATACACAGTATGGCATAGTGTTTCTCTTGATAAAGATGTCTCAAAAAAATCTAAATAAGCTACCATCAGCCTGAGTGAAACATCTTTTTTTCTAAAATCAAAAATATAGTAAGAATGAATGGATCTGGTTAAGGATAACTAGGCTGGTAACACCAAGACATAGTTTCGATAACCTTCTTCTTCCACCTAGTGGCAAGAAGCATAAAAAACAAGGTCTTTGGCAGTGCAGTCATAAGATGGTTTCAAGCACCAACTATATAAATATTCACTGACATAAGGAGGATTGACTCATGTAGAATTCTAGTTTTCATGTTGAAGTTCATAAATAATAAACATACTATCAAAAGAAGCTTAGAAATGCACTTACAAGGTTTCTTTCCAAAATTCTAAGTTCTCCTAACAGGTGAATTCTTCATTTAGGAAGCTCAGTATTTTTATTTTCCAGGTTATCTAGTCTGATCATCTTGCAAGATGCTGCAACTATCCAAATGTGCATTCTGCCTCAACTGCTCCAGTATTTACTAAGAAGATTTGAAAAAAAAAAAAAGTTACAGCAAAACAGCTCAGTATTTTATTAAACTTAGTAAATCAAGTATCACATTAGTGTATATTAAGACAGATAATTCTACTGATCTATAAACCGGGGTGGGGGGTGGGTGGGGAAGGGGTGTGGTAGCAGAATATAAAAATAGCTAAAAGCTGCTGCTAAATTATCTGGCCACGTTGGAAAAAAAGCCTATAGGTATTGAGCACCATGTAAGCAATAGATATATATCCATTACTTCAATTAGAATTTTAATTAAGAGAAGTGTTCTCAAGCTCACATTCTGCTTCTCTTTAGGATCAACATTCTTACAACAGAACCTACTGAATAAGAAAATGAATTCAACCAGAAGTGTATTTTCAGAAGCAATGACAAATCCTTACGTTTTCAACTAACCCTGGCTTTAAACTTTAAACTTGTGGAAACTCCATCCAATGACTACTCTGTGTGGGATCTTCTCCTGAAAAAAAGAACAGGAACAGGGCAATTATTTCATCAAGTTTCGGAGGAAGGCAAAAAAAGAAAAAAAAAAGGCAGCGCTGAAAACATGATTGGATATTTATTTACATGTTAGCAGCAGGACTAACAAAACATGGCTCCTCATATAATTGTATTTTATACATACACTCTTGCCTCCTAAGCTTCTTACTTCAAGATAACTAGAGCATAGGTTTGTGACAGCACCTCACATCCTTTAAGTTCCACACATTTCCCAATTTCCTAATCAAAGTCTAAAGGTACGTGGCTGTATGTACTACAGCTGAAGTTAAGCATGCAACAACTGCTTCAAGTACTGGGCAGCACAACCACAGCGTAAGGGCTAAAAGATGCTCTCTCCTTTTTCTCAGTTTGGGGTGGTATAGTGAGGAACTGCCTGCGGTTGTTCATGTCCACACATTCTGCAAGAAGCCAGTATCTTTTGAGGCTGT
The DNA here is from genome assembly GCF_015220075.1 of Falco rusticolus. Taxonomy (NCBI): domain Eukaryota; kingdom Metazoa; phylum Chordata; class Aves; order Falconiformes; family Falconidae; genus Falco; species Falco rusticolus. The sequence continues at coordinate 119,288,341 of NC_051187.1, forward strand.
CTACTCCTCCTATTAATCTGAAATTGGCCAATGGATTTAAAAATTGTTGTGGAAATGGGGGAAAAGGTGATGACAACATTGCCAGAAAGGCAAGAAGGTAGTGATAAGCCAACAGCCTCATTTCCTTAGGAATTCTAGCTAAATACCATAAAATAATTAACAATTGCCATGACACTGACATTTTCATGTGTGAAAATGTCACACTCAAGGTTATCTGAAACCTTTGCAGGGCTAAAAATAAAAAAATAAATTAAAAAAAAAATCAAACACACTGCACTCCCCAGTGGGTATTCCTCCATTTCCGAAGTAATAAAATTCCTGCATCTTAGACTCAGTATGTCACATGATATAACAGGCACAAGGGCAAATATTATCCACAGGAATCATTTACAAGACAGGTTGATTATTTTTTTTTATTATTTTTTTTAAGGAAGCAATGGATAAGAAGTGCTCACAGGGTTGAAGTGCTTAAATCCATTTCAAAGTGAAATGGATTTGTGGATAAAGTGCTTTCTATCATGCAGTTCTGCATTTTATTAAATTGATATCCTACATAAAGTATATCCAGTGAGACAATTTAGAGAATTTACTTGTATTATTCTTGATACAAATCTGACATACAATACTGAATGCCTATATATATGTATGCATGTTTATACACACACACACACTGAGCTAGACTGGATTGAATCACATTCCTTCTATACCAGGATTAATAATTAACGAACATGTACTTAAATGGAACTCATGCAGAACAGAGTTTGTCTTTTCCTCATGTCATCAAAAAAGAGGCAATTCAAGAAAGACAGGCTACAACTGTACTCCACAGTGAAAAACAAGGCCTGGTTAAAAGCAGATCAGAGCAAGAGCGCTACAGACTAACTAGCTAGTCATCTTGGCAAACACTGATACCCATCTCTGCAAAGTCCTGGGAGCTCGAAGTGATGCTGGCAAGCATTGCATTGTTCATTGATGAGCCATGAATTCACTACTATCTGCCAAGTCACTGTGCTTCCATCTAACACACACCTTATGTAGAGACTCCCTCCTACAGTAAGTTTCTACTAAGGGATTAATTTAACTTTAAACCTTTAGAAACAAGTCAGTGCACAGGTTCCAACTCTGCACTCCATGAACCCGTACAGAAACCTGATGAAAGCCAGCACTTACATTTCAAACAGACTCTTAAAGCTTAGAAAAGTGAACCAACTGACAGCAGTGTGGAGTAGCATGTGCCTTGAATAAACTCTGTATAATTCCCTTTTTCAGAAGCTTCTAGCATTACATTTTGTACTGCAGAGACAATTACTTTACTTTAAATAGCTTGTTTAGGGAAAGTAATCTATTTCCCTCAAAGTTTATAATTTGCATCCAAAGTCAAATCTTAAGTAGTCAGTTTGAAGGGGGAATGAATATGAGATGAAGCCTGTGAATAAATAATTTGATTTACCATCCTTTACATACAAAATGCCATTCAACACATGAAAACATCCTTTGTAAGAAAAATAGTAAACTCATTTTGGACCTTTGCATGTGCTTTTGTGACAAACTGTTTAAAACAAAATCTGAAAGCTTAGTGAAAGTAGGTTTTTTGCATTTGAAATTTCAAAAGCAGCTTTAAGATGTCAGTATCTAGATGTTTTTAATCAACATTTATTGGATTATTCAGTATTTCAGACAGATGTCATTCTTTAGAAAACTACATGGATTGAAGGTAGAAAGGCGGCAAACAACTGAATGTACAATACTTGTAATTTTCAACAGATGGCACTTTATAGCAAGGAATCCATAGTGTCTAATTAAAAGAGAGCAAAACCAATCGGATGGCTGAGTGCAATGACATGCCAAAGCCTGCATCTGAAAAAAAACTAATATCCTTAAATTTGGAAGTACAGTTCTATAAAACAGAAAGCACAAAGAGTGAACCTAAAGCCAAACAAAACTTCTGAAGTAACAGTCTATCTCTGATACTAATCACACTGAGATGTTCTTCACAAAGGCAGGGTATTCCCAACTTTTCTCCTCAGGCAGAATTTACAAGTAGGGTTAGATTTTAAGATAGTAGAGAAAACATGACCATCAGACTACGGTTATTATTGCGTACAAGCTCAGAAGAGAACAGAGAATTCTTTTAGTAATATGACTTGGAGACCACAGTCTTGTGTAAAACTTTACAAGCACTTTGGTGTCTAAAGCTACACAGAAGATTTTTAGAATCATTTACCAACTAAATAAACAAGAAAGGCCTGGGAGCATTGCTGCCTCTGAGTTACAACCCAAGTTACACTTTTAAGTTGTCTGCCAGTATTATCTGACTGGAAGGTGCTTACTAATGAGATTCATGAAAGGCAAACAGAGAATGACAACATTTAAAGAAATCCACGGGGAGCCAACAGTTACGTTCAGTTACCTAATCGGTAGTTACAGAAAGTCACTCCTCTTGGAGACACACAGCGGAAGGACAAAAGGCAACGGATAGAAGTTGCATCATAGGAAATGGCAATTAGCTAAGTTTTCATAACAGAACTACCTGAGTATTGAAACAGGCTGCCCAGAGCATTTGAAGCTCCATCTTTCGAGTTACTCAAGACTCGACAAAGTCCTGAGCAAACTCATCCAGCTTCAACAACAGCCCTGCTTTGAGCAGGATGTTAGACTACATACAAGACGACCAGTTCGTTCCAGGAACTTGTAGGATTCCAAGCTATTCAGCAGAAAATGCTACACCAAAGGATGAGACCCAACACCAGACGCTCAGGGCATAACTCCTGAAAGATACTCCCTCAGCTATGACTAAGCCGTATTTTCTCAGACTCCCAAAACAATCCTTCTCACAAAACCAGAGAACATGACCAATTTGTACCCTGTGATGATGACATTACAAGAGGATACAGGAAGTGCTCTTTCTAGTAAAGGACTGCGGACCATGTCTTAGTCTGAATCCTCATTCTGAACTAAATCAAAGTTTGCTTTTAAAATCACCTATTTTTCAGACTGGGTAAGCTTCCCATTCTCTAAGTCAATTTATATAGAATCAAATCAGCAGCCACAATCAAGCAGCACTTACTATGCTAGACAAAAAAGGAACATCTCACTTGTAAATTCGGTGAGAGTTTACAGATTAGATGTTACCATTTAACAGTATTCAGTACTGTTAAAAATATTCATGCCCATATGTAGAAAATGTAGGCAACATACAATTAAGACTCTTTCCAACTTTACATGGCATGCAAAAAAAATTCTCATACGTCTGAGATGAATCAAGGTGATGTGACAAGGTCTTGGAACAAACCAGCTTTTGTAGGCACACAACTCTATCAAAAGACTTTTATTTAACGTTATTTTTCCCAGAAACTTTTCCTGGAATACATAAAATCTTTTGTCAATTTACCTCCTGTACCTACATATCACTAAAAATTCCACACTGAATTTGAGACAGAGAGGTCTGCTAATAAAGCAACAGAGATTAAGTTCCCCCTTCAGGACTGTGAAAGGGAAAACTTCAAGTATAGGAAGGTATAGGATGAGGTAGTATTATACCTCCACAGCATCTTGTAATGCAAGTACTGGGCCACAAAACGCCATGATAGCTATATTCTTTTCTGTTCTGAAGGAGGCATCCTTTCTCCTGATTGCAATCAAAAACTTCAGGCACATAAGAATCCCATTCAACAGCCAAGAAACAAACAAGCAGCAGTGAAAATACAGCAGAAATTCAGCAACTACAGGAAACTGAAATATCCCAAGCCAGATATTAGCCTTGTCAGGTTTAGAGCTCTCATGAAAACACAGATGTAATTTTAGCACATTTTTTCCCCTTCATTGGTAGGAGCAGATTAGCCCTTGCACACATGAAGAACTCCATACCCACATGAATTGAAACACAAGCCACTGCATACTTCATACATTTAGCATCAATTGGCCCAGATGCTTTACAGTTGATTTTAAGATAGATCAACGATTTTGGTTTCAAGGAAAGCCTTACTAGTCTGATATTTACAAACTCTGCTCAGAATGAAGATTTGTTTCCATACAGCTTCATCCAACCTTAATGATATAAAAATTTATGCCTCAATCCATTTAACTAGTGAGAGACTTCCATATATCTGATTCAGGCTGCTTCCAATCTTCGCCCATCAGTCCTTTCAGGTTCAAATCTTTGAAAAATTCCAGGCGATGACTGCAAAGAGAGGAGAAATAAATAATTTAAAAAAATTGTAAGTTTTGTAATATGTGTCTTAATAAAAGGCAGTGTCCTCAAAAGGTTTAATTACTCTTTATTCTCAAATTCTCCTGGACAGGAATGTAACCAGCATTCCATGTGTTCATTTTCCAAAACTTGAGTTTATAAATAAAAAACACTACTGTGTTTCTAAAAATCTCATACTGGAAAACATGGGGCAAACTCCTCGGCTATGAACAAGTATCACGCAGCACAAAGGGAAGTTAAAATGCTCACTTCTTAAACTCCCTCAAACTTACGTTTTCTGGAACTGTAGTCAGAGCAAGAGCACAGTGATATCTCCTGCTTTATCTGCACTCCAACAGAGTTAAAATTTACAACTCTCAACCAACTGAAAAATCGTATCACAGGAATACCGTTTCCTTACAGAAAAGAGGAAGACTGGATAGGATTATCAAGCTAGCAAATATATTTTTCTGTAAGACTAAAGTCTCATTTTCTTTTCAACATTAAGAATCATTTTTTGCTAAGAATTTCTCTTTTGGGCTACCATTCAGAAACAACAGAAGGAAGACAGTGAAGTTAATTGCTAATAATATTTACATTAAACAACTGCCAAACAGTAGACAGAACATCTGATAACTACACTAATCATTTAAAAAGGTAAATGGAATTCTTAGGAGGAAGTAATTTATAAGAGTAAAGACCAAGCTAAGAGCAATGAAAGTAGTAAGGAGCAACCTCTTCATATAACTGCATCTGCTACCGATGTCTGAAAAAGTCAAGGGTTTTTTTGGAAGAGGTCCTACAGAACAAACAGAAATGTATTTTTCCTGAAAAATATTACAGGCATTCTCCAGTTTACCACAGAAAAATAAAGGTAGCCATTTTTTACAGAACTGATAAAGTTATTAGCAATAGCTTAGATATTTTTTTTTTTAAATAAACAGTTGCAGAAGTTAAGTTTTTCTTAAATACAGGCAAAAGGGGTAACTTATCTAAAATTTACCTTACCTCGCTGTCATTGTATGTTGAGTAATAAGTTTGCGTTACGTACTATAGTGTACACTCAAGAGGTAGCTCATTTACACAAAATGCCCAAAATAGCAGTTTTTATCAAATCATCTCAGCCTCACAGTCAAAGAAAATAAACAGGCCCAAAGCACAATTTATAAATCAAGATATTCTAGTTTTCCTGTTGGTACTGGATATCCTTTTATTATACTTCTCAATTTAATCTGCCTTTTCTAATGCTTCCATAATATGGAGTCATATGTAGAGGTGAGGTTGTTTAGAACAGTAGGGGAGAAGCAGAAGAGATTTACTGGAAATGTATTGGTGAAATTAACGCTAAATGGCATTTCAGAAGGTGCCGGAGGCAAGGAAAATGCAGAACAACCTATCTATGATTTAGCTGAGGAAGGTGATAAAACAGATGCCAATGGTGTTGAATGCACCTAGGGGATAACATAGAAACCAAGCACTAATTACAGCTATCTGCCATAGTGCTTTATACAAAGTACAATGCCGATGGATCTGGGGCTAAGGAGTATAATTACAATAGTAGTGGCACTCAATCTGAAAACCAGATCAGGTTTCTTTAAGTATTCCAAGAACAGTGAAACTGTATTACAGAAGAGCTAATTTTATGCTTACAAATCTGGTTTCTGTCCTTCCTGTAGTTCATGCTGAGGCACAGGATGAAGAGCTTCATATTTTCTTTCTTCTCCTGAGCCATGAATTGCAAATGCGTTGAATTTGTTAGTGCATGGTGGAAAATAATTCCAAGGAAGGTAAGCTTTACCCTCCCATTTGGTTTTCATTCTGGTCACCTCAAACCTTAAAGGAAGTTCTTCCTGTTAAAGGAGAGGGGGAAAAAAAGGTAACATCTTCCAAGCAGGCAACAGGCACCTAACAATAACTAGGTTTTCTGTATGTTATGATATACTTGACCACTTACTTTCCATACTCTTCTTCTGCCAGAAAGCAGCAGCAACAAGTGTTGTCCATGACTATCAAAAAATCAGAACACAATTTCCTTAAAATAATAGTACACAATTAGTGTGCTGTTCTGCCACAAATACCTACCTTCTCCACATAGGAACAACTTCTGTACCTAGTCTTCCTCATATATATATACACTACAAGCATTAGGACTGGAAATGCAAATTAACGTTTGTGACTTTTTCAGAGCTCTGTACTTACGGACAAAGTTCAACTTCTAAATACTGTTCAGTTCTGTCACTCAGGAAAAATGCTTCTACAACTGAAAAAACCAAACAAACCAGGCTGTCAGTATTTTATATTAAATATTGTGCAATATCCTGAGACCTTCATATTCCACTAAAACAATTGTTTTCATGTGCCGTGCCAGGGCTTTACTAGCTGTGTACACACTGCAGACAGCTTTCTAACCATTCAAAATGCTATGCCATAATTGTAACCTCAAGAGCTTTTATTTTTAGCGCCTATCATCATAAAGAGCTTTATAAAGCATTGTACTAATTTTATTTACAAATTCCAGCTTTGGAAACGCTCATCTCAATGCTGCAGAAAAATATGGCAAGTCTACTAGCTAATCTCAGCTGTCCAAGGAGTAAGAAAAGCATCCGCACACAGCTATTTCATCTAGTATGCTTGCTGTGAACAAAGCTGACCAAGACGGAGTGATCCCAGTCAATCATACTCACAGCAGGCACTCCAGATACAGCACTTGAGTGCAGAAGTCTTGTGTTTACTGGTGGCCTGAGGATTCAGAGCACCAGAGACCAAGGAAAGGAAAAAAAAGAAAGAAAAGAAAAAAAAAAGAAAAGAGGAACATACACTCACAGTAGAGCACACACCCCATAATTCAGACTGCTAAATCCCAGAAACAGTAAGAAAGCATTTAGCTCTTCAATGTTTTTTTCCTGTATATGGCTGATACTTTGGACAGGGGATTACTGTTCCAGGTGTACCTGAAATCCACATGTAACTGTTGACTCATCTTTCAAAAACACAAAGTAGAATTATAATGGTGTTTCTCACAGCAATGACATTATTAGAAAGCTTTAGTTTGAAGTAATCAATCATATCTCATTATAATTCTTTTTATCTTTACATAAGCCTATTTAGTATAATAATATCAAAGAGGTGCTGTGCTGTTTTAGTAGAGCTGTAATTGCAATAGTTCAATTATCAGGAAGTAGAGAACTGCTGGAAATCTTAAATACTTGCATTATTCAAAGCAACATGTAAAAATTACGGTATTGACAGGAAAAAAGAAACAGCATTACCATAAAAATATTCCCCATTCCACTTGGGTTCAATTTTGAATCATATTTTATGAGCTGCTATTTCTGTTTCACACCTTCCTAATTCTCCAATAGATTTTGGAAATGTGATAAAAATAAACATTATTTTAGCTATTGCTTTCTACTTCTTAAAGCAAAAGTAGAACCTATCTTTGGGATTTCACTTCTATTTACCTACTGCAAATGCATTTATATATATGTGCCAAAATTTTTTTTTTATATTCAAATATGTCAGGCCTCTGTTACTGCATCAGTTTTACAAACCAGAAACTAAGTTTGAGTGCCTGTACTGTTGACAGGATCAGGAAGAGTCAACCTCATCATTCTTGAAATCAATTCAGCTCATTGGACTCCATTTCTCTATGGCCACCAAGTAAGATAACATACTCACTTCTTTTCCCAGTCATTTGTATTCTTACACTACTATTAAAACAACCACTCACTGTCAGCAGTGCAAGTGATGAAAATCAATTCACCACCTAGCAAAAGGGCATCATTCTTTATACCGTTTGGGGTAGTTTTCAGCTGAATATAGCATGAGGCTTACAGTTAAGGAGCTGTTTGAGGGCAAGGTAGTGATTACAACTAAATTCTTTCCCAGACTACTCAGGATATAATAGAAAGAAAAATTTTTACTTTACATTTCAGATTTGATCTTTAAAAGCAGTACTGTAACCAAAGAAAACAAATTAGATGTCATACACTCACAACCATTAGATCAGTTTGAAAAATAATCTTCAAAGACTCTTAAGTAAAGACCAGACCTCTTAACTACAGAGGAACATCAGTGTCTACACAAACATATTTGCAGCAGAACAGTTACACTTACCTTCATAGTCCCACAGTCTACTAAAAGGTTTCCCTGGCTCTCCAAGTGGTGCTGCAGGGTCATTAAAGAAGGGAGCATTCACTTCCATTAGCAGTCCTGCACTGTCCGACTTCAGCCCAATTGTTACCGGCTCATGGCTCAAAGGTAAACCATCCCACGTGTGTTTAATTGTAAATTCCATCTTCATATACCATAAAAAAAGAGAAAAAAAGGTTCTGTCAAAGAAGATCTCAGACTCCATTTCAGCACCAGCTATACTGTTTGCTGGGCCAGGAAAAAAGCACGCATTCGTACAAAGTCAATCATCAAATGATGTTTTTAGACATCGGAAGAACTCTAATAGTTTAGCTTTATAAAGCAACTAAATAAATGGTTCCATGAATGCTTTTCATAGGTTTTTATACTTGCATAGCTACAAATCACTCTGAAGTCTTACCAAGCTTAAGGCATTTCAACTATGTACCTCAATAAACACCATCCATAACCATCAGAAGTATTTCTCAAGAGAACAAAACAAAGTCTCTGCTACATGATCTTAGATGATTTGGTAACATGAGAAAAATAGATTGAGAAAAACCTTTCAAATACAAGAAAATGAAACATTTGTCTAAAGCTTTCCTTCACGGCCACTGCAAACCAGCCAAACTAAAGGATTTCAAGGAAAACTGCAGACACATCTTGTTAAATGCATTGAACATTTGCAGAGCAGCAACAGAGAATACTGCACTCCAACAGCTGTTGCTACTTCGAAATAACTGTACAAACCATAAGAATGGCCTTAATCTATCTAATAAGCAAAAAAAACCACAGAGGAGCCCAGTTTCCAACAAGTTTATGGCCCTTTATCGCTCCCCTCTTCAATATTATGAGTTCCTTCCCATCTCCACAAAAAATGATCCTTGATTGCTCCCGTCACATCTCCTAGCCATCCAAGAAGGGAACTGGCAATACATAGCCTGACTGAGAATTATGCATATGCGTTAAAGTCCTGTGAGCAGAGAAGTAGTAGCTCAGTAGCCAAGTTGTAACGACATTTCCTTCAGTGAGGAACGCTGAACTGGGTTATTTCACCTCCACTCCAACACCCATTTTCTTGGGACTCACAGGAAGGTAAGCATAACTTGCCACATTCTGCAGGTGTTAATACATGAAACAGAATGTAACCACATGCACCACACTTCCCTATATGCCATAGCCTTGCTTTTATTAACTGTTTAAAACTAATTACACATTAACTGTGTCTCATAGCCTCTGCTACAGTCATACTAGCCAGTTTCCCTTCACTGATATTCATGCTGAAAAGCACCAGACCTCCTCTCTTCGAGTTCAAGTCGGTAAAATAGCTAGAATGATGTTAGGTAAGTAGATATACTCAGGATCAAGGAGATAGTCCTGGGACCAAACAAGTGGGACAGATTTGAGAAAATTTGAAACAACAGATTTAGTAATTAGACACCTTAATTTAAAAAGTCCAGTAAAAAAGGGAAGTCAAATACTGGGCTATCACTTTTGACAAGGTGATTTAAACAAACTGAAAACTAATTAAATTCTTATGTCAGCATTTTACCTGCATGATACACTAGACTAACACCAGGGGTGCTTTATGCAAAAGACCTGGAATAACCCTAGAAACTATAAAATACCATGATTAATGTTCGCTCCAACTCAAGTGGCAAGTTTCTGGACACAAGATGACGTAAGTTGAAAGAAGTCAGCATACAAAGCATGGGGAGGGAAGACACCCCAGTGTCCTAACAGCATTCTTAAGCCAGCAGAAACTGGCTCATAGTCCAGTATCAGCACTAACTCAGACAGGCAAAGCTATATCATCCACAGTTTAAAACAAAAAGAGAGAACTCGTAAGAAAAGGTACTCTAAGCAAATACAGCCACAGCTCTTCTGCAATAATTACAATATAGGCCACCAAACCAAAGAGCCGTACGTTAAATAACAAGTCCCTTTCACAACACAAACAGCTACTGCAACATATTCAATGGGCTATTTAGCCTTAAACTGATCCAGAAAATATTAATCCACAGGAAATGTAGATGAGTGTTGTGTTTTTAATTTTCTAAGCTGCAAACACTGAGCAGCATAAGCATGAAGTATCCACAGATGGTAAAATCCTTCCTTGTGCTTTTTGAAATTAACAGGAAAATTCCTGGAAATGGAGTGCACAAGTCTTATGCACACTCACTTTCTGAAAAGACAGAATTCCACAAGCTGGACCACTTACCCGAAAGAGTAAAATTTAAGAGTAGATGGGTACATCTAAGAAAGATAATAAAGTTTTATGAACCCATTTTATACTACACTACTAAATTAACATGTACTTACAAGTCAACACTTCCTTCTATTATTCTATGTTCAGTTTGTGCCAATATATTGCACCATTTGCATTTTTGCATTCACTGGTCAAGGCAAATATCTGAAACACCTATTTAAAAATACTGCCTGACTTCAATAGTGTTTTAAAATAATACAGCCTTCTAATAAAAGAAGCCTGGGAAGATCTTAAAATCCAGGGAGAATTACAGGACTAGCTATTGCAACATCTGACTCAAGTAAGCTATGTGAGGCTTCTCCTTGTGTGAAAGATCTGCTGAAAATCTCAGAGAATCACAACATACCAAGTTACCAAAAAAAAAAAAAAAAAAAAAAAAAAAGCAGTAAAAGAACACAACCTGCTAAGGTACTTTAGATGCTACTGTAACCACAGCATCTAAAAGGAAGATGAGACACAAGATGCATCACACATTCCTATTTGTACCCATACGAGAGACAGGTACAGGTGACTTCTTTTGGTGAAAACCGTAACTCCCACAGGGGCAGCTTACATTGTACTGAAATGAACGTACTTAAAATTTAGCCCATTGTTGAAAACCAATACTACTCTTGAATAGAACATGCAATTTTTAAAAGAACCATAAAGCAATAAGGACAATTTGCAAAACATTTGTTAGCTTTTGTTAGAGGTCTACCTAGTGCTAAGAGACTGCTCAATTTACAGGAATTTCAAAGATTTTCCAAATTAATGGCCCTTGGTGCAAGTTTTAAGTTTACCACATTGCATAGATTTAGGTAAGCTGGTTACTAACATGATTTTAAACTATAATAAAACCAGCAACACATAGCAATGACGTAAAAGTAACTTAAAAGAGCAAGAGGAGACCTTTCATTACCTTTTAACGCTACACCTCAGCCAGTTGTTAATACACTGCAAAGAGGTGCAAACGCTAAATTAGTTTTACAGCAAGTACTTTCTCAGCCATTTAAAAGCACACACACTGCATGGCCTCGAGTTACACAGAACGGTCAGCACGTGGCTGATCCGCTCAGACCTCAGCCAGATGAGCCCCACACCTCACCAGCAAGGAGAAAGCTACTACTGCTTGCCGCCATAATTGCCTCTCATCTGTCCTTACAGAGGGGATTCACATCTTCTGTCCCAAAACCTACCGATGTTGGTAACAAGGACAAAACCAAGCAGGAAGTAATTACCCTGGTGTTTTCCTTAATTGCTCCAAGAGGTCTGGGGGAAGTGGTGCCAGGAAAGTTCCAAATAAATGACCTAATAGCCAAAGTGACTATTAAGCAGGTGTTTTGTTTATTCAGCACTGGGTGTGTGGGGGATTGCTCCTCCCAACATGCACACCCACTGAGCAGTTTACTAGGAATTTATAGAGCATAAACATACATATTCATGGCAAGGACATATATAGTTACAGAAGTGGAACATTCTCAGAACACAGCCACCCCTTCTTGGGCCTGCACACTGTCTCCTGGTGGTCTTCATTGAGGGTCTTGAAGATGAAGGCTCAAAGTCTTCCTCTATACTGAACTATTTTACCTTGTCTCTTGGTGCAGGTGCAGTGTCTTCAAAGCAGTTACCCAAACCCCAAAAACAGTTCTAACCAGTGTACTTAAGATCTTAACCACAGCACTAACTCCTAATAGCTACGTCTGTTTAGGCAAGGACAAGGTCAGCAGGACACATCGGGTCATGAATCCTCTGCTGACATCATTTCCGTCTTAACTCTTCACTTGACTTTTTCAGTATCAGAAGGCTGGAAACCGAGCGAGAGACAGAAGCTTTTACTGCAACTAAGACTTCCACTACCAGACAGACACAAGCTCCCAGCGGGCTCCAAACTGTCCACAATTTCAGTGACACACAGCGCTACTCTCGCACACCCACTCACGCGCAGCTACTCTCTCTCGCACACACACGCACACGCTCGCGCAGCTACTCGCTCGCGCAGCTACTCGCACACGCTCACGCAGCTACTCGCACACGCTCACGCAGCTACTCGCACACGCACACGCTCACGCAGCTACTCGCACACGCACACGCTCACGCAGCTACTCGCACACACACACGCTCACGCAGCTACTCGCACACACACACGCTCACGCAGCTACTCGCACACACACACGCTCACGCAGCTACTCGCACACACACACGCTCACGCAGCTACTCGCACACACACACGCTCACGCAGCTACCCGCACACACACACACACTCGCACAGCTACTCTCTCACACACACAGAGGTTCTCACACACAGCTCCTCCAGCAACTAACAGCAGCAACATTTCCTGTAGTGCCACGCGTAAGCGCCTATCTTTAACCCATAAATTCCTCACAGAAGTTTAACAACGGATTTCTTACAGCTCCAGGCATCCGCTGCGCCCCCGGAAAGCGACCCGCCTCGACAGCAGGCCGCGCGCCTCCCGCCACAGCGCTGCCGCGCGCGCGGGGCGGGCCCGCTGCCACCTGACCCTGGCGCCGCCGGGGGCCGCTGCGGGCGGAGAGGGCGGGGCGGGGGCGGGGCCGCGGGCCCTTCGCGGGGCGCGGCGCCGGGTAACCGCTGCTGAGGCGCGAGGGTGTCGTTAGTGGGGGCCGCCGCTCGGGCCGCGTCCCTCCCTGTCAGGCCGCGGCAGGGTTACCGCGCCGCGCCGAGCTGAGGGGAAGGGGAGGGTGCGATTACAGTCCCCACCCAGCCGCGGCTTTACTTAACAGAGGAAGTGCGAGCTGCTGGGTGAGGGGATTGTGTTCCTGCCGGCTGCAAGTTCCCGCCTCCGTCTCGTTCCCGAACGGTCTCGTCTTCCCTCGCCAGGCGGGCCCCGCTGGGCGCCGGGGGCGGTGAGCGGCTGTGATAGGCAGGTTTTCCTCGGCTTCTTGTAGACTTTCCTTGAGGGGGAACTCGCGGCGGCTGTGGTGAAGCTCTTCGCTAGAAATATGGCCACGGAGCCCGGCGGTGGGGGAGAGCCAGGTGAGGGCTGTGCTGGGTCGGTTCCCTGGGCTGCCCGCCCGCCGCCGGTGCTGGCCCGGCGCCGTCTGAGGGACGGGGCTGAGGAGCCCGGGTCTGGGTGCTGCCTCTCGGGGCTGGGGCGGGTTTGGGCTGAGGGTAAAAACCCTTTAGCTTACGGTTGTAGCGATTAAGATTTTTTTTCGGCGGCTGTTGCAGTGTTTGGTACAGTAACAGCATCAAAACTATTTTGTTAGTTAACTGAAGCCTAATAATTAAAAGCTGCTAATGAGGGTAATGGCCAGAAACATCGATATTTCTTTGTGACAGTGGTTCTTCTCTGATTACAGATGCTGCTGTATTTCCTGTGTTCTGCTTAGACCTGAAAGGCAGAAAAAGCCTGTTGCTCATGAAATCTACTTTACAGACTAGAATCAATATTTCTATTTATGTGCTTTTTTTTTTACAATTTTGATAATTTTAGTGTAAGCCTAATACGACTGAATCAGAGTACACTTTAATTACTTCGATGCAAAATGCTGGCAAAAATTGCTTGTGCACAGTTTGTATTCCTATAAATAGGGAATGGGTTGATGTGTTGGCGCAAGAACTGTGCCTGGCGCTGGTAAGTGTTGTGGGAAAACTTGATAGCACAGCAGGAAGTAGGGCACAATCACAGTGCATCAAGTGCTATGGCAAAATATCAATCGGGACAAAGCTTTGTATGATAATAGCTTTGGGTGGCCAAAGGTGAAAGACCAGCTCTTGGTTCCAGGGACCTTAGTAGCTGAAAAGCCTGTGTCTGAGCCAACAGAGGCAATGTGGTTTCAAAAGCCCCTGCCTTTATTGAGCTTTGCATGAGTGTCTGTTATACTATGATATGAACAAATCATGGATTTTCAAATATTGGTATTTTGCTTTTCTATATGTATTTAATTTGGCTAGGTGTGGCTTCTTACTTTATACAATCTTTAGGCTCTAAATAGAGGTCGGACTAAACTAACTGTGAAGTGATAAGAGTTGCCTTTTCTGTCAATGAGTTGAATTCTCTCTTTAAAAAACTGCATACATTTTGAAAGGGGCCAGGTGACAAATTTGAAGTCTGCTTGCATGCCAGCTGAGACTTATTTGAGGCCTGCTTTGTCTGATACATGGACTGATGTTTCTCTTGCATCATGAGTGTGAAATTGAAATTCTGAAATGCTGTATGCGTTATACACATAAAAAGAGATTCTTTAAGCACTATTATATTTAATGTAGTAGAATAAATATTTGTGTTAAATATGTAGCTGTTTAAGAAGGTTCTCAGAATGAAATACTTGTCCCTGGCACTGATCGGTTAAGTTGAGTTTTACCTAAATGCATTTTGAAGTATCGGCAGCGAGCCCTACAAATGATAAATCCGTTCTATTGAATATTTTTGTGATAAGCTACTAAATATATAGAGCTTTTGCCAGAATGTGTTTAATTCCACCATTACCATTGAATGTACCATTGAAGATGAGTACATCTGTAGGGGGTGTTTAAGATTGTCCCCTTTTGCGCCTATGGCCTTTCATGTTTGTAGACTGCTTTGGCTGGTGAGGGCAGATACTTTCCCTTTCCTGTTCCTTGGCATCCTTTTACTATTACCTCCTTTCTATCCTCTCTTTTTCCTGTATCCTGCTTTAGAATATTAGAACCAGGAAAAGAACCATGGGATGCATATCTAGAAAAATAAACAAGAACCTGTTTTAAATCAAAATGTATGCATTACCTTCTTATATTCTTGTTACTTTTTTCTTTGTCTTCGCCCATTCCAGTTACAAAGGTGTCACCCAGATTCTTATAAAATAAAATAGAATATTTCAGTTGGAAGGGACCTACGATGACCAACCAGTCCAACTGCCTGACCAGTTGAGGGCTGACCAAAGGTTCAAGTATGTTAAGGGCATTGTCTGTATGTCTTTTAAGCAGTGACAAGCCTGGGGCATTGACCATGTCTCTAGGAAGCCTGTTCCGGTGTTTGACCACCCTCTCATTAAAAAAAAAATGCATCCTTATGGCCAGTCTAAACCCCTACTGGTGTAGCTTTGAACCATTCCTATGTGTCCTATCACTGATACCAGGGAGAAGAGATCAGCCCCTCACTCTCCCATTCCCCTCCTCGGGAAGCTGCAGAGAGCAATGAGGTCGCCCCTCAGCTGCCTCCTCTCCAAACGAGAAATTCCCAGAGTCCTCAGCCACTCCTCCTAGGACATGCCTCTCAGCCCTGTCACCAGCTTTGTTGCCCTCCTCTGGATGCATTCAAGGACTTTGACATTTTTCTTAAACTGCAGGGCCTAGAGCTGCACACAGTGCTTGAGGTGAGGCTGCGCTGACACTGAATACAGCAGGATCATCGCCTCTTTTGACTGGCTGGTTACGCTCTGGTTTTGTTAGATCAAAACCACTCCATGAACAAGTGGAAAGAGTGGTTATTTCTCCCTTCCAACCTTGTGCTGCTGCTTTTGTTTGTAATACAAGTAGTCTCTGAAATTCCAATAGGCAAAGTTAGATGGAGTGATGCCTTAGTTGATGTTCCCAGCTCAGCAGTGTGAAATCTCATTATCCTTTGCTTTTTTTCAGAAAAAGCAGATACTGACAGACTGCGTTTTTTCTTTCTTGTTTGGGTTTCTTCTGAATATACTTGAGTGCTCAGATCCATTTATCAGTGAACCTCTCTTGACCTAAATTTGTTGAAAATGTATTGAGAACTGTAGGTTTGAGTTCCTAATAACAGATTAATTGTCAAACATCCAGCTGACTGAATTGGACACGCAGTGTGATTTGGTGCACTTAAACCTTGCAAATCATTAAGATGTGTGTGTGTTTGTGGGTTTTCTAGGCAGAAACTTCATTTTAAATTTTTATTTTTAAAAAAAAGACATATGAAAGACATGGAATACATTATTATTGCACAGACTTTGTAGGCTTTTTCAATTCCTAATTTCATTAAAATAATTGTGCTAAATAGAAGAATTTTATGAAGTGCATTGTGTACCTCCAAAGCACAACATGATTAAACGTATTTCTGACTGCTAGTCAGGTTTATGTAAATAATGGCCTGTGTTGTAACTGTGATTCTCAAACTTTGTATTTTTCAGATCAGAGGCCAAATATGACACATGGACAGCATGAAACAGATGAGATTTCGAGAGCTACTGCTGAGCAGGTAGGTGAACTCATGGATGGAAGTAGTAACAAATTTTGTGATGAGGTTTTTGCAACAAATGTCTTTGCATGCATAGAGTACAGCCAGCTTCAGTGTGGCCTGGCCTTGCTTTGCGTCCTTCACACAACTCTAGAGTTGCATAATGTTTTTCCAAGGAGCAACAGCAGAATGAAATTGTCATAATGGTGAATTGTGGTATTTTTGGTACACCTTCAAAAGCTTATCATGTGCAGGGGAACACATCCCTGAAAGAATACTAGATTTCTTCTACTTTATTATCCTTTTTCACTTTTTTAGACTAATCTTACTCTAAGAGATTGGTCTTGTGTCCACATAACTTTTTGTGGCGGGTACCATAAGCCTGTCTGAAAGTCTTTGCAGAAGCTAGGGCATCGGCACTTCCTTGATGCTGAGATGTACTGAAATGAACTTAGCACTTAGACAAACTTATGATTGTTCTTTTAAGATTGAGCTGATTCCCCATCAGATGCAATTATGGTTTATATCAGAGCATCTCGGGGGCGGGGGGGGGGGGGGGAGCGGTGTAGATACTTTTTTTTTAAATTGGGCCAGCACTCGAGGGTTTTTGAATGTGAATCTGAAAGTGATCATGTGGGATGTTGTGTATGATTACAGAACAGACAGAACAACAGGTAATGATCTAAAACTATATGCATTCACATGCAAATACTGATATGTAAAGTATACCATTACAGAAAAAGACTGCTGGTGGTGACGGTATATCAGGATCCAGGATGATGGACCGAAGGTAACTGATTCCAAGTGATAAGTAGAAATACTACAAACTATCTGAAACAAATAATCTTGCACTTTTTGAAGTGTGAATATCCAGGTAAACCTGGTCCTATGTCACGTGCTTACAGCTCTGAGAACTTGCAAGTAGAGGAATGGAGTCTCTAAAAGCGTTCCTGTAGCAGTTGGTTTTAGATAATATTCTGTTTATTCAGTGAATTACATATATGACTCTTCTTCCTCAATCTGTAAAATAAAGGATGAGAGATTAATGGAGGAATTATCTGGTGTAAATTTTAAGGTAGTAAAAGTGCAGGTAAGACTGCAGTGATACAGGTAAGAACTGTCTGTTGAGGTCAGGTGATGTTTTTAAAATCGCTTATTTGACAATCTATAACTGGCAGTTGCCTATTAATAAATTGCTTAATAATCTTTGTTACTCCCTGTTATGAAAATAACCTATATTTTCTTGTTAGCTTTTAAGGCATTATCACTCTAGACTAATATAGGACTTTCAGAGAATTACTA
Organism: Falco rusticolus; assembly: GCF_015220075.1. Taxonomy (NCBI): domain Eukaryota; kingdom Metazoa; phylum Chordata; class Aves; order Falconiformes; family Falconidae; genus Falco; species Falco rusticolus. Next base: position 119,306,372 of record NC_051187.1, read on the forward strand.
TGAATTACAAAAATACTAGGAAGGAAGAAGTATATAATTAGAAATACATTATTTTATATTGTCTTACAGGCCACTTTACAAATAAGCATTCATATATAGAATCCCAAACGATTAAAGACTCGACTTCTCACTGTTTTCACATACAACAGTCATGTCCCATGTTCTAGTCCTGTTAAACAGGAAATCTACTGTTAGTGATTGTACTTTAGTAATTGGATTTATTCATTTAATTCTGACGAATGTCGATCTCGGAAAGAAACAGTCACTTCTGTTCTCCAGATAAGAATTTTTTAATTACCAGAACAATGTTTCAGCATTTACAAAACTTTTTCTAAGCCTGTTTTTCAACTTTAGCTTGTCAACTCTAATCACAGAGTATGATAAACACTTGGAAGAAATGAGGGAACAGCTGCAGCTTTATCAGGTATGGATGTTTCTAACATATCAATACTACAAAATACTAAGAATATAGTCTTGAAATCTAGGCCATTAGTTTTCTCAATAAAGGAAAGTGTGCCTGCGTCATGCTTCACAAACTTGCAGGACTGCAGTCTGCCTCAAGTGGATGAATGGAGAGCGTTCTATGACCAGATTGGGAGATTGTCCAATTTGCACAGAGTACTGTGAGTTTGGAATAGTGTTGTGAAATGAAACACACATGGTTTATTTCTTTAGGTGTTCTGATATGGTTGCAGGTATTTTCCTAGGTGACAATCAGGTGAGGCAGCTGTTTCCCTCTTTCCTCACAGGTCTGATCTTGGCTATGCAGTCCAGCTCACTCCTGTAGGTGCAGATAGCCACAGCGTTTTTCATTCTCAATAATTCTTCAGATTCAAATAAGTCTTTAAATGTGTGTTTTCATGGAGGTGGAGGGGGACTGTTCTCCTTTCAATCGCAGAAAAATGAAACCTGTTAGTGCTTCATGTGATCATTAAACCTCAAACTTATATGTTTAATAATAAAAACCTGTGGCATACAGAAAGCAATTTTTACTTGTGATTTACATGCAAATGTTGTACTCTAGTCTTGGTTTGATGCACCTGATTTGTTTGATCTGTCCCTCATAAAGATTTGGCAAATAAAGTTTTCAAGCTTGGCCGATTTCAGAAGGCAATAGAAGCACTATGGTTTTGTTGCACTGGTTAGTTAACGAACCGGTCTGTCTGACTCATGTAACTGAAGCTTCTCCTCGACTAATTCCTAAACTATTTTCTCAAATGCTTACTGCATAAAAGATGAGTTAACACTGTATCCCTATAATAACTTAATTAAGAATCAACCTGTAAGAGCAATATGAATTCTGAAAAGTTTAATGCTCATAATAACCTCTGAATGCTGAGGTATAACAGGACTTTCATTTAGTGTATTATGCTGCGTTAAATTGTCCATATTTTACAGTATCAGTCAGAATTAAAAGATGAAAGAATTACCAAAGCTTGTGTCGCTTCAATGAGTGCTTACTCTTGCATGTTTTTGTGTTAGGTACAAATGAGTGATATGAGGCTAAAATTTGAACAAGTCACCAAGGAAAATGAAAGGTAAATAATTACACTGCCCTGTCACTGCTGTTTTTCTTTATTTCTAAACCTTGAAAAGCTTTTTTTCTGGGCCCTTGAAATCTTTTGTATCTACTTAATAGTTGAAGATTTCATAGTCACGAGCTTAATGTTAGTCTTTAAGTGCTTAGTATAGATTACAGTACCAGCTTTAGATTTAACCATATCTCTAAAGGACCTAGATATTAAACTATTTCAAACTCTTGCACTTATACAATATAACTTAATAGATTTAAATACGAATTCAAAGTAAATAGTATGTACAGATTGAAGGTATGGTATACTTCAGTTTTTTAAAAATATCCCTGTTTAATACTTTGCTCAACTTAATCCTTTGAATATCAGGCTGCATGCAGAGTTGAAAGACGCTTTTGAGAAGCAACTGGAGGCTCTTCCTTTCATGCCTCTGGGAACTGATATTCCTGCAGATGAACGCATAGTGAGAAACCTTCAAGAGCAACTACAAGTTACGAATCAAGTATGTGAGATGTAACATTTGTACTGTTTTATTTCTGTTGCTGTGCCTTGTTAGATTAAGGGAAGCTGTTTTACTTCTTCATTCAGAATGCATTTGTTCAGAGTTCCTCGAGACTATTTTGAGTCCCTCTTGACTTTCTGTAGCTAAAGAAACACGTACTTTCAACTTAAAGACCTGAAGGTACTTCTTTCCTAGGTTCATGTAAGAAGGTTTTAATATTATTTTGTGCCTGTAATTTTTCCTAGTTGACTTGATATTTATGTTGAATTCCTGACCAGGAAATCAATGCAATACTTTAATAAAACAAGCTACTACAGAAACTTTGTTCAATTAATCAAAAACGTTGTAATATGATATGAGGAAGCAAGTATATGTGTGGTATAGAAAATAATATTTAAATCTGAAAAGATAAGCAGATTTGGTTGAGCATATTACAATGATGTATCAATCCTATTGTATATGATTAAGCTGATGTTAATGACAGCTGAATTTCTGTGTTTGAATATTACATATACTGTAGGCCCACAGTAAATAACTGTAAAAGTTTGAGCTGTAAAAAAAAAAAAAAAAAATCTGGAAAACTTCAAGTTCACTTGTAGGTGGAATTTGAACTTTTAAGCATCTCTTTTTCTGCATCTGAATTTGTAGTTTTGTCTGCGTGGTTGTAATGTGTGCAGAGAAAGGTACAGAAAATGGTGTTTCTTCAAAATAAAAGTTAAAACCTCTCTTTTTAGAGAACGAGAGGTGAAGGTAAATGTGCTATGTTAAACTGTTTTACACAAGCTTTTATGCTGTTTCTTAGGAAAAAGAACAAGCAATAGAGCTCTGGCAGACTGTATTACAAGAGCATGATCGACTCCAGCAGCAGTACCAGGAACGCATGACTGAAACGCAGATTCATGTGGCAGAAAGGCAAAAACAGAAAGTAATTTTTGTTTGTTTTTGTTAATTTTGGAATGTCTTTCTATATTATAGAGATGAGATTCTGAGTCTGTGTGTAGTGAAACTGAACTTGGGGGGGGTTCTACCAGTGCTGTTAATTATTTTCCATAGTAGTTATCTAAGGTTGAGTAGTCAGGTGTGGTCACTGATTCATCAGATAAATGCACTGTTATAATTGGAAAAGTTTAAAATATATGGACAGGAACCTGAGGAATGCACTGAATTTGAGTCATCTTAGTGCGATATATATGTATGTGTGTACAACACACGTATATAAACAAATGCGTTTGAATTGCATGGTTGGAAATCTTAAGTAGATTTAAGTCTGGAAAAGTTGCTAGAAATTTCTGAATTATACAGTGGAAGTCTTTCTTGTTTTGTCCTATGTTTTGAATCCTGAATTTTGTGTGTAAGATTACAGTGGGATAGTGGGAAAAGTACTCTCCATTTCCTGTTTTAATTTAGTATAGAGGCATGTATAAACAGATGAAAAGTTCACCAGTGTTCTTCTAATGCTAGTTTGCCTGTTTCTCTTCTGCTGTTTCTGGGGAAGGTCCTTCAGGAGGTCCTAGTTCAGAAAAGCTCTTGGCTCTGTTGAGCTATATAACAATGCTCAGTGTGTGAAGAACTAATAGAAACTTCATGACTGTGTGTACCTCACTACAGATACTTCTAAGTCTGTAAAGAGATGTGATGAATTATTTAACATTTCCATTTTCAAGTACGCTAGACCTGTGGGCACAGTTACAGGTCTCATGGAACAGAATTTTATTTACTGATTTTTGCTCTTTTGTGGTATGAAGTCCACCTCAGCAGTATGCTCTCTTCCAAGAAACAAAAATATCTGTATAGCTCTTTTGCTCCGTCAAATTTCATAACTATTTCAAGTTATAGTTATGAAGGCTCTTATATATGTGTAATTCCAGCTTTTTACTCGTGTTCCTTCTGTTTGACAACGTAACACAAGAAATAATTGTTACTGGTGATATACACGTAGTAGAACATACAGAATCATTGGTATCTGTTGGAGGGTTTAGGGTGTCATGAAAGGGTGGTTTCAGTTAAGTCACTTAAAGAATCACCATCAAATATATAAACAAAACAGTTTTAATAGGAATTTGTTGGAGTGCAGTTTCCAAAGTTCAATGGCAAGGTTCACTATTACTTACTATATGGGTAAGTTACACAAAGAAGCATCAAATTAAAATTAAGCTGGAATGATTTACACAGAGATTAAAGACATAAAAGGGTAAGGGAGACCTTCCCATTGAGTCATAAGGTTGAGAGTGGACCCCCTTGCTTTATTAAAATAGTTTATAGAGTTGGGGCATGGCTAGATCCAACCTTAGTGTGGGACTTGGTCAGCAGTTTAGGTCTAAAGGATGTAAGGAATATTCACAGTTTAAGGCTGATCATAGGATTTTGGTGGCACATAATCGCAGACTAATTTATCATTTACAAGGTGAATCAAATAGGATTTACTTATAAAAGTGGCTCAACTATAGATTCAAAAGGGTAATACTTATTATGAAGTTACTAAATCAATTCACACATCCAGGAATAGAAGTAGTTCCCCTCAAGCTCAGTGAAATACTCAAATCAAATGCCTTTGCATTTCTCAGTGGGCAGAGGGTTGAGCCTCAATGCAGGAAAATCAGCCCAGGCAGTGTCATCAGCTTTTGGCGGTGGTCCCCCTAGTACCACAGACTTGGAGTTTGTGACCTCCGAGAGGTGTCCTGCTCAGAGGGGAGGCGATTTCACAGCCCATTTCAGTCCAGGAGGGCCTCACTTAGAACCACTGATCATAGGTTCTGAGATGGTTGGCTTTAGTCATTGGTAATTTTTTTGTCCTGGCTGTGATCAGAGTCAGTAACAAATAGAACTTTTCCAAAATTCCATTGACAGTGGTACCGTACCACTTGGGAGTCATAATAAAGAGTGTTCCTAGGCTTTTTAGGGGTGTTGTGGTCTAGATAAGGAATGCTCCAAGGCTAGCAGGTGGTGGTGTTGCTCAAGTAAGGGTTGTTTCTGGTACAGCCAGTGCAGTTTCCCACCTCAGCTGTGCAAGAGTTGCTAGTACAGTCAAGGGAGGCTTAACCACCCAACTCATTACACTGAGGCTAGGGCCTAACAGGGATTCCTGAGACTGTAAAGTAGCCCAGGGAAGCAGGTGAGATGCACTGCCACATAGTGCTGTCAGATTCCACTTGTCATTGTTACCTAAATTCTTGGTGGTTTTTAATGCCACTGTAACAAGAATGAGGTTGAGCTGCCTTTTGAGCTTAAATGCTACTGGTCTCCCACAGAAAATGGCTTCTCAGTTAAACTCTTGTATTTTAGGTTTTGCTTTTAATGGAGGAGCAGAAAATAGCTATAGGAGGTAAATAGAGCTAGGTAAGGTCACCTAGAATTAGAATTGACAGGATGCAAAGATGAGAGAGGATATCCTTGTAAGGGTTGAAGATAGTAAATAAGGGAGTTGTTAGAGTAGGTTTCTGGCATATGCTTGGCCTTGAGACTGTCGGATAAACACAGTGCAATTAGTAGATATTCCAGCCTAGGGACTTGAGTCTTCTCTGTGCTCTAAAGACACTTGGCATGCTGCAGATGATTTCTCTGTGTTATGCTAGTTTTCCTAGGGTGACAAAGTTCATGTTCAGGGACTCAAGAGTTTAATCAAACAATTACTTGTATGGGCACAAGACATCCTGTGTGGCAAAGAGCAAATTAAATGTGTCCATACAGGCATTTTCTTGAGGGGTATGCATCTGCTGCTGTGCTTAATAGTAGCATCATAGTCTGTGTCACTCTTTAAAGGCAATACTTATGTATGCGTTCATACTTTGATAGTAAGTGTGTATGAGTTTTGGAAGGAGGCAATTTGTAAAGTGCAATTCAGATACATATTTCAGTAGTAAATCTAATCTTCCAGATTGCTAGGTCAACAGCTAATAGCAATCTAATCAAAATCTACAAAAGCATGCTGAATTTCCTGCAATGTGTATAATTTTTTAAAAAAATGTTTCGTTGACTATGAAACTCTCTAATTATATGCTCTTTATGATTACAATGATTATAAGAAGCTCTGAATTCTCTTTTTTAGGATCAACTGACTGGCTTTCAACAGTTGACTCGGCAACTTCATATAGCCAATGAGAAAATAGAGTTGGTAAGTAAAACTTTCTGAACAGTGACCTAGTAAACTTTTTTTTTCCTCTGCTAGAGTCTCAAAGTATGAAAGAAAAGCAAAAAGTCCTTTATACATACCTTTATACATTCTTGAAAAAAATTGTGCCACTCAGATTTGCAAACTTCTCTAGGGACCAGTGAAGAAAAAAGTACTAATAGCTTTTTTTTCCTGAACTGCAAACACCAGGTCAGGGTGGTTTGGAGTTCATATTGTGTGAGCTCTTTCTTCTAGAAGTCAGTGGTAAGCTTACTTACTCAGAATTTTAGTATGTGGTGAGTGTACTTGAGTCACACACTTAAAACCATCTTCACAAAAGAAAAACTTACTTAAATGATGACCTCTTATGTAGGCTAGCTCTGCCACGCATTTATCAATTCGTAGTTTGGCACTGCTGGCTTCTTTGTCATTGAATTTTTCAAGATTTTTTCTGAGCTCTAATCATCTGCTAGTGCTTCATCCATATCCATAGGTTATAAGACTTATTAGTCTTTAAGCTTTAACCTAGGACATCCAGGATTGACAAACAATTTTAATATCATACAAAAGTCAAGGTGAAGTTTCTGGCTGAGCAGCTGCTTCTCTGAAAGACATGATTCCTGTGTGATCTTTTAAATTTTTTTTAATTTGTTTGTTGGATGCTAGCAGTGCAGAAAGACTCCTAACCTACTCTAGACAGTCCATTTTTTTCTGTCCTCATCACTGGAACTTTTTTCCTCACATCTGACCTCCTGTTAAAATATAAGCCTGTTTATTTTGTGTGAAATGTAGATATGAAGGAAATATTCCTACATTCTGTCACAGTGCCTCTGTTACTGGAAACTTTTATATTGCTATCTTTTCCCTTTTCCTGCTCTTTCTGTTCTGCTCAAAGCAAGTTAAGTCTTCACGTGTTCTTTGACAATGTTTTTAAGATGTGTAATCATTCTTCTTGCTCACCTTCAAATTCTTTTCAATTGTGCTATCATTCTTGAACTGTGGTGCTGGTAACAGCATAATACTCCAATTGAGCCCTTACCAGTGCTGAGTAGTAGTATATTGCATAATACTACAGAATTGTGTCTTGCAAGCAGTTGTCCTGTTTGCAAGCTATTTAGTTAATATTAATAAAAGCAAAATAATGCACTGAGTACAGGTAGTCGGTGATGGTCTCAAGATTAACTGTTCTCTAAGGACAGATACTTTAGAGTTAGTGGAGGGTTTCTGTCTGAAAAGTCTTGAGCACATACAATGATGAGCTTTTAAAGCAGTTTTGCTGAGGATTTGGCTCTGTTTGATCTGCCATTACAAGCAAATCAGTAGTAGGTACCTTAAAACAAACAGAATCACTGAATGTCTAAAAGCATAAAAGTGGAAAGAAATGGTGTGAAGAGGAGACAGTCAAGTGTGTGAACTCTTTGAAAGAGATGAATTGGATGATGTTAAGATAGAGAGAGATCATTGTTTGTTTGCATTATCCAAAAAACGTTTGGCAAGGTCTGTTAACAATGGCATAAAGTTATGGGCTAAAAAAGCATTGCCTTTTCTTGAACTAACAAACTGAAAAATAGGAAGTAAAGAGGCAGAATAATTAGTCAAGATTTTTAATTGTGGCAAAACAGCTGTGCTTCCTAGGTGTGCTCAGGTTAGAGTTGTTCAGCATATTTATAAATGTTCTGGAAATGAGATTCAGTACTGAGGCAACAGTGTTAACTACTTCAGTTTTCACTACCTTAAATAGTTTAACATAAGTAAATGGCAGAAATTTGTAGAAAGATCTGATTATGTTGAGTATCTGGGTGAATTTTACTTAACATTTCATTGGTATTAATAAAAGCAAAATCGTGCACGTGGGCAAGAGGGAGCTTTTGCTTTGGGTACTCTGTGATGGTCTTGAAATTAACTTGCCACTCAGAATAAGTATTTTAGAAGTAGGAAGTGTCTAAAACAATCCTTTAGCAGCAATCAAAAAAGCAAGAAGAATGTTGGCAATTACTGGGGGTAGAGGTGGGTAAGGAATATATTGTGCATAAATCCATAGTACAGTAGCATCTTGAATGCTGCTTGCAGTTGTGGTCATCTCTACTATTTCAATGTAAGGTATATGTAAGATCTAGAAAAGACTAGTAGGGTGACGAAAATATAAAATGATTCTGAAAGGAGAAGACAGTTGAAGGAGAAAGCCATAGTGCTGGAGGTGTCAGTCATAGTAAAAACGAAGGAGGAGCAATCGCTCCATCTTTTTCATAGATTTAAACAAACTAATTCTTTCCAGCAGTATGTGGTCTACTGTGGTATTCACTGTCACAAGGTATTCTAGATACCTAAACTACATGGAAATGCAGATGGTAGATCTGAGTTATTACAGTTCTCATCTCAGGAAGTTCTTATACTACCAAAATATGGGGAAAGAGGGGGATAATTAGGTAACATCACTATGCACTTGCCTTTGTAAAATTCTCTACATAAACCTTGGCACTTGGGAGACCAGGCACAGTGTTAAATAGACCTTATTAGCTAATGTATGATATTATATTCTGTAGAAATGCCCAATAAAAATTCTGAATCTGTAACATTTTCAATACAATAAAGAACATGTTCCTAAATATCTCCTTATTTTGCAGAGCAATCAACAGTTTCTGAAAACTGTAACAGAACAGAACGTGGAACTAGAACAGCTACGAAAACAACTGAGGTATAAACCAGGCAATTTAAAAAAATTATTAAATATCTTTTCTATAGCTGTTTTGAACCTGCTGCTGTATCATGGGCCTTGCTTGTACGGGAAACTGACTTGATAGTGGTAGTTATGATGGTTTCAGTAAATTCAGTTTGTTAGAAGTGTGTGCATCATAAGTGCTAGGGTGGCATATTTCCATTTAGTTTTATTTGGTTCAGCTGTTTCCTGAAATAGTGAACATTTGCCCTTTAATTTAAAAGAAACAAAGTGTTGGTATCACAGCAAGATTGACTCTGAAGATAGATTTCCATTAGAATACAGTTTGCTCAAAATCCAGTTACATAATAACTCATTAGAAAACTTCCATTCACTGTTTCTCAATAAAAAGCTCTAAACCATAGGCTTTTTGAAAGTTAGAGGTCAGGGAAGTGTTAATTATATTCCTGAGGTATATCAAGGAAAATGAGAAAAATACCTGCAACACAACTTCAGATTATTTGTATTTACAGCCAAAGTCTGTTCAATGCCAGTTTACTGATCTGTTAACTCTTTTAATTAGTGATGGCTGAGGTCAAAATAAATTTCATTTCAGTAAACGGTGAATTTGTGAAGTGACAATAAAAAGGAAATGATTATCAATCAGTGACTTTTTCTTTGTATAACATTACCTGGAGCTTTAAATAAACTTTTTAAAATAAACTTTCAAGTTTAATAAGCTTAAAATTTGTGATGTACTCTAAATTGTGGTTTCATTATTAAATTTTCCTTTGATTTTTAGTTACTGTAATTTCCTTTGATACCGTGATCAAAATATTTAATATGAACTGCTATGATGTTTTAGTTATTACCTTTTGATTTTCAAGAACATCACCCCAACAGTGGTAAAACCATTTCCATTTTTATGTAAACAGTTTAAGATGGCCCTGGCTCTGTGTGTTTGCATGCACATGTGTTCGTGCACTCAGTTTCATATGCAGCTTTTGCAGGTAACGCTGGTATGTAGAAACCTAGGTGGGCTGAGTGCGTACTGATGCTGATTTTTATCCCTCCAAGAAAGAATGGCTGCATCAGACGTTCCCTCTCCTCTGTCACAGACCCATACAAAATATTACATGAAGAGCCATTGGTAACTGTTTTAATGCAAAGTTTGTCACTGTAAAGACCTGGTGTTTCAGATTTCAGCATCTGTGCAGTGACTAGAGTACTAATTGTAGATCTTAAAGTTACTGTGTCGCAATACCCGTAGTAAAAATATACAGGTTTAGAATGAATGAACAGATTAATTAGCGTTAAGTATTGGTCGTTGTTGAATGTTTGGATACAACCAATTTTAAATTTTTTAATTTTAAATTTTTACATTAAACTTTCTTGCTGTTAGAGCAATAAAAATCAGCTGCTTCTAGTATTAAGCTTTCACCCCCTGCTTGGTACGTCATGGTTTACTTACTAGAAGAATTTTGTTTTAAACAATGTTTATTTTTATGTTTCCTTTGTACAATAAATTTAGGAAAAGAACCTGCTTACAAATGCCAAGTTACCTCAATCACCGAAGATGTGGTTTTGAGGCAGACTTCTTAGCACCTCGCATTTTTATTAGCAAGAATTTTTCCATGGAAAAACTATTTTTTTCAAAATAGTGTGTTTTGGAAGAGGAAAATACTATGGCAAGCAATCAAAGGGCTAAGCTGATATTCAAGTTATTTGCTAAAATAAAGTAATTCCAAACTCAGACATCACTTGGAATTTGGTTGTGCATGCTACTATTCTTTAAAAAGAAAGAACAACATTTTCATATTCCTGCTTCTCTGGAATTTCTTTCCTTCCAGAAGGTATTAGTATTGAGTTATTGTTACCTCATTCATCTATAAATCTTTCGTCTTGAATTGACATGCTTACATTGATTCATGTAATAAGTATGTATGAAGGCAATTAGCATTAACTGAACCTGTGTTAGATATTCAATAAATGCCATCAACATTCAGTTTATTACTGTATTTGTAACACTCAGTGGATTTGACTTTAAAAAACCCAACCAAACAAAAAACGCCCACAAAAAAATCCCCTAAGCAAACAAACAAAAAACCCCTTAAAATCTTACAGGTTCTGGTTGAGCAGCCAGTTAAGTGCTTTTGTCAAAATTGCAGGTGTCATGGTTTCGTTTTTTTTTTTTTCTTCTGTCAAAATTGCAGATGTCATTATTTCCTTTTGTCTCATCTTTATTTCCTTTTTTACAAGGAAGCTCCTTTTTAGGCTTGATCCTTGGAGTTAAATGCAGTTCTTCAGTGATACTAATTTGATCAAATAATTTGGAATGTGGCATGACAACCAAAAGGGTCAGACTCTTTGATTCAGAGCCGTGCCCACGCTGAAGGATCTCTGTAACTCTGTATGGCACTGGGTGTGGATAGTAGAAAGGAAGTGCATGTTTTCTGCTTAAACTGCTGCTTCATGAAGAAGGTATATTAAGAGGCTGAAATCCCTGGGACTGACTGAAAGCTAGTGGATCATCTTGCTCTGAACTTTTATTCACACACACTCAAATATCTCTGCATGTTTTTGATTAGGTGCTGTTTTATAAACAGTGAAAGTGTGAGTGAATTTAGACTTCCATCTAAGTATCCACAGGGCTGGAGTAATCCTCTTCTGCTTGGTTCAGAACACTAGATTTCTGATTTTAATATGTTCTATTTGGGGCAAGACTGCTCAACACGTGGTTTAAGTCAATCAAAGCAGAACTGCATGCCATTAATTAATAAATGGACAATCAGTGGCCTATACATTAATGATCAATAGTAATAATATAACAGGTAAATCATGACACTAGGCATTTGCAATATATCACTGAAGAAACATAAATCTCTAAATAGCCTTTTGTAGTTGATGCCGTGAAGTACCACTCTTGCGCACTTGCTTGCTCTTACAGAGGTACACACCCCCTCTCTCACAGGAGGCGTGGGTTTAGGGTACGTGCACAACGCACGGATACTCCCTTTTTGGGAAATACATGTTCCCTCATCTACACACCTTTCATGCTGGAGGTGTGGGTCTTCCAGCTTTATGCGTTCTTGTGCCACTCCCTGAAGGCTGCTACTGGTGCCCTGCTGAGAAGGCAGCCCTTGAGTTCCCACGTGCCCACCTGGTGTGTTGGTCCCCGTGTGTCTCACCTGTGGTGCCACCTGGGTGTAGGCTGTTCCTGGGGTCTGCTGGGGCAGCAGCTCTCGGGCTTGGGAAAAGGTGGTAATGCCAGTGGGGTGTCTCCTGGCATGTTGCAGCTTTGCTGCTGGGCTTTCACTCTAAGGTCCGTCACCCACAATTGCAAGTTTTCGTGTTTCCTTTCAAGTTGTTGCTTTTCAGAAGTCTCTGTAGTTGCTTCATCTGACTGGTGTTGATCATGAGCAACCTTTGTCATTGTTGCTCTCCACGTAGCATCTCAGTTTTGGGCAAAGAGGCTCTTGGAGGAATTTCGCATTTCTGATTATGAGCACTGATTATGCTCACTTCTCTTTTAGATTAGCTAAAAGTCCTTGCAACCCTAAAAGCATTACTATATTAAACTTAAAAAGCTAATGATGGCAGTACATATGCTGTACTATTTATATACTATTACACTAGCTATTAAAGAGTCATAGTCTGTCATGCATAAAGGCAATGTAGTATTTGATGTATTTCTATACAGAATTTAGGTTTAAACAGATTTCATTTATATGCTAGAATTTTTACTAATTAATAGTGCTTTGGTGTTTCAAAGCTCTGTTGTATACAGTTAATCGTGTAGTCCACTGTATTACTGCTCTCTTGAATTAACTACTAGCGGCTGCCTCTGGAGAGGGTACGCTTAACGGTCGGTGACTGAATGGTCTTCACCAGTGACATGAACTGTTGAGTTCAGCTGCGAGTATTAAAAATGTCTTAATCTATATGCTAATGAAATATTTTTAAAGATCTGTAGATAAAACATAGAAACTAAGAAACTTGGTATTGCTAGAGCATTTCAGAATCTTAAGGCTTTTAAACAGATAACGTGCCGGGATTATGTTAAGGATCTATTGCACAGTGAGAATAAAAGCTGCGTCTTTAGAATCAATGTGTTCCCTGTTAAACACACACTTTTGAATTTTATCTGAATTTGGTCATTAAAATTTACTTTTATGACTTAAGCTGTGCTGAGTTTTATGACCACTTCAGATTTATTTTATTTTTCGCTGCTTATGATGGATTTTAAGGTTTGGTTTGGTTTTGGGTTACAGCACGTTTTAAATATTTTTGGGGAAGCAACTGAATGTCTTCATAAATTTGACGGTTTTTCTTTGTAGGGGAAAGTTGTGTGATTCAAATGGAGCAAGATCAAAGTTTTGGACTTGCAATGAGGCCTATGCATCTGGGAATAATGTTTTTATCTTTGTTTTTGCTTTTTAAGGAAATCATAACGAAATTAGCTGTTCTGATTAATTAAGTATTTGCTGTAGAGTTGCTAGCATTATGTGTATTTTGCTTAAGATTTTCACACAGGTATATTATGCTTTTGTCTTTTATGGCCATTAAATCAAAATTATTATTTCTATAAGGAGTTTTTCCTTGAAGTTGATTCTTAAAAGTATTAAATATTTCCTAGCTTCTTTCATGACTATTAGTGCTCCAGTTTTCATTAGCTTATGTTTGCTCTTTTTTAACTTCCTGATATATTCAGTCATTAGTCTTTAAATTTAGCCTAATATGCAGCCTGAATAATTGGGTTACACCCCAGGTGAAGGACACTCTATGTCTTTCTGTTCCCAAGTCAGAGGAGTAGGATGGTTGCTCATTTTAATAAGCTTTTCTACTGAAGAGGAACTCTGATTCATTAACTAGTCCTTTTTTGTTTGTTTGTTTTCCTTTTTCTGTTTCAGCTTATAAAACTTGTTCAGATTACAAAGCACATCAGTTAAATTCTTCAGAAGTGGTTAATGATAGTTTTTTTTTTAATTCCTAGTCAAATTGCTTTAAAAAGTGAAATCTAATTCTGAAAAAGATTTCTCTAGTAAGTATTTGTGGCCAATTATATTTAAGTTACTGAATCACTTAAATTTTTTTGGTTGCCTAGTCTTCCCAAGTATTTAATCAACACATACACCTTCCTGTTAAGCTATCTTTAAAAAGTCATTTCCACAGGACAGTTTAATGAATTTGGTATTGTTCTCTCGCTCTGCCACATAGTAAGGAGAAGAAGAGGGAAATGTTTTCTGCCCTATAGTAACACTATTATGAAATCTGACTGCCCTTTACAGCTATTTCAACAAAGTTGTAACAGAGCTGGTTTTCCCCCCTTTAATAATTGAAGTCTAATTCATAGACTGTTTTCTTTATACAGGCAAGCCAAAATAGATGCACAGACAGCAAATGCTAAAGTTGATGAAATGACCAGATTGACAGAGAAGCTTCAAAGCCAATTGGAAAGAAAGGTATTTTCGAGAAAGGAATCATTTTCTGTTGCAATTGAATGGCTAGTCAGTTAACTGAATGCTGATGTTAAATTAATCACAAGTTGTTCTCTAACTTGTTTTCTGTTAGTATATCTTTATTTTGTTGAGGGAAGCTCAGATTACGTCTTGGTAATATATATATTCTTTCTAGGAAGAAGATGTGATATCTGCCCAGCAAAGAGAAACAGCGTCTGACAAACGCTTGCAGCAAATGCAGTCTAGTATAAAACAATTAGAAACAAGGTAAAACTAGCTCATTTGGTGTTAATAGCAGGTTACATGCAAGTGAGATAGAATACTACATTCTTTTCAGCCTCTGGGTTTTGTGTTCCTGAGCGGTTCTGTTTTGTCAGATATGCTTGGCTGCTTTCTATGTTCTTTATTCTATTCTGCAGCCTTTCAGAACAGCTTCTGATCTCAGTGTCTTTAAAATGCTAAAACAGTCCACCTGATTTTATTGACTGTAATGGAGAAAAAATGAGGCATATTTTTTCGTTCTAGTGCATAAATTCTAGTAACTCAACTCTTGTTAGCTGTAGGTGGAGTTCTGAAGAAAAACATTCACATGGGAATGTGAAAATGTTTATGTAAGCTAGCTGTTTTTGAGGTGAATACTGTTTTTATCTTTCCATGTTAAATAAGATTTGGATTCAGGTCTTAGTTCCACCATCTTAATACAAAAAGGTTATTTAATAAACCTGTTAAAGCACATTTCTTAAACAAATGCTAGTTACAAAAGTTTGAATACCTGCCAAGGAGTGGAACTTTAACTCCAGGGCTATCTACTGGAAGATGTAAGACTTGATCGGGTTCTTTTGTCTGGATTTTTTTCCCCCCTTCACTTCCCAAGGGTACGACACCTAGCTGAGCACAGTGATTTTGATTCAAGTGTCACAAACACTTAAATTATTAACGTTAGTCAGACCACCTGATAGCTAAGAAGAATTCGTAAATTTCTTAGTTGTGTGAGTGTTCACCTTCCACTCTTGGTCACAGCCTTGTGAGCGTGATTAGCAGACTCCTCAATAACTCTAGAAACCAAGTAATTACTAGCAACCTAACCTTGTGACTATGTGGTCAAGTACTGCCTCGAGGAGTTGCACAGACTTGTGTGGCTAGCTCTACTTCATTATTTTCACTGCCCTAAGCGTTGTGGAGGGGCTTAAGTGTATTTTAGAATGTCTTAGAAATCAGCTGGTTTCATTATTTTCTATATGAAAATTTCTATAGGCTTTTGGCTCTACAAAAATAGAGTGGTTGTCTGTCTTTGTGTGTTTTATGACAAACATGTCAGAAAGTAAAAAAGCATTGCTGCTTGAAAAGGCAGCCCAAGCGTTGCCAAAGTGCTCACTGTGGATATTTAGAACCATGCACTTCATTGAACCAGCATCACTTGTGGAACTTCCTGAGATTTTTTTTTTAAGGATACCCCTGAGGCTCTCTTGCCCTTTCTCATGCCTACCAATATGGACAATCATAATTAAACAACAAGAATTTCTGAGGTGCTGCAAAATTACCAGTGGTTTTCTTGTTCTAATGGTATAGCTGCAATTTCATTGCCCACATCCAATTATTCCATTTCCTCCACAGAGGAAAACTTTATTCCTTCTGGGGCTGTTCTATTCTGTTTTAATATAGAGCATTTTCAGTGATATATCCCAGGATAGCAACATTCTTCCAAGGATCTTTTGAGATTATGTATGAGTTAACTCCTTTAATTCTGTTTCTTTCTAGGGCGCTGAATATTAAAGACTGTCCAAAAACAAGCAAAGCCAGGGATGCAGTTTTGGCAACTTCCAAATAGATACTTCCTATCAGTTTAGTTTGAAAGAAGTGGTGTCTTAATTAAGCATTTTATTGTTAAATGAGTAAAATGATTACTGTCTTGTAGATTACGTGTTACTGTCCAAGACGCCGAAGAGCTGAGAACAGAAAGAACAGCCCTGGAGAAACAAATCGGAGAGCTTCAGACAAAGTACACTAATCTAGAAAGGGAGAAGTATGATGCTGTCGCAAAAGTCCAGGACTGCATACAGCTCTTAGAAGAAGCTAACCTACAAAAAAGTCAGGTAAGGCAGTGGATGAAGATATTTCTTAGCTACTAGAATACTTCCATCACTTACAATTGTGGCCTGATTTTGTGTTCTGACAGGCATATATGCATACACAACCAAGCTTCTTTCATGTCTGTTGTACTAAAATTAGTAATGCATCAATTAGGAAACTGATATGACCATACATTACTTAGACTTGTCGTACAGTATGAATTCAAAGAATATGTTGAATGCCTGGATAAAGGTGATCTAAGTGATAATTCTGTACCCGAACTTGAATTTTCAAATATTTTTGGCAGAGTTTCTTACCAAATACTTATAAACAAATTGGGCTGTTGGAATAAAAAGGGAGGTCCTGTTATGAATTTATAACTTATTAATGGTTAGGAGAGAAGAGCTAAAACTAAAGGGACTTTTTTTTAATATGATGGACATAGGTCAGCAAGAGAGTGAGTTCTGTATTCAGATCTTAATTATTCAGATGTAATCTGGAAAAGTGACTGAGTAATGAGTGGCTGAAGTCTGCAGGCAGGCAAAAATTGCAAAGGTGTTTATTAGTGTATTATAAAATGGCAGAAGAAATGCAAATGTGCTGTGCTGGGTGCTGAATTTAGTGTTACCAGGCAAAAAACAGTTTAGGAGATGGTGTGTACACATTCACAAGAATACCTTCACACAGTCCTCAGTGGTGCTCAATACGATGACTAGAATGTTTAGAATATTAACAGAGCTCAGGGTTCTGGTCATTACTGCAGTTAAACTTCTGTGATTCTTCTGTTTTACAAAGGATTATCATCTTGTTACAGTCTTTCCTCCCATATATTTTATAGTTATTTAGGAGACCCTTTGGTGGCATCTTTTCCTTCTCATAATTTCCTCGTACCTTTCTGTATCTTACTTGCTTTATAAACTGATCTTCTACAATTCCCTTTACCTGTTAGGCTGTGTTTCAGAAAGGGGTGAAAAAGCAAGTTTTACATCCTCCAGCTCTTGATGACCACTTTTGGACTTGTCAGTTCCTTTTCCTTAGTAAGATATTTTGATCCTTAATGGCATTCCACTACAGCCTGGTAGTAGGGAAAATATGAAGAATGAAAGGTACAAATAAAATAACTTTTTCGAGAGTTTAAAAAACAGAAAACACTCTTTCATTTGAAAATTACCAGTAAGGGATATAAATCACGTTTCCAGTCTGCTAAGTATATCAGAGCAGTGTTAGAACACCATTCTTCACCCAAACGTAGTTCAGCAGATCATTTGATGCTCTGAAGTCATGTGAAGTTGACAGAAGTGGCCCAGTAAAAATTATTGTGATGTAAATTCTGTCTCTAAGACAGTAATTGAACAGTTACAGATAAATAAGTGGCTTGTTATAAGTAACAGTTTAGATTAATGCTGTAGCAAGAATAAGCTGGAATTTGCACGCACTTGTTAATTTGCTGATCTGGCTAAAATATCACCAGTTTTTCAAACTGGGAAGTCTATTAATGAACAGGATAAAAAAAGGCAGCATAATATACGTATCGGTTTACTCTTCACGTCTTAAACTGTCATCACAGAGGTTTCTCCCTGCTCTGCAAGAGATTGAGGGATGGGAGTAACAGGCTGCCATAAAAATGCTGCTTCTGTTAGGTTAACATTATAAAGCACACAAAGCTAAGCTTGCGAAAAGATGACCAGAAGAATTTTAGAAGAGTAGTTTGAGATACAAGATATGAAGTTAAATTGAATGGGAGCAGTAAAAGAGAGTATGACTGATGAAGTGGCGTGTTACTGCCTGAAGTGAGTAACCTTCTATAGGCTGAATTTATGTCATCTGTTAGGGATATTTTTATGTCTTTCTCCCTATATGGATCTACATATTCTCTGTGTGCCACCTAGGATTTTTCATCTCACTCATCAAGGATTCTATATTCTCTACGTTTTTCGGACCAGTATCTCCTATTATACTTTAACATCAGCATCTTTCTTGCATCCTCCATGTGAAGGGTTCCTTGCTACACCTTTCTCTGTAATTCTTTCCATCTTTCTGTGCTAAAGGGTTATTTGTTTCATTGTTCCACCATGAAAGGGACTGCACACATCTTCCTTTAATTTTCTGGGAGATGAGTGATTTAGTATATCAACCATAAAAATGCTTAGCTATGTGTAGGACATGTGTGTACATATACAGGTATCCAGTTCTCTAACATAACTTTCCACGCGTCATTGTTGGTACTTTTTTATTATAAATCCTGGCCCCAGATGAGAGCGTTGGAGAGTAGCCTTGCCTTTTGGTCTGAGTCCCTGTGCTTTCTTCTCTATAATTCCATGCCCAGCCAAAATCTGAAAATAGAAGAAGGCATCTACTGTCACTAACTTTTTGTGCGGCTCTGATTTGCAAGAATGCTCATTTAGTGTAAAATGTTCTTGCTGTTCTTGTTTTCTCATTGGGTCTCAGTGTCAGCTACTCTGAGTAGTAAAGTAAAAAGGAGAAAAGGTTTTTTGAACACTGACTATGTGTGGTTTTTTCTCTCAGTGCTAGATACTTTGTCACCACTGAAATATTCTCAGTAGTATTTCAAGTTGTTATTTTTTTCTAGGCACTCTTTGGGGAGAAACAAAAGGAGGAGGAAATAAAAAAAATGCAAGATGAAATGTCTCGGCTTGCGGAAGATACTGCTGCAAGAATTAGAAAGGCAGTAAGTTATGATATTTAGAAAGAATGGGAAGATATTTTTTGCTTTTCCCCAGCATGAAAAGCTATGATGGTGCATGGTCATCATGATCAGTTTTCTTGCAAGCGGTTTGATCGTATAGGTAGCAAGGCAGCATGCTGACAGTACTGTACTTGTCAGCTTTGTTATCTAGACATATATTCTTCTGAACTAAATGGTATTCTTAAATCATTCAGGAGCCAAAAGGGTGATATCTGTGCAGACACTGGTGTAGCGAAGGCTGCACTGGGAAACTGTAAAGAATGGCACTTCAGTTTCAGGGATTCCGTTCAGTAGCATGTCAACAGACTGAGTGTTGTATTGATATCAAGGTTGATGATGCGTAGCCTCATCTCGGACGTTGCTGATGGAGACTTACATACGTGCAGATGAGAGGACCTATTGAAAGTTACACTATCAGGTTTTTGGCATCTCAGTACTTTAGGAATATTTCCCTATTTAGGCAAGTAAAACTCTTCCACCAAGTGCAACTAACAATCAAAAGGCTCAGTATCACACACCAGAATGTAGTAGAGAAATGACTAAAGAAAATGTTGTAGTCTCTTCGTGATTTTTTTTCAGTTGTTATGAGCAGCTGAAACATTGAAGCTTTTCTGATAAAAGTCTAGTCACAAAATTACTTTTCTCCATGTTATGTCCCATCTGCAGTTAACACGCAGGCTAACCTGCCTGGAGGTTCTGAGTGTCAGAGAGGCTTTTATTTTAAGGCAAACTCCAGAGGAAATAAAGATGTGTTACAGGCATGTGTTGGCAGTGTCTTTTGTTGCAAGTGGACAACAGTGTAAAGCAATTAGCTCATTTCTAAGTTTTCAGTGGTGTAATCGATTTTGCCTTCTTTCACTTTCTTTACTGTGACACAATCTGCATATGTACTATATGGGGATGAAGGGATTCTTTTTCTTTCCAATCCTTTCTTTTCAAGAGGTTTCAGGAACATACTGCCTATGTTTTCATAGCCTTTAAAGTGAGGGTAAAGATGGTTTGTGGCTTCTCTTTGGTGGTTGCCTGAAAGAATCACAGAAATTGTGTGGATTACTTAAAACTGTGATATTTAACATCATAAATGGTTTGGAGAAGGTGCAAGAGCTAAAGACCAGCTAGGGTAACTGCTCTAGTTGTGACAATCTAAATTCTAATCAGAACTTAGAAGTTTAGAAATGCCTTATTTCTTACTTTGAGATTATCTCAGTAAAAGTGGATCTATCAAAAGCATAAAAAGTAAATTTCTAAACAAAGAGTTGTCATGTTTCTCCAGGTATTCTCCAATACTTCTTTTGTTACATGATCTAAAAATACCTGTTACACAAATTGCAGATATCTTGCACCTAGTGGACAGCAGCTTTCCTGATAGTCTTATTGTTCTTTTTGTAAGGCTTCCTTGTGATGTCTTCCTTTCTTCTGTTTTTTTTGAAACCACCTCATTTAGTGTGGATTGATAATAAACATCTTTCAAACATTTATAACGTAAGATTTGTTAGTTATTGCAGTCCCAGTTACTTTTGTATTTGTATGTATGCACCACATATACACTATATATATAAAGAAGACGGAAAAATAGGTCATGGGATTAATTTGTTATTTGGTTGGGTTTTTTTGATTGCAGGTAGACTCTGCAAAGAAGCAATATAATGTGCAGATTTCTCGACTAACAGAAGAACTTTCAGCTCTTCAGATGGTATGGTGTTGACCGATGAAAGTATTTTTGATAGAAAAACATTTGAGACTTCTAGGGTTTTTGATCAAGTAAAATACTAAATTCCAGTAAAAGTCAGTCAGCTAAAATATGGTTAATGGGTAATTGTGTAGGACTGTACTTTACTTACATGCATTTCACATCTTGCATGCCTCCAGACATCAGTGCAACATAATGTCTTTCATGTTACTTGACAAAAGCGACTACGTGCAGTGTCTTAAGTCAGTGCAGAGATTCATATTTAGATGTAAAGGATATTTGCTTTGAGTATTCATTTTTAATGTACGTATTTTTCTTGCGTGTACACAATCATATATTCTGACAACTTGCCTGGCTCTGCATGAAATAATACAGTTCTGCCAATCTACCCATTTCTTTGTATAAGTTTGTTCCAAGAGTTACATGTATTCTTATAGTCCACAAGCATCTTGACTATGCTCTAGAAAGTATTTCCCATGTTTTGGCATTTCTTAAGTATCCCTGTTTCTTTCAGGGATAAGTAAAGCATGGAAAGCTGAGTATTGCATGGCTATAGTAGGGTATGTAGAGCTGGAATATATGAAAGTTGATAAAGTATGCTAGGAGAAAGCCTGTGCATCATAATCCTTATATTCTTCCTGTGCATCATAATCCTTATATTCTTGAATGAACCAGAAACTTGTAGCAGATTATGGGGAGACCAAAAGAGCTGTGTGCATATGCACCTATTTATGGATTAAATGTATTTAAAACTTTTCAAATTTAAATCTAAAAAGAAATTATTTAAATAAATACATTTATTTAAAACCTTTTTAAATTTCATTTTATGTGTCTTAGTCTGTGTAGTGAATGAGACTGATCCCATAGAGAAAATAATGAGCAGGTAAATATAATCAAATGCATACATACCAGCAGCAAGAATTACATTTACGATGGCTGTGTTTTGGCTTTGGCACTTTCTGAATTTTTATTTTGAGTCAACTTTTATTAGATTTATTTTAAAATTACTTTTTAAAATAGGAATGTGGAGAAAAACAGGGTCAAATTGAACGAGCCATTAGAGAAAAGAGAGCAGTGGAAGAAGAACTTGAAAAGGTAAGGCAATTGCATGTATTTTTACATCACATCT
The DNA here is from genome assembly GCF_015220075.1 of Falco rusticolus. NCBI lineage: Eukaryota > Metazoa > Chordata > Aves > Falconiformes > Falconidae > Falco > Falco rusticolus. The sequence continues at coordinate 119,328,225 of NC_051187.1, forward strand.
AAGATCTCTTTTTAGAAAGAAAAGACATACTGATTTTTTCCATTTCTCATGGGGCTTTTGCCCCTTAATTTTCTGGTTTTATTTTTTCAGTAGATTTTCTTAATTGTAGATTTTCGTGTAATTATTTTAAGGGGGGGGTTAATCCTGAAAGTGTTTTGAAATTATACGAAACTGATAAAGAGGGTTCTTTGGAAGATGTAAAAAGGAGAGGTGTTTGACATCATCTGAAAGAATGTTGGTACATATTCCAGTTAAACTTAACTTCAGTAGACAGAAAACAAAGTGAAAGCCAGATCTTTGAAAACTTTTTTTCCAAGTAGCAGTAACAATGATAGACATTCTAGAAATTTAGTTTTGTTTCAAATCACTGGAAAACAGGATGCGATGAGAAGTAGCCTCCTTGTCAGTACTACACTGCCAGTCACCAGTGCAAAGATGATCTTACATGTGAGTTTGTTCTTCAGATTTACAGGGAAGACAGAGGACATGAATTTGACAATAGAAAACTAGAGCAATTGCATCAGAAATATTTACTTGCAGAAACTACAAAAGGTGACCTTCAGCTAAGTCTACAGACAACACAAAATAAACTGAAACAACTAGAAATGAAGTAAGTAATGGATGTTACAGGAATTATGGTGGGAAACAATAGAAATTATTTCTGACTATAAATTGATTATTATACGTTAGGATTTTGTTACACCTTTTTAACCAGTAGCAGGAATAGTATTAAGATACCATAACTCTGAAGCAAGGGCAACTATGAATCACTATGAAAGAATTAAAAGGGATAACGTGCTATAGAATGAAAGGTCTTCTTTACGAGATGAGAAGTTTGGCCAAAAAATGAAAATAGGAGTATATTATTTGGAATCTTAATGCATTTTTAAATACTGTTTGTAGGAAAAGTTACTTTATGAAATATTCAAGCAGAAATGTATTGATTTATAAATTGGTCTACAGTCTGTATCTCCTGGTACGTGCAGAATGCAATGTTTATATAGCATACTGAATTTCAGGTCTGTGTTCAGAGCTAATAGACATTACTGCAGTTTCAGTAATGCAATGGTAACAAGTACAATATGGTACACATTTTTAGAGCAGGTTGTTGTTTTCAGCATGACAAGTGTAGGATTCTCTAGAAGAAGCTTCAGTCGTTTTTATACTCTGACGGTAGTAAATCCTGACACTTTGCCAGAGCAATCCGCAGTTGGGAAACTGTAAGTGTTATAAAAATGAAAATCTTCTGTTTCACATTGTCATTTTACTGAGATTGCTACACTATTAGATTGGGTTTATGAATTCTGTCATCTTGATGAAATTCCTTGCTGATTTGTGCATAGTTCTAGCTGTCAAGCCCGTTAAACATGCTGAGCTGCTAAAAACTTTCAGGAAGAAACAGGGGAACAGCTGTACTGGGTCAGACTAAAGATCTGTCCCAATATATTACCTTTTTATCTAGTATGGTAGTTGTTCAGCTCTTGAGTACCAACAATACTTTTCATCTCTTTCAGCTCTGAGGAAGAGAAATCTCGTTGCCAGGAAGTTGTCTGTAAATTGCAAAGCATTCTGGATTCAGAAAGAGAAAAGAGTGCATTTGTCAGTGAACAAAGTCTAAAACTTCAGCAAGAGAATGAACAATTGCAAAAAGAATTGGAGGGCTTGAGAAAAGTGGCTATAGAGGCTCAACAGAAAGCTAAAATAAAGGTATGATTTCTATGTTACTTTTATTTTGACGTAAAATATTTGTTAATTAATAAGGCGGCCATTCTAAGAGAAAAGCATTGACATTTTAAATGAAGGATGGAAGTTTCAATGATGCTTCCTCTTTTCTGCTTAGAAGTAATTTTATTGTAGCATTGTGTCCTCAGAAAATCTATTGGCTAACTCAACCTCTGCTAATTAAATTGTATTTTCATACATAAATAAATTAATTGTATTAAATTTTGCTGGATGAGATCCTAAATGTTCTTTGGGTTTTATAAGATGAATAGAGTAGCTAATAACATATTTTCCTTCGAGTGATTTCACTTATTCCAGTTCCAGATCTTCATTTATCTACTGTCTGTGATGTGTTAGGATGTGTTTTTGTATGACCTTCAGTTCAGCATGTTCCTCTATTTTTACATCCACCACGTTGTGAGAGCAGTGTGTAACTAATAAGTAATTTAAGTGTGGTTGCCAAACGTTGGTTCTGTGTTTACTGGATAATGAACATTTTCCTATATGAATAGTTGGAAACAAGTTAAGTAGCTGAAAGATGGTGGTTCTCTTCTGGACGTGTTCCATTAAATGCACCTGAACAGACTGCAAGTGAGATAATGAATTAATAGTAACCTCAGCAGACTCATGGTACCTTTGGCTTCTGGAAGGAGTAGCAGCTTTGATCCTTCATGTGTTTTCTAACATACAAAGCTGGTACTTTCCCCTCTGCTTTTGACTCCAGAAGTGTAAAGATGTTGAAAAGGGATCTAAGAATCTGCAGCAATGCAGAGGACTTCAGTGAGCAGTTTAACAAGTTATGAACGGGGACCATCTCAAATAAGGTTTCCACTTTGCACCACAAGATAAAGGAAGCAGTCAAATTAAACAGGAAATCTTGTTCCAACTCCAGAACCCTTTGGTCAAATGTAGTTTACAAACAAAGGATCAGAGTCTTGTAACAGATAGGCAGCAGTTATAAAGCATATACCAGATCTTTGTCTTTCTCATTTTTAATCAGACAGGCTTCCATTATAGTCACAGATAAGATTTATTGCTTGCTTTCATTTTCCTCTGATGTACGAAAGGGTTTAGGTGCAGTTAAGAAACTCCTAACACATTTTAACCAGATGAAAAAGAAAGAATGTGTTTCTGTGGAGAAAACACAAGGGAGAAGGATAAAGATTATTTACAAAAAAAAGCATACACAGCTCATTATCCTTTATTGTCAGTTGTACTATTTGCTTAAATTGGCTTTGGGAACATGTATCTCTTTGAGCATATAATTACAAGTTTAATTATTGTATGTAACATGCTTTCAGCAAATGTTTATAAATTTATCTCGTGTTGAGTTAAAAAAAGAACTAAAAAGTGAGAGACCTGATTGTACCAAATGTGTATGTTTTCTAGATAAGCACAATGGAGCATGAGCATGCTGTGAAAGAACGTGGATATGAAGCTCGACTTAAGGAAATGGAAGACACGAGTCAAAAGTCTACTGCTGAACTCAGACGTCTGTTAGTAGCTCAGCAAAAAGCAACAAATCGGTGGAAAGAAGAAACAAAAAATCTTACTGAAACTACAGAAGCCAGGATCAGTAAGCTAAAGTAAGTCCAGTTTTGTTCCTCTTCTGGAAGCCGTTACAGTTTTAGTTGCTTTTTGGTGTATGGCAGTAGACCCGTGGTGGAAAAGCATGGAGAGCAAACCATCCAGACTAGATGATGTGCTTCCAGCAAAACAAGAAGGAATGCTCCAAAGAGAACTTTTGATGCTGTTCGTGAAGTTAGCACTGAAGTAAAAATTTCACCTCTTGTTAACATGTGTGAATTTTGTAATGACAGAAAATAAATGGATTCTATTATTTTTAATTTTTTTCTTCCAAGATACACCATGCTCAATTTAGAGAACTTTATCTTTGGATTATGAAAATTCTGGATAATGAAAATGAAAAGGTTATAGCTATTCAGAACAGTCACCATAAAATCAGTTGTGCAGTGAGTCTCCAGACTTGTAAAATAAGCTAGAAATAAACCTGCTGGGATGCACATCTAATGTTCTGTTCTGAGCAGCTACTGTCATAAATGAGGATTCAAATGAGTTGTGTGATTCCCCTAAGCAAAAATATGATATAAACTTTACTTTTCTCTTAATTCATACAGGTGTCCAGGTAACTAGTGGATACTTGTATTCTCGGCACAGAATATAAGAATCTTTTCAGTTGTGAAAGGGCATCTCACGCTACAGACACAGGTATAGATTACATACCAGTCCTACCTGTGGTGCCCGTGAGTCTGTATACACACAGACATCAACAGGTTTAAAGAAGACAGTGACATTCTTGGAAACGAGTGGGTAGAGAAGGTACAGATTGGTACACAGTAACTTCTAAACTAGGAAGCCTGATTTCATAAGCATCATCTCTTTAAAATGGTGAGGTAAGAATATAACAGCGCATATTTTAGGAAGTGCATTCAGTGGTTTTTAGAAGAAAAATTCAGGGTATGCAGCTCAGTTAATTTAAGAAATTTGAAATGACCCTTCAGGTTGGTCACTTAAAGCATGAGGATGCACTCATGTATAGTTCTTTGCTTAGATTGATTTTAGAAGTTGCTTACTATCATGTTAACAAGGAAGCAAAGGCTTTACCCTATTAAAATTGGAAACCTGTGAATTCTAGCTTTTATTTCCTTTGGAGTAATCTTTGGATTTTTCTTGTTTTATTATTATAATGGCTTACATATTCTCAGCTCAAACTGTAAATATTTCCCATATTCTATGCAAGTTTTGGAGTTACAGTTTTTTAAGCATAGCTTGACATTTCTTAGTTGTCAGAATGCTAATAGCACGCATGGAACTAGAACCCAAGTTTCTAAACACGAGCAAGGAAAATAACTTCCTGAAAATGTTGCCTACAACAAACCTACCCTACCGCTACTCTAACTTGGTTTTCCATCCATAGAGCAGTATGTGGATTTGACCTCCAGTGAACTTCGCAAATAGCAGCCTGGTATGTAGCAGTGCTTCGCTTTGAAACTAGTTTCATTCCTCTTTAAAGTGAAATCATGTCTATCATGACTAGTTGTAGCTATTGTTTGTCCAAATAGAGGAATGCTCTGAGTTCCATCCTGCTTGGAAGACAAGAATGATTGATAAAACGTGAAGTACTACTAGCAGCTTCACTGAGCTGCTTTTCATTTTTTCAAGTGCTCCTTCTCTGAGTGTTTAGAACGCTCCGAACGCTATAAGTAGTAGCATTGGGTTGTTACCTGTGATAACTGGATTGGTTTAAATTTTTCAGATAGCTCGAAATCATACTAAATCCAATTAGAGATAACATTTTCGCCCATTTTTCTAGAAAAACAAGTCCTACATAATCACTTCGGTCATTTCTACCTCTCCAAAGTGAACCGTTTGGGGGTTTTTACCTTATCTGTCCAGATATAGGCTGGCTTTATTTTGCCTTAAAATATACTGCATTTTGCAAAGATAACTAAACAGTTCTTTAAAAAGGGAAAATGTCTCTTTCAGAAGTCATTGCAGTGTTGAGTACGTCTGCAATACACTGGGGGCCATGCTTATTCACTGACAGTTCTAGTCGTATAGCTTCACTGTATGTAATTAGCTGGATCTTACCAATACTTTTTTGGCATCTTTCATAAGTGCAGTAACTAGAGAAGAAAAATATTTTGTAGTGTTTCATGCTAAGCTAAATTTTAGCTGTTAGACTTGCAGTTTATTTTCTGTAGATGAAACTACAAAAACTCTCACATCTAGGTTCATAACTAGATCCTGAATGCAGTTCAGCATCTTCCAATTAAAAGGGAAGAGTTGTGGACTTCCAGAACAATTAAAGTTGTCTGTGAAACAGCTGCCTTCCTTCTTAAAGCTTTGATGTTAAGTGTTATTATAGCAGACCAAAAGCTTTAGACCTTATTTGTCTGCAGCAAAATGCTGACATAGAAAATATAACAGACATGAGAGGAAGTCTGCTTTGTGAATTTGCGTGAAAAATAGGTAGTAAATTTGTGAAAATGACCTTTTATCTGAGAGCCTGCCTATGTGGCATCATCTGGAAAGCTTTGCAATAATGTAACATCCTGTATCAGTGAGCAGAATAGAAAAAATATTCATTGTGTATTAAAAAATGTAAGTCTACACTGAGTCCAAATGATTCTCTGTGACTTCAGTAGATATTTTGGTGCACGTCTAAAAGCAAAGTCAGTTAATTTTTAAGGTGATTTTGTAGGTGATGCTTTTACATACTGTACAAGCTAGAAGCGGAACTTTTTTATCAAGACATTTGCTCTGCCTAACAAGGAAGCTGGCAATAGAAGCAAGTGTGTTCGCTGCTAGGAGGTTGTAATTTAAACTGACATAAGGAATTTCATAATTAAATCTGTGCAGTGACGCTCTGATATTACAGTGACAAGTGGCTATAACAGAACCTGTAAGTATTATCTAGAAAATTCAAAAGTAGCTTATTTTTCACGTTGTATGCATTGCAGATACCTAGCTATATAGCGTAGAATGCAGTTGGTATGAAAATCGGCTCCTGAGTTACTCAGTAGTAGTTACTCAATGCTAACTCTTTACTTACGTTATAAATGAATAATTATCATATTCATTTTAATCTTATCACAGTAACATTTTGAGTAAGTATTTTGAGTGCAAGTACAGAACGGCAAATCACTTCTTTCTTTGTTGAGAACAACAATAAAGTTGCTGATTATTTAAAAAGCAAATTAGTTTTGCAGCAAATGCATTTATCATGGAAATACCAGCAAGACCACTAAATAACAGACTGGTAGTGGGTAAGCAGGATCTATTGAATTAAAGGCACCGTTTGAAATTCTTCTTGGGGCCAATGCAGGACAGGGTATCACCAAGCCTTATAGTGAGGTCCAAGTGAAAGGCTGATGTTCACCCAGCTTTTCTATATGCATACTTCTTCAAATTTATGTGGGTTTGGGAGGGTTAGTTAAGCTGTGAGCTTGTAAGGAAAGCTTCTGTCTTCCTTAGACGCTTGGTCTTGTCTTGACGGGGCAGCGAGGCTATGAACTTAGATGAAGATATCAACATACCTTTTGGGGATTTAAATAAAGAGCTCTCCAAGTTTATCATGGTTATTTAGTATATTTTGAGGACAGTCTGAGACATTCCTTGGCACTTCAAGAAATTACTGTTTGATGTATCGGATTCACGTAAATACACGAGCAAATACAGAGATTGTGTTGGTGATGTAGCAGAATTACAGTTTTTAATAAGAGTTATTATTCTTACGGCATAGTAATGTGCTTCATAAGTGAATGTTTTTCAGTAAGTTACAAACTTCCTAACAAAGTCGTACCCATGTATACTGGGGAGGTAGTTTACATAAAAGCATTTCATACTGCATTTCACCAGAGGTTTGCTGTTAGCTCTCAAAAGCTTTGAGTCAGTGTCCCATTTGTGAGTGTAGGTGTTTCCCATTCCTTTGCCTTGAATTCATGACCTGTTGCTGGGTTTCAGTTCTGTCCTCGTTACTTTCATTTTCCATGTGAAAGTGTCTGAAACATTTTGGCTTCTTTACGAACTTCCCAGCAGCAGCTGCTAACTTTTCCATATTCTGTGCTGCTCATTTGTCATCTTTTCAGTCTGCAGAGTTTTGTTTGTGAGTTGTAATCCATATGCATCAAGGAAGCATTCAATAAATAACTTCTAAGAAATGAAGCAGCATCAGTGAACGTTAGGTGATTTTTAGTTTTTAAAAAATTTAGAAGGAAAAGTGGATTTTGCAACCTTGTAACAGTAGAGCAGAGTGGTGATTTTTTAAATAATATGAGAATCTAGTAGATCAGGGAAAAACTTGTAGATAAAGATGTTGATAAATAAGTGGATACTTTCAGGCTTCACTGAAAATTATTCTTTGCTTTCTTGGATATTTGGGTCTGAGTACAAGTCAAACTTGTAATCGTTGCCTATAAAACAGAACGTGGAATTAAAAAATAGTTCTGAAACAGTACACAATGCATTGAATACTCGTGGATTAAATTCCACCACTTTCTTCATAAAAATACATTACAGATTTCATTTATGAGAAGAGTTTTCTTCTTTTAAGGACCTTAAGATGCTGTACACTTTTAGAAGGATTTATTGGTAATAGACCTCACCTGCGCCTTGCAAGAGGGCAAGGAGCCAGTTTTGCTTCAATATACTTGTGCCAAAAGTCAGTCTTGAAGGTAACCAAGAAGGTCAGTGCTTTCTTGCAACATAGGTCATCATTCCAAATGAAAACATTGCTGTTGGCAACGTGACTAACAACTCATGACTAGTGTTTATTCTCTTTATTCCTGCAAAATATCTAGTCTGGCAGTCAGTGAAACGAAGCTGTTCTGACTTTTGATTGCATCAATTTTAGATGAACTTTGAGTTCTAGTGACATTTACTGAAGTGAACTTAGAGAGCAAATATTTGCAATTGTAAAATAGTTTGTAAATGAATGATTACTTTTAAAGGTTGTGCAAAAGTGGTGTAGCACTTAACATTTCTTTAAAGATGAGTTGTCCCAAGACTTTTCTGTTGAATTTAGTTTGTTTCTTTCTCTAAGAATGTGTATATATGTAAAAACTTAATCTGTTTCTGTTTATAAGCACATACAAAAAATTTTCACCCCCAGATAAGTTTAGGGAAATTTTATCTTTTAAGTTAAGGTGAATTTAATGCTTCTTAAAGACCTGTACAGGGTTTGTCTGGGATGGAGTTAATTTTCTTTATAGCAGCCTGTGTGGTGCTGTGATTTAGAACTATGACCGAAATAGTGTTGACAACACAGCAGCGTTTTAGCTGTTGCTGAACAGTGCTGATGCGGTGTCAAGGCCGCCTTTTTTTTTCACTCTGCCACCCCAGCAAGTAGGCTGGCAGTAGGCGGAAAGCTGTGAGGGGACCCAAGCAGCACAGTTGTCCCCAGCTGACCAAAGGGATGTCCCGTGCCATATGATGGTGTGCTCATCAGTAAAACTGGGCAGAAGTTCTTCCAAAGTAGCTGTTGTTTGGAAACTGGCAGAGCATTGGTCTGCTGGTGATGAGTGATTGCTTTTGCGTCAATTTTTTTGTTTTCCCTTTCACTTACTAAACTGTCTTTCTCTTGACCCATGGGCTTTTTTCACACCTGTACCCCTCCGGTTCTTCCCCTCTTTTCTGTGGAGAGCAGTGAGCAAGCAGCTGGGTGGGCGGCTTGCCTGCCAGTTGGGTCAGTCCACCCCAGGACCAAAGGACTGATGTGGTTTTTGAGACATATTAACACTTAATGATAGTTGAATTGGTTTCAACAGGCTTGCATTTTAACACTTGCATCCCTGCTAGGGTCTGAGATCAAGGCACCGATTCTGTTCTGACCAGGAATAATCAGTAGAATGAAGTGAACGTGTAAGAGGCAAATAATAAAATTAAATACTAATACATAGCATGAGCAAATAGGTAAATTAATAATCTTACCTATCTGCCACTGTTGTCTAGTAGTAGGATATAACTTGTGGATGGAAAAAAAAATATTTGTTGTAACATAAAGCCATTATATTTGAACCAATATACTAAATGGCTTCATTTTTTTTAATATTTGTTTAAATTAGAATGGTCAGTACTTACAAAAAGGGAATCCTCGCCATACTGTTTTTAAATTGAAATACTTTGCTTAGCTTAAGTCATCTGATCGCAGCTGGTTTGGGTGTCTTTGTTCGAGTTTCTGCTTCTGAAACATTTCTGTGTCATAATTAAGAGTCCCTGACTCATCGGTAGCCACGTGTGTTTTTTGGAATTCTCAGTTTTACCTTTTCTATAACTGAAAAGAATCTGCCTCTGAAGAATGACCTTTTTTGGTGCCTGTGTATGAAGTGTTGCCAGGACTGCCTTCTCCTTCTCCCTACATCCTGTACAGTCCCTTGAGTGAATTGCACAGCATCTTGAGATGAAGAAGTTTCCTCCATTTCTACAACATTATTCTTGGCTGCACTTCTGTAATGTTTGGCAGCCATAGCTGCTTATTTTAAGATGTTCATTAAAGAAAAAAAATTAACAGGATGAGAGACAGCTGCAGGTACTGGCAGTATACAAAATTCATAATTACTAAGAGTAACTGAAGCATATTATAGTATAATTCAACCGAAAAAACAGCTGGCACATGCTGTATTTGTCATATGAGAGCTTTGCAGAACGTACTTGCTACAGCTGGTGGATTTATCACCCGTCTGCCAAACCACTAAAAGCTCACCTTTTGTTTCCTACTCACTTCACAAAGACAATATGGAGTAGGGATTGATTTGATTATTCAGCATTTGGGGTTACTGCTCAATTTTAGTATTACACTTTCATAATATGTGTTTGAGGGAGGGTTAACAACCAGAATGAATCAACTGTCTAGCTCAATAGCCATCACGTTTCCTTAGGCTTACAAAGTTAAACTGTTTTCTTTAAACACACACTCGGTGTGATCTAATTATAAAAATAATTTCTTGATATACAGCAGTATATGAGCATGTAAACTCTGTTTATGGCCTGTGCTGCTAAGAATGCGAATTCCGCGCCTCAGTACAAGTATAGGAGACAGATTGTTTTCAGTAACTAAGAATTTTTATTTTTAAAAGTTAATCTATTTGGATAGTTTTCTAAGATGATGTAACGATAAAGATGGTTTGTCAGAATTTAAGAATTTCCTCATTTTCAAAGCCTCTTTTACTAGCATAGTTAAACTTGAACATAAACAGCGTACACATTCTAAGGAGTAGCGTTTGAATAGTTTTTTAGAGTTTATTTTGAAAAGGTATGTATGAAAAGATACAACAGGAATTGTATAACATTTTCTGTTTTGCTAATAAAACAGTTTATAAAACCTGAACTTCCAAAAAACCAGCTGTTTGTTAGGGCTCTTGTATTGAAAAGGCTTTATCTTGAAGCACCTTGGTTACAGAGGATAAATTGCAGTAACAGTGGTATTAACCTACTATCTTGATCCTGCAATTTTAATCCATCTTGAATTCTTAATGTTATATAAAAATATTCACACGGTAACACAGGTATAACCTGTATGTAGTTCTAACTATTTAACATTGTTCAAATATCTGCCTGTGTACTCCCATTTTGACAGCAGCTAGTCAAAAGACGTTGAACTGTGTTTATGATACCTACCTGGGGTTGGTTAAGGGGGTTGGTTGGGAACAAGGCAGTGGGAAGTACCAGCCAGGTATACTCGCAACCTTCTGTTAACCTGATGTATTTCAAGTGCCATATAGCAGTTTTCAGTCAAACCTTTATGAAAGAATATGTTTAAAAGTTTCTAAGAGTAAATTACTGTTGAGAACTAAATGCCATCGTTAAAACAGCAGAGGCTTTTAAAGATGAAGATCGGAGGTTAAAGTCTCTCCTACCTTACCTCCACTCCCCCAGCAAGAACAAAGGCTCTAGCTTCCATTACAGCGCCTGGAGTTTCAGCTATAGGCAGAGCGCCTAAAGGTTAGGTATCAGCTTTCTGAGCATTGTCCGTGTGCTACGTATTCACAAAGGTGACTGCCTTTCAGCATGCTTTCCACTTGGGAAAGGAAGGTAAGGTGAGAATAGATTTGAAAATTCCTCACAAATAGGTTTGAAATTCAGCGTAGAAGGTGAAACTGGTGGCAAGAATCTTGATCACGCCATTTTTTGTGATGTCTGTGGCTAGTGGAGTAGAGACTGGTCAAAAGTTAGAGCAGCTCTTTTAGCTTTGCATCTTCCTCTGGCTAAAATTAGCAAAGTTCAGAGATTTTCCCATCTTTGGTCATCCCTCTTCTTCAGTGGCTTGTGACGACAGGAGGCAAGAACTGTTTCCTTTGAGCCCCAACTCAGCGATGCCTACCAAAACCCATATATCTTTTGTCTTCAGTGCCGTACAAATTCAGGATCACTGTTCACATATTTGGTGTAAAAGTAAAAAGACCACCTTGAAGACGGTGGCATTTTCCTTTTCTTCATGAAGTGTTACATTGTTCGGCTCACAAGTACAGAATGATTTGGTTTTGGGTACTTAAAAGTGCCTTCAGAAATGTCCACATTGAAGTCTGGTTATGGGACGCTAATTAGAATGTTAATCTAAATATTGAATGCACTGTGCAAATGCAGCTTATATTTATAGCATACTCGATAATGTGCCTGCAAAACAAGAGTCAATAAACAAAAAAACTCCTCTGTAAGATGTCAGATGCTCCTGACAAAGTCCTGTTGGTTCAAACAAATACATCTCATTCCTTTGCCATTATAGTTATGAATATACATCATGAAGAAGTGCTGCCTGTGTAGCGCTTTTGAAATGAGTGTTTTAAGAGCCACACCGTAATTAAAAACACACCATAAGCCCCTACAATGCAAGACAGTACCTATGAAGTTATATTCTGATAACTGACGTGCTACTGTGTGTTAATCAGCATCTTTTCTTCTGATTAATAGAAGTGAGCTGAGTCAACAAAAACTTCGTAGCCAGGAGCTCATTTCTCAGCTGGAAATGGCAAACGACAAGGTAACTGAGGTAAGATAATGACTGATATGACAACTACTTTCAGTTACAACCCCATGCACGTATAGTAGGATCTCAAGAGAAACCTATTTGGATGAGTTATGTTGCCAGTCTAGTTAAAAATGGAGGATTTTTGACAGTCATAACTGGACAACTTCAGTGTTTCTGCTGAGTGCCACATTCAAATGGCAGGAAGACAAATGAACTTTACTCTCAAATTACAAGAAAATGTAAAGGAGAGATAATCTTTCAAGGTTACTAATTAGCAATTCTAGACAATTCAGGCAATGCGTTTGAAGTCGCTTACGGCTGTGTATGCGTGCATACCTCTAAAAAGGAGGCGGCATTGCATTATGGGTAATGTAGCACATGCAGAGGTAGCAAATTCTCAGCATACATGTGTATAGTAGAATTGACACTGTATGTACATATATGCATATAGATAAAAGCATTATCCATTAAAGGTTAAGGGCAGGGTTGTTTTGGAATGTGCATTGCTATCCTGTCAGCCTCATAAATCTGGGATAACATGCAGTTCTGTTCAGGACAAGTCCTTCTGTGTTTTTTGTAGTGCTGTATTATTTAGAGGAGAAGAACGGGACTGATGTGAGAACAGATTTCCATAAGTAAAGGATAGTTAAGAAAGACTTTATACAGGCCCTTTGATGAACAGAAAGGATCTGTAGCAAGTTTATCATCTCATTTGTATCCTATAGTATATTCTTTTTCCCGTTCGCTATAGCTAAAACATTTACATTGTAGGATTGTGTGAATTAAATTACCTGGATTAAAATGTTAGCTTTTGTGCTTCCCTGAAGATGGTGAAATGAGTTAAAACTTCCTCTGCAGATTACTCTGATTGGAAGAGTCATATGATGTCATATTTGAGCTGGAAATTCTCTATAATGTGTCAGCAGTATGTCTTCAGTCTTATTGTAAGTGGTAAACTGTTCCACTTCTTAAGTTCCTCTTGGTTTAAGCCTTTTTTTGCTAAGTATGTATGGATCCAGTAAAAAGAAATATGCATTTGTAATGAGGTATTTCATTTACACAGGATGAAAAATTAATGATGGAATATCGAGAATACATCAACAGACTTCAAAGAAGACTGAGCCAGGCAGAGCAGAGGGCAGCTACAGCGTCTCAAAAGGTACAAAACTAATAATAAACATGCTATCTAAGCACATTTAAAAAAATCCCATTGAACATTACGAAAATACTCACTTTGTATCGTTCCTGAGGCAGAGGTGATCATTTATGTCCATTATTACTAATATGATTTTAAAAACAAGCTTGTATTTTGGATGCGTTATCACAGAACTGACGCATATTCAGTTGAATGCTACCTTCTGACAGGACGCTTAAGTGACATTATAGATTTGTTTATGGAATCAGATGGGATGCAAATTCAACTTGTTGGGTTCAAAACATGTAAATGAAGGTGTATGATTGTTTCCATCTTTAGAACTGGCAGCAAGTTAACAAAGAGGGGAAAAAAACCTCCTTAAATAACAGCAGCTCCTGTTTACAAACACAAAGTAGGCTTTTTTGGCATTGGTGTAACCTACTGGGGCAGTCACAAACAATGGCTTCACGTGATAAAAGAGCAAATGTTCTGCTGATTCCTACACCTGTCTCTTGGGGAGTCTGATTTAAAACAAAGCATGTCTTGAGTTGATGGCTAGAGAACTGCCTTTATAAAAACTGCTAGGCAGCCTAGCTGTTTGGTGGGAATTCTGTGGGGGTTTTCAGCCAAATAAGTTCCCTGGTCCAATTCATTGCATGGCTGCACGAAGAGCATGGGGAAATGGTGTGAAGTGGTTGCAGGACAGAACTGATAGTGTCGACCTGTTTAGTGTCGATCAGATTGCAACCTTGAGTACCTTCTGCCATGTCATGTGAACTTCCAAAGTTGTTAACTTCTTGTCTGTCCATCTGCATTTTCATTAGCAGTCTCCAGTAGCTGCTGCCCCAAGGACTGCCGCGGTACACCCACGGCGGTTATCGTGGGTGGCGTGCAACAGACACAATAAATCCTGCAGTGTCAGAAGTACTGAAAATGGTGCGGGCAGAACAGGCCACGGAGGAGGGAAGGAAGGGATGCTGTATGCATCCCGCTGCCACAGGGAACATGCCCACTACAGGCCTCAGCGGTGCCGGGGACTTCAGACAGGGTGTGTCTCTTAGAGCCATTTCTATGCCTAAGGCCTCCTTGCGCGCTGTGACCACTTAACGAGCCCAATCCTTGCTGCCTGCTTTTGCCACTCCTCTTACAACTCAGCCCCAGCTTTGAGCAGTACTATTCAGTATGTCTAGAAATGAGGGATCTTAGCAGGAGAGGTTTCCTTCTTTTCAGAGAGAGAAACTTTGGGCTTTAATTATCTAAACCCCGTGCCACCTGCAGTTCTGTATTTTCTCTGCTGGACAGCAGGTGTGGGATTTTTTCCATCCAGTATTCTTTTTTCCATACTATTCAAGCTATACATCTTGAAGCAAACCCCACGGAAGGTTTATACGCTGGGTTCGTTTGTTTGCCAAGCAAATTTGTAACTCAAGTTGGTCTTTCTGCCTCCTAATTTTTCACGGTGATTTAGGAAACCCATTTGCAGATTACAGCTTTTTAATGTGGGTGATCCTATGTGAGTTGCAGAGAGGAAGTGTTCGGTTGATCTAAATTGTCCGATTAGGACAAATGGCGGTTTTTTCCCCACCAGCAGCGAATGAAGGGCACAGCTCCCAAGCTATCATAACGTAAGCTGTGTTTCCTGGCTGTAAATGCTGTCATGACAGGGCCTACCCAAGCTGGTGAAGATTTGCTCTGGAAGAGTGATTTTTTTTTTACTTTGTTTGTTTGTTTACCTCCTGTTTGTTATGCAGATCTGTTCAGCTCCAATAGTTCTGAGGTGCTGTCTTCCCTTAAAAACACGGTCTCCCAATCTTTCAAGGGAGTAAATTCCTGGCCTCGGTGCCAAAGTAGAAGGAGGTCTTGCTCTTCCTGTAGACACTGATAATTAACTGTTCCTCACCAGTCTCCCTCTGAAAGGTAACAAAGAGATTTGATAGATGTTCAGCAGCTAAACTGCTGTCCGGGTCTCACTGCCAGTCTTCAGGACCGCCTTGCCCTCTCCAGGCTTGGCACAGGTTCCTGCTGCCAGCTGCCAGGCATGGCTTCGCTGTAGTCACTTCAGAAGTTCTGTCCTGAGCCCCTTCCTCTTCCTCCCCACCACAATAAAAAAGCCGTACCGGCACTGTTCCCGCTGAAGGCTGGAAAAAGAGGTCTCCAGGAGTACTGCTACAAGAATGTCTGCTCTTCTGAGTCCGAAGAAACAAAGTGTTTATTCCTTTCTAGGTCTCAGAAGACTGAATGTGCACGAGTGTGCTTCCTCAGATTCAGAGCGGTAATTCTTCTCTGTATTCTGAATCTGTCGGTTGTGGGCTACTTTCTGACTTACCTGTGTATTCCCGTTACATCATCCATCTTACTTGTAAAATTAAGTCCGGTATAGGCTAGAGCTGGACTACTCGGAAGTTTAGAAATTACATTTTTGTTGTGGTTAGTTCAATGACTACAAATCTTAGCTTATTATTAAATAACAGTAATTCAGTAAGAAACATAAAAAAATACAGGACATTTGCACAGGTTTAAAATGTGTGTTCTAGTAGATGTCTTTAAAGCGTACCCCTGCTACCTAATCTTTCATCAGTCTTGAATTCTTTGGGATCTGAAATAAGACAAAAGCAGTAGTCATCTACAGAGTGCATTGTAAATTCAGTTTACCTCAGATTCCCGCTTTCTGTGCTTCTTCCCTGCCCTTCATGACCCCTTCCACACTGAAGTTCTATTGATACTTTGATCTGACAAACAATTACATAAGAAACTATCTGCTCGGTTTTAATTACAGCTCAGCCTAGTAACTACACAGAAGAAAAAAACCACTTCCCTGAAGGATGTGGAAAACACTTAAACGCGTCTTGTTCACTCACACCATGCTGGAGTTAAGGTGATCGCTGGAGAAACTTCGTATTGGAGCACTGAAGTCAAACGCATAGCAAGGCCTGTAAAACTTAAACGTTTTTTGGTTTACTCGGGTAAGAAAGGAAGCGGATGAAGATACTGTATCTGTGTGCATAGTAAAGATTGGAAGACGACTACAAAATGTTGTCGTTAAAGTCCTTTAATGTAGCAGATGAAACGATCCGATACAGTGCTGTGGCATGCTGATCTTTTTTGGTCTAAGAAACACCAGCTCCAACTATGACGAGACTGTGTACAGGGAGTAGGTACTGTTACATTGAAATTCATGAGCAGCTTTGCTCGCACACAGTCGATGCCTTTAATTTTTCTTTGTAGTCCAGGAACTTGGAAACATTTTGAAGATCTTTTATGAATTGTAGTAAGACACTAATTGCGTGATGAATGTCAAATAGTTGCTGGTTTCATGGTAGGTGTTACAGCCGCAGAATGCCTCCATTGCCTTCCGGTTTTAAGAACTCTGTTCAGTTTGTTCTGTTGTCCCTGGGGAACAGTTAATAAATAAAATGCTGCCACGGCTATTGATACAGCTCGTTTGTAAGGAGCACAATCTTTCTTCAGTTGTGCTTTTTCTCCCTAATTACTATTTCACAATTCTTCCTTGCTTTTCTGTTATCTGCTGTCCCGGTTTGTGTGTGGCTGGGAACTTCTCTATTATTTCCATTTGCACAAAGCTGGTGAGGTCACCCAGCTTTCCTGCATTTGAAGCAGTGTGTTTGAATTCTACAGGTGCCAGTATGTGGGAATCCTCTTGCCTACGTGTTTTTCTTTGATAGTTCAGAAACCTCATATATATATCATTCTAAAACTAGAGCCGAACTGTTTTCCTCCTTCAGCGTATATGATAAACATTTGACAGTTGTTAACTGATTCTGAAGTGCTCCTGTCTTGGACTTAAGTGACGTTATTTCTTGTGCTTCCTCTGAAACGTGAGGAGTGTAATTCTGGTTTGTAACTTCAGTTGATGGACGCTTACCCAGCGCTTGATGAAAACTGCTGCTTTGGACTAACCAGCCCGTACGTCTGTCGTGGTGGACCTTCACCGTATGCATTTCAGAGGACAGACCTGGGCTGATCACCACATGCAAGTAAGAGTTCGTGCTGCCTCCTGAAAACCTGGCTGTTCCAGTAGAGCCTGCAGGATGGATGCAACCTCAAGAAAAACTTCTGCCTAGTGCAGAGGAAGTTACTATTTCCTACAGTTGTACACACTTCCTCACCAGTGCCTTCTCAGTTTGATACATTCCTGTATCCATTGCAGTCTCTAATTTTGCTGAAAGACTTCAAAGGCTTTTTCAAAGCAACACGGATACATTGTCCAGAAGCTCCAGACCTCTGTTGGGGTGAGATTTTTCATCAATCAACCAGGTGTATGGTACAGAGGGAGGGAGGTACCAAGCATCTTGGTGTCATTTGCCTAACGCACATCTGAGGTAATGACAGCCCAGCTGGAAGGTTTTGTGTGAGCTGTTCCTCCCGCTCACTCCTTAAAGAGGCTTTGGCTGAGAAGGGCGGGTAACTGCAAGTTTTTGAGCAACAGTTATTTGTGTATTTGCTCCTTGAGGCACAGAAGGGCAGCTGCTTGGTTCCCTTTTGGTCAGGGATGGATTAGTTTCAGCTTGTGGTGTAGCTTTTGTATAATGGTTACTTGCCATTATGCAAGATGAGCTGCAATGATGACACAAGCACCCAGTAGTGAAGGGGCAGCACAGCGATTATGGCAGGTCCCACAGGAAAGAAAAAATTTCCCTCCTGTCTGCCTAATCCTCCTGAGCAGCTGAAAACTGACCAAACACCTCTGACCCCCCAAATGGAACGTGGTCAAGTCAAGCTCCTCATCCTGCCACCACTTCCCTTCATCCCTTCCCTCCTTGGCACCTAGAGGAGGCTGCTGGCACGTTGCTCGCAAGGTGGACGTTCTGAGCAAAGGCACTTGCTGAGGCAGTTGAAATTCAGGGGCTTGCTGGTTAGCCACGGTTTGCTCTTTCCCTCATACTAGACTGTTCCACGGCACCGAGCAGCAGGCTTTTCAGTCAGCCGTCGTGGTTGCTTTATGTTTGTTTCTAGCGGTATTTCCTGTCAGTCTTCTCTGGAAGGGCTTTTGCTCCCCCTCCCTTCCTTTCCTGCCCCAACACCGGTTTTTTGAGCGTTTCAGAGATTCCCTAGTGTGACAGTAATGCTTCCCGTTGAGTAAAACTTTGTTCTTTACCGTGTTACTTAGGAAGGGATTCTAGGTGAATTAGTCACTTCCATCCAACGGGTAAGACAAACCAACTAAGCAGGTACCGCAAGTTTATGTTGGGTCATCCCACGAGCCCTGTACCTTCTGGCACAGGCCCGATCCTGAAAGCTCGCTCTCTGCATACCAGAAGCTTTTTCCCAGTCTAGTGAAGTGGCGAGCAGGCTGTCCTCAGCTCCAGCCCAGTCTGGCTCGGGTAACCCCAGCAGCACAGCGCTCTGCAGAAGGCTGCCGGCAGCAAGATCGATAAAGAAGCTGCACGAACATCTTTCAGACTTTTATCCACCCCCTGAGCAGCTCACACTCGTACCTCTTAGGAGAGGGCCGGCCTTTCATCTTCACTCTGCATTACACGTGGGGAGTGCTGCTCACAGTTGCTGCTCACAGTTGCCCACAACGGGGATGCATGTGATGCAAACACAGGTGTGAGCAGCACTGGGTACCCACGGCTGTTTCTCAAGATGTACTGCTGGGCGTTCACCTTCACAGCCTTGCTCTCCTCTTGCTCCGCTCCAAGTCCCTTCCGTGCTTCTGCAGCTGGAGTTTGGAGGAAGCAAGAGCCAAGGACATGCTGCGCTCTTAAAGCCTTGTCTCCTGGAGATGCTGCTGTAGCAGCAATGTTCCCTGCCAGCTTTGCTTGACTACAGGCGGTTCACAGCGTGACACACACGCGGCATACTTATCCTGAAGATTTACAGGTAAGAAACCGCGTGTTCCTCTTCCAGTGGAACATGTATGAGGATTATGGACTTTGGAAGGGCATCATTTCTCAACAACTACCAACCAACTGAGGTAAGCAACATCTTGCTGCAGATCTCGAGGGAAACAGCGTACAATTTTCTGTTGCTGGGATAGGGACAGCTGTCAGGAACATGACCCTATACTATTCCTAAAAAAAACCCCAAACAAAAAAACTCTTTCTCTTGCAGCCACAGGCTGCATTTCGGTACCTGTAATAATCCCAATCAGATGCTTATTTTAACCATGACAATTCAGATCCTCGCAGCGAAGTTCCTATGTAAAAACCCAAACAAAGTAGCTATTGCAAATGCTAAAACACCGCTGGCAAGGATACTGCAAAAATGTACAGCATTTATTCACATACAGACAAAAAGGCACAATTCTACTGAATATTTTAACAAAAAATACAGCTGTCTTCAACTAGGTCTTTATAAATACTTCAAAAAAGGGAGAAAATAAATACAGGATTGGGCCATGTAATATAAAATATTCATCTCTACATATACTTTTTATTTCTATCTGTTTCTCTTCATGCACCTTTTTTAATTAATTTCAGCTGAATGGACACCAAAGCTAGGCACATTGTGAAAAATCTTCTGTACAAGGTTTTACAAATGTAATGACAGTTTTTTTCAAATTTCTGAAATTAAGATTTATACACAACATGTATAACCCTTCATTTAGATTTGTGTGAGTTCATAACCTAACAAATGGCATTCCAGGCAACTTTACAGAAGTTCAACTAGCCTACAGTTTGACAGAACACACCAACCATAGTCAAAGATCTCTTGGTCAGCCTGCACAAGGAAAGGGAACGCTTAAAAACAGGAATTCAGCAAATGGTTCTAGCCCAATAAAATCCAGGGGTGAGTTCGTATTGTCACTGCTGTACTTACACCACCTCTTCCGCTGAGCGCTAAGCATGGGAGACAAAACTAACCTACAGAGCTGGTCACACGGCGGCCCTCTACAGCTTTTTTTTTTGGTTTTGGTTCAACTTCACTAGAAATCCTAGAAAGCTTATTAACCTAAACGTCGGGGAGCAAAACAGGTAAGGCATTAATTCTGCACAACGTTAGCATTCGTAATAGTGCAAATTAACAAGGTACCTCTTTCAAACTGGCGTGAGGTTAAATCTTTACTTGGAATCAAAATTTAGATTATTCCATCTATGGCTTGACAAACAATTCCCTATATGGTCGTGAGCTTCTTTCTTACAGAGACAACAGCACCTGTCTGGAAAACGTTGCTGTACATCGAGGAGAACTTAGATTTCGCATTTACGTTTTGTCTGCCTGTTGTTGTTTGATCAAGTAAGTACTCTTCTTCAAACACATCCCAAGAGTGACTACCTAACTTCAGATTCACCGGTGCCCTGTTTGACTTTCACTTAAGTAACAAAGTTAATCTAAGTCTTAACTTCTTGGCACCAGCAACGGTTATTCTAAAAGCACACTATCTTACACAGCACTCCCCTTCCTCCAATGGTTAAAAGACTTCCGAGTTTTAAAACAAACGATAAGGATGCATTCTGTCGAAATTTTTAATTAAGAGGTAACTTGCATAGCAAGACAGGGTATTAATAGTATTTTTAAAAAAAATTTTTTTGATTGAATCCTCTGGAAGACTTACTCTGGAAGAGTTACGGCGGAGTTCTACTGGGATTTTCCGTGTTGCCTGCTCAGGAGGCGAAGGTCTAACGGTAAGAAGTGAGTGGATGTGATAATGGCAGGCCAGGAGTAAAGGGCAGGGGGGAAGGGGGATCTTTATGCCCGTCTTGCTTTAACACATTGCTGCTTCAACTTTTTCACCAGTACAAACACACCTGGCTTACATCTATGCAGAATTCCAAAATTTACAGGCTCCTAACACTCCACTGTTATCTGTGCACTCTACTTGGTACAAAACAGTATCCTAATGTTATCTGTTAATATTATTGCTCAGAGCTTACTAGTTATTGCCATTTGCGATTATTTAAAAAAAAAAAGTACACAATCAGAATATGAGTTCCCTCTTCCATCAAATCTAGTCCAGAATAGAATGAAATATTTTTTTCTTCATTTGACTGTAAAGAGCTAATCACAATTTATTGCCTTTCCATTTTATTCTATTTAAAAATATATATTCATGTCCATTGTAAAGCAACCCTTTAGTGTCATAAGCCTGGCTTTCCCAATACATACCATTAGTGCATCTGTGGTGGGCTTCAGGAAATCCTACCGACTAGTGCCTTAGAAAGATTTTTTTTTTTTCATGAATTGTCATCATCCTGCGAGAGGCAGGTGCCTGACTGAAGGTGACGGGTTACTCCACGGGCTGCGGTAACCCACAACCCTGCCCCCTTGCTCAGCACCGAGCCCCTCGAGAGCATCCTCGGTGCTCGGGCCGAGTCACCTTCTCGAGCTGTTGCACTGTCGGGCAGCTGCAGCCCTGACCCGTCCCTTCCTCCTCCAGTACAACACCACGGTTCGATCCGGTCATCTCGTAGGTGTGTGTACATGTAAACTCCGGAGCTTATGGAGGGGTCTGAGCTGCCACCTGCGCTCAAATTGAACGCAACAGAAAACATTCTGCCAAGGGAACGACCTATCACCCCCCAAGGAAAGTGACCATTTGTCATGGGATCGAGCAGTGCACTGTGGTTAAACAACCATCTTCGATTCATTACACGCTAGTTAAATTAAGAGCTTGTGCTTTTCCAGAAGGCAGGGGAAGGGAGTAAAATTTTCAGTGCTTTTTAGCTAGAAGGGATGAATGCAGCCTACTTCGCCCTACCCACCCTAGCCCCTTCTGAAAGGTTTTTGTGAGTGAGTTCATCACAAATCCTGTTTAAGTAGCGACGTCGTTTTTCTCGCTTAGGAAAGCTGCAAATAAAGGAGATTCAGACCTCTCACAGAACTGGGGAAGGGGCAAAAAAACCCAACCTTTAAGTGCATGTAAACATGTTTACACAGCTCAGGAATAACGGGTGATCGATTTGTCAAGTCTGTAAGCCATGTCTAAGAACTCTTCTCTCACACCAATAAATAATGTGGAGCTGGCTTGTAGGCAGTGACTCTACTGACCACGGTGCCGACACCGTGTCCCCGTGTCCAGTCAGGATGCCAGGATGCTTCTCCTAATAATGTCCGTCCTTCTGCTGATGGTGCTGCTTGGACTGAGCCTCTGCTGCCTGCACTTTTTTTCAGCCACTTCAGTCTCCGAGTCGCTCATTTCGGCATCGGGGATGTACCCATCATTCTCGCTGTCAGGCTTTAGCTTGCTTTTTGCCCTGTCCTTCGGTGAAACTCTGCCCATGCCCAGGTAGGGGTAGCTGGAGTTCTGGCGGCAGGGCTCCTCCGGGCTCTCGCCCTGCTGTTGCCTCTCCCCCTTCTTTGGAATTCGGAATCCGCCCCAGTTTTTCACTGGGCTCGTGGGCGTCGTAGGCACTTTAACTACTGTCTGATTAGAGTTTACTTTGACAAGCCCCCCGTTGCATTTAGGCACTATATCCCTCCGCGTGCCAGGTGCCGACCTACCACTGGAGTTCACAGCCCTTTTATTTTCCGATTGCCTCTGAGAGAGTTCTGTGGGTCTCAGTGGTTTGTAGTTGTGTTTAGAAGTCTTTTCTTTTAGCTCTGCCTTGATCACCTCACACTGCGGACGATTGTCTCTTCTCTTTCGGTGCTCTGGTATAACTATGCCATTTTTCTGCTGTGCTGATACAATCCGTGTTTCTGCAAAGGTCTTGTCGAAATTTAAAAAGCCACCCGGAGCTGTACCGCCTTCCCTTTGGCTGGGCTGCCTCAGCATGGATTTGCTGTCACTCCCAGAGCTGTTTCTTACTCTGTCTCTCTTGTGTGGTTTTTTCAAAGAATGGGATAGAGACGTGCCCATTTGTTTCCTGAAGAACGCAGAATGCCATTTCAAATCCTCTATCTTGGGGGCATTGGGGCCCAAAGATGGACTGTTGAACAACACCGGGTTTTCCATCGAGGAGAATGAGGAAGGCACACCTAAACGTAAACAGACCAAGTTAAAGTCAAGCAACTCCGTGTCTCGTAAATACCACTTTTGAATGCACCCGTTTTAACTCTGTTCCTCATGCCTGAGTTCTTCGGCATAAACGGGTATGTGGTTGCCTATCCAGCCCCTTTACATCACGACTATGCGGTTACGTCTCGGTTTCACAACGGCCCGCCGGTGTAGCTGACTTCCCTGCGGCCGTGCTGCACCTAATTACACTTGTAGCAGACACAAATCCTAGCACTAGTATATCCACTCAGAGGCTCCTCAGAGAGGAGAGGAAAAAAGCAACCAGCAAGTGGACCCCATTGATTCTGTCCGACATACGGTTTATTCGTTACTGAATACCTTAGGGATGATCTAGTTAGTGCAGTTAACTTTGAAGGTATTCATCTTTCGGAGAAAGACTACTTTCAGTGAGACCAGGCAGAAATAAACATGTTCCTTTAAAAGCAGAGCGATGCCTTTTTAAAATTCATTTCTTTAAACTGCCGTCTATGACGCAAAGCAGCACACGCTGAACACTAATAAACCACAGACTTACCCGGTACCATATGGCACTGGAACGTTAAGTCATGGTCTCTCTGTCGTAAGGAGTCACTACAGAACCGCACCAGAAAGGCCCTGAAGCAGCAAGCCCCTCAGCGCCCCCCCCCCAGGAACACGTACCAGTTTCTATAGCGATGTGCCCACCATTAGAGCTAGACACAGCCTCCGTTTTTTTCTTCCTATCTGCTGATGCATGGTGGACTACACAAGATTTTAATGAGAATAAATGAGGTCCTGTTTGTCCTTCAAAATTAGTCACTGGCCTGCTACCAAACCTTTCAGTGCGTGTGCCTGTGGTCTTACGTGAAAAAGAGAACGCTGAAGCATACCTGAAACTCTTTCTTGTTCCAACTGCTTTGCGTAGACATTAAATATCTGTTCTTGAACTTTGCAAACAGATCTCTTGATTTTTTCCCTTCGGGTCACCATGTAAGTGAGATTACGCACCTAGAAGACATCAAGTCGATGAGTTTTGCAGGCAGTTGCGTTTCTCTGATGTTGTCAATCCGTGCTTTGAACTCATTCTGTTTAAGTACTACACACCATTTACACAAGTTAGTAACGTATTTAAATTTAACCTTCTTCAAAACACTTCTTAGAAAAGAGTCTTCAATAGCACTTAATTGACAGATTCATCCATCAAATCTGGGAGGGCCACACCACAGAAGTAACTTCTATGAACACCTGAATTATGCATATATATCAGTATAGATTTCTACAGGAAGTCTAGAGAAATGCTGGAAATGCTTAAATATTCGCAGTATTACATAGCCTGGCACCATTTGCTTCTCCCTGTTTGAGACACAACATAAAATTATACTTAATAGCATAAAGACGTGGAGAGCTATTCCACAGTAGCAGCCCTTCTGCTGACCCTGCCGTTGCAGTACAACTGAAATGAAGGCAGGCCAGGCTGCTCGTGCCCGAGCGCAAGGGAGGTGGCAACAGTAACGGAATTATCAGTTTAACCATCTCAGTGCTTTTTAGAAGAAAACTACATTTCTGTGTTTAAAATGTGACTGTCTAATCTGGCCAGCTGTGTACGTTTCACAGCACCGCTCTCCCAGGGCTCTGAGTTACGTCTTTCCCAGAGGAGGGAAGCTGCTGAGCGCTGTATGTGGGTGTTTCCAAGGCCGCTCTGGGCGCAGCGCAGCTGCACGCAGCGTGGTGCCCTGTGCACTACAACCTTGTCAGCTGCTCTCGCAACCATTAAGGAGGAGACATTTAACAAGCCTGGGTTTGCTCCTCTATTTAAAGCTTCCAGTCCCAGGACAGCCAGTCCTTTCCAGTAGCGTCGTTACTCTGTGGATTTGGATTAGAAGGGATTTGTGCAGGTGGCACCCCTTCTGATCCAGTCTGCGTCATGTCCACAGAATATCTGTTTCATTAGGTGACCCGGATGATGATTTCAACATCTGTTTCTAGATGGATGACACTGTCACTAACGGCTTTCATCATCAAGTCTACCTGACTTTACCTTGAAGAGGAGAAAAAAAAAAACCCAACACTTGGGGCCCCGTTTCTTTTTTTCTTTCCCCTCCAAGTTACCTTGGATGTACAACCAGTGGGAACAATGGAGTAGTAAAATATTGAAAATACTACATGGACGAAGTGTCCTGTTTCGACATCACACTTAAAAATGGAAAGGATACATAATGCATAATTTAAGTTCCAGAGAACACAGTGTCAAACTCAACTTATTTAGCTGATCAAAGAGAAGATTAAAAAGTCTTGCGCACACGGAGCAGAAACAGAAGATACCAGGTAACCCAGGTAGGTGTCTCATGGGCTGGAAGTTGAAATTAGAAAAAAAACTGCCAAAGAAAAACTGCAACGATTCAGTAGAAGAGTAGTTAGCCATCAGGATCCTTTACCAGGGATGCAGCAGATGCACGAACACCCACTGTCCTGATGCAACGACCAGACAGCATTCTGCAAGAAGGGCCCTAGCTCACCGCCAGGTGAGGCTGAGGTAGGACCTACTGAGCTGGGTTCTGCACAAGGCCTGCACGAGCCATATGCTGTATGGACATGAAAAACTGAAAAATAACTTCAGTACTCCTTCTGGCTCTAGCGTATTGTAAACTCTACTAGTTAACCCCCAAACCACCAAAAAGGAAGGAATTCAGGTTGTTACAGGACTGGACGTACTTGAGATAAAACACCAAACTAAGCGTACCGAACTGCTCTTTAAAAACTCAAAACCTAATTGAGCGGACTATCGTCTGCCTCCCAAGCCTACTACCCAGACAGTCCAGTGACATGCCATCCTACTATGCTGTATCAATGAAAAACGGATCTGCTGGAAATCAAGGTCAGTTTCGTAATCTTTTCCTTCTTGTGCACCAGATAAAAGGAGCAGAGAAAGCCCTTAACAGCTAAAAAAGCTCCAGCTGGGGGTTGCAGTACAGTCCACGGCCATCAGCATTAACCAGTAAAGAAAGCGTAAGTGGAAGCACAGCGATCCAGTTCTAAGGAGATGGGATACTGCAAGCCAGGACCTGCTGGCCCCGTGAACTAACCCTCTATCTGAAAAGGGTAATTGGTGTGCTCTGCAGAAATTTGGTGTTAATGGTCTTTTCTGACAACACAACTTTGAGTTAAGACCCAGCATGGAGCGCCCGCACGCCAGGGCAGGAACAGAGCCCTGCTCGGAGACGCAGCTAACGAAGGCCAGCACGCTACCGAAGCACAGGCAGTGCAGTGGCTTACCCGCTCTAGATCCTGCCGGAGGTGTGTGAAGAGCTGCAGTCTTCTGAACAGAACATCCTGCTCCCGTTTAGCCAGATTGTCCTCTTCATCCTTCTTTGGGGTAATCAAAGGCTTATTGAAGTTGGCTTTTCTCTTCAGCTTCCAGTACTGGTAAAGGAATTCCACTGGCTCCTCAGGCAGCCGCAGCGCTCTAGCCACTTCCAGAGACTCAACAAACGTGTAGAACTCATCCTCCAGCTGCTGGAGCTTCTGCTTGCGGAGGCTGACTCTGTGGGCCTCCTCCTGGTTTTGATCCATGCTGTGGAATGGGTCCATGTGGGCAGGAAGAGAGCTGCTCTGGATCCCAATCCCATTCCCGTTCTCCTGACCTGCACTTTCACTGAAAGTCTCATCATCGGCTTTCTTGGCGGAGCTGTGCTTGGGACAGTACGACTTAAATTTCACCTCATCGTTCTCTGCCAGTATGGTCTTCATCTCCAAGCCTCGGTCAAATGCACAGGTGACGTGAAAGGCTGTTCTGCAGTTCTTCACTGAACACTACAGAAATTAAATTAAATTTAATCAAATAAAAATTTCAGAAGCCACACTGCCTAAACCGACGCAGGCAGCCAGGACCGCTCTGGAAGAACAACCCTGTTGCTGCGCTCTGCTCCAATGCTGCATGTACTCTCTTGCTCTCTCTTAATTAGCTTTACGATTTAGTGCTCTCAGGCCAGGCAACGATCAAGTGGCCCAGTGGGACAGGAGTGGTTAGCCCCCTCCCTAGCCCAATCACGCTATTCCATAACCCGCAAATCCACTAGAGTACTGAAATCTGGTTCTTACCGTCACCAGAGCCACTCGTGTAAGGCAGCGCACGCAAAAGAAAACGTTCCCCCTTTGACTGTGCCAGCAGGAGAGAGGGGGAAAACATCTCGGTGGCCCCAGGCCAGCCTGATACTTTTAATTAAAAGTCCTTCCCAGCACCTGGACCCGTGCTACCCAAAAGGCCTCAGCCAAAGGGCATTTTTCTTTTCCCCTGTTATCCCCGTTTCCTAATGTCAAATACTAAATCGCTGCCAATCACTGCTTCACTGACTACAGTCTTCGCTTCACCTGGGAGATGAGGAGAACGGGAAACTCAGTTTTGTGTCATTCTTCTTCCCTCCCAGTGAACCCGGCAGTCATGGAGTGATGGGCACTCGTTCAGCTGCTTTAGCACTTCATTTCTATTATATGTAACTTCCTCTTGCAAAATGCTGTCATAGCTATCGCCAGCCACAAACTGAAAGGTCTAAATATATATGTGTGCATCTGTCTATGAACGCACACACATACGTACGCGTTTGTATCAGCTCACGCCTCTGCCTCCAGTGAAAAGAATTTGAAGTGGAAATGAACATTAGTGCTATTAACTAGGAGGAAACAGAACTAGGCTTAACCCAAGTCATCTAACCTAAAACAGAAATGCACTGTGCTAGGATGTTTACACAGAACTTCGTAAAAAAGCCAAGTCTCTTTCTCCCCTGGGTTTTCCTGCTCAGGCTGACTCAGCAGCCAGATGGCATATAAAGGTACAACCAAGTTTGAACTGCAGAAGGTTCAAATGAACATTCTTTTAATAACATCAACATATAAATGGAATTAAAGAATACCAAAGCGTCTTTTGCCCTTTCCCCTCTTACTAACATACACAGCAAAAGCAGCCCAACTGGAACACCGAACAGTACAGAAGAGTACTTTAGCCGTGGTTTCCAAGCTGCTACCGTGTAGAAAAATTAGCTCTTAGTGTGGCTAATGTTTTATTGGGAGAAGAGGGGCAAGCATCGTCAGACGGAAATCTGCTGAACCTGGGAGAATATGCAGTCTGGTTTTTCCCAGCTTGCTGCAGCTGCTCTCTGCCCAGACTGACACACACTTCCAGCTGCCAGCTTTTCTAATTGCCGTGCACATCTCATAGCATCCCTGGAGGATCTCGATCTCTCAGCTCCTCCGGTTAATGCTACTTCCTTTCTATTTCAGTGGCTTTCTATAATGTTCTTCTCTGCTGTATAAAGTTTCACAAGACAAATCTAAGTATCTCCCACTGCTAGCTTTAATGACACCAAGATTTACACAACTCTTACAAAACGTCAGGCAAAACTGTCAATTTTTTTTGTCTCTTCCCCCATAATTTCAAGTGTAGAACTGTCTGAAGTGGCAGCCATCATGCCTGCATGTCATCCTGTGTCATTGCTAGAAGGGGAGAGGTGGTATCAGAATATGAAAGGACACACACACACCCCTCCCCTGCACGCTAACACACATAAACAATCAAGTGCTCAAACTACAAGTTACCCCGCTCAGAATGGGTCTGGAGAACGGACAAAACAGTTCCAACTACGTAAGAGCGGCCAAGAAGAAGGGGACAGCTCTGCAAGGAGGTATTATGGTTGCAAATTTATATGCTGTGGACAGATTTACCTTCTCTACTTAGCATTTACTATTTATACATTCCCTAAATGGAAGCGGACTGATAGGTTTCACTGGAACTACTGCTGCATTGCTGGTTTACAACCTTTTCTGGCAACCTCATCAAATGACTGGGAGCAGAGGGCAAGGAAGGAAACGGATAAAACCTCATTTCCAAGTAGTGTAGAACTTCAGCAATTTTTCTGTCTTAAAACCGGTCTTACCATCATGGATCCTGTAACATTAGACTAGCCACAAAACAGAAAGAGCTCTACTTCTTCAGACCCCTTATGAGACAGCAGTACCCTCCAACCTGTCTCAGGGAGCTTCCTGAGGATCATTTTGCTGAACTATGTGAGGCACTGTCAGGGTGACGAGCATTACCACAATACTAAGCTACATTTTATTGTCTTTTTCTGCACAATCACAGCACTGCCCCAAGTGGGTCACCTGGCCTTTCTCTCATTTGTTCCCAAGTAAGGTAGGGCAAAGTTTTGTCTTGTGCCTCAGGAAACCAAGTATCTCCTCTTTCACAAATCTGGGGCTTGGTGATGCGTTTTCTCAATCTTTCTAGATTTTAAAATTGTCCTTAAAATTATTAACATTTCTGAGTGATTTTTCCACTGTAAAGGACCTGCACGTGCTTTACAGCTAACAACCCAATATAAATACGCATGTGAAACAACACTGCCCAGTCTGAAATGCTCTGGCGCAGACCAGTTCAGATATTTAAGTGACAATTCACAGGCTACGGTGAGAAAGGCTGAATCCAAATCCACCTGCAATGCCAGAGAGAATTTCAGAAGTACACAATGAGACAAACTGGCACTGGCCCAACAACGTGAGTTGTTGGTATGAAACCAATAGCTTTATGGTTTTAATTATTTATTGTATACGGAAATCATTCTTTTTGGAACTATGGCGACTCGACATTTGTTTTGATTCTTCCCCATCTTGCCAATTCGGGCAGTCATCATCCCTGAGCTCGAGTTACCAGAAGTCAGAACAGTAACGTGGCACTGCTTCTGCTGAGGTATGAACTGGGAAACTCAAACCCAGGAGGTTTTTTTCCTCTTGGAAACACCAAGAGCTCCAGCATCTAGCCACAACCAACAGAGGAAATGGGGCTCATTTCCCCAGCTTGTGGCTTGCTCTCATCTCAGGGCAGACCAGTCAAACCACCTACTTTTTCTTCCTACTGCTAAAAAAGCTTAATATTAAATGATCCGATATTCTCCTTAGCAACGTAAAAGTTGGACCAACAACAAGATAGTTACAGCCAAAACAGTCCGATTTTAAGGAGAACCTAAAGTAAGAAATTCAGAGCTACACCTCAGCTTTACCGTCAAAGTGAAGGTGTTCACTTCCACTGACTCACTCCAGCAGCGAGAGCTGGGCATGCTCGGCACCTTAAAAATCCCGGTCGTTGCCAGAAGTAGGCAACTCCCCTTGAAATAGCCAACTTGTCTTAGAAGTCACAAAATAGGCACTAGCAGACAGGTTTCAACATGGAAGTTTTCAGCATTCAAGCTTCGTTTTTGCATGTGGTACCTCACAGAAATACAGGTTTTTTCCTCTACTTGACAACATTTAAGTTTTATTTCAGTGTACTAATAAACGTGTCAGCGTTACCAACAAATTACAAAGTCTTATGGGATGACCTGGTTATTATTAAAATTTTAGTAGAAAGTAAAAGCACACTAACATTCAAAAGCACTTCCGTGTGCAATTAAGTCCACAGTAACAAACAGGAAATCAAAGAAAGTTTACTGCAGATGCACGTTTTGTGTATCTACTAAAAGCTGACAAAATAAAACACTCAGCTGTTTGTGCAAGTAAATTACCTGTATAGAAGCTCCAACTTTTTCATTACAAAGGCTGCACACCAGTGCCCACCTGCTGCTGGGAATGTGGGAGACCTTTGTAATGGGCTCCATTTTTTCTGGACTTCCAATGCTCACCTAAAGAGGAAAAAAAGGTTAAAAAACACAAAGTGACTATTACAGTGTTAAGTCAAAAGGGAAACAATTTTATCAAAGAAATCAAATTCCTTGTGTGCATATGCAAAATGAGCATCTTCCAAGTTCCTCAGTTTATAAGGAACTAAACAAACCTAAATTCCTTTTTTTAGACATCAGTTCCTCACTGCATGAGCAAAACAGTTTCAAGGTGAAGACCACCAATTTAAAATTATCATACAGGATGTGTATTTTGATTATGAGAACCCACAGGAATTCTCACAGTCACATCCAGACCTCCCCGACTCACCTTTAATGTTCCGTTTATCAAATTGAAAGGTACTTTGTGTCCTTGTTAAATGAGCTTTGCCAGCAGCAAAGGCCTCGTTTTTTGAGGCCTAATTTTGGTTGACAAAGGTAATGTAATTACTTTTCTTTACAGGTGATGCATCATCCCGCCAGACTTTACATCTAACTGAAAATCTTTTACACTGTCTTCCTAAGCAGTGCCGTATCTATGCTACACTCGTCGTAGCAACACGCACTGTGTTGAACAGTACTTTTAACAGGTTTCTGCTCTCCCAGAATCACGGCAGCCCTGAACTCCCCGAGGATCGGCACCTACCTCTGGAATCCACAGAGCACAGCTAACATGGACCCACTTGGTGCCGCTCCGGGTCGGCTTCATGGCACCACCCTTCTTGGGACACAGCAAACACTTGGGCTGAACACCAAGCGCGCAGGTCCTGCACAGCCAGCTGCCTTCTGGCACCTTCAGAATCCCATAACACGCCTGTTTTCCCATGGACAGAAAAGGGAAAGAAAACAGAGGACACAATATGCATTTCTGTTACTCTCTAGCTCTTTACACATAGCCTCTCACAACTCTCAAAACGGTCTTTATGGAATTTCTAACTATAGAAACACTAGCTTGTAGAGGAGGATCTCGGGGTGCTTTCACAAACTTGACTAACCCCATTACCCATTCATTCCCCAAAAAGACCAGGAGCAGAGGTCATGGCGAGCTGTCAGGGAAAACACCCGCTGCCCACTTCAGCTGGGAAAACGAAGAATGTGTTTGCCAGCCCAGAGAGCAAGGGGACTCCTGACAGAACCCTCCAGCAGTGCGCGAGGATGAAGTTCAGTATCACGATGACTACACCTAATGGGAACTGGACTGTATCTAATTCAGAAGGCAAGAACTGCAAATTCGAGAGCTCTCCTGTGCAATACTCAGTTATTCCAAAGCACTGAGTTTTACTTCTTATTCAGAGCGAAAAGTGCAGAACAGCAACTAATTAAGGTCACTTTTTTCAGAAGACTGCATCTTTATGGAGACCTCTGTCCAAATTACTGTCAGTTTTAAGCCTCATAAGTTTCAGATTTGATGTGAACAGAGACTAAGCATCAAAGAACCACTACAGGTCTACAAATGCCCACTTTGAGTATCTTGCAAGATAGCCATTTGTACCTTACAGCTGTCATAGGCCTATTTCTTTATCATTAGTACAAACGCAGTTAAGTAACACATGCCAGAAAATGCCCCTCTTGCTCAGCAGACAACACAGTTTTCCAAACACTGAATGACAAAGCACACTTCTTAAAGCTGGAAGGACAGGCTGACAGGAAGGCATCTGCCACAGCAAGAAGCATCCACAAAAATGAATAGCCTGAAAGCGCATCCGTTCTTTCATGCTAAGAAGACTTCTTAACTGCTACAAAAAGGTGGCACACAATAGTGCTTCATTAGCTCAGCTCAGCAGGTTCTCCATTTAATTAAAATGACTATAATAAATCCTACCTGTGTCCCTACCGACTGCCTCGAAGTTCTCTCTTCCCCTCCCCTGCTGAGCCCTAAGCTGCTGATACTACAGGTGTGTTCACCCCAGACGTGTGCAGAAGAACAGGAGAAGAACATAGCAAAAGCAGCGACCAGGTAAGGATGCGCAACAATACACGCCTATGTTTTGGGGAGGCAATTCCTCCCCTTGTAACTTCCTCCACACATACACAATTCCACCTTTAAGCCTCTTAGCATGACATTTCTAGAATTACATGTAACAATTCTCCTTCACGATTACATAATTTCTGAATTCATCCCACCCTTCAATGGTGAACTCTGCAACAACTTAACAAAGCAATGTCCGTCACTGGAAAAAATCCAAGCTCTTATCTTTAATGGTTTGGAAAAGCTTCTGTCACCACCCTTGCACACCCCCCGCACTGTGCCCCCCCAGCCACCATACCTGGTGCACGCAAATATTGCATTTGTCACAGAACACCATTTCGTTGCCATCTTCTCCATCTGGAGACTGACAGACGTCACAGACAACATCTTCATCATATTCAATCCCAAGTCCTTCTTCCGTCTCGATAGCATGATTCATGTTATCATAGCATCGTTGTTCAAACTCCTCTATGACCCTTTCCATTGTGTACTCATCCAGTTCAGGCATCCCTGGGAAACAGGAGTTGTTACTTATTTACAGGAAAGAGCGACAACCAACAGTCACACTCAACTCCAGCTGCTTTTTTAACAGCTGAGTACATCCAGCGCCAGCCCCACACACACACATTTCACTCCTATACAGCCTGCCTATTCCAGCATAAGATAGGGAACATATAAAAAGATAGGGAACATATAAAAAAAAAAGGTCTTCTTACAACAGTATTAAACTGATAGAAACACAGTATGCAAACCAATCTTGCAAAATCCTGAAAAACACTTTCACAAACCGATTCTGGCTTCCTGGTCTTGTTCTCATTTTTCCTTCTGGGACAGCACCGTCTATAGCTTTTACTTCAATTTTGCAATCCAGATGTTGACTCTTTGGTGAAAGATTTGAGAGTGTTTTGATGGAGGCAACGAGGGGAAATCAATGACAAAATCTCCCATGATCCTTGTAGTTTACAAATTTGTAGTTTCTAACAACAGTTGCTTGTTTTTTACAAGTTCCAGCCCAACAGGGCCCTAACTGAGGTCTCCATCAGACCCTGCTACATCAATAAATGAGTTTGTTTTAATAAGTGAAAAAAACCAGATGTAATAAATCCACCATCAACTCTGGGACAATGAATAAATGCAACATCTGATCTGGGATTTGGTCTTTTCAAACAGCATCCACCACAAAATTATTCACGACACCACAGCTACAGGCGATTACACTACAGCATTCTAGAATTCAAATTTGTTCATTATATTAAATTACTATTTTAGACCTGAAAAAATAACTATCCTAGAAGCAGCAAGAAAAATATCAAAAAAAGAACATGGTGCTTCCCCCTCTCTGGCTTCCATCTCTCACTTGCCGTGACAACGAGCTGGCTGTGTTGGTACTACACCAACCCTTGCCACAAGATGATGCCCCACAAACACCTGTGAAACCAAGAAAGCTCTACTACTGCAAACAACCATTTTCCTTTTGCAAAGTCAGCTTAGCGCAAGAATTCCCATACACTTAAATCACTACAGCGAAGTGCAGGCTTGATATCCCACTTTTGGTCCAATTCCCAGTACCTCAGGTTTACTGTGACATACAGAAGAGGCAAATTAGTGATGTGTGTTTTAACAAGAAAATCCTCCTTTTGACTCTCCCTGTAAAAAACTGAGCCACAAATTCCACAAAACAAAGAAGAAAAAAACCTCTCTAGCTCCCCCAGATCAGAAGGCAAACACTCTACAGAAGTATTTCAAAAGTACTTCCAGTTTCCCTGAGAGGTAAATCCTCTCACGGCAGAGATCAATGCATCCGATACTACCCAAACTGAGCAGCTGGAATGCAGCAAGAGGGAAGAGCCAAAATCCCGCTGATGAAAGAGAGCGAATTTTCCCCTGCAGCCCAGAAACACTGCACCAGCAAAGCAGATGCTGGCAGGTTTTAGACCAGTTTGCAACTGAGTTCTAACCTCACGATTGCTATCACTGCATAAAAAAAGCCTAAGAGAGACGTCATTGACTGTGCATTTATAAGGGTTAAAAAAAGAAAATCAAGGGGCTGTGGCTTCAGTTCAAATGTTTACATTCATTCTTTTAAAGACAGAATATACGTTTTCAGTACCTGAAGTACTGCAATGGGTATCAGAGAAACCATGGAATTCATAGCTGCAGGGATGCCGTGAAGGAAGTGTTACAACTGCAGATCAGGAAATATTTCACTTTTCAGATGGCCATTAATATAGCTGTTGAGCGCAGTGTCTGACAGAGCACCCAGGCGTGTGTTTCAAGACCCACAATGTACTGCCTGGCGCTGACAGGACCATTTCCTTCCCTCTGCCTACAGCAAAAGTGTGTGGATAAAGACTTAAAGCAAACGAACTGCAAGAAACTACAGCAAACCATAACATCAAAGATCAGACCTGTCAAATTCTAGCCGTTCCTTGTTTCATGGGCAACGTGTGCTTTTGAAGGTTATGTTGGTGTAGCAGAACGGCTACCACAGGGCTTCATGCACAGCTACTAACCGGCACAGTGACGAGCCTCCTCTGCGCCCTTTATCACTACTGCTACCCGCACCCCAGCGCTAGCCCTCCTCTGCTTTTGGCAAAAGACAGAGGGGATTATCTACACTAGATAGATGGGCGTCAATTACAAATCCTAGAAAGTATTTTTAATTTTTCTTCGAAGAAAGCTAAAGGGACTTGCTGCTGCTGTTCTCCTGAAGGTAACTGGAAAGGGAACTTAAAATTCTTGAATCATAAACCGTTTTGAAATCGTCTAAGCCCAACGTTCAATTTGAGCAAGCCTGACTTGAGGGCTGGAAAAAAGGCTTGGGTAACAGACCAGATCAAGGCTGGGTCATCAGTTTCTCCCATACGTGGGTTTAAAAAGGAGAAACTTTTAAACAGTTATAAATGGTCAGTTTGTGATGTACTAGGTCTTGAGCCATGCCACGTATGGGCTACAGCCCGGTGAAACCCATACAACACAACTCAAAGCAGGGAACTTCCACAATGCCAGGACAAAAATTGACAGTGTTCAGCAACACATCCAAACCTCTTCCATCTGGCACAGCACCTTTTCCCTTACCCAAACAGGGTGTTAGAAGTTCTGTGCTGGCTTACATCCTCTACAGTTCCAGTATCTTCTGGATACTGCCTGCCCCTTCCCACACACAAGCCATTCTGTAGAAAAGGGAACAGTTGGCTCCCCTTGTGACAGCTCCTCTTCCCTCATCAGAACTGGAGGACAAGGTCACAGTAAGGTTTGGGAGGTTGCGCCAAGAAATCACTGCAGGAATTCCTCACTGCCTCATTCCCTGCGCAGTTCAGCGACACAGGCTCTCTAAACCTCCCAAGACGCCTTGTCTACCTTCTTCACATTGACCACCACCAGCTAAAAAGATGGTATGGATATGCGAAGCACGGAAACATAAATAAACCAAAAAAAGGACTAAGTGGAAAAACTACCTGAATGGTCTGTCTGAAGTCCTCTTCAAGGACCTTGATGGCAAAATGGGAACTTTGTGAGAATTCCCTTGTGAAATGGAAAGCAGCAGAGGAAAGAAAAACCATGTGGCCAGATTCTGGCCTGGTCTAAGCAGATACAACTGAGCAGTTAAGAAAGCACGTATCTCAGGGCTTAATCACATCAGCTCTGGTTTCCTGCAGCTACCCCAAATCATTTGATTACTACGTTTTCATACCTCTATCATCTCTTCCCACATGCTGCCTTCCCTAAACTTATTCTTAAGTTTACCAGCTTTAAAAAAAAACACAAAAGCAACAAAAACACAAGCACTGATTGCTCACCCATTTCTTTGAATTCTTCATTGGCAAGCTGCAACCATGCTACGTCCACATCATTGAGATCGTAGCGACACACGCTGTCTGCTAAGGTTCGAATGTCAACATAGCCCAGCTCTGGAGGCTCCGAACCTGACGAAACAATATACTTCCTGGGACGTGTAAACGTGACAGTTTTTGTCTCGGACACAATCCTAAAACAAACAGACAAGCAGACATCAGGTACGCTGGGTTGCTGAGAGACCTGTTTCTAGTGAATTCAAAATGCCTCATTCTGAGTGACTAATGATCATCAGCAATCATCTAACCATCTAAGCAATCACCTTGCACCACTGAGATGGGAAGAGAAAACACTACAGTGCACGTTCATAACAGATTGGCAGTATTATAGGAAATTAATTGGAGTTACCTAGAAATCCAATTCATTACCAGAATTCTAAATAAAATGCAAAGATTGGAGGACAGAGCTGTGCTTTTATCTGAAATTCACACTTGTTTAAAGATAGAGTAGGAACACTGTATGTTATGTAGTGATGGCTGCCACATGCACACGTGTTAAACTGTTTTAAGACTTCTTTTAAATCAATCTGTTTAACTACGATACCAAGAGCAAGACAAATCAAGGGAAAAGTAGTATTTCCTGCTACATTTGAAGCTTGCTTCCTTATGTTTCTTCTGGGTATGTGTGTGCGTGTGTGTGTGTGCGCGTGTGTAGCTAGGGAACTGCCACCTTTGTGAAATTCAGAAGACCTTTCAACAGAAAACCTGAAATTTCCTCTAGCTTCACCTTCACTTTCCCAAGCAGATCCAAGCTCTGGCACCCTGGGTCTGCATTTCCTCTTTCACAATCACTAATGTCATGCTGGACCATGCACAAATATTAATCAGCCACTGCTGAAACTACCTTCTCTCAGGGTTTGGAGGTTCCAGCTGGCCAACAACCAACCATGAAAGTGTATTTTAGCTGCAAGCCAGCTGAAATTTTCTTCAACCACAAGCACTGGTTCAGGAAACAGTAAAGTACCTACAGCACATAACTTGTCCTGGGTCAGATTCCTGCAACGCTGCAACTCTGCAAAGCTGGGAGGTGGGAGCAAAACTGCCCAGTTCACAAAGGCCAGCAGTCATTCCACGTGCAACCTGGTGCCTCCAAACAGCAAGGTAACTCTGGCAGTCCATCTCAGCAGAGGGCACTGCACCTTCCCTTAGCTAGCTGCACGCGCTGAAATTCAGTTTGGGTGAAACCCACTTCATGAGGTAAGGCTGGTACCTCCAGAGCGACAGGCCACATGCCGCCGCATGACTGCCTCCTGCAGCACCAGTGCTGATGATTTTTTTGGTGCTGCAAGTGCTACAGGGGAAGGCAGCACCACTCTGTGTAGACACAACTTTCTGCTGGGAACAGCCTAAGCACCACAAGCAGGACATACTCCACCTTATTTTGCCACCACCAGAGGTCCAATGTGAAACTCCACCTCCTGCCAGAAGACTGATCTGCCGCTGTATCTGCACACACAGATCTCAGTAAATCTTCTGCCTACTTCAGTCTGCGGCACAGCCCTACATCTTCCCCTCCTCTACCTTCTTTCAGACAGCAACCTGAGAAACAGTGGACAAGAGCCAAATGCTGAATTTGGGGCTTCTGAGGTGCAGAAGGGGACTGTGGAAGAATACAAATCTGAATGATCTCACCAGCCTAACTGCACTGCCCAAACTGTTCCTCGTCATGCTATATAGTATTAAAATACTACAGACTACGACATCTCACAGAGACTTTACTTTAAACTGGGAACTCCTTTCTGAATCTTCTGTACCACAAACTCCTTCCCAAGTACCTTTCCATTCGGAAATCATAACCTCTGGGCAGCACCCTGCACATGCTGTCTAAATACCATTGTAGTGGCTCAGAATAAATAAGCACAGGTGGTTTGGCTTTAAAACAAGCCACTTCCATCTATTTCTGTGATAGGAAGTAGGGTTTTTTTTAGAAAAAAAAAAGCAACAGTTACTACATACCAAAAAACACATTTAACTGAATGATTCATCTGAACACAAGCCTACGCTGAATCACCACACACACTTGCTCTTTTCCCCACCCCTCTGAGCCTCTTCTTGCTGCCCTGACCAGTCACTACAAGACCAAAACCTTTTATTTGCTATTATGTACCTCAGTAGCAGCAGCTATCCGTACTGTAGTTTGCTTCTGTTCTACACCAGCTACAATATGACTACGACTGATTCAATTTACAAAACATCTCCCTCCCCTCCCAAAGTTAGGCACAAAACAGCTCCAGCACTCCAGCGCCACTTGAGCAGTGCTCTCCAAGTGTTTTATGAGGGAGCAAACAGGATATAAATCAGGGATCCAGAGGGCCACTGACCAGCAGGTGCTCACCAATAGGACCATACAAGATAGCTCAGCAACTAAAAAAAAAAAAAAAAAAAAAAAAAAGAGTGGTACCTCCCAAGCTGATACCTACAACTGTGGGTACCTTCTTTCCCCATCTGCTTTAAGATTTTAAACTTGGAGCAATGTCTCTGTTGGCCATTGGCAGAGAAAAGCTCTCTCCTAACTGAGTACCTGCATCTGACAGAGCCACCAAACCACCCCCCTGAAAGATACAGCGTGGGGATCCCCTGGAAGGTCTCCCTCTGCTAAAGCCCACAGGTCTCCTGGCCCTCCTGCAGCCTTGCAAGATGCTTGAAAGAGAAAGCAGTGAGGGGAAGACAATGTCAGCACACAAGTACAACGTGCGTGCATTTAAGTAGGGACTGGGTGAAGTTAGCGTGGAGCAGGAAGGCTACGAGCGCTGCGGGGGAACGGTATGCTCTCTCACATTCTAAACTGCACGGCAGAGGGGGAAATGCTGAGTGATCTTGGAGCTTCAGGTCCAATCCTTCAGAAGGAAAAGGAAGGAGAGGATTTACCTGATGCACGGCTAAGTCCCTCATTGTACAGACCTAGTGGGGCTGTGCAGCCATCTGCAGGTTGCTGCACAGAACATAAAAAGTGCAAACACTCCTGTAGTCCCCCTACTCCAAGGTTAAAGCTGGCAGATGCAGACCTAGCAGAAGCAGTGTAGTAGCATCATCCAGATTTACTGTACATCAGAGATCGGGCTGTTCTGGCCCCACCAGCACTCATGGGTCATTCGGTAATACCTTACAGGCCAGCCTGGACTTACTCAAAGAGATCTAGTATGATGAAATGGCAATAATCCTTGTTCTTCTCGCTTTCCCCAACTCCAACCCCAACTAAGCGTAGGACAGATTGATGGGCTGCAGCACACACCTGCCCATACTACTGTACTCTTTAATTTGAAACAGAAAATAGTATCCAAGCGTAACAAACAAGGTAGAGAAAATAAGTGTTTCTTGGGTAAGAGCTAGAAAATCTCACATTACTGTATTTAGTTACATGTACATCTGGATGGTTCCTAAACAGCTGAAATGTTGTACATCAATTTCCTAAGTTAGTAAATGAAACAAGGAAAAAAAAAAACAACAAAACCAACCAAAAACCAGGTGAAACCAAAATAAATTCTGTATTTTCTCTAGCCTTAAGTTTGGCTTGTCTTAACTGTTCCTTGAAAGGAAGCAGTGGCTTGGAACTAAGCACAAGAAGCATCAGACGAGTGCTCTCCCAGCAATGCTGAGTGAGGTCAAGTCTGGGCTTAAAAACAGAAGCTATTTTTAAGGTTCTGTCATCACACTCCATCCTAATGTAATGCCAAAAGTGATTCTCTGATATTCATATTTCAACGCATTGCCAGAACAGGCCTGACTTGACCTCTCTGACCATTCAAAAAGCTGAGGCAGGTTGCACTTCACCTCTCAGAACCTAGACCTTTCTAGCTAGACACTGTGGAATAAAGCTCAAGAAGCCAAGGCAATGTAGACATAAGCCGCTAGCATAAACGTATGTGTATTTGTTTACATTCCTCCAAACTATACCTGGCTACTGGTTGTGGGATGGTCCCTGGGCTAACTGGCACCTGAACTCCCTTTTCCCACTCCTGCCTCCAGGGGTCTGCCAGCACATAGTATTCATCAGGGTTCAGCTGGAAGGAGTCATGTAACTTCATGGCAGTGATCAGGTCCGTTCTGAACACCTGCAAAGAGAGTGACCAA
Organism: Falco rusticolus; assembly: GCF_015220075.1. NCBI lineage: Eukaryota > Metazoa > Chordata > Aves > Falconiformes > Falconidae > Falco > Falco rusticolus. The sequence goes on from NC_051187.1 coordinate 119,368,982, forward strand.
GAGAGAAAATAGAGACACTGACATTTGATATTTACACTCTACGATTCGCAGCTTCAGGGTAACCATGGAGCACAGCGTGTAACAAGGTCACTGTATCACCAGTGCACTAACCCAGCCCACTGCAGGACAGAAGTTTAGGTTCATTGCAGGGAACAGAGGTGGCTGACGGTGCAAATCCTGATCAAATGACTCCCGCAAACTCCACTACAAGTCCTGGTGCTCCCCCTGCATCAAAGGTAGAACGCTGAAAGGTGCTATCCACTTTACCTCCGACTTGGCTGCAATAAAAGCTGCAGGAGCTCTGAGTTTTAAATCAACAGCACAAGGAAGACTCATTTTTGCTCTAAGGTTTTTGGTAGGGTTTTTGGGTTTGGTTTTTTTTCAATTATTGGAGCTCTGACTAATCCAAAGACATTCTAGAAACTCCCTGTGGTAGAAATCAAGGCGTGACTCTACCATGACCAGCCACAAGAGGAAATTCTAAGGAGATGACTCTTTGTGCAAGTATTTAAAATAATAATGCAAAAGATCAAATAAAGTAAGACCCAAACTGGAATTCTGGTAGCAGCTCCCTGTTCAGTACAGGTTCTTGTTATTCCATCAGCTACAGACACCTCTGCATGGTAGCTTTAGTTTTACTTTGCCTTTTCAAAGGCATCCACCTCTCAAACAAGCAGGGTGTTTGGCAACTTTTGGGTTAGCAGTCATGAATAAGCGATGCTGTCTTCAGCAAGCTGTAGAATGACAAAAAGGGATCACTCTTGCAGCGGGCATGCTGTGGTACTGTTGTGGCAGCTTCTGCCTGGTTGGCCACTGCCTGTCAGCACTGCAGAAAGTCAAGGCATCAGAACTACAAGCCTGCGCTTGCTGACACCTCTTCCAGCTCTCCCCACCCTGCTCTCCCTGTAAGGCAAGGCTGCTGTAGACTACAGTAACTGCACTCAGTACTCTGCACCTCCAGAACCATAAACTTTTAACTACTCAATGCCACGTTCAAAGGAAAGGGTTAAAAAGCAACCAGGTGACAGAAAATAAGCACCACCAGGACAAGACAAAGATAAGTAACATCTTAAGAAAAGTTCGCCTGCAGACTTCGCAGTTTGTGGTGGGCAGTCCACATCCACCCAGAGCCACGTTGCACAGTTACAAAGGCAAAGACTGATCATCAGGGCAGCGCTCCTAGATTCTCTTACTGAGCTGCTAAGGGGGCAAAGTAACACAACCTCCCAGCCCCAAACCAACAGCCACACTAGTTTGCATTAGCTCCAGCCAATTGTTGCGTACGGCTGAGGAAGAACCAGATCTAGACTGAGTGCTAATTAGGCAGGCCTCCCCAGGACAGCAGTGTCTGTCACGCACTATTCACAGACCTGAAATCTCAATAGATTCCCTACGATTTGGGGGGAAGTATTTTAGGGAAACAGTGAACCTGATGGCTATTTATATTTCTTAGAATATTTCACAGTGTGATTTGCCTTACCACACTGCACATCTTGAAGCCTCTTCTCCCTCTCAAAACACACATACTACCCCACTTCCGTCTCAGTATGTTCCTGTTTCCACTCTGGTTTTGTCATAAAAATAGCATAAAATCATGACATTTTTCTTAACACTTGTCTTGACATGTTCAGAAAAACTGCCAACAGTAAAAAATAATAATACTACCATATGAAGGAAAGGGTGAAGGCAGGTAATGAAATATAATGAAATGTTTTAAGCAATCCAATTGTAAGTCCTGTGAGGCTCCAATTAAGAAATTATAAATAAGCCACAAAGTAAACTGGCTCACAAAACAAACAAGCACAGCGGGCCAGGGGATTCTGCACTTTTAAGAGATCTGAATTAAAGCAATCAAATGTCAAATGAAAAGAAGACTAAAAATATAAAATGGGACACAAAACTTGCTCAATCTGAGAGCCAAAGTAACTCAGGCTCTCAGATAAATTTGTCGCAAAACTCCCCCAGAAGCAAAGCTAATGCAGCACCTGACAGCCAAGAAACTCCTTCCCAGGCCAGTGGCCCTGTGACACCATTCTTTCTGCTCTAATTTCTGATGCAATCAGACTGCCTGGAGCAAAGCAGAGCTTACAGAAGTGCTGGCTCTCAGAAGCACTGAACACTTCAAAACTAAAGGGTGAAACCCTGGCCACGCTGAAGTCGATTGGAATTTTGCCACCAACTTCAATGAGACCAGGATTTCACCCGGGGAGTTTAGCAAGTGTCACTTTTCTGCCAGCACACTTATCATCAGAACAGTGTTGTGGCAAGCAGAGACAATGCAAGTGGAGGGAGAAGGGAGGGAGCGAGGGAAAAGACTGTGAAACAGAGCTGAAGGGAAGTATATGAGAAGTCCATCCAGGCTCAGAAAACAGGAGAGAGCAGCACAAAACTGCAAAGATTCTGACAACAAATGCAGGAAACGGAGAGGAGAAAACAGAAGAACACAAAAAACCCAAGAGTAAGATTCATAATTATCTCAGATTATTTCCTGATAGCCTTTCATAACGTAGTTCTCAAAACTGGATCTATGAGGCTACTTCTAAGGGATGTAACTAAGGCAAGCAAATCTACTACCAGCAAGAATAAATTCACCAGGAGCCTCTACAGTCACCAAGAAACCCAGAAGGTTTTCAACAGCCAACAATCAAAAAAGAAGACTGGAACTCACCAGTACTAGGTGTAGTTCACACTGAACAATGAATGGGATTCTTGTGAAAACTCTTCTCCAGGACTTAAGTCTACTGTCATTGGGGAGAGGAGTAAAGCACATTTCTTCTCAACATCACTCACTCAATAATGCACCAGAAATAGCTGTATTGCACAAGCATCTTAAATTAAGAAGTTCCATCTCCCAAAGTTAACGCTTTCTTTGCAGCCTCTACAAATTCCGCAGTGTAGTATTTGCCTGCAGATAGGGAGATTCAGCAAGAGTATTTCCAAAGAACTGGATCGCATTTATGTGTTACTAACAGTTGATCCATCCTGGAAAGTTCAAAGACTTCTATCACCCTTGATACAATTTCCTCAAAGCACTATGCAAGACAGAACTGTCAGGAAGCAGATTTCTAGTTTGACAAGCACTTTAACAAAGATCACATACCAAGACCCAATACCAGCTATGAAATAAATGCACCTAATGTAAACTTCCACTGTTCACAAATCAAGCTACAAATAAACCCCGACGCTTAAAATACCAGAAGACAGACTCTGCAGCTACGTCGAATGGGTGTCAGACTATAACAAAATTCGCAGATAGAAACTGGTGCTGGCAGCGGCTGTGCCAACAGCAGAACTCCCTCATCTCCTGGCACATAAAAAAAAAAAAAAAAGAAAAGAAAAAGAAAAAGAAAAAGAAAAAAGGCGGTGGGAGGTGGGGGGCAGATGCCAGCTAAAATGTAGCAAAAAGAAAAGAAAATGTGAATCAGAAGAAATGGATACATTACCAGAATATGTATAGGGCTTTGTATTTGACAGATGTAACAAAATGCAAATCAAATTCCAGAAATACCTCAGAAGGTTTTCGATCTTCATGTCTGGAACACGAAGTCCTCCGATGTCGAGATCTGGAATGCTGGGACCAGGTGGACAGACCTAGGATAGAGAAATGATCACTTGCAGACACCCCTGTCACGTATCCATGAAAGCCTTTGCTCTCTCCGCTCACCCGAGGCAGCCAATGGACCTGAGTGGGGCTGTGTGAGTAAGGCAAGCCAGAGTCGGGTTTCTGTGACAAACCTGCAGAAGGCTCTTTCAAAACAAACTAGAAAATAGAAGTTACTCAGTTGTAAACTTGTATGATTATTCTTTTGGTTTTGTTTCATTTGTAATTTTCAACTGATACACACATGTACTGGCTGCACTGCACTTACTGGCCTTCCACCCAGCTCTTGAAGAAAGCTACTTCACAGCATGCTTTCCCCCCGTCCCCAAGCATCAATAAACCACTTTCAGCACATGATTAACTGACCAGGAGGCCCACTGACAGCCTGAGATCTCTTTTGAAGCTAATGTACTGATGTCCCAAATATCTTTATCAGTTACCCAATTTTTACCAGAGCAAGCCTTTTCAAAATGTAGCACACTGCACGTGCACACAGCAAAGCCCACAGAACAAGCTGGTGTCTCTTCTCCTCAGCACATCTCTCACTGTGGTTGCACAATTTTTGTCTGCATAATTATTCATTATATTCCAAACAAATTATAACTTTCTGCCTTGAAACCTTTTGACAGAGTCTCAGCTTTCAGAAATATTGTAACAGGAGAAAAGGAAAAAGAGAAAGAATCTACACTCCACTGACAAGGTTGTTCTTTGACACCAGAATATATTATACCTGTGCGAATCAACTAATTTTAATTCAGTAAAACTTACAGGTACAGCAGGTATTTTCCACTGCCAACTACACAGCAGTAACAACAACAACAAAAAAATAATAAATTCTTATGGGTTGGAGACATGAAGAATTTGAAATAGAGGTCGATATGATAGGGAAGCTGAGACCTACACGTTGAACTGAAGGACAAACACACATTTTGCAACTCCGGGCATTAATTGTAGACAAATAAAACGGAACCAATGCAAAGACCTTCCCACACTGCTCATTTCCTCGCTGCCTGCACCTAGATGCTAGGAGTAACAAGCGTAAGGCTACAGTCCGTAAAAGCAACATCGCCTCACACCATCCACCAGAGGCCTCCTGGGGATCACAAAGCACTGTTCAAAACCAGATTGCATAGGATGGGATAAGCTCTCTAGTGAAAACAAAAATCATTTTCAAAGTGAAGTGACTGTCCAAGACTTTCACTGGAAAGATACTGACTGAGTGACAAGTTATCAGAAGAATTCATTATATGGTAGTTACGCTTTTCTTTTCAGTTAGTAAAATACATTAAAGAATCTGCCCCAATAAAAACCACTCTGTAACAAAGCAACGAGTAACAGACGTTACACAGAATATGCATAGTGTGGTCAAAACTGACGCAAGGTACACAGCAAACAACTAATAATACTATCTTCTAAGGTAAGAATACAGAAAAGACTATTTTAAGCAAATGTTAGCGTTCTAATACAAAAGCTAGTGATTTGAAAGGTTTTCAAAAAGTAATGGGCACTTTTCCTAAGCCCCTCTATTTTACAATCACAACTTCATATTTCTGTGAAAGGAAAAGAAGAAAAAAAAGGGGGCAAAAAGTGACCGACTGCCATTTACTAACGTGTGTGGAAAGCCAGACTCCCAAGATCATTTAACTACCGTTTTACTCTTGAAAACAAAAGAAAAAACAAAAGCAGCAGTATAAACTCCTTCTGAAGGATCCTATCAGCCCATACTCAAAGTTAACCTAAAAGACTCAGGGGAGTAAGTGAAAGCACTCAAAAAGTGTCAGATACACAGCTAAAATTCACAACAGAAAAACAGATTTTTCCTGCAGTATAACAGTATAAATACTAACATTTTAACATTCAGACATGTGATTTCTTTAAAATCAACAGCCTCACTAGAAGATACAGACCACATATATACCCACACAGTTTAGTATTCAGTTCTCATGGGTTCTGGTATTTTCCACCAGCAAGACATTAACATCTGACCAACTATCTGCCACTGAGGTATTCAGCTAGTCAGACCACCGCACCAGCAAGTCAGACACTTGAAAATTTCTAATTCATTTGTGGAGCTGAGCATTTTGTACGCTGTTGGACCTGGGGGAGACAGCCTGCATATATGAGGATATACGATAAGGAATTAAGAACAACCAGCTGTATTGGCAAAGTGGTGTTTGGCTCTGAAGTTTCTCTGGGAGAAGAGCTGTGAGTCTGGAGGCTTTAATACAGTTGTTCCCAAGTAACGCATGCATCTGCAAAATTAGAGCAGTAGCAATATGATGTACTTCTGGATCTTTACTCATGTGCTTTAATTCAGCTCTGATGGCAGCTTATCACAAACTAAAGACAAGAAAGCAAGCATATGGGCTTTTTTTTTTTTCCCTTTTTTTTTTTTTTTTTTTCAGTGTAGGTATTAAAAGGTGGATTTCAAGGTCTCTCTCTTGTCACAGAGACTCTATGAAGGTGGGGAATAAAAAACTTCCTACCCTACCTTCCATCTCCATTTCTTTACTGTGTAACCTGCAGATGCTATACATCAAAACACTGTCTTAAATGTGTACTTCTATTTTAGACACAGACCATGTACACAAGGGTTAGGCCACTGGATTAACTAACTATTCCCCAACATGGAAGGTCAACTCTTGGCACCAAAACTATAGAATCTTCATTTTAAGTTACTTTTTTTAAGTGTTATACAAAAACATACTCTGTAAAATTTCCATGCATAAGGGACAACCTAAACACAGCCAGCCTTCCTCAGGATATGTTATAATGAGTATTTTTCCCATGCCAACGAGCTTCCTACACTGAACAAGGGACGAAATAGTTTCTTACATAGTTCCGTAATAGCTGTTTCCTTGCACATAAAATTGGTGAATGCACACTGAAAACAGGCAATGTTTTTAGTAAGTTACTGAAAAGACTTGTATTTTTCTAAGCAGTGTAAACTGACTGTGCATAATACTAGAGAAAAGGGTGGAAGAATTTCTCATGGGAGTGAGATTTTACTACCCACTAAGATCTGTAACTGCAGCTAACAGATGACCTTTGGCAAGGGCTTCACTTCAATAGGGAAAACATTTACTCACTGAATAAACAAAACCCAAGTATAAGGCATACATTCACAGATTCAAACCACCACTGCCACTTAAGACACAGAAGTGCAAGAAATTGAAGGAGCCAGCCAAATGATAGTAAAATATCCAGCCCGTAACAGTATTAAATTTAACTACTTTTGAAATCTCAAGTAAGAGTTCCAACTCCGCTTCCATTAAAGTTAACGGCAAAATATCACTGTCTTCAACAGTGCCAAGACCGGGTCACTGAATCGCCCAAAGCTGCTTTCATTAATAAGCAATCCACCCACTCTAAGTATACCAATAAAAGCACAGGAGGAAAATGAAGGATGTTATTCGTCTTTCAAGCGTCCTTTCCATATTTTCATACCTAATCCAGAAAAGGGACCTCACTGAAAGAAGAAGTTCACAGGCAATTACAGCTATTTCAGTGATTAATGATCTGATTTTTACGTCTAAATACATGAAGCAAGAACCATTCCTGGATTATACAGAGGAAACAATCTACTGCGGTCAAAACAAACACAGTATTCAAAACAGCTCTTCTGTATTATAAAAGCACATGAACCTAATAGAGTTATTTGAGAAAGATTCCAGACACTCTTCATCAAAATTATCTATCCTCTTGTATTAAGTATCCGAAATGACTATATTCATCAGCAGTTTTCTGAATACTAACCTTAGTGCCAAACTGGATCAGAATCACCAAGACTAGAGAAACAACTAAAGATCAAGACAGAGCCAAACACAGTTTTGGTAAAATAACAAAAAAAAAACACCACACCATAAGGGAAGTCTGAATCACGGGGATTTGGAAGATGTAGAACTTTTCTATGATAACATTATGTACCTCATGGGGAAAATGAGTTCTACAGCAGATGCAAAATTAATGAGATGTTAAGAGAGCCCGTACTACCAAAAGTCACGTGAGTACCAGTGAATGTGAAAAACACGCAACTCCAAAGCATGAAGCTAAACAAACACATCCAAAACATGCATCACTATCATCACTAGAACTTAGAGATAAAAGATGTCTTAAGTGCCTATCCTGTTACATGACTGCAAGTTAAGAATGAACAGAGCAGCCTAGCTAACACTATCACTCCAGGATCTCCTGGACCAAGACCATCCAGATTCTTTTAGTTAGGATCCTTTCAGGTGGCCCATGTGTTTGTATGTTTTAAAAGGTTTTCATCACCAGAGAACAACGGGAGGAGGATCATACTCTTACTACACCTTAGTTCTCCCTTTGCATTTATCCATTTACAGACAAAACGCAAAAAGAAATCCCAAACCACTAATGAGGTGTAATTCACAGCAAGAGAGGCAAAGCTCTAACACACTACTGGTGCTGGAAATGCGACTTCTAAGAGACTAGTAGGCAAATTTTCTGTTCCCCTAGGCTATTATATACACCTTACACTGTAAATACAGTGGGTTTATAATACCACTACAGGGTGTATATAACACGCACACCTTCTGATAATAAAAGAAAGCAATCAAGGAGTGTGACTTCTTTTTCCACATTTTGAAAAAAAAAAAAACACATTTCCCCAAAAAGGGAAAACATAATCAATTTTAACTGTATCAATTTAATAAATGATCTGTCAAGACTATGTTTTGATTCCAAAGCCGCCCATCAAAACAGAAAATTCCTCGGGTCCAATAAAGGAATTCAAGCCCTCAGGGAATTCTACCCCCCAACTAATATACTACTCAGCATGAGCAGGAAAGGCTCAGCTATTACATATCACACACAAGGCCATTGTGAAGCCACCTGCAAGGCACCCAGCTGTGTCCCTGGGGAACTACCTGCTGCTACAGCCTCTGAACACTTCAAAGCCTCAGATCTACTGGGCATCTGAAAGCACTTCTGCCACGGGAAATACACTCCCACTACACCGTTAACACCAGGCAGCACAACAGAGCAAAACATCCCCGACATGATTGTATGTCTGGCTGTCACTTCTGCTTAACGCTGGCATTTCCAGATGCCTATACTGTTCCTCAGCTCACTCCGACACCAGCTAGGTGCTGCTGCCAACATTCTGTCAGAAAGATCTGCAGCCTGAAGAAAAGACATAGATGCTCAGCCTCCTCATTTAGTGCCTGGCCCACAACTCTTTACAGTAAGGCTTCATGTCACTTAGACAGAACTCCATGCCTAGACCCAAATTCCAGCACAACAACAACAGAAGCAGACTACTCTAAGGGCAGTTTTCCATAATGCTAGGTACAGGAAGAGCTTCCTGGGTAGAAGCCTTCAGGTCTTATCACAGAGAAAGCAGCATGTATGCAAACACAACCTATGGTATGGTCTCACATAGCCAAATTCCCCTTCTCATGTTTCTGTTGCTGGAGGATTTGCCTATCAATCTTCCTTATCTTTGATTCATACTGTATTACTATACAATAATCTCCTTCAAGGTGAAAACAGAAAAAGCAACAGCCTTTTCTTTCGTCAATACCGATGCTATTTAAAATTTAGTGTCATTTGACAACTACCCAATTGCAGCTGCTGAACAATGCATGGATCCATAAGATCTCTGCAGTGCTTTACAACATTGCACAATTGCTCAGTATCTGACACACATAATGAACAGTCTTTGCTGCACCCTGCCACAGCAGTTCAATACAAGTTCCCTCCTAGCATCCCTTTTCCCAGCAGCACACATTTGAGCTTTATAATCTCAAAGAACACACACATAACCATGCATAAGCACGTGTCACGCTTCTAACTGTGAGGAATTCCTAGACCCCATCTTATTTTTTTACCACAAGTCCCAAGTGCCACGCCAGCTACCTAGCCCAAGGCTTCCCACTGTAGCAACGTTTTACGGTAACTCCATACAAAGTTTTAGCGCAAGTCTGATACAGGTTACCAAAGTCAATTTGAGCGCCTCCCAACCTAGCATTCATAGGCTCATCACCTATGGTGTCAGGCCTTAAAACTTCAGTGAAATTACGTGTACTCAGTATCAGCAGTCTTGGGAAGGAAAATGTGCCTCTCCAAAAATGACGGTGATGGTTACATGTCGTCCCTTCCTCAGATGCGATATCCTATCAGCCCAAGTAAGTCTTTCAAATCACTCTTCCAGAGTGCTCAAGAGCGTAACAACTTCATCGAGTCACCCTGCCCCAGTGAGCCTAACCTCCAAGGAAGAAGCTAGCTCTGACCACTGGTCATCTCTCTAAATGCCACAAGCCTTTTTCAACAGCACAGCAGTGACCGCTACACTCGCTGCTTTGCCCAAATTCTAGCACTGTAACTCCACTACATTCTGTTGTTTAATCACTGTCCCTCACCAACCAGCCAGCTCAACTGAAAATCAAAAAATGTCCTTCGCTTCCTTTTCATAAAACGCTGCTCAGTAATGTGCACTGCTAAGTAATTGCCACGTTTCAGGCCAGCAGCAGCTGCAATTCTGCGGTAAATGACGTATACACCTAAGGTTATGTACTCGGCAACCTTTGTGAAGGCACTCTGGGATCCATCTCAAACACAACGGGAATCCACTGGGATGAAAAGCCCTTTCTAAAACTAAGATCCCCATCATTCAGTCAGAGCAATGGATATTGGCAAAATACATTTAACTTTAAAATAACATTTGTTTAGCAGTGATAGAATAAGGGTCCATCTAAATTACAGAACTATATTCCATAATCCGTAAGTATTAAATCTTTCATTTCTCGGAACTGATGTGAAACCTTGTAAATCTTAGAAGTATTTTTCATCTGCAAGTATCTTCAGTTCTTCTCTCAGACACTCTGCATGTAGGAGTATGATGAATTGATAATCCCTCTGAGAATAAATGAAGAGGCATCGTGGGAACAAGTAAAGCGTGAACAAAATCATGTTCTGAATTCCTTGTTCATGGAAAACAGCGACCAAACTCTCTTTGACATCAAGGAGGGCCTGGATTTCACCCAAGCTCCCTGTAATACAACTGTCTGGGCTTCAGATCTCAACTCAAACACGATCTCTCTACGTGTCCAAGCAATTTGTGCAAAAGGAATGCCCTGAAGCTATAAATGGGAAACTCCTCCACCGCACAACTTTATCTCACCAAGAAACAAAGCACGTGGTATATTCAGAACAAACCACCTTTGCAGATTTACAGACCGATGAGGCTAGAAAGTCAAGTCAAACACTGAGCTGGAAAGATAAAACGGCTTCAGTATCTAACATTTAGTTAGAGTAAAACCTGGAATCATAAAGAGGAGGTTTTGCAATGGAGGGGCAAGCGGAAATACAATGTAACAAAAATTGCTTCAAAACTATCAGGCATGCAGATGACAAGGACATAATTGCGTCTGATGTAAACATTACTGATTTACTTAATGCAGGTTTTGAAGAAGACGGCATGTACATCACGAGGCTTTTATGATGGGCCTGGGTAATATTAACATCTATTATAGCTGCTGTAATACATTATTTGGACAGGGACAGAAACTCACAAGCTGCCAGACGACCAAGAAAAGGATTACTTTCAGGTGTCAATAATTTTAAAAGTCTTCACCAAGCCTCACCTGGTACCATTCCTCAGTATTTAGACAAAAGTTCAAAATGCAGAACTATGCCTGCAGCCTTTTTTTATTCAGTTATATTTCATGGATAAAATGTTCACAAGTGACCTATAATTTCAGAAAATGAATCTCTCAGAACACACTCAGACATCCAGGGACTAACTGCCAAACTGCTGAGCACAACTTCCACTGACACCTCCTGCTCAATGCTTCAAATGTGCTATTCTGGCCCCGTGTCTAAATGAAGGTTTAGTACTCTGATTTTAAGGGGACACAGCTTAACGATTTTCAGTAGTTAGGTTGAAGGACATAACATCAATATTTTGGCGGGCTTGAAGTCTGCAGTTAAGATTTTGGGAAAGAATGAAGTCAGAGGGCAAAAAAGAAGTGATGAGAAAAAGTCAGGGTTCTGTCTTTAAGCTCCAAGGTTTTAAAATACTGCAAAAAATATATAACCACCCACACTAAAATATCTTAAGTCAGTAAATACATGTATGTACTCTCTAGGACTGTGCCATGTTGTTAAACGTTCTGATCCATATTTCACCCCTAAATGAAAATGGTTCTCCCTTTTTTCATCTCACAAAAGGTGAGCACCTCTTGCTTCCTCTGAAGAACTACAGATATGCTTATATCTTTGGTATAACATATTTTCAGTGCCTGGGATACGAGCTTTGTTTTTCTATCACCCTGTGACTGCCAAGGAAACTGATTCAGTTCGGTGATCTAATGGACAGCAATCTTCGTATGTTCATTTTTTAGTTTTTTTAAGAGAAATTCCATTATTAGTAGCATCATTATTACTACCTTATAAATATCCATATTCCTGAGTCCAATAAAATCAAATGTGTACTTCTTCGTGCCAAACTACTGCCACCTGGAAAATGGTACTAGATGTTGAAGTCTACCCCTGCCAAGCATCATCAGCTTACTCCAGCATTTATCCTGTCACACTCATCATGAATCTGAGATGCCTGATCAGAGCCTACTAAGGCACAGCATGACAACTCAACTACAGAACCGAAGAAACCCAACAGCTGGAGGTCCAGTCCTCACCTTGCGAGATGAGGGAGAGCAGTGCTGAGCTCAGAGCTGAAGGACTATCGAGTTCAGCATGATGGGAATGCAAGAAGTGCACTGGAGGGTCAAGAGGTGCCACTGAGTGAAGGGAAGCAGATGTTTGGCAATAGGATTCCAACTAAGTGTTGATTAAATTTTCAACTTTTCAATTAGAAGACGGCCGTTTGAAGTGCTCAGAATAGCCTATTTAATTGTTTTCTGCCTCTGGAAACTCCGAGAAGGAAGCGTAGCTAGTGAAAAACTTCAAGCCTTCAACATGTAGCCCAGAAATTCACACAAATTTTTACTTTGTATTTTTTTAGGCAAGAGAATTTGCTTCCCTTCCAACACTAGTATCAGTACAGTGAATCAGAGATCCTACTGACAAAGTAATAATACAGAAACTAACATAGCAAGAGTAATCAGTAATTCTAGTACTGACAAGAAAAGATTAAATGAAGGTGAAACCTGTAAGGGGAGACCCTTGACATTCAAACACAATCGCATGGAACTACTGGTATCCCCTGTAACAGCAAAAGCAGAGAGAAAGGGCCCAAGCGTCACTTTGTTCTCGGGAAACTGTGAACGACAAAAAGCCTTGGAGATGCTGACCCTACGTTAAACGTTATCTCAGCCTCTGATTATTAACCCTTGATCTTTCCGAACGTGTGTACAGTAATAGAATGAACATGCAGGAATCCGTATCTGAATGTGCCCTGTAACTTCACAAAGGGAAAAAATCAAGTCGGGGTGGGGGGTGGGGAAGTGTAATGAAGGGTAAGTGGTATATATTTCAAGCAATACTTGAAAATACTTTAAAATTTCACTGCCTTTTGCCACGTAATTTTTTCAACAATTATTCATATTAATTAGACTTTAAAACAGAGAGATCATAAAAGGGCAAAGATTTGGTTTTCTTTTTCTAACTCATTTCCTTAGATCTTGATCTATGGTACAGATGAAAACATTGGAAAACATAATTCAGTAAGTCAACAGCTCTATTCCAGACAGTTATATATCAAATAACATTATAAGCAAGCATTATAATCGGCAACAATTAATTGTATATATTTCAGAACTTCCAATTCCAAGATTATCTGCTTCATGTTTTATTTGGTAACACAAGGGATATGAAGGGATCCAAAAGTAAAACGAACAAACAAACAAACAAACAAAAACAACCCAAAAGCCAAACTGCTCAGAGTGTGAAAATAAACACTTATCAAAATGAAACACTACTATATAAAGCTACTAAGTAATGAAAAAAGGGTAAAGCAAAATTCTAATGAAATACATCACATTTGCTGCTACTTGTCTACTTTACAAGTAAAAACACATCTGTGTTTTGGGGATGTACACATCACCTTTGAGGAAATACAGACTTCAATTTTTATAACCCCAAGTAAACTCCTAACCAAGAAAAAACAGGTTTGATTCGGGATTTTTTTCTTCCAAAACCCCCCAGCTGCAGGTAGCTCTCCAAAACTCAGCCAAAGCCCACACCTCTTTAACAGATTTTACTCAATCCTTATTTGGACTAACTCCTCATCAGTTTGCTAGTTCTCATCTCCTCCAGTCCTTCTACCACTACTTCACTTCAGCAATATTTTGCCTGTGGTTGTTTTAAGGTGCAGACTGGGCCACAGCCGAGCAGACAGACTCCCCTGCAGCACTGGCACATGTAAGAAATTCATGCAGGTGAAGCAGTCACCTGTGCAGGGCCACAGCACAGCACTGGGCTATGTCCTCAGAGTAAAGCTTTCAAAAGCACCTGGAAAACCTCGCTGATCATTTTCTGTTAACAGTTCAGACTGAAGTCTCACAAAAGACTTCAGATTTGAAGATGTGCACCCAGACAGATCAAATTAAAACCAGGAAAATCTCTCTGACAACTGGCTAAGCTGCACTATTGCCAAGTACAATCAACTTGCTTGTTTGGGCAAATACAACACTTTCGCACATTTCCCACACTGCCATTTTATCTTGCACCCCCCCCGCCCCTTTTTTTATTCCTGCTTAAATGAAAAAAAGAGTATCAATCCCTGAAATCCAAACTCAAGAGATACATATACCATACAGAGCTCAGTGTTACTTATGTCAGTACAGAAACAGTTAAAGAAAGTAAAATACATTCTAGATCCAAAAAACTGATTTACTGAATTCAAATTCTTGAAAGTTATTCCTCAAACAAAATAATCTTCAAAGTAAGGAACAACTTTTATGCACCATCAATCTTTTTTGCTTAAATTTGAAGCAATATACCTCTCCATTGCATAGGAGTATGACAACACTGAGGCAAATTTAAAATCCTAATGCAAACTTCTATTCAGTACTAAGCTGTGGGCTGTTAGCAGATGTCTCCATGCAAGTTCTGTCCTTGTAATGACAAATTATGCTGCCTGCAAAGATTTTAAATATGATGACCAACTTTTCTTGTTTTATCTTATTACCTAACACTGCACAGTCAGTCTGGTGGGGGGGACCCTGAATCTACTGTCCATCTGCTCAGAATGACTGAGTTCAAAACTAGACCCCTTACAGTACACGTCTACCAGTCCAACCAATATGCAAAATGCCTGTCACATAAAACACTGCATTAAAACGTGTTTTCAAACTCATAACCTACTGCACTCTACAACAAAGGAGCACTTACTGCCATTGTCGTCAGAATCCTCACTGCTGCTAGGAAGCCGTCGCCGTTTCATGATCTCCACGGGAAACAGCAGGCAGCCTGCAAAGCAATGAGACAGCACTTAACCCAAGATAATAATACAGAGTCATCAAGTTGTGTTTCTGATGGCATGCGAGGATTTACAGCACACAAAGGAAAACAAACAACTTTAAACAGCATCTGAATATGAACTGTGAATATCTCAAGGATGTTTAATTAGGCAGTCATCATACGAGCAGATGAACAAAATTGGAGAGTATCAATGACAACCCCACCAACACTTTCACCCCAAAACAAAAGCGTGTTTTGTTCTCAGAGGTCTTAAAATCACTAAATATCTGCAGTCAATACACTTAGCTTCCCCTGCCCATTCTGACACTAGATTTGCAATACAATAACATTTTTACTGCTTGTGTAAATATTTACTTTGGCTAATATGTTTTTGGAACCATTTTATTCCTGTTTAAAGTGCCAGATTTAAAAATCAAAGATTAAAATCCATTTAAACACACACACACATATATATATAAAGAAACATCAGCATAGCAAGCCAAGTTTTCCCAGATTAACTAAACACACATCATCTCTGCCCTGGAAGGCACCACGCTCTAAAGTAAAAGAGCTACTTCCTCCTGCAGGCACATTTCCAGCGCCATACCTAACACTAACTGTTTTTCAGGCATCAGACCACCAAAGATTACACAGAAGCTCCTCCAAACTGCCAGACTTCTACTAATATTGAGTTCAACTGCACATGAATCAATGATGTAAAGGCAAAAAGTTCCACACCTTTCTAACTGCTATTCACAGGGTATTGGTATTTTTGCATGTATTCTCTGTGGAATGAAACCAGATTCAGAAAATTTAAGGAAGCTGTAAATAGCTTGTCAGCATTCACATGTAAAAAGCTATTAAAAAGTGTAAACTGAAGAGTAGAAAAAACATGACAAGACAAGCGCAGAAAGGCATATCCACTGTAAGTTAAACTGACAAGGACTCTAGATGCACATCAGATCCCCTGAGTCTTTGCTTACTACATATCAATTGTGATATCAACAAGGTCTGGGTGTTCTGCTAGCAGCAAAGCCCTCATACATACCTCTAGGGGGAAGATTTGGAAATCAGACAACAAATACTTTTTTGCTTCTAGTTAGGTGCAGAAAATCTCATCTCCTCATTTTGACCTGAGTTGGGATTTCCTAAAAACCCTTCAACAACACTCTGCAGCATACAGTTAACCACTTCAACTTTGTTCACTGAGAACATGTCTCATTGTAGTAAACTTAATAATGCTTTCAACTTTTATAAGACTAATTCGCAAACCAAGGAAACCCAAAAAGCCTAATGAAAGCTTGATACTACTTCCCCCCCAAAAAAAAAAAAAACCACACTAGAATACCTTCTCTTCCATATGTGGTTCATATAAAAAGAAATAAGCATTTTTTTGAGGAACTTCATTTTATCATCACTAGCAAATCGCAAGTGACCGAACCCGACGCTCGATTTTATGCTTCCAATGACAATATAGTTGTAAGAGCCTGAGCACTGCAAGATTGTCTCCTTTTCCAGGTTACACATGCAGACAGAGGTCAGGGAAGCCTCCCTCCCACAGAGTGACTTTCCAGAGGGGGATTTAATACCACTGTCTTTGAAAACACCTAACAGTTTTAAGCTGCAACTTTTGCTCACTGAAGGTAGAAAGAAACTGAACCGTTCACTTCACCAGGACCTTTTATCACAGTTTCATAGAGTAAATGTTCACATACAGTGTCTGATGCCAGCGAATAAATAATCATAAATGACAACCTCTTTCCATGCTAGAAGAATTCTCTCCAGAAAAACTGCTTCGAAGCAGACCAGAACTTTGAGTGTATGGCAGACAGAAATGCTGCCAATGAATAAACACACAAACCAGCCTGGATCATCACAATCATCTCAACAGAGATCTGGTACAAATGCAGTAGATCCAGAGCCAGGTTCTGATACAGTCACTTACACAGAAAGAAAGCCAACATTCAGATCCAAAACAAGCTAAGACAGAACTGAAAAATCAATTAGCTGCTATGAAGGCCAAAACCAAGGGGATAAGCATCTAATATGTATGGTACTTTTTCTAGTCGTTCACATAGTTTTCCTGTAATTGGAAGAAATACTAACAAAAGCAATGTAAAAGAACATATTCACTTAGAATGAAAAAATCTCCCATAAACAAAATAAAGAAGATGCAAGAAAAATTAAGTTCCCTCAGAAATGTAACTTCTACATTCCTTGTCAAAACCCTCACTTCTTGGTTGATTCCCACATGGTCTGGAAAGCACTATGCACTGTAAAGCAAAATAACATAGTGTATATACACTGAGACACACTCATGACCTTGCAATGAGCAAGAAAATTCAAAATTCTGCTCACCCACATCTTTTTGGCTAAGTGTATTTTGAGTTCATCTTCTCCTAGCCATAGTTTCTGCAAATTTACAAAATAAGGAAAGACCCAGAAGCTCCTCCTTCCTACCATGTGTCTTTGCAAGAACAAACTAAACGTTATTTTTAAATGAGAGTGGTATTCACACCTCCCAATCCAAGCACTCTCCGCAGTTCTTCAGAAAGTAAGAGAAGCCAGAACAGAAGCCACTTCCCTGGACTACAGAGTATTAGATGAGGCAGCTAATTTCCTTTTCCACTCTAGTCAGGTTTCTGAAGTTGGACACCTTGAAAGCCTGTGTTCTCCCAAGTAACTGTCATGGTTTAACCCAGCCAGCAACTAAGTACCACGCAGCCACTCACTCACTCCCCTGCCTCCCCTGGTGGGACGGGGAAGAGAACTGGTGGAAAGGTGAAACTCATGGGTTGAGATAAGAACAATTTATTAATTGAATTGAAATAAAATAACATCATCATCAATTGTAATGAAAAGGGGGGAAAGAGAGGGAGAGGAATAATATCCAAAAGGAAAAAAACACACAAGCAAGCAATGCGCAGTACAACTTTTGCTCACCACCCACTGACGGATGCCCAGCCAGTCGCCCAGAAGTGATCAGCTGGTCCTGGCCATCCTCCCCAGTTTATATACTGAGTGTGACGTTCCATGGTATGGAACATCCCTTTGGCCAGTTCGGGTCAGCTGTCCTGGCTGTGTCGCCTCCCAACTTCTTGTGCCCCTCCAGCCTTTTCGCTGGCAGGGCCTGAGAAACTGAAAAAGTCCTTGACTTAATATAAACATTACCCAGCAACAACCAAAACCACCAGTGTGTTATCAACATTATTCTCATACTAAAACCAAAATACAGCATTGTACCAGCTACTGAAAAGAAAATTTACTCTCTCACAGCTGAAACCAGGGCAGTAACGTTAAAAGAAACACTCCATTTGAAGAAGCTTCTGTGAGATGCCTTTATAGATGCATGTGAGGAAAAGGAGACTGAAGGAGAAATGGAAGGCAAGAAGAAAAAAAAAAAAAAAAGAAAAAAAAAAAAAGTTAAAATCAACAGTTCTCATTTGCCCATCTTTGAACCTAACCTGAGTTTACAGAGAGCTGAATCACAGATGGAAAAGCAGCATTTGGCTACTTAGGGCAAGTCTCAAACCTTCTAAGATTAACCCCGCAGATTTTTTGTTATTAGAAAAAATAAAACAGATATATTCTGCCCTTAAAATAATTTTAACTGTTCCCACCAGATGTTCACATCCACAGTTCAGAACACACATTCTAGAGATAACACTAGAACAGCTAATAAGAACTATAACCACACAGACTGAAATGCTGCTGCTCTTCAGGGTATCACAGTGCCTCTGCCTCAAAGACTATCAGTTTCTATCAGGCGATGGGGACCTTAAAGTCACACAACAACTGCATTAAAAATAAACAGATTATGGATAGTGATGGTGAGGTATGGATTGAAGGTGCAGGCTTTCCCTGTTCAACACACACATACAAATTTTCCTAGCATATTCAGAGAATAATGTGAATTCAAGCAATGCTTTTTTTAATCCTCAAAACTGAAGGAGGAAAAAAAGAATAAATAACCCAAACTACAGTAATTGATTCTTCATGGGACATCCTGAACTAAAACTAAGGAGGTATTTTTATACTGAAAAAGGCAGAATGGAAAAACTATCACACTTTTCAGTTAAATTCCTTATCTCATCTCAATCTCTTTCCTAATCTGAGACTTGAGTGCCAGCAATATTACTTTTCTCTGAAATTCTCGGTCTTCAGAGTCATGAAAATGTTGGTATTTTTCACTTGACTTTATTTTGACATACATTTAATATACTCAGGTGCATACACAATGCATCTGATCCAACTCTGATCTCATTAAAACATACTCTGTAACAGAAGCAGGTCTGTTAGTTCCAATGGGTCAGAAGCAAAGGCAGGTTCAACAAGATTTGACTGTACCACAGCTAGCTGCATGGTACAAACTAGCTGTGATCATTATGCCTGTAAGCAAAGAGAAATCACATGTAACCGTAAGAACGGTGAAACATTTAAGCCAAGCTTTGAGACTCATACCAACAATAAGTAAAAACTATACACTCAGCCTGCAACACTTGCAGGACAAGAAGAGACCACCCAGGTTACTGACCTCAATTCCCAACAACTGTATGCAACCACGTAATTACTGTGTAGTCCAGAAGTTCCCACAAAACATTCACTGCACCCACACATGCCACAGGATAACTTCCCAACCCCCCTTGCAAAATGAATGCTCCTCTGAAGCAAGGAAGCAGCCAACCAAGCATTGCCCTTGAACCTGTATCTTCTATCATAAACACTTCTACTGTTTTTCCCAACTTCTTACACCAGCCCCCAAGGGGCATTTGCCCGTATACTGTTCTCCTGCAGAGTAAGCCCAGCGCTTGAAAAGCTACAATTGAGTCCAGCAGCCCTAACATAACAAGGCTGCTGCATCACCAAGCCAAACATTCCCTGAGTTTCCAGTGACTGGTGCAAATTCCTAATAACCCAAGCAACATTTGAACATTGTTTCAGTTTCATTTCCTTGAGAGATGATTCTTTCTTCATATTAAAACCATCCTTTCAGAAATCAGACAGACCAACCCACAACGTGCTGATCGGTATTTCTCCCGAGGACTCTACTGTAACACATTTACCCTTTTCTTTTGCAGCAAATGCCAACCTTCAACCAAACACAGTTTTACAAACAGCCATGACTGCCGGCAATGTTACCCCACTTCCAAGGGCTGACGATGTGTCTAAGAGCACTTCATGCAATCACACCACACAATAAATGGCATAGATGGGGCAGAGGGCGTGACTTTTTAGCCACCAAGCCCCCTCAGATGAGATAGCCATACCAAGCCTGTACCGGTGAGGCTGGCACAGCCTGCAACACACTCTGCTGCACTGCATTTTTTTACAGAGACACAGCACCAGTCATTTTTCCGTACTTTTTCACTATGCTAGCTCTGAAAGCTAAGCTCTGGGGGTTTATTCATTGATTAGGTGCACATTTCAAACACAGAAATGTAATTCTAGATTTACCATGGTACAATTACTTAAATTGTTTTTAAAGGCTAGGTTACAACACCTGAAACATTTCTTCTGGTTACTATATTTTGGAAAGAGCATTAAGCCTTTTTCAAAATACTTGTGAAATGTTATGCAAATGAAATTACTAGATGACAATCCAATATACTCAATGTCAGGCCACAAGATCCTTGTGGAGGTGAGCAAGAAACATCTAACTCTACACAAATAACTAGATACAGTTAAGAATACAGACATTTCTCCCTACGTCCCAGTACCTGCTGGCAGATACAGTGCATGGGCTAGAATCAGCAACATGACACAAATTCACCACTTGTACCAGTATACATTATCATGCTCCTCTGTTCTTAGCCCTGCAACACACACTGGACAACAATGCCAAGATCTTTCCTTTTTCCCCACCTCCCACACTGAAATCCCAGGAGTTACAACAGGTAAGAGTCAAAAAAAACCACCCAACTCTTTTTCCTAGCTTCCTCAGAAAAGAAATCCAGACATTACCCCATAAAACTGGCATGGCAATGTGCACGCACATACACCCCATGTGCAACACACCACAGAACTTTGAATGCTACTACTGTGCAGTTAAGAACACCATATACTTTTTCCACTCAGTTTGACCCCAAGTAGAGAGATGATCAAAGAGAAAGATGTAAAGTGTGTCAGTCTTTGTTATGCAAATAGCTAAATAGAACCAGATTTTTTAAAATAATTTTACATGAAAAAAATCTACATCCTCAGGTCAAAGGTTTTACAAAGCACAATTCCTACCAGTGTATTTTTAAGGTCTGTATAAACCTCTGGGTAAAAAGAGTGTGTAATTCAAACACTGACAGACAATTAACTGTAACCGTGTTAACGGGTGTCACTATAATAAACTGCACCAAACAGATGCAGAGGCAGAATGGGAAGAAAGCAGAATTATGACAGATGTATACCCTGAAGACAAACTGAAAAACTGGCTTTTCCTCAAAGTAACCCACTAACTGCAATGAAACTAAGACCTAATTATCTCTAGCACACAAGAAATTGCTTCAAAACACTTATTGTACAAAAGGAAGTGTGACGCAGTCTTAACAAAGTGCATAGCAGATTAAGACATTTGAGACATTCGGCTCCTACTACTGTACTCTTTTTAGATAGCTTGTTTATGGCACCATCCCAGTCTTCACCGACCCACACCTGACATAGCAAGAAAAAAAAACCTCATTTTTTCCTTCTATACGCCCAGACACAAAAAAAAAAAAAAAAAAAAAACCAAAAAAAACCCCACACCACAGAAACCACCTACATCAGAAATAAGTTACACTAAAACTTTCTAATTCCTCTTTACTACCTATGAAAGCTTTGGTAGCAATGTTTTATAGTCACAAAGATACAACAAGAGTTCTTAAATGAAATACTACAGTATCACGTAGCACAGTCCACAGTACAAAAAAGCCACAGAACTTAAATTTGGAGAAACAATCCCCCCAAGCCTCAGGAAACACAGAAGTGCGTTCCAAGGCCAAGAGTGTTCTCCACAAGGAATATTTCTACTGACTTCAGCACAGCTATTCAAAATTTCACAAGGAAAGGCAGAAACACGATTTAGACATATCAGCCCATCACTTTTCAGCAATCCACATGCTCATTTATGCACCTGTGCAAGTCAGCTCATTGTTACCTTATAATATGGGCAGTGGCAGCAAATTCTTCTCAAACTGTGCTGGTGAAACTGACCGCCCAAATCTGGAGCAATGATAAATTGGGCCCCATGAATTAGTTCAACCCACCCTGCACTCATTGCAGTTCATGTCTTCCACCCAGAGAAAGCTGCCAGCTTGGTCAGCTCCAGCTGAAAACAAGAGCACGAAGCAGCAGTACTAACCACATGGAGAAAGCATTTGAGGAAAGACTGGAAGTTGGGGTGGGTTTTTTTAACTATATTCTGTGAACTGGGAATGAAACCAGAGAAGCTGGAAGGGAAATCTGCAGCTGTGAGGGGAAAGGGAAATTTATTATTATTATTTTATTTTAAACATATGTATTAAACATAGCTCAAAAGCAGGGAGTGAGTGGTATCCGAAGCCAAAGGGAAAATCCTGCCACTAAAGCATACAACCCTTGCTGTTTGAACAATATTCCACCGAGTGTGAGAAACCTCTAGAAATAGAATCATAACAAGCATATTTTGGCATAACTTTTATGAAGGTTTTAGGTCTGCAAGTGTGGGCAGCTTTTGACTTACTTAAAAGACAGCGCCTGCTTAAAAAAGAAGTTACTCCAAGTAACACCTAAATCTCTCTCTAAAAGGAAAAAGCAGGGCTAGCATAAAAACACCTTTCTGCTTTCGCGTTAAAATGTCAACTACAAAGTGTTGCTAAATGCTATCGTGATTTCCAGTGCCACCTAACAGCCACCCGAGGAGCAGAATCTATTTTTAACGCTTGCGTGCAGGCACACTAACCAGCCGCTTGTATGTCACGCACGGCCAGCTCTTCCTCAACGCCTGACAGGTCTCCGGATCCCACGGACTTCACCGGCGGGCCAATCTCATAACTTTCTCCGAATAAAGCCGTCAGCCGAAGGGCAGAGACCGAGGCGCCGGGCGCCGGCGTGCGCGGCCGTGTGGAGCCGCCTGGCAGGTGAGCAGCGCCTCAGCCGACCCGAGCGGGCGGCCGCCTCCCGCCGCGCCAACGGCCGCCAGCGCCGGGCCGCCGCGCCACGGGCCGGGAGCCGCCGCCTGAAGAGAATTCAAAAGCGGCGCCTCACGCCCCCCCGCTCGCCGGCTCCAGGCCGGCCGGCTGTCGCTCGGGGCGGCTCTTCTCCTCCTCCTCCTCCTCCTCCTCCCGCAGCGACCCCACCTCAGCGCCCGGCCCGGGCGGGCAGCGGCTGCCCACACCCGCCCGCCGGCCGTTAATGCCCACGCCGCGTTAATGCCGGCTCCAGAGCCGCCGAGACACGGCCAGCGGGGGGGAGAGGAGACGGAGCCGCCTCCCCGCCGGGCTGCACCGCCCCGGCGGGCGGGGGTGGCACCTTCCCGGGCAGCGGCACGGCCGCCGGTTTCCATTTGAAACGGCCCGGCTCGCCGCCCCCCCGCCTCCGCCTCCTCCTCCCGGCTCCCGCTCCCGCTCCTCCCCGCCGCCGGCCGCACCAATCCGCTCGGCCCCGGCTGCAAATCAAACTTGGTGCCCCCGGCCCCGCTGCCTCTCCCGCAAGCCCCCGTCACTGCCGAAAACGGCCAAAAGCACCTTCCCCACCCGCCCCCATGCCCTCGCTGCGATGGCGGGGTGGGGACGGGACGGCGGTTTGGCGGATCGAGCAGCAGCAGCACGGAGGAGACTTGAGCTCATTTTCTGTGTCTGTCTCTCCTCCCACTCCCAGACAGTTCTGGAAACTGTGTATCACCTCTTGTCACAGGAAACCAACCAGCAGGCGGTGCAAACAAACAAACACCCTTTGCCTCCACCCTCCCCAAAATAATGCACACCCCCACCGCCTAGCGTTAATGAACTGGCGGGCGCGAACGGGAAGGGAAAAGCAAAAGGGAAAAAAAAAAATAAAAAAGAAATCATCCTCCGAGCAGGCGGCTACCCGAGCCCGGGGACGGGCAGGGTGGCAGCAGCATCGGGGCGGCTTTGTCTAATTTCAGCAAGTGGAATAATCGCCGGAGCCGCTCTCGCCTCCCGCGGGAGGCCGGGGCCGGACCGTTACACGGGAACGCCGCCGTTCCCCGGCGCACCGCAGCCCAGACCCATCTCGCCTGCCAGGCCCCGGGGGAAGAGCGAAATCGCGCAGCTACCCTGACTGGCGCCCAAGCAACTTCAGGCGTTTGCCGCCGCTCCCCCGCGCTTGTTGTTCTGCTACGTTACGCTCGCGTTTCGACACCGCCGGTGACGTTCCGTTCCCTCGTCAACAAACTCCGGCACGGCCGCACCGATTCCCCCCGGCGCGCCACAGCCGCCCCGGGAAGCCGGCAGAGCGCCGACACCCCACACACACCGGGGGGGGGGGGGGGAAGGGGGGGTCCCGCTCCACCGCCTCGCCTTGCCCAAGTTTGCACCGCGCCCCCCCACCTCCAGCCCCGGTGTCCGCTCCTGCCAGCGCCCCGCTCCCGCACTTCAGCTCCCCGGCCCGGGCGCTGCGGAGCCGCCGTGCACCTGCCGGCCGCTGCCCGGCGGCAGCGATGCCGCCCCCCCCGCGGCGGGCCCGGGCAGCTCCGCACGCCTCCCCCCGCACACACGCTCTCAAACACGTGCGCTCCAGGGCTCCCGCAAGTTGCTCTCCAGCCGGAGCCACCGTGCGCTCTCCCCGGGGCGGGCGGGATGAGGCCGGGGGCGATCGCAGCGCCCGTGACAGCCCGGCGCTCTCCACCTCCAGCGGAACCCCCCCGGTGCCCCCCGCCCCAGCACACCCTCCTGCGCCCGTCCAGTGCAGACTAACCGGCTGCGGCTCTCCCGCTCCGAAAGGCAACTTCTGCTTAATTTCACCGATGAGCAGGTTTTATGCTTTCCAAGCATTTTTTGTCCGACAAGCGAAAGCCAAGTGCGACTGGGGGTGGGGGGGGTCAATGTAACTACAAAGCTGCTTCTGCACACAAACACCTCCTCCCCCACGCACCCGCTCCCCGCCCCCGGCGAGAGGCGACGGGTCTCGCGGACATGTGGGTGACACGGTGACAGACACCGGCCATGGCTCCCCCCCCCCGCCCCCTTCCAACACGCCCGTACCCGAGCAGGACCTGCACTCTGCCATTGCCATCTGTCTACCAAGTTGCTCCAACGCTTCCCACTTGCCGCGGAGCGGAGGGGGATGCCCGGCGCTGCCCACCCCCACCCCCCACCGGCGCTGCCCGAGGCGCGGGGCCGGCAGCACGGCGCGCCGGCGGCTCCCTCGGCCGCTGCACCTGGAGAGCTGCCGCCGTCCTTTACTTGCCGCGCCGGGAGCCCCGCAGCGGAACAAAAAGCCGCCGGCCGCCGCCGGCACCGGCCCCGCCGCGCCGGGCGGCGGCACAGCCTCCCCTCCCTCCTCCCACCGCCCCGTACCTCCCGCCCGCCTCAGCCCGGCACAAGTTGCTTGCGGGATAGCGGAGCCGCAACTCGGCCGCCTCCCCTCGCCCCGTACCGAGCCGCACGGCTCTTGGCGCCATGTTAATGACGTACTATCTTATTTCCACTAGGCAGCGACCTTCGGCACGAAACTGCTCTCTCGCCGCCTCCGGAGCGACAAAAAACCCATCAAATATGGCTGTGCTGGCGGCTCCCCCGGCTGGCGCTGCGGCGGCGGCGGGGCGGCGGCGGGCCACGGTTACCTGCTGGCGGCGGCGGCGAGGCGGCGGCGAGGGCGGGCGGCGCGGCCGGGCTCCCCCTGCGCGGAGGGCTCGGGGCCGCCTCATGAGTTCGGCGCGGCGCCGGGGAGCGGGCGCGGAGAGCGGCTCCTGCGCCACACACACACCCCGGCACCCGCGCTCGCTCGCTCGCTCGCTCACTCACTCACACACAGAGACTCCCTCTGACTGACGTTTGTACTTGTTATGGAGGAAGGACTCCGTGAATCAAACTCGTTTCTGGGTCACTGCTGCCACAGGGGGGAGCTACTTTAATCCCCTGCCAAAACTGGAAGGCGAAGGAAGGCGGGGGGGGATAGTAATAATAATGCAGCGCCGGGGTGGGGAGGCGGCGGCGGCCCCCGGGGAGCCGCCGTTAACTCCTGGCGGCTGGGGCCGTGTCTCGCCGCCCTCTCCCCCGGCGGCGGCCTCCCGGGGAGCTCCGAGCTCCCCGCTGCACCCACCGGGCCGGAGCCCGGGGGTGCGCGGCCGCCCGGCTCCTGCCGCCTTCCCCGCCCGCATCCCAGCGGGCTCGGCCGTGGAGACCGGAGGGCGGCGTTGCGGCGGCTGGGAACGCGGATCCCGCCGGTGGCACTGCTGGCGTTACCCCGCAACGACCCGCTCCCCCCCAAAAAATGCCAACCGATTTCACAACCACGCTGCACAGGCTCCCAACGCGTGGCTCGCACCTCGCTGCGCTTCAGGCGGAGAAACTGAGGCACGTAGGAGTTAAACGCAGCGGCCGCCAACACAGCGCGTAATTGCGAGGGCAAGAATAACACTGCGGGCGCCCTGTTCTCAGCCCCCAGCGTTATCCCTCCAGCTCCCCAAGTCCCATACTTCTCAAAAAAAACCCCAAAAAAAACAAAAAAAAAAAAAAACCTGGAAAAAGCTATCACGTAACTGCGGTTCTATTCACATCTTTCTAGCAGGAAACGAAATTATCTTAAATGGGCACCAAATTACATGCTAAACTTGCCATTATCGAAAGAAAAAAAGTACGTTTGAATGCGGATTTCTTTCTTTCCCGCGTCAATCGCTTTACCTCCCGCTGTGCACCTGTGCTCCCCGACTGCGGGAGAACTCCCCCTTTAGAGCAGAATTCTCGAGCAAATACAGTATGAGGTAATATACACCACAGAGAAGATTCAACATAATCTCAGAGACGGAATTAAGGCGATCTGTGGAAAGTAATCCCCATGGTATGCAAATACAAATTAATGCAGCCTCCACAGCAATATTAGTCTGCCAAAGAATCACACCTTAATTCAACAGAAGAATTGGGTTGTTACTCATCCATGCAAACGGAGTCATTTATCCTGCCATCTCACCCACCTACCTACCTGGTAATGAAAAAGTACTTACATCGCTACACGTCCTGAAAGTTGTACGTTACAACAAAAATAACCTTTCCTTCCCTTCAAGATATTTTTTTGGACTGTGGAAATAAGTGGTGGGTTTAGTCATAGAAAAGCCTGAAGCATCTTCAGATTTTAAAGCCTAAGAGTTTGATTCTCCTTGTTTTCATTTACACGAAAACAAGAAAAACATATGCATTCTCTACATTCTCCCGCACTCTACCTCGGCATTCAGACCTGCGAAGGTACCGAATGGAGCAGCTTCGCGCAAATAAAAGTCTCATCAGAAGTAGCTCCACTGATGCCGTTCATCTTCACAGGATCCAGGCCGTAGCTTTTTGCCACTCATGGTGCAGCCATCGGGCACCTGCGACCCATCTGTGTGATGCACCAGATTATATTATCTGATAAATAGTCCACTTATCACCAGAATTACATTTATCCACCCTTACCCCTGAGCTTCCAGGAACCTAGCCCATGCACTGATTCTCGATACTGCCAAAGGAGTCAGCGACTGGAGGCACTGTTGATCTGAATTATCTGAACGGCATGTGCCTGCTGCGGGGCTATGGTATGAACCCCGCAGCAGACTAGGTCAGAGTGTTTTCACTCAGTGGTCTGTAGGTCTCTTTGAAGCTCAGGGGCTGCTTCTTTTAAGTCCATAAAAAGTAAAAAGCTACTGTCAGTTGGTATTTACTAACTGGAGGTGTGCACCTCTACTGGATGAATGTGATTTCTAATTTTTTTTTTTTAAATACTGTCCATTGTAAAAGGCTGAAGAATCACAGGAAGTACTGCTTGTCCCACTTTTCTAGGGTTTTTTTTTCCCCAAGAAAATTCAGAACTGGTTTCCGAGAAAATCTTAGATGTGAACATGCTCCAGTTTCTAAAGAGGATGATAGAAACTTTCCTGTCTCAAACCCCTTGGATTTGAGGCAATATTTTTGTTTTTCTGCCATTAGCTTTCCTCTGCATATACAGCCAAGTTTAAGTTACATCTTGTGTTTTAGGAAACATTTCTCTTGGAAGCCATGCAAGGCCTACGTGTAAGAACAGAACATGAATGTTTGCAGAATGGTGGGCTGTGTTTTAGAAAGTAGCGACTAAAAATGCTGTCTCAATTACTGCAGAAAATTCACCAAATGTGAGCCCTCTGCACTGTAGCAGCAGCTAGTTCAGTCTTTATGAGGAAGGTAGCACAACAGAAACAAAGCTGCTGTTACGCCTCTGCGTGCAGTGTATCGCCGAGACTGTTTTGCAATAGCGTACTTATGCGTTCTAAAAGGAATACTGAAAAATTGAAGGGCTAGTAGTTGGAAGAAGAATTTTTGAAATTATTGGAAAACATAAAGAAAATGTTACATCCTGTGTTACTTCAATGCTACAGGTATAAAGTTGTATACTAATACAACCAGGCTCAAACCGGGAATAACATAGATGAGCACACCCAAGTAAGCCACTGGCATCGTTAATACGAAACAATGCTAAGGAAAAGGATCTGCATATGAGCTGACTAAAGCAATGAGCTGTTCACTGCAGAATCAGCTTTAGCCGCTTAAGACACCATTACGACTCCTGCCTGAGAACAGCAGCAATGAACATCGTGTGATGGGCTGTAGGAGTGATCCTCACTGGCTTCTCTAGGAACTCACTGCCCAGCTCAACTTGCCAAAGCAGCCAGGCTGCCTGCAGTGGAACAGAGGAGGATGGTAAAAGCAAGTCACGCAGGGCAAGGAAAGGAAACTTAATCCTGCATTAAACATCTGACCGCGGTCTGACTCTAAAGATTTGGAACCAAAACGGTGAGGGACAACCTCACAGTAGTGTTCTGCCACCTCCACTGGCTAAATTTCAAGGTGATGGGTAAAATTCTGCTGGAGGTAGAGTTCGTAGAGGTTTTGCAATGGACATCAGTGGGGCCAGAATTTCAGCCTTCATCTCTTAACAGCTATGTACCCCCTTAGCAAATCAGGCATTTTCTTACAATAAATAATGTCACTACACTCTGTGTCCTGCTCAGTCATCTTTATATTAGTATAAACACTGATTCCAGGAGTACTCAGAGAATATGTATGAGGCTTGGAGTTAGGCTTTGTGCTAACAGACAGAACCTCTGGCCCCTTCTCCAAGTTGTTTCATCAGGTATAGTTGCTCATATATTAAATTTTATTGCAATTTTTTGATCATTTATATAGGTTCTTAATGTCTCCCTTATTACTGCTATTTCTGAGCATCTGCACAAAGCCAAGGAAAGTATCCTTTTGACTTGCCAAAAGGGCTTTTCAGCACTTTTTTCCCAGCCTTTCATGGCAATCCGTTGCTGCAGCAGTGTCTGATACAGTATTTTTACTTCTTTCTCCCCCTCCCCCCCCTTTTCTTTACTCTGATAGTACTATAGTACTCCTTTTAGACTTGGAATCATTTCCACTAATTCTTGCAGTCTCTGCACATGAAGGTGGAGCTAATGAAATTGAGTTTCTCCCCATTGTTAAACTTAGCCCAAGTATCACCCAGAACTTGAAACTCTTCTTCTCTTTTGGCTCCAGTTTTTAGGAACTGCCACTTCAGTTTTCTCCTTTCTTTATTTTGAAAATTAGAAACTTGAGGGGAAGAACACAGTACGGACCCAAACTAGCACTGTCAAGACTTTAGCTTGGACTTAATCTTTCAAAGGGGTTTCGCATCTCCTGTGAGAGATGTATGCATCGCAAAGGGGTAAGACAGATGCACAGCTGGGCCCAACCCTGTTGAGGTCCATTTTGTCTCAGGCTGGTCTGCTCACATAAGCAAGGGAAAAAAAAAAGATTTTGACTCATGCATATGTAAATCTCTACCACTTAAAAATTGCGTAAGAGCAATATTTTTAACTCCTGCAGGAATAAAACTTGCTCACATGGCTTAGGTATGGACCAGAGAGGGACACAGTTACCACAATTTTGTCTAGTCCAAATAAATACTTTTTGGCAACGTGGCACCCAACCACTTCAGACAATTAATTGCTGCTCTGGCTTTTTCTTCCTTCTCCTTGTCTACAAGCGCTGAATTTTGGGTTCTCCGCATTGGGGAGGTCAAAAAGACCAAGCTCAGGTAGTGTGTTACTTCCTTTTACTCTGAAGCTGCGATTTACAGCTACCAGGATTGCTTGTGGGAGCGATCTGCAGATTCACAGGCCACACTCCAAAGACGTGCTTTGTCCTGTGCTCACAAGCCTCATTCTTCTGGTTTATAGTTCCTTTGTTTTATTGAAACATGGTTGTTGTGAGAGGTCACTAACTGGGTGTATGAGCCAGTATCCCAGTAAGCAGAAGTGTGACATTGAGGGATGAAGATAGAGAGGGATAAAAATGACTTTTACAGCTGAACTTTATATTTAACACGGTATCAAACAGGGTACTTGCAGAAGAGAGACTAGATTAGTCTTTTAGTGACAAAACTTGAGAAGTAGAGATTATAATACTCATTTGATGTGTGGGTAGGCAGGGCCATACAAAGGTTAAATCACTTGCACAAGTCACATGTTAAGTCAGCATTAAAACCAAGAATAGAAACCTAAAGTCATGCCCCAGTCCAAGGTTTCTAATGATTAAACTGTATTCTCTCCTTTGGCCTGGTCTATAGCACATAGCACAGTACAAAGTATACATCCATGGCATTTTGCACATAGATAATCTTAAATTTTTTTGGCAAGTCAAACACAATCACTGTAAGGATATGCAATAGCTAACATTGTATATTCATCTGGAAGCAAAGTGGGAACAGGAATACCCAATAGGTAAAACTTACTAAATTCCAAGATCTAAAAGTACAGCTACTGAAATCAAGTGTTTCCAAATTATTCTAATTGAAAAGCAGAAGCTGACAGGAAACCAGCAGAACAAGAACCTCAAGGGAACGACTAGAGGCAGGCAGTTAACTTGCAGGTCTGCAAGTTAATCGGGATTGAAGCTGATGCATCATCTTTAAGGTAAACAACACAATTTTGCACACGATGAGGGAATTAGCAGCCAAGGTAATGCCCTAAGTACAGGAAGACTGGATTGTGAAAACCTCAGGCAAGTGAGAGTTTAGTAGCAACAGATCAAATCTCAGTCGAAGTATACCCACGTGCCTATCTGGCAGCTCATCAAGCAACATTACACTGGCTAATCTAAATGAACTTCAATATTAAATTGTGTTGGTGCAGGCAGAAATCACATAGTGAAAGAAAGGTGTTGTGACAAGACTTGTAGAAGAGTTCAAAAGAATCTGATTACAGATTTTCTGATTGCCGAGTGCGTCCTGATAACTGGTTGCTAAAAGTAGAGTAGTGGTACCAGTTTACTGGGGAAGCACAACAAAAATCAATTTCTTTTTTCAGTAACAACCTAGTGCCAAAATTACTTAAAAAAAAAAAAGGGGGGGGGGGGAAGGCAACTTCAGCTCTGGATCTTTTGCAGTCAGAAAAAGATTAAATGTAAAAAAAGATCAGCTGCTGAAATCACTCTGAGCAGTTTGTGGTAACATTTCTGGAAAGAGCAGAAACCTTGGAAGTAACTTCCCATGCGGCCCTTTTTGGGTTCCACTCAGTACTTTACGGAATTGCCCCAGAGTTACTTCTATTTGCGGTTTCTCCTGGGACAGCCTCTTCCAAATGCAATGACTCACAGTTCATTGAATTTAAAGCTGTTTCCAGACCATGAAACTGAGGTCTGCCACAAGGACCAAGAGATCATACACCCTCCATGTCAGAAAACAGACCTAGGACAATTAGACGTATGGTACAATGCAGAGAAGATACTCTGTTTATCCTCAGTAATGATAGCTTCCTCTCCCCAGTTTACCAGCTTATCAGTTTCCATGCTTCAAATCTGCCCTGGGGGACATGTCAATCATCATTTTGACAAAGGGTAAATTTTCTCCCTAAATACTAAGAGGTCCACTGATGTCACACACAGTTGTCCTGAAACCTACTTCAAATATGAGTAACTTTAGTTCAATAGTACACAGATGTAAGGCAACAAGGGTGTAAAGAAGCCATTGCTTCTAAATAAAGAAAATGCTAGTCAAACAAACAGGCAGTGGTTGTTTACTTCAGCTATTTTACTTTACCAATTATATATTTTAGAAATTGAGTTATTCAGTGTTTAACACATAGGAAAAATGACTGAGCAAAGTAAATGAAATGTCTTTTTCTTGTGGCAACATTGATTGCCATGCATTTCTACATATTTCACTGCGTAAGTATCCACAAAAAGCAGTTTATAAGGTTTTAATCAGCATAAATGTGATAAAAACTACCTCACGTACTTCCGTTTCACTGTTAGATATATTCAGAGGTTCGACACTACCAAACAGGACTTGGAACAAGAGGCTCAGAATATCCAGCACAAAAGAACCTTTACACAATAGGGGAAGCTGAGCCCTTCTCTAACCTCCCTCTCTCTCTCACCCCCCAAAAAAGGGGCAGTGTGTTGGGATAAAGAGGGCAGTTGATCCCATACATCAATGGGCCACATAACCTTGCAGCAAATGGCCCTAGCTGACTGTCTCTGTATCTGGCCAGCATTAATACATACCCAAAACAACACAGTCCACACTGTTAGGCTTCCGCTTTGCTAAGAGCTTATCAGAAACACACACCCGGTAAAAAATTCACAAACAAAAGAAAAGCTGCAGTACCCTTATCAGGTACAGAATTATTATCAATTTTGCAAATAAGACATTCAGACATAATAGTAGAGAGATACAAATAAAAACTGCCCCTGGCAAACCAAAGAGACTCAGTCTCATGATTCAGCCCTAACACCTTACAACAGCATAATCCTCCAGTGCTGTTTGAAACATACACAATACAAAAGGTCAACTATCCTTAACACTGCATTTGCACACTGGATGTGTCTAACCCCAAATTTCTGCTTCAGACTCTTATGAGAGAGCAGTGAGAGCTACCAGAGACAGCAAAGGCTTTGCACATGAAGGTGTTCAGAAGGCAGAACCTCAAACAGCTGCATAGTAAATTTTCAGTGCACAGAATGCCAGCACTTGCAACGCAAACAGCCCTTGAGTCATTTCATGCTATTTATAACAGTAATTCTGAAGTTACTTTATTTTTTTTTTTTAAATGGAGAAAGGAGTTTATTACTTATTTAGAAATTCTGCTTCTTTGCTACTGCTCAAAGCTGAGACTGCCACACATGTATTTAACTAAGCACACAGTGAAGAACGAAGAACACTTGGAAATCGTATCATTACCCCGGCTCCTGTGAACTTTGCTTCACTAAGCAAAAAAACCTGCAAACAAAATAGCCTCTGACCTTCCAGAACAATATTAAAAAAAAAAAAAAAAAAAGCCTGATCTGCTTATGTGGGCAGATTTTGGCACAGGGTAAACATCTATGTTTGCTCCTCAAATTGCACAAGTCAGAAAAGAATCTCTCTCTCTCTTTTATCCAGGACATGCTTTTAAACCATTGCACATTTCTGTTTCTTTGACAGTCTGAGGCAGGTTACTTTCTTCACATAGAAGTGCCAGTACTGGGGCAAAGTAAATGTGCCAACTGCCTGTAGTCTGGTATCTCCGAAGGAGGAACGGGCACATCCTGCAGTGAGCACACATAGCCTTACGTAACTGCCAAAACCACAGCTCCAGACTACTCGGCTTCTTAAACATTCAGCCGCCCATAGCAGCATCTCTGCCCTTGGCCAAAGCTAAAGGTGAGCCCACAGTGTCTCAGATCTCTTCTGGAAAAGGACCCGACTACTTAAAGGAGCCAGGCAGAGGCTTCAGCCACAGCAAAGGGAGAAAAAAGTTTTGCAGAAGGTAAGTTCAGGAAAGCCTGAAAGAGCGCCAGACTCACAGCAGACAGTCCCACGCCCGAGTACAACTTGTACTGGCGCTCTGGTGTAGTGCTTTGGATCAATAACATCTGTAATAAAGCACGTATTGACTGATAAGCTGGACAGATGCACAGAGGGAGCAAAGGGATTTTTCCGCTCCCGACACGCTGGTGCTGGAGCCGGAGCCTGGAGCAATCATTTGGCTCTTACCTCTACATGTTTATTTCATGCTTTTCAAACAGCAGCTCCTATGGGTTCTTTGAGGTCCCCCCATTTTTAAGGAAATTAATCATCTTTCATGGCTACCTTAATAACATGTTGCAAGTATTGTGCACCCCGTAGTGCCTGACACACGCTTCAGAATCCTAGTTAGCTTGTTTGAAGAAGTTCGATTTTAATGAAGGAAATCGGTGACAGCAAAAAGGTCCCAAACCTGGGGAAATGTAATGAGAGACCAAGATCACAGATCTGTCATTTTGTGTGAACAGAATGAATGAATAAGTATTGAAAATGTGTACATCTGTCACATACTGTCCCCAGCGAGGGAGCCCCCATCAACTAAGTGAGCTGGTCACCCTTCAGAATACAATTAACATCAGGTGGTTAAATGTTTTAAATCCTTTTAAAGTTGCTGAAGTTAATACTGTTACCCTGAATTTTGTATTTTCCCATGAAAAAATAGTCCAGAAAATCAAGCTACAACATACACACAAAATCCTTTTCTACTTACTACATACACACACGCATACTTTGTTTTCCTAACTATCTCAAAGTCAGGAAATCTCCAAGCCCAGCTAAGTGAGGAAGACACCAATACTTGTCTTACAAACTTTAGTGACATGGAAGGAATTTTTAAAGCAAGCAACCACTGAAACCAAAAGCATGAGCTGACATTCTCTTTTCACTGGGAATGAGTGTTTATGCCATTAACTTCCACAGAGCTAGGATTTTTCCTGAGCCTACATTATACAATTACAGAGAATTCCATATAGCCATTGCCATTCAAACTATATGATATTTTTAAACAAATTGATGTATCAAACACAACACATTGTACTCTGATTGAAGCCCACCATCTCAACCTGAACATCAAGCACAGAATTAGACAGAGGGTTTAAAAGCTGCATGTCATTTCCAGCATATGCAGCAAATGAAATCGTACTTAGCAAGGTGTTTGCTACACTAATCCCATTTATGCTTCATAGCACAAAAATAGACACATTTAACCCTGTGAAAATTTAGGCCAGGTCCGACAGCATTAAGCACAAGGAAAGCAAAAAATGTGCTAGGTTACTGAGACTTAGATTCAAAAGATTTTGAGATCCAAGGCTGAAAAAGTAGTTCAGCAAATTCTTGCTCATTCATCTGGCTCTGGAATAGTCTAAACCTACTTAGTACCTCCCTGCATGTTTGCAACATTCCTTGAAGATCTGCAGCTCTTATTTTTTTGGCACGATCTGAACTGCTTCAGTTTGCATAACGAGGTCATGGCTTCAGTCTCAGCCCAATGAAGCCAGATGCGATGGTCTAGGGCTACCTATTAGATGCTTCCACTTTCTCCCAGCGAAGTTTCGCAACACCGTGCTGCAGAGCCAAAGGGCCTGCTTGTTCTCATGACTCGTATGTGCTCTGTTGCACAATGCCTCAACTTTGATAAAAGGGATGGAGAACACACCTCGCAGCCCAAGTTTTGGGCTAAATCATTTTATCTCATATCTTTGTACTTACTAATTTTAGTCTGACTATACTACTTGCTAGAAGCTGCAGGAAAAAACTCCTAATGCTTGACTCATGTTTTTTAAAAACAACACTAATATTTTAGGTCTGAGACGCGCATAATATTTTTGCTAGGTATGCTACAGACATAGGACACCAACTAATATAGCTTAACTTTTTTGCATTTTTAACCTCTATTAATAACACCAGCACAATCTGCTTACATTTCCCTATTGAGAAATCATTTTGTTCCACATACAGGAAAGTCTGTATACATAGGCCACAGCTTGCAAAAATAAACAAATACTACATTTTCTAAGATATTAATTTCCTAAGTATGTTACACTGCTTGACAGTGACAACAAAACACATGAACTTCCTCAAGAAGAAAAAACACCACCCACTCACTTTTCCAAGAAACACGTCAAGTTGCAATTTTTTTTTCTTTGCACTATGGTTACGTCACTTATCTCTTGGGTACAGATGACACTAATAACCATGTGCCTGGACTCCAACTAAATTATCAGTTTCCTTTAAATAGTCTGAGGGAAGAAAAACAGCAAGAATGCTGTATAGGAAAGTAGGTATAGGAAGGCTTGGTCTTGAGCCTAATTTTGAAAATTGTTTCAGTTTAGCCTCTGAATTTTGTTCTACAGGTTTTCATACATAAAAATGTATTATTTGTGCATGCAGATTGAATAACTGCCTATGTAGCTACCCAATCTGCACACAATGTGGGCACAGCAGCTGCGCACACTCCAACTGTCGCTAGAGAAGTTCTAGCTGTTCAGCCCAAGCGTATTAAACGATCCCCACCCTTTAGACCACTGGTCATTTGTGTTGAAGATAATTATTTTAACCCTGAAGTCACTGGTCCTCATGAATAACATTATGTTTTTCAGTGACATCACCCAGAGGCGTACATAGCCAAATGTTTGTAAGTCAAGTTCTGAAGAGGACACCTCAATCCCTTGGCTCCCACAAAATGCATCACACTTAAAAAATTCTCATGTATTTGCTGAGTAGAAGTCTTAAGAAATATCAGGAAGATGAGGCTTAAAAAAAAAAAAAAAAAAAAAAAAAAAAGGAAGGGCAGTTCTGTCAAATTTCAGGTTGCAGAATGCCCTGCACCACTGAATTAACTGCTGTTCTTTCACCTGAATCCTCCCATGCCTCTACAAACACCCTTTAAAGCTAAAAGATTATCTATCCATAACACAGCGTCCTATCCACCAGGATTCAGCTAAACATTCAGGTCCTGTTCATGATCAGAAATTCACAGCCAAATACAGGTAGTACCAAGAGCATTCTAAGATTTCTACAGCAAAATGTAATGACTTCATTTTAATAGGTAAACATGATGAGCTCCACAAACGACTGCTGAGGCATTAGAGATCATTAGTCCCACAGAGAAAGCACTAACATCCCACAATATCAAATTGTTTATCACTAATTTACAGACTGAATCTACAAATACATTTCTATCACTTTGTAGTTGCTTAATTAATTACATATATTACGCAAATTAAACTGAAGGATGCAGCGAGTACTCCCAGGGCAACCAATGGCTATGTCACCAGCAGTTTGCTGCTTTTCCATTCAGGGAAGTCCTCCCAGTTTTCTTTTTCTGTTAGTGGCAAAGAGGATCATAAAAGAATGAAAGCTGTGATCTCACTATCATATCGGAAATCAAGAGAGAATTCTGCTGCATTAAGATTAATGAGATAACTCCAAGAGAAGAACTTCATAAACATGTGCAAGAGTAGACAAGCAGCTGAAAATCTGGGGAGTCTTCAGATCGCAATCAGAACATCCTAGTCCAGCTTTTCATTATGGTAAGACCAGAAGCAGCCCACAGACAGCAATAAAGCACATGGGTATTTGTGGATTCGTTCTAAACTTCTTATGTGGAGTCTTCTAGAAAAGTGTGATTTATAAATACTGACATTTAAATAATTGTTTTGATATAGCAGATTAATGCTAATGACTATAATATTTACTGATTTTTTTATCTTTATATAAGATACTGTTAGAGGCAATTGTAAGCTCGTAGTTAATAATGTTTTGGATAAAGCTGTTCTGCTAATTCCTTTTCCTCTATTCTTGTAGAAAATAATGCAAAAGAAAAATCAACACTCAGATCTCAAAAAATAGAATGTTCATTTTCTTGAAACAAAGCAAAAACAATGACATTTTTGTCCAGTATTTTCAATACCACATAGGCTGCTATGGAGAAAGTTAACTGCCTGCCAGGCAGACCCAGTACCTCCACAAACACTGTTTTACACACATTTAGGTCCAGAGGCATCAACTGGACTATCATCATACCTAAAATTAGGCAACTTCATAAGTTTTTGTCAGACTGAGTGTTAATGTGCCCCAGGCAATTAAAAGTTTACTTTTTTTAAAGAGAAAGCAATATACTGGTTATTTCAATTTAGATGTTTAGGAGGTAGTTCTCCTTTTGATATTATTCCTTAACACATGTTCAGTCCTAGGACAATGTCATCCCTATTGTGTGTACATACATATTTTCAGTCACACAGACAACATAACCTATACATGAAATATCACCACAGTCAGTTTATTTAAAATGTATACCCATTTCTGTTAATTAAAACAGATTTTTCCTGATAATCTGGTATCATCCTATTAAAATAGTTTCTGATATTTGTGGAGCTCTACTTGGATTTTGAATAAAAAAGGGTTATTTGCATTCATTTTTCCTGCACTATAAGAGTACAGGATATTTGAACATCATGTCTTCCTGTCTCACACACACAAAAACCCAATAATAAAAAAAAACCAACTAAAAACCCAAAACAACAACAAAAAAACCATCACCCAAACTAGAAGGAAACCTACATAAAGGACAACTCCACAGCTAACAAAGTGTCCCTTAGTGGATGTACAGAATGTATGACTCAGAGTTTGGAATACCCTTATGTCCTGACACTTTTTCCCTCTTTCCATCTATGTAAGAACTGCTGACTACTAATTTCACAGGGAGAGTTAACCTCATTCTTCACTGTTTTAGGTGCCAGACTTACGAATGACTAATTCTTCTGTTCTAGTATTACAGTAGCAGTTCTGAAAGTACAAAGATATAAATGTTGAGAGTTAATGCCTCTCCCCATCTTTTTTATCCCAATTTTGGGACATAATTTTCAGAATCTTCCTGGAATATTCTGTGAAATGTTAAAATTGCCCCATGGTAGAAGGTCAAAGCACTTCTTCCATACTCGTTGATACCAGCCTTCATACTTTGAATTAAAGGTCAAATGAATCAAACAACTTAAATCCTACACAATTAAAAAGAAAATCAGAAGTTGAGGACCAGAACAGCAGAACATTTGAAGTCTCTCACTCCAGGTCCTCAAGACCCTTGTAGTGGTTTTACTTTGATGTCCAAATCTACGCCACGGTTACACTAAACCTTTCTTGAATGAATAAGAGGTTCTCTGATAAACAGCAAAAACTGCAGATGAACTAAAGAATTTCATTAATACAGACCATTGCAATAAAATATTCGGGAGAAAAGTGCTTGTTAGATATACCAAGCTCCGTCCAAGAAAACAATCTGTGCTTTGGTTTCTTGCTTAAAAGCAGGAGCTGGCTATAAACATTTTCCTGGAAAATGCACTAGTTTGAACGCAAAAATCTGATGAGCCATCCCTTCCTATGAATAGGTAACTAAAGCATAACAGTATTTTACTAACATATTTATAATTTACACGGTCAAAGTAAACAGCACTTTTCAAAGTATCTCTTCACGGGAAATCACAGGCTAGATCTGGCTGGCAAAACACGAATTCTATGTTCCCTCAAAGGTTACTCTGCTTCAACCAATACAAAGTTTCCTCATCAAAATCCTTCCCTTGATTGAGGAGAACCTGTCTTGTGTCCTTTCTTTCATTTTGATGCTTCTTATTTCCCCTTCTCCTGTTCCTCAGGGATATTCTTTCTGTTGTTTCCATTCTTGGCAGCTGTTCCTCCCAGCAGCTGCAACAGCAGCAAGAGACAGGAGTCATTTGGACTCTGTTGGCCATGGAAAAGCATCACACTGGTGGTCCCCTGGTTACTAAATGCAGCATGGTTAGTTGAGCAAAAGCACCTTCATTCTCAAGCAAGTTCTGTGCCAGGAGGCCTTGCTGGTTTTCACAGCGGGTGAGTATCCTGTGATTGAATGAGATTTGGACTTCTCCACCCGACTCAGTGTTATAAACACGTCACAATCTGAAACTGCTCTCTAGACATTCATCAGGCTCCAGAGCTTCAGCCCTCCATATTTAGTCTTCATGTGTCTAGGCTTGCTTGGATTGGACAAGCTTAAGTACTCTCTCTTTCTTTGGTACATTTCCAGAGCACTCACTAGCTCTCTATCAGTCACTCTTTCATGAGGCTTCAAGGCCAACTGCTGTTCTGGATCAACCAATGCTAGCCTTCCCCTAAATATGCCCGTTTCTACATTTGTGCCTCAGGACATTCTGATTTTCAGCTCATTTTTTCAGGGGGCACATGGCTACTGAAGCGCACTGATCCTTAACTCTGTGTGCAACATAATATCCACAAATCTCCATTTTAGAAAGCACAAGCAGTTTGTAGATTTAGTTTTTTAAAATGTCTTACATACTAAATACACCCATGTACACACCTACCTGATTCTCTCAATAGTCTAAAAGGTTATCCAAGAGTAAGATTAAAGTCCTCTAAGAAGTGCACAGTTACCCCTTTTCAACACAGAACTGCTTCTCTGAAATGGAAGGCCCACCAAGCTTAGCTTTTCCTCGCTTCTCAGTTACTCGTTTTCCCCATTCCAAATGTGGCTAGCAGAAGACCTGTAAACCCAGATTTCTTTTCATGTCATTACACAGATAAGCTATAAAGTTCCTTCTTCTGCCAGGTAAGCCATTAATTGCTTAGCCGGCAGAATGGTTAGGGTTTTTTCCTGACTGCTACTTCTAGCATGTTAAATTGTACTCCTAATTCAAATGTCATTGAGTTATAATAGTCCAAGCGCCTAATACATAGTCATCAATGCAGAGACAGCTGCATCTTTTCTTCTTCCACTCTCGGGAATCATTTTTGTAGGGAAGGCCATACACTGATCTCAAGCAACAAAGCTACATAGAAAAAAAAAAAAAAAAACCAGTTGCATAAGACTCATGGAATACTTCATAGAAATAATGCAGAAGTGGACTTACTCTTTGCATCAAAAAGCTCATGTTTCTCTGAGTGCGTTTGCTCAATTATTGTACACTTTGTAAGGATTTAACCTCAGAAAGTAAGTGGAGTTTACTAATTTGTCAGTAAATTGAGGTTTATGCTTTAGGACTACCTTCAGAGTAAAGGCAATCTGCAGAATCAGACCAAAAGCCGCAGGAATCGTTTTTGTATAGTTTCATTTGCTTTAGTAACAAACCTTCAGAACAAAATCACAATGGCAATTTTTTTTGAAAGCATCCGTGCCATCGTTTGAGCTGTGGCAGCAGCTATGCTATCTATACTCTTGCAGTTTAGAAGGAAAGCCACCATGTAAAAACAAACAGCCCAGGACTTTAAACAGGAAAGCTTTTCTCCGGAGTTCTACAGAGCCGATGAGTGAGATTCAGGTCTGCAAGTACGGTTCCATTAA
The DNA here is from genome assembly GCF_015220075.1 of Falco rusticolus. Lineage (NCBI taxonomy): Eukaryota > Metazoa > Chordata > Aves > Falconiformes > Falconidae > Falco > Falco rusticolus. The sequence goes on from NC_051187.1 coordinate 119,410,261, forward strand.
AGTCTCCATCATTAACAGCTTTCCTGCGCTTCAGAATAGTGTTCCCTCAATATAGATAAGAGTCCTTTGCATTTATTTTAGTGGTGAAAATAAGGCCTACTACTTTTGTAATTCAGCAAAGAATATCCGCGAAAGAAGTGAATTCCATTTCGTTCTGGTAACCATCAACAGAATTCCCTACTAAACTTCTGTCACATACATCTGATAACATCAGAATTAAAGAAATGATAAATATTAAGCATCTGCTTTAAAGACTAAGACACCAAACTACTGTGCTGACAACCTGTATTTTTCAGGAGGCATTATTAATGACGGTAAGGTCTAAACTGAGTTGGTAGGCTATCATTTATTAAAATGCTGTTCTGTTGAAAAGAGCACCAAAATGCTAATACTAAAGCCTATTTTTAGGACTCACCCCTCACTTTAAATAACTTTTTTTGAGCTTGAGGAGAATACAGCATAACTGTGGCTACGCTATCATCAGCAAGTTGTACAGCACAATCAGACCAAGTCTGAAGAGCAAAATAGGTGTTGCTGGAATCCAAAAACCCATGCTCCAGGTGTTTCTGGAGGGAAGGGGAAATGCTTTGTACTAGATCTACACCCGTCTCCTGCACTGAATGACCATTACCAGTTAAAGCACTTTAAATACGCTCCTGTAGCCTGCCTTCTATTTTTATCTGAAAGGAACTCCATTTGTTTTCTCCAAGACAATTTGACAACACAAAGCAATGCAAGGAAGGAGGATGGAAAGATTCATGTCACCAGGACATCCCCTCTCTGAACTAACACATTAATATATATGCACCCTGTGTCAATCAGCAAAAATACTGCAGGCAGAAACCATTTAGTATGGAAGAACAGGACAGAGAAGCAGCACTTTTTCCATGAGGGTTCTATTCTCAAAAGCTTTCCCTGATTTAACAACCCAGTATCTTTTCAGTAACGTTACAAAGCCTGCTAACTTTGGAGTAACCATTTAGAGAGGGCAAAAAGGTTACAAGCCAAGATGTCTGTTTAGTATTAAAGTGCTTCAAGTAAACTTAAATGGGACTGTGGTAGGAAAAGTAAAATTAGAAGAAGTTGCACTTCCCAGACATTTTTTTTCTTTGAAAACAAAGCAATTGTCTGTAGCAATATAGACACAGATGTTTTTCAGATACAGAAATAAAATACAGATGCTGGTGACTAAGTGAACTTCGTATCTGTATATGGGTCTAGATTGTCTCAAGAAGAATAAGAATCAGACTCTGTTCTTCATTTCATGTGTGCACCATCACTGAAGCACAAAGGGGTTCTCCGAGCTACGTATTAGTTAGTCACAAATTACGTCTGAGAGCAGGACATCTCCTGGGAAGTCTGACCATTCAATAGTTATCCCCACTAAACTTAAAGGATATAACAAGTCAGTCTAATTAAATGGGAATTCTGGCATATTGAGCCATTGCCATCTCTTCTCTGTAAATTGAACCCAGACCCGTGGCCCAGGAGTTTAGGTTTCTGTGATCTGAGGCTGAGTTCTGCAAAGCACAGACGCATTACCTTGGCTCAGCATTATGGAAATATTACTGTTGAGCTATAAGAACATATGCAAGCTAACACAATGCAAGAGAAGAAGCAAAAGTAGTAAGAAGTAAAACAAGTAAAAACAAAGACTAAAGTGAAATTTTTTAGTTGGAAGTTGTAACTCAAGGACTCGAGACAAATACTGCCATGAAAAGGTATAAACCCCCAAAGAAGTAACAGTCAGGTCAGCAAGACCAATAAATAGTTTGTTCTAAGAAGCAGCAGAGGCCAAAGCTTCTCTCCACTGACCATCAGAGACTCAGCAGATGTTTGCATTAGGGGTGGTGCACACATTTCTGGTTGGCCTAGTAGGCTGTTGTTCCTACCGATGTGCTAGCCAATAAATAATTACTGGGTACACATTGGTTGTATATACTCCCACTTGCAAGCCTCTAGGCATAGCAAAGATATTGATACTATCAACTTTGATACCTGTTTTGATACCAATGGGCATTGCTACTTATTGATTTCAGTATCCACTGGCATCGCTACCCATTGATGTCCATCAATTTCAAAACTTTGATATTGACAGCATTGATACCTATACACATCATTACCTTTTAATATCAATAGACATCAACAGGCATCAATACCTATAGATATCAACACCTTTCAATACTGATAGATATCAATACCTATAATTTTTAATACTGATATCAACATCTATCTAAAAAGCATTGATATCTACCAAAAAGTTTTCAGTACCTCTTGATTTTGAAACCAAGTTTCAATATTAGCATGCATCAAAACCTATTTCAATACCAGTTTTGATAACAAGAGGCATTCAAAGGGTATGGTACCTATTGAAAGGAATCAAACCTTTTAATGACGCTGTCTGTCAATACCAGTGTTGGTATCAGTAGACATCGATAACTATCAATTTCAATATTGATTTTGATATCATTGGGCTTTGATACTTACTAGTATCAATAGGTATCAAAAGGTAGGCATTGATACCTATCAATTTCTATACTGATTTTGAAATAAATAGGCATCAATAGATATTGATAGGCATCAATATTGATGTCAAGAGCTACTGATTTCAATAGTCACCTATAACTGTTGATTTTGATGCTGATTTTAATATCAATAGGCATCTATACCTATTGATACTGATACCTTTCAATAGCTACAGTCTTCAATACCATTTTTAACACCTGTTGATAGGTAGGTAATGATAGGAATTGATAGACTGATCTAAATAACCATTGATACTTAGCAATACCTATCAAAATTGGTACCTTTCTATAGACATAGATACTATGGTAATCATCATCAGACCTCAATACCAATTGATAGGCATCGATACCAACGAATTTTGATATCAATTTTTTTTATACCTATCAATATAAATCAATTTCAATGCCTGGGTATATTAATAGGCATCAATTCATATAGATGTTTACACACTACCGGCCAAAGAGCCATATGAAATTATGGTATATAGGTTAGAGGTGGTATTGTTCGGTATGGAGCTTGTTCACTTCTGCTGTACCTCCTGGAGCAAAATATTGAAGAAACAGCATGTTATCCTATGAAATATTTTACATTCACAGTCAGACATACAAAATCCTGCATTGCAAGGGTCAGTGAGCATGCAAAAATCACAGGCACAGGCACAGAGGTCATTTGTTAATAACTGGTTCTTGATATTTAGACAGAGGACAAAAAAATATAATAGTCTTGTTATGTCATTATTTCCAAGAATTCTGTGTACTTACATATAATTCATTTGGTTTTCTTGGAAGTCAGTTCTCTTTAAAATAGGTAAGTTTCCCTTAAGCAGCTCTCCAGATAGTTCGGTTTCAGCTTCCAGAGATGCACTTCCTTCTTCCAGATTTTGCAGAGTTATTAGTTCTGTTTAGATTTCTCTCTACAGTACTGGGTCCTCTGACATGCCCACAGTTTTATTTCTGAAGGCTGACAATACAGACCACCATATCAGCTTTTTTACTTTCAGCGGCAAACATCATTTCTCAGACCCACTCCAAGCCCAGCAGGGCGAGACAGACACACTCCCACTCCCACAGTAGCGCTGCCTAAGAAGCTACAGTGCCACATGGCAAGACAGTTGGATTTACTGGCATTGTTTCTCATTTTCAGTATTTTGCCAACTCTGGATTTTGGGTTTAAATTTGTTTATGTGACTAAAGGAAAGCTGATAGCTACAAAAGATACTGCTTGCTCATGTTATCCTAATATGGATCAGTGTTGCAACCAGAGTATCAGCATATGTGGTGTCACTGGCACCTCCCGAAGAAGCGAGTTTTCAAAGTTCACCTCTTGCCTGCTGGAGAAGGCTAGGATCCCCAGACAAATGCTTCTTGCTGATGGTAAATGTCACCATGGTATCGCATTACCACAACTAGTTTAAAAAAGTCTGACATTTACAAGATACCAACTTAGAAATCGCCTCCCAACTACACCACTGATGAAGTACTGAGCAGCAAGGAAAAACCACTCTCTAGCAATTCAGACAACCTCCCTTCAGCACTTTTGCTTTTTTTGCAAGGGCATTTCCCATGCAAATAGTGACTCTGCCCACATCCCATTACCTTAAAAACACAAAGATGATCTCAATCTTAAGGAGCATAGCTGATGCCCAGTACTGAATCAGGTAAATCAGGATGGATATAATACATTATAGCAACACCTGCCACACCATACCTGAGAGTGAGAAATAAGACTGATCGCCACCCTTAAGTAATATATGCCAATATAAATGGTATCCCAACATCTGTGCCGTTACTTCATTAAGAAGAGAGTCATGAAGTGTGACAGAAGTTTTTAATAAAAACTGACATCGTTTTCACAAGTTATAGCAGATCCCTTTATGAGTATTTAGCTGCAGAAACAGGGTAATGCACTTTGCAAACAAAATGAGTTAGAGTTCGAGATTAAATGGCTAAAAGGACTGAAGGCAAGCACCTTAGCTTTTAGGTTATTTCACACCGGGAAGGAACTTAGCCCAAAGCAAGCTGTTCAGCAGATGTATGAGGCTGGTGCTGACACACCTCCTATCTCCATCATATTTGGTTTAGGAGGGTCACTTTAGATCAGAGCCTGGCCTAGGGCCAAAACATCTTCACAAAACTGTTCAAAACGTTCTGAAGGGAATTTACTCTCCAGGGCTTTGCGACCTAAACTACAGGTGTCTCCAAGAAGCACTGCACTGTCTTCTCATTTCTTACAAATATTTTAGCACCGCATTAACATCACTTCTGAATGCAGCAAGATACAAAGAAGGGAGAGGATCATTTGCAGCATCTGGCTGCCCATTTTACACCACGGGATGTGCTGTGGAACCACTGTGACACTGGACTCTTGTATTGGGTCTGTCTGGGATGGAGTTAACTTTCTTCATAGCAGCACATATGGTGCTGTGTTTCAGCTTTGTGACTAAAACAGCGTTGATAAGACAACAATATTTTGGCTATGGCGGAACAGTGCTTGTGCAGTGTCAAGGCCACCTTTCTTTCCTCACTCTGCACTGGAAAGCAGGCTGGGATTGGGCAAGAAATTGGGAAGGGGCACAGCCAGGACAGGTGACCCAAACAGTCCAAAGGGTTATCCTATCCCATGCCATATAATTTCATGCTCAGCAATAAAAACTGGGAGGTTTTGCCTTCTTCCAAGGCAGCCACTGCTCAGAGGCTAGCTAGGCATCGGTGTGATGATGGAAGAGGCGAGTGATTTCCCATGCATCACTTGGGTTCCCCCCTGCCTTTCCATCACTTACCAGACTGTCTTTATTTTGACCCATGATTTTTTTTTTGCTTTCGATCTTCCTATTCTCCCCCTTATCCCAACTGAGGGGCGGGGGACTAAGTGAGCTACTGTGTGGGTGTTTACCCACAGTACTGACAGGAACCCAGTCAGTACTGCTGACTGGGGTCAACCCACAATAGTCATAAACCTGTACCCCTCTACCACCAAGCTACTAAGAGAAAGGACAGGTGAAGGGAAGCTTGATAAGAGCTGTTAAAGCAGCAGCCTTAGCACAGCAGAGGGAGATTTTAATAGCACTTAGGGAACCAGATGGCAGACCCAACTTGGGTGGGAGGGATGACACCCTCTCAGCAAGAAAACCTTCCTTCCACTGTTACTGAGACATGAACTGCTGTCCCATCCTGCCACCCCCTTTTTTTGTAGCCTGTGCCACAGAGGAAGGATGTAGAAAATCTGTTGCCCAGAAGTAATGGTTAAGTGATCGCAGGACAGCAGGGACCTCTTACCAGCATTTGCTGGGAATCTACTCAATTCCCTGCAGACTCATATGCTAGGGGCTGTGAAGAACACTGTGGGCTGCCCTCTCTGGCCTTCCTGCTGATGCACAAGTCTGCCTCCACCTCCATCCCATACTGGTTAACGTAAGGTACCACATGAACTCAGCATTCTGTTTGGAATAACAGCATGGCACACAATAGCCGACAATAGCCCTTTCTCTCTTTCCTGCCCCAAAAGACCTATAACTGATCCTGTCCACAAGCTGTTTGGTTAAACTAGGAACCAAGACAGCTCCCAGCCTCCTAAAATGAGAGGGATGATTTTGTGCTGCACAGCATTTCTGCAGAGGGACTCACACAGCTACAGAAAGTCACAGCAGCAGGATTGCATCCACATGGATCCCTTTCACGGGCTGACTGAAGTGGGGGGTGACACAGCAACTTCTGCAGGTTGAGATGTGCAGGGGAGAAAGGGGTTCCTGCAATCAACCAGCACCTCAGCCAGTAACTGCTTTGTCTTTCAGATAAACAGAAACCTCTGAAAAGCACTTTTGTGTTTGTGGGTCAGTGACAGGCTCTACAAAGTTACTGTCTGGTGAGCGGGCTAATCCATGGCACTTAGCGTGAGAGAGGGGCTACGTTGTAGGTTCTCAGCAGAGAAGCCCAGGAGAGCTCCCCAGTACTGAGGCTGAGCTAGGCACTCATGCAGAGTTGGGACTGGAGAGGTAATTTTTGAGATAGTCATCCCATGGAGGAATTTTTCCACAGCTGATGGCTCTGGAAGAACTGGTTTAAAGGTATAATGGTCTCAGCCAGACCAGCAAGCGTGCATGGTTCCACTGTGGCTCGGAGCCTGATGCTGCAAGCCTACCAGAACGGTCAGGCACCGACTCCCCCTGCCCCAGAGCAACATACATTAAAAGCAGCACAGTCTGTGGGGCTGGAACCCGGACAATTGGCACAAGGGGTTGGCGATGCCAGGACTGGCTGGAAACACAGAAGGAAGTGTTTCTTATCCTGCCCCCGAAATACTTTTTATGGGGAACAGGAATCCTGGAGCAAACACCAGAACAGGTGCTCTCCTCTGGATTCTCCTACACAGTGTTTCTGTCCTAGGAGGGCTCCATGACATGACACCAGCTTGCGAGTATGCTCCCAAGCCCCACTTAAAGTGCACACTTGCTCTGGTGTTCCCAAGCGTGGATGTTGTTCCTGACCTTCAAGGACTTCACCTTTTTTATGTGGTTCGATTCCTCAACCCTTGCCAGTCTCCTCTATGAGGAGATTATGACTTCCAGAGAGGCAGCAGGATTATTTGACGGCACTAAAATCCCAACCCTTGCACAACCCAAAGACTATCAGTTCCTTGGGTCCCCAGGCTGCAGGTCTCTGAATTTCATGAGGTATAACAGGGAACTATAAATTTGGCAGGAGGTGGTGAACAAAGTAGAAAGACATTCTAGAAAAAGGAAGCAAAAAGAAATAGGAATTCAGCAAGGGAAGATGCCAAGAGAGAGATGAGCAGCCACAGGATGAAAAGGATTTCAAATCCAAATAGGTAAAGATGAATCAGGAAGGAGCACCAGAGTTGCAAGAGCAAGCAGAAGGCTGGCAGTCAGCATCAAATAGGGAAGCTGTTCATGGCATTTAGCCCCTTATAGAGTGCCAGAACTAATTCAGGGTGCTGCGAGATCCTTATCTTGAGCTTTGTGTATTGGGTCTTCCCAGATGACCTCATGGTGGCAAAACCCAAACCGGGGGACAAAGCCTAACGAACTCCAACAAACACTGGAACACATTTGGCCCTGAACTGCCAGTTTTGTTTTCTCCTAGAGGGACCTAGTTGATCCTGGACAATTCTGAGAGTTGAATCAGTATGCAGTAAATTGGGACAATCGAGGGCTTCACTTCAAAACCATACTCTTATTTAAAATCCAGCTGCTATAGGCACAGCTTTAGACACAATATAGACACAGCTTTAGTCTTCCCATTACTGCTCTAAACCTTGGCCAAGTATTTTCCCTCCTCTTTTTATTTACAAACTGGTAATTATGTTCTTATATCTGGAGAACCCGGTATTTGACATTTACAGACATTCTTGTCCACCGCTAATTGAACTGCACCCATTGCCTAACTAACAAACATCCCTCCTCCCCCATCACCACAGGCCTCCAAATACCAGTTTAACCTCATACACTAAGAATTACATAGATACAGAATCTGATGTAAAAATTATGGTTTCTATTGAAAAGCATCTAAAGACTAAAATTAGGGATTACGCTCCCTTTGTACTGGTCACTGGATAAATATGGTATCCACTCCATTGCGTTCCCATGCTTTCAGAATAAAAAAACGCCAGTAAAAATTGCATGGGTTTGGATCACAGCACTGAATTGTTTGGGAGAGTTGGGTGGAGCATGTTAGTTTTTCACCTTGCTCTTAAAGTCAAAAGTTGAAGAATACCTAATAGGCAGTGTAATTAAACTTGTAAAGTCATTGCCTGTGCTATACATTTAGACACAAATTGAGACTACTTCACATTTGGGGGAAGAAAAAAAAAGCGTTTCAAGTTTCATTACAAAAAATAAAAATCACTGTAAATCTTAAGGACTGTGCAGTATAACCTACATCCTCAGTTTTGTGGTGTTAAACTAGGAAGGATCACATGCAATATCTGACCTACATAATCACACTGCATATGCATTTACATAAGCGCTCCAAAGCTTTCCAAGGGCACAGAGTTCTAGAAAAAGAGCAAAGAGGGGGCATCCCCAAAGAATTTCCCTGCCAAGTACAAATCTTCCCCAAAATCACATTACTGGCCACAGCTCCTGTGCACAGTTCAGCTGAGAAGGCCTTTAACTGCAAAGCACTACTGATCTTCCTGTGGATTTTGGAGCCTCTGGAAAATGAAAACAGCAAGTTGCAATTCAGCAGCTAATAAGAACACACAAAACTTCTTTCTCTGAATAGAGCTGAAAAGCTCACATGAATTTCAGCATCCTTGAAATATTATAACTGCACCCAAGGTCATTTCCAACTGATGTTGGTCCCACAGGGAATTTCTTTAGCTACTATTCAGTAGGCTGTAGTCATCCCTACTTTTTATGTCAATAAATCATGGTAGAAATGCAGTCAACCAGAAGTAGCTGTGGCCTGGTAGCCTGGTCTCATCATCATATTGGGCTCTCATATAATTTAGATAACCAGCACATAACAGGTCAAAACATGCTAAGTGAGTCTTGCCTAATTATTCTGTCCAGGATTTAGGCACATATTCACTCAAATCCAGTAAGTTAATTTTTGATAGTATCTACTCTAGCTACATTCAAACCAGTATTTTCAGTTTTGTTGGAAGCCAAGGAGATATTGACCATAGTTCTACTACCTTTTTTTTCCAGTAGCTCGGTTTGAATAATGTATCTTATTTATTGATCTAAGCAAGTCCCAGGAATCTTGAAGGAAGATTAAAGAATCGATGAAATTAACCTCTTAGCCCTCCTGGACTCTCCATCTGCTTACCCACTCCTACTTCTTACTTAAGATCTATAAACATATTTGCAAATACATTGCTTCCAGCACTGCTTGGGACTTTACTATTACTATTGTACTTGCCCATTCATCTGCATCATGTTCCTAATCTGTTTGCCTTTCTTGTAGAGTAACTCCTTTAAAAGGAAAGTTTAGATATGTGATTGATACTTATGAAGACTCTATGGGGCAGAAGGCAGTTTATATCTTAAGACAATTGCAGTCTTATTAAGTTCCCTCTGTAAAAATGTTTTGGTCACCACACAGGAAAAGGTATGATACTATAAGCGATACTACACAGATACACATTAAGACAAGTCTGTATCATTTACAAACATCAGAATTGTGGGATTTCTTCCTGCGATGAGTTTACCACAAGAACACTACTTAAAGATAAGGTCTGGTTTATTTTGCAGCCTCCCAAAGTTTTTGTGCAAAGCACCACACTTCTTGCAATTCTTTCTTTTTCTTCTTATTCAAAGACAATAGGCTTTGTCAAATAATCTTGAAATTGGGGGGGGGGGGAGGGGTAAGAGAGAGAAGAAAAACCCCTACAAGGCACTCCTAGCTTTTCAAACACTGTATCTATTTAATATTAGAGTTACTTCAAATACTGTGAGCCATCTGGAACATAATGGCTCTGTCCTCACTGCCAGAAATGGGTTTCTTTTGTTTATTCACTAGTAGAGACAGTTTCTAGTCTACAGAGAGTCTTTAGTCTTATCACAAAACAAACCAGATAATCAGCCATGAGCAAATGAGTACAGTGAACCCTGTCCTTAAATACCCACAGAAACAGCCTGCCTCCCTTGAGATTTCACAGTGGGTAGTTCATCTACCACAGGTAGGCAAAGCCTGAAATCACATTATTGCTGGTGTTAGAATTGGGTTTTCCTTTATTTTATTTTTATGCAAAGGCAAAGCCAAGTACTTGATAACTTGTCGTTTCTAATGAAATCTTCTGGAGAAAATATAGACCCTATACAGAAGGAAAAGTATATCTCAGTGCATATGCACTTCAGCATAAAAATGTGTGATTCAACCAAGGCCTTTTGTCCTAGCTCTCAAGAAGGCATCTAAAACTATATGCTAATCTAATACATTATGCAAATACCTTTTCCTACGTAGTATTGGTGTAACGTCTTTGTTACTCAAATCTAAAGCAAATGTAAGAGCCCCAAAACCCCACAACTTGTAAACTTACACTTCTTTATTGGAAAACAAGCATAGAAGATAAATATTTTTTTAAAGGATAAAAAAACCACCCAAAAAACCCCCAAACACACCACCTCAAAACTGTTCACCAAAGAAACAAAAAACCACAAATGAGATAGAACCTTTTCAGTACGCTTAGCCAGACACAAAATGAAGCTGCCTTGTTTCGCAAAGGGAGTTGACATCTGTTTGACTAAGACAAGCCTGTCCTGCCCCAACGTGTTCCCTTGCTCACAGTGTAACCTGCGGCCAGCAGCATCCTCAAGGCCAGATCTGATAAATACTAGAGCCCAGAGGAAATCTGTCTCCGTACTAAAAAAGACATCAAGCAGATGTATGTTCTTATCATTGTTTACTTGTAAAGCAATAAAGTAACTTACTGTTGCCTAATCAATCTTGACTGTTAAGAGTAAATACATTTGCATTAGACATGGTCTTTATTGTTAAGCTACTTCAGTGCCTCCCTCTCTCTCTCTCCCCCCTTCTTTTTTAAGGATATAAGAACACTGCTTTATTTTCACACTGTAAGCAAGCTTCTCCTGGGAAAGGTGGGAGAAAAAGACAAAACAAAGCCAAAAATCAAAACAATTTCTTTTTCCCCCTTTTCTTTCATTCCTGACCAGTGACAACCGCACAGTAAATCCGTACATTTATTTCCTTTTCTCTTTAATGCCCACAACTTTGTACACAGAAATTTAATAAATTACTTTATCGGAAAACCTGTGATGTTCTATTCAATATTAAACTTGCATCTGCAGGATAGAAAAGCTGCCCCAGACCAGAAAGAGGTTAACAGTTACAACCTAATCAGCCTTTTTCTCTGCCATTAGATTACCAGAGGTTACATCTTGCAGCCCTCAGCTACAGCTTCCCCTTTTGCAGATGAACTATGTGTCTAGTTCAAAGGCCACCCAAAAAAGCGAGATAGCATCAGCATCCCATTTCTTATCAAATACATCTCTCATCCTTTTTTTGACCTCTTCTGGCTCTGGCATTTACAGAGCTTTTTTTTACCGATTAAATTATTAAAGCATTTGGGAAATTTGCCTTAAAGTATTTGGTGAAAGCATGCATCTATAAAAAACAATCCAACAAACAACAACTTCTTTGTACCAGACTGCCAGCAGCTGAGCACTAGGGCAGGAATGCCACTAAAAGAAGGCAGATGTACACTCTCTGCTGTGGCCCATAGTTTGGGAACTTGCACCCCCACCACCTACAAACTACTTCTAGTTTATTGACTTTCAGGGCACACTAAAAGGCCCATTTGTTTTCCCTAGCTGCAAGAAGACTAGGAGGACCCTGGTGAGAGATCATAAAATTGGTTCCATTCTCACTTACAAGAGTAGTGATTTGTATGTTAATAGCAGGAAAACTGAGGGAGAGGAGTCTCCAGAGAAGTCTGTGTGTAAAACTATTCCCAAAGTGTGTCAGAAACAAAGCCAGACACTTAATTTCTAAACATTTAGTTAGAAAGAAAAAAAAAAAAAAAAAGCCAGGTTGGTGCCTAAAAAAAGTTCTCTTTTCAGAGGTGCACAGCACATACAAAAATCACACTCACCCAGCAGTCATTTGTACACAACATAACATTTTGCTCAGCTTTTTGGATTTGACCAGGCAGGAAGATAAAATGATACCAGCATTTAACTAATTTAGTACATGTGCTCAATTTAAGAGTACCACAGGTCTGCATTTGCTTACAGAAAGTTTTCCAGTGCTCCAGTCTCTCTCATAACTTGTACACTCCTTCAGCTGTATGAGGTTTTAAACGTGGCAACATGACTTAGTTTCATTATTTCTGTCAAATTAGACATCTTTTCTCCACTATGAGCTGAACGTGGATGAAATTAACTCTGAGTGGGGGAGGGAGTAAGATGAAGGAAGGCATTCTATTTAAAAGCATTCCTCTGTATAGCTATCTGAATGTGAGAAATTCTGAATGATACATCTAATCAGTGAAAACTCTTGCTGACATTCTAGCTGTAAGTGGGCAGAACCCTAATAATTTTTCTGAGAAACAAGTGTGGAACGGGAAGAATTAGTAACTGGACCATTACTGAAAGAGTATCTAAAAACCAGGTAGTTAGAGAGCAGAGGGATTTCAGCAGTTACTACTGGAAGGGAGGAGCTACCAGAGGCATCGTGGCAATCACTCACACACACAACTTGGAACCACAGGCAAATTAACACACAAGATCACTACACCTTTGTGAATTAAAAAAAGCAGCATGAAATAAGAATTAAAAAGCAACAGCATTGAGGAAGGAACCTATATGAAAGAAAGGAATATGATTAACAGTGAAACAAATCTTGGGTTTGAAAACAAAGACTTTCAGAAGCTAAATTGTATACATTAATATTTTTTTTCCACAGTCCTTGGGACCCATTGTTTTAAATATGCTTATTAGCTGGGATGTAGTTGAAAAAATTATGCACATATTATGCTCTAGAGAAAGAAGAGAATAGAGGTAATTGCTGCAAACTTTCATCACAGATGAAGGTACAATAAAGACCTTCCCTCAAGGAGGCACATCAATGAGATCCTAGGATAAAAGGTGTGGTAGTAAGACAGCAAAGACGGACACTTGTTCTGCCTGAAAAAATGGGTAGAACAATTTGCAAAGCTAGTTGTACAGCTTTCTTTTCCACATTTAAATTAAAAATTGCAGCAAAAGTCCTTTTTCAGTTAAATCAGAATATAAAACCATCTCATTTAACAATACAGTTCCTCTAGTGGTTTTCTGTTTAGGTATGAATGCAGATGGTCTCTCCTGGGTCATTACCAAACAGACAGCAACTGTACCATTGGAGAAGAACATGATATACTGAATAATTACAAATGCTCAGTTGACAGCACAAAACTACATGTATAGGCTTTTTTCGTTATTAAAGTAGACCAGCAAAATATATTTCCATTAAAAACTAAAGCTTTCCAAAGAGTCAAAACCATGACTGCATGACAATGAGAGGCCGATATGGAATTAGTCAGAGCTGCAATGGCAATAGCAAAATTTACCTTCAAGAGACGATGGCTGAACTTATCAAGTAATGACCAGCAAAGAGTTCCTTACTGAGGGTAGATAAGTTCCACCTCTCCCAACTGCATATTTTATAATCTGCTTATACAGCAGCTCATCCGTACAGCTGTCCCTTCATTTTAAATCCACCTGCTGTTTTAGCTGCTTCTAGTGTGATAGCCAATGTGCAATGAAGTGCTGAATTGGGTCTTCAGGATAAAGGAGGGGGAAAAATACACAAGCCCCCACTGTTCTGAAATTAAAGGTAAAGCAAGCTGTTTGCTTTTCTTTTAACTAAATGCTCTTACTTCACGCCCTACTTCAGAAACCCTCTGGCAGGAAAAGAGAGAGGCAAATTATTTGTACTAGATACATGATGCAATGCACTGCATGATGTAACTTAAACTGTATTATATGTATGATGTTGCTACACTCCTCTCAATCTGGCAAACATGTCCATATTAACAGGCCCCACTGGTATCCAGCTGGGCACAAAGGTCAGGCTGAGAACATCCCATTGTAGGATCCATTGTTTTCTGATGAACTGTGCCTTGTCTGTCAAATTAGTCACTTAAAGAAATGAAACAGTTACTTGGTTAAATGACTGTTTCCCCTGGCTATTAGACAAAATGTATTACATCTCCAGGCATGTGATCAAACGATTGAAAGTTTGACCTAAATTTACTTACTGTGCTAAACAACCAAAGGAACAAAAAGAATTACGCCTCACTGCCTACTGTCAGCTACAAAGAATATCTATCAGTCTGTAACTGCAGATGAAATGCAGTTTTGTAGTTTTCTGTGCCAGCTTCTTGGAGCAATTGCAGGTCGGTGACAAAAGACATTTCAGAGAGTTTAGGACGCTTTCTTATTGTTGTTTGGTCGTGGGGTGGTTCTTTTTCCTGGAAGCTTTATGCCAACGATTTTTGCACTTTTAGGACCCTAAAATGGTATGTTTTAGGAGGTGCCTTGACCTCAACATAGCTAAGCTTGTGTGGAAACTCCTCTTAAGACAGATGCAATTTGAATCCTTACAAAAATACCAATCTCAAAACAGAAGAAGTACAAACAGATCATAGTCTCACACATTTGATAAACCAGACTAAAAACACATACCCTTTTTAGAAATAAGCTTTCTTTAGGGGGAGGCGGAATTCTGAAATTTCATAGACTCCCTTGATTTGTGGAGCACCTGCTAGAAGCTATTAACATGCAGCCATTTGAAAACCAGTTGAGTTCTTTTATCATGACATCATTTTAAAAAAAAAAGCTGGCAAAATAATAAATTCAGTTAACAAGGCTCAATATTTCCAATTGAAATTCAAATGTTTTGGGCACCCAGCTCTCTTTATTTCTTTTATAAATAGATCTTCATATACTGGTAACAATAGTTTTTCAGTCCATAACACCCCTGAATGTGTGGCTCGTGGCCATTTTGAGAAGAAGCAGGGAATGAGAAATAGGGCTAAGGGAGCGATCTATACCAACAAAATAGTACTTATGTGCAAGGCAGAAAATGTACATGTGTGTCTATCTCTTCAGTCTCCTTCAACACAAAAGTAACCTGCAGTTTTACAGGGGGAAAGAAGAAATATGGAATAAACACTAGTATGTAACAAACCTAGATGTCACAGTTTAGCAAAGCCCAAGGACTAAAATGCGTAGGGACTGACTCCACCAAAAGCAGCAGGACCTGGCTCCCGTCTGTGAGGTCTGGCCCATTTTAATAGAAGCATTGATATCATGCTATGGGCAAATCCTGTCGGAAGAAGAGATCACTGCAGGACTAAAGGCTTTATCAGGTGACACTACCAGAAGAACAGGGGGGGGAAAGGGCATGAAAAGGGACTTAACTGCTTGCTTATGAACACACAGCCCATACTGACATGCTTGGATAACTGTGTTACCAGTATAAACCTTGTGAGCTTAAATGACACTGCTTGCAAAGGTCATTTTGTACACTGTTTTCCCCAAGCGTAGCTTTGTTTTTTGGTCTGTTACAACCTTTAAATTTACAAGTTGTATTCAGTGTTAAACGTGTTTTAACCTGACAGAAAACGTAAGTTTTATACACATTCCTCCCTTCACCTGCTCAACATAAGCATCTCTCTGCTCCAGCTTCCTCTTGACGCCTCTCTCACCATGCTCAACAAAAAGACTTTATTTTTGGTTATTCCTTTAACTGCTGTTCTTTCACAAAAACTGCTATCTAAAGCTTAGCATCAGCTCTTAAAGGTTTGTAGCAATTTATTTTTTTTAGGTTTTCTCCTTTGTTTTTCTGTGAACGTGCCTTTTTATGTCTTTTACCCCAAGATATAAAGGGTAAGGATTGAGCAAGGACCAAGTTTATTCCTAGTTCTAGGCACAGCCTGGCTTTATTTCACAAGATCAAGCAACAGGGCATTCAGCAAAAGTCAGGGTGAGGGGAAGAGGCACACATCCTGACACACTGACAGTACGATGACAAACTACTTTCAGCATCAAAAAGCTTCCTTCTTTTTGCAATTCATGTAAATCTCTTGCTCAAGGTTTTTGAACAAATGGGCCATCGGCAGGCCCTCAAGGATTAATTTTCAAAAATTACAGCTCCCAAAAAAAGCACTGCTTACAAATAAACATTTACTTCTGTGAGTCAAACCAGTGTTCCCACCCACCCGCAGCCCCCTCCACACACACACAGCCACATTTCAGATTCTGTAGATGAGCAGCATTGGAGCCAATGTTTTAAAGGCAATTCGAATATACCTCTGATGGCTCCAAAATATCTCAACCAAATCTTTTTTTCTTTCTAGAGAACAACATGATGCAATGAACATTTATCTGATGTTTCAGATTATTAAACCTGGATAACAATTCCTTGCTGCCGGCACAATGAAGCTCTCTCCCCCTGCCCCAAGCCCCACATCCCCCAACCCCTCCCCACAATGCAAATCTATGCTTTTCATATAGCAAATAAAGAACTGCTATCAGAGACAAGGGAGTTGCCTGCAGCTAAGCTGACACTGACAAACTTCAGGTTATACAAAAGATCTCCTTACAAGCTATGCCAAGCAGTATTACAAGCAAAGCCAGCAATCTGAACCAGCAGCCCTCTAATTCTCACTGCCTGCGCTGTATTCCTACCTTCAGCAAAAAATCCTTCAGGGCAGCAAGAACAGCAGTAAACCTGTCATTAACAGCCACAGTACTGTCACATCAGCGACTCTCCCATGTCAGCTACAATCTTTAGCTCAGCTGTTTGCCTCTTTGGGGAGAACTTTCCTTGGCTGTCAGGAAATAGAACATGTACGTTGGTCCTTCATAAGCACATACAAGCACTCCAGGGCAAAAATAAACAAAACAGTCCTATTCTTTGGGAAATCATGTTGATTTTTAAAAAGAAGCCAAAAGACGCCTCTGTGAATAGCACTTCATATGAACTAGCATGGTAGAACTTACAGGTAAATAAGTCACGTAGAATAAGCCACCGTCACTCGTTTCCTTTCCCTGCACCAGCACTGGAAAACAGGTTGTTTTTACCACATGCTTGCTACAGAACTGTGTTTCCAAAACACATAGCTGAAGTCCTTGAATCACAACCAAACAGTTGGCTAAAACCTTAGAAACCTACAGATCATTACCTTGGGCACTAGATTCTAGAAGCACAACAAAAGATCTCTTTTTTCATGCCTTTTCAGCCCCTGTGCCCCTGTCAACATCAACTGAAAACAACTACCACCAATAGGGGACTTTATCAGTTCAACGAATGATTCAAGGTACTGCCCATTAGGTAACATCAGAAGAGAGAGAGGTTTTATAAAAGTAACTTTTTGGTGAAGCCAAAGCATTTATACCACAGCCAAGTTCTTGCAGTGGCAAACTAATGGCATCCTGATAAAGTAGCATAAGCTTCAGAGAAACTTGGAGTATTAAGACAAGAGTTTTGAGTCCACCAAAACTGCTGGAGCTTATTCATATCTCTAGCCACCTAAATACAGCTGCAAAGACTTAATACACAGGAGCAAGCAGAGCAATAACAGCACTATCAGAGTGTACTTGGTAGGGCAGTTAAGAGGTTACAATTCTCCACAGTACTAAAGTCTGTAGGAAATTATTTTGGAACATATGTTGGAAAGCTTGATTACCTAAGCACACTCAGAAATCCAAATTCATCTAATGGAATTCTTAAGCCATTAAATCCTTGTGTGGGTACTCTCATTCAGAACTATGGTGGATTTACTGTTGTTCATCTTGAATTCATTTTCATGATTAACCTCTTGGAAGAGTAGACTTCTTATCAACTATAAGTCCCTTTCTTACAATTATTTACATAGTAAACTCAAGAGGAACCAAGGTGTGACTGAGCGCTGTGTGCCTGAATATAAAGCCCTTAAGAAACAACAGATACAAACAAATGCTGCTGTTCATCTCCCAAACAGCAGAGGCGTATGCGAGGCCCTCACTATGGACGCTGGCTTTCCATAGCATAGCAAACCAAAGTCAAAGCCTCAGTCTTCAAGAACAACCAACGATCTACGCCCAGCACATACAAGTGATGCACTGGAGACTATGAAGCAAAAGAACTTCCCAAAAGCAATTCATTTGTGCAGAAGATGGAGAGACACAAGAGCTAGCCAAGTCTGTGGAAACAGCTTCTCATGAGTACCAAAGCCTATGACAAGTCCAGGGACCTAACAGCAACAAACTAAGACACTATACGCCCAGCAAGGCACTCCACTCCTGCTTGTGGGAAAGGCAATGAAAGAAGACGATAGCTGTAAATTAACACGCTATAGTAAGTTATTCAGGTGATCAACGCAGACCCTGTAGTGAGTAGATTTGTTTAAAAGGCCTTTGTCAGCCCAGTCATGGCAGCTAGCTGATTTATTTTACATCTCTCAGCAGAGGAGTCTTATGCAGTAAAAAGAGACCAGCAGTAAACCAGAAAAGGATGGAATTGTTCAGGGCCTTATAAAAGAAACACTAATTTGATACAGTGGGAGTCAGGATATGAAGCTGAAGAAGATGCAGTTCAGACAGAGATAGACTAAGGTATATAAAGGGTGAGTTCCCACAATCCAAAAACCCACCAAAACAAAACAAACCTAAAAAGGGATACCTTTACATATCCAGTGCCAAAAACCCCACGGATTTTTACTATGGAGTAAGTAAGCATCACGACCTCTACAACAAAGCAGTGCTAACAGCCACACATTGAACCTATGTGTAACATGAACATCTTTACTAGAGGGACAAATTCACAAAAAAATCTGTATACTATATGCACATATAAGGTATATACTCAATATGGTTTGTTAAGCACTAAATGTTTTTAGTTTAGCTTTGTCTGTTCTTTAAATTAGAACTACTTTTAAGCAAGTTCTTTAGCAAAGCTTTAGTAGTGATGAGTTGCACAGAAGACAAAGAAAACCACAGAAAGATCTAGAAAGAGCACAAATAGCTTTCCTGCTAACAATTCCAAGAAATCCTACAAAAATTCAACAAGTCTGAGTTCTCTTCATTAGATTTGCTCAGCTTCACTTATTTTTGGTTAAATGGCTGAAAAGAAACCTTCTCCCTTTACAACCCTCTTCTCCTCCAGCATTGTTTGCAGCAACCTTCTCTCTGGTGATAACACAAAACCAGAACTGCAAGTCTATAAATAAATATGCCACAGGATTCCCGTGTCTGTCAGCAAGTATGAGATTCAACTAAAACACATTTGAAAAACTTTAAAAATCACGCATCATCTTTAAACAAGGATTTCAACTCTCATTTTCTTCCTATTTTATATTGCTAACTCCTCCAAACACAGTCTAGTGCTTAGACACCTAACTGCCTTATTTCTGAGCCATCTCACCTACAACCGGATTATTTTTTGCCCAGACAGCTTGAGCTTCCAGGATCCTGTTAAAAACATGCTTGCTAAAGACTGCCTCTTCCACAACATACAACATTTTGCTCATGAATGAACTCTTGTGCTAGCAGCAGGTGTTGTGGGAGAAAATAAAGAGTCTAGGAGAAGATCTCCTGCTGTCCTTTGTATTCTTAAGATCTCAGTCAAGCATACGTCTGTAACAGCTTCAAACTATACAAGCTGAACAATATACCATGTTATTTGTTTGCTTTACACATATTGCAAGGCTGAGAACAAACAGTTGTCACAATGGGCAGCTTCAGATAAGTGGCTTTGCCAAGTTTTCTTGCCTCCTCCCACAATTACACTTCAGACAATGAGTTTTGCTTAAAGGAAAATCTCTATTTTGAATCCCCTGTGAAGAAATTCTCCCCCTTTCCTCCCTCAAGAAAAATTTCCAAGATCCTTCTATGAAGAAGCAGGCGTGACATGATTGCTGCAGGAATAATTAGATGCAAAAGAATGCAGAAAATAATAAGGAGGCGTGGAAGTGGGGCACTCCTTTTTGTAGCAGCTCAGTGAAGATCCACTAAGCTGCCCTGCCTGGCTGCATCCTGCATCATCAGACAGGAACAGGCATCTATCTATACAAGACCATCCAAGTCCACCTAGAGCCATTAGAAATGCTGTAAGAAAACTGACTTTTTTTTCCTCCACAGGGGGACTTGGAGTGAGGGGAGGTGGGAGGAGACAAAATTAATACGTTGTTTTCAACTGCAAGAATTTAGTTCCTTTAAGAGAAAACAAAAAACTAAAAAAAATTATCTTCTAGATGAAACAGTCTTTTTCAGAATTTTCTCAAGTTTCTCTCTGCGCATTGATACATCTCAATGTGCCAGACACAAAGTTATGAAATGGTTCTGTTAGCCCAAAATAGGGCATTTTGTTTAAAAGTAATTCCAGTCAAGAATTTATTCAGCTCCACTCAGTTGTAGAAAGTAGTTGATGCATGCCTGAAAAACAATTATATGAGGATCTGCAACAAAGTCTTGCCCTGCTTTGTCAGATGGAAGTAAGAACCAAACCCTGAACTTACAGAAATTCTTAAAGACATTCACCGTATCAAAGCTCTGCATCTGGAATTCCTCACAACTGAATGAAAATCAGTATTTTAAAATGCAAAGAGTAGAGTAAGGATACTATAGGTTGAATACTCTGCAACCTACCGCCAGAAACAGTCAGCTGCTGTTATACTACATTGAAAGGTTTTGAAAGTTGGCAAAACTGAGGATTCTACCAAAGTACATTAGAAACATGACTAGCATCCAAGACAAAATTATCTGAGGATGAAAGTAGATTATTTTCTTTTAATTGTGAGGCATGAGTCTGTAATCTTTTAGAGTAGGCCATTTCTTCTGTGGGAAAAAAATTCAGATAATAGCTTGTATCTCATTGCATGCCAAGTTTTCGGCTCTTATGGTACAAAATGGATCAACTAGAAATGTTTTCTTTTATTCGTCTATCAACAACCTCACACTGCTTTTATTTTCAGTCTCCTGATTTTCATTTCGCGTGGATAGTTTGATTTGTACAAAAACCAGTTTATATTGATCCAAGATGTTCACATCTATAACATGATATTAATAGGATTAGGCCAACATGAAGAATATGTAGAAAATATGACAACCTAAAAAATACTCTCTGACACCAAGCAAAAAATATGAAACCTGGCACATTAGGTTTTGTGCTGTAAAAATACTTTACACTATCATTCATGGACTGATCATTATAATAAGCAATGAGAGAGACATCAACTTTGTTTCAACACTTAATTCTTGAACGAAAAGTTATCTAAAAAGCTATCTGCAGTCATCTGAAATGTACAATTCCACAGACATGCGTATTTCCAATACACCTATCAAGGAATTCAGAGTCAATTTGATGAAAAGAAACAAACTGATAGGTCTGGAGGACAAGGTATAGACATATAGCATATAGACACAGAATAAACGTACTGCAGAAACAAAATTAGTCTGGGCTTTCATGTACTTCACTGGGGTCTGAAGAAAGCCCTTCATGTGTATATATACAGATACAAAATTCTAGTTTTGATTCTCATACACCTTTATTGATTTTGTCTCCTGTCAGGAAAGTGAGGAAGACTGCCCGCTTACCTGCTTCCACGTTGTGGAAACATATTATATTTATATAATTATATTAACGTGCACCAAACAGTATATGGCTTAGGTCTACCTGAAATACTGATCCAGTGCACACCACCTTTAAAATTCCCTTGCTAAGAGTTGAAATAGTGAAGAAAACGACAAGACTATTATTTCTCCCAACTCCATCCAATCAAGACAAGTCACTAGAAATTACCACTAGAATCCTCACCTAAAGAAACTGTCCCTTGAAGGCACTCGTCACTTAAGAGAAGCTGGAAGACTTTGGTTTTAAGAGATGAAAGGAATGAAGAGCTGACAGCCAGGAAGTGGCACTGGCTGGAAAAAGCTCATATTACTCTCCAGCAGCTGTGAGGAGTATTTCTCAGAGGAGTGCTCCTTATATGTCACATGCTATCACAAAGCCAGAATGGATATAATGTATGTATCATGTATGGATGAAAACACTGGAGCTACAGATAAAAATACCAAAGCCTGCTATCTATTAATCTGTTTGTTTGTAGCTCCACATCACCAAGAGGCACACTTAGGAAAGGTGAAGACTGAAGCCTATGATAATATCTAATCCTGATAATATTAGCTTTTGAAGAAAAACTCACCATACCCTTAGGAAGGTATTAACTCTTTCCCTACAGCAGAGCAACATCAAGATGCTCACAGTGACAGTTGTGGCCTACAGAGAGCAAAGCCACCAGACCCACAAGAGTCTGAAGGCTCAGAAAAAGACCAGGCTGTCTTGGATTGACTGCCAAAGGGAGGAAGAAAAAGAGCACAGCTTGTCCATCAGGTGCTCTCAAGTCAGCACTGGAAGAGTGAATCTATCCCTACCTGTAGGTGTTGTTCTAGTCATTTGCTGTTGAAATCCAAGTTGGCAGAGTGGTGGTTTGTATTACAATGAAAAGTCATCAGCAAATATGCTGAGGTACACTGGCTTTACCCGAGTCCCAGTCAGATAACTTCAAAAAGGTAAGAGGGACTCTTGACTGGATCCATAACCCATGTTTAACATACACATGTATGACTTATGTGCGCATGTGTATAAGGCTATTTTAAGCACAGAAAGAATCTCTGCATCTGGATTCATCCTTTGGATATTCTGTTGGTTTTTTCCCCACAGCTTATGCCAATGAGCGCCATGCATACATGAATCCCACACAGCATAATCTGCAAGATGCTTAACTCACCCACAGTCTTGATTAGACTCCTATGATTGCTCTGTCTCAGAAGTGGGAAAAACATATGTATGGGCATAGGTAAGAATGTTTGAAAAAGGGTTACTGAAAGTGTTATGCAGCTTCATAATTCCGTGGGATCAAAGTTGATTCTTCTCCAAGTCAGACCAAGGAGTTTCTGTTTACTGTAACGGAGGTTATGGACCAAGTTATGCTGACTACTCAAGGCTTACAAACCTTTCTAATATTAATCAACCAAGAAACCAAGAAGAGAGCTGTTCTGTTGTTTTGTTATTTAAATAAGCATACCTTTCTTGGATTATTGGTTCAGAAACACTTTTATATCTGAAGAGACATATACATTCCTTATCTTCATGGAAATAAAACACAAGAGTAACTACACCACTCTTTCTCTCTTCCCTAAACAAAATCTAAAAAGCTGGATTATTTTCTGAACAAAAAAAAAAACCCAGCCAAAGTAAATTCTGAGTTCCAATTCTCAGCTCCAGTGCTGCAAGAGAAAGGAAGTTGAGACTTTGACCCCAAAAGTCAGATTCTTAATTAGTACAAACCTCAAAGTTCCAAATTCAGTTAATATGAATGAATGCTTCCAACTGTTGAAGTAAATTTAGTATATGTCAGCAGCACAGCATCCCTTCCTACAACTGAAGAGAGAACAAAGGGAAATTGGATTTTGAATAAGGTTCTGTCCTATCATTTTTTGCTCATAGTTAGTCTTCAGAAGTAGAAACATTAGCATTGACTGACATAATCAACATCTCGTCAGGTCTTTCTACTGCAAGACAAATTAAGCTGTTTTGATATACTCTTTCCACAGAAAGCTGCATATTTCGTTTCTGCTTGATGGAGAAATTGGAACTGGCTAACATTAGGCTCTTATATGACAATTAACTTTAGCAGTGTTGAGATGCTTTCATTCAGTTATTCATATTATTGATATTGAAGTTTTGGGGATTTTTTGTGGCATAATTGTTGCTGTTCCAGATACGTTATAACTAAAAAAAAAACCCCACCAAGTGTCTTCTATTCTCTCCTTCTTCTTCTTCTTCTTAAAGGATTCATTGAAGCAACATTTCAGTGAAAGATTAACGCAACTCTGGAGGAGATAAGTTTCTAAAAACCAGAAAAATTTGAGTGTTAATTATCAGCATGGATTGAAACAAAGTTCCTCCTTAGGAAGTTTCTATTCTGTTTCCAGTGTAAAAAAGAAGAACTTGCCATTCCTTCTTATCTTTCATATTATGCTAATTAATTTACTTTAAACAAATCAGGAGATGATATTTCCAACAGCCTTTCCTCTCCTTGTTGTATGTTTGTTTGCACAGATTTTAATTCAGAGCTATGTGCTTTGGGAAACATTTGGAAGGGAAGGTATGATTTGGCTTAGAGACTTAGTATGTTTTGTTGTGATTTGGGACTGATTCAGTAGCACACTTCAATTATGATTCTTTGAGTATTTACTAAAAAAGTGGAAAATGCTCAAGAGTGGTAAGGAAAAAGCTCTCCAAAGCAACAGACAAGGAGAAATGCACATGTCACATTTGCAAAAAGAAAAGCCATTTTAGGTTTCACAGTTCCTCACTCCACAAAGGCAGAACAGTCTTCTACTTGCAGTTTCCAGAGCTTTACCTTTGGCAATTTTATACTTTAAAAAAAACCAAACCAAAAACACCACAATTGAGGGAATGCTACACTATAAGTAAATAGAAAAGCATGGATGCCTTAAATGCAATTTTTTCTGTGATCTGAATACCAGTTATTTGGTATACCTCCCTTCTTTTGCCCACCCTTCAGAGATTGCCGTATGTAACTGTATTGCATAGGTACAACTTTTTTCCTTCACCTTAGGGACTCATTTTCTCATGTAGTTTTCCTTTCTTCCTCTTCTATGTGTTTAATTTTCCATTTACCTTTATATATATATAGATACATGTCTCCATCCTGTACTCTCTGTCTCCTAAGAAGTATATGTGCTGGTTGAAACATCCAGCAGAGGCTGCACAGGCCTCAGCCTCACCTGTAGAACTGAACCTTATGAAAAGAATGGAAACACACAATTCTCACACTATAAGCACATCCTGACGTATGTTACTGCTTCCAGTGTATATAATGTATTTCAACATCTACAAAGAAAAAGACCAGAACAGAAACCTAGTACAAAAAAAAAAAAACAAAACACCAAAACCCCAAGCCCAAAACAGCCTTAATCATCTTGGTCTTCCTTACATTATAAAGGAAAGGAGTAAAAACAAAATTCTTATATAAGACCACATACAAAATTTTCATCTTGATACTGATCTTTGCTACCTTGTAACTTTCTATGCCAAGGTTTCACAAAGAAATAATCCTTACGTGCTCCCTCTCTCATGCCACTAATTTCTGAATCAATAGGCTAATTTCCTCAAAGACAGCAATGTTCATCAAACATTATGATTTTAGTTAAGTAAGCTGAGGAGGGAGAGTATCAACGCCTCAACAGCGAGAAAGGCTGTGTTCCAGCTTCACTAGACACCAGAAAATGCATGCATAGCAGAGGTGTTGAAATTGTCCTACCTGGAAAAAAGCTTCAGCGGGATATCACATTTTCCTAGACACCAAAAACTCCAGCTACTCAGGCAACTCCGTAAGAAACCTGGGTTTATTTGTTCTGCTGCTGGTAGAGTGGCTTGATTGAGAACTGCTTTCTCAGTTTTTATAAAGGCAGTTCAATTAACTTACATACCTGATTAGCTGGTCTAATCATCTGATTTAGTTAATATAAATTCCTTTTATTCCTCATCTTTCCCTACTGCAGCATTTATCCGTGCTTTGAAGGCACAGGCAGCATTCATCACATCTGCAAGGCAACTGGGACAAAAACAGTTCCTCCTATGGAAACTTATGAAACATTCCTCAAAATCATCCATGCATTGTAACATAAAAGTTTATGGGAAAAAAATTACCATGTAATTTAAGCACATGACAATTATGATAACAGTGCATAAGGTGACACAGATGTCTCCCTTCAGGTTATCTTCTGCCAGATGTCTCCGCTAGCAGATCTGAGTGGTAAAAGGTATGCAAAACTCTTAAGTACATTCAGTAGTCACAGAAATTTTTTCCTTCACCTGTTATTTCATTACTAATGCTGGTAGAAACAAACATGAAACATTTTTAGAATAGAAAGAAAAATTTACGACAGCCAAAGCATTTGCTAGTCAACCACACTGTTCTAGTTTTGGCAACCATAGAAGCAGCTTTCTGAGAATTTTTTTATTGTCTTGTTTGAGAACTATGTTTAACAGTAGAGCTGGACAAAAGAAACCCACAAGAAGCTGCATGAAAGACAGTGTGATTTGTACACCTTACCCAGCACTGGGAATTTTGTCAGTTTGTGGAATGTAGACCCAGAATTATTCTTTGGGTAGATAATTCTTACTGCATACTGCTTTAAGGGAATTACATGCAGCCTATTTTCCCTCATACTTCAGCAAATGAATTAAAGCTTTCAATCCTGATATGCAATTATGCAAAAGAACAACAATGAATTCATAATTAAGTGAATAGGTTTTTTCTCACTTCTCCCCCCCCCCCCAGTCCCATATACAAGCAAGAGTAAACCATTTGTTGAGCTTGGTTTGGTTTTAGAACGGCTTTGATGATTCAAGTAATATTCAGCTCAAATTAGCATCCCAGAGTCTTACCCAGCTTTACTGAACTGAAAATTGAATGTACTGTTAGAAAACAGCAATACACTAAAATAGTCAGTCTGCTAAGTGTCACCTCTCATATCAAACACCAAAGGTTTTCTTGTAATTTACTACTTAATTACAGCAATCATGCTGCAGAAGCAGCCCACTCTTGGTGGTTTTTCCTTAGATTTATTTATGTGCATTTTGGAGAAAGTTTATCTTAAAATTAGGGTACAAATTAAAGCTGCCCTACCAGATTTGACACGGAGGAAGCATTCATCTACTGTATACCTAAAGCATACAATACCTGTAGGTAAAGTTCAGAAGTACAATTTATCAGAATTTGTGAAAAGAACACAAACACTGATCACATTTTAAGGTCAGCTGGTCACTTTTTAACCTTCAAGCATTTAATTTTGCAACCCTGTCTGTGCTAGCAGACATACTAAATAACATCAAAGTTTTTGTGGAAACTTTGGAAAACACAGTTGCCTTAATAATAAAACCTGACTGCTATGTCTTATAGATTTCTCATGGCTTTTTTAAAAATAATATTCTTAAAGAGTCTATCCTCCAATCATGGATGTGCACCTTAACTTCAGGTCCCCTTTGGGAGGTCATTTGGGGTAGGAGAATTAACAGCATACAGCTAAAAGACATTGTCTCTTGAAATAACAGTTCTAACTGTCATGCTCACTAGAAAGATATTAATTGACGAAGTCCAGTATAATTTTTTATATTTCCAAAGGGAAAAGCTGAAAAGACACAGAATACTCTGCACTGGCTAAGGACATGTGGGCATTTAACAGCTCCCATAGTTTCAACTAATGGAAGACTGCATTCACCTTGTAAATTGATTAATTTTTTTTCTCTTTTTCTGCTTACTACTATTGCATTTTCATTGTGACAGGCTAAGCAAGTGTAGGTAGCAATCACCTCAGAATTAACCTGACTATATGTAATGAGGAGGAAAACGCAATAAACATTAATTTAATTGCAGGAAACACCTACTGTCTAGAAGTGACTCTAAAGTGCTTGGAAAATACACGGTAGAAAGAAGTGTAAGTGCCCCGGCCACAAGCCCCAGTTCCATTCCTGCCTCAAATACTATTAAAATGAAGATAAGCCCACAGCAGGTTACATCTGACTCCCGTGATACATGTATATAACAACAGACATTTAACAGAACATATCTCTCATTGCTCCTTCACTTTTACCCCTCTCCTCCGCCCCCCTGCCCCCTTACCCCACCCCCACCCCCAACCCTCACACGTGTACTGGGGTATATACTCCATTCCTCAGATCTACCAGTGGTCACTCTCAGAAGACACATGGATCTGACCCGTAAGTCATCCTATGTAACAGATTTATGTGCTCTGGTTTCTTGGAATCATTCATCTTCTTCCTCTTTAATTTTGACATTTAAAGGCAGACAAACAAACAAACAACATATGTTCCTCTTCAGCATCTACCTGAAATTCCCGTGCCTGCTAACGGCATGGGCATTTAGATAATAGGTTTGAATATTTAACACTGCAGACACTTCATAAACCCTGGGTTTCCAAGGATTCATCTTGCATCTTTTTCCTTACTTTACAGCCACCAACCACAAGGCAAGCATTGCTTGTTTTCTTTAAACACACACAAAAAATTATAGGAGCTACTTGGTTTGAATTCTTCAGCTATCTCACAGACAGAGGAGACTGCACCAGAGTAGAGCCAAAACACCAGCCTGGATTATCACGATAGTGTGATTTCACAGTGCGCTGAACTGCACTCTAACACAGAACAGGATTTCCTATTCCAAAATACAATTGAAATATCTATCTTTCTCTACTGATCCCAAGTTTCCCATGGTAGGTAGTAAACTACATGCCTTCTGAAGCTATATTTGTCCTTATTGTTGCCTTCAGTCAAGGCATTCTCTGCAGTTCCAGAAGTGGAAACATGTCTGCAAATATTTATACACCGTGGACATGTCCAAGTGCCACCATTTTTATGCCTAATGCTTAAAATGCTGTTCTGTGTCTTTTATATTCTCTCTCCCCTCCTTCTGGCTTCTAGAGTTTTAATTTTATATTCAGATAATTTAAGATTACTGCACTTAATAAATGGTTTAGGATGTTTTTCTCCTCTCCTCCCACTAAGAAAAACAAGAAACACTTGTATCACACACATTTCCAATTCTGTGCACTATATGCTAATGTTAGATGAACTATTGTACAGAATTGCAATCTGCTATAATGGTGTATTTTTTTACTTTATACAGTAGCAAGAATATTATTAAAAATGTCCAATTGCCATACACATTCCTACTAGTTGGGATTTTAACATTAATTTTTAAGGAAAGGAAGATTTTGTAATACTCCTGCAGAAGCGCACATAGACATATATCAGGAGTCCAAATAACTTCTGCAGCCCTTGAGCAATTTTGGTCAAACTTGTCCATTATCAGAGGGAAGCCACTGATCGAGGGGAGGGGCAGGCTATGAATAACACCATCCCAAGAGAAGCTTCAAAGAGAGTTCACACCTTGTCAAATGGCAGAGGACCTAACCACTGAGAACTATTGCCAAGAGTAAGTCTTCCTGCTGCTCACAGAATCAACTCTCTGTGCCAGCACTGCAGCGAGAAAGGAAAAACAGAGGGTCAAGGTCCCTTGGAGCAAATTTTCTCCTGGTTATATTCACTCACAGCTGCCACCTCAGGGTAAGGGAAGGAAGAACTGGAGGAAGCAGGGAAGGGAGGCTATTAACATCAAGCGCTGAAAGTTATAGTAGGTGAGACACTTCTTTGAGTACATTCCTACTCCAAAGAATCTCCTCTGAAAGACGGTTCACAGCACAACCACCAGCCTAAAGAGGAAGGTAACCCCTGAAATTAAGTAGCTAAAGTTACTTGGTGTGCCCACCATCATTTACGTTTGCAGAAATAACTTTTATCTGAGGCCAATCTCAGAATATAAACATGGGCACAGTCAAGTGCTTCAGTGTATAGTAAACTGTCTATGTCAACAAAAAATCAGGTCCAGAGGTGAAAACATACTCAATGGCCCTATTTTATGTTCAAAACTTATGGATATAAATCCAAAACCCAAGATTATTTTTTTTAAAAAAAAGAAGAAATTGAACTTAAGGAACTGTGCCTGCTGTTTTCCCCAACAACAAAACATCAGCTGTTAGGGAGACACTAGAACAAAAAGACTACAGGTTTTCCTGCAACTACTCTGCAGTTAGACTTCAGGGCAACACAGCTTTAGAACTAAACATGAATTAGGCAGAACAGATATCCAGTGTGTTGAAGGAACAGCTGAAGTTTGATATTAGCTTGCTTGAATCTCTGCCAGCATCTTAACATTTGGATACATATTTGAAACTTACTTAGACATCAAATCAAACGTGTGCCATGAGATTTTAATGCACAACCGTCTTTTCAGCAATGATATTTTGTCTGAATAGCCTTAGATTTTAGTAATTACTCTTACAGCTTAAAAGGAGGACAGCTATGAGAAAAAGAGGCAAAACCACTTCGTTATTCAACTGACTTCAAATAGCATCCAAAGCATTTACAAACTTTAAGAGATTCCAAAAGTAAATCTATACTGTCCCAAAGTGATTATTTCATGTACTTACTGCATATGACCTGCTGTTCCATATGAATGGCCACACTGAGCCAGTTTCTGCGACAACAGCCAGTAGCAGATGTGTGGAGAAAGAGCACAAGAGCAGGGCAACCATGAAGTGATACCACACCAGCATATTCCTCTGTTTTTCAGGAACTTTCTGAGCCACAGACGACACCTTTGCCTTCAGAAGGCACACATGGGCTTTCATTTGTCTCATCATTTCTGAACCCAAGCACACCTAAAGGCATTCATATTACCATACGGCACTAAGTTCCCCAGAACTGTTTTCTTTCTTGTATGTTTCCATTCTACACCTGATCAGTATCATTTGAGACTCCTCATATCCTTGCATTATGAGAAAGCATGGTTACCTGTTCCCTAGCCACCTTTTCCATGCCAACCAGGGTTTCACAGTCCTCTCTCATGTCCTCTTCACAATCATGCTTTTCACAGCCCCACAGCTGGGCTTTGTGTGGAAGTCATTCCACATCTCCAGGGAATCTCGTCACTTTTCACTGTGCCTGTTGTAATGTGAAATAAGGAAGTGAAAATCAGAAGCGCACATTGAGTTTTGGATATGGGGCACAGGCGTGTTTTAAATGGGTATGAGCCTATTAATGCAGTTTCTTGGTCGAGGCTAGAAACTTGGCAGTATCAGCCTGAAACTGGCTAATTCCAAACGAACTAGCCCAAAGACAGGAAGCAATTCAGCATATTAAAACAGCATTTTGCAAGTGCTAATTAGCCTAGTTTAAAATTTTTAAGCAGCAGTCTGAGCTAAGTAAAACAAACATGTTTCATGCACATTCTTTTGGCCATCTTTTCTCCTAGTTTTCACTCTCCCAGAAAGCTGTCATAAAAGGCTCCCTCCCTGGAGTCGTGCCCTGTTTTAACTCCACTCATCTTTCCTCCCCCAGACTGCAACACACAGAAACAACTTCTGCAATTCCTCTTCTCTAGCTCTCATGCGCTTGGCTTCTGCCCCATAATTTCATAGCAAGGAAAACCCGCACTTAACTCTTTTCTGAGCCTCAAACTTCCAGATTTCTTCCTCTTGGAATGCCTTACCCTTTGTCCTAAAGTTGTTTTCAAATCTCACAAATAAGGAATAACATGGGAGAGGGAAAACAGAATTGGGGGGGAGCGGGGGAAAGTATTTATATAGTCAAAGATACCAAGCAACAATTTTTATGACCCCACAAATCAAAATTAACTGAAAAAAAAATCAAGGTCTATATCACATAGAGACAACATAAATCACCCCTAAGTAGTATGCAAAAATGGGAATTGTGCTCGAAGTAAGCTAATGAGGTCAATACTTCCTAGGTTCAGAATTCAGGACTAGAAAAATAAATTATTCTTATCTGTTGGGAATGAAGAACTTCTTAACCAAGTATTAGAGGCCATAAAATTGCTTCTCAGATTGCACTCCTAGCATACAACTTGCTTTATATTAAAGGAAGAATAAATTTCACAGTCAAATTTTCCAGTCAATATTTAATGGTGCAAAGTGGGAAGACTACAGTGCAAAGTTCACAAATTTTCATCAGACACATTCCAAAGGTAAGGATTCCACCAGAACAGTAGCTGTAACATGCTAGCAAAAGTAAGTTATTGCTTTATAACTTTGCAACCCTACAACAGACTTCTGAAAGGCTTCTGAAATGGCCATCTTATTTCCTTAGTAAGGAAATTATTTCATTTTCTCTCTTTTCCTCCACAGTTTGTAAATTCACTCTGCACTGCTCAACATGGAGACACATGCATACACAGCTGAAACAGAAAAGCTAAGGATGTTTCCGAGCTCTGCTACAGCAACTGACTTTACAAAACCAAAACTCAGCTCTGTTCATATATTGGAATTCTCAGAAAAAATTCTCTAAATTCAATCTGTAAGTCTGTAAAAACATACATTAGCTATGCATGTTTGGGTCATATGCAGAAAAGAACATGTGATCAATTTACAAAGCTAACCAGGATCTTAGTTAAGTCAGAAACATTCAAATGCTTTCAGACATGCAGAAAATTGACCAATACAACATCATACTAGTTTTGGACTTTTATGATGACATTATCTATATGATTGTGGGCTGAATGAGTCAGATTAAAAACTCCTCAAGTATTCGTAAATATTAATGTTTTGGCTGTAGCAAAAATGCATCAAACTCCTCTCAGTGCCTGTTACCTAGATCCATGTTCCTCTAGGCTGACCAAGACTGTAAGAAATTATTTCTTATACTGTGGAGTGAAGTAAGCAGGGACTGCTGCCTTTGGACCACTCTGCAGCACGCAATTTACTAACACACATACCTTGTCTTCACTGGGGACCACGCATGCTTTGGACCTCTGAAAGTCCTCTTGTTTAACGAAGTATGGTTCAGGCCTAGGTAAGAGGTTTAAATCGGCATTAAAGGCCCTGAAGATCCATTACCAGTTTTCTCTTCCTCACTATTGGCTGCACATCACTTAAACATGTTTCTCTCCCTTACGTATGCAGCTAGCGAGAAGCAGGTATATTCCATATTGCACTTGCTGTAAGCTATACACACAGAGCACTGAAGAGTACGACCAGAAAACTTACAGGATTTAATTTACAATCTTGCATGTTGTAAGCCCCTCAGGACAGGAAACTCTCATGTTTTATATATCTATAAAACAACATGCATACCTATGACACGGTATAAATAACAGAGGATCAGATTAAAAACATCTGTAGACACTCTGGCTGATCTATTGTCTTGCTGCCTGCTGTGTCTTCATAATTTTTGATGGCAGATGAGCCATTTCACACAACAGGACTGCTAGCAGTGCTGATGGAGCTACATCTACATGTTAACAAGAGACCTGATGAAGAAAGAAATTAAAAAATAATAATAATCTGTCCTTCAGGCATGACCTCCTGATAGGTTTTGGTTTGATTTTTATTTACATTTTGCCAAGAAAAGATAGGAAACATGGATGACTCAAACAAAACAGTTTCGGAAATGTAGGAGGCAGTAAGGACAACATTTCTTTGATTCAGAACCAAGTCTGTTGCGATACAACTTTTCTGTGGCTGCCCAGAACTGTCAACATCTATTCATCTATTGTAAATTGCTTCTGTGAAAGCCAAAATAATGTATGTCCGCAACATGGTGATAGTCACAGAAGATATAAAGAGATTCACACACTGTGCAAGTATTGAGTGCAGTAATAATGCTAAAAGGGAGGCAGACTGTTATTGATACCAAGCAGGGAAGGGAACAACTACATTTCCAAGAGAGAGGCAAAGAGGAATCCTAAATTTAGAACAAAATTCAGAACTGAAGCCAAGATACTGTCACCACCAGAGCTGCGTGAACATCTCGCCGAAAATCCTTCAACAGTGTTAAACTCAGCTCCCTTAGGTTTAGAAGAGGGAAACAAAATCAATTCCCTTCACGTGAATCTTCTCCGTGTCCTTCAAACCAGTACCTAAAAATTAAAATTGAAGCACTTTTCTCTCTGCCCAGCTATATACCTTTCTAAATTGATTATAAGCCTTTCACTTTGACTCCATAGTCAAAATTTTGGCAGCTGGTCACACGGTAGGTCTGCTGAATCCAATGAGCCTGGTACATTTTTGCAGTACACCTCAGGCTGCTTTCACAAAAGACAAGCATTAATTAAAAGTCACTCCATCTAATAAGAAACTTCACTTTGTGAGAGGAATTAAAACAGTTTGAAAGATAAAGGAAAATGCCAGAAGTGTGAAACTATGAAAAAACGTTTTCTGCAAAATTAGATGATCCAAAGATATACAGTCAGATCATTTCACATGCAAGTGCTTCCCTCCACCTTTCCACATTATTCTCGCAGACCTATCCATACTTAATCTTGTCCATTTTCCTCTCTCCTTCCAGTATGTAGGTGATCTAGTGATGATATTGCACTTTTGAATACAACTGAAGAAGGTGTTTTCAACTTTTACCACTCTTTTTCAAACAAATACTTTGAAACCTAATGAAAAAAAAATGTTACAAAGCAGAACACTTCTTACTCTTCCGGGGAGAGGTGGGCACATACATGCATATGTATGAAGACATACATATAGAATCCCCATAGCTTCCATATGTAGAGTATCTGAAGCATTTACATTGATACAGGTTTTGTCTTTCATGCCACAAGCCTGGATACCAGAGACTTTCATTCTGCAAAGATGACAGAATGCTCAGTTTGATCAGGAGATTGACTTAGTAAACATCTCCCATAAAACCTGAGATGTCTAAAAATGAAATTAGAATGTGATCAAACTGTATTCCTGCCTGCTTTACAACCAGAGGGTGCCACGCCAGCTTGCTAGCAAGGGCTTAGCAGGTGTAAGACACATCTGTTGCAACTGGCAGCATTTTATATGCTGCTGCATGAGACTGCATGTATACTTAAACCCTTCTTGCTCGACCTCCCCCCTGTGCCCAGGAAGGGACTGACAAGAAAAGAAAGTCAGAATCTTAGACAGTGTATTGCTTACTATAAGAGATTTTTATTAAAACACGTGAACTGCAACAATAAAGCATCTTAATGATTAAGGACAGAATCAGGCTACTACTTGCAGCAGCAAAAAGAACAGAGTCTCTGTCATGTTGTTCCCGCTGCCATGGAAGCAATCAGTAACTGAAGAGAGAAAAAGCTAATGAAGGCAATTAAGTAGCTTTGAAAAACATCAAAATCCAAGAAAATCCTAAATTCTAATCCCACAGCACAACACAACCTTTCCAGCTACATACAGTGCTACAGCATTTACTAAAATCAGATTGTGTTTTTTAAATGTAGTTCATACTGGGAGTACTGTATTTGGAAGAATTGCAAGCCATTAACTCTAGGCCTACTACTCTCTATGGATTCATCCTAGATGTGCTGCTGGTTTGCTCATATACCATTTTCTTTCTTGTTCAAACCCTAGAGAAAAAAGCTCGCTATTTAGAATAAAATTCTAAAGGATGCCAGAAACAGTTCACAAGGACAGTTCAGCTGTTCTGTAACAAAGCCTTATTTATAAAACACATAAGTTTCTCTTTGGAAATCAGGAATTTAAAAAAATTTTGAATTGTCCCTTTTTTAGAGCTTTGAGATTTATTTCAATGAGAAGTGCAAGCATGTGTTCATTCATTCATTTAGACTGCCATTATCAGAACCTTTTTTTTTTTTTTTTTTTACCTCTAGAGCTTAGGGTATCTTCCTTAATTGCATTAAGTTAAAACCCTTCACAAATCACTTTGAACACACTAGGAAGAAGAGCAGCAGCTGTGAAGTTCTTGGTCAAATCAGGAACAGTTCCTACTAGACCTGGGTGGTGGTATGGGGAAACAAAATGGAACACCACCACCCCACATACACACACACCCCATCAAAACCATTTTCTGTCACAAGATAAATAAAACCACCACATAAAATTGAGTCAGTTTTGCCGGAAGACTACTTAGGGAAGAAGAGTGAAAGCATATTGGGGGTATGGGACACTTACAGAAGTGCTCATTCCTCTTACCCCGAAGAAGGGTAACTTTGGTTTTGACTAATATAGTCATGTAAGTGAAGGCTGAAGAAAACCATTAATTGGCCGTCAGTCTTTCCCCACCCTTTAAGAGCAGTTAGAAGTTTTCTGGTTTGCTTCCTATTCCGAAAGGCATCAACTCATTAAAATCTTCTCTTAAATCTCTGTTCCCCCACGGCAGACAGTTCCCCCGGGGTCTTCTCCGACGCGCCCCTTGCCCGGGGCTGCAGCTCCTCACAGGCTGCCCCAGGCGGGTCCCCCAGCAGGGCGCAGCCCCTCAGGTCCCACCGGCCCCAGCCCGGTGCCGGGAGCTGCCTCAGCGCGGGCTGCCCACGGGTCACAGCCCCCTCGGCCACCCCCTGGGGTCCCGGGGCTGCGGGGGGCATCTGCCCCCCGGGGCTGAGGGGCACAGCCTGCCCCGCCGGGGGCTG
This sequence comes from Falco rusticolus, assembly GCF_015220075.1. Classification (NCBI taxonomy): domain Eukaryota; kingdom Metazoa; phylum Chordata; class Aves; order Falconiformes; family Falconidae; genus Falco; species Falco rusticolus. The sequence goes on from NC_051187.1 coordinate 119,446,264, forward strand.
CACCAGGGGCTGCCGGGGGGATCTGCTCAGGGCCTGGAGCCCCTCGGCCTCCTGCACCCGCCCGGGGGCTGCGGGGCTGCTGCTCTCACAGTCTCACTCCTCCCTCCGGCTGCAACTGCTGTTGCACAGTAACTTTTTCCTCTTCCTAAATACACTACCCCAGAGGTGCTGCCACTGTCACTGCTGGGCTCAGCCTCGGCAAGCGGTGGGGCTGCCTCAGCGCCGGCCGGCATCGGCTCTGCTGGACATGGGGGAAGCTTCTGGCAGCTTCTCAGAGAAGCCACCCCTGTACCCCTCTGCTACCAAAACTTGCCACGCAAACACAATACACTTGACATAAATCCTCTGCTTGCACTACTAATCCAAAAACGCAAGGGAAGAAGTTTAGCTGGTGGAAGGTGTCTGCCTTTTTCTAGAACAACAAAAGGCTGTTGCATAGGCAGAGAAGACAAACCAAAAAGTATCCCAAGGATCAGTTCCATTTCCCTCAGACAAAATACACGATCATTCCCATTCTACATTTGTAGAGTTTAAACATACAAAATGCCACAAAAAATGCATCAAAAACTTTAACACGTACCCGCTATTAGCAATAAACGATGAAAAACGTGTGCACGTGAGGATACATGACATGAAACACACTGAGCCATGCAAACACTGCTCTACGATTTATCCCAATACTGGGAATGGCAGGATGAAGGCTTTTAATCAGGTGGCCTCTAGCAACAGCCCTGTTGCCTGGAAAGTAAACGCGCGTGCAAGTGTTTTTTATAAAGCCATGATACAGCCTGTATCATAAAATGAGCCTTCTTTTTGCATCTCTTTATGTCACAAAACACTTTTACATTCATTCCAGCTCTACACACGTAAAGTTACAAAGGTTTTGATAGTTTCAGTCCTGCTTGTACTTGTAATTTACTTGGTCCATTTACCAACTGACTTCCAGAACACAGAGAAAGGCAGACACAGAAACTTCAGCAAGAACATAAGGATTTCTGAATAAATAATTTCTACAAAAGGAGCATAATAAGCTCTTTGAGATACAAATCAGTATTTTCACGTGGTATGTAGCATGAAGCTATCAACAATAAATCTTAAGAGGGGAAAATAAGTAAACATAAGCAGTTAATTCAACCTCTGTTTTACTCTCTATACTTTCAGCAAGGGAAGAGGGAAACCTTGGATACAGAATGGAAATGTTTGAGGGAGGCATAGCAGTGCTACAAAATAATCATAGAAAAAGCAGGAGAAAAAGCTTGATGCCCCCCCAGTTCCTTCACATTTCACAGCTAAGGAGACTGTAACCACTCAATTCACTCAACTACAATTTGGCCATAGAGCAGAGGCTGGTAGTACGGAGCGATAATTGCTGGGATCTTTTAATGACAAGCTGCCACATAAAACATAGGACAACACAAACTAAAGCATCACATAAACTAACAAGGAAGTACTGAAGATGAGTAGCCAGCCCACTAGGGTGAAAAATAATTGGCAAGATGAAAAGATACTCACATGTACTATGAGCATATGGGAAGGAGAGGTGAGTACAACTGTTGGGGTTTATGGCTTCCTATTGAAAAGACAACATCCTGATACACACTACTGAATTATTGTCTATGATGTGTCACTTGTTTAATGCTGTCTAGTCCAAATTTTGCACCTTCTAGATCCCAAAACAGTTCTAAGCCATCACCTTTAGAGGTAAGGAAAATGTCCCAACTTATGCAAATTCTTTTCCACTGACATTTGGCTCAGAGATTCTTAGGATTTCTAAGCATACTTGTTTTTCTTGAATACAGTACCACAAAAAATGCAGAGGCATTTTGAAGAATTTTCTTCTGTTCATGTTCACACAACTATAACCTCTAAACAAGCCCCTATTCAGCAGTTGAGGCACCCTAAAAGTGTTCAGCACATTATCAGACCAGTTACACACAGTCAGTGACTACTAGATGAGCCCAGGGCAGGCCTTCCACTGACCAGGCTATTTTTACCTAATTTCTAAATAAATAAATAAATAAAAAATACTAGGTTTTATAGTAGTATCCCAAGCCCCTCTGTGACAAACTAACAAACTACTATCCCCCAATGACAATAACCAATCACAGTTTTATAAGGACAGCAAGGAACTGCAAAACTTCAATTACAACACTTTTTTTCCAGCGGAAAAAGCTTTTGCAATTGCAAGTTTTGCAGTTTCTGAGGATAATTTTGGAAATTATGCATAATAAAACAGCAAAACACAAATGTGGACATACTTGCATAAATAAAGGATGTACATACAAAAACAACTAGACATAGTAGAAAGGATGGGAAGTACAAGATTAAACTTAATGAGGAAGTGACCAACTGGGACAGTCTGGTATTATGCTTTGCTTTAGTACTTATAGTGGGGGTCAAGAGAAACATAACCCAGAGATGAGGGACTCAGAATGATGGCTAAAAATGAGTACTAGTCAATTCAGCATGAGAGTGTAGAGAAACACTGACAAGGGAGCAGGCCACCTTCAGATATGTGAACAATATAGTAAGCCAAATTACGCCTCAGAACCACCATACCTTCAGCTGTAGTAATGAAGGTTACTCATACCATGTCTACAGTCACAATTTATGAAGAAAACGCTGTGCAGTCTCTTCTACTGAAGAAAGCATCTGTACCTTACATGACAAATCAGGATTACATGCTGCACCATCACTTGATTTCTTTGCATAAATGCTTAGGAATCTCAGCTAGATTCACTGACATATACAAAATAATTTGTATAACAATAAAGCTGTCCGTTTAACAATAGGGTGCAGATTCAACAATAAACTCAACATAATATTCAACAGAAAACTGATTTATCAACCACTACCAAAGCTACTCAGAACAAAATTTTAATGTAGGTCAAGATCTGCTATTTCTTACTTATTTTTTGAAGTACAAGGGCAAAGAATGGTAATTTTGCATGGCTCCTTTACCAGACAGCTAGCGGTTGCCTAGAGGAACTCTAACATCCCCTATTCATTTTGTCAGAAAGCACCGCTTCTGGATGCTAATTATTCTGGATATAGTCACTGAAAAGGGTGAAAATGAGTAGTTTGGAAGACCTAAAAATGTCACGTTTCTCTCACACTCTGTCAAGAGCTGAAATGGTGGACTCAAGAACCACTCTCCACTAGGTCGGGAAGATCATCAATTCCTATTAAGGCAGCACTTCTTCCTAAAACAAAGGCAGATGAGCTTTGCTATTGAGTTTTGGTGTGGATACGAACCTTTACACAAAGTTTCACCTGGAAGGAAACAGCTTAGGAGCAACATTAAGAAGAAAACCATGCCTGAATTACTGGCCCATTCTGGTCAAGAACAAGTGGATTCTTAAAACAAGTTATTTATTGAAAGAGTCTTAAGCTCCAAATTGTGAAACTGTCTCTGTTTACGTGCTGTGTTGAAGAAAGTCAGACTTGGCACATGTTTCTCATTAACTGTACTAAAGCAGCTCAGTTTCCCTAGAAATCCCCAGTTTCTCCTCTGCAATGGGGTAATCTAGAAGGCCCCTAATTTGGGCTCTTCAGTCTGAAAGGGTAGCACATACATAAGTAGTGCTGAGTGAATGCTGCTGAAATGTCTATGATTATGTGGCATGCTAAAGCAAATTGGCTTTCCTGGCATATACAACATCATTAAAATCTTCAGAATAATGTCTAAAAGCAAGGAAATCTCATAGATATTTGTATAATGCATTTCATACATGAAGCATTCGCACAGCCATCTTAAACATCAGTCAGTGACACCATGTGTTCCAGGAACCCAGTCACTTAACTTGTTTCAAACTGGTCACAGAAAAAGTTAGCCCCTCTGCAACCCAGTAAGCTGTCTATGCCCAAAGTATAGGCCAACATTTGCACATCTGCAAAATAACCCTACAACCTGGACATAAACATTTTTAAAATTTGTTATTACTTCTGAACAGGAAGAAGTAGAATGAGCCAAATACATTACATAGTTTATCTAGTATTCATTGTAACAAAAGTCATATTTAGAAAAGTAGTGCTCTGATTTTCTCATTTTCAGGCAGATTAAATCACTTTTGAACTGTTTGCTTGTTTGTCGAGAACAGCTTTCAAGATGAGGTAATTAAAGGAAACCTATCAATTTAGTATATATTTTAAAGTTAATAATGTTGACATACAGTTCAAATAAAGCTCCAATTTACTACAATCTGTTTTTAGACAAGCCCTCCATTTTAACCTCCAAATGGAAGGAAAACTAAGTGACTTTCCTCATCTCACTTAATAGAGAACATATGTTCAAAGATAATACTGTAGGCTTGTTCTGAGAAGCTGTTCTTCCTCTGACAGAGATGCAGTGAGCTTGCATAGTAACACTGATACATAATGAAAGTACACATTGCCATAAACCTCATGCGCTGCAGAGGTCACTTCAGAAAAAAAGAAAAAAAAAAAAAAAAAAAAAGAGACCATTGGTCAGAGAAGCACATACACATGCATGAACAAAAGCACCCTGGTCACAGGTGAAAAAAGAACCTGGTGTACCTCCTGTCAGCTGGAAGATCAGAACAAAGAGCCACCGCAATCCTAATTTTTTGGGTGGTGGCAGTGAAGGGACAGAAAGAGGATGGAAAGAAAAAAGGGATCTCTACCACCACAAAGCACAAGAAGCAGCCCTGAAAGACAGTTGTTTTAGATCTTCACATTAAAAACTCTCTGGAATAATTTCAGATGGAAATGCTACAGTAATATTGACAGTAACTTTATTTTATAAATAATTTATTTTTGTAACCTGCACAAAGGATGCAATTGTTACTTGCTTCTCCAAGTCTCAACTTTTTAATCTACAGAAGAAGGTTAATTCACCTGCCAAGGCCACTATACTTGATGCTGGAAAAGCCCTTAATAAAACTCACATTCCTTGAATCCCAATCAATTTGCTAGGCCATTCCTACAAACAAGCCAGCCTTTTGCTCATATCTAGAAACATATCAAAGCCACTTCATTCTATTGTGCCACGCCATCACACCACGAAGATGGGGGCCAAGTACGACCACTTACACCCAGCAATAAAAGAAAAACAAGGATCCGTCACCAGACATTAATGCTTAGTTGCAGATATATCCGATCCTACAAAGTCATGCCACATCAAAACTTTCAACATCATACCCACCAAATCAAACAATTACAAGAATCACCGAACAGTTCTTCAGTATGCTTTGGCACACCTCACGTTATAGCCACTTGCCCAAAACCAAGAAAGTATAAGTTGTCTTAGCAGCAAGCAGCGACAAAATGGCACGGTTAGCAAGCGGCCATGTGAGAAAACCTGAAAGCTACATCCTCTGTTCACTCTGTGCAAATCAATCATTCAGCTCACAAGAACACTTTGGAAGTTATATTTTAGATCAGAGGAATCCTGCCCTGAAGGATACAGCTAAGGTAGCCTAAACCTGCCCCTCAAAGTTCAGGATTGGTCCTTGCATCTTCAACTGACTGCCAGCACCAACTGCAGATATCCCAGATCCTGAACACCTGGAACAGGTAAGGGTAAGCAGATCATGACAGAGTCACAGGCTGAACAACGTAATATTCACCCAGCCACACACAACAAGGAAACCCATACACACACACACCCCCCCATCACAAAAGTCTGTACACAGAGATTGTGCAAATAGCTTTTAATGGTAAACAGTGACACTATCCTTAAATGTTGGGATTCTCAGGCATAAATCTACTTCAACGTATAGCTGGGGCCTTGCTTTTACCTTAAGAACAAAATAAAATACTAGCAGAAGCAGTAAGAAGCCATTCTTTGGTAAGTGCTTGATATCGTTCTACTTATCAGGGGATGAGGCATTAGTACGGTAGTGGGCACCGCAGTTCTTTCTCTGCTTGACCAATTCATCAGATTCTGTGATGGAGTTCTGGTAGAGAAGCACTTACTTTTAAAATTTGTTTATTTTTAAAATACCATCATCCATTTCCTTGAACATCATGAACAAGATCCTGAGTTGGAGGGGAGGGGGCAGTTCGTTGTTTCTTTTTGGGTTGTTTTGTTGGGTTTTTTTTCAAACGGAGAGAGTGTCCCAGGCAGTGTTGCTTATGTTGCTGACAGAAGCCCCACCTTAGCACGCAGGCAGCACTGCGGCTAGCTTTAGGAGTGATTATGGGTCAGATTTCAAAAGTAAAGGTGGAAATTCAACCTGCAGTGCCTAAGCCTACACTTATATGCCAAAATACAGACATAAATGTCTAAAGAAATGGTTTAGTTTACAAGACACCAGAGTCTTTGCTAGCCAAGGAACTTCCTAACACGTGCACCCTCAGGTAGACACTTTAAGTGGTTTGATTACCAGAAGTGCTTGTGCAAACCACTTCCATTTAATGCAGTGGTAGCTGATGCAGATCACCACCTAATCAGCCTGAATAGTTACCAGGGGTCTGTTTTTAAATCATGGGGCATTCACTGGAAGAAGTGATTTTCTGCACAGCCTACCAGTGTGAAAAAAAAAACAAACCAGAAAAAGAAAGTGATTTAACTCGACCATGAGAAGTGGTTTTGGTTTTAATTACATTTGGGATAAAAAATAAATAGCACTACAGAGCAAAACACAGCACTTGAGCTTTCCTTGCAAGAAAGAATTAAGTTAACAAAACAGTATCAGGAGAAAAAGCTGTTTCCTCAATAGTTCAGTAATTTAGACTGTCATACAGGCTCAAAACCTTTCTATGCCCAAGATCTGAAGCCCAAGGCCCTGTACTTCTGTTGCTGCTGTTGCCATGCAAGTCCTAAATACTTGTCAAGACACAAAGAACAAACAATAGGTTCACCACTAGGGAACCCTCAGCATGGACACCACAAGAAAGGGGATACTTTAGATGCATTTAACTTGTCTTTGAAACACAGGCCTGAGCCAGAGCCCAGCAGTTCTACAGTATTTATACAAAATCTCTTGCTCCAGTATAGACTTGGTGCTCACTGCAGATCATGTCAAAAGGAGAAAACTTGACCTTATGCCAACCCTTTGCGCAGGGATAACCAAAGCTGCAGTCTATATGAATTGTGCCTACTCAGAACAATTCCTCAGCCACATAAATTTTGATGCTTCAAGTCACAGCATATGACAGACAAGCAATCCTGAGCTCCCTCCGACTAAAACAGAGGTTTAGAAATGAAGCAGGTGAAACACTTCATTCCTAGGTAAACATGTTTTACAGCTTCCTGAAAAGTTACAACCTAAAATGTAGAAACTGGACCACAGAAATGAAAGTGTAATGAATAACAGTCTGCAAAAAAGAACTCATCTGCATATTCCTAAAGCCACTTGCAGTTTTTAAAAAAAGCCTTGCAATACCCTTATGTCATCTTGTATTTTTTTCATGTGCAAGTGTATTACAAAATAATTTGAAATGTAAGGTGGTTTAGTCTCCCTTATTGTTTGGAAATCCTCACAGATCAGTGTACAATGAGTTGCCTTGGCTCAAAAACAAAGCTTGGAATATCAGGTAAGGAGGAAATGAACTGTAGCATCAGAACATATGCAGAAATTTCTCCAGTCAGGATGACTTACTAAAGAATGAATCTGTAAGCCCCAGCTGGTTTGTCACAGACGTTTCTTCAAAAATACAAAATTATGTACCATTAAGCCACAACTCAAAAGCGTTCAACAAACATGAAACCTTGATAAATGTGGAAGTCAGAATAATTTTTAAATTTTGCATAAATGACACAAAAAAAATTGCAAGTCGGCTTGAAATAAAATTGTCATAAAGCACCTTAGGTTTTTATAACTCAAATGACAATTTTAAAGTTATTTTCTCATCTGTTTGGGAGAGATTCTTGTTTTAGCAGAACTGTTCAGAGTCTGTCCCTATAAAACAGATCAGTCTGACATGAGTAGATTTACTCAGCTCAAGGCAAACAAAGTTAGGAGCAAAAGAGAAACTTAGCCAGCTTCAGCTGCCACTGTATGCAAGTTGAAAAGCCATTTATTCTATCGCTCTGTCTTAAAATATTACTCTGAAGTAATATTTTAAGGTTTGTAGAGAATGAAATCCTGGGCACTCAGCAATTTAGCTGTAGATGTTTTTTGTATGAATCCTTGTCTATATCCTACCCGCGACAAAGCGAGCAACAGAAAACACAAAGTGAGCTGTAAGCAAACAATCTGTCTGCAGAAGTCACGTGCAGACAAACTCCATCTCCATTACCAGGAGGACTAAAAAGATCTTTTTGAGTCCTTTGTATTCACAGAGAGGTTCCAGGTCACTCTTAATGCCAGAGTCAAATTTTCTCAGAAGCCAGGGGCTTCCATTTCAGAGCCTGCTCTCCTTAGCAGCTGGCCATGTAGGAAGTCCAGTAGTTTCAGACCATTGTTCAAAATACTGTTTTTACCAAATGGTACAATGTAACTTCAGAAACTGGAAGAGTACATAGAGAACCAAGAAGGCCAATGTTTCACAAAGCATTATTTCCATTGTTTCTGGATACCTGACTGTACCATAATTACTATCTGAATTTTAAATAAATAAGATGCTAAGAATGTTTATTATTGTTTATAATAGTAAAAATTGTGAAATAAAAAAAACCTTTGAAGATCTGGTCCCCAGTGCTTACAGACACATGTTCAAGCTTGCCATATTTTACATCTGGTAGTTAAAATGGAAATTAAGATACTCCAGAAGAGAAATGAAGTAAACATACAGCTGGTATTCAGATCTATTTTTTTTTTTTTAAAGTGCCAGTATAATGAGAAGCAGCACATTTTCCAAATGCTGTTTACAGCTTAGTATCATCACCTTTTAGCTGACCATTAGGAAATACTCAAACACAGTAAAGTTTGCAATACTCTCTTGAAAGCTGATTAATGGTCATTATTAGGAATTATCCATATTATTCATTCCAACACTTGCCAAAAAACTTTACGTTTCCATTTTAAAAACTAAAACCATCAGGAATAAATTATAAACTTTAGCTCAAGTGACCTGATCTTTCATTACTGCACGATACCAAAATGGGCCCGATTCTCCCCATCTGCACATTCTCCTTTCTGCACTGTCTATTAAAGCAAAGCTGCTGGATCAGCCAGCTGCAGGCTCCTCTGACTTAGAGACCTAGCAAAAACTCACTTCCTTTTGGAATGAGTCCCTCTTGCCTTCCTCAATTTAACAGTCCCAATGTAACCGCAAGGTTATTCTCCACCCTCAGATCAAGATTTGGCCCTCTGACATTTTGAGTCATGCTAAGTAGTCCATTTATCTTTAACAAGATTACCCCTTGATTACCTTTTTGGAAGGCAATTGATCAATCAATGCTAATGAACTCATATAGACAAAGGATGTAGTATCCAAATGTATGTATTCGGAATTGAATTTCACATTTACCTTCAAGTTCTTAAATATTTTTAGTAAGGACCCTGTAGAAGTGCATAGCTTATTAGCTGCCAATAGCTTCATTAGAAAATATTAAGCACTTTTATGGTTTCTTCATACCAGTGCCTCAAGTAAAACTGATTTGAAATATGGACAGCAGAATTAGGAAAGACTGATTTCCTACAGCTTTAGCACTCACAACTGGATTCTCCCATGCCTACAAAATCACTATCTGACAGAAGTAATCAGGGCATTCATACCACTGCTGCCACCTACAGACGATCTGTCTGATAACTGATGAGGGTTGAACTGACACTACCACACTTCCCTAATGAGAGCACTGATAGATAGCTGGGTAGGAGAGATGGATTGTGTTTTCATGAAGCTCATAAAAATCGAGTGGAGTAGCTTAAAGATTGATCTGCATTGTCAGCTTTGGTTGAAATTAATATCTTCAAAAGTTGTTAGGGGAGGGACAAACACCAAGTGACTGCACACTTAGTCTCATTCCCTAAAGAAACAAGACTTGGCAATGTTTAGTTTATTATCACATACACACCCTTCAAATCGGCTTAATCTATTAGATGATTATAACATCCCACTGCAACATTTTTCAAAATGTTTAGGAGAAACTTAAAACTTTGTCAAATGAATCTGTCCTAGTAACTCAAGAAATTTTACCAGGCCCTATTTAGCAAAACCAGCCAACTGTTGAATTCCATACTCTAAGGGATTTAATTCCCCTCAATGAGATTACTCAAGACACTGCAGACTGACTAGCCTGCAAATACTTGCAGTTTTGCCCTCAGCTGACAGAAACCTCATAGATTACCACTTGGTTATTATCCTAGGGCAAATCTTACTCCAGGCAGGCAAACTGGCTTTTTCAGATGCCTCAACTTCAAACACCATTAAAAAAATCCAAAAAATACTAAATAATAAAGAAAGCCACAAGTTGTGTAGAAGTGTTACTAGTATGAAAGCAGTGTATGCCTAATTGACCTATGTAAATTGACTTAAATAGACTCTTACTATAACTGGGTGCTGCTGCAGAAAGAATGGTACAAGGTAGACAGTGGTGACACATGACTTAAAAGATCTTTCGCAGGTGCTGAACATAGTTATTCTTAAAGGTAGTAAAATACCCTTTTCTGAAGTTTCTGGTCTCAGTCTCCTCTCTTTAGAATTTGGATGCATCAGTAAGCATTTCTTTCTATCCTAAACCCAGATTCCTCTGGCATGTTGTACTTGGAACCAATACATTCCTGTATCAGTAGTAGCATTCCATTTCTAAAGACCATCCACATCCACTTAGTGCAGTTTTCAATTAATAAACACAAAAATCAAGTACTGAGTCTGAAAAACATCTTTTTTTCATTCCATTTAGGACTCTTAGTTGTACTAGTCCCTTACCTCTTTCTTCTTGTTTTCCTCCTTTTAAACACATTCACGGTATTACTCGGAGCCACAGAAGGCTGCCTTCTCGGCAAGCAGCAAGGCAGCTTTCAGTTCTGCAGAAGGCTGTAAAGCTTGCTGGCAGCAGTGTCCAGTGTCCCCAGGCATCACCTGGAGCCAGACCATCCCCTACCCTGAAGCACAAGGCAGGTTAAGTCCCAGAAAGCCTTTTCACTGTTTCCCTTCCATTTTGAAGTGTGTGACCAGACCCATTTTAGCACATTTCTGAGGGCTGCTTGGGAAGTCTGACATTTACTATGCTCCTGGTGCACTGAGATTTCAATTAGTTTTATTTCCCAGCAGCTAATCTTCTGGCTAACCAGCTTCAGAATCTCAGATAAACTTCACCCAGCCCTGTCCTGAAGAACCTACTTCATGTCTTTGCCATAAAAGTCAGCTTCAGCAGACTACGATTCAAATTTTGTCCTGCTACTGATTGTACTGTAGCCATTTGTGAGTGATATATTTAATGAGGTCAGCATAACTCAGCATAATGTACTCCTAAATATATTTAATATTGATTTCCTCCACTTCACTAGCAAAGTAATGTTGGACAGACTGCCAAAATATTAACTCATTTTCCAGGCTTTTTTTTTTTTTCTTCCTAAGGTTGATTCCAACAGAAAGATTAAGAAAATTTAATCTATCATCTCAAAAACTGTATTCTACATCCAGGTGTTCTACTGTTTCTGCCTCCTGGTATCCTCTGTCACTTTCTTCACACTAGAAAACCTGGCTCTGAGCTCCCTACAGCTATTTGCTTCACCATTAAACTCTCTATTCAGCATTTGCCTTTCCTTTCAGGTGTTGCCAGTGAAGAATCTACTTCTCCTTGGTGGCAAGCCAAATCAGTCCTTATCCAACTGACTGTGAGGACATTTTAAGCTCAGAACTGCTTTCCTCAAATACTTACAGAGTGTTTTTCCCAGGAAACCTTATCATTAATTTCATAGTTTCTGGCTAAAACATGTCAGCTAGCATCTGTTCATAAGCCTGCACAAAACATACTCCCTATTTTATACAGATGGTATTATATTCTTTTTATCAGCCTTTGTACAAGATTACACATTTTCATCAAGTTTCAACAAAATGCTGGAGTAGGTAAACTGACCAATGTATTTCAGCATCTCCCAGACACAACAGCAGCTAACTGAGAAGAACCTTCCCTACAAAACACCCTGATCCACACGTGTCCCTTACAAGCCAGCTTAAGGTTTGCCAAGTTTTCCATAAGGCTACATTAAACAGTACCCCCACCCCCGAAAAAAACCCCACCAAAACCCACATTAAACCCCAAACAACAAACCAACCCGCAAGCATATCTTATTTCTTTCATCCCACAGGGGAACCCCAAAATGGAAAGGGATCACTTGGAAATAGCAATACTAACATGCAGAGTTTTCTTTAAGTATTATCACAAACATTACTTATTTGTGAGTACTGGAGATAACATTCCAAGAATTCTGGAAACCCAGATGATACAAACTAACAGTAATTTCAATTTTGATGCATGTAATGCTTTCTGTACCACTTGGTGTGTTAACATAAAACATAGATTAGAAATAAACAGTCAGTACAACCAAATCAGCTTTCTGAAAAATTCCCTTTTACTTTCTCAAGTATACATCACTAATTACATGTTGAATTATGCATCTAGAATATAAACCATGAGTTTTCTCCCCTTGCTTACGAATTCCAATGTATTTAATTGGTTGCATTGGTAGAGGTTTGTCTGCATAGGATCTATTCTTAATGAGAATGGAATAAGCTTCCAAAGCTCCGCGATAGATTGTTCTGAAAGCACACTGCTTTTCCCCAAATGTCTACCATTAACCTCTTCCCAGCCTCTTCTAACTGCCCTCTCCTTCCATCCTGTAGCTTACTCTTAAATATTTCTAAAATGATGTCCTAGTAAAAAAGCACAGTCTAATACTTCACAGGTGCACTTCGCTCTCTAGGGTAAATGTATCACCCTGTCATCATCATGGTCAACACATTCCTCACAATCACATTATCAGCTGCTTGTGTTTATTTCTGTCCTTATGGGGTGGCTGGGAATGCACAGAACTGCCGTGTGAAAGATTTCCAGGTGCAAGGTTATAGCTTTGCATCTGTTTTGCTTCTCATGAGAGGTTTTTTTCTCCAATCGTTATAGGATTTCCATGTGCTCCTATTATGTTATCACTAGCATATGAGATATACACAGCCTTTTAAAAGTGGACTAAATACTATGCAGAGCAAGCAACACTGGATTACAAGATTAAGGTGATTTTACCAGGGTTTCATTAATATAAACACTTTAAATAAATTAGTCCAGTTGTATACTTCACTAAGATTATGCTAGCCAACACACTCAGCTATCCTTCACTGTCTTTCGGCTTTCAGTTACTCATCTCCAAACCTCCTTTTACCTAAAACCCAAAAGCTATCTCTCTTACAGAACATCAGTGTAAAAGGCAATCATCACTTGGGCAACTCTACATGTGAATTGCCAAATAATTTCTAACACCACTGCCAATTCTAAGTTTAATTTAAGAAAAAAACAAACAAACAACAACACCAAAAAAAAAACCCAACTCATCCCTCCAGAATATTAGTAGCAGTTATGTCCACATCTGGATTTTGCACCTTTATACAAGATGGGAAACAAAAGATCTATTCATTACTGAACTTAAAGGCAGCACATCTGCATTCAAATGTGTATTGCCTCACAAATGTCTGGAAAACTGGAAACGCGCTAGAAACACTTTAATGCTCTCATGGAAGACATGACCTTGCAAGCAGTGATTCTTATTTTCCATAGCTACTAACTGGGTACATTAGGGTTTTTGCTTTGGCTACCAAATTGGTAAGGATTGTCACATGAGTTTTTCTGACTATCTATAAACTTCATTATCTCAGGACACCCCACACCCAGAAGACATCCTTTGGTCCACCCTGTCCGTACAAATGCACAGCTCTTCTACATTTTACTCCAAGGTGTATGTTCCCTGGAAGCTGAGGAGAGTCTGAATCACCCCAAAGCATGTTACTAGCAGTAGATCAATAATATTCTAGATTATAACTGAATAAGGGAGAATGACACTGCAAGTACAAATGCAATCCTAGTTTAAATTTGTTCATATAGTAGGGGCAGTTGTCACTGAAAGTTAAGACTAAAATGTTGGCTTTTTAGAAGAGGAGAAAATGATTCTAAATTAGCAATATAACTCTTATTTTCAGGCCCTGTGTATTTCACTTGTTACAAACAAAAGCGGGATTTTTCCTATCTGAATCTACTTTTAAAGGGTTCCTTCCCATCAATTTCATTAGTATCTCAACAGTACTAGCTGCAGGCTTCCATGGCTAAATAGAGAAATGGAAATTTCATGACAAATTACTAGGCTTTGTGACTGAGCTTTTATAAAACATCACAGTCAGTCCCTTTACTTGTCCCACCTATAACATAGTTTAATATAATTTTCTTCACTCTTCACCACGTTAGATAGGTGAGTATGGTACATTGCCCTTTTTGAACATCTCCAAGTATTTTCATTTTCCAAAATTCATTCAGATACTGAAGTTGAAAAGTGAAGACTCTGAAATTATTTCATAAGCAGACCAGAATTTCTACCACGTATTAGAAAAAACAATCAAATTCTTTTTAAAAGTTACTGTATAGTTAAACTCTCTCCAGGGAATACAGTAAACATGCCTAAGATTTACTTGTAGGTAGCAATCCTTGCATCTCTTGTCACTCAACTAAACAGCACATGCATTTTTAGTAGCTGTTACGTTACAAAACAAGGCTCAATTTGAATTAGATCATGCCAAAATTGGAGTCCAGAAGATTTATACTCTGCCAAATTGCATACAATACTCCTGTTACAGCTAACATACAAGCCAAGTTCCAATGAATACGTTCTTGTAAAATGTTTTTAAATTCCATAACTTCAGCCCTGCTTTGGACTTCAGACTCTGCTAGCGCTCCCTGGCAAATAGCTGTTAAAGTATCAATTGTGCCGCTTTTAGAGCAAACTACATGGTTGTGTTTTCACTACAGTTTAGAGGAAAACTTGTAAGAAGTCACAGCAGAGGAACAGAAAAGATATGCCCAGAGAGGTCTATTTTCTTCCAGGGCTGATACAGCTTGATCAACACTCAGTATCACTGAAGAAGGTATTTTTACAGTAGGATAAAATAGCCAGCAAACCTCAAAAATCATTTAAATGCAACTATTAAAGTTTTAAACTTTGAATTTTAACTACAAAGGAATTTTGAACAGTCCTAACATTCGAATCATTTGAAACAAAAAAGGGACTACATTCTTGAAGGAAATACTGTTAATAATAAAACATATTAACTTAGTTGCAAATTAAGAAAAAACATAAAACATAAAAGTACTGTAAACTTAGTAATAATATCTTCTATGTTCTATTCTATAAAAAGAATATTACAAAAAAGTAGTTGAACATTTACATGCAAAATTGAAATTAACAAGGGATTTTTGAATAGCTTTACAAAGCATGTATAAGTAATACTAAAATCCACTTTTTATCTTCTGTGAATACCAGCCATTAGAGAACAACTTCTTGTAACATACTTACAAACTAAACCTCTTGGAAAACAATTTTGATCATTTTGCCTACATTTCACCATCAGAGTAACGATGCTGAGATCTAACAAGAAGCACAGTAACAGCTGGGTGATACTAGTTTAGTTCTTTTTAAAGAGGTCAGTCACGTAACACATCGCTCTCACAGCGAGAATTTTCCTTTCACACACAATATAATTTACTGCCTTCTGAAGAAAACTGAGACATCACATTGCACAGTTTTGTATCAAACTAACCTACACTAGTCATTCAGGGAAGACTCCTGTTTCTACAATCCGTCCTTTGGAGATCGCATTGAGTAGATCAGGAATTCTGAAAAAGCAACCGAAGACTAAGCCTATCTTCTAGAAAACATTAAACAAAGCTACCCAATACACTAATCATGCAGAGAGAAAAGGAAGGAGAGGTAGCCAAGCTGCCTCTGAAGCCAGCCAGTAACACAGGGACACAGCAGCAGCTGGGCCATTAGGATTTAGATCTTTCTCACCTGTGTTGAGCTGGGAGCACTCTGAGAAAGGCTGTAGGTTTAAGGAAAAGTCTATGATGGGTTAGAAATAGCTTCTAGATAAGGTATCATAAAATAAGGTTGTTCTGTTTGGCTGAGATCAGGTTGTGGTTTAGGGAACAGGCTCCTTGGATTAGTTAGATTGGAAGGGGACAAGTTCTCTGAAATGTGTGATAGGGCTCCCTGACAGATGGTTTGAGCTGGGTTATGAGCTTGCTCTAGGAGTATAAGCTTTTGGGACCCTGGTCTCTGTGGGCCCAAAGCTTAGTGGGAGTTCTGCTGGGTTACAGGAAAAGACATGACGTGGTAAGGGGCATTTCAAAGTGGGATATACCATCAGTTCTCAGGAGCTGAAGGCCTGTGTGCTAGATTTAGAAGTGACAACTAGAAAGGTGTTTCTGCTGGGGAGCAGACCATACCTATGGTAGGTTGGACAGACTCTTTTGGAGGTAAAGGACTAGGTGACGGCAGAAATATTTCATATGGCAAATCAAAACATCCATTGTAACTTTGTTCCAGTCCTCATAGGGAGCATGATCTGGAGGTACTCCAGCTCTTTCTGAGCGGAAATAAGAGGGCTGAAGACACAACCCAGTGCTGTGCTTCTGTACCTGTACTTGCACTATTACCTTTTTATGGAAGCTCTTCTGTTGTCAGGGTGTCCTATTACATTTTCTGTTGCCCCAAATAATGGAAAACTGGTCATATTCTTGGTGATTAATAATCACGTACAACAAATTCAGTCCCAGTCACAGTGGACTACTCCCTACTATATGGGGAAGCAAGTTCCTGAATTAGATACTTCAAGCTAGCTGCTGAAAACACCCTGTTTTTTCCCCCTCCCTTTTCTCTCCCTTCCCCACTCCAGGTACCGGTTTCACTATAGCACCATAAAACTGCCCATCATCAAGTAAGGAGGTTTCAACCACCACAGGGGGGGATCTGAATGCCTGTTCCTGTAAAAATCCATAAAAATCTATATGGCTGTAGTATTGTCATTGCCTGCATACCAGGAGCTGTTTGTAGTTTAACTTACAAAAAACCTTTGTTTCATGAACTATTACTACAAAATCATCGCAAGGTAGCACTGCTATTGCTTTCATTTTGGAAATATTTTGCAGTGCAGACGAATCAGCAATAGAAACCAAAGCCAGTAAGTTCATTCAACATGAAGTTGAAACAAAGAAAGGTAAGTTTACTAACACACCTAGCTGATTCTGAGAGGGCTTGCAGCTC
The DNA here is from genome assembly GCF_015220075.1 of Falco rusticolus. Taxonomy (NCBI): domain Eukaryota; kingdom Metazoa; phylum Chordata; class Aves; order Falconiformes; family Falconidae; genus Falco; species Falco rusticolus. The sequence goes on from NC_051187.1 coordinate 119,463,420, forward strand.
CTTTCTCATCCCAGTGAGCTTAACAGAACTTGTTGAATAAACTATATACGAAGGGTAGTTGATAAAAAATAATATTTAAATTTATTTCCGTCCAGTTTGACTGTAATAATTGCTATAAGGTTTACCTACTATGGACAAAGTTAACTATTTGCTCAGTTACATGGACAAACTTAACTATTTGCTCAGTTACAGGCTTTAAAATTTATTTACAACAGATATCACTATATCTATGTGCTAGCAAAATCATATACACCATATACACGAGGGACAGAAGTGGGTTAGAGACTGGAACACTCTTAAATAACTAAGACTGGTCATTCTAGCTCCCTAGTGAGGTACTCGAGTAAGGCAATGGGAAAGCTCTTGTAGCTGCTGATAGTGAGGTAACTACAATGTAACTAACAAAAACAGTCTTCAGGATTGTCAGTTTGTCATCTGTAAACATTTTTTCACAGAACTTCTTATAATCTTGGAATAAATAAAAACAAGATGTCATTTCTATGGATCAGGTCACGTATGATCATTGCTAAGGTTCTTGCCTATCAAGTGAAAATCAGAAAATGTTTGTAACTCTGCAAATATCAGTTGATGTTATCAGAATTATTTCTGTTATGCTTGACATTGTCTGTAAATAGCGTTTCTATCAATAATTTAAATTCATCATAAATTGGCATAAATTCATAATCACATGTGTATGTAGCCTGATATGGTTCTGTGGCTAATAGATAATTTACACATGCTTGTAAAACTATATTCTCTTAGCCTAGGTAGGAAAGATGTAAAAAATAGAAGGATTCCTAGGACAAGGAAAAAAGGAAAACCAAAGCTTATCCATGTTTTACTGAAAAGAAATAACTGAAGATTTTGTGGGGTACTACAACACAGAGAAGAAGCAGTAATGATTCAGCCCTGTGAATATACAATATCCCTTATTTGGCACAAAACAGCAACAACCAACCTCTGATGCTATGGCCTAGTAGTTAAAGCTAAGAAAAAATCACAGCGCTTCTTCATCCATGATACAGTGCAAAGGGCAAAATAACAGTATATTTTCTAGCCACTTTTCTCAGCATAGAGGAAAATGAGTGTTTCAAGAAAAAATAAAACTATTTACTGAGGAAATAACCATTCTTTCATCTTTTGACTAAATCTTATAGTTGTAAAAAAATAAAACATTACTCCTATAAGAGTTTACCTGGTTTTGGTACCTGTTAAATATTTGAATTATAATAATCTATTTGTGATTTTAAACTCATTCCCATTATGTGGGATGTAAAGAAATAAAATTCCTCATGGCTTTAAATTGAAAATTCATATACTCATACAAAGCACATACTGCTTTGTATTTCATTGAGTATTATTTAGTGTCAGGTTTACACATGCAAATCCAAAGTGTTGAACTGCAATGAAAAACTGTGAGAGCTTAGATTTTTACTACTAATCCATGGAAAAAGACAGTAAAAATTTGATATATAAACAACAGCAACAGGGTGGACAGATGATGGATAGAAGGATTTTCAGATGGATATACAGAAAACAGTATTTTGTTTTTCTGTTGAAGATTGTCAGTGGTTCAGCACTGTACAAAACAAAATGAATACAAAAGAAAAGATTACAGGATGGCTGGGGATTTTTTAGTGTGCAACAGTATGGTAAATTGGATGTACTAGCAATAACAAGCTTGGCAGAAACAGTGTTTTAAGGAATAATTTGAATCAACGTAGATTAGTAATTTGCTTACAGAAGGTGAGAGACCTTCAGAAATATGATACACATGGCCTTTATCAGCACTTACTGATGCTAATTAATGTGTAAAAGTAATCAACATAGGTAACTATCATCAAGAGGTCAACATAAATAGAGCTCAAATAATGCCTGTAAGAAAACCGTAAGAAGTTTGATTTATGAATTCATTTGCAAGTGACATAGATGGTTAGCAGACAGATGCTACAAAGACACAGTACTCAACATTTGAAACATTAAAAGTTTCTTACATATCCTGATCAAGCCACAAGGACATACAGCAGCTGTCAGTCACAATCACAAACTGTCTGATGTTATTTCTTTGGAACTTGGCGGTCCTCTGCACTGATTCACCATTTTTCTTTTTATAAAAGATTATACATTTCTTAATCTAGCTATTTATTTTGAGATAATTACATAATAACTTCTCGGTGATTACAAAGCATTACTTTTACTTTTCCCAGAAATTTTCATTCTTTCGCTAGCAGCTCCAGGAAAATAGTCACTGGAGTCTAGTCAAGGGAATTCAACTTACCTAGTAAAGGCACCTATCACTAGGCATGTAAGCAGTCCTGTTTAAATTAATGAGTTTACCTTTGCAGTAAAAGATAGGCACATGCTACTTGTCTTGTTGAATCAGGATTCTCCTGATGCAAATAAACTAAACTTGGGCTTCCTTACATGTTTTGAAAATCAAATCTGTAAACTCTCATCATCCATCAGTTAATTTACATGCAAAAGAATGACGGTCTCATTATTCCATGCTAAGTGACTAGCTATTTTCTATAGAGTTTTAAACATTTATTTGACTAAGCATATCTACTGGAAGGTGGCAGAAATGAAGACTGCCAAGCCCCATATTTCTACGGGGGGGGACAATTTTTAGATTTCATCTTAGATCTTACATCTTACAGAGAAATTATTGACAGCCCAATTAAATGTATCAAAATACTGTTCTTGGATAAACTGTTATTCATCTGACATCTATATTTACAATTACAGTAGGTATGCTGTAAAGTTACTGCACTTTTTTCCAAAACCTGATGCCTAATTATCTCAGCCACACGTCTTGTCCAGTAAGATAGTTTTATGAACCAGCATAACCCCAACCAATACTTCAACATTTTGATTAATTTTGAAAGAGAAAAAAATAAATGGTTTCTTCATCATCTTTTCACTGTTAAGCAAGCAAACACCCACTTTTTTTAAAAAAAAAAAGCAAAACAATTTTATAGTGAATTGCTTTCACAAAACAAAATAGTATTGTGTGCTACCTGTAAATCTAAGTTAGAAATCTAAGCCTGTCCTGTGTTTAAGCACTTGGTCCAAAAGAAAATACGGCCTTGGGCATATCTGTGCATTTCAGAATCTGTCTATCTTTCATAACTGCAAATGCTTGACTTTAACTATCTCCCAAGTTCCATATGCTTAGTTGTACTATTCTGAGCTAATGCAAGAAAATAGGTTAGTCACCAAGAAAAGAAACCCAATGTAGAACATCCATTTCTAAAAGTTATGACTGATACAAAAAGACTCTCACAACGAAAGGAAGAGAAAATTAGCTGCTACACCTTTTAAAGAAAATCTATTTCTACTAAAATTGTGTATGATACTGAATAGATTGCTGGGAAGGAATCATTGTTGGTCTTTTGGAAGCAGTGAAAAATTTTTTCTTCAGCTTCTATTTTTGTTTAATTATAAAATTTTCTGTCTACCTATTAGAGAAGAGAATTATTCCATGAAGTCAGTACACTTATCTTAGATTGTGGGTAACTTAATTATAATCTTAAGTAGCTACCCAAAGGGCAAAACTCTCACAAAAGTTTGAAAGAGTCTTGCTGTAATAAATGGGAAGAGAGTATGGCTTCACCACTTGCAGAATTGCCCAACACACCAGCCCATGCAGTATGAATTAGAAACTTCTATGCATGAATGACCTGGCAAGGTCTATAGGCAAGAACTGTATGAGCCATGAGTCTGTACAGGACCAGGGGGCAGAATGCTATTAAAGCTACATTTGGAAGGCACAACGTTATTCTAAGAAGTTAGTATTTTCCTGACTACTTAGTATAGAAAAAAGATAGGGATCCTACTCATCTGTCTACAATTTATCTTCTTCATTATAAGCCTTTTATATGGGTTACAAAATAAGTAGCAGATTCCTTCTTGGCATAATTCAGGAAGCTCGGCTTCTGCTGTTAGAATCATAGAAAATTTAATTTAATGCTGAAAATCACCAACATGTCTAAAATGCTGCTTGTTTCAGGCAGTCCATTAAAGATGTTGACAGCTATTATCTGACAGTGAAAATAACAGACTTATAATTAACTAAGCATCCCAGAGTTCAGACTGTTGAGGAAAAATTGAAGACATTTTAATAGAAAAAGCTTCTCCTGAATCTTGAAAAAATCCCAACTCATTTACCAAACAGTAAGATGTCTCAAACACCCACTGGACAGATCCTTACTTTTTGACACCGCACACTAAACAGGATGTTATAAATGCTAATTCTATGTAAGTCTGCACAAACATATGAGAGGAAGACTCCTCTTTTATGAGCAAATGTAACTCCAGCAATGCAGAGTTCCAAGTATCTGATCAGAAAATGTTGACACTGGATTCAATTAACAACACACACAGTAACGCTCCAAGGTTGAGGGGGGTAAACTGTGGGAGGACTTTCAAAAAAACCATCCATGATTCTCTCACAAACTGTCAGAGACAGAAAGTTTTTCACACACCAAAGGAGCTGTAAATCCATTGCTTTTTCCTGGCTGCTCTTAAATTGATGTATGTAGAATGTGGAAGACAACTAAAGATCAAGGCCCTCAGCAGTGGACTCTGTACCTCCAATCAGTCATTGAGATGCGAGTTTTGAGGCAATGGTAGGAAAACTGATACAGCTGTTTTATCGAATTGCTGTTCATGTCTATTTCGAGCCATTGCACAACTCTCAGCTTCCTTCATCTAGGCATTCTGCTTCATCCTTCTAATACTACCCCTTTGAGAAACTCATGCCATACTCTGCAATGACTGTTTAAACATTGCTTATTGACATAAAGTGCCTTGGACCCACAGAAATTCCTGGTGAACACAGGCAGGAGATGGTAGTCTTGAAATAGCTGAAAAGGCTGTGTTTTTACAAAAGGAGCAAGACTTTTAGTAATGCTTTTAGCATTATAGACTTGTAGAACCATATTGCAATGATCCCACATAATTAATAAACTGGGAGATGCACAAGAAATTTACCTTTTCAGAGTGTGGAAGGGCCTGCGACAGGCCCTTCAGACAACCTGAGATGCAGAGACTTGGCCACAAACTGCAAGTCAGCAGAAAAAGGAAGCAGAAGGTAACATGATCATAATTCAGTCAGTCTTTGCTTTCAAAGCAAAATTGAAGAATGAGAGGGAGAAGAATCCTACTACATCCTTACTATATGATAGAGTATGCCTCAGAGAAGTGCGGACACTTCTACAGATGTATTATGCACAATCTCTTTGGTACAGAGATTTCCTTTGCAAGGGAGTGCAGCTCTTCACTGCCTCCTGTGAAATATTATTAGAAGAAATGTCCAGGATACATCATAAAATTTTTCACAGAAGAGCAATCACAATGTGAAAGCACATAGCTTCCTCCGTTGTCAAGTGTTTGTGATTAACAGAGACAACACCAAGCACTGTGTGGTAAAATTAGCTGTAATGAAGAAGTGTATGAAACTGTATCCCTTAGAAATTGATATCTGATATTTTTATTGAAATAAGACATGTCATCTCTAAATTGGCAATTACTTATACTAGTGGCAAAATCATGTCAGACCTGTAAAAGCGAAAAGCCTTGACGTTTGGAATAAGTCCTGTTTTATTCTCATGATGTACAAGTCATACATATAGGCGAGCAAACATTCTGAGATCATATCCGAGAGTGTATCTATAGTTTTTGCCGAAGTTAGGATGACCTTTAATGGTGAGATTTCTGTGGGAATACACAATGCCAAAGCTCTAATGCCACAAAGCCCTGAAGTACACGCTCAAAATCAAATATGAGTTTTCCACAGTGGCATAAATTTATACACATGCTTACATTCAGGTGTGTACTTTACAACTTTGTTGAATATAGGCTTAGATATTATAGCTTATTGAAGATGCTTTTTATTTCAGCAGATCACTAGTAAGAACTTTATCTGAACTGATTCTTTAAACTTTTCTGTATGTGGGATATGCTTGGATAGATAGGTAGGTAGGTAGGTAGGTAGACAGATGGATAAATACATACATACATACAAACATATTTGCCCCACCTTAAGTATGACACATATATGAAATACTGTCCTGTCAAGCTATATCCTGAATTACTTTCTCTTGACTACCATAAAAATATTAATTGAAGCAGAAGATGTTTCAAGAGCAAAACATATGTGTTAAAATCCTATGTAGGAAATATCAGGAAATTATCATCTTTCAATTAAAAATAATGAAATATTAATCTCTGGAGGAGAATGTCAAAATTTAGTGTCTCAAAGAGTATGTATTAATGAAAGCAAACCTACCTAACATAAATTGCCGACCAATTACATGTAACAATAACCTACACAAACAATTTGGTAATTATTGCAGAGAGGACCATTAAAATGAAAGTCTGTACAAACAGTCTGCCTGAAGCATTTCACTGAATCTGCATTTACTGTCTCTTAATTATCTTTGAATAACATCTTTGTTTGCACCTAAAAATGATGTATGTATATCTACAAATATAATTTCATTACTACTTTTGCACTTCCCATATTAGCTACATAGAAAAATGGAAAATCACCATAGAAAACATATGTGGATAGATTAATTTCATTGTACTTGCCGTTAACACCTGTAGGCTAGTTTCTCTGCTGATACAAACAGGTATGGTTCCACTAATTTCAACTGAGGTATGTTTTTTGCCAGCTGAGCAGCTAGCCTTGTTCTTTTGGGTTTGTTTTGTTTCAATAACCAGATGGAGGCAATTAAAAAATACAGATATGAGACTTAGAGAGATTATTAACATTGCATTATAACGTACTTGTGTTTTTAAACTAAACTGCAAAATCAGGCACAAAAATAATTAAGACTTCAGACTTTGAGTTAACTCACTAGATCTGGAAATTGTAATAGACAGCCCTTTCAACATAAATTCCCCTTTCACCTTAGCTCCTTCATATACTGAAGTGTTTCCTACAACCTTTGTTGTCACAGCATAGTTTCCGTTCCTCTCCAGCTGAAGTACCTGTTAACGTCTGAATTGTACTGTGGCTGCATTTCCCTCACAAGATACAAGTTCTGGGATAAAGTAGGAGAAGCTCAAAACTGTTCTCAATAGTGAGGGAGGAACTAATAACTCAAGGAACATGACATTTTTATTAACCACCATGGTCTAAGTTTCTTCAGGAACCAGCTTTAATAATTTGGTTTTACATTGCTCTGAAGGGATTAATATTATTTACTTATAAGCATGGCTTGAAGCAGGACTGCTAACATATCCTGTACTCTTTCATCAGCTCTGCATCCGATTTTGGCTACACATAATTCAGAAGAATCATCACAGAGTGATTTCCCAACTATCTTTGTGCCTCCAAGCACACGCAAGGGAAAACTCTACCAAGCATAAAAAATGGCCTTTAATATCACAGTACACCTTTTGAGATGCTTCCCTAAACTAATTCAGAAAAGCAGATGAGCAATTCTGTCTGTTTGTTCAGAAAAATATAGCAAATTCTACACTGACAAATATAAGAAGATCAAACTGGGACCATCTTCAGTATTAATCACTGCTGTCCATATAGATTTTACCTTTTATTCTCCATGTTTTATTAAATGGTTGATAATAATCCTGACTGTTTGCTGTTGATAGAGAATGGCAGACTTAAGAAAATGCTTAGTTGTAACACTTCTAAATACTGCATTAAGATAGAAAAAAAAATTATTCAAATATAAGTGTTCATAAAGCCAACTGTATCCTGGGCTGCATCAAAAGCAGCGTGGCCACCCGGTGATTCTCCCTCTCTACCCTGCTCTTGTGAGACCCCACCTGGAGTCCTATGTCCAGCTCTGGGGCCCCCAACATAAGAAGGACACAGACCTGTTGGAGCGAGTCCAGAGGAGGCCAGAAAGATGATCAGAGGGCTGGAGCACGTCTCCTGTGTAGACAGGCTGAGAGCTGGGGTTGTTCAGCCTGGAGAAGGCTCTGGGGAGACCTTATAGTGGCTTTCCAGTACCTAAAGGGGCCTTACAAGAAAGATGGGGACAGACTTCTTAGTAGAGCCTGTAGTGATAGGGGAAGGCGTAATGGTTTTAAACTAAAAGAGGGTAGACTGAGATTATATATTAGGAAGAAATTCTTTACTGTGAGGGTGATGAGACACTGGCACAGGTTGCCCAGATCAGCTGTGGGTGCCCCGTCCCTGGCAGTGTTCAGGGCCAGGCTGGATGGAGCTTGGAGCAACCTGGTCTAGTGGGAGGTGTCCCCGTCCATGGCAGGGCGTTGGAACTAGATGATCTTTAAGGTCCCTTCCAGCCCAAACCATTCTATGATTGTATTACTGATCTGTTGTTGATAAGCCTAATCTTATTTAAGTTATATTAATTTCAAAATGCCTTATAGAAATAACTAGTCTTAATTGTACACCAGCATGAAACTCTTACAGAACCTTGTAGCGTATCGTTACTGAACATTTACAGTTATGACAACTAAGTAGAAGCAATATTTCTCCCTATTTTTAATTTGTTTACTTCTATGATTATCAGAAGGATTCATCCCACTGGAGTTCAACAACAGGTTTAAGAATACACACTCTCACCCTCTTTAGGTCTTACAATAAGTGACTGACCTCCCATTGTCACAGTGGGCATTCAAGATTTAAACATAAAGTTCCTTTATGTTTAAGTGACATAATAAAAACTAAAAATATTTCTCATCCAGTTGAGTGTGTTTGGCACTTTGTGTAACTTCACAAGCACAAAATCTAAACATGCATACGTTGTAACAACACAAACAAAACCCCAAACCCATTTGTACCAGTGCAGGACTTCAGTAGCCCCTTTTAAAAATAATCCAGCAAATCTTCCTCTAAGATTTTCACTTGAACAAGGTAACTATATGAGTGAAAGAAAGGGAGTGTAAATGGGACTAAAGCTTGCAGCAAGGATAACTAAAAGAGTACATGCAGAAGACAATAGGGAGATATCAAAATGTTCCTTCATACAAAAGGGAGGAGAAAGTTCTCTTGAGTGAATATCTCTAGCATTAGAAGAAGGAAGTAGCTGGTCTCAGCGAAGAATGAGGAAATCAGCTGTGGCTGATAACCAAACAATTGCCACATTTACATGAGCTCAATGTACTTCAGAGTCACTCTGGTAATTAACTAGTTTGGGTCGCTGCTGATCTGAAAAAGGTTTTCCTTGACACCTGATAAACTATATATATATGGTTTAGAGATTATAATTTTGTTGAATTTCCCACATTAGTTAACCAGAAATGAAAGATACGTTGTCAGGTCAGCAATGATGGCTGGTGACAACTGCTGCATCTCTGTATTTATACTGCAGACACACCCAGAGCAGCCTCCCTTAGGGCTGCAGCCTGACACTGTAGCCAGTACTTTACAAACAAAGGGCATGGCTGCTGCCTGAACAAATCAGTAACAGAGTTCAGAATACCTCATGATGTTACAAATAAATAAATCAATATGCAGTTATCATAACACTGAAGCACTATGTTAATGCCTAACATGGAGAATAGGAAAAAACATAGAAAAATATCATTATAAGCCTTCAGATTTAGTACAGTGACTAATATAGCTAGTTCTATTTCATCTGTGAAACATTTTGAGATGGACATGAAGGTGGAAATATGTTGCTTGGCTTGAGCCACTATGACAGCTTAATACCACCAAACGGGTAAAAGATCCTGCTTTTCTTCCCTCCCTTTCATTCCAAGCCACAGGTCCTTCACAACTAACACTTTCCACTGAGGTCCACTTCACATCCCCATGTGCATGTGTACACACACACACACACATAGAGCTGATTAATCTCATGAATCTGACAGAAGACTGCATATTTTTTTCTGGATCAGCAGGGAGAAATTTCTGTCTTTCAGTAATGATGTCCTACTAGATTATTAATTTAGATTGAGCCGTATAATTTAATTTCATCCCAAGGGTGTACTTACATGAGATACTGACTTCATTGAAATGATCTGGGATAAAAAAAAAAAAACAAAACCCTCCAGAAAGTGGATTTTTAAGTCAGGTCATTTCAGTTATCCAGTTTACAATGTTTCTTAAAAAATATTATATTTGCAGAACTGAGAATGCAGGCAATTTGAACATGTGACTGGAAACAAGCCACCAAGGGAAGGAGACAGAGTTTCTTAAGTTGGCTTCCTTGGGAAAACCAATGTCTGGCAAGCCTGCTCCTTTAGCACCAATGTATTTTCAGACAGTACAGAGTTCAGTTACTTCACTGGTGGTATACCTCAGTACCCATTCCTTATTTTTGAAAAGTAAATTTTACTAGTGATTCTTCTTTTTCCAACATTGCTTACACTGTGAGTTTTCACAGAGTGGGTGAGCCAATGCAACATCCGTCTGCTACTTGAAGTGGCCGTCTTGCTTCGTTCACTCCCTCCTTCCTTGTACCAGTTACAGCACTCATATGAGAGGTGATTTAGCTCCCAACAAATCACAGAGAACTATTCACTTTTTTGCTGGATTAGTTTTTTCCAGTTTAGTGAGTGGAACTGGCTTATGGCAGGATCACACAAACACAATAGCCAGCATCAGAGAAGCAACAGGAATGTGTGGCCAGGAGAAGGGGGAAACTGAACTGATCCTTCCAGCAGTGGCAAGCCACTAAACCAGTTCAACCTCAGAACAAGAAAACCACTTCACCCTGACTGAATATAATAACCAATGGCTCAGTTACTGCTGGCTGTAATATTTAGCCCAACAGCTGAATGTAGCAGTTTTTCAAAGGAAGTCTTGTCACCTTCCATATTTTCTGGGTATAAAGAAGAATTGCAGTACTTTGTAAGAGAAGCCCACCTTCTTGGCAATGAAAGCAATATTCCTGCACAATGACAAGCAGTAGTAGCGAGGAATGTAATTTGTGTCTTTCACAACACTGTTAGTAGTAAGTGCGGAGATACAGCTAAGAATGTGATTATTGGATTAAGATCAATGCAGAGGACTTTATCAGATGGAGGAGATCTCTCTGCCCCTCTGTCCCATCACTGAACTGCTTATGACCCCTAACTGCCTTCTAGGACACACAAACGTCCACTCTCACCAAATTTGTGGTGGCTCAGTTCTCTTTGGGTCCTTTCACAGGAAAAAGCAGCAACACATGTGGCCATGGGGAAGGGAGGGTGAACGTTTCCGTTAAAGGAAGACAACCACAGAGATGACACAGACCCAACCCTGTGAGAAGGCCAAAGGAAAAGGGAACAGAGAAAAGGCAATAGATCGGGGGCAGAGGCACAGTTATGCTCAGAGCCAGACTGTGCTACAGCACAGCAAAATCTAGTTCCACAGATACAATCCTGTCATTGCAGGAACTAATAACCATATCATGTACATTTAGAATTGCAGTGTTACCATGTATCACCATATGCCATAACCACCCACTGCTAATAGCAAGGATCTTTCAGTTGTTTTTTTCAAGCATGAAAAAGGGATCCTTTGCTGGCTGGATTTTGTCTGAAGGTTGTGGGAAGATAATGGCCACAGGAAATAAAACACAGCTATTGCCATCTTAGCACCTGCAGTTTTACCTCCACTACAGTGTGACTCCCCTAGGCATAAAGAATCGACCTGTTTGAACTGTACCCTGCAGATACTTCTCTAAATACAAGGTGATTTTACATGAGCTGTATCCTGGATTTTTCTTAAGTAGAAGGATCAAGAACATCTTAGTCTTGCTAAATTTTGCTAAGGATCCAGACTGATGCCAATTAAGTCACAAGCATAACTGTCTGACTTCTGTGATATAGCAACGTGCCATGTGAGACTACAGCAAGAGATACAGCCAGCAGCCCAGAACGCGGGACTGTCTGTGAGTAAAAATGGAATTCCTCAAACAAGTATTTTTCAGACCTATTAAGATATTTTATTTCAGGTGGTCTTGTGTACTTCTAGAAAAGCCAAATGTAGCCACAAAGGGATGTATTTTCTTTTAAGGACATCGTTTCCTTGGGTGTATTTGAAGGAAAGTGGATGTTAAGCACTTCGGAACGAATACTGGATAGCTCTGAGGGCTCCAGGCACTCAGCAGTGCATGAAGTACTGCCACCTTTTGGGCATTTTTTGCAAAAAAAACCCACCTTTTCCTTATTTTTTAGAAACCTAAACAGTGTGTAACATTGTTTCTTTTTCCAAAAAGTCCCTCTGTCACAGAAATTCTCTCTTCCTTTTAACTGAGAGGTATGAGAGATACTGGAAGGATATTTAATATCCTTTGCTGTGCTTGATTATTAGGTCATTTTCTTGGGTTGCAAGTCACCTTTTTTTACAATGCTGAGAAGGCTTTGTGTTTGATTAATGTGAAATAAAAACATATTACTAGTTTTATTCAGACTCACAACAATGCTGCTATACATGACTGCAATTTTTAGATACTGCTATCCTGGACTGAGATATTAAATACATCCTTCTTTAAAATAGGTGTCACAAATAATAATAACAACCAATAACCCTGCTCTAAACCACAAGACTGGAAACCAGTACCCTAAGACATTGACAGCCTTCAGTATAGTACAAAAAGCTGCTGACATCCATTCACTCCCACAGACAGTTAATGCAGGGGACTCTTTTTCTATTGTAAAAAAGAGCCACATCTTAGATTCCTCTGAAGCCAACAGGAATTCTGAATAAAAAGACCCACGTTGGAACTTTTCAGATTTTACTTGCTACTTCACTGCACGAATTACTGAATATCACTTAACTTCCTAACCACATGTAAGATTTACACAAAATTCTTTTTCTAGGGAAAAGACAACAATGCCAATTCTGGAAATTTCCAATGGTCCTACTCCTTGGAGTGAAGGAAATAGGAACTGAAGAACAGGAACTGAAGGAGAACACACAACACGTTGGACTGTCAGGGAACAGGAGAGTAAATTAGAATATTTACTTTTATCAGTTTAAATGATAATGTACTCAAAGTAACCGCTCGCTTCTCCTCGTCTCTGGGGTTATAACCTTTTTCAGTAGGGCCTGTAGCAACAGGGCAAGGGGCAATGGTTTTAAACTAAATGAGGAGAGATCCAAACTAGATACAAAGAAGACATTTCTTATGATGAGGGTGATGAAACACTGGCACAGGTTGCCCAGAGAGATGGTAGATGCCCCATGCCTAAAAACATTCACGGTCAGGTTGGACGGGGCTTTGAGCAACCTGAAGTAGTTGAAGATGTCCCTGCTCACTGCAGGGGGGTTGGACTAGATGGCCTTTCACGGTCCCTTCCAAACCAAATCATCCTGTAATTCTATGATTACACTTGAGAGGCAGAGAACTGAGGATTTTCAGACAGGTAAGCAAATTTGGGCTCTTTCAATATCTGCTCTTGCTCCTGCATTTAGTTAATGACTTACATCCCTGAGGCCAGAAAGAGACTGTTCATGTGAGGATTCCCCAGGGTACAGGACATTTTTTTAGTTTAGTGACAAACATTTTTGCAAAATTGTTCTCTTTTCTCAGAGGGTAAAAGGTCAGGGATTACTTTGACTGCGGCATTAGACCCTTATGGCTACATTTTCAAAGCTATGCTTGTGTTGGAAACACAAATCCTGTTATTGTTACAGGATTAGTGCACATAACTTTCCAAATGCTGCTTTGAAAATGGAGCCAAGAAATATTATTTGTGTGTACTTTCTGGAATTAATGTAGGCTGTGATTATTGGCCAGTCTTACAATGGCACTGTTACATATACATCTTTTGATATACTATGTATAGACACTCATTCAGACCTGTCTGGATTTCTTTAGAAGTTGGACATTTATTAAATGATAAGACATCAGTTTCAACCTACCTCTTCCTCTGCCACAGATCAATACAATTTGTCTTGACTCTGCTAACACTTTTTCTTGCCTTCCCCCCCCCCCCCCAGTTTTCTCTTAGGAATAAAGAAAAAAAAAAGTTTAAAATTAATAACATAATCTTCATTTCACTCAGTTCCACTAGAAACTTCAAATCTGCACTGCAATGATGGAATCAACCTGATGCTGGCATTACCAATTCCCCAGTTCCTCGAGCCTGATTAAACTTTTTCTCCTGTTCTGAATTAACACAGGTTTAGCATCTTATTGCATTGTACAATTGCCTCAGGTAAGAACTAGTTTTCTCCTTCTGTTACTTCACTGCATCTATTGCAATCACAGTGTTAATTTCTAACTATAAATGCTTAAAATTGTCCTCCACTTGTATATCAACTTTTAAATGAGAATGAGCCTGCAAACCATTGTTTTAACCACTAAAGTCACCAATAACGGTCTTGACAAGGAAACAGAGGAAACTAAAAGTGCCTTGTAATGGAGAGAACATCTACTTTCTGTTCCTTGATTACACTGAGGCATGACATGCATCACCTACCCAGCAGTACTAGACAATGGCACAGTTTGAGAAAGCTAGAAAGCCTAGAATCTGGGTACCACATAAGTAGGCATTTTCAGGATTTTAATTCTGGCCTTAAGGGCCCAATTTTACATTTGGCATACTACAGGCTTATATACTTATCCTGATTTGATTTTTTTCCTGACTTCGTCATCATCTTTTTTTTCTGTTTATACAATAACGTAGGAAGCTAGCTGCTGTTGGTTTCCTGTGCATCAGCAAGGTGGGAGGGCCTCCATGGGAGAGTAGTTCAGTTACCTGTGATGAATTCTTCCCCTGAATTGAATGAAAGCAGTAGAAACCTCCTTCTCCCAACAATTACAGAGATCCTAGGAAGGCTAATCACCCAACACAGGCACTTGCCTTGGAGTGCCTTGAATTAGGTTGTGTGAAAAGCACGTGAAGTCACAAAACAATGCCTCCCTTGCCGGGGTAGCCCAGCAACATCTAATTTTTATAAAAGTCAGTGAATTGTGGTAGTCATCGTCTCTAATATTGTCATGCTCCCATCTTATACGGAGCTGACATGCAGTCGATATAAAACAGCACTTATCCCACAAGCCACATTTCAACTATTTCAAGACTAAATCTACCACTGACCTTAGCTTTCATCTTCCTCTTTTGTCAAAATTTTCTAGGATTTAAATATAATCCAACTAGAAAGAACAGAGATTATTTCTTCAGTAAGTAATGATAATTTCTCTTGTGTTGGTGTGGTATGAATACAGACAGCATCCAAAAGCCTTACAGCCACTGGTGTAATAAACTTCTTTTTTGGTGTGATTAAACATCAAATAGTTTTAAAGAATCCATTTATAAAATTTGAATTTCAAATGCTTATTTCACTGCTGAAAATCTTTTATTATGTTCAG
Source organism: Falco rusticolus (assembly GCF_015220075.1). Taxonomy (NCBI): domain Eukaryota; kingdom Metazoa; phylum Chordata; class Aves; order Falconiformes; family Falconidae; genus Falco; species Falco rusticolus. Next base: position 119,478,671 of record NC_051187.1, read on the forward strand.
ACAGCAGATTTATAAATCCTCCCAATCCTTAAACTGCACTGGCCAAAGTACTATCATTCATTAGATAAGGATAGTGACTACCACATTTAAAATGAATCCTAGTAGATGACAGGCGGTGGAGGGAGTATTTTCTACTGTGACACGAGCCAGAAATACAGTTACCTAAAGGAAATAGCATTGCAGGGTAGTAGATATTAAACAGGGAAAATGCCTGCATGATGATGACTGTGAAGGAGGCCATTCAGAGCTTCTACACAAGCAATATTTCTTACATAGTCTTGGCTACAACCCAAGACTATATACCACCACCCCCCCATATATATGTATAAAAAATATACAGACCATCCTGGTACATAATTTAAAACGTAAATTACAAATCCTTAACATATATTAATCCAACAATTGTGGGTTACTTACTATGAAAGTTCACTGTTACATGTCACAAGGAACAATATTATTTTACTGTATTGTTTAATACATTTGGTCTTGTGATGTATAGAAAACTGATGGTGTCAATCTGGATGTTATGCCTTATTTGGCAAGAAGTAGGCATTTCTAAGGGTTTTAATCCTTTCAGGATAAAGCAATAATTCAGTTCCAATTCTTGCAAGTTACACACATGCCTACATACTTGCACACAACATAAAAAAAATCAATGAGAATGTTCACATGACTAGATTTTAGGCATATCCATGAAGCTGGAAGAACTATGGCCTTAGTATGTACATGGACAGAAGTAGTTTTACAACGAAGTGGAGAAGGCTCTGTAACAACGAGACATCTTCTCCATAGAACCTGGACTAAAATCAAGGACCTTAAATTGAACAGATGCTTCAAAGTGATACTGAAGTATAAATAATAACAGCCTTCAGGATTGCTTCAGTCTGGTATTTAATTGTTTAAGGTTTCACTTTCTCTATGTTTGCAGTTGATTTTCACCTTAAAAAAGGCAGAATTAAAAAAGCAAAATCACTGTATGTTTATTAGGTAAGTAAAATCTCTCAGAAAATAAGTAGATGTTTTGAAACTAGTTTCTCTTTTAGTTCTAGTGCATAACAGAACAAGTTTGCAACAACTTATGGATATACGAAAACACACCATGGCTGCCTACCTGTATAAATGCCATGATCAACACACGCATGTGTTGGGATGGAATGACCAGTGTGTTTTGCAGCCAAACCATGCAAACGTTCAGCCTGGCCTAACAAAGAGCTCTTTCAAGTGTGCAACAGCAATCACAGATAAGGTTTCTACAGAAGGGAATGGGCTCAGTTATATTAGAACAGTTGTGCTCTCAGCAAGGTGGAACCAGCCTCTCTAGGCAGTTACTATGGAGTATACCAGTGCTACATAAAGGAGAGCCTGTGCAGGGTATGCAAAGATCTACCCACGCTTGATCCATCACACTTTGGAGAGCAACGTATTTTACAACAGCAAGCTGGAGGGAGTGGAGAAGGCAAAGGACAATACAATTCTGTAGAGCAAAAAGAAAGCAGACTTTCTTAAGTAAAAGCTTCAAGGTTTGTGGGTTTTTCCCTTCAGTTAAAAAAAAAAAAAAAAAAAAAAGTTAAACCAGACTTAGATAATATAAAGCAAAAAAGCAAAACCACAGGGCTGAACACGGGCAAATGAGAGCTACTTCTATCACACTAACCTAAAGCAACTTGAGTGGTGTCACATGTTCCTCCAGTGCATGGCTAAGGCAGGAATGAAAAGCTTAGCTCAAATTCAGTTTGGAAACGAGGAAAATGCTGCCATTTACGCTTTGGTCTCGTCTAGAGCAGTTCTGTTGGCATTCAGGATGCATCCACAATTTTTACGATATATGGTACCTCCCATCAATTGTTTGGATGCATTTCAGCCCAGAGTGCAGCAATAAGGTCAAGAGAAGTTTAAAATTTATTACAGAGAAAAGATTGCTGCTGTGGGACCTCTCTGGCATGGAGCCCCGGAGAGCAGAAAGCAGCCCCCCGTAACTGCTGGTCTACACAATCTCCATTGTTCTCTCAGGTTTCACAGCTGCAAAGGTTGCTTCCTCTTCCAGAAAGTAAGAGCTCTCCTCCCTGCAAAGCCGCACAGCAGCTCCATGACAGGAAGGATTTTTCTCTTTCTGTCTCATTTGGTGGGGAGGGGAGGGCGCTGACCTTGTACACTCTGCGCTGCCTGTGGTGCCCTGCTCCAGAACCAATTAACTTGGCCTGAACAGCCCAGTGGGTCTCAGGTGGCTAGGGCTTGATAAGGCATTTCCTCTCTGTGTGCTAGTCTTGATAAAAATTATTCGAAAGACACACTTCCTAAATTATTAAATCTTTTTTTTAATTTAATAAAAAAACTTTTGCCTTTATATACCAGTTTGAAGATAGGCCAAGAACATATGAATTAAACATTTAAAATCCCTGTTTAATTGATTAACTGTGCTCCTCAGGGACACTCTTGCTAGTTCCTAAGAGGATCCTTCACCTAGCAGTCCCCTTTAATGGAGGCAGCTTAGGCTAAACATGTTTCCCAAAATTTTTAGCAACTTGATCCCTTTCTACACTGGAATTCCCCCAAGCCTCCTAGCAGGAATCGCCTGCAATTCCCAGCTGATAACAGTCTGAAAGGCAGGATATTTGTGGCATAGGGAAAGTACAGTTTGAAAAATCTCTGGAGTTTAAAAAGGGGTATATCCATGCTATAAAATGGGAGCTGTAGCCCTGGTATCCCAACACCCTGCTGTGGCATAGTGCCATCTCGTGGGCACCAGCCATTTCCAGCAGAAGGCAAAGAAAGCAAGGAACGGAGGAAGGAAGACGGCAGGAGAACTGGTCGTTTCAGAAAAAAACCTAAACCCCGTTTCATCTGCTATGTTCTTGAAGTAGCAGAGCACTCAAAGCAACTTACAGTATCTGATTACTTAGTTACCATTGCGTATGTTTATCCTCGAGTGCCTTCATGGTCTTTTCAGGCAACATGTATGTGAAATCTAGGTGTGACCACTCCAGAAAGTGCAAACATAAAAAAATTCAAAGATTTGGCCCAAAATCTGAAGTTTAATCATGAGTAACTCTAAGTAACAAAGGCAGTAAAAAAAAGAAAAAAATGAAATAAAATAAAATAAAAGAGCTCTGAGAGCTTAGGATAGTCCTGTCATGTAATTACTATTGGGTAATAATATTTGTGCATCATTTTTCATATTTAATGCAGTAACAATGAATCAATTTACCGACAAAACATCTCTGTGAGCTAGGTACCAGAAAAAGCTACAAAAAAATTATTTGTTTTAATTCACAAATTTGGTGGTCTGAGAAAGACAATGTGTCATTGGGTTTTTTCTGATGAAGTGATTTCATATTATTCCCGGATGATCCTATTGCACTCCAAAGGCAATTGAAACAATTTTGATCTGTAACGATTTTAAATCACAGACTTTCATTGGAAAGCTAACCTCTCATGATTCTGAATTCCCACTTCGGCTGTGTACATAGGCAATATTTTGTCAGTCCAGTAAGCTTTTTAGTTACTATACATCCCAAAATAAATGCATCACTAATCAACAACTACTAGAACAGCATCATGTCTGAATCTAACCTTTTGCAATAAAGTAATAAAAAAACCACATTATCCAGATTAAGAATTACTTTGTTTTCCTAGGTTGATCACAATCTCTCTCACTGCTTTGGTTAAATTTTTTTTCTGACATGACTGGAAACTCTTTTGCTAAAGGAAATGTATCTGCCTTTATTAGATTAGGATTTGGCAGCAAACTCTGAAATATTATAGTCTGTCATATCAGATGACACCAGGGCTTAAAACTCTTCACATTCCTTTAGTTACACATTCTAGTAGAGCTCTGCACAAATTCTCACATTTGAATTTTAAAAAAGCCTCATTTTTGCTTTCTGCCTCATGCTGAATGAGCATAAAGAACTCTGGCATTTTATGTTGTTGGAAAATCTCAGTTGTTTTTAGAGTAGAAAAAATTAACTTGGCTTACTTCCATCGTGGATGTATGTGTTGCAATAAAATTCGCTTTCTTGAGAGAAGGTGCCCACACTCCCCATAAAACGCAGGAAATTTAGGCATTCAAACCAGCAAATTTAATGGACTGACACCTAGGCTACCAGTAAAAGATGCCAAAAAAAAAAAAAAAAAGAAGGGATCTAATATTTGCACCCATAAACAGTTAGCGGCCTATCCTCATTTGGGATTCTCAGCTACTGGCTTTCTTCTAGAGCTGGTGTCTATGTCCCATCAGCCTCTTCTCGTAAAAAATAAGACAGAGGATTCACACTGTTTCCCAAAATGCAATACTTAGTAACTTCATGGTTAAATCACTTGCTTTTGTAGGGGAAGGTACATGTTTGAATTCCTCCTCTGGATAAATTGAAGCCTTTATTTTTTGTTCTTCCATGACTGATGTGAGTTACCTGCTTTTCAGGTAACTGATCAACAGTGTTTTCTCCTCTCCCTCTGGCTCCAAACTAGAGAACAAGAAATTCAAATCCTCTGCTCTAGGCAAGAGCTCTGACTACTGTGGGTTTTTTTGAGGGGGGCACTTTATATGTCTTGTTCCTACCTGTCTTTTGCATAGATGGATCTAGACCTGGTTGCCATTTAAAAAAAAAAAACAAAACCAAAATCAAAAAACAAATCTCATACAAACCCACAGCCCTTTACCTAACATTTCCAAGATTCCTTAACCTACCAATATAGTTTAATTTCAAGCTTGTTTTGTGGATATTCCTTATAAATAAACTAAGTTCTTCAACTTCTGACAAAAACACAGACTTGACAAGGTTTTTTTCTTTTCTTTAAAATGGAAAGACTGGCTTGTCAGACACAGTAAGATTTTAAAATGCTACTCCTATCTTAGAATATATAGCTGACATTGACAGAATGTTCTGTGATGTGATCTCTCTCTCCTACTTCCAGCTAGGATTAATAAAGTCCTTACCTCCCCTTTGGCCTCCAGATCTTATTCCAGCAGGAAATCACACCTTAAAGTAAGTGTCCTGCCAGAGACTTCATAGATTCTCATTAACAGTGAAAGTGGCAGGCATGTTCCATCACAGATCTTCCCAAATGTGTTGAAGTGAAACGGGGGGGGGGGGGGGGGGGGGGGTGTGTGTGTGAGGGAGGAGGAAGGTGTGCTCATCTACACATATAAGATATAAGCATCATCTGCCTTTATAATTAACCTCCTTTATTGCTAGACAATATAGATATAATAATTAGATTTACCCTTAAGTTCTTAGGAGTTTCTTTTTGTACGCTTCTTCCTGTATTGCTACAACCAAATAAATTATTTTATTAAGACCTATATTTTAAAATATCATCCTAACAGTTATCATGAAATACTTTACACAGATACATTTCTGAGCATTATAATACTGTACAGTACAATGTACAGTGCATTTCTCTGAAAGGAACCTAATTCCAGAAATATTAACATAATTAACAAGATGTTTTTAAAAACCCATCTAGTGGGAGGGGAGGAAAGCCCAAGAGGAGTAAAATAGGAAAGTTTTCCTAGAGATAAGTCAAAATGCTTGAAGGACTCTGTTAACCAGTTTGGTTAACATTTGGGCCAGACCCAGTGACAGGCCTGTATTGAATGCCATGTGCAACTGTCAGTTTTAAGCATGGTATGACAATGCAGCCACGTGTTCAATTAAGATTTTGCATTACTCTGGAAAGTGGTATCAACTCTGCGGGTTTTAGGCTTTTTTTCCTTTTTCAAAGAGTAACATTTCCAGGATATAACTGATTTATTGTTCTGTACTGTGAGTTATTATTCTAGATTTCCAGGGGGAAAGGACTGGTATTTTTGCCTTCAAGATTGCTCTAAGAAAACACCTGCATTTAGAATAAGAAATTTTATAGAGCTATGAGATATTGTCCAGGGTACAAGTGGAAATATTAAGAGTTATATCCCATCTGAGGCTGAAATTAATATATTTTAAATTTCTGTTTCACTCTTGCACACATGGAATATGTTTAATATAATTTTCAATGCCTGTAGACTTCTTTAAAGACTAACTGAGATAAATTCACTGTCAGAAGAAGGAACTGACTATTCACACAGGAGTAATTACTTTTAGTCTTATCCCACATTTTAGCCTGAAACCTAGTGAGCATTTTTGTTGCCACCACGGAGAATCTGACATGAGAAAATGCCTCTAATTGTAATCCCGTAACCTCGAACTTACTTTTAACTTAACTCTAGCTGCTAGCATGATTCCACTATAAAAAGAACTGCTTGAAATCAGTTGTGAATGGCACCAGAAAAATAAACTTCTTTCATTTGTCTTCACTTCATACACTGTATCAACATAGGTGAGATTTGATCAACTAGCCAAGTTCAGCAAAAGATGTGGGTATCTGATACATTATCAACAAAAACTGTATAGCGTGTTTTCTCAAGCCAAATTTTGTACTAAGTAGCAGTGTCCAACATAATGGCTTAGTTCGGCTCCCATGACAGGACTTCTGTCAGGCAAATGCACCTGAGGTCCAAAAGGCTGGCTGGATTCATTCAGGTTCCAACACAACAGAGCCACATAGCCTGTCCTACACTTCCATGCGCACCTAGAAATCACAGCTGAGCCACACCTGATTTTTGCCAGGGCAACATATTTTAGTAACTATTACAAAATATTCTGTAGTTTTAGTGAGCTTTACAAAGAGTAGGGAAGGACGGTGGTGCAGAATAATCACATCCTCCTAATGGCAGTTGTCCTTATCTAATTTTTCAGATTTCAGGTAAGAACATGTTATGGGGTTTTGATAGATTTTTGGGTTATTTAAAATAAATATTCGCAAATAAGACACATCTTGCATTTTAGCAATGTTACAAAGCTAATTCTGCCCAAAGGTCCTCAATGTTTTACAGATTCCAACCACACTTAAAAGTCAGATGTTCTTCTGACTAGCTTTTGATCCAGGCAGATACTGTCTTTTTGTTCTAGACATTTAACCTCTGAAACACATCATGCTGTTTACATGTTTAAAGCTCCTTCAGACTAACTACAGTAAATATGCAACATCCTTCAACATGATCATAAATTATTTATTATTACTATACTGCACAATGTGAAAAATAGATGTTTCTGTAGAAACAAGGTTATTATTTGCTGTGACTGAGTTTAAGCCTGATAGCTTTCGCTAGTACACAGAACATGCTGTTATTTTGTCTTTTTCATTCACACCAGAACTCTTCCTCCTCTGAGTCAGAAGCAAATACAGTTGGGCATTGTCACTCTAATTCTGCCTACAGGTTTCATAGTAACCTGCAGTGCAGTTTGCAAAAGACACCATTTTTTATTACTGAAGTGTATGGAATGTTTTTCTGAAACAATTTAGTTCAGTTTCTTTTTTTCTGAATGTCACTAACTGAGATTATTCCTCCTTTGTAACTACTGATTTTCATTGTATGGAAATCTTAGATTCTTAGTCTTAAAAAATATTTTCTATTGCATTGCCGTGAAAATATATCATCCTGTTACTATTTCGTGCATACTATATAGTAACTATTTTCCTTAACTTGCCTGCTTACATCTGTACTGTACTAACATGTTTTCTGATTTTATGCTTCAATTTATATACCAACAGTTTTTTAAAACCCAAGATTGTTCTTTGTAGTATCAAATTACAAGAGCATTACAGACAGGAAATGAATTATGTTGAATAAGCTCAGAATTCCTGTTTGAGCTACATCCACGAAACACAACGGTATGCATCTGTCTGTGGCAATGATAGAATAAGACATCTTGTAAATGTTTACAGTTATCATTTCAGTATCTATGTATGATTTCTCTCTTAAATACCGTTGGCTTTCTCTTGCTATTTATGAAGGAGTCCTGCTCCACAGAGAATAGAAAAACAGCCAAACCAAGCAGGACACTAAATACATCTCAGGGTTCTGCTGACATCAGAAACCACTCAAGCTTTGCTCAAGAGACTCTTCATGTATTTATAACCCTGTAGTTTACAGTTTCCTTCCATTTACTCTATACATTGGTGACCTACCGAATGTATGCATGACAGCCAATATGGATCCCTTATATGCCAACAGCTGTCTGACGTTAGGGCCCACACTCCAACCAGGTTTGAAAATGCTCTGAACAAAAACATTTATCATGTAGCAAAAACTATAGGAGCTGCCTGCTACATACCATCCATAAAAACAAAACTATTGGAAAGTGAGGCTGACAAGATAAATGTAACTCAAGAGTCACTTCAGAGATGAGAAAAACATTTGAGTTCTGCACAAATAGTGCTGGTTTTCTTCATTATATTTCTTTGTTAATAGATTTCTGCTAAGCCTCAAGGCAGAACTTTTTTGGCCATGTACTCAGCCTTTCTGCAAAGGTGAAGGCGTCATTTAATGAGAGATGCTGTACAGCTGCTACCTGCTCAGGTGATCTTAAGTAGTGTTATGACAGTAGTTACAGTAGCCTTGTTCTCCCAGTGACTCCATGGATGTCCTCTCTACTCCGTTTTCATCATTCTGAGTAGTTGATTAGAGCCATTAGAGAATAGAGCCATTACCAGCAAGCACAAGTTTAAGTAACGAGACTATTCAAGGTCAATGCATCGGTCCTAACAGCTTTCTGGTAGCACACAGAACACAAGGCAAGACACAGCACTCTGTGAGTACAGTGAAACCCACATATAGGGTTCTTGGCTAAGAGGAGTGATTGATTAGCCAGGATGTTTCTGGTATGCATGTTTGGATGACTGTGCTTCTCAGCATTATATCTCAATGGTAAAAATCTTCCCTCACTTACATAAAAGTAGAATAATTTTTTAATCTTAAGCATAAAATACTACAGTGTTATTCAAGTTGATGAAAAGTGTGGTTTTAAATGGGCTTGACAGAACAGTTTCTGTTAACACCTCTTCAAAGGTAAACTAGGGCTTACAGCAGGATTAAATCAAATGCCACTGGACCATTTTGTACTTTGTTAGGAATACATTTTTTCTAGTTTGTTCACTATATTAAACCACTGTTTAGTTAAAATAATCCCCCCCCTTTTAATTGCAGTTAGCCCTCCTGCTTCAAAGCTAGCTAGTTGCTTCGCATCTTCTAACTGTATCTAGGTGTCTCTTTGAAAGGCACAAAGTTGCCTACAAAAAAAAAGACTGAAAAAAGAAGACTGAAGTGTTAAGGTAAGGGGTAGCATCTGGTGCCAAAATTCCTAAATTTGGGTTCTGAAAATCCTGTCCCAACAAAGGAGTTACTGGGGATAATTTTTTTCTTTTTGTTAAGTTGTGGGTTTTATGCTGTGAAGAATGAATTAGCATTAACTGTAAGTGGGAGTTGGAATGACTGAGCCTATACCACTCTTGATGTGTGCCCTGAAGCATGTCATTGCTCTCTATGCAACACTTCCTTCAACTGCAAAATGAGCATATTGCAGTACTTTCCTCAGAGCAAGGACAGAAAAATAGCCAGTAATGTAAACATGTAAAAAAATGTGTGATCCTTAACACTTCTAAAACGAGAAGGGTGGCGGGACTGGCAGCCTTTGGTATACTGATTATTTTTAGTACAGTAGAATTAAGAAACGGTCAGAGAAGTTACCAGAACATGAAGATCATCTGGGTTTTAACCTTTCACTAAACATTTGTCAGTTATCAGTTTCTAGAGGCAGGATTACGGGAGAGTGAACAGCTCTTAGGACTGGGTACCCAAACATCCTCCAGCTTTGTCAACACATAAATTCAATGTGAGACCAGAAGCCTACACCACCAGCTGCAGGACTGTTTGCAGGCCAACAGGAGCAAGCACTCTACTTGGTACTGCCTCTGCATGGAAATAATTAAGAACCAGTTTATGAGTCATCTATGATATGCTGTCTCTTCAGTCTGTGCTTGGTTCATAAATAGATTGACTGTAAATACTCATGAAACAAATTTTTCAAAACCAACTTGTAACCTCATAACCAAACACTAACTGGATAAACCTCTGTACAAATATAATGGAAACCGATCTCTGGATTATAAGTATAAGAAATAGAGATCATAACATCATAAAACCTCACTAGACATTTTTAGAATTATTTTAAAACTTGAAAGACACTATTAAATGACATAATGGCACTAAATTAACCCAGTTCTGCAATGGCATTTGACAATCCTTACAAAATTGTGCTCTGCTGTGCACAGGAGATTTAAAAGATTAGGAGTGCTTGTTTAGAAAAAGATGAAAGAAAATGTGGTCTAAGAAAATTAAATGGCATATTTTTACATTTATTTTTATTCATAACACAAGAACAAATGGACATTCATAATTATGACAGACTAACAGATGCATGTAATGTTTGTGTTGACCTGTAAATTCAATCCTGTGACCATTATTTTGCCTGAAGATTTTCTAATTTTATTTATTCTTTCCTTTTGCATTTTTCCACTTTGAGGCAATAGACACTGAATGGTAAAGTCTTTCCGTTCAGCAAGAACTCTGTTAATGAGAAATATGCCCCAAAAATGGCAGTGTCAATCATTCAGGTGGGTTCATTCCAGAAAAATAGGCTGCCTGCAATATCAGAAAACTGTTTCTTCTTGTTTGCATTTGTTGTGAAAGGGCAGAGGTGAGGTAGGCAATGGACCTCATAACTTCTGGAACTGCTAGAGACCTTTTGACAGAGAAACTAGAACGTGACAGATGGTTCCATACTGCGGTCTGTGTAACAACCCATCAGCAGAGTACAAGATTAAGGGTGTACTGTAGAACCTGTTAAGCCCTAAGCAGAATCCACGGGCTTTGTAAATATTGAGAATACACATAGGAAGTGTTTGGCATGCAGGTGTTTATTACCCTTGCTTTGTTTAGATAAAAACTATGGCTGATTAAAAATAATTTTCTGAATGTGTGGATTACAGTTTTATTTGTAACCTCCTCATTGCAGGGGTTTATTGATCAGTCACAGCACAGGTCATGATAAAATGCAGGGTCCTGCATTAACAGAAGAATGCTGCGGTATTAATATAGCTCAGACCATAAGCATGGAAGCTGGCAGGGTCAAAAGGTAGGCTTTACTACAGCTAGTGAAAAGGTCTACCACATTTTGAGTTCTTTTCCCACCTCCAGTAAGGAGTTCAGAACAAATCAGAAACACATCCTGCCTATTCCTTGTCTTCTAGCTCATGAAGAATAATAAATCATTAGGGGAAAATAGTTTCCTATCTATTTAATGTGACAAAGAAAAACAAAACAATATACTGGACACCTCTGGAAAGGTTCATAGCTGTTGCAATGTACTAAGCTGAGTCTTTTTCATTCTGCTAAATGATGCAGTCATAACTGACACATAAATAATAAAATCCTAACGTTGGCAAGTACAGATAAAAGAAAATAACCAAGTGGTCCTCTGATTGTACTCAGAAGGAAGGATAGGGCAAAGGCAATGTTATAATCCACAGCCTTTTGAGGCTGATCAAACACATAGTATTAAACACCTAGCCCTAAGGAAACCTATGTTATGCTACAAGTCAAAATATGCTGACAGCCACAGCTTACAGGGAAAGGAGAGTTAGGAAGTGATTCAGTAGTTCTGTATCACTCAGCTCTTTACTCCTACAGAGGAAACTGAATCCATAAGGTACCAGCCAACTCTGTGAAGCAGGAACCATGCAAAAAGCTGCTAGAGCGGGGACCATGAGTTGAATGCTTTCTGCTTGGTTTTTTTTCAGTTGATAATGTTGCTAAAAGTATATTCTCATTGTGTTCCTTTGCAGCCATCTTATTTTAATTTAAACTCCCATGGAACCCAAATATAGGACTACGTTTTAGCCTGGGGAGTACTTAGGTTACCAAATAAGGTGTTGAAACTGGAATTAATATAATAAATTTATTGTGGCCCTAGTGAAAAAAAAACCCAACCAAACAAAAAAAATCCCAAACCTGAAAGCAGAGTCTCTGTAGCAGAACAGAAGATTTGCATTATAGCCACAAAACACTGACTTTCTCATTTTTATAGTAATCATTGCAGCGAGAAAGAAATGTAATATTCTAACTTTAGATGTTATTACTAAAAATGGATTTCTTGTTGGAGAGAAAGTGCAAGAATTTACAGTTACAGCAACCTCAGTAGTGGCAATTCCATACTGAAAATAAACAAAGATCTGAAATGTATGAAAACCTCAAAAGGAATATAAAGGCAGCTGTCATACCACAGCATGCAATAGTTTCTATATGGTTATTTCAACATGTACGAAGTACCTGCCAGCTAGTATCTTAGACGTATTTCTGAACTTTCTAGGGTAAAATTTATTTATGTAGATTGAAAATAAAGCACTCAAAGTTTAAGAAAAGCTAGACTTAGGCTGCTGTTAAAATGTCATTCTCTCCTTATGCCTTCCCAGCCTATGCACTAACTGAGGCAGGGTACCCCTCTGCAAATAATAGGCTATTATGTAATTGTACACTGTATCATAATGTATTCACTCTAGAAGGCAAAATTAAAGATACATTTACTTTCATGGGAAGAAAAAAGCAAGTAATGATGGTGAACGTTTTAGAAGCCTGTATTTGTCAAGAACAGAGAATTAAAAGGCTTTTAGCGAATGGACTTTTTCTAACTGGTAAAAATATCACATTGATACTCTCCACAGTTGCGACTCCAGCACTGGTAGCAATAATGGAAGTGATGTTAGAAGCATGGCTCAAGGCACTGAGGCTCAAACTGCTGTCATCACCAAGGAGAAATGCTACATCTAATGGTGGGTTCTCACTCAGCTAGCTTGATTTAGCCTGGTAACCCATCAAGATTCAATACTGAACTTAAGTAGGATTTTCTGGAAATTGTGTATAAATTCTTAATGTGACTGCTGGAATACATTGTTCAGATCTTGTCCTCTTTACGTTCAGGTTTTGAATTACTTTATGTAGTATCTTATGGTATTTAACAAAGAACATCTCTAATAATTAGAATATGTCATTTTGTACAGGTTTGCTTTAGTAGAAACACAAGCATGCTGAGATCTAAGAGGACAACTTTCACAAGAGCTTGTATCCACAATGACCTCAGTTGTCTCAGTTTCAGAATGAAAATAAGCTAAAGCTTTTCACTCAGGGGTTTCTGTTCCTCATTCTAGTAGGTTAATAATTTAAATACAAATAAATAATCATAAACTTTTACATTGTTCCTGTTGCTGCAATAACAAATCTCAGTATTATCCTAAAAGAGTACTTCACAGATACAGACCTACTGATCAGCAAAGGCTGGGAGTACTCCAATTACACATTTTGGTTCATATTTATTGTCAGTAATAATATTAACTACACTACTTAATAAACTAAATTGCATAAAATTGAAATTTACCTTCTAAAATATGCAATTCCCATATGCAGCCACTGGATGGACTTATGGAGCCAGTGAATATTTTTTGATTGTAGACATGCACAATTAGGTGAGGAGCTGGGAAGAACTTTCCCTCCTGGGAAACTCCTGGGCAGCAGTTTTCTTTTCTTTGTAGAAAAGGCTTGAGCCTAAAAAGCAAGGTACAAGAAGGAATTTTAGCTTCTCCTTTTCAATTATCTTTATTTTTCAACATAATTAGTTTAAGAAAAACTAGGCTGTGGAAATGAAAAAAAAAAAGTGATAAGAACTTTAGATTGTAGAAGAACATTTCAGAACAGGTCAGTTCCAAATGTGATTATTTGGCATTAAAGTTGTAGGGTAAAAGCACTAAAAATTGTACTGAAAAGAAGCTAGGGTTTTTTTGATAGATCAGTTTGCAAACAGAAGCAGGTCATGGTTATTTAAAGTTCTGCTTGATTTTTAAAACTTGTGCTACTATAAAATGTTCATATTCTTTAAGAATAAATTAAGAAAGTATTTGCTTAATCTGTCTTACCTTTTTCTGCATAGTAAGTGTAAAACAAGTCCTGCAATAAGGGTACGATCATCCATGAACATAAAAATTTTATTTCCTTCTTTATTACAGCTGGCTGTTGCAATTACTTCTGAGTATTTTGAGTGCATTATATTTAATGTATATAGATGTACAATCTATTTAATGCATTTTTCTAGACCAGTTACCATTTCAGTGTATACAGCAGTGGTAAAATACATATGTGATTTCATACCCTGTGTTCTGCTGTCGTGTAGCTAAGAGAAGCAGTGGGTATCAGTTGTAGCAGGAAAACTCAGTAAATTCTCCTCAAAGAAAGTCCAAAGTAATTAGGGTTGCTGTGGGGAGAACTAAATGAAGTCGAGGAAAGTATACATGTATGAGCCTAGAAGAAAGAAGAGCTGTTGCATAAATCTCCCCATACCTGCTGTTCTAAATCTGTAGCCAGTGACAGTGGCTAGCATGGCCCTTTCACTCCCTCTCTGCAGATGCACCCAGTTACAGGATTCAAATGTAGATCTCGTGGTTTTATCATTTTATCTGTGTGCCATCACCCTATTCTGTCCCAAACAATTTAGAATGGCACCAAACCTAACTACAGCTGAAGTTACTCTGCACACTGGAATTTCCTTTTGTCTTTGTACTGTGAAGGTCATATGCAGAGTCTGTGTTGTGAGTGAACGTCCTCTGACTCTATCTAATTGCATGGGATAGTCTTACTGGGTACCTATTATAGCCAGGATGAATGAGATACAGTTAAAAAAAGCACGTGAGCAGGGAAAGAAGGTTGGGTCAGGTTCAGTGCTACTGTCTATTGCTTTCAGTCCTCTTCTGGAACAAAACATGAAAGGAGACTACAGACATTTCTCAGCTTACCACCTCTTCCCCATCCTAATTTACTTAGCTGTGTACAACAGCAACTCTGTAGATTAAATGATACCTGCAGAAAAATTACTCTGGATCTCACCAATATTTTGCTGCTTTCTGTAAATTCCTGTTGTTTTTAGAAAAGTGAGCAAAGACTGATACAGGGGCCAAAACAAACTTAGCAGCCACATTTGAATTTATACGTGCACTTTAACACCATTCTAAGTCAGGAGCTTGATATCATGAACTAATGCCTGCAATGATCACACAGGCCCCTGCAAGAGGATGGAATGGCACCTCTTACAATTACAATAATCATGGTGCCCATCACTGGACATGAAATGTGTGCAATGTGTCTTGGTATGCCAGGGCTCCTGAATGCCATATGCTGTCCTGACCTCAGATGGGGGAATACCATCTGGCATCACAGCCCTGCAGTTGGCACTGCAGGCTCCCCTCTCTCCCTCCCCACTTCCCACCCTGCCTCTCTGACAATTACAGAAACAGTGATCTTGCAGGAATGAAGTCAGGCTACACGAATATTGAATGACTGGGTCAGAGACTAGGAAAGGGGCTGGCAACTCTAGAGACTCCCTGATACATATCTTTGCCTAAAAGCAAAACTGTGACAAATCAGGTTCTCCTGTACCTCTCACTAGGCAATGAGATCCCCTCCCTGTTCTCCCCACTACATACAGTGCCACGTCACAGGTGTGTGCCTCCGTGCTAAAATCCTCCCAGAAAACACCATACCTCAGCCAAGAATGCTTCCCCCTGCGAAGCCCCTGAACATGACTTGCTATTCTTGGCTTGTTCTGACCTCCTTTAATTTCCTGACCTTGTTCTGGAACTAGGTGTTGGTCCACTTTTAATCACGCCAGACCAACCGAACAGCAATCTTCTCATACCACTGCTGATTTAGAAAGCCTTTGCTAAGCTGCTGCATTGGGAATCTTCCACCGTACAGAGATTAGGTCACAGACTTCCTTCCAGGGTAGGTGGCACCATGAGCTGCCAGCTCCAAGCTGGGACAGTAAACCGGGTGGGGCAGCATCCTAATATTACAGAAGGCAATGTAGACAGAGCCTATGGAATTACTAGTACCACTAACCTAACCACTTACATAAGCAAATCAAGTGAATCATCTACCTTACTGGTCTACCAAGCCTCAGACACATATGATACTGGATATATAATGGTGGACTGGCTCACATGAATTAGATTTTTTAAGTGCTTCTAAGGTACATGTTAGAATTCAAGCTACTTAAAAACACATGCTCAGTTTGAGAGTGGTCCTCCTTCAGACAGAAAATCTAAGTAATTTATTATTCTAGATGAACCACTGAATACAAAACTGTTTATTCCTACAAACAGAATCATTGTCCGAAGAATTGCAGGATAATCTCAGTATTCAACCACTATGTCAAACTTTTCAATCTACTCTAGTCAGGAAATATGAAGTAAATATCTATACCTATAAAGTTGCTTTTAATTAAAGCTCTGTCAGGCAATTAGTTGCTAGATCCATAAACGACAAAACTGATGCAAAGCTCTGAAACTTTTTACTCACAGATTGTTTGGTAAATTGCTTTATTTGTGTTGGATGCACTACTAAAATCATTCAAATTAGTAACCAATCTGTTCCTGTTACTGTACACCTGAAAGTGTAATAGCAAATCTGTCCTATAACAGCCAAATGACAAATATCAGAAAAAATGTTGCCAAGACTGCCTGGTTTGTCTGTGTTGAGGCCTGTGGATTCCCACCTGTTCTGTGCAATGCCACTGCGTATATTATGTTGCAGCACAAGCTAAGCACAGCTTGGAACACTGCAAGTGTGGGTGACATATGACATTCAATATGAGTTTCCCTCAACTAACATCATGTACTTTCTTTGACACACAAAAAATTTAGTAGCATATTCTTACAATTTAGAAAATTGGCTTTGATTTCTCTTTGGGCATTCCTGTGTGCCATTCTGAGGAAGTAACAAGATTACAGTACTCGCATTGCTCAATCCCGACATTTGAAATGTCTAAACCTCATGTCAAATTATTTTCTGCATATCCAAAGTGCTTGCATATACTCATGCTGATAGGTATTTCTTATCTCCTGACATTTCAGTGTTGATTTCAGATTAGCTTTTTAAAGGCATAAAGACTATCAGTACGTGTTTCCATGTGCTCTGTAACCTATTTCTACTCAATTCAGAGTTTAATTTCTGACGCCTCACACACATTGCTCATTGAAAGCAAATACCCATGCAAATATGAAGATGGAATTTGATAGGAAAAATAATAATTTGCAATTCCTGAACAATAGATGAAAAAATTGATTAACCTTCTATCTTGGCAAACACCTGCTCTTATTTATGTATAATCAAATTCCAGAACCAGAAGTTGGTAACAACAGACTTCTCTCCCCACTAGCAAATGCGTATCCAGAACTGGCCAATTAAGTTCACAGGCACGCTCCACGAAGCAAGTTCTGATCCAGAGGTAACCCTACCCCTGTTTGGCTAGTCTTCAGTGCTTTAAGACATAGCTTTGAGCTATCCATACCGAACATTGATCCTCACTGCTTTAGAATGAGGTATGTCTTCTTATGAATTGGTTTTTTATTGAAACTTATGCAAATGAGAGTGAGATGTGAAAGTGTGTTACACAGTGTACTTTTCGCTTGGAGGTGTGGGTCTCACACTGCTTGCTAATGTGCAGATTGCACACCACAAATTCACCCTCATTAGACACCCAATCCAACCCTAATGAGGGAATGGATTCCTTCAAAAGGAGTGCGTAGAACAATGCAGGGTATTAATTTCATATACCAATATGCATTGGTATGCTCCAATATGCATACTGATTTAATGTACCAGTATGCATTTTCCTTATCCATTCCTTATCAGAGCCTCTGGATGAGCTCAGAGCTAATCATGACTCTGAAAACTAGAGGAATAGTCTTTATAAGCACACTTGAGACAAAGATCAATGGAAATGGATGCCACAATTACATAGGGAAGATGTCTGTTCATATGTGTGGTAATTAAAAAGGAATACAGTGGTTTAGCATAAGCTACAAAACTCATATTACTAATAGAACAGAGAAGCATACTGTGATCTTTTTCGTAATATATTGTTCTTGCATTAAGGAGTTAAGTGATTTCTAAATATAGCAGTATTCTGTATCAGCACTACTTAGATAAGCTGCAGTGGCCATGTTATTTAATCTAAAAATAGAAAAATGCTTCTCCCTAGAAATACCTAAAGACTGTAACTGTGGTTTCACAAGCAGCTTAAGGCAATCAAAGCCTGCAGTCCTGGAAAGCAGCTGCCCTGTCCTCCCCTCCACCTCTGGCTGTAAGTTTCTGCTCTTCCTTTGCCGGGGCACTATGCTGTAAAACACCACCACGCTATCACATAGCCATTCAGTTCCCTGAGCAAAGCTAATATGGCCAGCTCAGAGAACACTCAAACTCAGTGACAATTTGTACAGAGGTTTTAGGTAGGATTTAGGTTAGATATTAATGAGGTGTGAGTGAGTCTGGAATCCAGAGATCCATTTTCATGTTTAAGCTCCTGACACAGTAGATGCCTGCATGCCTCAAAATGAAATCCAGAGCAACCAGTGAGCCCATCAGGAAGCTGCTTGAAGCCACTGTCTTAGGAAGTACTTGCCTACAGTGAATCAAGAGGGAAATCTCAGTGCAAGGCTGCAGGTGCTCTGTTCCATCTACTTGTGTGTCACCATGCAGAATTTCCAGAAGGAAGTCAGGACAGATCATGGTCCTCTGCTAACATGATCTAGCAGGGGAGAACACCATGGTGATAATACTCCAATTTACAAAATGGTATTAATCCTCAGTTAGAGGTGGGAAACTTGGCCTAATTCCTTTCCTGGCCAAATGCAGTTAAACACAGATCTCTCTGAGGTGTGCTCTGGTCATCAAGCTAACACTTTGCTCTTGGATGAGGGCTGGAGTAAAGTATAAAACGGTCAGGTACTTGTGGTACTTGAAGTTGTGCCACTTGTCACACTAATCCTTTAACATAAAACACAACAAAGAAAGAACACCTCTTAATGACACGATGACCAATTGTAAGTGTGGGAAACACAGCTCTGCGTCTGAAGGTGGGGGGGGGACGGGACGATTTAGCTTTTCTTACATAAGCGCTGCTGATTTCTGTCAATTAAAACCAAAACAAAATAAAAAACCCAACCCACAGATTTTTCTTATAAAACTTAAAGAGTCTGGTCTTTTTTCATGCATCCAGATGGAAGCTGCATGTGTCACACATTAATTTACTTTATCAAGCCTGCAGTTTTCACTGCAAGGTAGTACTCACACTGAAGCCCCTACTTCCATTTATGCAAAGTTGTGTGAATAATGATGAACAATGACAAGTATTTCTAAAATGTAGCTTATATGACCATTTTCACTGTCTCACCCAGAATGCCTCCCGGTCAAGCAGCAGAGATGCTTGCCATAGCACCACTTGTCAGACTTTTTGAAAAGGTACAGACATATCACCGTTCATATTTTTGGGGTTCTTCTTTCCTGATTTGTACAACAGAGTGATGAGGCTACAAAGCAATTTCTACTTCTTTCCCCTCTTTTGGGCTGCAATGATTGCCTTTCATTTTCAAGATGGTTCCAATCATTAATACCAAGGAGCAAAAAAAGATGTATTGTTGTTATAAAGACTGTAAATAAGAAGACTTCTTGAAATCCTGTATCATGGGCCTCCTGACATCTTTCCACATACATCGTGCACAGAACTTTCACCCTCAGCCTTAAAACCAGCTAAGGCAACCTGAAGACTACTTCAGATTGGACTGTCCTGCTAAACCAGTATCACTGCTGCTCTTTAACTAAGAGTCTTTTTATGAGTTGCCAGTCAGGTCACCCAAATTCTCAGTTCAAAGAGCAGGAGAATCAGTTACCATGTCCTCACATTTCCACGGGAGCTCTCACATAAGTGCAGAACACCTCACTTACATGAATTCCCAAGCAAATGAGTAGACAGAATACAGAAGAAAAGAGTAAGTATTAGCCACAAACTCTGATGATCACCAGATTTGTATTGAAAAGATAATCATAAACTGCCTGTTCTAGTTAAAGACTGCATTCAACAACAATTCCTTTTGTTTTGGAGAATGACTATCAGTTGTAATATGGTATTTCTCATCCACTTTGACAACATAGAGTAAGACGTTTAAACAGGGAGACTAGGTTATATTAGCTACTCTTTGAAGCAGCCTATAAAAAAGGAATTGCAGCTGCCATAATAAGGTAACACCTGTATTCCTGGCTGTAAAATGTCTGGAATTCAACCAGATTTGAACTTCACAGAGTGTATGCATATGTGGGTCAGTCCACAGTTCTCTGCTTTCTGGACAGACCAAGACAGCATGGCTTCTTCCCCTTTACAGTTAGAAGAGGAACTGGCTTTCTTTCTAAATAAGTAAAGCTTTTCTACCTATCTTCTTTGCAAAATTAGCATTAATAGACAGCTTCGGGCTCTACATTTGGTCACTGATTACAGCCATAAACAGCTACCAAGCCTGATGCAGTTCTGTTGTATTTAATGAGATAATTTGCGTATTTCAGAGTACACACAAGATACAGTTTATCTTAAATTCAGGTTTACAGCCAATCCAACAGGATTGGAGGAGAAAGATGGACAGAGAACACCCTAAGTTTAGTGGCTAAGGCTGAAGTACAAGGTGTGACATTGCAAGTTGTTTGCCGTATCTGAGAAACATTTTATAGGTCTGAGAAAGAAACAGAGACTGCTGAGGGTGGCCAGGTGGCTGGCTGGTGGCTGGGAAACACTATGGCCCCTAAGAACAGCTGTGAGGGTATTAGTGATACTGCACTATCTTAGAACACAAGGAAGTGTTTTCTAAAATAATCTGTTTTAGCTAGGCAGGAGGAAGTAAAGGGAACGGCTTTTTTTCTGAATCTTCTACTCTTGTGAGAGCCTCATTCTGGTTGGTCTCTGTAACTGTGATCTACTTCAGACTAGAGAAAGTAGATATAACCAGCTATATATGGGGCTCCTGCAGTTAGGAAATCTGGTATTTCCTGCAGCAGAGCTAGAGGCATAGAAAATTTAGCTAGAATGTGAGATTTTATGGTCATACTAGCAAATATCTAGGTACCACTGAAGACACACATTCCATAAATGGGATGGAATGGAACTACTCACAGCTGATTGTAGAAGCAGCAGAAAGGAGGAGCACAGGTACAAACTATGACAAACGCAGCTATACTGATGAGTGGAAGGCTGTAGCCTTGTTAGACCAGCAGAAGATTATTCTCCCTCCTCATATCATTTTGTACAGAGGGAAAACCAGAACTTACAAACCCATGCTCAGCTGGGCTTATTTAAATTAGAAATGTCTCTGAGAGCAGAAATAGAACTGATTTTTCATAGGCAAGAATAATTTTTAAATGTTCTTGCTCTGAACAACCTTTTTGTAAAAAATACAAAATGGCTTTTATGAAACCAAAAGCAGAGTATGAAGGGTACCACAGTGAAAGTATTTAATTTAAAAACTCTAGTTGTGCTTCATTTTCCAAGTTTAATTATCGAAAGCTGCTAGGATCCTACTAGAAGGAACAGAACTTTTTTTTCAATACTAGATCAAATTTTCTGTCTTAATTCGTTTCCTTAAAAGATGAGGCTTTTTTCTCTTCTCATGTGTGCAGCCTTTAATTAGTCTGTTCAGACACAAACAGTATTAGCTAGACTCTGTCACAATTACCCACATTTGGTAGCTAATTACTCCTTGAATAGTCTTAAGGCTACCAGCAATTTTAGTACAATTGGCAGCCTGGGGCCCCTAGGAGCTGTTCCAGCAACCAAGAATAGCTGGAAGAGAGAGGCGGGCCAGCCATGACCCTTTCTCCTCAGCCACAACCTAACATATCTACTATGCCAAAGGCAAGAGCAACACAGAAATGAAAATATTCTCAAGCGGCTAAATGTGCTCTCTTTATGGCCTTTTTAAACTAATGGAGTAGTATAAAGGGACTACAGGGAAATGGAAAATAGGACCTTTTAAATGCTAAAGCATTGGCAGGACTACTAATGATTTTTCAATTTTGCAATGTTCCATTAAAACAACAGTACAAAACACTTATATGGGATCAGATTCTGACACAAGACTTTTATTCTACTGTAATTTTATTCACTGATGCCTCATATTGCAGTAATTTACATCACTGCAATATGAGTGTCAAGCGGGTACAAAATGCTGACTTGATTTAGTAACATTTCATATATATTTTACACAGGTAGAAATTACTTCACAAGGGACACAGCAGTGTCTGTGATTTCAGTAAAATGATTCCTGCTGTACACTTGTGTGACATCAGTGGCAGACTGAAATTAACATAAAAATTTAAATGAGTACTTTGGTTTTAAATACTGTTAATTCAGATTCTATTCCACAACTCCAAAAAGTGTCACTTTGCAAATTCAGCAGTACAGGGTTTGCAAAAAGCAAGGAATTCCTTTTAAAAAACATCACGAGTTTTTTTACAAACACCTTTTACAAGGTGTTTCTGCAGCTACATCCTCACTGAAGAATTAGCTCATTACCTCTGCTTTTCCTAATCCCTTCAATAGGATTAGGCCAGCATTCCCGCTCCCCCCCCCCCCCCCCCCCCCCAAACTGCTATCCGTCGGATTCTCAAAGGGAACTGATCTTCTTGCATTGCATGACCATTTGATCTGGTGCAAGAGAAGAGATGCCAGAACTTGATGTACACAAGTTTGGGGAAAGAGTAGAACTGGCTCTTTCCACTGGCTGCCCATTATTAGTCTGGATTAAGTGTATGGTAAAACTGCACCTCATTCACTGCTGCTCTGGAAACCATTTTCTGCTGAACAGTGGAGACCATGAGAACTGACAGAAGGTATTGCAAGATTATTAGCCCTCAAGTTAGTAGGCATCTATAGCGCAGAGTTGGCAACTACGTTCTTTAAATTTAACCTTTAGCTTATCACTGCTGATGAGCAAACCGATAGGAGTATACCCATGGATGTGTCAGCATTGCTGAGGTTCACTATAAGACAGACAATGGACTCTGAGCAACAGCAATAGTTTAGCTCAGCTGTCAGTGGCAACACCACAAAGCTGTAAATCTGAAGATACATTGCCTTTGGCAATATTGACTTAAAGTACTTCCAACAATTTTTCCTTCCTGCCTGCCTGCCTGTCCTGTTCTCTTGACAGCCACATGACTTTTATCAACAGGACTGTCTGTAAGGCCACAATACAAATCAGGCCCCAGGAATGAAACAGGTATTAAAGAAAAATTCTGCAAAAAAGCATTGTTAGGCAGTTTACCCTGACTTAAGTCTCATGATTCAGTTCCCAAACACACACGTAAACAGCTGTGTTGGCACAGCCGAAAGAGTGTCAGGAACAAGCAGCTGGCAGTTGAGGTGGGTCCTGGGAACGCCTTGAAAGAGTCTGCTGCTGGGAAAAGTGTGCATAGAACAATACCTTTACTGTGTCTGTCTTGGCACTGCGTACCTGCATGCGCATTGGCCAGTTCCAGGGCTACAGTCCATGGCTTTATGTACTGTAATAAGTTGAGGCACCAGTAATCCTTTCCCAGTGCTTGTGAGAGAAACTGCCTGCCCCTCTAGCAGCAGAGTGGGAATTGGAGAAGCACCGGTGTTCTTAGCACATGACAGCAAATCACCCACCTAAGGAAAAACAAAAGTAAAACATATCACATTTAGGTTCCACTGAAGTACACATGCAAGCCTTGACCGTCCTGACTAACTACAGCAAAAGATACTCCTCAGTTCAGTTCCTCAGTGGGAGCTATGCTAAAACCACATCCAAAGCACTGTCCACAATCCTCTCTGGCTGTAAGAAACAGAAGGCTTCCCAAACTAACTCCATGGTGTCCTGACTCACAATTTCCTGCCCTCCATGCTCCCCTAACATCAGAGTCCAGGACTGGAAGAAGAGACAAGAGCAGCAGATTCTGGAGACAAAATTACTTCCTTAAATGGTCCTGGTCATGGACCAGATAGTAGGATAGACATATTGCTGGACAAACAGAACAGCTGTTGTGAAAAACAGTTCATAACTAGGGTAGTCAAACACTGGAGCAGGTTGTTCAAGTGTGCCTGTGGACTCTTCATCCTTGGAGATACTCAGAACTCAGCAGGTCAGGGCTCTGATCAACATGATCTCAAATGGCCCTGCTCTGAACCAAGGTTGGACCAAGTGACCTCTATGATCCCTTCAAACTAAATTTTTCTGTGATTCTGTGACCAAGAAGTGCCATGTACATGACTCTGATGAGGCTCTAAGCACAAACAGCAACATGGCTTAAACTGCATAATGCTCAGGGTTAATTCCAAACAGCAGTCAAGGCAAACCCTCAGCCTATCCTTTTATCACTTATCCATTTCCCCAAGCTCTTCTTTCTCTCAACCTTCTCCTTTCTGAAAGTATTTCATAAGGTCACCACAAAATTTTCTTTTTTTAATAAAAAATTGATTCCCCACTTAAGTTTGCCATGCAAGCACTAGATAACAAAGGTGGTTTTGAAGAGCTCAGAGCCTAGAAGCAAAACCTGAAAGGTGAAGTTACCATTCAATTTTCAGATTTTATAGCAGCAAAGGCGACGTTGATTTTGGTTTTCAAGTCTCTATCCAGCCTGTGGAGACGGTATTCCTTTTCCCACCTCTTATTTCATACGCTTTGGAAATTAAGGAAATGTCCATAGCTCTGATACTGTTAGTAGTTGCATCAGAGCAGTGAGGGAAATGGAGGTTTGTTTGTGGCCAGGGCATGTTCTCACTCTTTTTTAATACTGCTTGTAACAGTACGGACCCCATGTGAAGCCTTGGCATAGGGAAAACAAGGCCATAACTAAGTGCAATTCAGGAATCATTTAGAGGGCTAAAGCTTGGGACAGGTATAAGGTCTTGATTTATGTTGCCAAAAAGGAAAAAAAGTAATCCTTATTTGCAAGAACTTTATTACACTTATTTTCTCTAAGGCTGGAATGTCTTAGAAACCTACTCAGGGAATCAGAAAGTGGTTTTGCCTTGCACTAGAGCCTTTCCAAGCTTTCTTCGTTTTGGGGAATTTCTTTTTCTATCATCTGTGGACAAATTCTGAGTTAAGTGTGCCACTATTATTGCTATGTAATCAGATTTAAGCACACTGGGAGTTAACAGCATCACAATTACAATAATTGTATATAATTATAAATGTGTTGTGTAAAACGTTTCTGTGCATTTTGCCTTACTAGTGCAATGTAAGATTTTTTTAAAAAAAGATTTATATCTAAAAAAGGTTAATTAGGTTTCTACTGATTAAAAAATTGCATTGGTAAGGTTTTGTAGATTACTGTATAATGATGAATTATTTCTTGTGTGATCAAAATGTTCCTGCTCATACATGTTTTGATGATGGGGCATGTTCTCTGGAGGCTGATATGACCGCCATGGGAGCATAAAGAATGGTGGCTAGTTCACTGCAGAAACCACAGCCAAGAGCTGGCTCTCACAGGACACCATTTGAAGCCACCATCATTTTAAGCATGTGTTCAGAACAGGCAGTTGCCTAGAGGGCTGAAAAGGGAACTTTGAATGAAAGAGGGAAAAACGTTTGTGGCTTCCTGGCTTACTACTGGGCAAGAAACTGTCATTTGGAGCATGTAAGGATGACAGTAACTTAAACAGAGGTAAGCAGCATTCACAAAAGCTAATCCACATCACAAAACCTATCCACGCAACACGTTAAGAGCACCAAATTACAGGAATGAACATAAATACTAGGTATACACAACATCATATTTATACCAGTATCTTCCAATGGTAAGAGCAATGGTTCTTAACAGTTAAGCTTGCTGCCAGAGCATTCCTTTAACAGAAGACCACCCAGCAACAGAAACGGGATGAAGGTAAGCAGGAAGGAGGGGTAACACAGGATTACATCCATACTTGAGGGATCAAGTTTCTCTGTACCAAAGATCCCTTGGAAACATGGTTATAGAGCATTCCTCAGTCACACCACACTATTGTCTTCCACATTGTTCATATTCAAAATGGAAGAGTAAGTCGTCAATGTCTTAAAAATACCCTGTTTAGTTTGAATTCTGATAAAGGCCCAGCCTGTATCAGTTATCTTCTTTTTGAATATCGTCACATCTTTTGCTCTACTGTGATGTTGCAGGAAGCCTGCCCGTGACCCAGCTCAATTCACAAGTTCTCTCAAAAAGTTTGAATTCTAGTCTTTCCTGTACTTTTGCCTCTTCCAAAGAGCAAGAAGAGTTAGGATGTCAGCACAGCACTTATGGGAAGCACAAAGGAGACCTAGAGCAAAATGCTGACTCTTAGGGTCTGCATAGAGATAGCAAACCTGGCTGTAAACTAGCTCCAACCACTGGGACTTCAGAGTGGCAAACAAAAGCAGGTTATTTAGATATGTGTGGAAGCTATGTGCGCAGCACTTGGGGGAATATAAAAAAAATTTCCTATGTAGGTACAGTGACATGAGTATTATAATGAAGTAACAGTATATGATGATATTAATGACAATTTTAATATTTAAAGGTATTACATTAATTTTCCAATATTTTATAAGAAATTGCATCAAGAGAAATCACATAGATGTTTCTTTCACATCACTCCTGTTCCCACTGGTTTACCTCAAGTTAACAAGCCTTATCATTCAAGATCATTCAAGGAGACCAGACTCCCCTCACAGTATCTGAGCCAACCATACTCAATAGTCTTCAGTAGTTTCTTTGCTTTAGGATTTGTGGTCACTCCTGAGCCTCTGAGAACCAAAAATAGCCTATCTAAGAGAATGTCTCTGTGTCTGCTGCTCAGTAGCTGGACCCATTTGGTTCCAAGTGCACTGTAATCACAGATAAGATGGCTGCTGTTTCCCTTGCAAGTGGAAGTGAAATACAGAAATCACATTTTGGATTAAGTATCTACCTACGTAGCAAATATGGTCTAACATCAGAACTTAACTTGGTATATGTAATCAGCTTTCTCTTGGAAGGTTTTCTACTGATGAGCTTCTATGAAGCATCACTTTTTGCAAAAGTCAACCCCAAAGCGTGTTTTAAGTTCTCATATACATTTAGCACTTGCATATAATGTAATGTGATCGCAGTTAAAACAGCACTGTTAGTGCAGATTACATCAGAATGGTCACGAGCCCTAGCCTGTGTACAGAGTAAATGATATGAGCGCTGTGTATGAATTGAATAGTGGTAGGCTGCCAAGAGTCTAGGTTATTCCTCCACAGGAAACTCCATTAAAAATACCAATCTCTCAGTACAATCTGGCCCCATTTGGAGAACAAACATAGGCTTTTAAGAGATGGCAGTGGTAGAAGAAACTGTAGTAGAAGAATGCTGAAGATGCTTCAGCTGTGCCGAGAATGATTTTGGAAAGTTCACTGAAATGTATCATGAGAAATGCAACAGCTCTACAACTTCTGAAAAGGAACTTCTGCATTCTCCCGAAGTGCTAACTTAATAGAATTGCAGTTCTACAAACTCTTAACTTAGATCTGCATAACAGGAATTCTTGTTGAATTTGGGGTCTGCAATGTTTACATTAGATGGGTATGCTGTTTATTCCTAATTCCAATTTTTAGGGGTCTTGTACCTGTATAAGTTTTACTAGCATAACTCTGTCAGAAGAACATTTTTATTAACATTGTTACACCAGAACAATTGGTACAGAGGCAGTCATACCAGAACAAAGCTGACTTACACCTCCAGTACATGCTGTACTTTTCAAAAGTATTTCTGTATTCATATGACTGCATCTACTTCAGCATAACATTTTCGACTTTAACTTATTCCCTGGAATGGAGGAACAGGTATGTTCTTACCTTCAGTCTGTCAGGAATAATCCTTCTTTCAGTTTATCCAGCACTACCACACCCTTTTGCCAGGTCTGCTGTAAGTTCCCAGCTTTGTTTATCTTCATACTCTATGTAGTTTGGAGGGGAAGAAAAAAAAAAATCAGTAACAGTGCCAGCTTTCATAATCTCTGCTATCCTTCAGTTAAATCAGTTCCATGGGCTAGTCCACCATGCACCCAAAAAACTGTTGTGCTGGCCTAGTGCGGTGGGTTTGCATGGCAAGGTTTTGGTAGCAGGGGGGCTACAGGGGTGGCTTCTTTGAGGAGCTGCCAGAAGCTTCCCCCATGTCCAACGGAACCAATGGCAGCTGTCTCCAAGATGGACCCACCACTGGCCAAGGACAAGCCCGTCAGCAACAATGGTAGAGCCTCTGTGATAACGTATTTAAGATGGGGGAAAAAAATCTGCACAACACAAAATTGCGGCTGGAGAGAAGAGTAAGAATATGAGAGCAACAACTCTGCAGTCCCCCAGGTCGGTGCAGAAGGAGGGCAGGAGGTGCTCCAAGCACCAGAGCAGAGGTTCCCCTGCAGCCTGTGGTGAAGACCCTGGTGAGGCAGGCTATCCCCCTCAGCCCGCGGAAGTCCATGCTGGAGTAGATATCCACCTGCAGCCCAGACAGCCATCCAGCACCTACGCCAGAGCAGGTGGATGCCCGAAGAAGGCTGTGATCCATGGGGAAGCCTGCGCTGAAGCAGGTTTGCTGGCAGGAATCATGACCCCAGAGGGGACCCATGTTGGAGCAGCCTGTTCCTGAAGGACGGCACCCTGTGGGAGGGACCCACACGGGAACAGTTCATGAAGACTGCAGCCCATGAGAAGGACTCATGTTGGAGAAGTTCCTGGAGAACTGTCTCCCGTGGGAGAGACCCCACACTGGAGCAGAAGAGTGTGAGGAGAAAGGAGCAGCAGAGTCGATGTGTGATAAACTGACTGCAACCCCCATTCCTTGTTCTCCTGCGCTGCTTGAGAGACCAAGTAGAGAAATCAGGCGTGAAGCTGAGCCTGGGAAGAAGGGCGGGGTGGGGGGAAGGTGTTTTTAACTGCTGATTTTTAGTTCTCATTACCCTTCTCTGATGTGAATGGTAATAAATTAAACTAATTTTCCCCAAGTGGAGGCTGGTTTTCCTGTGACAGTAATTGCTGAATGATCTCTCCCTGCCCTTACCTCGACCCACAAGCCTTTTGTTCTATTTCCTCCCCTCTGCCCAGCTGAGGAGGGCAGTGACAGGGCAACTTCGGTGGGCACCTGGTGTCCAGCCAGGGTCAGCCCACCACACCTAGTAAAGGCTGCAGTGCAGGTACAGAAATGAGTAGCCAGGGTTGCCTGAACAATGTTAAGCAGTACTGTCACTGCATGTTGAATTGCAGTCAGTTACAAACCCTGGCCAAAGACAGGCAATACTGCAGTGACAAAAGTAAATGCATAAATTCTAATGGCATTTAAACAAGAATTATCAAAATCCCCGAAAAATCTTAAATAACCTCAAAAAATTTTATCTCAAAATCAGTAAAAGCTGTATACACCTACTGACGAATTCGACTCTTCAATTTAGGAAATCTCAAAAATCATCTGGTCATACCGTAACATTCTTGTTTACTATCTTTACCTCCAGTAACTAGTGTCATGACAATTCATCCTCAGAATGATATGCCAAGGATCCATAATACAACACAGCAGCTGCATATTTAAAAGAAAAAATAGGGAAGGAAGCACAAAATCAGATCCTTTTTCTTTCATAATATGGGCCCAAACCTATAATTGCAAGAATTACGTTCCTAATTATCATTACGACTCATTTTTTCTCATCTCATTATTTACATTTATACATGAGTACACCTGAGATTTCTTTACAAATCATATTCTGAAACATTTCTGTATTTGCCTAAGGTGTAAAATATAATTTGAATTTGTGACTTTCCCCTTCTTCCCCTCTGAGGAAAAGATTGTCAGTCTATTTACAGCTAATCAGATATAGACATGCTCTGACTTGAAAAAGATTTGTCTAAGGACTGTGTAGGGTTTACAGCATATTAGGGTAGTAGGCTATCATTCTGCGAGACAGTAAATAGCTTGAAGAAATAATTTTGTCCCAGGAGAGTTCCTATCAGATGAGATATTGTCTGTTTGTACCACTCTAACTTTATGCTGGATCAGGCATGATTTACCCTGCTCTACTGGCAGAAAGCTGGCATAAAATCTAAATAAACACTGTAACACATGCTCTGGCTGATTTGATAAAAATGCAGTTGTGTGCTCACGCCAATACAGATCAAATTTTTACTGCCAGGAAATCCGGCATGCACAGATTTTATATTACTTAATGCAGAACTACAACCTTATATTGCATCATTTTTTCTGCATATAGGTTTTTAATTACATTATTATGGGCACAAATAAAGAATACAGGTTTGTTTGACAATTACTTACGTGGAGTGAGTCTACTGTAGTATAATGGTTCTCCAAACAGGGACAAACCTGACATTCAGAAAGTATGAATGTCTCGTTCATAACACTGGCATGCATTATTTTGTACCTTTACGGTCTAAACAGAAATTAACTTACTCAAGGCAAAAGAGGCTGTAACACCCCTCTGTAAAAAAGATATCGGACTGGCAGTATATCTGCTCCACTGGAGATATACTTACGTAGGTATTTTTTGTGTTTTGTGCTGTCTGTGTAGTTGAATCCCTATTCAGCACAAATTACTAGAAGTACATGGTTGTTGTTACCACTGGAGGAAAAGTTTAGTCTCTTAAGAGTACTCCTGGCAAGACTGCATTGAACATAGATTTTAACAGGGAAGTTCCCAAATCCTTACTCAGGTTGAAGACAACCTCTCTCCCTTCTGACTCTCTCTAGGCTCTTTGTAATGCCCCTGCAGCTCCCAATCCTAACAAACTGATGTTTAAATTATAATATTGTATTGCTTCTTTGGAATATGGATTTCTCATTCAGTTTCAGCCTAGTCCTGGTCATTATTCAAATTAAAAGGAAGAGACAGGGGTGCAAAGAGATAAAATATGGATACATACACACTAAGCCTGCTTTTCCAGTGCCTTGTGTTTTATTTAGTCATACACACCCCTGCTAGGTGAGTGCAAAACACAAGTCGAGTGCTCCTATTTTGATTTGTTAGTATTATACACTTACTTTCGAAAGGGTTTAATAATGAAAGACTTGCAAGGTATTCTAGTGTAACTCACTTGTTGCTACAGTATCTAAAAATTTGCCAGAAATGTATTGAGGAAAGCATGCATTTGATAGGAGGGCAAGTTTTAAAAGACTTCAGTCCCTTCCCACTCAATCTCCCTCTCCTTGGTAGCACAGGCTAGCTTGACAGGCACGATTCTGCTCATATGATACAGTAGCAACCATCTGACTGAGCAGCTCTGTCATCTCCACATAGCTGCATCTGACCCCTGACTGAGTGATGTTACCATCATCTACCATATGTTCAGTGGTCTTTATATGTCTCTTCCAAGGGGAGGGAAGTAAAACACAGGCACTAGAGTGTTTTGCTTGCACAGCATTTTGGGTTTTTTGGTCCTTTCTCTTTTTCTGGCAGTATTCAATGAATTGAGGAGAATAAAGGTGCGTATCCTTATCATATATAAATAAAAAAAATGAATTGGAATAAGAGAACTAGTTAATATTACCCTCCATGAAAATGTTCCTTGTATAAATATAAAGGATTGAGTTCACCTGTTCTAGAGCACATCAATAACAATTAAACCTGCCTGCCTAACAGGTTTACTGCTGCATTTTTACATGACTTAGAAACTCTGCATCTAGCTTCATATAATTTCAGACTGATGTGTATGGTCAAGAAAACATAACCATAACACAAAATACTACATTCTTCTGCTTTCCAGTTGTCCTTAAATATTTAATGTATTTATTACATACAAAATAATTACATTCCTCTCATCACAGGATCTTGATTAGTCCCAAAAGGATATGGCTGTCTCTTCTTACATAAGGCTTGAATTCATAACCTAGCATATGGAGTACTCCCGCAGGTAAAAGGCTGGGCCCACAATTTGTCCTCCCAAAAGTTTTAATGCTTGCATTAACCAGAGGAAATCTAACTCCAGCTCTGAATGTCTTGAGGAATTTGGCCACACCTATGGCAAAACCCTAACTTAAGAGTAGAGGCTCTGACGAGATGCTTGGCAAACTGAACCTCACTCAGCACCAGTGCCATTGCTTGTAAAGGGTTAGAAGTTGCTAACATACTTAGGTAAACCTCATTTACCTTCTCCTGACACTATTTTAGAAGTAAGTCCCAGACAATGTGGGAATTGTACATAAAAATCAGTATGTTCTTAGCCACTGCTGAAGTACAACATGCATTTGTAAGGCAAGACAACACTTCCTTTTACACACACTACAAATGGTTTAAGTAAGTTTGTGGCACACTTCATTTTGTACCTTTACTTGAGAAGCTGAAAGTGAGGGTTCTGTCAAGGTCTGGATCCTGTAAACTTTTGCTATGAGTTGTTTTGAGCTGACTTGTGCTTCTGGGAAGCACCCATAACTTTCACAGGAAATCAGGAAGACTAAAATTAGAAAGACGATATGTATGCAGATGAGGCTGTTTTAGGGAGCAATTCATTGCTAAGCTATATGGTGGGTTTTTGGCTAGAAAAATGCTCTGGAACATGCCATGCACATATGTTATTGGGCTTTATAGAGGCCTGCAGTGCTTACTTTTTAACAAGCTTCAGGCTAGATGACTATATATTTGTATAGTTACATAGTGCCAGATTAATTGTATGGATTGCATGGGATAAGTGTTGATTGCTTTTTTAATTACATGTCAAATTGAACATAAACCTTGGTGCGTACTCTTCTGTGAGCATGGGGTGCTGTTGTATCTGATCTTACAGATTGGCTGCTTTATTCTTCTTTAAAACATTCCAACATAATGGCCATTTCTTTATGACTAAGTGGACAACCAATGTCTAAATAAACAAACAACTTTATTAATATTAGAAACATATAAAAGGAAATGTTTAAGATCAATGTGATCAAACCTTCTGTCAGCTAACAAAACATGTTTTTTAACTACCTAGTACACTTTGGCAAGCCAAGTGCAAACTAAAGCTAAAGTGAAATCTGTGAAAATTAAGTCTATAAATGGACTGTTATAATTTTTATGTGGTATTGCTCAGGGACCTCGTCATTAGTCTTTATAAAATCTGTATCTGCACATAAACTTTAGATGCTGAAACTACTCATTACCCTTCTAACAAGTGCCTTCTTTCTTCATTTTTTTTCATGCCACTAAGTTGTCAGAGTTTCTTATTCCTTATTCCTGTTGTACCTGCAGCAAATCTTAGAATTTGGTGTTCCTTTTACATCTCCACAGCAATGTCATTGGGAATGAGATGCCCTTGTTTGCCATCTGTAGCAATGCCTTGCTCAGTCCGCTAAATGGCCCTTCTGTACTCAAGAGTACCTGCAAAATTAAAGAAAGACAATTCATTAATCAGAAATTCAAAAGAAAAATGTTACCTAGCTTCTTTATGATACAGGCCCCAGTTAAATTTTAATACAATGGCCATGCTGTCTTTGTAAGCAAGGAGAAGGTATGCTGTTCCAGTAGAGGAATTTCTTCAGCCAATAAAAAGATTTTGTAGACCCTGGTGACAATACCACATATCAGTGAATGTGAGTGTTAATAGCAGAACTGACCCAGCAAAATTCACCTTATTAACTAAACAAATTGACCACAGTTCTGGATGCATAAGTTTGTAAGTATTATTTATTAGAAAATGGCAAAGGCTACCAATGAGCTGCTGATGTAATTGCTGCTACTGATAAGTATAATCAGGCTGTATCCTACAACTTCCTCCCCTTCCTCATAAAAACAGAAAAAGCAAGGGCAAAAACTGAAAACATGGACTTTTCCACAGAAGACTTCAGCAATTTACTCCTCACTATGAATGCCTGCCAAAGAACAGGAGCTGTATGTGTGCATAATTTTCACAGCCCCTCGCTAAAATAAAAAATAAATAAATTTTAAAAAAGACTTATGAAGACAGACTGACTTTTGGTGGATTTGAACTCTGATATGTTTTGTCCAATGAAGAGGTCTATTATCAGTAGCCTAAGTTATGACTTAACTATCTTAGTTTCCCATCATGTTTGAATGAAAGGCATCTAATTGTATGAACGGTCATGTACGCCTATTTAAAATCATTAGGTCACTACTATGACACATTTACACTTGGTTGTGTATTCATCATTTCCCCCCCTCAATAATAATGTGGACTTTGGGATGGAAGGCAGGCTTCTGCATAAGCTGCTTAAATGGTTTTTGCCCTTAACAGAAGCCAATCTCTCTAGGAAAACCAACAGGGTAACAGATACAGCTAAAAAAAAATGCCTATTAGCTTGAAACATCGGTTCATTCACTTCGATCCTATGGGGACATCTGTGAATTCATTGCTAAAATCTCCTAGGACAGCTAGCGACCATTTCTGAAACAAACCCAAAACTGAGGTATGCAGTCTGTTTCCCATCACCGCTTAGCAAACACAGGTCTGTTCCTATGGTCAGCTACTACGAATCACTGGCTTGTCAAAACACGGGTTCATTAGCTGTCAAGAGTAGCCTGGAACAGTGTTTTAAGACTGAATAGAATATAAAGTGCCTCAAAAGCTTCATGGAACTGCGATGGAAAGGCAGGTAAGCAGGACGAAGACATACAAGAACGCAGAACAGGAGGAATGCTAGTAGTGGCCTGCTTCTGTTTGTTAACTTTAACTCACTGTATCAACACTAACACTTAAAGAGAGAGAACAGCACCCGAGGTAGACAGACACTTGTGGACAACCTAGAAGACGGTGATTGCAGTGAACCAAGGAAATTACCATAGGAATTCATATCAATGTAAGTGGTATCATGCTACAGAACAAAATGTACATGTAAGCACAGCGGCATCTTATAAAGATAATCCCAAGATAAAGTTAAACTGGGAAAAAAACCCCAACCAACAAACAACTGAAATTCGGCTAAATCAGTATTAGATGAAAACTACACGAAAAGTGTCTATGTTAGTGGTATTTCCTATGGGGGAAACAAACAGACAAACCAACCAACCAAGCCAGCTCCTTTTAAAACCAAGACAAGGTTACCAATATTATTAAATTTGTGAAATTAAAGCCACTGGAAAAACTCTTATGGACTTCACGGGATTTAACTATATCACTGCACAGACAAACATAATCTGGTTACCTAAGCGCTTGGTTTGCCAGTGCTGTAGTAAAATACACACAGTACAACTCTGCCCAGTGTGCAAAAGGTCATACCTGTACGGTCAAGAACTGAGTTGGATGTACAGAAGTACTAAAATTATTTGCAGTTGCATTAAGGAGTTCAAATTATTTTCTGACTTTAATTCTACATTTTACATACACTATTTCATTACCTACAATGCCATACATTACCAGCGCTAAGGCAAGAATACCCATACCTGCGCTCATGAACCGCAGCGTACCAGTGCACAGTCTACTTCCCAACCCTCTAGACAGGTCTTATCCCCAGTCTCCTTGCTACCCTTATTATTGCTGCGATATTATGACCAAGCACTTCACATATCACACCATTTACAAAGACTAAGAAATAACAGTTGACTCTCTTATCAATGAAAAACTGAGCCCCATAACAGCGACTGTGAAGAATATTAACTCTGTCTTAGCCAAAAGAAGCAAATGGATTAATGTAAATTTCACTTTGTGGCTATTCACACTGTATTTTCAAATTTTGAAAAAGAAATTCTGCATAACGTATGCATTCCGCATCCCTTCATTAAAAGACCCTGTGACATAATACTAAAACCTTTTAGGTAGGTCTACATGTAGCACTTCAAATAAGTATGAAATAAAGATGTCTTAAGAAATGTAAGCAGATACTGTTTTGAAATAAGACATCAAGCATTGCATTGACCTCAACAGTAAGCACTTCCAAGCTTTATCAGCTTAAAACTAAATCATCGGTGCATCCTGTATATTAAGCTGGCTTTAAAAATATCCAACATCCATGGAGCTGACTGATTGTTCTATAATTCCAAATTTACTGAGACATTCCTACATTCCTCCGCATGCAGTTTGCCTCCCAATCCGTCCTGAATGTAGCCTGTCTTTATGTGATAACAGATGTTTCTTCAGCTTCAAAATCAATGGAAAATAAACTTCAGCCATGATAATAGCTTGTATCAGAGTTCAACTTCTGTTTGTGAAACTTTGCTCTCATTGTGTTTTTCACTGAGTTCGGTCTCCTCTCCAGAGACTGTAATGAGCAGCGTTTGAAAAGAGAAAAGTGAAGAATGTAACTCTGAGTTGAGGCATTCACCTCCTAATGGAAAAGTCCCCTAGAAGCATCCTGCCTACTTCTCTCTAAAAAAAAAGTAATAAATGTTAGACAATTATTTTGTATGTGGAGTAAAGTAGGTGGCAACTGATCTATCTGCAAAATTCTTAGGACAAAGGTACAATAGTTAGCCATAGTATATCTGACACATTATAATACAGAAGACTACCCTGAAGAAGAAAATATATACTGATGTGGAGAGACGTTGAACATCTAACACCAGTGAGCAAATAGCTTTACAAGATACTACTGCTGGTTTTTTCCTTTTTGCTAGAACAAATCATGTCAGATATTTCAGAGACTGCTATGAACATTAATGCCTATCAACCTTCAAGAATTAGAGGATACGCAAGTAACAATAGATGAGATTGCATTAAAATATAGTGGTAATTCATTTTCTAGGTATTCTTCAAATTCTGTTAGGTTAAAAAAACCCTATAAAATTAAATAATTAACAACAACAGAAGCTATAACATATGTAATTAGAAACTCGGTAATACTCCATATATATTTTTTCAGGATTCACTAAGCTCTTCAAGGGAAACAGTGATACACAACTATCACTACTTTGCTCCTCGTATCAAATCTGTATGAATAAAATAGCTGTGCATTAATTCCAGAATCTGGAAAATTCTGACAGTTTTTTTCACAGGTAACCCAGGATGCTCAATTTTCCTTTCACTAATCATACTGCTGTAATTACTCCACTGCCACCTTAGCAATAGTTAGGCTCCCCAATCATGGGTCAGGATCTATGACAGCTGGCTGTCAATTAGTTCAAAATAAGATTCGTTCACACCAAAAGAACCAACAAAAAATGCACATAAAGAACAGCAGAAGAAACATAGTAATGCTAAAATACTTTTCAGGACCCTTTACTAGTCATCATAGCTTTATAGAACATAATGTTTATGCTTTACAGGGACAGACTTTTTGCCTTGGCAAACCAAGGACAGGTGAAGAAGAAACACTGGTAACAGTCATGGTGGAGAAACTGTTTTTTTCTGGTGTTTCTCTGGCAGGTAAATCTAACAGCAGGGTAACAAAATTTGACTGAAGTTGAAACTAGTCTGCGCCAGGACAGGAAGACATTTGCTTGTTGTATTTGAGGTAGCAGATCATGAGTGCCTCTGTCATCTAATGATGATGTTCTGGCATCAAAGGTGCCTGCAGCTGCACTGGGACCTTAACTTTCTTGGCACTTTGTATCTGGACTTGTCTGAGGAGTATGTTAACAAGGGGGCAACCAGCCAATGTTTCTCCAGTTCAGAACCTACATGTTTTCAGTCGTTTCTACCTCCTAGGTTTGGAAATGTTCTAATCCAAGTATACTTAGCATATTTAGTATTTGTATTATACTATTTCTAATGTATTTCTCTATTTCCTAGTATTCAAATTCTTCTCAAGTCAGTCTTTCAAACAATTCCATTTCTTTGGGACAGGTTTCTGGGACTCCGCTTGGTTTCCAGTTCTTACCTGGGGATCAAAAATTGCCACCGTTTTGCTGCACTAGATCCAAGCCAAGGCTCACAGAAGTAAATAGAGGTATCCCAGCCAAGCCCAGGTGGCAATACAATCTCTTAAGAAAGCATCCAGAGCAGGACAGAAGGCTAGAAACGCTTGTGGTAGCCACACCGATTCCTGAAAGCATTCTTTCCAGAATATAGCAGAACACCACGTTAATGCAGTGGAAAACCACCTGCTTTCAAATAAATGTCTAGATTTATTTAGTCAGTCTGTATGAATTTAAAGGTAAGATCTTGATAGAAACATGGGTAAAAGTACTTTGCACCTTTTACTACTTGTTTCTGTTTTCCGAACTCATATTTACAATACAAAGGAAGTTAAGAGAGCATAGTAAGATGTTGTGGAAAATCTAAATTAAACTCACGAGGGAAGGAAACCCAGAGTTAAGAGTGCAACTCCTGTCTTTTTCTGACCTGCAACAGAGCAGAGCTGTGCCCTGTGACAATCCAAACATACAATTCTGTGATAAAAACTGTTGTCAACACAATCAAGCTGTAACTTGTTAAGATAAAAGGAATTTTTTAATAGTGTTTACTTATACATATATTAAATAGAGCCTGCTGGGTTAAGAGAAATAGTAGTAGTATTTTAATTGCAGGTCTTTAACTGGCAAGAACTTCATCCTGTTTCCTCACAGAGGTAGTCATTACTGAACTGGCTCAGAGGCCAGAAGATTAAATACCTAACCCATACACAGTGTGTTGAAAACACAGAGCTTTATGTAAATGCTAAGTATCATTAATGTTATTTTCCACTGGGTTGAGTCTCTTGCACCATCTACCAGCCTTTGTGCAAACAACTGAGGTTTTCAACTTTTGTGACTGAATTTACATAATGTATTATTCTTAAGGCTGATGTTACTACGCAGGGATGCTTCAGCACCACAGAGTTACGTGGAATAACCACGTTTCTCAAGTCCAAAGTACTCCCTGACTCACACTCTGGCTGCAGGGAGAGTGGCTGGGCCCAGCCTGCACTCCCTAGGCCGTTACACGTCTGTAGAGTGGCTCTTCAGCATCACCTGATGCGACAGTCAGTTTTGCTTGGGAACACATTCCCAAGATGAGAGGAACAGAAGGGCTAAATTCTGCCCAGGTCTTTGTTTTCTCTGCAGGTAAGTGTCATCCTACTGAGGTGACCTACACGTACCCACTCTCTCCTTGAAAATAAGAAAGTCTTGTTAGTGTTTCTCCTCAGGTAACTGAGCAAACTCACTGCCAGGCATGAGTTGTACAACAAGATACATAGTAAAGCCACCTAATGCACTGCCACTGCCACATGCACAAGGAGTAATTCTAGTGGACAAGCCTACTGTTAGCAACCATCCCGCTTTCTGACGGCAAAAAACGGAAGGCTGTATTTACCCTAAGCACTGAAGTGCACCAAGCACTCCCTTGAGCTACCTTCAAGCCGGGCTGCAGTGTCACCTCAGTGGCACGCCTGCGTTCACTCAGGCGGGCAGCAAAACCACCTCGGAGCAGACGCGTCGCTTATCTCAGCACCCGCCGAAAGGGCGCCGCACGACGTGGCTGCACCCCGGCGGCCAGCACCGCCGGCCTTCGACCTCTTCCCCTCCGCGGCGCGGCGCGACCCGCCCCGCCCCGGCCCGGCCCGCGGGTCTAACGCGCCAGCCCGCCGACCCCGGCGCACGGCCCCCTCCCGCGCCCTGCTGCTGCTGCTATAGCAGGCGGCGGGGCCCGCCCGCTCCCCTGAGGCGAAGCCACGCCCCCTCACCCCGCCGCCTTCTCCCCCTCACGTTCCCGCCAACGCCACCTGGCCGCGGGGCGGGGGGGGGAGGGGGCGCGTGTGTGTGAGGGGGCGCGCAGGCGCACTGGCGGCGGCGGCGGTTCTCGCGAGCGGAGGGGCCGTTGGGCTGGCGGGGCGTGTCCGCACCCAATTCGCCCGCGGGGCGCGAGCCTGCCGGGGGCGGTGCCGCCCAGCCCGGGCACCAATGGGGAGCGGCGGGCGGGGGCGCGGCGGCCGCCTCGCGTCTCTCCGGGGGCGGGGCGGGGCCGTTGGGGGGGCGGGGCCGTTAGGCGGGCGGGCGGGCGGGCGCTGGCCTGGTAGTGATGGCGGACGATGGGGATGGGAGGCTAAGGACTGAGGGGAGCAGCGACGGCGGCCTAGGGGGCGGGGGCGCAGGGGAGCCGCCGGCCGGCGCGGCGGCGGTGGCGGCGGCCGTGGGCGGCGAGATGCTGCTGAACGTGGGGCTCCTGGCGCTGGCGCTGCTGGCGGCCTACCGGCTGTACCTGCGCTGGGGGACGCGGAGCGGGCCGGGGGGCGCGGCTCGGCAGAGCCAG
The DNA here is from genome assembly GCF_015220075.1 of Falco rusticolus. Classification (NCBI taxonomy): domain Eukaryota; kingdom Metazoa; phylum Chordata; class Aves; order Falconiformes; family Falconidae; genus Falco; species Falco rusticolus. The sequence goes on from NC_051187.1 coordinate 119,518,517, forward strand.
GCCGCCGCTCTGCCGCGGATGAAGCGGCGGGATTTCTCCCTGGAGCAGCTGCGCGAGTTCGACGGGGCCCGCAACCCCCGCATCCTCCTGGCTGTCAACGGCAAAGTCTTCGACGTGACCAAAGGCAGCAAGTTCTACGGGCCCGGTGAGACGCCGGGGCCGCGGGGCGGGGGGGCGTCCCTCGGCGGCCGCCGCCGCGCCGGGCGGGGGCCCCGCGCCCCCCCTCAGCTGCCCGCTGCCTTTCGGGCGGCGCCGGCGGGAGGCGGGGGCGGCGCCGGGGGAGCTGCTGCGGCGGGCGTGCTATGCCGCCGGGGGCTCCGTGCTGCCGGCGCCCGGGCCTCCCCCCGCCGCCCTGCGGGCCGGTGGGCTTCGGGGAGGCCTGGCTTGCGGCTCGGCGCGGGCCAGGTGGGCCCCGGGGTTTATCTCGGGCGGCCAGCCCCCCGCGCTCGCCGCCCGCTCGGCTGACAGATAGGGGCCACCTGGGGGGTGTCCGGTGGGAATCGGCCGCGCAAACCGCGACCTGGCCCCGGTGGCTGCGGTGCACAGCCCCTGCTGGGCCGGCCGGCCTGCGGCCTGGGGGGCTTGCGAACAGGTGATGCGTGACGGCGCTGGGCTCCCTTCAGGCGTCCCCCGCGCATCCGTGTATCCAGTTGCTTAGATATGGATGTGCCATGTCGATAATGCTTCTTTCTTTTTTTTTTTCCCTTCTGTCTTTTCTAGTAGGTTTCCCAAGTGCAGCTGAGCAATGCTTCCTTCGTTCTAGCTCTTACGGTTCAGGAAAGAGAAAAACAAGCTGGTTACTTACTTAGGTGCAAATGCCATATTGAATATGAATTTTAATCAGAATAGAGGCAGACAGGGAGAGCTCGGGGACTGCTGTGTTGCCACCATCGAGGAGAGTGCAGAAATCAACCCGCTCTCTTAAAACAATAGACAGCACAGTTCTTTGTAGCAGAAATGCACCAAAGGTTCAGCGAATCTTCAGAGGTTCGGAAAAGTACGCTTTAAAAGCAATGTTTAGCTATTCACATTGTAGATGTGAAACTGCAGCGTAATCTCTTGTAATAAACAGTGTTCTTAATAATGAGGCGGGTAAACTTACTGGTGAGCACTGTGTTCACATCTGATGGCAAAGGAAATGAGGGTGATGACTGCTGATAATTTTCTTCCTTAAACAATGGTGGTTTGGAAAATATGATCTAATCAAATTATGCAGGAGTTTTCATAGTAGGTATGGCAAGTGTCTTTGTGCAAGGGATGGAGGAGAGAGAGGATACTTCCCCCCCTTGAAAATAGTTGAAGTTAAGTTATTATTTTTAAGTAATCTTAGATTAAAAAAAAAAAAAAAAACAGAACTGACATGTTAGAAGTCTTTGGTTCTTACCAGGGAAGTGACAAACAGTTGTGCAGTAGAACTGCGCTAGTATTTTGTAACTCCTGTTACCCTCCAGGTTTGTGATTCCAGCTCTGCTGCTAGTTGCAGAAATCAAAACTGGCATAAATGAATCAAATTGCTTTTCTGACTGGGTACTGGAAAACAACAATAGAATCTAAGCTACCTTTGCCATGCCTTATTTTGTTTATTGAGTGGTAAAGCTGAGAAATTGCAGTCTGGTGGGCTCCATCTTTCATGATACTGAATCAGGCTAGTTCTTTTGTCTCTCACTTTTTAGGGGTTTTTAAGCTGAGACATAAGTGCTGATATAAAGTGCAGGTAATGCATATGCTACGTGAAACTTAAAACACCAGTAAGTTGACAGATTGCTTCATAAATTACTCTGTGAAATAATACTAAGCCATAATCTAAACAGTCACTTTAGCTCTTTTGTGTATCAAATATAAACTAAATTTTAGACCCTCCATTGTAGATGTCATCACTGATTCACATCGTCATCCTCTGGAGGTCTATTTTTGTGAGGAAGCCAAAGCTTTATGTTCTGGGACCTCAGTCTGGTTTTTTTGATAACTGGCAGCAGCTGGTTTCCCTAAAGCAGTGCTTCCAGCTTTTTGTGAAGAGGGACAAAGGCTTCCCCCCACCTGCCGTCCCTCCCTGTAGTGAAAGATTACCTTTTTATAACATACTGACATCATCTTTGTCTGTCATATCTCTGTTACTTGGGCCACACACATGAGGATAGTGATGCTTAGCCTGTGCATTATCAGCTGTGTGTTTTCTGCCGAAGGTGTTGATTTTAGAATCGTGCTGATGGGGTTTCCCTGTAGAGATGCATGTCAGGGAATGTTTTCTTGTGACTGTATTGTGGCTGAAGAGAAAAAAAGGCTCGTAGGTGGTGTGCAGGCCTTAAAAGATCTGAGAAGACTTAGGTGGAAAAGTCTTCTACAGCTGATTGAGACCTTTTCAGAAAGACTTCAGTCAGAGTAGCCAGTTGTTCACAGTGGTTTTTTAGGTAACTATGCCTCATAGCTGGAGTATAGCAAGAGAAGCGCAGAGCATACCAACAAAGCCGTGGCTAAATTTTGTTTAACAGAAGAAACAGTTGAGGGCACTGGCTTTGCTGATATTGCAGGTTAGGACAGTGAGCCTTTTGTACTTTGTTGAGGTACTGATGCGAAATACTGCTTCAGCTTTTAAGGCAGCAAAAAGCATTGGCTGAGGGCTCACTATCAAATCTTAAGTATGTCTTGACTGCTGGGTTAACGTTGAATAATGTGGCTGTCTCAGAATGTCTTCCGATGTCTTAAAATAAAGGTGGGTTGGTTTTTTTCCTTCAGTGTAGTTTGGATGCAGAGTTGTTCCTTATTTCTCTACTTACAGCAGAAGGCTAAAAATGCACAGAATTGCCATCTAGTCCAGATTTTTGTCCAGCAGTTGAGATGCCATTAAAATTCACAGTAAGCTTCTGATTTTATTAGACGCTCTCCTGTGTTGTAAGTTTCCATCCACTGAATCCTGTTATGCTTTGGTCTGTTTCATTGGAGAGCCCTTTAAACACATACAGTTAAGATATTTTTAAAAATTGATAGACTGTTGAGGTCATCCTTTCAAACAGTCGTGACTGCAAACATCAATTTCTAGAATATTTAATCAAAATGTTTTCCACATTTTTTGGTTTTTCTCTTGCTGTCTTCTTTAAGCCTTCCAGTTTATCTCATTGGTATCCTATCAGTCTTTGGTTATGTCTGATGCATTTTAGCTAAGAGCAAGAAAAGGTTATATCACATCTTTTACTATCTGTCCCTCTTTGAACTCTTAATTTAAAACCTTACTTGCCAAGTTCTTTTCCAAAATGCAGCTTACTGGGATAGTCCTGTGTTCTGCAAGTATACCCTTTGTTTCGAGACTTCACCTTTAGTTGTATTAAATATCATCTTTGTGCCCAAATGAGTAAGTGTCCTAGAATGCTTTGCTTGGTTATTACCTTTAATTAATTACCTTTTCCTTTATCACACACAAACTGTAAAAGAAATAGTAAACAATTAGTGGCTCACTATTAAAAATACCATATAACCAGAATTTCAAAGCAGCTGTTTTGGGGCGATTTCCCCGTCTGTAATCACATCTCATCACTTTGATGATTAATACCTTTAACGTGTACTGGGTTGAATGAGAGATAGTTTTTACTGTTTCATTTATCACAACCTTTAATGTCATGTTTGTTTGTATCAAGATTCCTGGTAACGGCCAATAGAAGGACATAGCAAGAGTTAAAGCAATGTTAGCAAATCCTAATATTTAGCATTTAAATTGGCATGCCAAGATAATGCTGTAAACAGGTTGTAATTAACTTATCAAATACTTTGTGCAGTTATGAAATATTTGTGGCTTTGAGCATGACAAAGCAAGATTATATGCAGTCCAGTGTATACAAATGTTCCACATCACTTCTTGGTTCTTAATGTTTAATGATTTTTAAAAAATCAATTTCCTGACTTTCCTTTGCTGCAATACGTTGTCACTGTCAACTCATTTCTCATCCCACTCTTGTCTTTCAGCGTGTCGTGAAGATTTCTCCTTTCCAGTTTGCAGAGAGGAATAGATTAGGTGGTAGTTCCTTCCACAAAAATTTCCATCATAGTTCATTTTTCATGAGGGGAAAATTACCTTTATTTGATGTTGCAAATCCAGTTAAGAACTGTTGAGTTCTGATGTTAAATACTTCAGAAAATTCTCTAATAAAACAGCTGTCATTTTTTGCCATCAGTTCTGTAAAAATAATCTGATGCTATTGCACTTCCTTTGGAACAGAGTGCTGTAAACTTCGTTGCGTCTCTGTTTAAAAGACGGCACCGATGTTTTTCAGTACATCCTTTATGAGGGTATGGTTAGAGTGGAATGTTGCAGGAGGGGCATCATATATGTTGTATCTGGAGAATTCTGTTAAGGGTGGCCTTATCTTAAGAACACAACAGGCCAAGGGTTTACAGATAATACAGAGGATAAGACTGGTGGGAAACAAGTACTTTCTGTAAGGTGTGTGCCTTGTCTGTGTTTTGATGTTTGTCAGCTCTTTGGTGTCTGTGTAATGGTGCTGTCTCTCACCCCAGAACTCCGCTTTTCAGAGAAACAGCATTTCTGGATAAAGAAGCTAAGCTCCTACCAGAAGTAGCGGCTCTGAAAAGGTGTATACGTGCAGATTGGCGAGAGGTTGTTTCCATACTTCTGATTAAAGAGAATAGTGCCTTGGCCTTCAGGATGAAGGAAGGGGTTGTTCTAAGCCCTCAGTCCATGTTCACGGAGAGCAGGGGCGAGTCAAGTGGGTTTGTGCAGGAAGATGCATCACTATCTCCTCCTCTGCTTCTGCTTTGTGTGTCTGTCAGCTCGCTCTTTGTCTTTTTTTCTTTTTTCCTTTTTTAATAACCTGATTATATTCTTTAAAACTTCAACAGCTGTGTGTTTGATAAAAGGTCCGTGTAAACCCTTAGTTCCAATTTAAACTATTCAGGTTCCAGTCACCTGAGATTTGAGGGACCTGATCAAGCATGTATGCTCAGAGCAAGATATGTTAGGATGTGATAGTAGCATCGTTGTTAGTGACGTATAGATGTTATATCCAGTGCATGCACAGCAGTGTAGTTTCATTTCATTTAGTCAAAAAACCTGGCCTGCATTGCTTGCCTTAATTATGAAATAAACTTGTGTCCAGAGCATTTCTCACTAAAGCAAGATGTGGGATCCATGTCTTCCTCAAGTGTGGAGCTGTGTTCTAGCAATCTCCTGACTACTGAACTACAGGCTCTCCTGGAAGCGCTCGTTGTCTGCCCCTGTAGTTGAAATTGGGTCATTAATTCTTGCACTTTTTTTCACCGAGTTAAAAAGGAAGCAAGCAAAAGAGAGAGCGAGGCCCTCTGGTCTTGTGCCTGAGAAGCCAGGTTTAGACCTTTCTTTCTAAGCACTTCCCATCTTAGTATGTAGGCTTTGTAGATCACTTTCCTAAGAACGCTTACTTTCCATGCAAGTTGTAACTTAAAATTGACCCACATCTTTCCTTTCATGTAAATCTGGAGCAGTAAAGTTAAAATTATGTCACCTTGAATTCCCAGTGATAAATGTTATTAGAAAGCTTCTGCTTTCAAGCTGCATCTCAGAACGGCTTTGTCCAATTTGTAGCTTTTTCATTCCCTCATAAAAGATGCAACACTGAACAGACAGGTGTCAGGATTCAGGTAGAAAGTTTTAAACAGTCAGTGGAGATTTTGCTTCATTTGGAGTGGAAAAGGTAGACAAAGTGGTAGGGTAGTGCAGCTGCCAATAATTTTGTGTTCTGTCTCTCTTTGTTCCTCTAACTTACATTAAAAGAGAAGTTTGTCTTCATTCTTAATCAAGAAATGTTGTCCCCGAATTTCTAAGCTTCAGACAAAACGGGGTTTTATTTCCAGCGGCTGCATGGAGCCCACAGATGCAAAGAACATCTGGTATGCTTTGCATATTTGGTGATTGCTTGCAAGTGCCTTTTGACCATTTGAAGAAACCAAAGCTGGTTTAAAACTGAACCTTGTTACCCTGCGTGGCTTCTTCAGGGAACTTGTATGGGCCTTGTGAGACAATACAGTCCTGAGATTGCAAATCGCTTCATTAGATGTAAAGTCCACAGGCAGCTGCAGTCCCTGTGCTGACAGTTGGAGCAATCCAAAGTTCAGTATACACTGTTCACCTTTGTGACAAGTCTTGGAGCAGTAGTCTGGGATGTTCTGCAAAGCGAGTATGGAACTGAAGTGGTCAGACAGCTGTTTCAGTAAAACAGGAATACCTACTCGAAAGCTGAACGCCAGCATAGGTTTTGCTGGGGGAAACTATTGGCCAAACCAGCTGAAAACTGAAACATGCTGTTCCGAGATCCAGTTTAGCCTGTTTGGAGCAAGTGACTAGAAGCAGTGCTTCCAAATAAAAACTCAGCTTGGACAGCCTCTTATCTCAAATTTTTAAATACAGTGCTTTAACATTAAATGTATTTTTCCTTGCCTGCTGTTGGTTTAGGGTGTCTGCAAAGAGAAATTACATCTTCATTTAATAATCAAAACAGGGCTAGGGGATGCAGAAATCCTGAGTGCAGGAATTGGAAAGGTCTTTTCACTGGCAGAGAAGACGTGGATTTTGCCAGTTCTCAAACTACCCAGTTCATTTGTGAACAGAGATGAATGTCAGGCTGGAACAAGATGTCAGATTCTTCGAGGCAGCCAGATTTTTAACTGGATTCTGAAAGAAAGTGAGGATCTGCAGGTGATGGGTAGCAACGTTTTGCATGTGTTCTAGCTCAGAGAAGGGCATACTTTATGCAAGATAGAGTTGTAAGGTACGTGAGGACTTTATACTGGGGGGGCTGGGAAGGCAGGGTATAAACGTAGTGGTATAGATGTGGAGATAGGTAGGCAAATACGTAGTCTTGATAACTGTTTGGCCTCAGCGCAAAAATATTCAGAGGCTCTGAAACAAAGTGTTTTTATATGTGAAAGCAATGATGGGAAGAAAAACATTCTCCAAGGAACAAAGTTTTCTTTCGTGTAAGGCCTGTAGCCAAGCAACATGTAGCAGGCGTGTTTTAATGGGTTTTGACACTTCCCCTGACTTTCCTTTTGTTGTTTCGAGATGGCAAGTAAGAGTGGGAGGAGAAGTTTTTAAAGAAATATTTGACTATGAAATAGCTAATTTGGGGGTACAGCAAAAGAAAACCACTAAAATTTTGTGATGGGGGTCTTGAAAAATCAGTTTGGTACACATACCTATGCTAATAGCATCTCCTTTTGCCATCTCTTCAGTGTGTATATCCTGTCGTGGTACAATCAATTATTTAGAGCAGGAGCCAGTCTAAATAGGTAGGCAGACAAAAGGAAAGAAAAGAAGGACTATGGGTAGGGCTTGCAGAGTAAATTGCATCTGGTCATGAAAGAACTCTGTGGGAGTTATGTCTGGGTTTGCACTAATGTCTCTACCTCCAAATCATACTCTTCAAGGGTATTTTTTCTGCAGGGTTCTCTATGCTGGCACCTTCCTGGATGCTTCTGCAAGCACAGCAAAATCTGATAGGCAAAATACCTTTTTAAGACTGTTGCACTGGTATTTATATGAAAACAAATATTAGACTAGGGCTTATAGCAAGACCCCAGACCTGTATATTCTGTATTAATATAAAGTACTGTGCTTAATCTCTGTGTAAAAGTATCTGAATGGAAGCTTTAAATCTTGAAGTAGATTGCTCGTGCTGAGATATTTGAACTTTTGCTTTAGCCACACTGCAGCTAAGGTGAAGCCAGGCTTGTGACTTTTTTTTTAAAGAATCGTAATTCAGTATTTGTCTTTTAGTAAAGTATTAAAGAATGAGGCGTGTTTCTAAGTTACATTTGCAGAGCTGGAATTTGAGATGCTGTCTACCAAGTCCAAAGGCTGGGTTTTACTAGTTAGCGTTCTGTTGAGTGCTTGGGCTGGGCTTGATTGTTTCTTTTTGACTCCTTAATGCTTCTGTAGCAAACATGATGGAATGCTAACATTTAAATTCAATTTTAGAAAAGAAAAAAAAATTATTGGTATAATAGCATCTGACATTACAATATATTTGCAGAAATTTTGCATCCATTAATCTTAATGCAAACTGATACATTCTGGAAGCATTCATGCTTTCCACTGTATATGTTGTTGAGATACAGGGATGTTCAGGGCTTGATACTGATAAATATAATGTAATTCTCTTTTTAATAGAAATAATTGGAATCAAGCTGGTAGACCAGGAGGTGGCATCTCAGCAGGTGCTGTAAAACTCCATAAACCACGAAATGCAGGGTAGAAGGGAAAGGGGAACAGTGTGCTTCTCTGACTCTGGTTAGCCAGAATTTTGAAAATGCGTTCTGCAAATAGCTAGTAGGGTTTATGGAAATACTTGTTTTAAACACTTCAGAGAAAGAAAATGGGGACAAAATACTGTCGATGGCAGGTAGAGTAGCGGCTTATAATTGCTGTTAAGGATTTACTGATTGTGTGTGGTCTTTGTAAGAGCTGTTTACAGCTCCTGTGTTCTTCCTTCAGAACATCAAAACCTAGATCCTTTGAATGATAGCTATTTTGGAATGAAGCAAGAATCTTTGTTTGAAGAGGCTCTATGTTATGTTGCAAAAGACAGCCATTGCTACCTCTTGCCCTGTTTTATGGAACTGACCGAGCATGCAAAATGCAGAGATTAAATATTTGAGTATAGGATTGATTTCAGTCTCTGAATCCCGTTTTTCAAATAAACATCTAATTCAGGATGCAGATAGGGAAGAATGGAGTTCACAAGCCCTCTTGACTTTGTTTCAAGTAGCATAAAGGTAGTCCTTGATCCCAGAGGTAGTTACTGTGAATGCCATACCTGGAGCTATCTGAAAGGACGAGCATGGAGATGCTGTTAATCATTGTGGTTCTCTCTTATGGCCAGATTTGCACAGTGCAAGCCTGCAGTTGATAGTTCTTTCTGTGATGTCTACTTCTTGTGAAATTTTGCTTTTAAATCGGTTGGTTTATTTCCAGAGAGACAAGGGAATTGTCTTTGGCACACAAGACACCCTTCTGTTCTCAGGTTTGACTGTAAGCAACTTACAATGCCAAGCACTCTGGGGTGGAGAGATGACAGCAATTCTGGTGAGGACGTAGTTTCTTCTAATCCATATGGTACTCGGGTTCCCTGCCTCAGGAGTTCTTCCTGCTGCATTCAGCCTGTGTCTCAACCATGAAGTCAATGCCCGGCAAGAGCAGATAGGTGTGGTGGCTGGAGCCAGCGGCCTGGGAGGAAACCAGCCTCTCTGAATGATTTCCTGTGGCTCGTCCTGGTGCAGAAGAGGTCTGAGGTGCTACAGCAGGCAATAGAGGGGTTGAAGGACAGTGTGTTGCCACTTGCTTGTGTTCATTCTTGCCCATGGGTGCTGCCTTTTCTTCAGGCTGATGGCCACTGTCGTCTTCTGAGAGGTAAGCCAGAGAAGGGTTCTGGCCTATTTATCTTCAAGTAGTGACCACTCTTTAGAATGCCTTGGGCATTTCCCTGTTGCTTAGCTGCTGCAGTTAGTGCAGAAATTTTTAAAGCGTTTCTTTTTTTGTTTTCTTTTTCATTGAGCTGAATTAAGGTATTTGGGTTTAGGTCAAGAAAATCAAAGATAACGATATTCTTGAAGTTCTTTAGATAAAAATTTGGGAAAGCCAGTTACCGGCCTCGTCCTGAAAGTTGTTGGTTTGCAAATCGTCCAGTTCTCCTTGTAATATTTTACAGTCATTGCTCAAAATTTGATTGGCATATTTGTGCTGCTTTGCATCAGTCACAAAGCAAGTAGTTGCTTTACGTTCTTAACATAAAGATTTGTGCAGTTTTCAAGAACAGTACAGGATAGGTGTATGGGTGATTTGCTGCCCAAAATAAATGAGGTTGTTTCCGCAGAAGAAATGTGTCAAAAGACACACTGTAGTGTGTAGAAAGTTGTGGTGGTTCTGTAAGTGAAGTGAAATTATTAATTAGCACTCCAGTTTCTATTTATTGATAAAATTCAACAGGTATCTAATTAAGATGTCTATATAATTTGCTTCTATTCATGCCTGACTTGTAAATATATTCTGTTTTGCTTAATAGTAGTGTGTTTCTTTTGAATTCCAGCCTCCAGTCCCTTTGGAATTTACATCAACTGACAGGGATTTCTCCAGATATCCCTTCAAAGCTATTTTCCTGGTTCTGCTTCTCTCTGCAGACTTTATCTCCTAGTGACGCTTAAGACTGAATTGCAGTGCTGCTGAATGTTGAACAGCTATGGCATTGAAACTGCTGCTGTTCCCACCACTGCTGAAGTTTAATGTATGGCTTTGGCAGAGTGTATAAAGAACTGAGATTGGTCACTATAAACAAAGGTTTGAAGGTCTCGATTTTGTCTTTTTGTTTTCAGAGGGTCCATATGGAATATTTGCTGGCAGAGATGCCTCCAGGGGACTAGCAACTTTCTGTCTAGATAAAGATGCACTCAGAGATGAATATGATGACCTATCGGACTTAAATGCTGTACAGATGGAAAGTGTAAGAGAGTGGGAAATGCAATTTAAAGGTAAATTCCCCAATTAGCAGCACATCTTTGCCTTAAGGAAATGCTTTTAATCAAAATGACTGATGTGGGCTTGGGGCAGCTTTTGACGAGATGTTGATGGTAAAGTTAATAATGCAGCGTAACTTTCTTAGGAAAATAAGGGGGATTCAGGCTTTTTTTCCATAGGGAGGATTCCACTATAGCTTCTTGAACCTTTCGGTTTTATGCAAGACAGCTGTTCTCATCTCAGCTCTTCAGTGCAGAATTTCATTCTCTGATCTCAGTGTAGCCTAGCTGATGGAGTTCCTGCTGGCGGGTTGTTGGCTTTGGATGCCATGGAATTATGATTAGGACTATGAGTTGTTTTGGCATAAAGGGTTGAACAAGTTTGTCTTGAAATAATTTCTCAAAAGTATGGAAGTATGCCTCTGGAGGGAGGGGGGCATTTTTCACATTGATTGAAATCAAAACAGGCTAAGGGAATTTGTGCCAGTTCTAATAGCAGCATTTTCAGGCATTGTGTGATAAAGCTTGCCTGATGAGCTGTGGGAGAATTTAAAGTAGTCACGGTAGAGAAAGTAGTGAGCAGCGATGGCAGCAAGATTGTTTTGAGGCTGAGCTTGCTGATAAGTTGCCGTCAATTTCAGCAATTGAGGTTTAGTACCTTGGTGTGTAGGAGAAGAATTGAATTTGCAGTAGTGCAGGCTAACTAGCAAATGCAGCTGTATTTGATTGTAATGGAATCATAACTCTCTTTCAGAAAAATATGACTACGTAGGTAGACTCCTAAAACCAGGGGAAGAACCGTCAGAATACACAGATGAGGAAGATACCAAGGATCACACTAAACAGGAATGAACTTTGTAAACAACCAAAGTCAGGGGCCTTCGGAACTGCAACCTCTTATTCCCCATCACAGAATGTCCTGCATCTTTGGGTACAGTTCATCTGCTGCGAAAAACATTCAACAGGTTTTGTACAAGGAAAATAATATACTCACAAATGAAGATTTGAATACAAGACGTTATCTGTGCTGCCAAACTTTTTGTTGCAGTTTATTTGTGATGTCTGGTTAGGCTTTGTTAGTGAAGAGGGGCCAGGAATTTAAAGTCAAAAACGCTATTCCTTTTTATCAGTAAGTTGAAGCCTTCAAATAGTATATATTACAAGCTCTCCAAAAGACGTGAGTCTTTCAAGCTCAGCGGAAGGTTTGAATCTTGTTTCATGTGTCTTCAGCATTAAAAAAAAAGATGTACTCATATGCATCAGTATCAGTAGGTTAGACTACTGAAACTGGTGTTAAAATGTGAATTTCCACCTTTTTTTTTTTTTTTTTTTTTTTTTTTTTTTTGCGGGCGTTAATAGCCCTGGCAGAATACTTCAGTTCTCTAAGAGAAAGTCCGTGTAGATTAGGATGGGGGTAAAATTCGTCCTTTTCTCAAAAGGATTGGGTAAAACTTTTCTCTGCAACAACTATGATCTGAAGCCTGCCTCTCCCCCCTTTTCCCATCCTCTAAATCAAATCAGATATTAATTGTGCCTTATTTCGCTTACATAGACTTGAATTGTTTTAAGGGACAGCCCCAAATTTGTGGTTTCATAGTCACTACAAGCAGCATTGAGACTAAAGTTCGAATGTTCTGTTGACTGGAAAACCTTGATGTCATTCTGTGTATAGAATGTAAAAGAGGAATACTCAGTGTTACTGCCATATGTTAATACTACATATACTTAAATTAGCATTGTGATGGCCAAATGCATACTCCCGTGCTTCTTTTTAGGTAATGACAAACACACAAAAAAAAGTCACCCTTCCTCCTCTTCCAGAAGCTGCCTAACTTTTGGGAGCGTAGCCTTCACCCCCGTGTAGAGTGAAGGGGCGTGCGCGCGTGTGTATGTGTGCGTGTCTGTCTGAATGCAAGACTTGGGAGGGATTGTTTCTGCAGATATTGTAAATACGAATACCATTTTAATAAAGCATGTACAATACCAAATGTGCTGTCAGACTTTATGTAGAAGCTGTTAGGCAGCTCTGGAGTATGATGGAATAGAAAGTAACGGGAAGAACTCTTGGATGTGAAACATCCACCGCTATTAATCCTGTTCCCAGTCCTTGTGGTGCCTTTTCTCCTTTCAAGTCCCAGCTGTTGAAGAATCTTGAAGAATTACTCAGGTAAGCCGTATTTAAGAGAATAAACCTATGCCAGTGGCATTTGGGGGAGGGGGGGGAAGTGATGTAAATAAAGGAGAGAAGCATTTTAGGAAACATGTAACGTACTGTGAAAGGAATGTGCCTTGTGGCACTGATAGGACAAGAATGCTGGAGATGTGTACGCGGGTATCGCTCAACATATTGTAGAAATTTCACCGTCTGTTCTGCTAAATTCATAATGGTGATGCTACTCGGTTTGCGACTTGCAGCTCTATGGCTTACACCCATACCTGTGTTTGCAGATTTCACCTGTGGTAAGTAACAGATTTCTATAGTGTGCATTCTGTTGAACGGTATAAACTGTGAAATTCAAGGGACGACTACTTTTTTTTATTACTATTTGACTGAACGAGATTTATATTGATGTAAACCAAACAAATAAACAAAAATCCTCCATTGAATCGTGTAACTCCCGTGTCCTGGAAGGCAAGTTGAATTCTTCTGTGTATCCAAGCCTGGAATAGGGTAATCGCAGAAGCAGTAACGAAACGAGCCATTTCTCCACAGAAGTTAGGTTACGCCTGCAGGTTCTTGTACAGGCTGAACAACCACCCAGCCCGGTGTGTGGCTGTTCGCCTGCTGCCCGTAATTCGGTGAAGCACTGGCCTCTGCTCGGGTCACAGCCATGTAAGCCGAGTGACGGTGCAGTGTCCAGGCTTCATTTGCACGTTGGTACTGTAAGTGTCTGCCCGTCACCTTAACACTGCTGAAGTGCTGGGCAACCACAAAAATAATCGTTTAACATGGAAAAATGGAAGCTACCCCAGGAGAAAGCTTTCTTGTATAGGACAGGAGCTAGAAGTACTTAAGCGGCAGTTCTTAATCTGGATGCTTCGCTAGGGTTTGTTTTTTCTTTCTTTTAACTAAATCTTGCTAGAAAAGGTTTTGCGCTACACTTCATTTCGGTATGTCTTTCACTTTTAGCTTTTGCACCAGCTGTTGCACCTCATCCTGGCACCGAGATGCACGTAGTTGTGGAGCAGGAAAAGGTGGCTTCTCCAACTGTCGGATAGGACAACCAGATAAATATTTTTTTCCCAGGCTTCTACCTAAAATGGTGTGTGTCAGCTTCTACCATCCAGTCATGGCTGGAGTTTCTCAACGCTTGCCATGAGTTACTCCGCCTTTCACTCATTACGGCTATTAGCATTGGCACACCTGGCATAGCTGTAGCGTTAGCTGTTTATCGTGTCCGTACCTTTTATGTAGAAACAACATCCTACTGGAGAAAGAAGGGTAGCTTTGGATATGCCGTCACTGCCAAACCCCTTTTCCTTTCCCGTTAAGAAGTGCAGTGAAGCTTAATCACAGTGAAGTTACGTGAGGTTTTGTTGTGGTTTGTTGGGGTCTTTTAAATTGTTTAAAAGAACAACGCTCGGATTTTTACTGTTAGGACTGGTTGAACAGGATGGGTAAAGGATGAGTTTTGCTTTGAAGCAACTTAATGGTAACCGTGAAGAATACAAACCTGTCACCTATAGGAGCGGTATGCTGTGTACGCTTACTCCTGTATTTTGATGTCTGGGGGGTTCTAAATGAACCTCCTTCATCCTACATACCAAGTCACTAGTGATTCAAAGCTGACAACCTAAAAAAAGTGCTTGAAAGCACACAGGAGCTTTCATTTTTATAAATAGTTGACACATACAAAGAAAAAATCATAATATCAGATCCGTCAAAACTTCAGTGCAGTTAATAATTCCATGGAGGTGTTCATCCATGAAATGTTTCTGTCAATCACTTGGTCAAAATTCACTGTTAACTAAAATGACAGGCAGGTTGATACTGACAACGTGTTAAATTTTGTTTGAGCAACGTAAAGGACTTGAAGGAAGTATTTTTTACCATCTTTAGAAACAAAGTACATTTCCAGTTTAACACACGACTTGTTTTCCTAGGCTAGACTTAGTGTTAAACTAGTTGAGTAGTCATCTGTTTTGACGCTTCTGCCTCATTTATACACTGCCTCCCAAAAATGCTTTATTATGGCAGAAAATGTATTTTTAAACCTTCTTGATTAAAAACAAAAGTACCACCGTGTCATTACTTGAGCTGAGCATCTTGAGTTTCCACCAAGGACTACAGAATTATCCTTTCACCTGCTTGTACTTGTTTGTCTCTCTTTATTGAACTAAATCTACTTTTCTTTGGCTAAGGTTTACATTTTCTATCCTTCAGTCAGACACGACACCTAAAAGCAGTTTGGCACTCTGCTTCTGATCTCTTTTCACTTCAGATATAGGTTAGTTCTAAACCATTTCCTAATGTTTGGGGTTTTCTTTTTCTTCCTGCAAAATGAGCTTGATTTTAATATCCTTGTTGTAAAGGTCAAGGAATAGTTAAAGCTTACTTATGCTTTAAGTCTCTTGGATAATTACTTTCTCTACAATAGAAGTTTGTGGGGTTTTATTTCCTCCAGGAAATACATGCATTATAGTATAATTAGTACGAAATACTGATCAAGACTTAGAACTTTGAATATAAATTGTCTTCCTGGCTCTACTTTGGGGTTGGTTTTGTCCTAAAGGAGTAAAAGTTGCATAGTTCTTCATGAAGCGTCACTCAGCCACTCAGTACTGAAATGTTGCTGAAGTTTGTTTCAGCAGCCCAGAGCGTGTCTGCGATGAAGTCCTGCAGCCTCGGAGCCCTCCTTGCAGCCTCTGGGCGCTCTCCCATGTTCGCGCTGCAGGCTGAAGCGTGGGCCGTGGGGAAAACCCTCCCCTGGCTGCCCTCTGACTGCTCTTGCAGGCATGAATGGAACGATGCCATTGCAGCTGCAGATTTGGCTATTCACTCCTTTTCCTGCTTAACGCTAGTAATAATCTAACCCTGCCCTTGAAGGCTTACTTAATTATTTGGTTTCCATATTTAAGTATGACTGTTACTGGCAAATCCTTTCACTGGCTTCTAATTTATGGCTGAAGGTGAATGTTTGCTAACAGGTGTTTACAGATTGGGGTTTAAGCTTGCTTTTGATAGAATACCTGTGCCAAGGTTGGTTCAAATGCAGGTGGAGAGCTGTTTAACTTGAATCAACTCAACCACCGAACCCCAAACCAAACCCAAGCCTTCCTCACCCCCCACCCCTCCCCCTTGGGGGATTCTTGGGGTTTTGCGTATTTTCTCCTGTACCAGAAAGCAGGAACTTTAACATGTGAGATCCAGTCTGGCACTGCAGCCTTCCTGCAAAATCCATGAAGAAATAGAATTGTCCCCATTCTGGTTATGAAGTTGAACTGGTTTTTTTTGTGACAATCATATTTTACTGACCTGCCACGTCTTCTAGGTAACTGGGCAAAGCCTGCAAGTGTACACTCTCTCAGCATCTAAAATTAAAGCCTTTTGGAAGTACGAAGTTCTGGCGGGATTTGTCAGTAAAAGAACACTGGCTAACACTTGGTCTCTTTCTCTGTCTGGAACTGAAGGAGTGTAGTTTGTCACCTCAGTACCACAGTGATGCCTGAAGCAAAGGCAAAGGCTGTTAAGGGTAGAGGCTGTTACGAATATAAACTGGTTTCTGTTCATCCTACTGCTTTATCTCCCACAGAAATCTAATCCCTGTTAGCAGCATCAGCCATGTAGACAGGCTACAGCTGCTCCTTACAGGAACACGTTATCTGGTCTCCATCAGGGACGAGAGCCATCTTGAGTCTTCCCTTTCAAAAAGCCTTCAGCATCCAACATTTTGAGCGTGACTAAAGAAAAATTTTACCAAGTTTGGGCAGGGAAGTGTTCCGAAATATTTGTAGAGTCATTTCTCAACAGAAGAAATGAAGACAGACCTAAACAAGAGTTCTTTGTTAAGCGTAGGGGAGGATTTTTAAACAAGGAAAGGTCTAGGGTTTGCTAGTGTTTAGGAGTAGACTACTATTAGAATACAACCAGTCTTAAGAAGGACAAATTGGAGGTTGGCTTAAAGGGAGCTAAATGGAAAGCAGGTTGGACACATAGGTGCATGTTCAAAAACAAATGCATGGCTCCGCAGCCGGTATGCCGGTTACTGAAAGGTGATTAACCACTTCCAGCCATACAGAGCAACAAGTTGCTCAGCCAGCAACATCTCTGGGGTTTATTCTAAAATTCCATGGGTTTGTTCGCAGCTCCGCGTGCAAACAGCTGTTAACGGGTTGGTTTGTTCCACCTGCCTGCAAGGGCTGAGAGGGGGAAGAATCAAGCCCCTGGGAAGTGAAGGGGTGCATTCCTGAAAATGAATCCTGGAGCTGTGGGTGGTATTTTGTCCGCCTGAGTGAGGGGACACTGTCTAAGCAACCAGCCTTGTAGAGGCCAACAGCACAGACAGCAGGTGAAGAATGCACCCTCTTTGCTCCCAGCTGTATTTTTCTTTGATAAGTACCTAGTTATATGAAAAAAATACATCAGTACTGAAGTTGAAGAAAGCTGGTTCACATTCCAAGAACTACTACAGTGTTTGAACAGGCAGGGTTTTCCCCGCTACCTTGGTGCACCAGAGGCAGCAGAAATTTCTATGCAAGTCTACAGCTTTAACAATCTTTTCAAAGTTGTTTTTCTTCACACATTGTAGGGGAAAAAGTTGACATACAACAGTGTTAGGATTTGGGGTTTTTTTGTTTTTATGAAATTTCTCAAGATATCACAAAATTACACACACTGTAAGCTTAATCTGCACATTTTCCAATGAAAAACTGAAAGGAAATACCTTAAATTTATTACTTGTATATACAATTTCAATCCAAATTTACATTCGTATCATTTTCTTGGATAGCAAAAGGCATGGATCAAACACAGGATTGAGATGTGCCACTTCAGCATAGTTACAGGATATTACTTAAAATATTGGTATGAGTAAATTGAAATTAATTTAGAACAGGCCGTTTAAAAGGCTCCATTTTGTATTGAAATGGTATTAACTGTTGGGAAGGTCACTGCAAACATACACTACTTTACAATGCAAACGTTCATCATTTGTTTCATTGAGATTCACAAGACAATGACTGAAAAATGAATGGACTTACACCCTCTGAGATCTGGTAGGAGTTTAAAACCCTGGATGTGGCTGTGCAGTCAGTTCAGACACCTTCACGGATTAAGGCATTTGTGCTAGACGTAGCTTTTTAACTTTAAAAGTGAAGTCTTTTCTGCAGTTAATGTTTAACAAAAACCTGAAATTCTTCTTACCTGCTCTAGGAAACAAGAAGTTACTCATTTGAGTCTTCAAAAACCAAGTAGTGAAGTTAAGAAGAAATTACAGGATATTAACATCCCCATCTTTCAGCTACAGCAATGGATTTGTATTTGAGTAACTTACACTCGGTGAAATCGTGTTTAGACCTGTTTGAAATTATTTATGCTTAGCTAGCACAATTTAAACAGAACTTCATTCAGATATTGTAAAATAAAGCAAAAAATAAGATTTACAAGGAATACTTTGTTTCCCCTCCAAACTCTTTTTTATTACTTGAAATATGGAGGAAAAAGACCAAACACATTTGGAAAAATTATGCCTCTCCTGTTAGAGCAATTAATAATCATGCTAATTCAAATGAAGATACCTCTCAAGCCAAGAATAATTTGAATAGTTTGCTATTTTAACAACCTGCACAAACTGTAGATACTATATGTTAATTTAAGACCCTATGAAGCCAACAGATCCATCTTCCCCTGTACACTTCTGTTGCTTGACTTACTAAGAACCAGTACTGAAGGAAATACCTGCAAAACTATCCCAGTTATGTCCACTCAAACTCCATACTTAATAAAATACTATGGAGACCCTGAAAAAAACCAGAAACTATGTCTTTAAATAGAATCCAGAAATGCAGTTTCATGTATAGCTGCACATTCTCAAGCGTGCTTTTGCACAAAAGCGTACTTTTTAATAGTTAGATTCAAGAGCAAACCAATCAAATAGATCTTTCCTTTACATTTAAAATTCTACATACAATGTAATCTTTTTTGCTTTGGTAAAATACAAAAAACGGGAAACTCTGGGTAAAGAAAGCACAGTAAATATCATGGGTATATCATACCTTTTTTAAGAAATATGAGCTGAAATGTAAGGCATCCCCGAAGTATTTTTTGCATATGCAAGGAATGCAGTTCTTTGTAAACAAAAGCTTGAGGAAAGCAATACTGAAGCCAAAGAATCTTCCCTAGGATCCTTCCAATGATCCCAAAACCAAGAGCAACTCTCCTAGGGTAAGTGTTATGGAACTAAATCCTGTGAAAAAGAGAATCCAATCCTTTGTCTTACCCATACATTTTTAATCATGTATTAGATCGGCTTGCCTTGAAGATCTCCCAATTAAGAGAATGATGTAAAAGTTGATTCTCAAGGGCGTCAGCTCATCTTAAGTCTATTTTTCTGGTACATCATTTCCTATAGATTTTGCGGCAGCACTGTTATGACCTACGGATGCTTGCACAGTGTTCCCACTGGTAAGGTTGCCCAGTGCCTGGGACTGACAGGCAGCTGTGGGTTTAGCGGCAAGAAGTGCTTTAGATGAATTAGACTGATGTCTGCGATGACCTGAATCTTCACCTGCAGCAGCAACCGGTCTCTTTCTGCCAGATTCTTCACTAATAGGAGGCTGAAAATAAACACGAGCAACCTGTTAGATGTTTTTCTGTAAGGCCGGGTATTTGCCCTTTCATACACTTAACAGATCAAAAAAAGACAGAGCGTTCCATAACTCAGCTTAGTTATTCACAACTCATTGGTAATGTTCTACAGCTCTCCTGGCCATTTAGCTAGAAGCGCAAGTGCATGACATATTAAGGACTTTAAACAGTCTTACATTATTTAATTGTCACTGCCCAAATGTTTGCCACAACTCCTAGGAAATGGAGGATTACCGGGGCCGATGGTAGCGCAGTGCCCCGTAAGCCAGGTACGAAAGGCAGGGCAGCACTACACTCCGGAACCGTACTCTAAGAATTCGGCATTCTGCAGGGAGGCTGCACTGAATTTGGCACTTACATTCTCAGCAAGGACAATGCCTGTCACAGTTCATCAAGGATTGCCATTCATTAATTTGCCAAATTCCTGAACGGTATAGAAATCATCAGTCTTACCAAATGACAAGCTTTTTTTTTTTTTTTTTTTTTTCTCCTATTTCTTTCACTACACAATGAAAATGGATCAACGCTTTCTACGTTTTAGCCACCTCAGCACCATACTTTGGTTTAAAAAGAAAATAATAACAAATGGCTAGAACACAACTGCCTTTTTCATTCAAATTTTTGTAATCATGCTTTTTCTAGTGATTGACAGGATTCGTAAAGCTGCCTTTTTGTGAACTGAAGTAACTGTTCTCAGTTTACCTTGCAGTAAAAATATTCATACACCAAATATTTATTTGAAATAGGTACTGAAACTTACATCTACTCTGAAGTCCTCCAGCCTCTTAAATTTACTAAGGTACTCTTGCAGTTTGGCGTCAATGGCTGGAGTCTTGTGCTGAGAGTATTTTAGATAAGCCCAAAATTTTTCCAGTCCATAGAGCTGACCTGATAATGGAAAAACACAATTTTACCAATTTACAGAGGTCAGATGTAATTAAAAAAAACCTTAATTATTCACTGGTAACTGTATGTTTAAGAGAACTGAAGATAAGAGGAACACAAACAGAAATGGCTCTTGGGTTCATTAACAAGTTAGGGCCAAGGAACGGGGATTATCTCCAACTAAAGTTACCCCAGTGTGAGCCGTGACCGGCCTATGATAATTACCAGCTTCGTAGTCTTTCTTCGTTTCTTCTTGGAAATCCTTGAATATTTCTTGCCTGAATTTCTTTTCTAGGCCATAGCTGTAAAACCTAAACAAGCATTCCAATCCATACCTGTAACAGAACAAAGAGGTACAAATACCTTACACATATGCTGCTCATCCCTCAGAGGGAGGCAAGTTTCCAGTCTCTCCTTGCATTTAAGTAGACGGCACAGTCTCATTTTACCCTTCTCCTAAAAAAAACGCTTCCTTTTCGCATCAGTTTTTATCACCCCATTGTTCTGAAACATCTTCACGAATAACCAAAACTGACTTAGGAAAATCAGGTCCGTCCCATGGTTTCAATTTAGGATCTACGGACACTATACACACATACAAAATGAAGACAAATGCTTTCATGTTTTCAGTATGTGTGGGCACACAAACATTTTTAACACAAGACCAATCATAGTGGGTCGGCCCAGGAGTCAGCCTAACCCGCCACCAGCGCAAAACCTGCCGTGTAAGGCAGGACTGTGTTCCTGCAGCTCCCACCCACCCCAGTGGCAGGGTTTCTGGCTCGGCACTCAGTGATGCTTCGGCATTACTCTGGCTTTGGCTGCCTCGGGTCTCCAGATAGCGCAGACCTCCTCCCGTTCTTGCCTGCTGCCACCTTAGCGCCCTTAAAAGCCTTCTGAAGTTTCTCCTAGTAAACGTATCCTTGGATAATCACAGAGCATCAAGTAATCCAGAGCAGAGAGACAAGGCGTTATTAAAGCCACTTCACCCCCCAGGGAATATCACTCTGCAGCCTCAAGTGACATATCCAAACTTCAGGATTCTGTAAGCCGGTAGGTACATCCTCGCTTGGCACTCAGAACGCTGGGCTACCTCGTCTTTTCAGCTAAGGGAAACAGAGGTGGGAGGAACTGGGTGGAAGGAAGGGAATAACATCAGAGAGCTAAAGGGGCAGCGGTAATTTCCTTTGTGGTCATTTCTCTGGTATTTTTATAAGGCCAGAAGCAGTCGCACCAAAGTTCAATGAGGTTAAGAACGTCTTCACCTATGGAAGGAAGAATCTTAGGAGTGTAAATAAGTACAGAGCTGACTTGTCACAGTCAACAAGTTACAGGGTTTTGTAGAATTCAAGACCGATGACAAGTCAGGAAATGCTGCACATTTAGCTATTATCTGCAAAGCACAAATATAAACAAACAGATTTTTGCTATTAAAATAACTTACACAGGCTGCTATTTTAAAGATTTCCAAAGACTCAAAACCAATACTAGAAATGTTCACTTCAGATATACGCAAACTGCACAGGTACGACCTCAACAGCTCAACTTCCAGGAAAAAGTGAATACCTGTAGTGTTCTCTTGCATCATCTAAAGCAAGTTGTTTGAATTCTTCATACATTTTCTTGTTAAAGTGATCTCTCAAAAAAAAGGACCAGAAACGAAACAACGTGTTCATTTCTTGGGACTGGCCAATTCCCAACCGTTTCCTCTCTGGAAGAAAAAAGAAAGGAGTAAAAAAAGAGAAAGTTATTTTCAATTTTTCAGCAACATATTTTCAAGTGCTTTTCCATTAGTAATACACACACAAGAGCTTACAGTAACTGAAGTTTAAATGCGAGGGTAATTTTTTTGTCAGGGAAAATAAAGTTAAATGGAAAGCAGAGTTCATAAAAGAGAAACAAAATACATCTTGCTTTCCTTTTCCAAGAAAAAATTAGGATGAGGAACAGTGTGGAGAAAACTGGTATCAGATGACGCCTTGAAAATTTTAGGTAGAATTTCAGGAAGTACATTTAGTGGCTTACCCATCAGACACCTTCGACGATATTTGTGGTACACCTGTTGAGTAAAGCCATTTTCCTTTAACAGTTCATGAGAAGGATGCTGAAATTTTGGAAGAGAATTTGGGGTACACCCGTAACCTCCCGCTAATGGAGCTCCTTCTGAAGGCGAAGCGCTGGAACTGCTGAAGAAAAAAAGAAAAAAAAAAAAAAAAAGCAAATGCACTTCTGTCCTGTAAAGAGTGCTTTTCTATAGAATCAGTTTTCAACCATTCTGATCTATGCAAGAGCTGTCAGAATAGCGCAGTCACCGCAGGACCGCCACTACAATGCATGCCTGGGGTCCCAGTCACCCGCTTTTGAAATCAGATTCTGAGCTAATATGTCAAAAACCAGACAGTTTTGAATGACAATAATTAAACATTACATTACTGCCTGATTTTAAATGACCGCCTAACAGCAAAATCACTGAAGTGAATGTCAGTACTTCAAGTAATATTACTGCTACAGTATCATGGCTCAACAACGTTGTGGAACCTAGTCAGCCTGGCTAGCTTACTCCCCAGTAACCTCGCATTCTATCGTTTTGTCTTTCTTGATCGCTCTGCTCTTCCCTCCAATGTGTTTATAAATTGTATTTTATCACAGACTGTTTCTCCATTAGCAGTGAGAACTAATGATACTGCAAATAAATATTCTACAACTGAAAAAAAATAAAAATTACCTCACAGAGGAAGTTCTCGGCCTGTGGTCTCTGGAATCCATCACCCAACCCACATGGCATTCTAAGGGAGGATTTGTACTGTGTCGTGTTTTTCTTTTTCTTGGAGTCTAAGAAAGCAAATGAAGTATTTATTTCCCTATTTTCATTTCACTCATTCTCTCCCTATTAAGACAAAGTTCTAAAAATTTTATATTCTATCTAACACATTATAGTCACAACACTCTGGTTACATAACCTAAAGATTAGTCTTATGTAACAAATTCAAAGTCTTTGACATGACACTTTTTCAGCAAGGTCTTTTAAGAAATGTTACAGAGAAAACTAGGAAATCATTTTGTAACAATATGGTAAATATTTTGAAGATAAGCCATAAAAATGTACAAGTGTTTATTTTTTTTTTTTTCTTTTTATTCCTGGTAAGTCGTATGCACAGGCATGAGTTTTACAGACTTTTTCTCGTTTTAGAAAAAGTATGTTTCCATTTACCTTCACATCAATGGATCGTGCTTCTTTAACAACAGGGTAGAACCTGGGTGTTTTGTTGGGGTCCTGTAGCCTTGGGGTGCGAGGTGTTCGCGGGGTGAAGCCAGGTTGAATGCAGGGGGAATCTGGCACTGCTGTTGGCAGTGATCGAGCTATTGCTGCCGTCGGAGGGACTTCAACACTTAACAAATTACAAGGCAGCTCCTCTGCCAAATCTGTAGGCAGGAAGGACAAAACACTCATTTTCAAAACAGACTTCGGATTTCAAAGCTTAAGCTCCCTTAGTATCTTAAAGGCCTGTTTCATTTCAAATGAACCACATCATCCCCAAAGGATAATCAAATTAAAAAGAGCACTCTGTGCAGAAGCAGCACAAACCGCTCAAAACTAGGAAATAAAGTTTCAAGCATGTCTTTGCTAGAAAATTTAAACCCACTTCTTCACTGCTTGTTCTTTGGTACTTACACTAGGGAAGTAATGGAAAATAAACACTGGTGAAAGCATAACCACATTCTTGCTTTTTGGTGAGGCCGTGGGTTTAGTAAGGTGGTTTTCTTCAACTGCTTTAAAGACACTATTAGCATGTATCCGAGTAAATGTTAATACTACTACTGCATCAGAAATACTCAAAAGATAAGATTTGGACATAGTGACTGCTCAGTAAGGTTATGATACAAATAGAAAATTCTTCTAGTTTCAATTCCTTCTATCCCCATTTCCCGTAAAAATACTGGTTTCTAGAAAATATGTTTCGCAACATCACTAGCTATTACTTTACACACTGTGAATGTCAAACTACACAAAAAGCACCTGGTGTTGGTACATGGTGACAACAAAATAGAACACTGCCTTTTGATGCTCATACACATCCTGCAAAGTAGTAGTACCAGCTTGTTCTAACTCAATGGAAACCATGCTACTAACAAACAGTTGACAATTTGAAAAATGAGCAAAGAGCAATCCCCTCGGATTGCTGACTGAACCAAAATTGAAATATTACACAGGCAGAAAGAGTTAAAACACCTATGGAATTGCTCTTTATTACAGAGATTCGGAAAAAAAATAATACTTATTACTTACCTTTCCGTAACCCTGAAGGTCCTGGAGGAACTTCTTGGGTTGGATCAGCAACTGGTTCTGGTGCAAGACTATCAAATTCCTCTTTACTAATGAGGCTTAGCTTCTTAAAGTTCTCAATCTCTTGCTGAATTAGAGAAAGCAAATTGTAAATGCAAAGCACAATAATTAATATCATCCGGAGAAACAGGTGAAATTCATAGAAGAGAAAATAAGCAAGCCAGAACTGACACAGCTACCCACACACAGCCAGTACAGATTTCTTTTCAGGAAAATGGAAGAAGTCTCTAGCACACGTTGTAAAAAAAGCTGCCACGGACACTGTATATAAGCTCACACTGCACTAGCTAAAACAAAGTTACGCCGGTAAATGGGCAAATGGAGACAGTAAGGCCACCTACATGCGAATTTTCACAGACAAATAAGAAATAAAAACAACTGAGACCCTGGCCCCTTGCCAAACCCCAAACCATCCCTCTTCTGCAGTAAGTGTGCCAAGGAAGGCCCTAGCAATTTAGGGGAGCAAAAAAGACCCTCCTCCCTTTCTCAGGCAACATCTTAAGAAAAGCCAGCATTTGTAAATAAAATGTTCAGCTTGTTTTTTTTTTTTTTTTTAATGTTTTCATTGGTAGCTTAAACCGCAAAAGCACAGGATTTTCCAGGATGTGTGGCAACAAGTCAAATCACTTTTGCCCCTGCTCAGCTGAAGGTGGGGCGGGACATCTCTGTGCGTGCATGCTGTGCGTGAAAAATCTTGTTTAAATCAATGTTAAGAACAAAACAACAAAAAAGTAGTTTTCCCTGGCTGTGTGCTATTTCTCACTGTCCTCTTCTAGTGTGCTGGTTTTCTTGGTCCATTTCCTTTATAATAAAAACTCCATGTTCTGAATTGTACCCTTACTTTCCTGCTCTTATTCTCAACATTCGTTTTTATCTGTCAGCTCTTTTTTGTACCCACATGCCCCATTTGTCCTTTAAGCTGCTTCCCCCAAACCACCTTTACCCTTGTGCACAGATAAAGCTCCTTCTCCTCACCACTTACTGTTTAGGTAACTTTGTATTTCTGTACACTTAATATCTGCTAGTGACACAGTGAGATCGTTGACACACGTGCCACTCACTGGGCTCACTTGCACAAAAAAATAAACCAAGAGTGATACGTGACAGGACTGCAGTATGCCACGTTGACCTCTGCCTTTGCAGTGCTGGAGTTCAACTCATCTAATTTTACAGCTGCTCAGTATATTTAAAAAAATAATAAATAATATTTTTTTAAAATATCAAAGCTGACCATCTCCTTGTAAAGGTTTGAAAGCCTCAAAGACGGGCCCACGCACAGGCTAGGAAATAGAAGTGTTTCTCCAATGAAATGTAAGGTGTACAATCCAAAGTTTCATTTGCTGACAGAGCTAACATTGTAACAAGCTACAAGGCAAACAGAACCTTAACGTAAAACTACTTCAAAATGACTGTATTACCGTCCTCTCATCTTATCTCAAGAATGTGACCACTTCCTCTCCGGTAGGGGTTTGCAAATGTTATGAAACAAACTATTCATAGAACAAGAAAACACTGGAAAAGTTGAAATTTCTCCAAAATGTTAAGAGATAGTTCTAAAAATATTCATTCAATGTTTTTGGTCAAATCTGTGACAAGAAAAACTTGCCGATTTTGCTTTCAACTTGTTTACAATATTATCAAAATAAAGAGAGTTCAAGAGACCTGTAAACTGAACTACTATCACTTTTCTTTCAAAAAAAAACCCAGCATTTTACAATTACACAGCAGATGGCTGAAATCCATTTTAGAACTGTTTGGACGGGCATAGTCTTCAGGTAAAAATTTAAGAAAGTTACCTTCAACATAGTGTCATTCTCACTCTGCTCCATCCACAAATCCTGTTCATAATAGTATAAGCCATCATTAATAACTTTAGCAAGTTCTGATGTTATTTTTGCACGGCATACATGGTTGCCAGAACGATCTCCACCAAGATGTCTTCTCATATATGGTGGTGTCTGTGTTACGATCAAAATCTTGTTTACATCCTGATCATCAATTTCATAATCAGAATCGCTGTCTGACCAATCAGTAAATTTATTCTTCCGACCTTGAATTTGTTCCATCTCTTCATCAAACATAAAATCAAGTTCTTCCTGTTCTTGCTCCTCTGGAGGTGGGGGTGGCTGTTGTTGATCTGATGTTTGATCAGACACAGGAACGCCGCTCTCCTAAGTTGGAAAAGGTGATGCGTTTTACATTTGAATTGGACAGACATTATCCAAATGGGAGACAAACAGAACATGATAGAACATTTTCAATAAACAAACATAGGGGAAACTGGAAACAATATAGCCATTTTCAGATGCTTATTAAGTAAATTACTGTACTAAATAATTCTGCCATAAGCTTTTAGAACAATTACCGATGCACATAATACATTTTTTCAATAATCAACAGGTACAACTGCCCCTCAGCAGAAAAAAAAAAAAACCCCACACCACAGTATTTCATTTTAGTGAGCTTTAGATCAGAATTTCAAATGCACTCAGTTATTCTAGGTCCGACACAGTGAGAAGTATGCACACTAACTGTACTGCATTATCACGCATCACACGTTACGATGTGAAAAATCTTCTTTTACGGTATAATCTATAAGTTGCCAGGTTTTGCATTTGTTTATTTAAAACCAACTTAAAGGTTTTTGATTTTACCTTTAGTTTGACTGTGGATGCACGGTGCCTCTTCTTCACTTCTATCCAAGGTTCAGAGTCCAAATCAGGCAAACTTGTAGACAATCCTTTAGACATCGTCTGAAAATTACTCGTTTCGGTGTTTTCCTTTGGACTCAGCGGGCTTCCCAGTCTTGGAGAACTTGGTGCAGACTCTAGCAGTGGAAAACAGTTCAGTTTCTACTCTGGATTGCTTTATTTTTGTTTAGTTTCATTTTGTTAAGGGGTTTTTTTTGTTGTTTGGGGTGGTTTTTTCAGTTGTTTCACTAGTCTCTTTTAACCATAGCGACTATTTTTCTACTTCTCTGATGAAATGTAACACTGATCAGCAGAATTTCTTTTCATTTTTAGGAGATGGCTTTTCGCAGTTCACTCAACATTTTAGGGAAATATCAATTCTTGCAACTTATTTATGTGTAAAGTTTCTAACAGTCTGAGATAAGTTACGTGTTAGTCAGAAAACAAGAGCAGCATCATTGGGGACAGGTTTTCTCCACGCCATCCTCTAGCTCTACGGATGGGTGCCTAACTCAGTCTTCATTCTTGCCATCTAATTCCAGCCAACATTTTAGTAAAAGATTTCCCTGCCGAGGGCTGCCAGCAAACAAAGCCATCTCCCTATTAATAATGCGAATGAAATCCCCATCCAAAACCAGGATGCATCAAAAAAAGAGTTAACATGCAGCTGCTACCCCAATGAAGCAGATTTTACCACTAACTTAAGATTACCATTACTGCTTCTACTACTACTACACAACTGTAGTCCATCATACTATATTCCGGAGAACGGTCACAGCAGCAGCATGTAAGACACATTTTTATCTCCTTCACATCAGCCATGCCAGCCATGTGACTTGGCAACTGCAAGGCTGACAGAAACGTATCAGCTGAATAAACCATTACCAAATGTACCACTTCTATTATGAAATCAGTATCAAAAGGCAAATTTCCTAAGCTAGATCGACAGTCCTGAACTCGTTTCTATAAAATAAATCCTTTACCAGTATGTGAGCCAAAAATTTGGCCTGGTATGAATTCTGGACAATTGATGAGCTGGGAAAAGTCAGTCGGTGGCAGGCTGCACGGAGGAGGACCTGGAATCGGCCACTTTTCTGGATCAACCCTTTTTCTTAGCCTCTGATCCACAATTTCAACTTCTGTACTGTCCCTTAGGGCCTGCGTGACAAGCATATTATAACTTTAGAAACTTTACATATCTAGCACCACCTAAAAAAGAAAAAAACACTCCCAAACTTTGCCATTTATAGTCTCCTTACAAAATCCTTGTCAATGCAAACAGGAATTCATAGCACCGACTTTAAATGGCAGTACAAAATTAACCAAACAACTTTCTACATACATACTCCTGAATTATTTTACCTCCAAAATGAGGGCAGCATTTGTAGTCAGAGCTTGCATCCGACGGAAGCTTGCAATCAATGAAACAGGCAGAAATCCTTGTTGGTCCATCTTTCTCCTCAGAAAGAAGTCTCTTTCCAAATTTTCTGTGCTGAAATAATACTCACTGCAGAAAAGAAACATACAAATATGAGCCTGTCATAGGTTAAAGAAAAATCCCAAAATAGCAACTTAAGAGATTCCTTGTTAGAAGTCTTCCATTAAAAACAGACCACACTTTGCCATCATCAACAAAATCGTTCCTTCCACAGGTGTATCATTATAAACAAAACTTACAGAACAGCATGCATGCTCAACGTGTTAAGAAAGAGTTATGATCCAGTACAGTACATAGAGGGTATAAATCAAAGCCTTGTTAACATTTGCATACATGAACTGCATAAGGAAAAAAACTGTGCTCAATTTTTCTTTCACCCACCCCCCTTCCTTATTACTTACATGAACAGAAGGAAACAACATTTTCTTAGCCTCCATATAGATGAAGGACAACTACTGCTTACAGTCAGAGCATAAGTTATTTCCCACACAGCAGTATCAGTGCGCCTCCATTCTGAACTGTATCTTTTCTTTTCCCAGTTTCCAGTACATTAGAAGGTTTAAGTATCCTATCTGAGTGTTGAGGCACATATATGTACTCTGAATCATTACTTCAAGCATGCTTGTGGGAAGATGAGAAAACAAAAATAGTAATGTTGTATTTGTCGTGAAACTGTACCAAAAGGCACAACAGTTCATGGCGAAAGGTAAAGTCAAAAAGAAGAGATGATGTTAAGCGGATAAAGAGAAGAGGGACAAGGACCATTTTGAGAATCTGACAATACCACAGAACGAGAGAGACAAGGGACAAAGAAATAGCAGAAAGACAAATCTTCTTAAACAATGAAGCTGCTCTACAAAATGGTTAGGGTGTCAAGATGTTTTTACTCTAGTGAAGAGGAAAATAAGGAATTCAAATCATGACCTGTCACACAAAGCAAGCAAACAAGAAAACATGTTATGAAAAAGAATGGACAACCACCCCCCCCAAATCAATCATGACAACTAAAATCTAGGCCTTTCACAGAGTTTACACATCATACCATGATTTTGCATATTGCATCCAACGAACACTACTCCTCATCAGGTTCAAGAAAGTAGGCAGTGAAATATTTAATGGAGAGCAATTAAAATTCCGTAACACAAAAATAGAGATAGTGCAAAATAAAACAAGAGGGCATTAAAACGCTGAGGGGGAAAAAGCCCAACCACATGCAGATGTAAATAAAGTTAATTCTAATTTCAACTAAGTATAAAATGCTAAGTGTCTCCACTGAAGTTGGGATCAAGGCCAAAGTTACCAAGAGGAGAGGACTCTGATGCCATCACTGACCCAAGGAGAAGCTTGGTACCATTTCTCACTCTAATTTTTGGTAGCTAAAGAAATCCAACGTTAAAGCTTTCTATATGAAACACTCGGCTCCAGGACTGAATGAATATAAAAGTCTCAAAGTTGGACAATAAGACATATGACAAATGAAAACACTGCCATTAGATCGGAGCACACGGAGAAAAGAATAACTCTTTCGGAGAATTAGCTCTCACTCAGAGCTAAGTAAACTGACCAGTGAAGCAACTGCGCACAAAGAGAAAGTTTCTTTCAAGAATATCCTGTTTACTGTTCTGAACTGCTACATTTCTTCTCCCCTCCCAGTCTAGAAGATAAGCAAGCACAAAAGCCATATATCAAGTTTTTACTACTGTTACCTTTACAGTCATACAGTAAAGGTAAAATCTTGTAACGATTCATCTAGTTAAAAATTCCACAAGCAGAAATGGACAATGACTGAACTTGACTCAAACTGCCTCACTTGATGTCCATCACTCTAGAAAAAGGAATGTGAAAGACCATTAATGATAAATGAAAACAACGCACAAATTTGCTCCAAGTAGAGGGACAAACCTACACACACACATACACCCCCTTCCAGCTTTTCTTTTCATTTTCCTCAGTCCCTTCACTTGTTCTTGAATTGATGGAGACCTGGGTGCGTGTCTGGACTTGTATTTCTTTATTTTTTAAAGAAAGAGGACTTTTTAAATAGAATTCTACTGCATGTTGCAGACTGAGGAGTTGCTGAGCACTGAAACATTTCAGGCTGACAACTCCAGCCTGTAATTAAAAACATTAAAGATGTTTTTGTATCCAATACAAATATTACGCTCACTTGTACATCAAGCTGGTTCTTGGGACAAGCATGAACTGCTTGACAGCAGTGCATTTCTTACTGTAATTACGTATCCACTCAGCTGAACATAGTCTCTTAAGATTTTGCCCTCTTAAGCAGGTAAATTGTTTTAAAATTCATCAGCTGACTAGGATTCAAACACCAATCTCACTCCTCTAATATTAATCTTGGACTCCATAAGGAACGCTGAGACCTAACAGTTCTGTGTAGCTTTATTCTGTATCTACTTCCTTCTTTGGCATGGTTAATACTTTATAACTAAATTATCCCCATTTAGAAGCGAAAAATAAGTAACTGATGAACAAAGTCTGTTTCCAATAATTTTTAATGTGATAGAAAAAGTGAATAAAAAACACGTTGGGTTTTTGGGGGTTTGTTTTTGGGTTTTGTTTTTTATTGTTGTTGTTGTTGTTGTTGGTTTTTTAAGGAGCATAAAAATAGTGAAGTTATGCTCTAAACCTGCTCAAGAATCTCCCTCTCATGGAAAGCAAACTCCATAATCAAACTGCCTTAGAAGTTCACATCAGACAAGCAACCAACGGCTCTGGTTAGCCAGCCATGCCAA
The DNA here is from genome assembly GCF_015220075.1 of Falco rusticolus. NCBI lineage: Eukaryota > Metazoa > Chordata > Aves > Falconiformes > Falconidae > Falco > Falco rusticolus. Next base: position 119,549,925 of record NC_051187.1, read on the forward strand.
GTCTTCTACTGACACCTGCCAACCTCTCGTTGCTAAAACCAAATACAAATATAACCAGAAGTCAGATGCGACCAATGCTGTAACTGACATTTTTCTCAGCAGAGGGGGACATCATCATGTCCTACCTTAGAAGGTCTGGATTCTACACTGCATGCCCAGAAATCTGGCCAACAGTGGAGTGTCTGTGCTCCTCCCCCACTTGTCTGAGGACAGTGCAGGCCGATTATCCTGACATGGGGGTACATGTCCACTGTCAGGTCTCATAAGGGCCTGGCAGCAAGAGTAACAAAAAAGACTGCAATAGAAGTTTTGAAGTTGATAGCCACATGCCAGATACTTTCTGCCCTTAAAGAGGCTTTTTTCTTCCTTTTTGCGTCAACTGTAACAAAAGAAGCAAGAATAAAATAAGCAAGTTGCTTTATGGAATACAAGGGCAATCAAAAACCACCACAAAGGCATCGCAAACAAATGCCGTTGCAAGTACAGAAGATGAAATATCTGTCAGTGGTGGAAACTGTCTCTTTAAAATGAGCTAGTGGTTTCCAGGCCCTTTTTGACTTGTCTCCTGGTGATAATCAGTCTTCCAGATGGTTTCTCATTGCCTAATGGTGTACACGAGAAAGTAAACATTTCAGATTATTGAAAAATCAAGTACCATTGCAAAACTACTCTCTTTCAGTTAAATGTTTCAGGTGAAACACTCTGAAAACATAAAACTAACAAGACTTCTCAAAGTGAAATTGAGAGCAAATAAGGGAAACATCTAGCTACATCACCCAAGAAGAGCTTTATAGGCAAACAGACCAACAGTACTCAAAAAGCACAAGCTCAGAGACATCCAAATCTCAATTACATGACAACATAAAGAGGGCTATGTACCATAAATAAAGCAGGTATACGAGTTAGAGCCAGACTACAGCACAAGATGCAGAACAGGTTCCTTAAAAATCCTCCCCATCACTCAACTTTTTCCACCCCACTAGTGAATAAATTCAAACTGACACTGGTAACAGTCAAATCAAAAAGTTAAATTGAAATGCCTTAATCTCCATCTTTATATGGATAATAAGGATTAAACGCCATTTGAAATGAGTTATCTTAACCAGATCCCTAAAAATATGTTTACATTAAAGGATCCACTTACATTTGATGTTTTATATATTCTTTGAGAAGTGCTTCATCCACAGAATACATCTGCACTCCTGTTCCATCACCATAGTAATACATCACACTAGCATTAAGCTCAGGATGAAATACTTGGTCAGTTCCTTCACCATACAGTTCTTGATAACCAACTGAATATTCAAAGTTCACTTCAAAATAAAGGAGAACATAAAAGAAAGATGACAAAAATATTAAGCCCAGCACACAAGTATAGCACGCTGCTACTTTACTGTTGGTTTGCAGCATCTGATTTTAAAAAGACTCAGGCTACGTCTTCTGAGACAATTCCTACTTCACGTGCAAACAAAAACATTATAAAACAGTTTTAAAATTTTTGGTTAGCATCTACTTCTTTGCATACTTCTAGGGTTTCCTCTGCCTCGTCCTCTTCCTCTGCCTCTACCTCTTCCTCTGCCTCTGGAGAATCCTCGAACACTGCCACCCTCACTTCTCACGCTGCACACTTCGTCGTGATCGTCTCTCTTTTCTCTATCACGACGCCAATCTTTGAAAAGAGAAAAAAAAACCAGTACTCGCAATCATAATTAAGCATCACAGTGACACAAAGTCCCTTGTAACAAAGTTCTCAGCTTGCGCCCAGGCAGTCCACCGACTCAACCATGCTGGCCAAAGTTGAAGGTCAGATCTGAAGCTGCCGGAGTGGAACAGTAAGGTTTGCCCAGCCATGCCTGAGATGAGTGGGGCAGAAGCTGTTAGCAATAAAGAAGAGTAAATGGGCTTGACTGGCAGGCAACCTCAAATGCTTCTGAAGCCACTGGACGCTGTGGTGCCAGTTCAGGGATCACAATACCCAATCGGCTTGGGACAGGAAGGAACGATCATGCAATTCAACTTCCCTTCCAGGCGTAATAATACAGTCTCCTCCTGTGGACAACTCCCAGTACCTAGAGAGAGCCAGGAAGAGTCGCCAGCTCTCGACAATCCTTCTCGGTGTGGGATTTCCGCAGCCACGGCTCTCTGGAGCTTCCATTTTGGTCCTAGAGGCAGCCGTCTCTACAGCTCCCCTGACACTGCCCATTTAATGGCGATCATTTATTATTCTCTGCTGGTCGTGCCCCAAACCAAGCTTTTAAGTTAAGAACCCCTTTTTGATAACACACGCACATCTAAGACAACTCGGTAAGAATCTGTGTAAGGTTTTCATGTAAGTATGTGGTCTACACATAGCAGAAGAGAGCAAGAGAGAAGTAGAAGAAGAGAGAAAAGCAAACAGGTCCAAACCAGACCCCAGGGACCTTGGCTCCACTCACCACAAAACTTAAGGACAGGTGTAATTCTCCCTTTACTCATGAGAGAAAACGAAGCCCTCTCACACCATTTCTTTCTCTTTTCCTAACACTCTCAGAGACTTCCATCTTCAGGCACCCTTGCTTAAAGTTTCTTTAAGTTGTAATTGGATATCTTCCAGATGCCGGGGGACCTCTCTGTCAGAGGAATGCCTGGGGATACAGCACCTACTTGATCAAATTGAGAGCTGCTAGATTTAACAAAGGACTGACTAATGATATGATTTTTTTTTGTTCGTATTAGAAATCTTGGTTTACTAGCAACTGTTTTTAATGAACCCTACGACAATATACGTGTGCTCATACATTCGAGTTCCTGTATTTTACTTTTTGTCAAATAAGACCCTGAATTTATGAGTATCATAACCTGTGTGTATCATTGGGAATTTGGACCTTAGCCTTCACACTTGCCACCCTCAACCTTAAGAGGTCCTAAACGTGTAGGAGTTACTTCAACTGTTTCCCCAAATCAGTTTTATTTTTGCACTCTGAGAGTACATGTGGCTTCAGACACACGCTACAGTCCTACGTGAAACACCTTAATGGGCTAGTGCTGATTTAAACCCGAAACAAGCTTTTTATTTAAACAGCCAATACTCCTGAAGAGCAAAATATGTTTCATGGTCCCTCACACTTAATCTGGTCTTGAATCACTTACAGCTACAAGTTTCTGGTCATTTGACCACCCTGAGAAATAACTGCTGAAGAAAGTGGTAACACTAGTGAAAATTCTCCCCTTGCTCCTGTCCATCCCTCAGACATCCACATCAAACTTTGCACCCATGCTCCTAAAAGAACTTCATAAACAATTCCCATCTCCGTGGCAAATAAATAAACCAAAGAGTTACGCTCAGCCTAAGATTTCTGCCACCTGACAAGCTGTATTCAGGACACCGAGGACCAGAAGCAGTACAAGCTGTGGTGCAATTCTCCCTCTGTTGTTCTAGTACAACTTTTTGCATGGCCATCCTGAGAAACAGGTCAGGGAACCGAGGGAATTGGTCCAACTTAAAGGAGAAAACCAACATCAGTAGAATTGCCAAAGCAGAGTTCAAAGTGTAGGCCCACAAGCAATTGCTCTGGTAGCAACAAGCTGCGGGAATAGCAGTAGAGCAGGACAGAGCAGCCGCCTTATGAGACTCCAAACTTTCTGTATCGTAAAGCTGTGGCCCAAGACCCTGTAGGGAGCCATAAAGAGAAAAATATATGCTGCTCTGATTCAGAGCGCCAGCACACACCGTAAAGGTAGACTGTTTCCAAACTCAGTTACTCAGCAGAGCCAGTGATGGAGACATCACAACTCTGCTCAATTATTGAAAAGGTTAAAAAAAAAAAATAATTGGGCAGCAAGCATTCGAACGAAATTTTTCGATCTAAAATTTGTCAAGCTACAGTACAATTATTTATTTATTGCTGGTTATTGGCAAATATAAACACTAGGTTTTACTTAGTATAGGCAAAGTCATGTTCAACATAAACTGCCAATCAACAAAATAAATGCCTACTCATGTGGTATTATACTTTGTTTGCCACAAATAGAAAACCCCAGAGATTGAAAACTACTTACTTCTTGCCTCATTCCGTCTGTTGTTATGAGGTATTAACTTGTTTGTTTCCAGCAGAAATCTTGAGCTAGCTCGAGAGCCTGGTCTGTCTTGATTGTCTGACCTTACGTCGTCCAAGTGAAGCGGCACCCATTTCTGCTTGTTACCTTGAAAAGGTAATATATTACTCTTCATTTTAGTACTACTGGAGGTTTCAGCTCCTGAAAAGATTCTATAGCATTCTTCTTGTAGAACTAGTAACAGTCAGTTTCTAAGTTTAAAAACTGGGAGAGGCTTAACATTGAATTTGTAACCTATGACGAATAACTAAATAATGATAAATGCAGTAAACAGGAATTCCTCTGACAGGTAACCTTACCTAAGCTTTAAATATGAAATGAAGGTGAGCTGCTTCTACCAAGAATGTAAAGCTACCTAAGTGTTAAATATATACAATAAATTCATTACTATGTAGTTTCACAACTTGGATATGAAACTTAAAGGTAAAAAAATAATATATCAAGTTAACCACTAAAATGAAGATTTCAATCGCAAACCATAAATTTTCCTGAAAAATTTAGCTACAGTACTGTATTTTTACCTTGTGATATTCAGATTAAGTTCCCCTGCTGTGTATCAAAACTATAAAAACAAATAAGCTGTATTTTGCTGCAAGCTGGCTAAAATATTTAATAATAATATTTGCTGTCCTATACTTGATTGGTATTGCGGGCTTCATACCTTTGTAGCCAAGAAATATAAGGAAATACAAAAAATGTGTTATCCACACCAGGGGCGGGGCGGAGGTGGAAATAGATTGTACCTGTGGAATGCTTTGCTTTAGACTGAAAAAATTAAAAAGTAATAAAGGGTTTGTTTTTTAATATTATATATCTATATATATAGGATGATTAACAAATCTAAAATCAACTCAACAAAGGTCTCTAGGACCTGAACAAATAGCAGCAGGGAAGCAAGGGGGAAAAAAAAAAACAAAACAAACAGCTGATGGCAGCTATATCTTAAAACTCCCTCAGCTGTTTCTCCAGCCTACTCCAGTCTACTGACCAAATAATATACAGGTTTGCTTCCTAGCTTTAATGTTACAGATTGGATCAAAAGGAAATTAATAACCTGGTTTACTTTTCAAGTCATCGCTTCAAGGTATAAGCTAATAGTAAAACATGAAAATTAAAGTGTTAGTATATATAGTAACACACGTACACACATATATATATGTGAAGTTAAATTAACATAGTGCTATCTGCTTAGGGAAACAAAGATATGAGAGACAGTAATGGTTTGCACAGCCATGCTAAAGTTTTCCAGAAATTGTCAGAGCTTCATGGACCATTAATAGGACATTAGCTGCTTTTTCCTTGGAATTCCTATTGCACTGAACAGAACACTCCAAAACCGGAGAAAGGAAGCCTGTTTTAAGCTTCCTAGCAAAAAGCAATACATCCTGTTATCACCTAGAAAATGCAAAACATCAAGGTTTCATGAAGTCACTGAATGGAATTAATGTAACTGTATCAGAAGTGACTTATTGCATTATACACAGCGCCCAGGCTGACCTTTTTTCCTCTGGTTATTAGCTGGAGCTTCATCTTCGCTAGTATTATCTCCCGGACCATCTGGCTTTGCCTCTGGGTTGTCCTTGATTCCATTATTGCTTTTCTGATCAGATTTATCCTCCTTTTCTCTTCTATTTGTTGGCTTCTTACTGTGACTTACAGCCTTACACTGCAAGAGATAGTAGTAATTATTTCTAACAGCAGCTTATAGCAAAAGGTATAAGTTTCCTTTACCTATTAAAATTACTTTATTACTACCTGCTCTCAACCTCTTCAGTATGGTAAGTTTTAAAAACTGTGTTGTTTCGTAAAGTCTCACTTAAAATATTTCTATATTCTGCTAACTTGGTGAGAGTATAAAAAGAATTTTTAGACTAGAAGATTTTGAAGTTCCTTAACTGGCTATGTAGAATTGTGGAGCACACAACAGTCGTGTTCCAATGCCTCAGAACTGAAATTTATTTTACAGAAAAGAAAGAAATATTACTCACCAGTACCTAATGTTCAGGCTGATTATCTTTAAAAAGCTGCGCTTACAGAATATTGAATGTAAATCGGAAATTCCCATGATGCTGAACAATCTCAACAGCATGCCAAACACTGATGTAAACTGTAAGGAGCCCTAGGTCTTAACTCTGACAATTCTGTTCCACTAAATCAGAACACGAACCAAAGATCAGAGAATGTGGAGGTGTATGATTACAGATTTATTTTTTCCCCATATTAAAATACAGCATTTACTGGGAACTGCGTCCCTCTGAGTACTGCCAGCATCCTGCAGATCATCACTTCTTGGAAATCCCACAGAATGATAGGTTTCAAAGAAGGCAAAATGAACAGCATTTTAGCAAACAGTATAAAGTTTCATTTTTCCCTGGTATCAATACAGGCTGGGGGATGAAGGGACTGCGAGCAGCCCTGTGGAAAAGGACTTGGGGGTACTGGTGGATGAAAAGCTGGACATGAGCCAGCAACGTGCTCTCACAGCCCAGAAAACGAACCATATCCTTGGCTGCATCACAAGAAGCGTGACCAGCAGGTCGAGGGAGATTATTCTGCCCCTCTGTTCTGCTCTGGTGAGACCCCCCCATCCCAGAGCACCGCGTCCAGCTCCGGAGCCCTCAGCACAGGAGAGATGTGGGCCTGTTGGAGCAGGTCCATGGGATGGCCGCAGAAATGAACAGAGGGCTGGAGCACCTCTCCTATGAGGAACGGCTGAGAGAGCTGGGGTTGTTCAGCCTGGAGAAGAGAAGGCTCTGGGGAGACCCCATTGCAGCCTTTCAGTACCTAAAGGGGGCTTATAAGAAAGATGGGGAGAGACTTTTTAATAGGGCTTGTTGTGGTAGGACAAGGGGCAATGGTTTTGAACTAAAAGAGGAGAGACTCAGACTAGATATACGGAAGAAATTTTTCACGATGAGGGTGATGAAACACTGGCAGAGGTTGCCCAGAGAGGTGGCAGATGCCCCATGCCTGGGAACATATAAGGCCAGGTTGGACGGGGCTCTGAGCAACCTGATCTAGTTGAAGATGTCCCTGCTCACTGCAGGGGGGCTGGACTAGACTGCCTTTCACAGTCCCTTCCAACCCAAATAATTCTGTGATCGGATACAATATCTACCTGCAAAATTAAGCTTTACAGACATTTCTGCCAAACAGAAAGAGTACTCCTACGTTGTGGAGATAGCTTTGAGCCAGGAGTATGTACAGTAGATCCTGCAGTACCACGCCATAATTAATTTGAACGCAAAGCCTTCCCCTAGACAAATAATTGAGACTAAATACAAACTAAATGTTATGTACTTTAACAGACGTTACATGAATGTGTACTAAAATTCTCAGATATTTAATTCAGCAAAAGGTTAACTATTATCTACATAATACAAGTTAAACCATCTGGTAAAACAAAAAAAAATATTTTAAAAAATACTCTTAAAGCACACCGTTTCACACAGAAAATGTCAAATGTGTATATTCTTATGAAACACCACACATGCATCTCTCTCAGCCACTCTGACTAGTACTGTACAGACACCATTACTCATAGCAAAATTTGATAATAACCAAGTAGATGATAAAGATCTGAAGTACTAAAGAGAATGCAAAAGATATGGGTGCATATTTTCTTAAGTCACCTACACCTCGATGGGACATATGCCCACACCGAAGTATTCTACCTGGTATCTGAACAACTGAACGAGCATTACTTTATGGGCATATAATCAATTCAGGTTTTAAAGACTCTTCTAGCAATCTCCAGGATTTTCTTTGAGATCCTGTAGAACAAGATACTAGAGGAGGCAAATTCGACCTAGCAGCAAACGTAAAGTTGTGTCAAATCTACAGACATCTGTAATTTTCACCTGCAACGCTAAAAGCCTAGTTAGATACCTGAAAACGTTCTGCTGCCAACATAAATAACGAAGTTATGACAATCAGCTGGGGGAGAAGGGAACATGTTAGAAACTGAGCCCACAGGACAAATTATTCATTCCCAACTACTTTAAGATACTCTTTTTCAGCTTCCATTTGGGCACCTTCCATTATACAATGCACACTGTTGAACCCAAATCTTCTGGTTTCCCTCACCAAGAAAGCAGTAAAAGCATCGCAGGGTGCTGCAGAACTAGAGTGAAATGGCACCTCATAGCTTGCAATAATCTGTGCTCTAGTCTTGTTTTAAATAACACAAGATGCAAGATATATTACGCGCTTATGACTCAAGATAAAGTGAAAGGAAGATAATTTGACAGAACAGATGTTACTAAAGATCCAGCAAGGGGAATATCTATCAGGTCAAGGATAACTAAGTCATCCGAAGACAGCCTGCACAAAGCATTCTGAGCCACAAGGGAGGGCAGCAGGTTCACAACCCCAAAGGCCTCATCTGTGCACAAACCTCCCAACGAGTAGCAAAGGGAAAAACAAGTTTTAAAACAGCGGAGTAAACATTTTTTTACCTATAGGTCCATGGCACACCGCTAATGGAGTGTATGTATCTGGGCTTACAAAGGGTTCAAAAATTCCAGTACCAGCACAGACAGTTAAGCATAGACCAGTACCCTGAATTATTAACGGAATTTCTGCTGCAACCCTGTAACACCCAAAGCACATGCTGGGGGGAATGGTATTAAACAGAGAAGTCAATATGTTGGTTTTTTTAAAAAATAACACTGAAATTAACAATGGATACTTACTTCATTGTTTGCTATTTCACTTGGTGTTGGCCAGTTTGTGATATCACCAAAATCACCAGCCTGCAAAGACGACAAACAGTTTATACAACTTCCCAGATTTGATCCTTTTTAATATATAGAAGATGTCAGTCATGACTCAAGTGGCCAGACTACCCCTTTGAGCAGAGTTGTTAGGAACAGCAATTTTTTAAAAACTGAGAAATACAACAGTAAACAAACACACAACTTTTGAAAACAGAGTATGATCAACTGTAGAAACAACTATTCATTATAGTTACATCCAAATCCAGGTCCAACACACCTTAGCTTGTAATTAGTATAACTGTCTAAAGAATGCCTTCATGAAGAATATTTTAAGTGAGCACAGCCTAAAAGAAGACAGCAAGCAAGCAAGATTTTCTACATTCTATTATAAAACAAACTAAAAGGGCTTATGACATTTGAGCACACATAAAACAATTGTCAGATTAAATGTTGTCTTACAACCAGTCACCTATGTGATTTAAAGATATCTACTGCTTAAAAGTCTCAGCTTTTGGAAGACCTCTGAGCACAGGTATTATTCAACCTAAAGAACGGCGGCTGTACAAAATAGTAGAAAATTTTTCAGTGAAAGGATTCAGTGTCTCTTGCTGTCATAATGATAATTTTATGACAGCACATAAAACGCACACACCACATAATATGCAAGAAGGATTTCCAAAACCTATCTAGCATATCTTGTGCTCAAGTAATGTTCTTTCTTTGCAGAACCCTCACATCTTCATACAATCCCATTACTTGCTTGAACAGCAGTGGCTTTTCCTTATCCCTCATACATACACCACTTAAGCATCCCTCCTAATTTTAATTTCCCTTCCTTTTCCGCTTTCCTGCCTTCAAAATTAACCATTACCAAGGCAGGACATAACACTTCTGGTTGTAACTTAAAAATACCTTGCTATCTTTTTATTTCAGTAATATCAGCTGTTTATCATAGTGACAATTTACAGCCAGAAATTCTCCTTTGAAATTATTTCATTTTCCTAGCATATTATCAGCCAAGCTAAATGCCAGTTTAGATTAACAGGTTACATGTACTGGGACCTCAAACACAATCAGTCCAGTAACTCACTGCTAAATGTCCTTCTGGCAAATACAAACCTTGCTGCATTTCCTTGTCCTGGGTTTTGCTGCTTTTATAACTTTAGCAGAATTTTGTAGTTCTGAAAAGAGAGAAAAATATTTTCAGGTGAAGAATTAGACTGCACTTCATAAGAGTAAGGTACACTTTAACAACTCTGTTTAACTATCATACTACACCAAAGGTTTTTTGAGGCCTTGGTATTATAAGTCAACCAACATGTCCATAAACTAACTAATACTACAAGACATTGAAAAACCCATGTTCATAGTAAGTGTAAATAATCTTGAAAACCACATGTACAGGATACTGTATAATGCAGTATTTAAGCTATTACTCAGCATAAGGCCAAGACTATCTCAAAAACCCCTGGTATTTTAACCTAAGAAGCAGCAAAGAAAATGAGCCCCTGAAACACATTTTAGAAGTCACCCTATTAGAAACTATATTTTAAGACAGAATTATTTTCCGAAATCTGTCATTATGCAAGCATGAAAAAAAAAAAACCCAAACCCAGAAGCAATTACATATTCACAAATTCCTAGTAATTTCTTTTTATAAGCAGTTATTCAAATGCCAAATAAAATTCAGGCATATTGCTCATAATGAAGCCAAAGCAATGAAGAAAAAAAAAAGGGGGGGGGGGGAAGAGAAAATTACTATCACTACTACATTAAGACTAATAAATTTTAATGCCCAAATTCCACAATGGATATCTTAATGACAAATACAAGCATTTGCAACGAAGCTGACACTCAGACATTTTCAGAACCATCCTGAGTCAAGACCAAAACTTTATAATAAACGATCTCATCTGATCTCCTGAGCAACAGTCCATTATACCATTATATTTCTACCACTAATATCTGCCAGGAATTAATACAATGCTTGGAAATAACTCTCTCTCTCTCTTCCTCATATATGGCAACATTATTGGGCCTAATGATCTAGGATCAATAACCCACATTGAAAAAAAAAAAAAAAAATCTGTTTAAACTTACTAAGTCTTTTAATACATGTGCAATTACCCTTCTGTGTATGAGCCTGATTTGCTTATTCTGTGCAATTTTTCCCTACTCATCTCAGTTGTGTTCTACTTTTTGCACTGGCAATACAGGGGGGAAAACCCCACTAGTAACCAGGCAATTTTTCTTTGAGATTAGAATAGAGACAGAGGAAACCAGCTCTTAACCTCTCCTGCTAAGCCCTGGTTCTGTTCTGCTGATCCATATTTTCCCATAAAGAAGTGGTCACCACCTTTCCTCAACACTTCTTATTCAGTATTTTATTGCAAGACAAGCCTGAAGCATTGAACATGCCTGAAATCACTGGATTACTATTGTGTACAGGGATAACATCACCTCCTCAACCCTTATCACTTTCACATCCAGTGACTAATCTTCCTTATCGCAGCTTCACACTGGGAACCCCACCCTCGTGCCCCAGTGACTCCGAAGCCCTCTTGCTTTCTGCTTTCTGGAATATACCGCCAACATCAGAAGCATAAACTAATGTACACTCCATGTTCCTCTGTAAATTACATTAATACTGCTATATACAACTTGCCCATCCCACAGCGAATCCCCATCAGCCTTTGACTTCCGCCACACCGTTTACCAGCAGGTTTGGGGTTTTTTTCCCCCCTCTCCCACAGACTGGCTTTTTATAACAAAGACAAAACACACCTGCCCCTGCCCCTGCCCCCCCCCCCAACTGCCTCTTTCTTCTTACTCAGCCTCAATTAACTTCATAGACTTCAGAAACTTTCATTTTCTGCCTTCCGCTTTCAGAAACATGCAGCGCCTGTGTAATCCTAATTTTTCCTTGTCATCCAGTAGTAAACTAATTGCCCTTTTCAAAACAAGACAAACAGCTGTTGGGGTGGAGCAGCAAACAAATTTGTAATTTTCTCCTACAGAACTGCCAATTATCCATAAAGGTAAACTGACCGGCCATAGCATTTGTCCTCCAGTAGTCTGTAAACACACGTCTCTTTAGCTTGTTCAATCACCTTAACGAAGCTCTTTTTCCATCTCACAGCACTTTTACTTAAATTGCTGCTGAAGGACTGCTCTGCCAGGACTTCTGTGTGTCACCAGGGTGTAGCAAGGAATTAAAAAATAAAAGCCTCAGTGTCGCTGCACTATCTTAGTCATGGGATATTATTCCAGGCGGCAGGAGAGACTATCTAAGTCAAGCAGAATGAGACCCAACTCGTTTTAAGGAATCTCTCTTATCCGTATGTAGCAATCCAAGAGTTGGAAGATGCATTTGCACACTAAACAAGAAGAAAATTAGTATTAGGCAACACACCACCTAGTTGATGATGCCCTTTCTGAACTAAAAGGCTCGAGATCTCACTGCACACCATACTTCCCTACCCTCCACCGAGTTTCTTGTCCTCCCAGAAGAGCCATGCTCAAAACCAAATTTAACTGATCTTTCCTAACTGGCTTGCTGGGGCTTATCATGTGGGAGCCGGATTTCAGCGAGAAGCATTGAAAACTATGATAAAGGGGAAGGAAAAAAAAAAAAAAAACCAACAAAACAAAACAGAAGAGCATGGAAGAGTAAAAAACCAAAACATCAGATCACTGGTTTTACCCAGGTCACATTTGTTACATTGTTATGAAGAGGGCTAAAGCCACTGTTCAGGCAAAAATCTCTATGCTTAACATTACTCCAATGTTTGGTTTCAACATCACATAACAGTGCTGAATACCCAGAAACAGCATCTTTAGTACACTGCTCCAGCAGAACCCAACAAGCCTTTGCAACTAAACTATTTCACTTAGTAATTCCAACCTGACTGTATTAAAATATTTGTTCAGTCATGTGCTACAAGGTAACCTGCTCAGTGACAGCATGCTGCCTTGATAAAAATTCTGTTATCTTCAGTTACTTCACCGGCTGTGTTTCAGCTGAGTTGGGGGTGGGGAAAAAAGTAAAATCAAGGATGAGCAAGTTTAATCGCCAATTACCATCTTTCAATCACTGAACTCCATCTAATAAAGATGTCATTCATTCACAGGAAAACAGAAATCAGCCTTCAAAGCCATTTTTATTATAGTTCTCCCGAGCCTCTTAACACACCACATCCTAACGTGAGATCTTTTCTGCAGAAAGACATAGATGTGCAACCACGCCAGCTGCAGTTATGTCAAGACACATGGGATGACAGTTCTGGAAAACGAAAGATGAATTCTGGAACCACCAAAACAGCAGCAGAATCTTCTGGGCCAACAGCAACAGAAAAGGAAAAGCAGGCTGGATGCTGTGCAGAGACAAGAGAAGCAAAGTTTGTACATAAAGATGTATCACCAAAGTACCACCGACTGCAAGACAAATTAAATTTACTGTGGTAGTACTTCAGAATGGAAGGTTTGAAGTTCTGCAAATAATTAGTCAGCAAGTAATTTCTTCTGCTAGAAGGGGAGGGATGATTTGCAAGTTTCTTCTGAAAGAGTCTATTAACAAAAGGTGGAACACGTTCTAATTTTGATACAAGCACGGTTTATGCTGTCAGGATTTCTAGACAATATTCAAGCGTTATTTTTACTCTGACTGCATGTGTATTTCCTTCAGTGAAGGAACAACATCGCATATACACCAGAAGTGCTTCAGGAGGTGGCTGAAATCACCCAGCGGAACAACTCTTCAAAACTTGAGTGGAACACGTTTGTTGAACTTGTACACGATTTTCGTTTCAATGCTTAGTTTGAAACTTCACAGTATAACCCGTTTTTAAACAAGGTAAGCTATACTTAAAACCAGTGTTTTAACATGTTTACATGAAAGCCTTGCAAATCTGACAAACCAATCCCTTAGAGTATATCATAATTTAAATCTAGAGCGTGGATTTAGATCCAAGAGTCTGGGAAATAAAAAAAAAAAACAAACCAACAAAAACCCAGTAATTATGCTAACATCCTTTCCTACAATAGTTCTAGTATTTTATAGCAAAGCTGCGTTTAGATTGACCTTCTTCACGCTATTTGAACAACTAAACAATGCAGCAAGTTATGACACCAGCATCCTTCCATCTAGTGACATTCAAAACCCATCAGTTTTTCAATACAACAAGAAACAGGGGGAAAAAACCCAATATATGATAGATTAATAAATAATAATTATATTATTTCTTTTCCTTGCATTTTATTTCTCATCACACTTTTTTCTTAGCTTCTGCATAGGAAGCTGCAACCTGTGACTCAATTTCTACAAAAGCTTTTATGGTCTAAAGGGAGCACGTGCTAGAGCACAGCAAGCCAATACTGTGTCTCGGACTGTAGGCAGCAGGATGGATTTCTCTCTCATTACAGGTCTCCAGCTTAGAAACAAAGCAAAACAAACAAACAAACTACCGTACAAAATTACATATGCTGTTATACCCGACTAAAATACAGGCAGCAGGTTTGCAAAGATAATGTTTTTAATCCCTTCAGGGCTGGAGTAATCGTCAATGTCATACCTTCGGATAATTCTTAAAATGATTTTTAAAAGCTGCTATTAAAACACTCAGTGAATTCATAAGAGCTAACGATAACGCCTGCCTTAAACACACCAAAAAGTCTTGACAATCCGATCATTTACCAATTTACTAGTCAAAAGCTCACTACTCCTAGTAACACAGTATACCTTTACTAAACTGTGCTTTTACAACTCGTTTTGCCCACAGACTAAAGCAAATTAATTTACACAAGAGCACCAGAGTGAACTGGTTCTGCTACCAAAAATATCAACCCGATAAAAAGTGTTCTTCCATACCCAGAAATAAACACAACAAAGACAGACAAACCGAGCACAGCATAGAAGACTGAAGCGTGCAGTTATTTTAATTAACTGCATCATTCAAGCATACTAGGATGCAAACCCACTTCAACCACTTAAGCAGCACAGGTATTTCATTTCATTGAATACTTTCATAAATTTCACGAACAATTTTAGAATAATTAGCTAATGAATCATTAGAGACCCACACCTGCTATACGAAAGGCTAGAGAACTTGTCATTCAGATTCCCTTTTGCAACCTTACAAAAAGGGCAGTACTTTAGGTTTCATCAAACGAAGAGGTGAGAGAACTCTTGTAATAAAATTAATTCAACAACTCCATCCTGGGAAAATTATTTATACGGAGGAAGGGTAACTAGCTGCTTCTGCGAGAGCCCTGCTCTGAGTAGCAGCTGGGGAAAAACAAGACTCAGAGGGGAAAGACAAGGAACACAGGACTAACACTGGGCTGTTCCGCCGCTTCCATACACCTTGTTGGCTCAATTTAAGAAAAGCTTATCTTGTTACCTCGTGAAAAATTATCTAGAAGATTATACAGGACTTCTTCCTTGCAGCTGTTCCTCTCCTCTTACACAGCTTCATCCTGAAGAACCGAAGATTTACTGCAATATATTGCCTGGGCACTACAAGTGAAGGCAAGGGGAGGAAGACCCATCGCAGAAGTTACCTTTCATCATTTGACAGCCTATGCTAAAGCTAATTCCTTGTACTCACAATCCACAATCACCAGGATTAGTCAGAAGCCTATTAATTTCACTAGCAGTTTTATACTGCTATGAGTCTTTCTCCCATGAGTTAAATGCAGATCAGGATGTAAAAGTAGCTGTATAATTCTGAAATTACTGTGCTTAAAAGAGAAGCTTAATAGAAGGCTTTAGTCAGAAACACTGAACTGTATTAAGAAACATACCGTGAAAAATCCAAACATATTTACATTAGGTGTTTGGTTTACTATAGCATGATTAAAACTTACTAACATATTTGAGACCAATATATATATATAAAAAAAAAAAAAAGACCATAGTAGCATCACTTCAACCGAATTCTTTTGCCAAGGATTTTAAGCCTTTTGCATTACTTTTTTTCTTTCTAGTGTCAGGTGACGTTAACAGTTTCTTTCAGCAACAAGAGTCAGATTTGCCTCTGTTACAAACGAACACCACACCACATTGAAAGTCAAAAGATGACAGACTGGGGTCAATTTTCTCAAGTGCGTAACTATCACTGAACATACCACGCGTGCATGTCTCAGGAAACTTTCAACAAATTAAGCCAGGATCAACAAGTTGAACAGGATTCAGTCGCTACTTTGATGTGAAATTCTTTTACATTTTATTATCCTCCTGACGGATAGTTTTACATTCCATCCCAGTAGTATTTCTGCTCATCTAATTATTTCACATGACTAATTACCATACTACTACATTCATAAGGGCCTAGTGTGGCTGATTTTGCTTTGCCAACATGCAATTAGTAACTTCAAAATACATCCCTCGTTGCAGATGGAGGCACATGGCAATTCCTTCCTTCAAACAGCCAAGAAAGATCAGCTGCTTTGCCTTTTACAGGGGAAAGAGCAGTGGCTCCTTCACCGTGCTTTCGGCAGTGGCCAAACCAAAACACACACCCTGGCACGTGTTCTTCACCAATGCCATTCACCAGCAACAGCAACTCCCATCTTTGCTCAATTATACACTTGCCACTGAAAAAGCTGTTCCAGTGCAAGTACTCAGTTTAACATTAAACCTGATAACGCTAAGCGCAACTTTCCCGCGGAAGAAAAATACAAAGTTCTCTGAAATCATCAAATTAAGCATGTAACGTGCACAGCGTATGAACTCACTGCCTCCTTTCCCCTCCTTCCTTCTACAACTATTTGTGTGTTTTACCTGAAGTGGAAAAGTAAACTTTAAAAAAGGTGAAGCACGAGGTGCTAATAAAACAAAAGCAGCTTTCCCAGTGCTTCGGACCTACCATTATCCTTACGACTGCCACGGCGAGGCAAGTGAGTGACAAGTTCTCTTTCATGCATGGACAAGACCACAGGCTGCTGCCCAGCAAGCCAGGTTCCAGAAGCTATGCGTAAACAGGTATTTATGAGTGTGTCAGGACACGCAAACAAAACAGTCGAGACGATAAAGAGGGCTCCACATGTTGCCAAAAGGTTTGATCTTTGGCTAAGTAAAGACTTTGTGGTCTGGGGAACTCTTCCGCTTGCGTGACCTGTCTACTTGAAGCTATAAATTACAGATTTCTCTTTGTGACGGAAGCACGTATTTAATTCAAGGATAAAAGTGACCGTGAGATCACAGAAAGGTTTGCCAGGTGCCTGGGGAGCAAGCGCCGCGATTGAAACTCTCGGGAAGCGCAGGTTGAAATACGTATTCTGAGGCCAGCGGTTTGCTCCCTGCCGAGAACAACGCTCCCAGAAGCTGTGAACTTCTAGGAACTCTTTGCTAGCCCAAGCATAAGGCCTGGCAGTGTCAGGCCACCTCTTTTTTGTAAAGCCACTTGCCCCTCCAGTCGGCACGGAGCCCGTAAAGTAGCTTCATCTGGCTCGCAGGGATTAAAGGCCCGAGCGTTACACCAGGGCTGCTCTGCCCTCCGGGTTCAGGCTGCTCATGCGGGAAGCGATGGAGCAGGGCAAGCCGACCGCTTTTGTTAACATTTAAAGCCTCCGCAACCCAAGTCTTCCAGAAAGCCAAACCAAGTAACGGATCGTCCAGAAAGGGCCCAACTCTGTAATTAGGGAAAAAAACCCCGGCAGACCGGCGGTAAGGCCAACGGGGCTTAGCCACGTTTCTAAAGAAAAAGCGAAACGAGTCGCTTGCGAGCCCTGCGAGCCGGTGCCCGAGCCCGGCGGAGCCCATTTGCAACGGCCGGGAGCTGCTGCCGGCGCGGCCGCTGCCCCCGCCAGCCCCGGGCCGTCCCGCTCGGCCCTCCCCGCCCCGCGCCGGGCCCCGCGGCCGCCGGACCCCCGCCCCCGCCCCGCTTCCCTCCTCTGCCCATGTATGTCACAAGGCAGCGCGGCCCCGCCGGGCTGCCCCGCACCCGCGCCGCGCCGAGCGGCGACAAACACGCGCGACTCGCTCCCAAAAGACCCCACGACACCACGCGCCGAGCCCCACGCCGAGGAAGCCGCACACGCCGCCCCCCCCCCTCCCGCTCCCCGGCCCGGCCCGGCCGCCGCACCTGGGTCCTGCGGGAGGAGCTGCCCGCCCGCCGCGGGCGGTGAGGGGCTGTCCCGCGCCGCCCTGCGCCTCGTCCACGGGTTCTCCTTGGGCGGCGGGGCTTCCACCGCCGGCCGCCGCCGGCCGCCCTCCTCCGCGGCCTCCTCCCCGCCGGGCCAGCCGGGCTCGGGCCGCCGGGCTTCTTCCGACTCCGCGGGCCGGCCGGCCGCCGGGCCGCCGCCCTCAGCGCCCCAGCCCCGCCGCTCGGCGGGCGCCGCCGACACCTGCGCCGCGGACATGCCCTGCCGCCCGCCGCGAGGGGCCGCCAGCCGGGGCGGCCGCAGGGAAGCCGAGGCGGGGGGCCCGCTCCTCCCCCCGCCGCCCGCCCCGCCCCGCCGGCCGGGGCTGCGGGAGATCCCCTGTCAGCCCCCCCCGGCCGGGCCGCGGCGCCGCTCGCTGCCCTCCGCGTCCCTTCCGCCGCTCGGGGGCCGGACGCCTCCCGCCGCTGCCGCGAGGGCAGGCGCGGGGCAGAGCGACCCGGGGCCGCTGCGCAGGGACGGGCGGGCGCTGCCGGCCCCGCTGCGCGCCGGCCCGCGTGGAGGGGGGTGCGCGGGCGGCGGCCGCCGTAGCAGCGAGGCGCGGGGCGGGGCCTGGGGGCACTCCCCTGCGTTATGACCTCACGGCGGCCGCGCTCCAGCACGGCGGCGCGAGCCTCCCCCACCCCCCCCCGCGGAAGCGGCGGGACGGCCCCGCTGTCCCCGGGCGACGGCGCCACGAGCGCCCGCGTCGGTAAGGCGGCGAGCGCAGCCCGGGGCATGTCCCTGCGCGCAACGCTCCGTCACTCGCTTCGGCTGTTCCCCGCACCTTCGTCAGCGGCCGTGCCCCGTCCCGACCGCGCACTAATCGTGTGCGTTAATTAAAAAGGAGAAAAAAAAAAAAAAAAAAAAGTCCACTTCGGGGCCCGAAAGGGCGCCCGGCACCAAGCCCTCTCGCACACCCCGCTCCCGCAGGCGCACACACACTGAACAAAAAAAAAACAAGCAAAAAAAAAAAGGCACACCCCAACAGCTGTAGAGCGAGGGCACGCCTCAGTTTTTAACACCTTATTAGAATCCGTGATAATTTTTTTTTTTTTTTTTAAACATCAAGTCGCATTGAAAGCGGCTGCCTGGGTGGAAGGCTGAAATGGAACCGCAGGTGAAGGCGGCAGCAACACAGGACGTGAAAGCAGGACAGGGCAGCGCCCATCTCCTGCCTGCTCTCCGTCACCGATGCACCCAAGATGGTTCAAGCTCCCAAGCGACGCGCACTGGGCCTTTTGGGTTTCTAGGTCTTTCCCATACTTGCACGATGTGACCAGGGTCTCAAAACGCAGCAGGAGGACAAGTGTGGTTCGTTGAAGCAAAGTGGACTCGCCTGGTTCAGCCCCTCCGGCAGCCCAGCCTAGAGAACGTGTTCAACGGGCACATGAGAACATCCCTGGGTCCAAGCAGTGAGGGCATTGCGTGTCATTTCAGCACTGCCACAGGCGGGGACCTTCGTATCGTGCCCCGTCCCCTCCACGTTTCTACTTTCTGTCAAAAACCTGCCAGAAATCGCCTCGCAGCAGCACACTGCACTGGACTCGTTAGGAGGTTACGCCGGCACTTCTGCCGCTGCCTTATCCCAGAAGCACTGTGGGCACAGAACGGGGAAAGCCACTGCCGCGTGACATTGATCACCCCTTTCCCTCTCTGCAGGCTCCCACTGCTCCTGTAATTCTCCTCGATTACACCTTAAAAAAAAGACACCCTCTCCTACCCCACCTCTTGCGTTCAGTCTCATGGCCCCATTTTACTTCCTTACTTATAAAAGGTCTTCCAAAATAAAAAACCCAACCAAAACCCCAATACCTCTTTAATGAGCTAAGCGAATTCTCAAATAGGCTTTTATAAAGCTCGTCAAATATTTTTAAAGAAGTGTCACAAGTAACTGTATTTCCACTGTTTTGCAGCAGCAAAACATGTTCCGTTTGGGGTAACGCTACTGTCTGCTTTAAGGAGGTTGTAGCAGTTTTGCCCCTTCGTCAGAAAGAAAACCGCAAACCCACCAAAACCCCAACGAACCCCACCGTAGCTCGCACTTCTTCAGGCGCCAAGGCGTTTTTAGGATTACTCTGGAGCTGCAGGTACAGTAGCAGCTCAAAAGAAGAGAGGCCACCTTCTGCAACACCAAGCACTTCAACTGTCCTGACTGGCTGAAGTGGCTCGTGGCCACCTCCCTCCCGAGCCCAGTGCCACTCAGCCAGGTGTGATGGGGTCACACCGCGCGGCTGGGGCCCAGGTCCACCTCAAAGAACCCCGCCTCTAGGTGCTCGCTGCTTTGGTTTTTTTTTTTGGAAATTAATGACCTTTTGTGGCAAAGGCTTGAAATTAAAACACCCACCTCAATCGTTATGCTACTACAAACAAACCACAGATACATGAATGCACATTTCTAACTGCAGGTTTCAGCACCCAACATTGGTAATAAGTGAGGAATTTCTCTTTTCGTAAATAGAAAATCACTATTGCTTCCAAGCACTTTTGCACAAACAGTGACACGTGTATCCCTTCTTCATTTTAAATTTGCACCACGAAAGAAGGGGGGGAAAAGGCAGAATGATTAAAATTAAAGCAAATCTTCAAACTCATAGAAGCTTTTTTCCTTTGTAAGCCACCAAGAATGTGATTTGTTTCAGATGCAATAAATTTACTAATCAAGGACACGCCGGTTGCATATTGCAGTGGCAGATTTATTTGAAATAGAGGAAAGCATTCTTAGTAATTTTGACTGGGGAAAAAAAAAGCCAGTATCTGTATATGTTTACATCTACGTTCCTGATAGCAGAAGCATCCATCACACTGCCTGTTCAAAACGATTCTCAAATCTTTTATTTGGTTTCCCAAACTCAGAAGTTAAGCAGAGGTTGGAGTGATACGAAAGGACAAAGGCCCTACCTAAGTCACTGGTAAGAAGGGGATTAACCTCCTGGTTCCTCTTTTCTTTGCTCAAGGGTTAGAAGATAAGGGAGCAGATGCGTAGGCCGGCTGGGACTTCAGAAACGCTGCAGTACTGCAGTGCAGGAACCTGAACAGACCAGGAAAAAAGCAGAAAACTGATGGAAGAGTTAACTACATGGGGGCAAAATACCAGTCAAGGTGACCAGTAACATGGCAGCTTGAGAAGCTTTTGCGCATACTTGTTTTGTAACTTTGTGGTAACAGAAGGCTTACCCTCTACGTTACTGGAGGGACGGGGCCTGAAGAGTATAGAAAAAGGTTTTATAGTTGTGCAAGACTCATCTTTAACTCTTTGTCCACTTTGTTTCATCCCTCTCGTTACTTTCAGAAGCAGGACAAGTCAGACTTCCTTGGTGAAGCTCACCTTAGTTTTCCCTTTAAGAGCACAGTATTTAAAAATACCGGTATTTGAAAAAGAGGTTGATATACACTACATGAAACCAAGAGAACAATCGTTACGAGCTACTTTACATTCTAACGCTTATGTTTTCTCTTGTGTGGAAGCATCCAAGTGTTCCAGGCAACACTGCAAATTGCAGGATTGTGAAATACAGTAGCATTTTACTCACGTAATAGTTTTTCATGGCAAATTACATGCCTACAGACTATACAAACCTCCTTTCAATACTGTGTAACTTATCATTACAGCCAAGCTGACAGAGAACCTGACAGTTTAAGATAAAGAAGCTTCCCTGCCCAACCAACTGTAATTAAGAACAACATTTTTAAAAAAGTGACATGGCAGGAGCAATTAGGATAAATAAAAAAAACCCCAAAACTAACTGCCTCAAAATGTTAGCAGCTACCAAACAAAAATAAAAAAAAAAGCATTCCAAGGCTCCAAGTATTTTCACTTTCTCATCTACTATTTACAGAGTATCTGTACACATGCATATGACATTCCAGTAAGAAAAAGCAACAAGGCTCCGTTCCTTCATATCATACCTTTTTGCAGACTTTCTAGTGTAATACAACACAAGTGATCGATCCTTGGGGGGGGGGAAAAAAAAAAAAAAAAATTGCTGAGCTGTCACTTTTGAGGGGTGTGTGTTTTTCTAACTCAGAGAGGGGAAAGATTACAAAAAGCTCCTTTCAACAGATTAGATGCGTTCTGTTCTAGACTGTGACCAGCACTTCGATGCCAGGAGAAATATATGTAAACAAACACTAAAAAAAAATTACCTGGGTTACTCACGGGTAAAACACCAGACCTAACCTTTCACTCCGTCCTGAGCCTTTCCTTTCAAATGTAGGCAAAAAGGACTACCCGCTCTGTCTGTCCTCCTCCTGTTTTGTCAGCATTAGTATGCAGAAGTGTGTTGCCACGACCTGTTCAGACAGTGTAACTGAGCACCAAAATAAAATTTATTGCATCTTGGTTGCTGGGTACAACCAGCAGGCTTCCACCAGAATAACTGCTCCAATTCCACAGAGTAAGCCGCAACAATTTTCCAGGACTTTTTTTTTTTTTTTTTTTTTTGGGCATATAAACATCAAGACTCAAAGATGCACCTGCTAGTAACATTTACAGCTATCTGTTCTAAGCGGCTTTTCAACTAGCATGTGACATTCCCATTCATGTAACAAACTGCTGCAGACGAAGAAACAGCCTCCTCCTGACAGCAGCAATCCAAAACTCCTACCACCTTCCCACCTTGCAACCGTTAACAGCAAGGGTGATTTTTTCCAGTTCCTCTTAGAGGTGTCCTACAATATGCTCTAAGTTTATTATGGCACAACACACCCTTGCTTGGAACACAGCAGCAAGCAGGAAGAAGTTGTACAGGATTTGGACCCTTTTAAAAGCAAAAGGGATTTTAAATGAGTTCAGGAAATTCTAGCACAATGAAGCCACTGAAAAGTACAACACTGGAACCACAATAGTATCTTAATGAGATGATACAAGTTTATTTTCTTTACTAGGTGCCGCATGTAGAAAAACATGAAAGCAGTATCACTTTTGTTATGTGAAGCTTTTATCTTGTGCTGTAGATTAACTACTCTTCTTGTGCTACAGTACTAGTAGGCATAACAAGGTTACAGGATGAGTGAGATGCACTTTGAATTTCCTCTTAGCAAGAAAGAAAAAACCCTCACACCTATTTTTTTAGGATTTTTATTGAAAAATATTAAAACCAGAAAATTATCAAGGCCAGTTTTACAATAAATTTAAGACATACTGAATGGCTTATCTGCTACTCAGATTTAGTGCAGGAACCTTATTCCAGTATTTTTCTTAAGCAGTTACTGGATTAAAATCACATTCCCATTTAACACCAAAACAGATTATTAATAAAGCTTTCATAGGATTTAACCTTAAAATCCGGTTTAAAAAGTCCATTTTCAAAGGTTAAAAACATTTACACAGCAGAATTCCCCCCTTCACAGACCAGCTAATAGCTTCCTGTGTCTGACAACTGGCAGAAATAGACCACAGAGCTCAATTTTCCTTTTTATTATTCTAACCTGATAAATTTCTTAAATGCTTCTTACCAGGCTTTCCTATTTGGCAACATTACTTTAGTTACGTAGCAAAGTGTGATTTCTCCTTTTTTTCAGAGACCAGTCTTTCACTACCTATCCCAAAAGACACACTCGCAAACGGGAGTTACATTAGCATAAATCTGCTTCTGTGACTAGTATGCCCTTTTGGCAAGTTAAACCTTGTTAGTAATATCATCAGAACACTGACCTCAGGATGTCAAGTTCCCATCAGTTGTGTAATTCCTAGTATTGTGCGCTTTGAAAATATTTACTTTGGCATGTTATACTTTGTAGCTTAGAGAAGTTGATTTTTTTTGTGCTTACTCTCAGCCTTACAAAATATCTTTTCTCTCTTCCATTTATTCATGCCCTTTCCCTCACCACCAGTTACCTCCCTTTCTCATAGCTGCAACAGAAACAGGACGTAAAGCACACAAATACATTTAAAATGCGAGATCCTAAAAACGTTGGTGGATAGCAAACAATAGTCTTGTAAAACATTCTTAGTTGATGAATGAGCTTGTAAAATACAAGTCCCATAAATCCTTCAGTATAGTATCCAAGCTTTCAATTTTAAATTTGTAAGCTTAGTTATACTTGATTTCAAACTTTTATTCAGTGTTCTAATCTATTTCAATAAGCTAGTCACTCCACACTTGCTCCCAATATATATAAAACCAACACTGTCTAAAGAAATGCTGAAAAACCACTCAAAGGAAGCAATTTAACTTCCAGCAGAATGCATCTTACTTTGCACTTTCCGCAAAGTTGTACGTTGAATCATTTGGGTTACTACAAGTTGTTGCACTTTGGTTTTAACTGAACTTACCTGATTTTTAACCACAATTTCTTCCCAGTTACTAGTCCTATCTGCCAGACTAAAATTCAAGATAACATAGTTATATAAACTGACTTTTGTTTGTTTCATACTCTGCCTATTAAAAACCATTACGATAATCATGGAGATCAATGAAATGCCTGACATGAAGGGTGCAGGAGTCACACATCCTGAGAAATGTCTGGATTTTTCTATTTTTTTTTTCTGTGTAACTCTGGTCATTACTGTACTTCAGCTTCTCTGCAAACCAGCTTTAAGAGAACATTACAGGAGATTACCATAAAATAAGATGTGGACAGATACCACATAGAGCTGAGGCATGACAACCTTTTATTCTACTGCAATTTGTTGGCCTTTTTGATCCCAAAAGAGGAAACAACAGACTTTGGATTTTCTTAAGTGTACCCATAATCCCAATTTTTTGTTATTTCCCATCTAGTTAAAAAAACAGTGTTGAGAAATAAGGAGCTAACCTTACTGTTCTAATAACCCTTAGTCTCACATACATTATTATTATTATACAGTGAAACTGTATTTTGCATATCAGCACTGAGTGCACTTCGAAAAGGACCTCTGTTGAAATACTCCAAACAGGTCCTTATAGCACCATATCATCTGCTGCCGATTTAACTGCTTACAATCAGACTCTTTGTGCCACTGCTTCTAAAGAAAATTACATTTTTATTTCCCCTAGCATTCTAAAAAAAAAATCTAGAAGAAAAAGTTTGTTATCCAACTGAATGCATGTAAACAATTAATTACTAGACAATCCATTTTCACTTATTCCAGTTTTGTTAAACGGATCAATTAATTGCTACCTGATTCTTCTGAACTGGCATGGTTTAATTCAGTGGCAGAAAAATCTCGCAGATGTGTTGAATGAAAATGTCTTTGACTCTTCACTGAATTTTGAAAGCCTCTTTTTGCAAGATTTGATGCTGCCCCTTCTAGTATAGCTAATTTTCAATTAATAATAGAGAAAAATCAGTGAGAAACACAAGAGGCCGAGTGCTGGCAAAGCCACAGTGCAGCACAATAGGAATAGCAAGGGATGAGGAAGCAAGAGGAAACCCAGGTACCTGGAACAAACTAGAAACACACTAAATGCAGGAAAGCATCTTAGCCCTACAGCAAATTTTACATTCTTTCAATACTTAATTGGTCTGTTTTCAACTGATACACAATTAAGGATTTATTCAGAATTGAAGGAATACACAATGTGATTAAACATGAAGTACGTGAACCATTCATGCACTAACAAATGTTGCCAGCCATTGTTTTTTCACAGCTTTTTTCACTGAAGCAAGTGTGTCAGAATGGCATTTGGTTAAAATGAAAGTAATGCTGGTATTTTACCATTCTTGATAATTGTTACCTACAACAGTCAAACTCAGCGAGTCAAACTCAACGTTGCAAGAGGCTTGTTTTCCAAATATGAGTTCTAGTAAGTGGAAGTACAAATGAGATCGGTTTGAACACATTAAGAAGATCTTTAAACTGTGTATTTCTGAAGGAAGCGGTCAAATGCATCGTAAATCGCTTGTCTAAAACAAAGAAAAAAAAAAGGTAATTTGTGTAATTTGGGAAAAGGCAGATATAACTGGCCTATTTTCATATATTTCAAAACATGTTTACAAAGCTATCATTGCAATTTCAAAACAGCACTCAATAAAAAAGTTGTTATTAGTAGTCTTTCCTCCTTTACTTATTTCTAGGATCTCTCACTTCAACCCAGTAATACATCTGTGCTTCAGGAACAACTGGGACTGTTTACCAACTTTAATACGACTGCAAATGTTAATGGATTAGGAGGTTTCTACGCAAACATGTCAAGAAATGGTCAAAGAGACATGCATAATTCGTAATTTTTGTGCAACTGTCACATAATAAGGTGAAGTTTTAAACAGCAATGAGCTACTAGTTAGCATACCTTGAACCAGTATATTGCTATTTCTTTTTGTTGTTGCTCAAAGCTTCCAAAATGGGAAGGATGTAGAGTCTTACTAATTTCTTCCATTTTAAAATAAACAGCACAAGTATTTAACTTTTTAAAACTAAGGAATTGCATTTGTATAAGCGACTTCTAGAACTGTCTTCAGAAAGTCAGTGCCTAGTATTACTAAGGCAAGAATTCATGCAAGTACTACTCATTGGCAGTCAAGCTTGTATTCTGCTTTTCAATTGTGTGGGTTTTTTTAATCTCAGAAAATAAGATTTGCAAAAAGACAACAGCTGCACAATACAACATAAGCAGTCACTGCTTAAAAGAATATTTTTCTAGTGTCCAGTGAACAAGCTAACCAAAAACTTTTGTAGGAAAACAAGAATGAGAAGGATCATTCTCTTGCCATTGGCTTACTGAATGATCATACTGCACCTCATCTTTGCTCATAAAATGGAAATGCTGTTATTCTCTTTAAATGACTTCAGATCCAGCAACTTATTCATCAAAGCAGTATTTGGTAATTGTTGCCTTAGAGTAGTTACAGACTTGCTTTTAGAAGAAAAATCATGTATGTCAAAATTACGGATTTAAGCTTTCAACTATTTTTAAACTTACCTGAAGAGCCCTTGTTTGAAGAGGTAGGCACTGACATGACCTCCATCCAGATACCTAATTTCACACCCAGGCCAGATTTCTTGAAGACTGCGCACCCCAGTCCGAGGAATATATGCATCCTCCTTAGCTTGTACAACTATGATCAAACTTGGGTCAACTGGAACTAAAGAAAAACAAAACTGAATTCGTCTAAGGTAAGAAAGAGAAACACATCAGCTGAGATTTCTGTTGTATAAATGTTCTCTATTTCTAAAACAAATTCAATTATTCTAAGCTTTGGTAAAATTATGTTTTCTGAAGTCTCCTGGCAGAATTTGTCTGGTTTTTGACATTACAGTACTGAGGCCATCAGTAGGAAAACAAACTAATCAATCCCTTTCCCTCCCTTAAAGCAGAAAGCTTCAGAAGTCTCTGAGGAACGATAGAATTGTCTTTCCTCTTATCAACAAAACTCTATAGGATTCAGGTCAGTTCTCTGAAATCTCTTTTTTCCAGTGAAAAGAACTAGGAGACATCTGAAATTCAGATTAGAAGCTTTGTATAATTTTTTTTCCTCGAGTACCAGAAAAGAACTTTTCATATGAGAGAGGTCAGACAAAGTGCAGTATCCATTCACTTTCTTTTCTGTTTCCTACATGTTTTAGTTGCAACATAAAACCCCCAATATACTGTTATATGTATTTATTACTCATTACAAGAATTGCACCAACCAGATTACTAACAAGAACACCACCAAAATGATGCTGAACACAGAACAGTTCTCTCTTCACAAAGAATATAAGCGGTATGGTAAAGAGTGGCCAGCCAAGACGTTTGACAATGGGATGCCACAAATAATTTAGACCCTCTACTTTCATATATCCTAGGTCATGTAAAGAGGACATGTAATGCTAAGATAGATTCTAGCCTTCCATTCAATTTTCCATGAAATCTGAATGGTAGGCAGATTTTCTGAAGCTCCTCTCTAGACACACTCCAAGGATACCCTGGCAGAGGATGCAATGTCTCCCAGAGCATGAAGAGACCTGGGAGACAAATGACACGAAGCGCTACATCACTTTGACAAGTGCGTTAGGATCACAGATCCTCTTAAGTTTCAAGAAAGGTCAACACTTTAGCTAAGTGATACCTGGATAAGTGTCTAGAGAAACAAGAACAGCTGTAGTTAGAATAAAGATTACAGAGTTTTTTCTGTCTACTGAAATAACTTTTAAAGGTTTAAGGAAAACACTTCACTGGGATTTATCACGAAACCTCTCTGGCTAGATGATCTCGGACATCGCCCAAGTCAAGAAATCTATGCTATTACAGAAATCTTTGCGTTGTTTTTTTTTTAAAAAAACATTTAACAATGGAGTACTGAATGTCAGATTTTAAAAATGAGGTGGCACAGGGTCTCAGTATCAAGAATGTTTTGACATTCAAAGACAACTCTTTCAGAAACCTGTCTGAAGTTAAAACACGTTCTAGGATGTGTTGAGTGCTCAGTGGGTACACGCTCAGTTGAACCATTTTGTCTGAATGGACTGCCACAAAAGCAATTCCAAGCCCCAACTAAAGCAAAACCCTTTCAATCAGCTCTAGGATGAAACCACTTGCACGGCCTGCAAGTGGGCCATTGAAAGGGATTTGTCCTAGAGGCCAAGAAACCCAGGTTCATCAGATTTAAGGCTCAGTGAGCTACAGCTCCCTCTATATGCTATACCTGTCTTGGGAAAGATTATATTCAGATTGCATCACTCCAGAAGGACCTCTGTGCACTTTTACTGGTCACACTTGTCTAAAAGAATCATTCAAGCTTGGTTCTCCGCTACGTAGTTATCAGATTTCCACTTTTTCTTTTATTTACTTCAATCTGTTCGAAAAACCTTATTAGCAGATTAATTAATCTAGCTATTAGATCACACCTAATCTAATTTTTTGTTCTTTTAAATAATACCAATTTGCACTAGCACATACCTGAAAATAGCCACAGCGAGGCACCGAAAAAATAAGCAAAGATACTGAAAGGCAAACTTTTAATTCACTTTATCATTAAGTGGCCATTAAGAAGAAACAGAAAAACAATTAGGAAACGGAGTGGTAAACAGACGCTGTTCAGTAACACTCAAGATATTTTCCTATTTCAGCTAAGGTGCCAGCAGGTTTACACAATGGAGGATGAAGAAAATACCTCTCCTTCCATCGTATTTTACTGTTTTCCAAACTGCACATTAAAAAAAACTTAAATACATACCTGAGAAGTTGGCTACATGTGTACATTCATCCATCACTCCTTTCATGAACCTTAAGGATTCTCTCTGTAAAGTGTCACTCTTTCTTCTTTTATTTATCCTGTGTCCTTGTGGGCTGGTTAAGTTTTTATTGCTATTGCTACTGGTTGAAAATGTTTGATTTATGCACTGCATTTTAGGAGCATCTTGCATTAAGAGTCTTTCTGATGAGGCACTTAGAGTACTTTTATTTGTGGCAAAGCTGTGAACAGCTTCTTTAGATACAGTCTGGTTTGAAGAATCAAGGTCAAACATTCTGGAAGTCACATCCACATCCTCCAGACTGTCCACACTGTCAGGGAAGTTTTTAACAAAGTCTTGCCCCATCTTGAAAGAATCCGTCTAAACAAAACAACAGGTAATTTACTAAGGGTTTCTCCTTTAAACCAGTTGATTAATCTTATCTTTAAGATCAACTCAGTATTACAAGAAAAAAGAACAACAACAACAACAACAAAAAAAAGATACAAAGGGCACTGCTCACAGTACTTCTTATTTTCAGCCGGCATGTCACTCAGTTAAATCCTGACCATCATTATCTCTTGAAAATTTCATTCTACACTTCTGTCAGCTTAAAAAAAATGCAGAAAGTACTTATATATGATAGCTTATGATACAAACATTTGGTTTTGATTCTATACTAAACTCTGAATTTATAAGTGCAGTCATTTAAGTTTAAATTTCTGGGTACTAAACCTATGTGACCACATCTAATGTTATGTTTAGGACTGAAAAATCTGAATACGAAATGTCCCTAAATACTAGGAAGACATAAGCTGAACATCTTGAAATGTTTCTTCTTCTAGCGATGTCTGCTCCATCAGTGTTCCTGGAGTGTATTTTACTTAAAAATGGCAAGTGTCTCAGAAACTATCTTCAGCCCAGCCCCTATTCTGTTGCAAGATATTTGAAAAAGGACAGTCACAAAGCAAAGAATCTTAGGAAAAAAGTTATTTATCAGAATTGGCTAGAAGACAGTGTTGCGACATACAAGCAATTCTCAAAAAGTTATCATTCCGATCTAGAAGAGCAGTGAGGCAAAGAAATTCCTCTTGGCACGAGTCTTTCAACCCTAGTCAAAAAAAGTCAAGAAGAAAGCAAAAAACATATGCAGACAATAAATTACATTTCATGAGGAGCAAGAAGCTAATTATAAAAGCTCTAAATCCTGTTTATCCCAATTGCCTGTGCAGTAAATCTAAAGCTGAGGGAGGTCAAGCATCACACAAAGAAACAGAAATAGAAAGACCTCGCACTAAACAACTTAGAAAAGTTACAATGTTGCTATATATTAAAAACAGTCTACAGCATTGACTCTTTGGAAGCAATTACTTCAAAGGGTAATAAATCATGTTTTAATACTTACACACCAGGTTATCTGTTCTCCAGACTATAAAGCCAGTTACTGAGAAACACTATCTACAGTTTCAATGTTTTGATTAAATTAATCTTACGTTGCAGATCACACTAAGTGTGGTCACGGAAAAAAATATTTAGCAAGGGCTATATACTTACACACATTACACCACCAAAATATCAGCTTCTTTTTTTCAGCAGGTTTTCCTTCAAAGATTACATTTATCAAAAGCATAAGGAAACAACAGGCAAACCTGTTTTAGCTAACAACTGGTTACTTTTACTAGAAGTAAAATGAAGTTACATTATTTGTTAGATTTTCACATGTAAATATTAGCAAATAGGGAAAATAAACTATACTTACTCCACAGTATTCAAGCATTTTTATGATTTCTTCTTCATAAACAGTTTGTGTAAAATACTGTTTCTCCAGCTCCCTCCAGTTCACCGCCTTGCTCAACACACCCTGAGATTATAAACACAAGCATCCAGTACACAAGTAAAACCCACAGATCATTTACAGAGAAAATGGATCTGTTCCTCTTCGTGACTTGATTTTTCCAGTGGAATTCTGGCCAAGTTTCCTGATAACCCTTACAAATATTTTAATCAAAGCATAAGCACATATTATAATGCTGGACACTGAAAACCACCTCCCTTTAAAAACCAAACTAAAAAATAAGGGGGGTGTGTGTGTGAAAAAGACAGAAACCAGACCCACTTCGGATTTGCACACATCTAGACTGGGCTAAACCAACGACGGTTGTCAAAGCCAGTCTATTCATTCACCTACCCCAGCAGCATCAGCAATGAAAACAGACACCCACCATGGTAGTAGCAGCATTATTACCCAACTATTTAAGCCAGGCTTTGAGCAGAAGAAAACACGTTTTCGTGGCTTGCTTCCTCACCTTCCCACACTCAGACCAGGACTCTGACCATTGTCCCACAAGCCAGCCCCAGTCCCCACACTGGTGCAGGACCCGCTGAAGTAGCTGAAAGCTACCTTCCTTATCGCCTGTTGTATCTCTGGAGCAGGAAGGGTGGGTTTTGCCACTAGTCACTAATAGAGGCTGAAAGGTGCTGAAATGCCCTAACTGAAAAGGTGAATGTGGCCAAGCCAAACCTTTTAAGTTCCACATCTAATTACATTCTAGTATATTAACAACAATATATTTTAATTACCGTAGTAAAGACTGCAGAAGCTGTTGACCAGGAAAGACACGGAATCAATGGCAATGGTTTAGGCCAGTTTGTCACTGCCAGTGAAGCCATCTACAATCAAAAGCATTTGTTAGTTATTTTAATACTGAAATCACAAAATGGTAAAAAGAACTCTTTTGTCTTCAATTTAATTGTTTATACAGTATCAACCAAATACACAGTGTCAAAGTAGTTAAGGACTGTGGCAGTTGGATATACTTTCACCTATTCAGAAGATACAGCCTATTCTTCAGTGATTTCCCTAACATTGTTGTGGATAAGGCTAATTTCAAGACTGAATTTTTGTTTTAAGAATTCCCAATGGCATATTTATTCTGACTTTTAGTTGTTTAAAACTATGAAAACCACCTACAAAGCCTTTTCATCAAGCTCTTGCAAGCTTATTCCAAGGCAAAATGGAAGTCTCCCGTCTAAGAGAAGAACTATTTAAAATGCCATACTTTTAAGATTTGTATACTGGAAACAAAATATGGAGAAGTAATTCATCATGTTAAGCAGATTCTTTTTCTGTCCTGTAAAGTTTAAGTTATTACTCTTACATCAGTTCCCAGAACACATTTTTATGAATATTTTGTTTGTCCCAGAAACGTATAGAAGTTTCCTACATGGTATGTTCTTGACATGTTTTATTTTATTGCACTAAACTGAAAAACAGTGTAACCCCCTTAATATGTAATACCCCATGTCTGTGCCATATGCTTTCATAAATTGATTTATATAACTAAGCTATAATTCTATTGTAATTATTTTTTTATTTAAAAAGTTAGAACACCACCACATATCTATGTTCTGATAGCCAGAAAGTCTGACTTCTTTCTTCTTATTTCCAGCTCTCCCCATCAACTGAACTGAATTTGTGCCACCTACCTTCTGTTGCAAAACACATTCTACAGATGATCAACATAACATACAATTTATTTCCCTGGTTTTAAATTGCACCAGAAGTCCTGTAAGTCAGGACCAGTCAAACACTGTATGTTCCGGACTACGAAAAAAATTTTCAAAGGAGTTCCCAAACGCACTCTCAGATCTTGCCTCCTTCTATACCCACGCTGCATATGATCATTGGTACCGGATACAGCACTCCATTATTCCTAAAGCATTTGCACAGCATTTGAAGTGTCCTGCAGGGTTAGCGGGGCACGTAACTGTTTGAGAATTCCAATCCAACTTATAAATATAAGACAGGGAAGACGTGTTTAACAAAAAAGCTGTTGTTGCAGCAAGGTGATATTTATGTAAACCAAAGGTCATTAGTACATTTACAACAGTAAGAGTTATAAAAATGTGCTTTGGGGGAAAATTACTTTCCTTTCAGTAGACACTACAATTACCAACATTATTTATTTAGCTCCTAACAACAAACAAACAAGGATCAGCAAAACAGAGGCAGGCTGTTTTAATAAGCTTTGTAACTATGTCTCACAGGCCAATGGTTATCTGTAGAGATATAAACAGTAATAGTTTAACTGTGTATTAGTCTTTCAAGCATCAAACTAAAACAGCAGGGTATTAGTATGAATATGCACAGTGTCATACACAAAACGTTATCCACCTCAACCACAGAAATCTCCTCTGATCAATACCAATGATTGGGGAAAAAAAGATGAGCAGAGAACAGAACTGACACCAAAAGTCACCTCAACTGCAACACCCCTACAAAGAAGAGACATTTCACACAACCCATTCAAACACACAAATTTAAGGCGAGAAGAATGGAGTTAAAAAGGGAGAACTAGCAATTGATCAGTACAGATCTTATTTCAGAAAACATTCCCACTCCACAGAAAAAACCATAATTATGTGAGAAGCTTATATTCTTATTAAGCCTGTCAGGAGATGGCTGACAAAAGGGCTCTATGATCTGTCAGTACTTACTGAGGATTTTACTAATTCAGCACCACAGAAAGTGAGAATTGCCAACAATTTGTTTCTCACGACTGTAAATGTTTATTTAAATTACTTCTGAGAGGAACACTATAAAACAAATTCTTTCTGTATGCTAAATGATCAAACGAGAAGTTAAAACAAAAATTACTGAACAGGAAATATAAAAGCTTACATGTCCTCCCATGGATATTCCAGTCATCCCTAGCGGTCCATAGCCTTCTCTCTCTAGCCAGTGCAAAAGAGCTGCCGATTCTAGAACAAGAGCTCCTCCCATCACAAACAGGTCCGAGACATTTTTTAAACATGACCGTCTTTTTGTCCCCAGAAAAGGAAAATATAGGATTTATTTTCTAAGATTAAATTTTTACAGTTCTCATCATTCTATACATACTTTTATACAAAGCCTGATACAATCCCAGAGAATTTTGGAGCTGAACTCCTGTTGATGCAACAGGAGAAAAAGCAAGTCCAGATTCTCTGGCACTTGTACATCTTCATCTAAATAAGGATGAGAAATAGACACCTGCTAAGCTTCTAATGTAATATCACTGACAGCTTGGTCTTCTAGCAACAGATATTACCAACATCAGAATCTCATTAGCAGTAATCTTCTACCCTGTAAGGTCATAACGGACCTTTTAGAAATAGAATCAAAGTAATACAGTCCTAGATATACACTATCTCATCTGCAGAAACAGTTCTTTGTCTTGTTTACCTGTTTTACATCATTGAAAAATTGCACACAACATTTGAAGAGCAATCAGTATGTCAGCTTTGGAAGCACTCATCAGTGTCACTGTAAGACTGAAATTGCAAAGTGGGAAGTTTGTCACGGTACTGAGAAATTCATGTAGTGTACTGCAAAGCATTAAAACAGAAGAAACAAAAAAATGTAGAAAGCTATTCAGCTCAACCGTAAGAGGGACTCTAGAAAATGGGAAAAAAATGTATTTTACAAAGCAATTGATACACCTCTAGTCTGGGGAGCGGACTGTGTATTTTCAGTATCACGCAGTCAGGTTACAAAAGGCTACGGGCCTCTTCTGCCAGCGTACAATCACATTTGAGACACTCTGAAGCACAAGGACAAAGCTTACTGTGCAAGTCACGGAGAAATGAACATAGCTGCTGCAGACCAGTATTTATAGGCTAATGTAATTCTTTCCTACAGCTTTGTTATGATATTCCTCAGCCCTGTCCAGCTGCTATATTTATTAAACACTGTTACTTGTATATTAACAAAAACCACTGCTGCTGCTTTGTAACCTCGTATTGAAGAGTGACAATTGCTTCACTGTTGGAGTGTTAGACTGAGCACTCTCTTTAAAACAATCCTTCTATAAATCATGCATGTACTAAGCTGTCAAGCTAGAGAACTGAGGATGGAGTTAGAAATATCCTCGCCAAAATATTTAAGTTATTCTTCCGCATCAGATCCTCAATAGCTGGAAAAAGAAACCACCAATGGATGTATTCCAGCACACACTCTCTCCTGTCACTTCCTATCTCACACTTCTAAATGCCGTAATATTTTTTTAAGCAGTTTCTCTGTCAAAAAAGCAATTCTTAGTTGAGAAATGTAATTTGCTTTCTTTAAAAATGTGGTTCTTATGCCAAAATAAATAAAATTCTGCATCTGCTTTGGAAAAAACCTAGGAACTATTTTTTAATTAAAACTTTCTCCTTTGAAGTATTTTTTAAAATGTTTCGATTTCCTAAATCCAAATGCTGAAACTGAAATAAAATCTACAAAATCTAAAATGCTGTAGTGTGAGACGGTGCTCCTGGTCAAGTCTTAATAGAATGGACAGGTTTAAAATTAAATCGCTTTCTATGCATCTTCTACTCATGTTAAATGTCCAAGTCAGGATTAAAAAGGATTAGAACACCAACTCATATTTGGATCTTAAGAAATATTGGTAGACTAAACCCACAGCTTTGCCTCAGACACATATCCTGGTGAATTCTGTTAATACTCCAATGGTTCAGAAAATGCAAAAAGCAAAAAAACAGGACCATTTAACTAAGCTTCTAAATTCCCATTTAAGAAACCGAGGGAGCAAGTTCTGTAAAATATTGAATATTGCATAGTTTCCACTGACTAACAAACAAGCAACATCAGATTTATTTACATGTCTGATTGTAAATCCTTAAAATATCTCAAAAAAGAAAAGTCTTAGCAATTACAGCAGGGAAATATGCTACCTCACCAAAGATTATTCACAGTTGATTGACATATAATTGCAGCATTTGTACACGCACAGTTGTGAATCAGGAAATTAACTGGTGCTTGCATTCACACAACTTGCTGAAATCTTGCTCTATACTACAAGTTCGTCTTGTGCAAATTTCCTGATCACTGTGATCTCTTAACAAAAAATATCAAAATCATCTAGCAAAGGGTAGACAATTTCACATTAAAAGGTTACAAGTGGTCCATGTTGGGGACTTTTTTTTTTCATGTTGGGGACTTTTTTTTTTCTTAATAAACTATCAAAGTTCATACTACTTTGAGCTTCTTGGAAAAAAAAAAAAAAAAAAAGGTGGTAATTCAAAAAGACAGTTTCCATGAATGTAACAGTAATACTTACAATTGATCCTTAGGTTTTCTACAGCCATGTAGAAGACTCAAGTTAAAGAAAGTAAAATATTTCTATATAAAAACTGACAATCAAACAAAAAATAAATCACATACATAAATAACATGGATTCATTATAATTTGGAACTTAAATTCTAAATGTTTAACTGGAACTACATCAAGTTAAATGTAGTTTGATCATGCAGTTTGCAACTGAAGATTTTACTTTTGTCAGGTATGTGGGCAGGAAAAAGGTGTAACCAGAGAACCTATTCAATAAAACAGAGTAACAGTGTCATAGAAGTTACTGATGAGTTGATGACTAGACAGAACTTAACTTTTTTTAAGAGCTAAATCTTAAACGGTAGCAGTAAATTTCTCAGAAGTACCTGAGGTACTGAAGAGTTGTATTGGAGAAGGGAAGGCAGGAGAGGCAACTTTCTTTTCTGTCATTAATACATCCAGAAGTCATACAGTATGATACAGAATGAATGCAGTTTTCACGCTGTCATGGCTAAAGGCATGATATCAGTACTTTGATCAGTAAACAGATTCATATCAGAATTTTTACTCTAATGACTACAGTAAGAAGTTGTAAAAGACATTTTCAAAAAAACCAAAAAGCAATACTCAGTGTAAAAGTAGCCTATTATATTAGTGGTGTTCCACACTGTGTTTCTTGCAATGGTCATACTTTGCTCTTTGCTTCTACCTACCGAAAAGTCCATGGGAAATCAATCCATAAACTAGATACTATACCAGTGTGATGAGTCTTTTACCTTTTGGAGAGAACATTAAGAATAAATATGCTTTCCACAAAAGGATATAATAAGGATTTTCTAGCAATAGAGATGCCATACAGGCTTCTTTAATCATTGGGCGTGCCATTAATGTGCGTCTCCTCCAGAAGTGCTAAAGATAAGATGTACAAACATATATTAAGATAAAATCTGATTATTTAATTTCTCAATAACAATGCATTTTACATACTTACATGATCTCCAGTGCCTGCTAAATGAATGCACACAGGTCTGTGCTTGCTATTCCATCTTCTGGGTATAATGAACTGAAATCTGTGAGAAACAAACACCTATTGTAGCAAAGTATATCTATTTACATGCTGTGCCAGATAAATTAATCTAAACAAACAAAAGAAACAAAAAAGAAAAAGAAAAAAAAAAAAGAAAAAGACAGAACAAAGTATTTTTATAACCCATGCAGTAAACTGCCAGCGACTCAGTAGTATCATTTTTCATAAACGCATCCAGCAAAGAAAGGAATCCGAAAGCAGAAGAGAATAAATGTCAAACAAGAAAAGGAGCCAAGCTTAAAGATCATGTTCCTAAAAAAGACCACTACCTCATCATCACAATTTAAATTTTGCAGAGTGGAGAAATGGAACTTCAGATGAAGAGCAGCCTAAAAAAGTATAACTAGCTCTCCTAGGCAGATTGCTATTTTTTTCCTGAAGACACAACAGCTGAAATTGAAGATTAAAGATAAGCAATATATTTAAATTAAGAAAAAACATCAAAACCCCAACATACAAACCATGAAACTATTCTATACACCCAACATCAATCACTTGATATCTTTTGCTGCTACTCAAGTTATTTACAGGCTAACTACTGGGGAAAAAACCCAAACCCAAACTTCTGAGCCACTGGTATTTTCCCCACAAGATGGAGCACTGTTACATACAACAGTGTTACACTTTGGAAAAAAATATTCACACAATGCACAACTAACTTAAGAGACATTTGTAGAGCATTTCAAAACTGTAACAATACTGTCCAATATAGCAATTAGCATAACTTGACTACAAATTGTAAGAGAACATAGATAAGGCAACAACCAGTATACTGTATTTTCCACTATGGGACTAAATAGTCCAATAATGTTAAGCAACAGTTTCTTTCTCTAACCAATGGAGAGGTGGAAAAAAGTTGATATTTTGACTAAAAAACTTTTTCTGACATTCTTTAGTTTTACATGTTTAAGTACACATAAAACCACCAACCAGTAATATTGATAAAATTGACAATACCAGTATCAACTTGAGCTGACAAAATGTTTAAGTTATTAAACAAAGCTTGGGAAACCAATTCCATCATGAAAGTTTAGCTCAAAATTATAAGCAAGAAGAAAATATGCTCCCTTTCCAAACCCATCCCTCAACTGCAAAGCAGTATTAGTGTAAAACCAGCAAAAATGTCATTAGGTATCATCCAGCTTTCTGCAAGGATGCTTTTTTTTTTTGGCTTGCCAAGTAAGAAAGGCACCAGATTCTCCTGCTACAATTAAATGAACTTACTACTTCAGTACACATACAATTTTTTTGTATGCAATGTAAATGGAAAGCTGGAATGATTCTTTCAAATACCATGTAACATGCTGCTTTCATGTAAACAGCTTCTCCTGCTATATGTAAAAGAAACAACTACTGTCCTGGCTATAGTATCCTTCATTTCCAGCATGCTGCTCATTTCGGAAAAAATAAACAGTTAAAAAAAAAAAAAACCAGGGTATTCCATAGCTTTATGCAATATGATTTCTACACTAAAAAAAAAAAAAAAAAAAGCCCCCTAGCAACGAACATACTTTGCTAGGGGGCTTCTTATTTTATTATTATTTATACACACATTAAACTATCACGAGTAAGATTTATTTTCACTTTTGAGGTCAAAATCTATTTCAAAACATTAGTAAAAAAACCAGTTTGAAATATTTTACATTGTATTACAATAAAATAGCTTCACAATAAAACTACTTACAGACCATTGTTTCTCTGCCATGCTAGTTTCAGAAAGGACATACCACTTGTTTTTTCTTACCTTGCTACAAGAGATTCGACTGGCAGGATACCTGGGACATAATGAGCCAATGGGGAAATGAAGTGCCCCTCAAGGATTTTACAGTCAGATTGCTCCTCAACCTACAGAGAGAATAGGATTAAAGCAGTATGTTTCATATCAGTGTTTAACTTGCTCTGAAAATTAATCTCTTAAAGTACAAGGATTTGTTACAGGATAAAAATGTACTTTAAAAACCCCAAAGCTGAGGTCTTTTTTCAAATATAGGAACACACAGTCAACACAATCAACACAGTTGTGTCAAACTCTGCTTTTATTAAATGACCTATTGAAGGAATCAAGGAATAAAGTGTAATGCTGTCCCATTTTAAATAACTTCCATAACACATACTAAGTTTCAAGCATTTTTTGAGTCTCAAGATCTGACATCCCACCTCCACGACTCTTGTACTACGGGGGGGGGGGGGGTGGGGGGGGTGGGAAGAAACCAGTATTTGTAGAGCCACTGCTTTCATCTCTCAGTTTCCTTCCGTTCTCTACTAGAAGCCAATGGGACTGCTCATTTTCCCATCCCTTCCAACCTGTTTCACATTTTTGCCACTGCCTCCTAATTCCATCCACAGCAGCTCAAAAACAAGCAAAGAAACCAAAAAAGCCCCAGGAAACTATGTACTTAGCTTGCCACAGCATTGACCACCAATGCATTTATTTGACTTCAGAACCACTCTTCATTTCTGCCCCCCTGTTCACACTTTCTAGATTGAAAAGTCCTCAGGGCAACGATCACTTTATCTGCACACCTCACACGTGGAAGCTCAGGGCTTCCTTTTTCCAATCAAGAGCATTTGAAAACTCACACTACTTAGATCTCTTTTGCCTCTACAGACTCACTTCCTCTTCCCACACAGATCAATTGCAATGTCCTTTTCTTGATACAGAACAACTGAGAACACGAGTGAAGTCAGTTAATGTCAGTAAAATCTAACTAAATGTTGTCAGGTGCATTCACCACCCTATCTCTATGTACTCCCTAACCCAAGTTCCCAGTTGCCAATCCCAGCAGCAAGTCATGCTGTGACAACATCACATGACATCAAGATT
The DNA here is from genome assembly GCF_015220075.1 of Falco rusticolus. NCBI lineage: Eukaryota > Metazoa > Chordata > Aves > Falconiformes > Falconidae > Falco > Falco rusticolus. The sequence goes on from NC_051187.1 coordinate 119,589,958, forward strand.
GAATTTTTCTATCTTATAAAAGCAGCCTCCTAAGTTGATTTCACCTTTATATACCATCAGGAAAATAAACATAGCTGAACTGCAGCATCTCTTGCTTTTAAGTACCTTGTCAATGAAAACTGGGTAATCTTTTGAAACCAGCGTCTGGCATTTTTCCCTGTTTCCAATAATCTTTCTGAATTCAAATATTCTGTTGAAAGGAAACAAGTAGAGAAGATTCAACTTTTAATCTAAAAAAAAAGAGAAGATAAATATGTGTGTGTGTGTTTATATATATATATAAAAACATTCAGGAGCTAAAGTAAGCCACAAAGAAAATAAAAGTTATGAAACCAGCTTTGCATTTACAGATTAATCAGACTACCATACGTTAGGTATATAAGAATGCTTTTAAGTTAAAACATAAAAAACCGCTAGGTACGCTGCTTGCAGTTGCACAGCTCTTAAATAATATTTTACACCTGATATATTGAAAACATCTATCATTTTTCGGGGCCAAATTAAGTTACAGCAACCTCCTACGCTTGCACATCCTTGTAGCTTCATTGGGGCAATACAGACTGAATGGGTGAAAAACAGGTTGGACCACCAACATCAAAATGTAGTTGCCCATGATCTCAAGTCTAGCTGGAAACAAGTTAACAGCAGCACGTAAGGATGTTTATGAGTGACAAAAGCCAGAGGGTGAGGTTGATACCTAGAAGGTAAGGCTACCATTCAGAGCAACCAGGATAAAATGGGAGGAACAGGTCAATAAACATCCTAAAACTGAATAATAAAACTGCAAAATCTTGCACCTAGGATGCAACAGCCCCATGCAATAATACAGGCTGGGAACTTCCCAGCTAGGTAGCAGCTCTGCAGGAAAAGACATGGGGTTTCTGGCAGACAGCAAAAAGAACACAAGCTCACAACACATCCTTGCAGCTAGGAAAACCAATAGCATACCTTCTCCATTTAGCAAGAGGGCAGCCAAAAGGGCAGGGTAACGGGGTTTGCATTGCTGGAACGGAAGGCTAAGGGGCAAATCTAGTTGCCGCTTTTGCTACTTCAAAGGGCTGCAAAGTCTTGCAGAGAAAATGAAACAAGACTCTTCACAGAGGTATACAGCCAGAGGACAAGAGGCAATGGTTACATGTTGCAACATAAGAAATTCCTACTGGAACACAGTGGAGATTTTTTTCAGAGTGGTAATGGTTAAGCATTAGAAACGATTGCCCAGAGAAACTAGGAATAATCTCCATCCTCCAGGGACTTTCAAAACTCAAATGGATGAGGTGTCAAGTGACTTGACTCAACTAAGTGAGCTGTGGTTTGAATAAGCATCTGGGCTAGGTGCCCCTAAGATGGCCCTCTCAACCTTAAATATTCTATGCTAAGAATATCTTGCTCATTCTTATGGTTGTAAACACACCCGAGGTTACCTGACCAACTAAAACAGCAAGATGTGGGTGGAAAGTACAGAACAACAGTATAACAGGAATGACGTGTTCACCTTCCCAACACCAGCGAAAACCAAACCACAGACAGAAAGAAAATCAGTTTACCACAGCAACAAAACCAGCTCTAGTACATAGTCTCTGCTTTTCTTATACAGAACAGTTAAGTCTATTAAGTATGAGAAAATAAGGGTAAAGTTATTAGATGTGAGCATGGAGGGTAAGCTAAATGAAGAGGTGTTTTGCTTGACACAATCCTCTAAAAATACTGGATTTATTTATGTATTTAATCTGTAGTTAGGAGGATACTGAATGCTAAATCTTGCACGTGTTGAGGAATTTCAGCTCTTGCTAATGAGTTGAGTGTAAAGCTTTACAATATTAGCAGTCATCACATGAAGAGTATGTACGTAAAACTTCAGATTACATCTAGGCAGGTAGTCTGTAATATCAGTCAATGCTAGATAAGAAATTTCATAATTCCTTCTAATAGAGCATCACAGTCATCAGTTTAAAAAAAAAAAAAAAAGACGCTGACACTGTTTCTGGCAGCACAACAGGGCACACATACTAGGGAGTGGTACTGCCTCCTCTCACTCGCCAATGTGAGGAATCAGTGGGAGGTTAGGTTCTTCCTTCGTCATCCAGGTGAAGCCAGGCTGCTGGGGAACAGCTCATCATCTTCCCATTGCGGGGCAATACATGTAACAAATCCTCTCTTCCACTTTTCAGACCAGCAGGCCCACAAGCCTGCCTCACGTTTCCCCCGTAGCTTTTGATGTCACGTGAGAGGTTTTACGTTCCCCCCCCCCCCCCATGAAAAAGGAAGAGCCACAGCCAATACCATTACTACTACCAGCAATGCTTCTTTGTTGCCATTTGACATTAGCACAATTACCCTTATAGACCCCATGTAAGAGAAAAGCCTTGCCTAGTATTGCAAAAACAGTAGAATTAGTCCGAGGTTCCCCCATACAGATAGCAATTGCACTGGGGTCAGGAGGGGATAGGGCAGTGAAACTTCATCATGTCTCACCAAGAACCTAAAAGTTTTTTAGAAAGGGTTTTGATAACGTTAAGATGTCCCCTATCAGATACACATGTGTAGCAAAATACAGAAATGCTGCAATCAAAACAAACCCGACATTTTTTACTTATCCAAGAGAAGTAAACTAAACATTTTAGAAATTCAACATTCTCATATGGCAGGAAAGCCTGCTACTTAAGAGAAAAAACCAACTGAAGACAGACATACAAAGCAATCCAAGTGCCATTTTAAGATGAGATGTTTCTCTTGGACTTAAACAAAAAAACAACAGCCCCCCCAGAACTGCACTGCTATCCAGAGTGAATAAAATTTTATTTGTTTTTTCCTTAAAATGTCTTTAATGATTTTCAAGTACCTAAGAAACAGCTTATTAAATGCAGACTTATAATTTCCTATTTAAATATTACATGATACAGAAGATATATATTCAGTTATTTTTAAAACTTAAGAAATGTAAGTGCTTATCTCCAGGTGTTACTCTTAATAATAACTAATAATCAGCAAATACTTGAAAATTAAGAGGTACTTCCATTTTTTCTTATTTTCAAGGTATCTAAATTGGGCTATGAAGACCTTCTGATTACATCTTACACTTTTAAAGGTCACTATTATTAAGAAGTTACAGAAAGCTAGCAAGATCCTCTGATGTTCAACGGAACAATTTCTCTGCAAAAACTCAGCAAGTTTCGATTTTAGAAAACACTTTCAGAGATGTTGCTTGAAGTATGTTATCATATATGCAGAAATGAAAAATGTAATTGGACATATATACATTCTCTCAAGAACAGCCTCTTTAAACACAAACATTTAGCAAATCCCTTTTTGACTTCTTTTAAATCCATTTCCTCCCTTGGCATGAAAACACGTGATTTCCTGAACAAAACAAAGTTTAACACTTTGGGGTTTTTTTAAATACAGGACAATAACAATTGTTGGTACTTCAAGTGTTGAATTTTTCTTTTACTATAAAATACTGTTTATGCTGTTAACAAGTCACCTTTTCAGATCCTCTGGCTTTCCCCATCCTCTGATGAAAAGTTTAGTGAGGAGAAGCTTTCTGTATAAGACGTCTAATTTACTTACACCCATTAGCAGCAAACTGGCATCTAGAAAAAAGAACAAGCAGAAACAAGGCAGTTAAAAGCGGTTAGTTTGAGTGGCAAATTCATTGGCTTGTAACACATAGTAGCTTCTTACTCTGGTACCTGTAGTAATGAAAAGCCAAAGCGTTTTATTCCAAGGTAGTTAACCTTGACATTCAGATCAATACTTTAAATATTAAACAAAATACAAAGGCAGTTAATACAAACTCTAGCTTTTTTAGGAAAATGCAATTTAGAAATAGGAATTTGATGTGCTTAATATAACCAGGAATTTATTACATAATTGATCACAAGCCAACCAAAAAGGCACATAAAGTCACAGAACTACATCTTCAGCCAGTCCTAACTGTATTTTACTTGAACCAAAAAAACCAAGAGTGGCATTGATACCTGCCTTATCAATATAGCTGTGACAGCAACTTTTCAATCCACATGGGCTTTCATAAACACATTTCAGAATGGAAGCTTGAAACAGTATTTGTTTTTCAACTACTATAAGGCTAGATCCCTAGCTACATACTTATTCATTTATAAAAAAGAAAAAAACATAGCTCCAGTCACTGATGCAGAGAAAGTTTCTTTTTGTAAACTTCTCTTCATTGGCGTCTCAAACATATATCCTAACCCTTATTTTATCCATTCTTTTCCAATTTTTGACAACTGATTTCTTACAGTTTTGAAAATGATGCTCCCACACCCTTCAGGGAAGAAAACACACTGTCAAAATCCTTACCAGTATCATTTCTCTTTCAGCAAATACACTAGCTCAAATATAGCTAATATCAATAAATACTATTAGTATAAATAAGTATTATTTTCAAAGCTATACTTACTGAAGTGAACAGGTAGCCACTATTGCGCTCTACTGATGAGGAAGTGGGGCGGGGGGAAAGATAGCTCAAATCTGGTTTTTGGGGCAGCAGGATACAGGTTATTCAATTAAAAAAAAGAATTCCAGGATCCGCATACACCTAAGAAAACAACAGATTTAACAATCAAAGACTTGGTTAGTAAATTACCTACAAGTATTTTCTAGTATTTCCAGATCCTTCCATACCAAATGGACTAAATAACTTCATCATACTCTAAACCAGTGTAATTTCATTCACATGGTTTTGTGTTTTTCACTTTTAATCCAAAGTTCATCTATTCTGCCACGTTCATTCTTAAAATAAACTTGTCTCAATATAGCAAGTTAAAATTGTGGTCAGATTAATAAATACATTCCTTTGCTCTTCTAAAAAGCCAACGCTTAAAGCATTTTTCTTTTTTTTTTTCCCCCCTGTATATTCTTAACACCTACAGTAAGTTACTATCAAAACAGAAATTACAGACAACTTAAGGTACTTGAATACCTTAAGTACAAGCATCCTAGAAAGCCAAAATGGTTCTACGTCCAGTCATTACAGGGCAGAAATAAATACCTGAAATCACCAGAGAGTCAAAAGCAGGGACCCTCTATTTTAACACCGTAGAAAGTGTTACATTTCTACTCCACCAGTCCCAAACAGCTGATTGCACAATCTTATTATTCTGATCCACATCTGCTTGGTCTAATAGAATCACAGCCCCAGTGCAATCTTTTTCCTTGCCCACTCTGGAGATGGCCATTGACCCCATGTGCTGCTGGGGAGTCAGACGGGAAATGTTTGCCAGCCTCTGCAAGGTCCCTCTTCTACTTTTTCAAGCAGGGGGACAGCTCAGCATTTTCCCGGTGCTAGAAGAGAACTGGGTGGTGGAGACAGAGACAGCAATACAGATTGCTGCTGGATGCTATGGTGCTGGGAAGACAGTTCAGAGGGAGGACACACAACACTGTTATCTGTGCTGTCAAAAATATACTAAAACTAGGTTTGCAGTTCTATTACTGCTCACCAGTAATAGTGAAAAGAAATTTTAATGAATGTTTTGACACTTAACAAAGCAGCCTTGTGTGTTTTGTTTGTTTGTTGTTTTTTTTTTTTTTAATGCTCTCCAAAATAAAAGCCAAATAAGAGAGAAAATATGAAGATGTTGATTTTGCTGCAAGTTCAAAGGCTGGCCCGATGAGCTCGCTCTGTTGCACAAAGAATGCCAAGTTTCTAGACAAGTACATTATATTTAAATGCAACATTGATTGAGGTGAAAGAGTTGTCTCATTCTGTATTCTATTTCATTGACTGAATAAAGACTCTAAAGTAGTTCAGGATATTTCAATTAATCTGATTCAAGATTACATCGCAACTGGAAAGAGTACAGGAAACACTAAAAAATATTCCAAGTACATGAAGTATGTCATATACAACTTCAGAAATATTACTGAGGTAAAATAGGGCTCATCCTCCCATTTTGTTTACCTTAGTAACAAAAGGGTAGGACATGCTTTAGTCACCGCGCATCAACATCTACATGGAAAGACAATTACAGATACTTTCACTGTCAGAGAAGGCAAATCCAACTGTTGGAGGCGGAAGTTCTATAACTTCATAGCAGAGCTACAGAGTGTATTTTAGTAGTGAGTGCTTGAACTTGAGAAAAGAATCAGCAGAGCTTGTTTTGGAATGCAACTGGATTTCCACCACTTGATACCATATACATCACGTCATGAATTCCTTTGTAAGACAGATCAGCTAGAAGTCATGACGTGATAAAGATGGTGCATAGTTGTGTAGCCCAAGAAACAGTACCTGTGTTATGAATATGCAATGAGTATATTTGCTAACACGGTAAGCTCTACATAGTTTAAGTTGTGAATGTAAACTGTAACAGATCAAAGGCACGTAAAGAAGCGATACACACACACACACAAAAAATACTCCCACATTTTAAAATAGTATTTTCCAGAGAAGAAGACAAGGAAACCTAGAGATAAATAATAATCAGATAAATAAATACTCTTGCTCTAGGAAGAGTGGGGTTTTTTGCTTCTAGAACCCTCATACTGCATACTAACTATAAATTTCTGGTATGTACAATTATTTCATAGAAGCAGACACAAAAATTCATCCAAAAGCCAACACATAAACGGTCAGCTAGTCCGTTTTTGCCAGTGCATGCAGCTTCAGTTACAAGAAAAACACGACAGGGAAGTTCATAAAGACTTTATTATAGGCCCAGACCACTGTTCCTATACATGAATAAGAAACTGCTCCCACCAAGAAGTCAACCCGAAAAAGCCAAGAAGGTATATCTATTTTAGAAAACTAAGTCCTTAACTTCCTTGCCCTATTACCTTCGGGGGAGAGGGGGTGGGAATAATAAAAAATCTCTTCCAATTAATGTCGGGTCATGCTTTTTTTTCCCCCCTTTCCCTCCAATAAGTGGCAGCTTTTAGAAAAAAAACCAAAATCACAAAGAAGTCACGGCGACAAGCCAGAAACAAGCCCCACAACAGCCTCACACAGAGCGCACGGAGGAGCCTGCGGATAAACAAAGGGGCCTAAGCCAGCAGCGTTCCACGGGCCGCCGAGCCGCTGCCCACCCGCCCGGCACTGGGCTATCGGCGGCTGGGCGGCCCCGACCCCGGCACCGACCGGCCCAAAGCGCAGGGCCGGACAGACCGCGCCTGGCCCCGCCGGGGCGGCAGGTGGAAACCCCCTCCCTCAGGCACCGAGCCCTCGGCCCGCCCCCAGCGGCACACGGGCGCTCCCCGGGCGGCCGCGGGAAGGCGGGAGGCGCCCGACGGCCCGTTAACGCCCCGAGGCGCGGCGGGGACAGGGACGCCCGCGCCCCCTCAGCGCCCCGGCCACCGAGACCACCGAGACCACCGCTCCCTCCTCCCGCCCCAGGACGGGGGCCGGTAGCCCGCCGCGGGGCCAGGCCGCCTACAGCTGGCAGCGATGTGCCCGCAGCGCCCCTCGGGGCTGGGCACAGCCGTGAGGGAAAAGCCCCAGTGGGCCACGGCTCATCCGCACCTGAGGGCCGCACGGAGACCAACCGCCGCTCCCCGGACGGGCGGGCAGCCCCCCTCCCCGTCCCCCCCGCGAAGGTCACTCACCCGACGGCCGGGCACTGCCGGTGCTGGGGCACCACATGGGCGGGCGGGCGGGGGGGAGGAGGGGGAGGAGGGGGAGGAGGGGGAGGAGGGGGAGGAGGGGGAGGGCGGGGCCGGCCTCACGCGCGGGCGGGCGCACGTACGCACGCAGGCCCTCAGCAGAGAGGGGCGGGAGGCTTCTGGCCCCGCCCCGCGCCGCGCACGTGACCGCCCCGCCCCGCCCCGCCCCGCCCCGCCCCGTGTCACTCCCGGCCGGCTCGGCGGCCGTTGGCGGCGGCGGGGCCCCTCGCGCCCGGCCCGTAGCGCCCACCGGTGTCACGGCCGCCCTCTGGCGGCGGCGGCGGGCGGGAAGGCCGGCCGGCCGGCCGGCGGGGACCGGGGGTGGATCCCGGCGCTACCAGGGCTCGGAAGCGGCCCCGGCTGGGTATGGCGGCCGCGCTGTCCAGCCCGGAGGTGGCTGCTGAGGGACAGGAGCCTTTGCTGAGCGCCGGAGAGGCGGAGGAGGAGAGCAGGTAGGGGCTTGTTCCTTCCCGCGCCCCTCCTTGCTGAGGCGGCTCCCGGCGCCGCGGGCGGGCAGGAGCTGCGCCAACAGGCGCCTCCCGTCCCTCCCTGCTCGGGGGGGGCTGAGGCGACACCCCCACGAGTCGCTGCAGGAGCCACCCGTGGGTGACGGGTCCCTCTCCCCCCTGCGCGGGTGCCTTGCCCCGCAAGGAGAGCCCGAGCCCGAGGGAAGGCGCCGGCGCGGGGGGTACGGACCGAGCCTCTGGGGCCGCGGCGGCTCCTCAGCCCGGGCCGCGCTCGGCAGGGGCCGCTGCTGTAAGAAAACAAACGTCCTCGCTGGGGAGGTGTCTAAAAAGCGTAACGATCGGTTATGGCGGTGCTGGAGCCTGGGTGCTCGGTAGCACTCCTGTGCTGGGCAGCAGCTGGTCACCGGCTTGTTTCCTTGCTGTCAGGACAGCGACAGCGGCCTGGACGTGTAGGGCGGCTAATGCTGCCGCCGCTGCCGCCGCCCGCCCGGCCCAAGGCGCTCTGGCAGAGTACTCGCTGCTCGATTTGCCTAAAACCAGAGCACTCGCTGCTCGATTTACCTAAAACCCTGAAAGGCGCCAAGCGTAGCATAGGCGCAGCGTGTACCAGGGTTTGACTCGCTTTTTTCTATCATGATGGGCAATAAGATAACAAATTACCTCTAGGAACATCGTTTATGGGGTTAAAGTATCATTGAACCGAGGCACTTCAACGGTATAAACGTTTCTGAAGAAATAAATGTGCGATTCGTGCTGTGGAATAGCTGTATTAGCTTTAAAATTGGGCTTGTGCCTAAGTCCGCGTACGACGTATATAAACAATGTTTATAAATTATGTTCGTGCCTAAGTTCGTGTCCGTGTACGACGTATATAAACAATGTTTATAAATTATGTTCGTGCCTAAGTTCGTGTCCGTGTACGACGTATATAAACAATGTTTATAAATTATGTTCATGCCTAAGTTCGTGTCCGTGTACGACGTATATAAACAATGTTTATAAATTATGTTCAGGCATGTATAACCAAGGTCTGTACCTTTTGATCAGAGATTATTTTGTTCATAACACTTCAAAACCAGTGAAGAACCCTGGAATGCCTTTGCTTCTGAAAAAGTACTTGGGTCTCAGATGGTACTTATGAATTCTAGAAAAATAATTTACTGCTCACACAGTTTGTAACTTTTCTCTCTCTTTTTTTTTTTTTTTTTTTTTTTTTTTTGCAGCCCTTACAATCTATAGCAGTACCTTTTACATGCTTCTTTTACATTGTATTGTTACTTTTTCATGGTAAGAATAGGCAGCCCATACCTTTTAGTCAAATCAATAGTATTTCAGGTTTGGATATTTTTTTGCTTTAAAGTCAGCGTTCTGAGAAGGTGTCTGGGTTTTTATGGTTTGATAGGCACTCCTTAAAGCCTTTACATGATCTCTTTAATGCTCCAAAGTGTCTATACAAAGAGATTGTGGAATTGAAGAACTCTAGATAAAGATCTCTTTGTGTAACTTTGAATGCAGTGGTACAGTAATAGCGTTTCTGTTAGTTTTTTGATTTGTCAATGTAGTATTTTCCAGTGAAAAATTAGCTTGCTTCTAAAATATTTTTGTGTTCTTCGCTGTGTAGAAGTCCATTCCTGCATAACAATTTACACAACTGTATTGAGAAGTCTGTGAAAAATGTTTTCTGTGTCCTGTGGGAACAACTAGAAGAGAATCTAATAATGATTTCTTTCTCTCTCGACTTTTGGTTCAAAAACAGGGATGCTGTGGAAACACAAGAGCATTATAAGAGCAGGTGGCGGTCCATCTGGATTATGTATCTCACTATGTTTCTGAGTAGTGTAGGTGAGTAAACACAGGTGGATTTCAATGTTATTTCCTTAATATATTTTGGGTTGAAAATTATGGAGTTTTCTAGAATTCAACCACATTGCTCCTTTAATGCTACTGTTCTTTTATAACCTTAAAAGGTACGTTTTCTGATTCTTCAAAAGAGAAGATAGGACTAGCAAGTCAAACAGAAAGTTACATTTAATAAGACAACTTAAACAATGCTCTGTTTTGAGACTAAATGACATGTTACTTAAATCTTTATTTTATGGCTTTGTAGTAGTTCAGGGTAAAAGGTAGTGGCAGAGTAAGGTTATTGCTCAGAACCAAAGAAGGCAAAGGTCACACTTAGGTCATCCAAGTGAAACTTCTGGGGAATGGAAATAGAAATAATGCAGAGTTCTTAAGAGGTAAGATCTTTGTGGGAATGTGTGTTATCTATTTCAAAAAGTGTATTAGAGCTTGTTTTTTCCTATGGGATTTTGCATCTCCACTGGAGAACAAATTACTTTTGATTGCAAATTGTTTGATTCCTAAGTAACTGCTCCTGGAAACAAGACTTCTGTTGGTTTTTGACTTTTGGTGATTTTCTGTGGGCCTAGAAATGATCTTGAAAATTGTAGGGTTCTTCAGTGATTTTTTTTTTTATTTGATTAATTAAAATTTCATTGATAAAGGAAAACAAATATATCGGTATATCAAGAAATTCTTTTTGCTCCAAGGACCTTGTTGTCTTTCAACCGGGAGGGAAAAACCCATGCAGTTTGCTTGGCACATCGGTATTCTTTTTATAGGAGTTTTTTGTTTGGTGTGTACGCACCTATAAAATCTCCTTTTAAAAACAGTTCCTCCTGCTAGGAGGAATTATCACTTCTTAAAAATGCACATAATACATAGTTTTTTCAGATGACAGACTGATGCACAGTTTTAGGCTATAATACACTTAGGAGTAAAAGAATGAACCTGTAATAACTGTTTCAGTAAGAGCACATTACTGATAAACATGACAAATAAAGTAACTTCAGTTATGTTTTTACTGCATTGCAGGTTTCTCAATTGTAATTATGTCTGTGTGGCCATATCTCCAAAAGGTTTGTAAATGTGTTTTATTTTTAAATTAATAAGAACAGAAAAGTCCTGCTTGAAAAGTGTGTTATACAAAAAATGGTGTTTTATTTAGGAAAAGAAACAGTAAAGGGAAAAGGCTTTTATTTTGCCATCCACTTAGCTTTCACTATTTCATGTAACATCTGTCAGTCGATATCCTGAATTGATAAAGGTACATCACAATCCAGAAATGTTTGGTTTTCCAATATAGTTTCACTGTTGTTATGGACAAGGAAGCAGTAGAAATCTCTTTATCGGAATGCATTTGTAGTGTTAAAACATAATACACAAGGCTTGTCTGCATTTTGGGGTGAAAAAAAAAAAAAAGGCAAGCTGAGGGTAGGAAGTTGCTCTGTAAATGTCAGACTGTTGCATGTAGACCTTCTTGATACTCTTAACAAGGAATTGCTTGTGTTCATGGATAGTGTTTTTAGTTTGTTTGCGTTTTTTCCCCCTCTTTGTTACATTCTTGTTAATCGTGGCAGAAAAGATCTCTAAAACCTTTAATTTAATCCATGCTAGGATTTTACTGCTCCTGGAATTCTAGAAGGCAGTTTCAAATGCAAATCTGGAAGAACATATCCTGAGCAGGGTCCTAGTGGTATCGTTAAAGTTGAGGCTGGTGCTGACTTCTTGGAGAAGAAAAGAAAATGCATCCTCAGCCTTGTAAATCAGGACAGGCATGTGGAGAGATGACTTAAGTGATTCCTTGCTCCTGGCATGTAAATTGTCTGCTGTACTGCTTAAGTTACGTCTGGTGCCATATGAAAACTGTTAGAATTTGCTGCAAGTGAGCCATTTCCAGTCTCAGAAGGAAAGCACTTTTTATTGGTTTGGTGCTTTGCTGGAGACAGGTACCCAAGGTTTATTGCCCCAGACAAAGTACTATGTGAAAACAACTGCTTCCGAGCCCCAGAATGGTGTGTTTATATTCAACAGCAAACAATGCCATGCAGACGCACTAACTTGTTTGGTGATCACTTAGGTTTAACGCTGCACTGCATAGTGCCATATACCCTCAGAATTACAGTGCAGAGTCTCAGGTATTTCAGGTACCGATTATAAAATGGTTTTGTTGATACTGTACAATACTGTAATACTTTACTTGTGGAACTGAGTAACTTATTTCTGCAGATTGATCCGACAGCAGATGGAAGTTTCTTGGGCTGGATTATAGCTTCCTATAGCATTGGCCAGATGGTTGCCTCTCCCCTGTTTGGTTTGTGGTCCAATTACAGGCCAAGGAGAGAACCTCTCGTTGTTTCAACTGCTATTTCAGTAGCTGCTAATTGTCTTTATGCCTACGTCCACGTACCTCATTCACACAACAAATACTATATGCTGACTGCACGTGCTCTTGTGGGATTTGGAGCAGGTAACCACAGCAGAATATACGTTTCTGAAACTTACTGAATTCTGTGTCTTATGTAAGATAGTTATTATATATTAGTACCAGATTTACCATTATTATGTCAATGATAAATTTACTACATAAAAAAGCAAAGAGTCAGCCAATATAAGTTTATAATAAAATTGTGTAATTGTGCAGTTGTCTATAAATGCTAGAGGGAGTGCTCGGGTTTATTTTTGTGCAAAGTAAGGGGGGAAAAAACCTAAAATAAGTATAACTGGATAATTTAAGAATATAACTTGGTATTTCCATGAACACTTTCTTGGTGTGTTTTTTTTTTTTAAGGAAATGTGGCTGTAGTTCGATCGTATATTGCAGGTGCCACTTCGCTTACAGAAAGAACAAGTGCCATGGCCAATACCAGTGCCTGCCAAGCAGTTGGATTCATATTAGGGCCAGGTAAAGCTTATATTCTTTCCTCACTTCCGTAATACTTTTTTAGGATGAAATTGAGCTTTGGAAGTAGGAAGTCTCTGCAGATGCATGTTGGGGATTTTAAGGCATAGGTTGTCGGTGGTATCAAAATTGAATAAATGGGATATGCTCATATATACTTATGTTTGCCAATATAAATTAAGTATTCTAGTCCAAAGAAATTCTAATTGTAGTTAAAAACTACCGGGTTCGTACTGCTGGCTGCAGGAAAAACAAGTTCCAAGATGCTCTCTTGTACCAGTACCCACTAAATAGACCATTTGCACTTTATTCATGGAGAAGAGAATTTAACATTAGTGTACTAGGGCAAAAATTTCCACCTTTCCAAAACGACTGAAAATTTCACCTTGCCTCACGTGTTGTAGAAAATAACACCCAACAGATCTTTCTGATCCTGTAATGATGATAACCAAATCTTTGTATTGGCCAAAATTTTAAGACATAGCACAGGATTTACAGGGAGCTATGGGAACAAAGAGCTCGAGGGGTGTTTGTTCGACCAGGCATTTCTGTGGCTCCTGAGGTGCGCTGTCTGCTTCATGGGAGGAAAAGTGTGTTAGACTTGCCTTCTGTTGTAGAGAGAGACCAGCAATTTTGTCCTAAACAGCCTCTACTGATTACTTGTCTTCTATAGCTGGAGATTAAGATTATCCGATTAGTAGTAGAGCTGAAGTGCTCTGTGTATGGTAATATAATGAGGTGAATGTTTAGGGCTGAAAGTTTTTTTTCTCCAGTTGATTATTACTAGTGCTGTTGATAGAGCATTAAGGGATCTACAAAAAAAAATAATCTGCGTTCTTTGTGAGATTTGCATAGAGTACAAGTGTAGGTAATTCCCTTTCCTAATTTGATAGGGACTCTCTGTCTGTTTCCTAACAGTAGTAAACAAATCACCTGATCTTACAGTCTTTTGCTCAGCACCGATTTAAATTTTAATTACACACACCACTCCCCGCCCCGCTTCTTTTCTTTCTAGCTTGCCCTTAGCAGGCGGGATAGTCCAGTCCCAGGAGCAAGGTTTTCCGTGTAGGAGGAAGAGGAAAAAGAGTAAATCAGCTGCCTGCACGTGGCCAAGAAAATTAACCATTGGTACACTCAGAATTCAGTTCCAGTTCTTTTAAGTGTCATGCTGTTATTTATACAGTGTATTTGTATGTAACCAAGTAGTTTTCCGGCTAGTTGAGATCCCACTGGTATCAATCAGTTTATTTAGAGTCAGATGCTCAGAATGTAAAAGGTTGGACAGGTACAATATTTAAATTTTACTTAGCAATTAGAAGAACTTCGCTTATCCAGTGTTATATGTTTATTCTATATGTGTTCTAATATTTTCTTAATTATTCTCAAGATTTTCCTAATACATTTGTGTTTTTAAGTTTTTCAGACATGTTTTACGCTTATTGGAGAAGAAGGAGTAACATGGAAATTGGTTCATCTTCAGCTGAACATGTATACGGCTCCGGTTTTATTTGGAGCTCTTTTAGGAGTTATTAATATTATTCTCTTCTTTGCCATATTCAGGTAATCAAGTGAAAACAGAGAAATATTCTACCTTTTTTTTTAGTGGGTGGCTTGTTACAATATGCTGCTCGCAAGGAGGACTAATGAGCCTGAAATCTGGGGTGCTGAAACTATAAGCTGTTATTTATTTTTCAGGGTTTCTACCTTCTTTAATACCTATCTTTTTCGTTATTCTCATTAATTAATCACAGTGGTATTATGGCTAGAATGTAAATTGATGGAAAAAGTTAGAGCTGTTAGATTAGTAGCTTAGCCTTGATATATTTTTCATGTTGATGATTTCTGCCCGTGTTTTTTCTCTAAAGAGAAATAAGGTTAGCTTGTCTGTAGGGTTCTCACTCTGTGTCTTTCCTTTAGGAATCTTGAGGGGGGATTTTTATACATTATCCCGTTGGTGGGAGTGAGGGGAGGGGAGATATGCACACAGATATGTGATATTCTCCCACTAGGATATTTTCTTTCTTGAACATGGTTGTGTCAAATGCAGACTGCACAGATGATGTTTGAAGGAGCTGTGAATACTTAGAATGTAAGATAACGTAATTTAGAATTATTTTAATAGAAACTTGACTCAATAGTAGATCGAATAAATATGTGTATTAATGAAACTTCTAAATTTCTAGAGAGCATCGAGTGGATGACTTGGGACGGCAATGCAAAAGTATCAATTGTGAAGGAGAAGGTACCTGTGTTTTCTTGAAAACTTATTCTGTGATTATAATTTTGAAGTATTTTCTTACTACATGCAAGCCTTTGGAAGTATTCTAAAGTCTGATGAATTTGGAACAGATCAATAAGTGGAAAGTAGGCTACATCTCTTTCTAACTGCCTCATGTCCATGTTGTGTCCATACTGCTGTCTGGTAGCAAAGAAGGAAAAAAAAAAAAAGTATGGATCCTTCCAGATTTTCACCCTGGAACTGTCTCTTCCAAGGGGCAGGATGAAGTGAACATGGACGTTAAAAAAAAAAAATCTCCCTTAACTTCTGCTCTGCAGTCATACTTCTTTTTTGTTCTGTATCATGCTGAGTAATACTGTTGTTGCGTTTCAGCTTTCACATACAGCATCTTATTAGAAGATGTATGTTGTATAAGTAAATTTGGTTGTTGAGACTAAAGTACAGTAGTTGCCCCATACAGTGCAACAGCTTATGTTCAACTATATACCTTCATATATAACCTATATATATGCATACTGTATGCGGTTCAAATTTTTTTAAAACATTGTGAGTATCCCTTTCACTTGAAGAATAAAAAGCATATGAAAGGTCATCTTAAACCTCTTAAAATCTATGGAAGTCGCCAGTTTCAGTATTGTATTAGTTTTCTGTTTAAAAAGGGAGCTATTTGTGCATACCTCGCACGGGTGTTTTGTGTGTGAAAACACCATGCCCAGGTTAGAGGAACAAAGGCTCTGTGGTAGTGCGGAGAATTCTACTGTGTACTTTTGACCTTGCAAGAGGAACGGAAAGTGTTTTGGTTTCCATTGTTAAGATTATTTAAAGTTTGCTTATTTTGATGTCACTCGGGGCTTTGTCAGTCCCAGCATTACATTCGGAAAACAGATGTTATAACCAATTTGGAAATAATTTTCCCTCATTGTCAGAGGAACTGAAGTTTCAACAATTCCATTTCAATTTAAAAACATTATGCTTAGATTGTCAAAATACAGCTGCCTAGTCACCCATCAACCTGCATGCTAAATACTTACCAGAGTAAGGAAATCACTACTGTTTGTAATTTGTAGTGGTGTAAAAAAAGCTCAGTTGGCAAGTTTAGATGATTCTTTTGTTTTGTTGCAGAAAGTGTTCAGGATCAGGAGGCAGAAGGAAACATTGACCATGTTGCTGTGGCAGCAATCAATGTTCTTTTCTTTGTCATCTTGTTTGTATTTGCTGTCTTTGAAACGTAAGTTTGTCTATTTTCTCTCAAAACGCTTAGACATGTAATGTAGTTAGGCTGGATGCGCATATAAAGTCCTTTCTGTTGTACTCATTTTCTTATCTGTACTCTTCATAAATAGAAGTCAAAACCCATATGCAATCAAATTGATGTGTACTGATATAAAGTAAGGAATTAAAGGTCAGTAATAACTAAAATTATGTAGCATACAGTTTGTGGTATGTGAAACATTTATGGAAAAGCTTTTGAATGGATGCAAACCCATATCCTCAACTTATGAAGTGTTGGGGGGGGGGGGGGGGGAGAAGCTACCTGAAATATTCAGAGAAAACTGTTCAGTTGAGTACCTTGTTCTATACTTTTTATTTTAATTTTGTGTAATTTCTTAGCATGGTTCTGTTCAGCTCCAAAAGCTCTAGTAAAGCTCTTATTTCAGTAATGACTAACACAATTGTTTGAGATAGCTAATGCGATTGTATTCTTAAATACACTATTTTACACGACTGTTTAGTTTACCTAAAGAGGTGTGTTATTCACTCCCAAATTTTCTGTGTGTAAGAGAATAAGCAAAACTTCAGGCTGAGGTATACTTTGTTTTTTTAACTTATAAACGTTATAACTTATAAAATACTTTGAGTAAGCTTTTTGAGCTCTAATGTAGCTAATATGCCTCTGTCTTAAACGCCTTATTTTTAGAAAACTGGGTTCCTAGAGACTGGTTGGTTGCAAAAACTGAAACAGTATAAAATGTTTATTATTTTTACACTCAAGGGCCTGATTGTTTTTTTCCCCACCTGCTCCGTTACTCTTACTTTGACTCCACCATCTCTTCCTCCACTTTGAGGAAGGGATTAATGATGCTTCAGAGTTTGGCTGGTGTAATGCAGTTGTGAATTTTGTCTAGTGGGTTTAGTTTTAATAAATGATGCATCACAGAATTAGTTTATAACTAGCCTGTGTTTTCTGATACGCCTGTCAGGAGGAAAGGCTTCTATACCACTGTGTTTGATGTTTGAGACAATATATGTATGGAAATGACTGTATAGAAGAAGGTCTTTTTTAATTAATGTCATGTCATTCTGTCAATTTAGTATAGCTACTCCACTGACGATGGATATGTATTCCTGGACCAGGAAAGAGGCTGTTTTTTACAATGGAATAATCCTTAGCGTGGTTGGCGTTGAATCGGTTATTGTTTTCATGGTGGTTAAAGCACTATCTAAAAGGTAGGGGTTTGGAGTTTATGGGAATGTTGTTACTGATGTTAACTAAGTGTGAAAACACTTCACATTTGGCAAGGCCAAATCTGCATTACTCAAATCTTTTACTTGTTAATGATTTTAGGTTTACTACGATAATAAAGTACTTCCAGTTTTGACACAGCCGTGATGCTGTTGTCATTCTTTACTCTGTTAACGTAACCCCCTTCCTTGTCTGTATTTTACCCTTCAATCGCAAGAAAAACAGGTTTTAAGTTACTGTGATTTTGCAGTTGTCTTCCAGGTGTTTTGGTCAGGCATTGTTTCCAGAAACTAATGGGCTATGTCGTTAGCACGTTCATACATTTTACTTTAATTAATTGATGTATTTAATTGTAATGTCATTGTTTGATAGGACTGGTGAGCGTGCCATACTCCATGGAGGCTTACTGATTGTCTTGGTTGGATTCTTTATCTTGCTGCCTTGGGGGAAAAAACTACCAAATATCCAGTGGCAAGGTATAAATCAAGTCGTACTGAACTATCATCATCGTGGGTTTTTTGAAAGCTTTTTATCGTGTTCTTTTCTTAATAGTATGCATAACTTAATTTTACAGAAATAAAGAATAACTCCATTCCTAGGACAACTTCCACTGAAATGTTAATGCCTTTCTGGAGTTTGCAAGCAATGCAGCTTCCGTCCAACCACACAGCAGAACCCACCGGCTGCCCTGTCACACAGTCCTGGTGCCTGAATACCCCTATGATCTACCTGGCTCAGTATATCAGCTCTGACATACTAATCGGGTTGGGCTATCCAGTCTGTAATGTCATGTCCTACACTTTATACTCAAAAATTCTAGGACCAAAACCTCAGGTGAGCATGATGTCTTAACGGTTTATATTTCCTTTGCTCTCCAAGACTTGCACCCGCTTTATTAGAATGAGGGATCTAGCTAAAATTCCTTTTGTCATCAGCCAAATAACAGTACGTTTCAATCGCGGCAGAAGTTTCCAGAAACTGTAATCTTTTTTAAAATCCAAGGTAAGTCCCTGGCGGAATTAGAAAGCAAGGCTTGGACTACAACTTACGGCGAATCTTCCAGAGTGAAAATTTCAGAACAACTCTGAAATCCAAAGCTTGTGGATTTCACGACTGTTCTGGAAGGGTCATTTTTGTAACAACCAATTCAATTATATATTTGGTGTATTAGTACGTAATAATGTTCCTCTTCCTGTGTATATTGTATAAAGGCTGCAAACACTATGATAGCTCCAGTTACTGACGCTTTACAGTGGTGAAGCACACAGCATGCTGATATTACTGCTTAACAAAAATTTTTCTTCCTTTTCCACCACTTATCTAATTTTTTCCGTGTTTCATTTTGCTGTAAGAGACTAGATGCTTTGAGCCAGAATGCCATTTTATTAGAAAGCGATGGGGGATGTAGCTCAGTGGAGCCCTCAAATTAATGCTTAGAGAAGCTGAGCAGTACTCTTGGAAACAAAGTACTGAGTACCTTAACGAGTTAAGAAAGATAGGCAATTGCTTAAATACTTGTAAATTTTCTAATGAGGATAATTGGTGGGAATTACTGGCAAGCCAAATAATTTCTTGATCGCTAACGTAAGCTTTTGATTTTCTGCAGGGTGTCTACATGGGATGGTTAACTGCCTCTGGAAGTGGAGCAAGAATTCTCGGGCCTGTTTTTGTGAGCCAAATATACACTCACCTGGGACCGCGTTGGGCATTTAGCTTAATCTGTGGGGTGGTTGTAGTCTCTCTTTTACTCTTGGAGATAGTATACAAGAGACTAATTGCATTTTCTGTCAGATACGGAAGGATGCAAGAAGAGAATTGTTAAATATGTAGTTAAAAGTAAAGCCAACCAGAAATAACACTGAAGTTTACTACTGCTTTTTAATGAGGAGTACCTAACCACTGACCTTGTTGGCTGTATGCTAAGAGCTGTACACCTATACTTACATATTGACAGAACACAAAACTTGTCGTATCCTAATACATGATTACACCTGCTGCACTAGGGCTTTTGTAGTCTGCTTTTCTAGCAGCAGAGGGAGGGACGTGAACAAGTTAGATCAACACAACAGCACATTTGATGTGCGTACAGTTTAAATGATCCACCTGTGTACTGAATGCAGCTGTGAAGGTCACAGGTTACGTGCATCCTTTCCAGAAAGAAGTAAAAGAAATATTGTCTTGATTCTGTGAATCAGGATTAGTAACTCTTTTGTAACTACAAGATTAGTTGAGCTGCATGCACTTTGTATGGAAACATGGCTAATTAAGTGAACCTTCCGAAGTTCAGTTTGCTAGCCTGTATGCACTGATTAATACAAAATGTCTGACTTGGCAAACTGTTAAGGATCAGTAAATCTTCTCCAGGATTTCAAATGAAATGTGACAGAACGGTACAGGAAGGTAGGTGCCTACTTCACAAGCAGTTTATGTGGGATTTGGGCATGTAAGTTGGTTACGAGCCATTGAAGATCACAGCCTCCGTGGCGGTTACTTGAATTACAGTGAACCAGATGTGCAATTTTTCTTCTGCTGTTTTGCTGAATGCCTTTTTGTAGCAAGAAAGATAACCTGCACAGAGTTGAAATAATGCACAGCTTTTCTTAACTTTACTACAAGAAGGAAATACTAAGAACGATAGTTTACACTTCCGTTGTCATTTGAGAGAATGAATGCGCTGTGCTGAGCGACCGGTGTTAAGTAAAGAGGAGGAAACTGGCTCCTTGGGTGTTGACTATTATCTATTATCTGTAGACTTCTTTTTTTTTTTTTTTTAAATAATATGGTATGAGAAACAGGAATTTAAAATTGGATCATTCAGTGTTTATTTTAAAAAGGGAAATTCTAATTTTCCTTCATAATGAGGCCTAAGCTTATCTGTATGGGTTTGGTTTATCTGTTTTGGTACTACTGGGGGAAAAAAATATGGAGTAACTCCAATATGAGGGTTGTAGCTGCTGTTTAATGTGTCTAATATTGGATGTTTACTGAATTTAATAAATGTAATTAAGTATTCCTATGTAATCAATTGTTCAAACACTCAAAACCTACTCAATTAAAAGATTATTTTTTTAATACTGACTGAAAGGAGTACAGAAATTTTCTTCTCTCTCGGGCTTCCCTGCTGCAGAATCACAAAATGTTAGGAGAAAGGATTTTGCTTTTAGAAGCATTTATTTTACATGCTAATTCATAATTAGTAGTACCAGAAATACTGTTTTGGTGCTGAAGGCAGACTGCAAAGTGCTTAGTTACAGCACCGAAAGTTACTTCAGCCATGAGAAACTGGTATTGCTTTAGACATGAGAAACGCAGGAGTTTTCAAAATGGCTAACACGTTCGGATTTTGTGTTCTACAGCTCAGTTTGTGCTGAACGTTAGGACAAAGTATGTATGTTGGAGGGTTTTTATTACTGTTCTTCGGGCTAGCTAACTTCCAGCGTAAAAGTGAGAAAATGGGTACCTGGAGGTATGTTTTACCTGTAACTTGCGTAAAGGGTTAAGGATAAAACTAGATACAATTCCCGTCTTCTGCAGCGCATACCTGTGGAACACAGAACAGCCCTAGAAAGGGGCAGCCCATGCACATTGATGTTCACACCATAACTGAAGTAAGAAAGCAAGATTTAAAATTCTTTGGCTGTGAGAGTTTTTACGTTCCTTAGTCAGCTGTGTTTAAAGCTATGGCTTCCCTGTTACGGGTTGGCATCCTCTCATTCTTACAAAACATCTTGTTATTCACAGGTAGGGCAGCTCTTTTTTCCATTTTATTCTGGTCGGCAACGTCATGTAACTGCGCTCAAGCCACACTGTTTCTTACCCCGGCTGAGTGTTCTTTCTAGGCGCTTACGCCTTTCTGCTCTCCGGCATCTACCCTCGGGCTTTCTTCAACTATTAGTGCATTTAGCTTACACAAACTCTGTAGATTATATTGTGTCTGAAGTAAAGAGAGTAAGCGTGGCTGGTAATGCAAGTTTTCTACGTGCAGTGCTGGCCCACATCTTATCAAGGTTGACTTGCTACATTTAAGATGAAAGTACTAAAATGCTTCTTAAAAAAAAAAAAAAAAAGCTCTATTTACATACCTGTGCACATGCTTCTAGCTACAGGTTGATTCAAAAAACCTTAAGAGTCTGTGTAAGAGCTACACATCCCACTTGGTTTATCAAAGACTTGTAATAGTTAAGATGCTTTACCATGCAATCACTCCATCTGAGTAGTAAGGTCCAACATGAGAAGGGGCACTTCTCAACTGAAAGCAGTTAAATTCCTCTTGGAGAATCACTTAAGCCTTTTTTTGTGTGTTTTTGGTTTGTTTTTTTTTTTTTTTTAAACGTGCTACTTGTTTAGCATTCTTTATACAAATTCTTTATTTGCAAGCTCCTTCCTTGATTTAGACATGAAAAAATAATCAAAATTGTCTGTATTAGAGAGAAGATGAATAAGGAGAACTGACTTTAAGGCTACTGCAGCTCTGAGCTGAGCCTGGAGATGTGATGTGAACATCTTCCCCTATTGGAACGTCTCTTTCCTGAGGGTTTTACAGCTGTTTGTTGCGTCCAGACCACATAGGCAGGGCCCTGCCAGCTCCCCTGAACCTCCACCCTCCTTGCTGCTGCCACCTTTTCGGATTTCACTCTTCTTTACACGGCAGGAGAAAGGGTTTTGCCAAGCAGATATGTTGGAGTATTTAAGTATGACTATAAGCAGCATCAGGAATGCTACCACACTAAGAAAAATGCTTTAAAAAAAAAAAAAAGGTACTATTAGAGCTACTCCAGTTTGTTAGTGTGCTTCATTGTGTAAGACAAGGTAAAAGTATCTTAAGTTAATAAAATTCCTACCAAGTAACAACTTAAGTTACTACAGTAGGTGCAGTTTGTTTTCCTATCTATGTGCTCCTGGTTTTACTCATCTCTAGGCCAAAGCTAAGATCTGAACATGCGAACTACAGTGCACTTGCAGGCCAAGTAACTTCTGCCATAGCTTTATACCACTGGTCCAAGTTTCACGCAGCCCTGAACTCCCAACCTCTGATGTTCTAAGACACCAGATCAGTTCCTGTTATAAATTGTGGTTAATACTACAGAGAAAAGGGCTCTCACCCAACCATCACTTGAACATGAAACAAACAAATAGGTCTGGACAATTGCCACTGGATTTAATTTTTTTTTTTCGTATAAAATGCTTGTGCAAGAAAGTTAAAAGCTGATGCTACAAAAAATAAAAACAGTTGTAAAACATATACATATTTACATATATTACTTGTAAGACAAAAATACAAGTTATTTACAAATACAAACACATCAACAGCACAGATGCACTTTCCTTGATTGTCGGCACCAAGTAAGCACTGGGCGTAAAAAAAATACAACAGATTCAGATTATTTCCAAGTAGTTGATGCTATCTAGAACTAAGTTGCTCAAAGTTTTACTTGAGCAAGTTTATCCATCATTTTGAGGAAAAAACGCTTTGTATGATACTTTACAAGCAATTTGCTACACAGAAACAGAGCAACCTTCCCCTTCCTATTTTTTTTTTACCAGCTTTTGAATGAATTTCTGCATAAGCTCAGTAAGATCAGTCACATCACATCAAAGTCAGTAAGTGGGTTTATTAAGCTCTTGTGTCCTGACACCTGCACTGCTTTAATTAGCAGGGACCAGCTGGGTTGGTAAACATCACAAGAATAGAAGACAGACAGTGCAGCTTCTCTTTGATGTACTCTGGCAACTTATCGTTTTCTCCATACCTAGAAAGACAAATAAGCACAGAAAAATTTAGATGCTTGAAATAAATTTCAGGACAGTGTAATTACTTCAAAACCCGAGTGGTTTGCCTGTTTACAGGCAAGCAGATTTTAAGTACACCTAGACACACTGATTGAGCTTGATGGCTTAAATCCAGGCTCCCGTTCCATATATGTATTTAACTGAAAAAAGCATTTCAGCTAAATATCTAAACCATGCGTCAAGCTGTAATACCATCTGAACCAACTGTCTGTTACAGTCTTGAACACTGCACAAAGGAAGCACGGTACTGAGTGGCTGCGTTTGTGTGGGAAGTGCCTAGTAGCCAAAAGATGGGCAAAACTTCACCCGAGCACTTCAGGT
This sequence comes from Falco rusticolus, assembly GCF_015220075.1. Lineage (NCBI taxonomy): Eukaryota > Metazoa > Chordata > Aves > Falconiformes > Falconidae > Falco > Falco rusticolus. The sequence goes on from NC_051187.1 coordinate 119,613,603, forward strand.
CTATGCATCAGTGGTGACATCTTATCTCCCTAATCTAGCAGCGTCTTGGGGGAGGGGAATAATAAAACCTTATTTTTCTTCCCCTCCCTCTTTTAAATACTATACAGGAATAGTGGCTACACTCTAGAGACCAAGTACATGCATTCCCAGTTTGTTTGGGGTTATTTGTTATGCAGAGTTCAGTCAAAGCTGTAGATCCTTCTCTTCATTTATCAAGCTTATATAAAGCTAATCAACCAACAAGTAATGGAAAAAAAAACTTTAACATTTACAAAAACATAAACTTCATAGCTGCTATGCATTAACAGCTTTGTACCAACAGCAGACTGGGCTGTTTTTATAGCAGTGATGGACTCACCTAGTTGTCTGGCCATCTGGAGATGTGTAAGTGATAGAAGAAACACCTGCCTGGGCTACCAGTTGGGATCCATCGTTAAACTGAACCCACACCGCTCCACTGGTCAGCTAACAAAACAAGTTGCATTATGGTTTGAGAACATAAAATACAAGAATGTGTACCTAGAGTTTTTCTAATTGAAAATTCTTCAGAATTGCTGAAGTGACTTAGGTATCTTGGTCAGTCTTTTAAAGATTGCGTGTGTACTACTTTGGAGTAAGTAGTCTTACGCAGTCTCAAGAGTCAGACTTCCAAAGGTTTCAGATACTCTGCTTCAGTCATCCTTTTTCAATGACAGTTAAACGAACAAGTGCCTTTAACCACGCCTAAAGGCATTTTAAAAAGGACCAAACGTAAAACAGAAGGCCCACCTGTGAGAGTTCAGAGCCATATACATTTTAAAGTTTATATATGTAAAGCAAACTTCTGTTAGGACAGGAAGCTACTTTATCTGGATTGCAGAGAACAACTTTTACATCTAAAGCTGGTCCCACAGAAAAGCAGAGGAAAAATTTCTATGGAAACAGCTTTTCCTGTTGGACAGGCGGATTCATTCTTCTTGTATAGATCTGGTAAAAACACTTCGTCATGACACCTTTAAATTTCTGTCCACTAATGCAGATGTAACAGCTTTGATTTTTTACTAGAGTCAGATTTAGATGACCGAAGACACTAAAATAGGCAATAACCATCCCAGGAAAATTGTGGTAACTGAAGCACTGTCCTATTTATCTAGGACACTTACTTGGAAGAATCTTTCCACATAACAATTTTCAGATTTAAACTGTAACAGAGCATAGCTGAATGTATTCCTCACAGATCAAGTTTAAAGTAAATTACTTAAAAATACATATCTCAAGTTTAATAGGAAAAAATAACAGACACCCCTCCTTTATCAGAATTCACTTCTCACCTGAGAAGCCCAACCAACATTTTTCACAAAGACAGATTTTAGAAGTTGGGCTGAATTTGGACTGCATTCCGTTTGATGAACAGAGGAGCACGTAGTTTCAGCAGCATTTGTCATAAACGCAGACTTTTCATACGACACCACCTAAAACCCAGAAATGCACAGTATTAGCAGCCTTAGTACTCATCCAACAGATTATGTACTAGCTGTAGGGGTCAATTACCACCTGTTTTAATCTTCTCATACACACAGACAGATTTAGTCTATATGCTTCATTTAACACCATTACATTCTAAAAACGCCACAGGATTTCATATGACTTCCTCAGTATTACGACTGTTTTTCTTGCACTGCCCTGTACTCAAAGGGATCGCTTTCCCCAAGTGATTTTTTTCTAATTAAGCCCCATTTTTCCTTATTTAACTGTCAGAAAATACTGTCCATCTTCAACAAAAATGTTCAGCACATGATTACAAAATAGCCCTCATCCCAATGACCACTTGGCCAATATTTTACAAAAACATGGACGTTACTCTTAATTGGAAACTAGAATATTAAACATGAATAGAAGAATTCTACAGCACATACAGTCTGTTATGAACAGAAGAACAACAGAGGCTCAAACATTGGAGGTCTTCAGGACAAGGCCACTACCACTGTCTAGGAGGAACACATCTGCTTCTGTAAAAGTTCTGCTACTCTGATACCTCCTCCCATAGTCAGAGAGATGGCAAATGAGGTGGTGGGCTTAGCAGGACTTAAGATTCAGGGTTCAGTGAAAAGGTAAAAGTCAGAAGATGCCTCTGAAATAGGGCAGCTTGGTCAGGAAAGAGATTAGGATCCAGATAGTTACGGGAACCTGAAAGAAACATCTTGTACCTCAGGATATACAGATCTAGTTCAAGTATAAAGAAACTGGTAAGAGTCGAGGGTTAACACCGAAAGGCAACCAGCTATTGTGTTATTTTGCTTAGAAATACGTACTTCAGAGGAGAATGCAAACAGAGAAAGTCTTACAGAAGACCCAAGCGTTTGCTATATGGCACACAAAGAATGAGTCTGAATGCTGAACCCTCAAGTTAGAACTCCGGTGGTGGGTATCCTTAAGTCAGTGTAAAGATCAACACTAATACTGAAGCCCTACAGAATTTTTGTTGCCAGGTTCATTTCAGTCAAGCAACAACTGCGCTAAGGACATGTGCTGCACAACCGAAGGACGGAGATGCAGAGCCACGTAAGTTCAACAAAGTTCACAACACAGTCTCAGCGTGCCGAGACCCCAGTACAATTCAGTCAGCTGGGGATCCTGTTTCAGGGCTGTGATGCAGCAGTTGAAGCTTTGAGGGGCTTTTAAACAAGCTAGATGAAATCGCACACAAAACCTTTTTGGCTATACGTATATAAAAGAAGTGTAATTGTAAATATATTTATACACACTAACACTTGATTATTCCAGAACGACCTCAAGTGTAATACCCTTTGTGACGACCATGCCATACACAGGCCTGAGGGCACCTCCGAGCTCTCCCAAAACAAATGGAAGACAGTGCTGTACAACAGGAGTAAGCAATTCCCAAACTATGTTCCCAGGAGGCATTTGTGCTAAAGTTTTGGAGGATCTTGATTTCTCAGATAATCTTAAATCCAGATACCCAGCCAGCTGAACTCAAAGTTAACATTTCTAATCAATATGCTCACAAACGGCTAACAAGAGCCTACATCCTTACAAATGTTCATCCATTAGTTCAAATACAAAAAAAATATCTGAATTCCTACTGATGAGTAGTTTCCACTGTATGTTCTTGTGTACTTACAGGAGGAGTACAGTTTGGAGTTTGAACTGGAGCAGAACTGGCAGCTGTATTTCTATCCAGTGCCATAACTTCTTTCAAACAGTTTGTATTGTCCAACAGCGGAGGCGCTACAGCCTGTGGCGATTCACTATTGCCAGGTTTTCTGGAAAAATAGTGAGACAAATTGGGAAAAGGTCTGTTCAAAAAGGAATAAAGAAACGAGTGAGGACAAAATAGCTTTTCCTTCAGTTTCCCGTGGACCGCACAAAGCACCTGATGGCAACGGTCTTCTGCAGAACTGTTTTTACATGTGCCGTTAGCCTGGTTTAATCTTAAATCCACAAGTGTATATTGTCCTAGTATCAAAGGGGGCTTTGCAGGTCCAAAATAAGGTGTTCCTACATGCTGTCAAGTTAATATTTATCTTGCTAATGACTATAAGCCTCTGTTAAGCAACCCTGGCTTCTGCAAACATTAGCTGCATAAAGCTGCTTAGTGGGAGTATTCAAACGTATAAGTATTTTCAAGTTAAATATACTACCTTCCAACAATTATTGGGAAAAATGGAACGCTTTCACTCTTTTTTTCTTCCTCCAAAACGGCAGATTCCAGTGCAAGGCATATACGATGTCCCTGGAATTAGAAGGAACTTGTTAAAAAGTTTTTAATTGAGAACAATATAACCATTTCCTACACGTTTAGCACGGCAGGTGAGCCTACACAAGGGAATGCTTTTTTCAGGGGTACTGAGTATCAGCAATAGCTGCACTACGGAGGCAATTCAAAAACCTTTACTACAGCCTGTAACTATACTACTCCCTGTAACTTCAGCACATCTGGAATTATGCTCTTAATAATCACTTCTTCCCTTTTAGTAGAGCTAGACAGAGGACTAGAAGCCCCCTGAATTCTATTCCAGAAAACAACAGAACTTAAAGAAGACTGAATAGGAAATTTGCCCTGTATTTTTACTGTTTCCTAAGTTCACAGACAAAAAAATTACTCATGACTGTTAACTGGATGACCTGCCTAAAGGGATAGAAAGCACAGCAGGCAGGCCAGTTAAACACTTGGCAGGTTTTTGTGCTTGTTTTGGGGTGTTTTTTTTTCAGGGGGGTTGCAGGGTGGAGTGGAGGTTTGTGTGTGTGTTTTTTCTGTTGGTTTTTTTTTGTTTGTTTGTTTTGGGGAGAAGTATGTGTTTAGGTTGTTTGTTTTGAGGTTTTTTAAACTTGTATAAAGCAGTTTCATTTGTTCTGTTTAACCCTGTACACACTAGTAAGAATTTCCTAACATTCTTCCCATAAGGCATTGTTAATGTAGAGGCAACAGGGATACTCACTCTTATAAAAAACCCAACAAAAACAACAAACCCCACACTTCTTCATCCCTCCTTATTACTGTAAATTTGGGGAAAAAATAAAAATATGAAAAACAACATCAGAAGCACATTTGTGAAAAAGAAAGTGAATTTTCAGGTAGTTGCTTTGCACTGGAAAAATGTCTACATAGAACAGCGTACCTCATTTGCATGATCCATATAAGCTTGTATTTCCTTCTTCAAACCTGCTTCGCTTTCTCCTTTCAAAGTGAAGGATTTCCCTGATTTTTCAATCACACGAGTTATACCAGCTGTCTTGTGTATCTTTGCTCCTGTAAAAAAACCCATAAACTTCTACTGTGAATCGTATAACAGCTTCTATAAAATACAGATTTCTGCCATTACATTCTAAAGTGTACCTCACTGACTTAATTACTGCAAGAATAAAACCGCTCCTGTGTGAGCTCTATGTCTAGCAGATATAAAGAGCCACTTAAACTGGAACTATGATGTTAACGTAATGCCCTCTGTGGCCAAAGATTACTACTTAAGTGGGCTGAATAATGTGTTTATTACATATTTTAAGAACTACCTTTCTAAACAATCTGAGGCAATATTAAAATCTGTAACAGCATTGCCAAAAATTGGTTAAGCAGGCTTTATCAGCGTTTGAATGTCTTTGTAAGAGAGACGCCCATTCTTTCAATAGCGTTTCCACAATGAAACAAAGCTGTTAAGTCTTTTTTTTTATTTGTCACAAATTCTGTTGAGGTATGTCTACGCATATAGCAAGTCATCCTAATTGACTGTAGCCTACAGTGAAAAAACCATCATCAGTGCAGTCTAGTTTATGAAGGGTAGAGTTGGAAAAGGCAGCCAGTTGCTTTCTCCAGTCAACGTTCGTGGTAATATCATTACCTCAGTCAACAATGGAAAGCTTGGAGTATGGACACACCTTTCCCTAAGTTAACTATCAAATGTAGATTCAAAGAAGAGCTCCTGAATAAAAACAAGGCGTAATTTAAATAACACTTTTGTAACATGTACTCCCTGAAGAAGACATCAGTAAACAACTAATGAAAAACAAACTGATCTGCAAGTGCTAGAATAAAGGCAGAGTGGCAAATAAAACCCCAAAGGTTCTAGTATTCTCTTCAACCTGAAGTTCAGCATTTGGCAATATTCTAGTGCACCTTTAACAACACAGTAACTATTTGCATAATTGCCAAAACGAATACATACCATCATAAAAACAGACTTCAACATCTGCAGTGGGTGAGTTTTCCATCAACATGCACTTGGCATATCTTGTGTAGAACGTAACTTTGGGGGTTTTTGTTCTCACCAACTGCACAAACTTGGCTGCATACTGGTATTTTTTCCAGTACTTTTCTAAAAAAAGAAAATTTAAAAGCTTTGATCTGAGTACTTTCAGCTATCAAATACATATTTTAAGTTACTTCCCTCCGAGCTGGTGCACAGCGTTTAACAAAAAAAGTAGTGAGCAACATTTCAGTACTTTACAGAAGTATATTCAAAGAAACTGACTTATTTTCACCAACTATTAGAAAAGTGTGTATCTTCAATAGCTTCACTTGAATAGCTTCAATTAACATTGTTCAAAACCTAAACAACATAGTGAAGTGCTGCATATACTGTTCAACTAGATATCATGGTCCAGACGGCTTCCTGGCTTTATGTAAAACCTAACTTTGATGTCTAATTAGCAGAAAAGTCTGCTTGTCTCTTAAGAGCTTACAGTTAGCTTATACTTGTTCTTCAGCTGACTACATTAAATACTTTGTCAATGCTTTCAAATATGTGTTTTTCCCCTTCCTCCCCGAGCTATGAGCGTTAGGAAGCACAAGGTAAAGTTGCTGGTTTAAAAATGACTCCATCGTATTTTTCCACTCATACGTAAACAGTTTCCAATATGAACAAGGAGAACATTATGAAAGCTTTAATTTTAGTACACTGTATTATATAGTGTATTATAAAGGGGTAAGTGACTCCTTCTAACTTCCATGCAAAATGAATGTAAACCTGCAGGTTTACACTTTCTTGCGAAGTTTCAAAAATACAGTTCCCAGTTAAACCGTAGTTTGAGTCTTATTCTGAAAGGATTTTTATCTTCACAATCTGAAAAGTAGCAGCTAAAAGCCAAAGTCTCAAACAACATTCTCTTTTTTTTGTTTTTTAAAGTCACATTAACCATCATAATTTTAAAATAAATTTCAAGTTACCTGGCAAGTTGTCAAAATTATACATACAGATGCCTTCAGGAGGAGCTGGAGGTCTGTCATCGAGAAGGAAACCTCTTCCTTCATTTGGATGATACACTGCAATCTATAAAAAGGGGAAAAAAAAAAAGTGTTTATAGTTGCAACTTACTACAGCACTCCCTACTTCAACAGGTATGGAAATAACCAGTTTAATTACTTACCATATTGCTCTATTCCTCTAAGTAATTATTTAACAGCAACAGTTTTTCAACAATACTTCACCTATTCCAAAAGTTAAGCCTAATTTTGCTCTGAAATAATTGCTGGCTACCTATATTTGTATGGCTGTACTACAGGGGAAAAAAAAAAAAAAGGAGTTTATAGCTGTGCATATGTAAATATCGCATTTCCAAACAAATAAACACTTAAATGAAAATTAAAAAAAATTCTGAAAGAACAGAATACTCTAAGCCCGACAGTGAAGAAACTGAAAACATACCACATTTCCATCACAAGATATTCTGAGAACTTCTTTCACAAGTTCTTGTGGATGGTGTTCTTTTAGAAACTCCATACACACTTCCCCGGTATCTAGAATGCTCACCTGAAATATTTTAAATGCAGAAATTAAAAAACTTTAGTTTCTGGCAAGATAAGATAACATTTCTTTCCACAAATGCTTTAAAAAAACATTAGTTTATTTTTCCTCAAATGCACTGCAAACTTATGCTACTTACAGTAACTTGTCTTAGTAGTGCTATTAAAGCAGAACACTGCAACGTGACTGATGGTTATAAACCTGGTCAGTGAGGGTGGGGCTTCTTAAGTGACTAATCAAAGACAGGTCAGCTCTATTATGTGTTTTTTCAAAAAAAGAAATTGGGGGTGGGGGGAAGCATGACAGGATGAACAAGATTATAAGAAATGGAACAACAGGCAATACCAGGAACAAACCAACCAGAAAAACGTAAAGTGATGATCGGTAAGGATTAATAGAATTTGTTTTGCTTCCTCACCCACAAGACAGGGAAAAAGCAGTGCTATAGGAAAAAGTTTCAAGTTTGTACTTGAGAGCAAGACTCTTCATTTCTAATTCAGCTATTTATCTAATCTGTGGAAGTGTTTTATGCATTTGACATAGTTAATCTTAAGTGCAACTGTACAGCTAAGCAGGACAAAGTTTCAGAACAGTAAGTAGTATATATGCACGTAATATTTGCTGTGTCTACCTACAGCTTCTTTGCTTGTAAGCTAAAAGCAATGCCACGTCACTGCAGGTAGTGACCACGAGAGCTCCATACCCAAAAATTAAGATGCATCTTACCAATGTAACTTTAAATTAGGTCATTATAGATTGTTTTCTAAAAAAAATGCTTCTAGTTTACCAAGTGATTTTTAAGTATTAAATACAGTGTGACTATCTCTTATGTTGCTTCCATTTTAGGAACTGATACATACCACTGCATTTTTCGTTTTTTGCCTGATTGGTTTTAGCCTGTGAGCATTGAGAGGCGATACTATACTTCGCAGTGTAGGTTTCTGATGTGCTGGTGGTTCTTTGCCCCACGTTTGGTTTTGTTCTGAAGTTGACCAAAGGCCACATGCAGAAGATGGTTGAATTTTGTCAGGTTTGCAGAGAACTCCAGGGATGTATTTCTTAGGGTTTCTCTGGTGTAAAGAATGTGGATAGTCAACAGATGCATCGTGATTCCTTATATCTTTTAAGGTGTTCCATGTATTTCTTGATGCATCTTGCTGCATATCCAGATGATAACGAAAACCTCCATGTGCATTACTGTTGCCGGTTAGGTCTGCAGGTGGTCTCGGCGGAACTGAAAGAATCATAAAGGTACGTTATAGATTCGAAGAGTCACAGTCAGAAGGAAAAAAAAAAATGCTATTATGTTTTTATAAGCTTTCCAAAATATCATCTTAGAAGGCTTAAGTGGAGAATGGGTTTTCTTTAATCCTCGGTCCAAATCATTAGGCTATGACTTTAGCACCAATCAATACCGGTGTTAACAAAATTCCAATGCTGCTTAAAAGAAAGTTACGAAATTTCAGTTATGATGGCCTTCAGTCTTAACATACAGCAAATCATTCTGCAAAACCATTTACAAACTACTATTTCAAATAGATACTTAAACAAGAATTAGTTTACTCCACCAAAACACAGTTTACCTGCCATTCAGATAACTGCTAGTACCAAGTTTCATTTAAGTTTCAGCTTATTTAACTAGTGTTTCAGCATCAACCAGAAGTTTTGGTACTCAAGATGTTAAATGAATCCTCTAAACCTCTTGTTTTATTTCCAATCACTTGTTAAAAGACAAAAACCTATTTTTATATTTAAACTTCTTATAACTGCTTCCCTAGTTTTGATATTTAAGCCCTTGATCAACTTTCATCCCACCTACCTAAGTACTGCACTCCTCCTGCCATATTGCGGGACAGTTGAAAAGGGACTAAAAATTAAAACAGGATTATTCAGACCATATGTCATGCAAGTTCAATTCCCTGTAGACAGGAAGGGAAGGAGTCCAATAATATCAAAACAAAAAAAGGCCAGAATGGATTTGCGATTTCAATTTATGATTAAATTACATTATTTGTAAATGATGTAACATGATGCACGACAAAGAACACCTCCTTCCCTCCTGCGTCTTTTGTCCTTTCCTCCACCCCTCCGTCTGCAGCCTCATTATCTTTCTCATTCACTAAGGTCCCATTTTCTCTTAAGGAGTATTTACACAACTAAATTAACAGAGCTTTTGATTCACCTGCCCATCTTTTGTCCCATGTTTATAGTTACACATTTCAAGTCACAACTGAATAATTACGGCAGGTTCTAGAATGGTTTTCCTTATTTTTTTTTTTTTTAAATTGCTAAAATACTAAAAGAGAACAACCTCATTTCAGGAAGTTAAGTATTCAAATTCAATGTACAATTTCTTCGACTCTTACAAAGGCAGTTAGATACAATTCATTATACCAACCCAAGAGCTTAAGAGGAACACTAACTACAGAACCTTCTGAAATTAATTCCTACCTCATGAAACTGAAGCATTACAGCTTAGACCAAAAGAGAAGACAAAACAACGTTTCCAGTGGGCAATTGCTTGCTTAAGAATGAGTCTACAGATCAGCGATGCTGGAAATCAATCTGCGTCAAACAAGTCAATTTAGGGTCTCCCATGCTTTTCATTCAGAACTGGAAAGTAGCCTCTGTTAACATCCAGTCACTGTTATGTCAGATGCCAGCCTTATACGCTGGTATCAGTTACTTGGCCATACAGACACTTCTGCTATAAGTTTAAAGAAGTGAAATATAGAAAAACCCACAGAAACTGTTAAGTCGCTACTCCGGCTTGAGTGCAAAAATAAACAACCGATTGATAACACACCATTTGTTTGCATGCTTCCAAGCCACTGCTGCATTGTTTCAGCCTGGGACTTCTGCTCTAACAAACCAACCTGGGGCTTCATTGTGCAGAGATAATTCGAGCTGAAAAAAGAAGTTACATATGTAATCAAGATTACATCAAAGACATTTGCACAGCAAAAATTATGTTACAGCTACAGAAGCCACAACACTTTTAGAATATTGAAGAAACACAGGTGGCATTTCACAGCCCTAGACAGCTTAAAACGTGCTTCTTTTTTCATGGGGAATATTCATTAGGTAAAGCATAAAAAAATACTGTTTCCAAATGGAATGAACAGTTTCAGCACAGATTTAAGCCTGTTAGCACTCACTAGTAGACTCTTGGAACTGAGATATATGAACAAAAGAGCTACTGATAATGCTGCCGGCTGTGGATGTTCACATATCTAGTTCTTAATTCACAGTATAAGTAGGAAACAACCTTGAAGACGACACAGGGATGATGCACATGACCCCAGTGGCTCTCATTCAGCATCACACATACGCAGCTGAAATACGTAGGCAATCACCTAAATGTCACCTAATACACATCACCTAAAATAACTTGAGTTTACATAAACTATAGTAAATCCCAAATATTACCAAGATTTTTTACCAGCTTTTTAGACATATGTAGTCACAGGTGAACTCATAATCCAGACACTGAAAAATACATACAGAAACAGTTACTGTATCTGTTGCAAAGTCAACACTAAGCTCCTGTGTGGTTGTCCGTTTCTATAGCCGGTATCTGTCTGTACTTTCATTTTGTGATGATCACCACTTTGGCATTGGCAAGGACTCAAGTCGTCATAAAAAAAAAACCCAACCCAAAATAGAAGTATCTAATGTAAGTGTTAGAACCTTGCATTTATGATTGCTGTGCAGGCTAACTGTAGATGCAAGAGACTCTCCTATAATCAACCATGTAAAAACCAGTAGTAACCATTCAGTTAATCTGCACACTCATATTAGTATTCTGTCACTTCTACGTTCAGTATGTCTTTATGTCATGGGGAAAACAAGCAAGCATTATGTTAACATTTGCACGTAAGAATTTCTTTTTGGATTCATCAAATATTTCTCAAACTAAAAAGAATGCACATGCCCACTGAACTTGCTGAACAGAGGCTTATGTCAAACACTCCATTTACTTTTTCTACAGGGCAAAGTGCTTATTTGCATTTTTACGTAACTGATTTGCAAAAAGAAAAACATATTAAACCACCAAAGCTGCCACTTAATGTGGAGAGAAATGCAACAACTAAGATATGCAATAGCCCTTCTGTTAAAACAGGAAAGTGTTACTTGATACCCTGCTGAGGGAAAAAACAAAGCAAACTTCGGAGCATAGACTGAAGTTATCACAAAGGAGGACTCTATTTGTGTAGCAGTGTAGCTCAGAAGGTAAGGATGAGGCCTCCAACACCACTCTGGCGTCAGTTGTAGACTTGATCCCCGAGTTGGTTTATATCAGCTGGGGAAGTCCATCAATGTATACAAAGAAGCCAGGATATTAACCTAGAAACTACAACTAAGGACAGAACTAAGTCTCAGATAATTATCTTTGAGTATTATTTTCCTTTCCGGTACGCCAATTTTATAATCCATCACCTAATTTTGTATTTTTTTCTTCCTTTATCTTGTCTAAGCATAACAGAAAAGAACAGCAAAAAAAGCCAGGAAAAAACCCCACAACCAGAACAGAGCAGCAAGTTAAAGCATTGGTAATCACACTCTGAATGCCTTCTGGCCTAGTCTACATCTCTTCTACAAAGAATTAGTAAGGCTCTCTACTACAATTAGTGTGGGGAAAGAAACACTCACCTTGCTGCATATGGCAGTAAGCCAATAATAAGATTATTACCAGGATAAATAAAAGCTACAATAATAGATGGAGACTGAGATAGGAACAGCGGGGAGGTAAACCCCTACATAGCAACAGCATTAACTATTGACCTCTCCTACTTGCTATTCAAGCTACAAGTGTAGACTTTGGACACTTACTACAGCTTAGTTACAGGAAAAAATCACACATTTAACATATAAGGCAGCTCTAAATTTCATCTTAGGAAAAACTGTTTCTTACTGTGGTTGATCTTTTACAGGTGGAGATATTTGCCCTTCAAAAGAACCAGAACTACTAGAAGTCTTCTCCTTAAATATTTCTCCTATATCAGTATAGCTGTTCGCAGGTGAAAAGCACTCTGTATTTTCTCTTGTTCCTACTTTAGGCTTAGAAAGCAGTTCCACAGAGTGACATCTCTCAATATTTGATACGCCTTGAGTCTGACTACAGGATGTGCCAGACCTATCTGAAGAGTGGGCTCTTCGGAGGTAGCGCGAATGTGGTCTCTCTTCAGCAAGTTGCATTGCTCTTCCTCTGCCAGTTACGCCCACTTCTTTTCCCTGAATTCCCCATTGCTGGAAAAAGCCACTTCCATCTACTGACGAACTATTACTGGAATTCCTCGTTTTAGGAAAAAAAGTAATTTTGTTTGGGAGCGGCTGTCCAACTAACAGCTTCTTCTTTTCCTTCAAGCAACCACTGGTACTGATGCTGGAAGAACCTGTGAAGGTTGTAGAGATAGTAGCATTTCCACTGTCCATGGAATCTTCTGAAGTTCCCGAATCTTTACTCCGTGCAGAGCTACACCTGGACATAAAGGGATGATCCAACACAGAGGAAAGACTCAAACGATCTGCTGGATTTTTGCGAAGTAACCTATGTATAAGGTCCTGTGCCTCTCTTGATAAAAACGCTGGCATTTCATAATCTGCTAATACTACTTTATTCAGCGTATTCTTGACCGTGTCGGTGTCAAAAGGTGGCTTTCCAATAAGCAGAGTGTAAAACATACAGCCCAAAGACCACACATCAGATTCCAGTCCATGTGGACTCCTTGTGGCTATCTCAGGAGAAATGTAATTTGGAGTTCCACACATGGTATAATGCTTTTCATGAGGCATTTTCAGCTGAGTTGCTAGTCCAAAATCAGCAATCTTGACATTCATATTATTGGTGAGTAAGATGTTAGAAAGGGTGAGGTCCCGGTGCAGTATTCCGTGAGAATGAAGATACAGCATACCTGTGATAATTTGATGCAAGAAGTGTCGGGCTGTCAAAACACAAAACCAGACATTTTAGTTGCATAATTGAAATCATAGCTGTGAAAAGAACAACTTCATGCAGTCTGCTATTGGTCTTTTTTTTTTTTTTTTAATATCCTTGTAACATCGTCACTATTTAAGCGTCATGGTAATGAGATTGAAATTAACTTTCTGCTTTTTCCTTTAAACAACATGGCACAATTATGTACAGAGTTCCTAAAAAAAAAAAAAAAAAAAAGGTGTTCTGTAATGCAGTAACCAGATTGGTTTTTTGCTGACACAATAATGTGAACAGAACTGGAAATACTTTCAATTGGCCTATATTTTTAAAATCAGGTTCCTCATTAAAAAAGTTAAGTCGCCTCTCACTTTCAGAAACAGCAAATATACAAAATGAGGCAGCTTCACTACATGCAGATTATAATCCAAAATGTCTCCTGTATTTTATATTTTTTTTATAATTATCAAACTGACAAGGCTAGTATTATTCCAATTTTTCAAAAACACCTACATTCACAATATTGGGATAGACTTTCTGTTCTATTACATTAGAAATTCAGGGAATATTTAAGAATTTTAGCTTACAGCAGGAATAACAAAACCTCATCCAGGCTGAAACAGCATCATTTATTACAGTATCGCAATTACACCAATCTTAAGAATCATTCTTTCTAGAGCAAACAATTTACAGCCTTCCTTCTCTTAGCAAAGTGAGGGCAAAGCAGGTAATAAATGTTAGCAGAAACCACTGCTTGGAGGAGGAGACTTCTTCATCCAGGTCAGTGGTTTACCAGCTTTTAGAACTTAAGATACCATCAAGCGAACTCTTTCTGCTGGAAGAGACACAAATTACACACATGATGCCTGTAGAGCAGTACCCCTTTAGTCCAGTCCTGTGATCCAGGTTGTGAAAAATCCCTATCTGTAATTGCTTAACAGAACTATATTAGAAACTGATAAGAGAAGCAGGTAAACTGGAAGAACTGGGTAAGAGATGATCAGGTGCTACGTTGCAGAGGCAATAACCACTGAATCCAGATCAGGTGAGACCAGACTAGCTTGTCTGGCTGTGCCCTCAAACATTATATACTGCAGCTTCTTTGCTGTCTTTTTTCTAAGTAGTGCTGTTCTGGTTAGGCTTCCAGTGGTCCGTGTTCTAACTGAAACCCTCTCTCTCAAAAAGAGCTGTAAGAAAATGGAGTATTAGTAAATTCATAAGATTCATTTTTTTCCAAGCCTTCTTGCTCAAAACAGTATTCAAAAGAGTAACATAGCCAATTTAAAAAGTTTTAGCGTTACTCTGACAATGAACTCAGTGACAGACAAAATTTTCAGCACTCTCCATAAGAAATGGAGGTAAAAACCATAGTAGAATTTCTCTTCAATTGCCAGTCCTTCAAAAACTCTAGATGGAGTGTCAAATTGGACACTTCCTTACTAACTCAGCCCTTAAGCAACACAGTTAAGAACATTACCTTCATTTCCACGCAGAGCTTAGAACACAGTAAATACTTCCAGTGATACCACATAAGGCAACCTCTAACCTGGAAGGTTTTTAACTTGTGACACGTAATACAGTAATACTGAGGTGAAGAGATGCAACACAAAGAAAGCAGATGTGTGGATGTGAAGTTGCCAGTTCCCTTCTGTGGAACTTTTCAATCTTGACCTTCAACATAATTCTATGTACAAAAGTAAGCTCTACCTTCTACACACCTCTACCTTCCAAGATAACAGCTTTTTTTTTTTTTTTTAAACCCCAAGAACACACGCTACTGTAAAATGGCATAAACAGAAACAAAAGTATACAGGAATTCAAGTGAATATATGTGTTACAGTAATCAATCTCTAGATTATCACTCAGCACAAGGTTTTAAGCTATAGAAACTGGTTCAGTGATGGCAGTTATAAATATTTTTACAGTAATGCAAAGAGAACTACACAAAAAAAAAGTCTCACCTTCTTCTTCTGAAAAGGGTTTCTTTCTGTTCTTTATGTATCTGCTCATTTCACCATTGTGACACATCTCAAGTATCAGGTATACATAATTGCTATCTTCAAAATAGTTATAAAGCTAGAATATAAAACAATGAAAAAATTGAAATACATTTTATAGACTATACAGCATGTCACATATACAGTCTTCTCTACAAAAAAAAGATCCTTACCTCAAGTATAGATGGATGCTTTAGCTGACAATGTATTTTCACCTCATTTTGAACCCTCTGTACCATTCCAACTTTGTGCATGGCTTTTTTATCTATCTGTAAATGGATGAAAGAATGTATTTCAAGCACCACAACATCAATTACATACATGTTAGTTTCAAGTGAACTTGACATTTTACATGTTTGATGCATGTTGGCCTGAAAACTTCTAAGCAAGTGTCCACAGTTTAACCTAATTATGCTTTTAATGAACAAGTACCATAGATAGCTGGAGGAACACACAACTGTCTGAAAGAAGGTAAGCATTAATGTTTTCAATACTAACACCAATTAATTTTTTTTCTGAAATACTTACGCAAAGAAACCTAATTTAGCAGATATACTAAATATAGTTAACATTAAAAATGTAGCTAAATCAAAGTACTACAGATTACAAGTAGATCTGACAAAACACCTATGATGTGTGAATTTCCTTTGCAAACAGTTTGTCCTGGCAGTAAGGGAAATTTTTCAAGGCATTTCTTCCAGGACCTCTCCAGCCACAGGGATTCTAAATGAAGCTTTTGTGATTACAAATTCCTGAATTAAAAATTATAGGACTGACTGTCCACACAGTGTTGAATATTTGAGCTTAGGTGCTTTTAACAGTAAAGTAAGCATTTCTATTAATGATTTGTATAGTCTACTTTGTTGCACTGCATCTTTCAGGATCGAATCCTAATCTAGATATCGTTAGATACAAACAAGCAATCCAGGCATGAATGTCCAATTGCCTAACTCCAACCTGTTGCAACTTGCCCACGTTCAGTCTCTCTGAAGCCAGAGACTTCCTTGGCTGGCTGCCTTACCATTTTGATAGCCACTTCCAGTCCGGTTTTCAGGGACACTGCTCTGTAGACCCCTGCGAAGGAGCCCTTCCCCAGGAGGTTGCCCACCTTGAAATCCTGCAACACGAGCAAATAAGTCATCGCCCTCAGCCCCAGCCCAGGTTTTGATGCCCCTCTCCCAATACGTAGAGATCTCGCCCTCGAGATGGGGCCCCACACCCCTGATGCCGGGGCAAACCCTCAGCCGCCGCCGGGGTGCCCGGGGGGTACCTGGACGGAGCCCTCCGGGCCGCACCGCACACCCCGCGGCATCGTCCTCCCCGCCCGGCGGTCGCCTCGCACTGGTACCGGCGCTGCCCGCGGCAGCTCGGCGCCGCCACCTTCCCGCCGCCTCTCCCGCCGCTCCCGGGGGGCAACAGACGCCCGCCCCCACTCCCGCTGCTATGGCAGCGGCTGGGGAGCGACGGCCGGCCCGCCCCGCAAACACAGGGCCTGGGCACCGCCCGGCTCCCGGGCAGCCCACCGGGGCGGCTGCCGCTCTCCCGCCGGGTGTCATCGCCCGGGGGCGCTCCGCCCGGACCCCCAGCGAGTGGGTAAACGAGGCTTCACGGCTCGGCCCCGGGGGCGGGTGGCGGGACCGGCGGGCTGAGGCCCTACGGCCGCTCCGCCAACGGCCCGACCCCAGAGGCGCCTGAGGGTCCAGCCCACCTCAGCCCGCCGGGCCGCACCCGCAGCGGGAGGGCGCGGTGGTGCGGGCGGGCCTGGGAGGAGCCCCGCTCGACGCCCCGGCGGCCACCTCCCACAAACAAGCCGCCCGAGAGAGAGCCGAGCCGGCACCGGGCCCCCGCCTGGCCTCTCCCCGCCACCGGCCCCACAACCCCGGCAAATGGCGGGGCGGCCCCGGCCAGGCCCGCAGGTGGCGGGAGGGGGCTGGGTTCCGCACCTCTATTTTCTCGCCGATGCAGGTCGCCATGGCGCCGGTCGCTCTCCCCGGTTCTCGCTACGGGTTCTCCTCAGGACCTCGACCGCGACTCGCCATCACGGCGCCCTCCGCCGCCCGCCTCGGCCCAGGCCCGCTGGCTCCGGGGGCCGGCGGCCGCTCCCCTCCCCCAGCGCCTCCATTTTGAAAAATCGCGCCGTTACCCCCCGGCCCCGCCCCGCCCCAGGTCGAGGCTGCGTCTGACGCAATCACGTCACGCAGGGGCGCCCGGGGCGCTGGCGGAGGCGCGGGGAGGCGCGGCGCACGCGCGGCATGGCGGCGCCCTCTCCCCCGCGGCCGTTACGGCGCAGGCGCGGTTGGGCGCCCGGCGGGGGTGCGGCAGCTCGGCCCGGTAGCTGGAAAATAACCGGCTCTGAGGGGCCTGTGTGGTCCCAGGTATCCCTCCTCAGTGGAGGGAGAGTGTCCGCGCTGCCTGCGGCTTAGCCTGGCCGTGTTCACCAGGAGCGTCCCGATGAAAGTCCTCAGGCTTGGAAGACCGGCCGAGCCGAGCTGGCAGGGTTAGCTCCTGGGGGCGGTGTGAGCTTTTTTAGTCAAAGGAACTGTTCTTCCCTCACGTGGGTTTCTCCCTCGCACTCAATAGAAAGGTTTAGCTGTTTCTTGGTTATTATATTACTAGCTGAACTAAGTTCTGGGGTGAGCTCGCACAAAGTTTGAGGGCCTCCCTTTGGCTTACTGCCTTCCATACCGAGCACGAAGTGCAGTTTTTTCCATCTTGCTTCCTCTAATACAGCGTCTAGTAATGAAGTTGCCGGGTGGTTGTCTGGGATGCACAGGCTAGAAACAGCAACGGGTGTAGGTGCGAGGGTCTGGGTGCCCAGCTTTCTCCTGTAGGGTCCCCATGGGGGAACGTGCCCAGAGCTGGCTCAAAGAGCTGTCGACTGGGTTTTGTCGTGTATTGCCCTCTCAGGTGTTCAGTTCACTGAAGGAAGAGGTGCAAGTCGAAGCTTTAAACCCTCAGTTCCCAGTCTTCTTGAAGGTACGTTTTTGGGGCTGTAGTGCTAAATTAAGTAATGTGCTGTGATAGTGGCATAGCTTCAACACACAGTGCACGACCGTAAGTAGGTTTATCACAGAGTGCACTATGGAGCAGTGAGCTGCAAGTGGTGATTCTTTGTGTCTGATACCTACTTCTTGGGTTCTTTCTATTCTGTTTCATATGAAATATAGAAGCTTTTTTGAACGCAGACTTAAATACGAAAGTTGCTTAGGACAAAAGTATTTGTTTTTATTGAAACTTTACTAAAGTACTGTAATCAAAAGGGCTTTTAATAGAAGTAGTGCTTCTGGGAACAGATTGTCATTTGTGATCAGGTTGTATTTCTCTTATAAAATGTGGGCATGGTATTTTGGCCTGCTTATATTAAGGGGCATGGGGCTTAATATAGATAGTCCTCCCTTAGCAGATACCCCAGCTATCTATATAGATCTATGTACTATGTATGTGTATGCTCCGAAAGATGGTCGAAGTCGATTGGAACAGAAGGGGGAGCTGTCAGTACACCAGGCAAAGAAGAAAGGGCGCTGTACGGACTCTAAGAGATTTTCCAGCCAGAAGAGATTGCCTCTAGAATTCCTCTTCTGCTCTTAACAGGAGTTAGTGTTCTTTTCTGATGATCTGGGAGTGGAAAAAGGGTACTTGGTCCTGTAATGATCTTGCACGATGAAACATTTAGCAGTAAGAACTCTTTCTGAGACAATCCTTTCTATTAAGCGACCAGGTCAGCATTCTCCTACTTGACTTGATCTTAATTCTTTGTCGTTAGTAAGTGGCTGCCTCCCTTAAAGCATCGGGTTTTGTCTTTTTGTCAGCTTTTTATGATGTCCTTTAAGAGGTATATCCTTTTCCTTTAATTGTCTGTAGCATCATCACTCCAAAGACCTCGCTGTTTTTCTGGCCTTCACTTTTATGAAATGTATATAACTGGATAACATGTTTGTTTCATGTAAGTGTGCTAACATGTTGTGCTCTGCTCATTACACGCCTTCGTTTGCATAGATGAAGTTAACATTCTTGCTGAGTTACTGTTTAGTTAGAAAATTATCAAAGTTGAGTGGTTTTGAAAGTAGAGCCAGGAAGATTTTATGTTTAATGGAGTAGAATCTAAGCTATAGAGGAGTAGACAAACTTTTTGGAACCATTTATTTGGAAAGGGAAAGGCACAAAAGGGAAAGCAGACCTGTCATATATAATTCCATTATTTACATTTGGTTGTTTTTCTTGCTGTGAGATTCTGCTTGTGTGTTGGTTTATTTTACTTGGAGTAAAATGCTTTAGTGGATCTGGGATGGTTCAGTCATTCCACAACTATTCTATCAGCACCCTTGTTCTCAGCTGTGTTTCTGATCTCTCAGTGCTGCTTTCAGCTGCAAGCCATGCCTTTGCAACCAAATTCCTCTTGAGTCTTTAACCTTTTTCAAAGGTACTGCAATTCCCACTTCTGTTAGCCTGTTCCACTGATAGAAATTATGCCGGTTTTACAGTGATGGTTATTGTAATTATTGCTAGAATATAGCGCAGCCTTTCTTTGAATTGCCTTCTACCACAAGAAGGTATAATGAGTGTTAAGTACAGGCAGAACTGAGAGGTAAAGGCAGAGCAGCTGGTTTAATCCATTTGTAAATTTAATTCTTAGCTACATTGGTTTTTTTTGCAAAAATGTTCTTTCCAACTATTTTTTCTGCTGAAATAACTTCTGAACTGTGAGTCGGATTGGAGTTTTAAAAAAACACAAGTGAAGAAAATCAGGAGTCAACCTCATTCCATCACCTGTCCTTAGCATACTCTTCTTAACATAAATCTTTCTTTAACCTGAGTCACTAATGCATTATTGGGCAGAGCCCTGATTGGTAGGCCTCTTGGCAGACCTGCAAACCTACTTCTTAACAGCAAACTCATCCTTTCTAAGGCTCTTGGTCACCGTTAGCTTGGATGAGGTTACTCAGGACTGCCATTGTCTCATCTATGTTCTTTAATGTGCTGGCTGTGATGCTTTTTCAGCTGAGTGGGAAGCCTTTTTAAGAAGCTGAAACAGCTCAAAATGTGGGTTTTTTCAGCAGGATTAGGTTTTGTTCAGTGCCCTGAATTAGGTCAGCGTGTGATTGTGCCAGCAGTAGTGCTGGTGCAATGGACGGGGCAGGACTGCAAAATGGGAGCAAGAGGGAAGGTGGGACAGTAGCAGCTCTCTCTTGGATGGGCTGATGTTGCTGTGGAATTCCACCCAAAGGCAGAAGGCAGTGAGATGAAGCCGAGCAGGGGGAAGAGCACCCTACATTCTTTTCCATTCCATTCCATGACATTATTACATACACATTACATGTACATTATTACAGATGCATCATTACATTAGGCAGTTAAGTCTGCTGTTTCCATATAGGACTTTAAAAATGTTGAGTGACCTTTTTGTGTTGTGTTTTATGGAGAATTTATGATAAAATAAAATCCTTCAGCTGTGTTGAGTAGAGAGTGCTATTCTCACATTGTCTGTGTCCTTTTGGCTCTTTCATTTAGATTTTGTTTATGATGTCAAAGTAGCAATTAGAGCTGGTCAACAGCACTTGGTGTCTAAGGTGAAACAAAGTAACATTGTTTTAACAAATTTGTTTTTGTGGGCTAGCTGACTACACCTGGTGCCAGGCATCAGTGATGAATTTTCCTTCTGTAGTTAAGGTGAATTTAAAATGTGAGGGAACGTCTTCAAGCTCCATTACCTCACCAGATTGTTTACATTCTTGTGTGCTTTTCTATTCCTAGCTACTCTATTAAAAATGGAATTCATCCTTGGGCAAGTATGCTCTCAAGCAGCATTCAGACTCAGCCACTATAGTGAACTGGTGCGGGTCCTTCGCACAGAATAAATTGTCTTCAGTTTTGGAGAAGATAATTGGCTTTTCCATTTCCTTTCAACTGGTAATTCAGTTGTTTATTTATTTCTTTCTTGACATTCAGATGCAAAGCTGTTGAAGCTGGCTGATGCAGACATGATTGTTTCCATCCTCTGTTTCTTCCTCTGCTCTGTGACAGGACTGATCATGTGGCTACACAGTGAACCAGATCAAGGAGTTGCTTTTGGCTGGGGAAAACAATTTTTGTTTGTTTGGAGGTTGTTTGGGGTTTTTTTTGGTTAGACGGCCCTGTGAATCACACTGCCTGATAAACAGCTTGCTGGCTACTTCTGTGCCAGGGAAGCGCTCCCAAAGAGTTACTCTGGCTAGGGCAGGCTAGCATCCAGGATGCAAGGAAGTGCATTGACTTAGCACTTCACCTTCTCCAGTGTTTGCCATCTTGTGACTATGATCTTAAACAGTTCCCTCACTGCCTGCCAGCTTTCATTGTTGGAATAAAATATGCAAGTGGCTTGTAATCAAGCTGCACTTTCTCCTTCAGAGGAGGGTCTCAGGACGTCGCATGCAGTCATCCAGTCCTTCATGCGCGTAAAATGGATTGTGGATAAGTGTGTGTGTCAATTGTTGAGAATCCTTAAGTGTAAAATGGAAGCTGTGTGACTAAATAATCTGGTTTGTGGAGCTGTGCCACATCAACAGTCATCACTGGTTTGAGTAATTAGGGTGGAAAATTAGGAAAAATAAGACTTTCAGTTTAATTTCAAGGCTGGATTTTTAACCTGAACAGCGATGAGAAAAGTTGTGTGAGTAGATTCATGTGCCAAAAGTATGACTGATATATATTGATGTTGGAGCAAACTAAATAGCTAATAGTATAAAAAATGTGCCGCATGACTATACAGAAGACAAAATTTGTAGGTAGAGGTAATACCTTTTTATATTAGCCACTGCTGGAAAAGTGTGTGTGCTTTAGGGCACAGGGACTGGTTTCCCTGAAGTGCTGTTGCATAGTGCGTAGCATATTTGGGGTTGCATAGTAGTTAGGAGGTTATAAATAGGAAGTCTTCTGAAGAAGATCGTGTTTCTTGCATAAGATTGGGAGGTAGGTGTCATTGTTTAGTTTGGCTTATTTTTCTTTCATGTCACATAGTCCCCGTTAAAATGGGAGCCAGAGAGTCTTTGGACTTTCATCGGCTGGGTAACTGCTCCTTCTATAATTGTCAAGCCAGCAACATGCCAGTGATATGATACTTTCCTCTGATTAAAAAGAAAATTGAATCAATATTCTCTTGTTGGGTTGAATTTATGACTACAGAGGTCAGCATCTGCTGTAAGCAGAGCTTGCAAGATGAACTAGCGATGTAATAAATCCCTTGCTAACTCTTTCTGTCAGAAAGCGAATATATATCTAATCCTGTTCTCCATGCCTCGGTGTTGAAGGAAATGCTAGCTTAAAGTCTTTTAAAAATAGTTTTAAGATAGTAATAGGACTTCCTTAAAACAGGGCATGCAGGCCTTCTTTCAACTTCATTGCACAAAAAAAAGTGAAGATTTAGAGGGTCCTTCATCAGTGGAGAGCTCAGATTAGCAACAAGAATAAAAAGGAGCTGAGGAGGAAGGATGATGAAAAGCAAAACTAGAATATACGGAACACAGAAATTGGGAGAAAGAGAAGTCATCATCCCTTCATGCCATTCCGCTTCATTCAGGCGACACCGTAACCTTCTAAAGCTGATGGACCTCTTCCAGCCCAGCCTGGGGAGTAAGGGAGTGACGACAGGTTTTTGAGCAGAAGGTGAACAAGAATTGTCAAGAGTGTTTTAACTTGCAGCGGAGGTGATGGTTCAGAGCACTGTGTATGTGTTGGTGCGTTACGCCTTAGACACAGCATTAAGCAGTGAAAATGGTTATTTTAGATCTGATGTCTCTTGGCTGCACTGACGAACTTTATGAGCATGGATAATTGTCTTTGCTATTGAAATCCATCTCTGTGTGTCACAACTGATGCAAATCAACTTCGTCCTTGAACAGAGTGGCAGAGGTGCAGTGTCAGTGGGTTGCAGAAATGTCCATGCAGGTAGAGCTCAGGTCTTTAATTAGCCTACTTGTTCAGAATATCTCCTGATATCTAATTTGTTCTCATTAAAAAGGGCAGAATTTACTTCAATTTACATTCTCACTGAGTCAGAAAAGCGAGCAGAAAGTTTGAGTGGTAGAGGCTGCTTGGCACGCCTTGTTTAATAGTTATTTCATGGGTATAGCATTAGGTGAGGCTGCAATGCATTCGGACTGTGTATGGTTGGTACCAGTTCGGTAGGCTGATAAGCAGAGTATTATTCTTAGTACGATCTTGTAACTTGAAGATACAAGTTCTTTTGAACATGCAGTCTCTGGATGGGTTATTTTGCGCTAGCTCATTGTCATGAAAAGAAAAAAAATAAAATTAAGGTGTCCTGTGGCTTTTCCTGATCTGTTGTACATGGATCAGGTATATGCAAAAAACATCTTATGTCATGCAGACAGTATGATCTGAGGTTGTTTTGGTCTGGGCTAATTACATTGGTCTGACCACTGGTTCCAGTACTCAGGCATAACTAATAGTATGTATGCGATACAGCTGTTTTTCTGTGTGTTGTGATTGTAAGCAGCCAGTAATTAAACAATTTCTGGTGAAGTATTTCATAGTCAACATGTGAAGAAGATCAAATTGACCCTGTTTTTATTTTTACCTTTGACATTACAAATATAAAAGGTTTTGCTGGGTCAGACCAAGAACACACTTTTTATTTTAGCAGGCCTTCTTCATTGTGATTTTCTCAATTAAAAAACAAACAAACAAACCCAAACAACAGACCTTGGATTTCTGGTTGTAGCTCTTAATTTTAACAAGCCCCATTTAAATAAGAAAGACTTACTTGTAAAACCTGAAAGCAGCCAAAGCATTTGTAAAGCTGTATTAAAGAATATGACGGATAAACATGTTTGCACACTGACACTAGGAAAACTCAGAGGGTGTTCAACCACAGGGCATAAAGTTACAGTTTACAAATTGTAATCTGTCATTATTGATTGTTCTGCAGCTTTGCTTGCATCTTGTCACAAATGCTCATGACACTAGTAGTTCCACATATTTAGTGCAGGTACATATTTATCTCTTATTGCTGCTTTTGACAGATGCAAGGAAGCTTTCTCAGATTTATCTGGTAGCATAGTGCCAGTCTAGACAACAAAAGTTGAGTCTTTTCAAAACCGTTGTTGGCGTATCCTGGGTAAATGATGAGTTGTGAGCATGTAATGATCCATCAGCTGTGGCTTTTATTTGACAGTTAGGACTAAATAAAAAAATCCACTTGGTTTTGTTTTTCTCCTTCAATGACACTCAAGTGTCATGAAACATTAATTCTTACTGGCATATTTTTTTTTGTTGTGATGAATGTTGGTTCCTGGTGCTATTGCCAAGTGGAATTTGGCTTACTGTTTTGTACAGCACATGACTTCAGCAAATCATATCCCACTAAACTTTAATCACAATGGGTCCTTTTTGTCAAATGCAAGGGGCAGTTGGAGAGATTCTAAAAAATGAAGTTGTGATACTTCAAAGGTTTCTTTCTTGTTTGAGGAGGAGAAGGGAAAGATTGAATAAGGCAGCCAAGGGCTTTGTAGATAGATTCCTCCCCTCTGCCCCTTCCTGTCACCACCCTTGCAATACTTTTGCAATACTTGATTTCTATAGCTAAGCAAACTACTATTAAGGCTGCTTCACACCTGCCTTTGTAATCTGACCATCATGGAAGTTGTTAAATGAGAACAATGCTTCCTATTCACTGATTTGTATTCACGCTGCTCAGATAGTCAAGCAGTAGGCCAATGGTCAAGCTAATGCTTTGGAACCTTAATTTACTAGTCTGCATGGTGCTGATGTCTATTTCTCTAATAGCATACTGACAAACAACATTTATGACCTCAAGTGTTTATTTTATCAGTATAAACAAGCCAAGCTTTTCTATTCTCATATGGCGGGTATGTTCTTTGTTCCCCAGGTCAATCTGTAGCTTTTCTCTGCACTTCCTATGTAGTGAATTTATCTTTTTCTTATCATGAGTTGTTAGGGCTGTTGCTGGTATTAAATTAACACTTAGTGCTACTATTCCTTTTCTTTTACTAGAAATACTTCTGATTCTTCAGAAGATCTCACTTTGCTTTTTCAGTCCTGTTATACTAGCAGTTTATAGTCTTCATGAGATCAGCTATTACATTCAAATCCTTCCTTCATTGCCATTCTTCAAATTTAGAAACATCTTCAAATAGCATAATTATTTTTGATTCATCCACAAATGCATGATCCTTCACTGTGTATTACTGGATTTGATTTCATTTCTGTTATTGAAATTCTGAGGGTCATCAGATACATCATCTATGATACCCAGCCCTCTGTTTTTATGATGGCTTCTAATTCTATGTTATCATTAAAGTGTATTCTTCCTTCCCGCATGTTTTTATAAGAGGGCCATTGATAAACTTTTCAATTTCAAATTTTGATGAAAAGCAAGTTTAAGCCTTCTCTGTACTTAGGTTCCAAAATCTTCCTAGCAAAGAATTGTATTTTTGATGAACTGAGATATCGGCAATAGCTCCATGATTATTTTCTATGAACAGGTTTTTTATGGTGGTTTGCGAGTTGTCAGTCCAAATTTCAAGTAGTGTCACCCCTCTCTGGCTCACTGTACTTACGGCAAGTACTTTGCTTGAACTTCAGTTTCCTTTGATCTGTTGAATTGTTTTCTCATGCTGACACTACATTCTGTAATATTTCTCCTTCTAATCCTACAAGACACTTTAGCCTTATTTAAATCTGATTCTCCCTCTTCTGGACTTTTTACGCTACCTCAGTGAAGTATCTGAACCCAGTTTGGAATCCCCTAATTGATTTGACCCTGTTTAATCTACAGTAGTTCTTAATTATTTGGTCTCTTATATCATCAACACGTTGTACAGACTCAACAACAAAACTAATTGGGTTAGAATTTCAGCATTAATTATTAAATGATATTTGTCTTTTGGGATCCAAAGTTTATACCAGCCTTTTGCCAGACATATGTTACTAAAACATGCTCAAACCAAGACAGAAATAAAGAAATCTCTCCGTGTTACTCTGCTGCAGCTGCCATGACCAGACATACTCAAACTGTGCTGTTTTCTACACAGAAGAGAAGGAAGAGTGTGGGCAGTGTGTTTGCCTGAGGGACCCACAGCTCTGCAATTCCATCTCCAGGGATCTCATTTCCATACTAAACATGTCAAATGACAATGACTCTGTCTTGCCTTTAGCTAGGTTGTCTCAGTGGTTAATTGCCTCCACTTTAAATGTATGCATTTATTCTAGAGTGACTTTACCTAACCTTAGCTTCAAGCTATTTAGCTTTTTGTTTCTTTTCTGCTAAAATACAAATCGCTACCATCATCCTGTTTGAACAAAAATGCTAGGTGGTACTAAGTCAAATGCTTTTCTAAAGTCTTAAGGTTGTGGTGTTATATTTGGATTGTCATAGGCCTTCTGACTGAACCAAGGAG
This sequence comes from Falco rusticolus, assembly GCF_015220075.1. Lineage (NCBI taxonomy): Eukaryota > Metazoa > Chordata > Aves > Falconiformes > Falconidae > Falco > Falco rusticolus. The sequence continues at coordinate 119,640,187 of NC_051187.1, forward strand.
CACACCTGCGGTGTTTCGTGCCACTTCTGTGACATTGTGTGACTGGTGTTTGCGGTGCTAATACCCTTTAACTCTTTCAAGTCTTTTACTTTGGTCCGCACTGATGTCTGATTAAGCCATCCATATCTCGGGTCATTCCATTAGCCTTTTAAAAATATTATTGTTATATTAATTTTTTAGTAGTTTTCTGAGGATTCCCCAAGTTTCAGCAGCTTGAATAAGCTCTTTAGTTGTGGAGTGGCTGGAAGAAAATGAGCATGTTATGAGCAATCCAGACCGAACAACTTGGTTGTAATAACGGGCCGGGGCTGTAACAAGCTGCAGCTGCTGTGAAGGGCATCTGCAAGGCCAAGAGAGGCAAAGAAACTGTGTAATCGCAGAGAGATAAGAGAGTTGGACTGAAAGATGAGAACAAGCAGGATGCCTGCATAAGGGGGGAGCAGCGTGTGGGCACCACACCGGGACCAGTCACAGGGGAGGTGGGAGCGTGTGAACGAGTAGTTTTAGCCTGTCACCTTCTGCATAACAAAGCCTGCGTAGCGTGTGTATCTTGCTGAGAGTATAAATTGCTGTAATTCTTTTAATAAAGTGGCACTAACTTGATCACATTGGTCATATAAGTTGTGTTCGAACCTTCTGCGTCAACAAGTGGCACCCGAACGGGGACCCTCTTGTCCGTGCTTCCAGGAGCGAAGAGGCGGCTCAGAGGGGGCAGAAGCAGCCGGCCGTAGCAGGTGCTGCCCCGGTGCCTGGAAGACGCTTGAGCACAACTGTCGGAATCTTGCCCTGATCAGGTGAGTGGTCATGGAGGAGATGGGGTCCACGCTAAGCAAAGAAGAAGTAGCAGTAGTTAAGCTCCTCTGACATATCCTGTCCAAGAGAGGCTTATCTTATGATGAGGGAAGCCTGAAGAGGTTGCTGTCATGGGCTTGGCAGCGTGGATTAATCCCCTCAGTGAGTGCAGCCTTTGAACTAGATACTCGGGGAAAAGATTGGCACAGCACTGCAGGAGGACATTAGTTCAGGCTCTAAAGACAGTGGGAAATTCTCCACAATGTGGAGATTGATCCTAGAGACTCTGAAAGAGATGAAAGCAGAACGACAGTCTACCACATCTGCTTTCGCTGCCCTGTCGGCAGAAGCTGAAGGCGCTAGTGCAAAAGACTCTGCTACTGCTATGACATTCTCAGGATCCTTATTCCCAAAAGCCAGGACAGGGATATGTCGCGTGTAGCAGTAGCGCGGCTAAAGGGCCGAGAGCCAAAGGAGATGAATCTGCCACCACTTGTATCTCCTGGTCCAAGTTCGAGAGAACAGTCCCCGGAACGCGCGTGCAACGTCTCGACAGAAGATGGCTCCCATCCACCTTTGCTTCCGTCACCCCGATCGGCGTCTGCAGAACGTCGCTGTGGTTTGGAGAATGTGCAGCTGCAAGATCTCATGAAAAAATTGGAGCAACTTGAGATGCGGCTCAGCCTGTTCCTACAGCACCGCCACTATCTCCCTTCTCTACTAATCCTTTTTTATGGGGTGGAGTGGGGGTGGGCGGTTCTGGGAAGACATTAGCAGCGGGACCGCTACCACTGCCGGTTCCAATGGGAAGCGTGGGGGGTAATAGTAATCCAGCACGTCGATGGCGGGTGGTTATTTGGGATGCAATTATAGAGGGGCAATTTGGGCAGCTTGGGCCAATGGCATTTCCTGTGATAGTAACATCACAGGGTGTCGAGTGGGAACCCTTAGACTGGAAGGTAATTTAAAAAGCGAAATTAGCAGTAACACAATTTGGGTTGAAATCTCCATATACTAACTCAGTAATTCAGCGTATTTTTACAGCAAATTTATTAACTCCGTATGATGTGCGTACGGTTGCACAAACTTTGTTAACGGCTTCTCAGCAGGTCCAATTTTTTCAACGCTGGCAGGCAGCGTGTGATGCTGCTGCGGCCATGCCTCGTCAGCAAGGGGATCCGCTGTTTGGAGTCAGTGCCCAAATGCTGGCAGGCGCCAGCCCCTTTGCTAACCCGGAGTGGCAATTGGGATTCCAACCTGAGGTGTTACGATTAACACAGGAACTGGCTCTGAAAACATTTTTTATCCTCCATAATGACAAAATAGCGCCAAGATTTATGGGGATAAAACAGGGACCTACAGAATCTTAGTTTTTAGACTGTGTGCTGCTCTCATGAGTAACCCTGATTTGAGCGAGGATATGAAAGCAAAATGTCTTGATAGGCTTGCTTATGATAATGCTAATGAAAAAACTAAGAAAGCTTTAAGCCTCCTACTACGGGGGTTGTCAGCTGCTCAGCTGTGGGAGGCGGCAGAAAGAATGATTGATCAAGAAAAAGCTGCCTTTATAGCTGCCGCGGTAGGAGCTGCAGGGAAGCCGCTTGTGCAAGGAAAAAATAATAACGGGAAGCAAGACAGACAATGTTTTAATTGTGGCAGGATGGGGCATATCAGATCACAATGTCGTGTTCCAGGCGCACAGCAAAAGAAATGGTGTGTGCGGTGTCGGAAAGACAATCATAACACTAGCGATTGTCGGAAAAAGGGAAATGAGACGTGGAGCGCGCCTCGCCCTCGTGCTATGACACAAGTCCAGGGTGCTTGGACCGCTGCTCTGCCACCGCCTCTGGAAGCACCGGAGTGGACCTGGCAACAGCAGTAGCTGTTACTTACCGACACCACAGTTCAATTTGTTGATTCAAATCTTGTGGGATTTTTGGGACATGGTTTAAGTGCCTTATTAATTGGGTGTTCTTCACTATCTAGGAAAGGTGGTTTTGTGGTCCCAGGGCTTATTGATGCTGATTTTGAGGGACGGATTAAAATAATGGTTTACACACTAACTCCCCCTATAACTATTAAGGAGGGATCAAAAATTGCTCAATTAACTCCTTTTGAAGCAAAAGTGCCTAACGCAGAACAACAGAAAAGGGGGATAGAAGGTTTTGGGTCTACCGGTCAACCCGATGTTTTGCTAGCCATGGACATCAGTCGGGGAAAGCTGGAGGAGCGAATGGAAATGAGGCACCCTAATGGGCAAGTGTGTAAATTGCAGATGATTATAGACACTGGAGCTGATGCAACGATTTTACATTTTTTTAAGTGGCCTAGGCAGTGGCCTCTAATGCCAGCGGGTACCGGCTTTGTGGGGGTTGGTGGGACTCAAGCTACCTTTATCAGTAGAGATCTAATTGCATTTATGTTCTCCGATGGTAAGGTAGTAACTACACGCCCCTATGTAACGCACTTACCTGTGGCACTCATCGGAAGAGATCTGCTTTGCCTTTTTAGGAGCGGCCACTGTTGAGCAGCCAATTCTAAAACTCAGCTGGAAAACTGATGATCCAATTTGGATTGACCAGTGGCCACTAAAGCAAGACCGGCTGCAGATTGTTAATAATTTGGTGCAGGAACAATTAGATGCTGGACACATCGTGCCTTCAACTAGTCTATGGAACACCTCGATTTTTACAGTCCCAAAGAAATCTGGGAAATGGTGTCTGTTACATGACTTATGAGCAATCAATGCTGTTATGTGTGATACGGGCGCCTTACAACCCAGGCTACCCTCCCCGGTTATGTTACCAGAGGATTGGGATTTGGTGATTATCGATTTGAAAGACTGTTTCTTTACAATTCCTTTACATCTGGAGGATGCTGAAAGGTTTGCTTTTACAGTGCCACTGATAAATAAAGCAGAGCCAGTGAAAAGATATCGCTGGGTGGTGCTACCGCAGGGAATGAAAAACTCGCCTACGATGTGTCAATTGTTTGTTGCATGGGCTTTAGAACCCATTCGTAGGCAGTATCATCATTTACTTATTTATCATTATATGGATGATGTTTTGGTAGCAGGAAAACAGCTGGATTCTGAGACGATTTTACGACAGCTCACACGTAGTCTTGGAAAAAGGGGGCTGAAGATAGCTCCAGAGAAAATTCAAAAGAAAGGGCCATGGTTGTACCTGGGCTGGATCGTTACAAATGGAATTATTCGACCCCAGAAAGTGAAAATTAACGCAACAACAGAAACACTGTCTGATGTGCAAAACCTAATGGGAGATATCCTGTGGGTTTGTAATATCTGTGGGATTATGAACGATGATCTGAAACCATTGATGCCGCTCCTGGGAACAGCTGCGCAGGCTCAGGAATGCCATCAATTGAATGAGGATCAGCAACAGGCGTAGCAAGTGATCACTAATAAGATAGTGACAACTGATGCTCGCAGACGATTAGATGACCAAGCTCTTTCTTTTATGATAATTAACTCAGGAGGTGAGCGAGAACACCCATTAGGGATTATTATCCAGCTGGGAGAAGGGAGACCGTGTTTATGAATTTTGGAATGGGTTTTTCTCCCCCTCCAGCCCAGAAAAACAGTTGTGACGCGCCCTGAATTGTTTTCACAGCTTCTTATTAAAGGCAGGCACTGAATTGTAGATGTCTCAGGCCTAACTGTATTTGGACTGGTTGTTGTCTGCTTCAACAGAATTTCAAATAGCAGCTGCTGATTTTTTGTGAACTCTTACTGACAGTTACCCTTTGGACAAACTTTTGCCGTTCTTATCTCATCAGCGACTGAACATTTGCCTTTGCAATCGGAGGTTCCTGTAAAAGGGATAACTGTTTTTACTGATGCTGGACCAAAATCTCGGAGAGCTGCAGTCACCTGGAAAGTAGGAGAAACTTGGGAACGTAAACTACTCTCTGGGGTGACTGGAGACTCTTTACAGACTTTAGAACTCCAAGCTGGTTTTTGGGCATTTCGGCACTGAATTCCGGAACCTGTCAATGTGGTATCAGACTCATTATATGTTGTGGGTACGGTACAGCGTTTAGAACATAGTATGGTGAAACCTGTGTGACATCCTGTATTGTGTACTCTGTTGTTACAGTTGCTAACGCTTTTGAACCAACATTGGGACGAATATTTTATTGTGCATATTTGCAGTCATCAGAAATGTGGGAGTATAGCTTTAGGTAACGGTCAGGCTGATCAGCTTGTCGCTCCAGCCTGGACAGGTCCTGTTGTTAAAACCTTTGAACAAGCCAGGTTATCACATGAGTTTTTTCACCAGTTGGCGAAAGTTTTGGCCAGGCAATTTCACATTCCTGTGGCTGATGCTAGAGAGATTGTACAGTCCTGTCCTGATTGCCAGAAGGCAGGACTTGGCCTTGGTTTGGGGGTGAACCTTCGAGGACTCCAACCCCTACAACTTTGGCAGATGGATGTAACTCATATCCCAGAATTTGTCAGGCTTAAATATGTGCCTGTTTCAATTGATACCTTTTCCCCAGCACTCTGGGCAATGGCGCAAGCTGGTGAAACAGCACGGCATGTAATTAAACATATGCCTGCACAGATCAAATCTGGTAATGGCCTGGCCTATATTTCTCGGAACTTTACTCATTTTTGTCAACTTTGGGGTATACGTCATATCACAGGCATAACATGCTCCCCCACGGGACAGGCCATTGTGGAACGAGCGCATCAAACACTGAAAGCGCTTTTGCAAAAACAAAAAGGGGGAGAGGTATTGGGCCCAGCAGAGCGCCTTGCAAAAGCGATATACGTATTGAAGTATTTGCGGTTTACAGGTGATAGAAATGAACCGCCAGTAATAATACATAGTTTGGGTTTGAGATCTGGGGTAAACCAGTGTGGAAATAGTGGTTTTGTTCAACATGGAGATGCCGCTACAGGAGAATGGAAGGGACCTGCGGAACTAAAAATGATGTGGCGAGGATATGCTTGTATTGTTACAGATACCCGTGTTAGATGGATTCCGGGTCGCTGGGTGCGGCCCTGGAGAGGAGATCTTAAGAATAATGAAGTAGAGGATCAGGTTTAATTTTGTATGTTTTACAGGACATGAGTCGATGTCAACAGTAGCCTTACGTTCTGAGGCACTTCAACGACATTAACATCAACTGAACTTGGCATCTTGACCCCGTTGCTGGCAGCATGACAGCCGGCAAACAGTGAAGCTTTTGGTCTTTTGCCAAATTTGCCGTTGTGTCATGCAGCTGTGCGAACGCAGCCGCTCAGCACAGAGCAGACCAAAGAAAACGGCACAGCTTGTCGAGAGCGTGTCTGAACTGTTGACCTCGGGTTTTAATACATTGCGCGTGGTGTGACAAGAAGACTGGGAGAGTCACACGTGCATGTGATTGGGATAGTGCGGTTAAATGTCACTCGTGTAGTGATCGGGTTGTGTTTTATTCTGAAGCGAGCGGGTTGTCTGACTTTGTAGGTGTGTCAGCATATCAGTAATCTGCTATTAATATAGAAAGGCAAGCACAAATACTTAGAGGATAACAGTAGTTTTTTGAGGCTTTAAGCTTAATTGAGGACCTTGGGCAGAGGGTTTTAGCAGAAATTAGTTTCAGGCTTTTGAAATGCTTAGCTTTGCAGTGTATTAATAGAACAACAAGATAGTTGATAAGGTTTGTGGACTCGGAATAAACATTCCTCGAAGCTGGCAGGTGCATCAGAGCAATTGGAAAAAGGAGGTAAAACGATGGCAACACCTTAAAAGTGGATCACAGTTATGTTAATTTTTTTTCTACCAAGTAGTGAGGGGATTTTTGACATTTTACCCAGAACGAATATTTGGGTAACAACTGGGGTAACAGATTTTTGTCTGAGTTTGCAACAAGCGGATAACCCTTTTCAAACCTGTTTGATTAGTATTCCATTAATATCAGTAGGAACCATGAAAGATCGCGCAGATCTATTCGAACCTTTGATGATACATGTAACGACAACATACAGCTGCCATCATTAGCCACTGTTATAGCCACATCCTTTTTCCTCCCAGAAGGAATGTCAGACATAAATGCCAAAAAAAACCCCAAAACCAACAAACAAACGTAGATTAGCATGTTGGGGCCAGAAACCATTTAATTTGATTTCACAAAGGATAAGTGAGCTACTTACTGATGTAGTTAGTGTTAGACATGATACTTTGCAGAATAGAGCTGCCATAGATTTTTTTTATTGTTAGCAGACAGACATGGTTGTGAAGACTTTGAAGGGATGTGTTGCTTCAATTTGTCTGATCACTCAAGAAGCATAACTCAGCAATTGGCAGCACTGCACGAGAATATGAAGCATGTTACTGAAGGACGTGATCCTTTTTCTGGTTGGCTCAGCGGTCTTGGACTAAGGGGATGGTTGCAGGCTGCAGTTAAAGGAGCATTGGTAGTGTTGATAGTGGTTTTGATTTTGATATTGTTTCATCCCTGTTTGCTTCAATGTTTGCAACGCATGATGAATGGGTTAATTAAACGGATGTTTGAGAATGGGGTCTGGATTGCTCAAAACAAAAAGGGGGATTTGTGGAGTGGCTGGAAGAAAATGAGCATGTTATGAGCAATCCAGACCGAACAACTTGGTTGTAATAACGGGCCGGGGCTGTAACAAGCTGCAGCTGCTGTGAAGGGCATCTGCAAGGCCAAGAGAGGCAAAGAAACTGTGTAATCGCAGAGAGATAAGAGAGTTGGACTGAAAGATGAGAACAAGCAGGATGCCTGCATAACGGGGGAGCAGCGTGTGGGCACCACACCGGGACCAGTCACAGGGGAGGTGGGAGCGTGTGAACGAGTAGTTTTAGCCTGTCACCTTCTGCATAACAAAGCCTGCGTAGCGTGTGTATCTTGCTGAGAGTATAAATTGCTGTAAGTCTTTTAATAAAGCGGCACTAACTTGATCACATTGGTCGTATAAGTTGTGTTCGAACCTTCTGCGTCAACATTCAATAATCTCTGTATTTGGAAGAATGGAGAGGTGGAGTCATTTACATAAATAACCTCAGATTATTTTTCCCCCCTAAATTTTATTGCTTGAGATATGTGCCAGTCTTTGTTCTGTATTTTGTTCCACTTTAAGTCTAGGGCCAAATGCTCAGTTTCATTTTAATAATAAATGAAGGCCATTGAGTCCTCTGGACAGATATTTCCCATTGAGACAAATCCGCTGCTTGCAATGTGTAATAAGCACTTTTTAAAATCTGAATTGTGATTTGAGTTAACCTAAAAACTGTCCAGTTTTGCATGAATATATACAGGTCAATTTTGTTTCACAGTGTTCTACTTCCCAGTCCAAGAACAGCTTATCAGCGCAACAATTGGAAACCGTAGGCGATCTCTTTTGTCATAGAAACATTACGCTCTACAATAGTGATGCTCTGTTGAAGCTGTTCCCTTCACTGTGTTTACTTATATAGTGCCAAGTGTTCTAGAAAAAGATTAGTTTGAAAGTCTGTAGTTTTTCTGGTGCAATACAGACATGGTCAAGCTGACACCTTGCATTTGGTGAGTGGTGATTTGCGGGCTGTTATTAACAGTATTCTGCTAAGTGTTATTCTCTAACATGAGAAGGCGGGAGTGGTTTGGAGAATGACTCAATCGTATCTTCCCTCATCCCCTGAAGAGCTGGGAAAGGTGGCTGTGCTTTTGAAGAAAGCTCATTTAGACGACATGGCAAAGTTTGATGAGATCTTTGTTATTTCAGATTTAAATATTTTAAGTTTGCATAACTTCTCTCACTTGTGACTGCTTTAATATGCAAGAATGCTAGAAATAACATGTTCGGCACTGGTGAAGGGAAGAAGGAAAGGAAATGAACCACATAATGGATCGTTCATTCTCTTAAGACAATTAAGGTGTGGCACAGGAAGGTGTTGAAAGGATCTCTGTCTGGTTCTGCTTTGATGTGTTAACTTTATATCCTAAATATTAGAATAAATCATGCCTTAGTTTCACAGGCATATGCACAGGAGATTGCTGTGACTGGCTAGGGAGTGAGCTCATTGCAGCGTGCTTGTGCAGGGAGTGTATTTCTGCAGCGCTGCAAGCTGTTGGAGCAAAGAAGGGTAGCAAAGCAATCCAAGCACCAGGGCTTGTCCTGCCAGTCTGCCCGTGTGCCTTAGCAACCTGTTAAAGTAAATGCAATTCTGTGAGACGTTGTCATTGGAAACCAAGTCTAACAACGACAAGAAGAAAACTTACTTAAAACCCGAAGTTTGTAATTATGCAGCCACAAAACCTTAGTGGGGTGTTTCCTGGCCTGATACCATTGAAATGCATATTTTGTTTTTCTGTTTATGACTCCCCTGTGAAGGAAGAACCCCTTCCAGTTACTGTCTCAGTGACACCACACAAGCAGTTTTCTCCAATATTCTTCATTCTGGATGGTAACACTAGAAAAATTGGGCAGGGAAGGACTGATTTACTCAAAACATAAAATTGAGTCCAATCCAGTTTATGTTTGCAATGCTTTTTATTGTGTATTTTTTATTCATTTATTTTATTCAAGTACATGATCATGAAGCTTGGATGCCTCTCTTTCACTGAACTGTGTTTCTACAAAGAATATAAAATTTTATCAAATTAAAAATTTGTTTTGCTGCCCACCCACACAAATGCTTTCTGCGTTAACCTTTCAGTAAGAGAGCTGAGCTTTGCTTTCAGAGATGAGAAACCTTGCTCTTGTTATTTAGAATTATCTGTCTGATGAAAACTTGAGTGGCGAAAAGCAAAGTTTCTGTCAGTAACAATTCATTACTGGATGCTTGTTTCAGTCTGGCATTTCAGCGGTTGGTTTGTGAATTTTGGAACATACTTACTGGATGTTTGCTGTTTACAGTGGTCTGCAGTCTTCACATAGTGCTTTTTATGTTAAACGTAGTAATGTAATAATTGCAATAAGTACGTCTTACAGAGGAGCATAAAAAGGTCTTGCCACTTTCGTGCTTTATCTTAAAAGGCACCATGCCAAAATTCATGAGAACAAAACCTCTGTATCTTGATTATACTGAAGTTTGGAGCAAATTCACTAAAAGTTTTTACTCTTGACTGTGCTCCTTTGGGAGCATATGACATACTCCTGATGGTTATTATCCACACCTTCAGTGTCTGTAAATTTATTTTTTTTCCTAAGTTACAAACTGTCCAAAAAATTTAGTGTTCTCCTATGACTCAGAAGATAATCTGGGAAAAACAAAACAAAACACCTCTGCATTTTTGGCTTATGCAAGGGATATTCCACCTCAGACTTTATCTATGCTTAATTCAGCCTGCCAAAATGCCCTCAGAGGAATACTGCAACATCAAGTTATTGCAAATGCATTTTATTCATGTAAAGTCTTTAGTTTACAAATTCTGTTTTGAGCATCCCAATATTCAAAGGTGACGCTGGCCTTCAGTTTGTAGCAGGTGAATTTTAGCTGCTTGTCTTCAGCTCTGTAAACCTTTTCATCTCGTGTTTCTTAACCTTTTCTCTTGAGTGCCGAGTAACCTGGTACACTGGAGATGCAACTCCACAGATAAACATGTTGGCTGAAACGTGCTCAGTGTGGTTTTGTATCTGAGGATTCACTAGGCTGTTTTTATCCTTGCCCAATGCCAGCATCATTTCTCCCCCCTCCCTCCAGATACACTGCCTAACATATTAGTTTATTTAGATGTTTGCTAGAGATTTCTTTGGTCTTCCGTACTGAATATTCAGTTGCCAGCAGTGGGTGTAACTGCCAGTGTTGACAGCTAGTTTTATTTGCAAACATAGACTGCTCCCTTAGGCACAATTCCTTTGTTAATGATGTTTCCAAGCCGTGCAGAATTATGCAAGAGTCATGACATTAACTACTGTCTTATGTCATATTTTATTCCTTTTTCTAATTAGCATTTGTCCTTGTATCTGTTTTCAGAACTCGGATCTTTGCGCTTACCTGTACGCTGAGCTTACTGTGAGCAGATGAAGTTTGCATCTGTTTCATAAAATCCAAAAAGACCACCGAACAGGAAACAACTGGATTTTGAACTGCACTTTAATGCCTCCATGCAGGAAGACAGGATCATAGTAAGCAATGCTTTTGATAATAAATGGAGCATTCGTATCTGAGCAGTCTTTAAAAGTTAAAAACAAATACAGCTTATTAAGTATAGATACTTTTAAGATGTCATGGGTAACAAAGAGTTAACCTGCCTTTATAAAATGTAGTGTTTATTATGCTCTTCTAGCAAAAGAGAATTAATGGATTTACCCCTGTCTTTATGCTTCATCCTAGCAGTAAAGCTAACCAAATTGTAGGAGGAAACATATGTGCCTGCCCTATGCAGCATAGTGTAATTAGGTATATTTATTTATATTGTGAATATTGATGATCATCCAGTGAGCCATCAGGTATTACCTTTTGTCATATGAAGTGCAGAAGTTCTCTGAGTGAGTAAATGATCTAAGTGACCATCGCTGTATTCCTGGGATCCAAAACCACCGGTGACATTCATGCAACTGCAGAGGCTTGCCCAGCTATAACGTCACAGTATCACAGAATGGCCAGGGTTGGAAGGGACCTCTGGAGATCATCTAGTCCAACCCACCGCTAAAGCAGGGTCTCAGCTTCATCCTCAGCTTCCTCTAAGATAAGAGGGGCTTAGCAAAAAAAAAGAGTAAGATTTCTCTCGGTTTTAGCAATAGAACTGATCACCAACTAAATGAATGTGGTTATTTTCCACTATCTTGACTGAAAATAAATTTGAAGTGCCTGCTTAAACCCTGCAACTCCTCTGAAGCAATCGGGGCAGCGCTTTCCAAGGGCAGAAACTGTAATAGACTATTTTCATCTCTAAACATAAGCAGCTGAAGTTCCCCTGAAATTAGGTAAATTGTATTGCTTTGTACAAAGGTTCAAGTTGATTCCCAGGTTGGGGGTTAAAATTTTCAAAACCTGTGAAGGTGCGTTGCTTCTGTGAGGTTTCCAGCTCAATAATAAATAGCCTTACTCATAGCAAATAGGAGGAAAAACAGAATAACGGACTTCTTTCACCAGTAAAATTCACATACTGTCCGATAGTTTTTTTTTTTCCTGCATGTTCCAGTCTCAGGAATACTTTGGCTTCACATATGCACCACTTCTTTTACAACAATGTGTGCCCACTTTTTACTTAAGCCTGAGCTTGGGCCTGTGTTTGGGGATTAATAAGCCTGTGTTGAGCACTGTGCTGCTGTGGCTGCAGTGGTACTTGAAGAAGGCAGTTTAAAGTTGGAAGGGGTCTCTTTACGGTGTGGTTGAGTTTTGGAGGTACACAACGCAGTATGTAGGCTTAGCTTTCTTAAAGAAAATCCTATGCCCAGCTTTAATTATTGAGCTCTTGGTTCTCCTCCCTGATACTCTGCCCTACCATTAAGAGACCAGACTGGTTTTCCTTGAGAACTTTCCATGGCCTGTTTATGCCCATGATACTTTATTGCTCAAGGCTGACAAACAATGGTGTTGCTACAGTGCGTTACACCCTCTGTTTTTCCTTTCAGCAGCCTAAGCTTATTTTTTTCAAAAAAACCTTTCCCCGCTTCAGATATCACACGTGGCTGCTCAGGAGAATGACATTTCTCTCTGAAACATGCTCAGAGTAAATACATGAATTTAAATGTCAGAATGTTTGAGTTGTGAGAGACTGGGAGTTGAACAAGTATCTTAAGACCTGTGTAATTTTTGATGCTTTACCTCACACAGGAAAGGGCTGCGATTCTCATTCCTCTGTCTGATGGTGAGTTCTTCAGAGGGAACGTCTGTTTCAGACAGAAAAATAAACTGAAAACTTCTTCATCCTGTAACTGACCCTGCCACTGTCATGCCAATCTAGAAAAAAATTATTTTCTCATCTATGAGAAATATTCTTATGCTAGTGAAAAATCCACCTATTTCAGAGAAGGGTATTTTTTTATTTAAATCCGTATCTTTAAGAAGCAAGTCAAACTTGTCAGCCATGTGATTTAGTTTACTCATCTGTAAAATTGATGTGCTTCCTCCTTAGCCGAGGAGTGTGGGTGGCGTTATTTCTAATGTAAGTGGAAGAAAAATAGTTTGTGCTAAGAATGATTCTTTCTAAAATACTAGTTATTAAATATATTCTGGTTTGAGTAAAATCCTTGGTATGTCATAAGGCTTTGTTTCAATGTCGAATACATTTTTATGGACATTCCAACTTTGAACTCTCCTATCAAGTTACTGGCCCGGCAGCAATGTCCCGCAGTCTATGTTACAGGAATATGATGTTGCTTATATAAATGCTGTCACAGCCAGGTGGCTATTCTGTTTTTGCTAATTGTGTTGGACTCCAGTGCCAGCATTTGGTAGTCCGGTGAGATTAACTCAATGGAATTTCACCATTTATGCCAGCATGAGCTTTTTTCACCTTGTATCTTTTGTACGTCTTAGTGACGTTACGGTATTTGTAACTTCATATGGTATATTTGAGTCCTGTTCTCTGTAGATACCAAGTGTGAGGTTACTCACTGATGTACCGCTAGAGCCAGGCTGACATCATGCCTATATTGTTACGGAAACAATGAGGTCGTTGATAATGTTTTGATGATTTAGCTGATGCCTTGGTTGTAAGAGTCTGCCATATTTGTTGCTGTATGGAACATCATACCAGATAGCGCCGTGTTCTTAAGCGGGACATGAATCAGCGTGAAAGCAGCTTTTATATTGTCTTCTCTGGAAGTTCGCTGTATGTTCTTCATCGGCCTTTCAGTATGTTAGTCTTCTGTATTTGGAAGTCATCTATTCCTGATTTGACTTCCCTGCTCTTGACTAAACTTACCGGTTTGCAGCCTTCTTTATAACTCCGTACATCAGTGGATATCAGTATGTGATAGATACATCGACTATGGAATGATCTTGGTGTCATCACTGTAGAGCAAACACAATTGCAAAAGCAATTATTGTTAGTTGTGATTTACAGTGTGGTAGTGTTTCCCCTTTCTTCCTTGTTCATCAAACTTCTCAATGGCAATCAAATGCCTTACGTGTATATCTGCATATCTTTTGAAAATGAGACGACATTTCTAGTCTTTAACTGTACAACAGTAAAGAACAGATACTAGATGGGTTCTAGGTTCAACAGTGCTCGGTGTTTTGCATGTGCATATTGATATTTTCCCTGCAGAATTTGGTCTACATAGTTCTTGCCAAAAAGGAGACTTGTTCACAGCCAGATTGAAAATTTGTCGCAGCTATAAAATCCATTTAACAAGAAAACATCATTAAAAGCCTTTCGTTGGTTGGTTGGTTGGTTGTTTTTTGTCTGCGTTCTCTGTGAACCTGCAAATACATCCTCAGTATATCTCCTGAGATTATGAAGTCTGTCATTTTCAAGAGAAGCAAAACACACACTTGCTAGGACAAGTATACCTTTTTTATTTTTGTCTTGATGCCCTTAAGTTGACTTGATAACCTCTAAATTTTCTGTGATTCTTTTGATTGTACAGCACTTGTGACCCCTAAATGATAGTTCCTAATAGAGCAAACTTTTGAAAGTCAAAATAAATTTTGTGAGAAAGGGTGGTCTCAGTATTTGAACTGTTTCTTAAGACCTAGCTTTGTCTAGAATTATCATTAAATTCATCACAATTTAATTAAAGTCTTCACAAACCTTGCTTTTATCAATGAAAAGAATTCCTCACACCAAAGTGAAAATAATATTATCACAACACAGATGAAGGAGTTTCAAATCAGTGCAGATACTGGGTTAGCGCTTGCATTGTGTCCCTTTACGAGTGGTGTTCTGCCTTGTAAAGCGATACAAATTTAAAATTAGAAAACAGATTTTTCTGTGCAGCAACACTCCTATTTGGATACCTACAGCTAAAACCCAATTTAAATAAAAATCTATTTGGTATTTCCCTAGGCTGTTATGTCAGAAATTCTGATTGACTGCCTTTGAAACTATTTTTATAAATTTCTGGTTGTAACTAGCACTTAGTTACCAAGCGAGCAGCTGGATTTGCAAAGAAGCTGAATCCCTTGGGTAGTGCTATCTGCTAAGGTCATTCAGGTAGATTAGAAGAGCATAATTAAGGATGTAGTATAAGATCTAAAAGCTTCCTTAACAAAATGTCAATTACATTGTAGTATGCCTGACTGAAATACTAATATATCTTTTTCCTTTTTTTCAGTTCATATGTCACCATCAGGGCACATGTCTGCCCCTTTGGCTTTGAAAATCAGTTTATTGATATTATCCATAAAAACAAAATGTCACCCGAGCATAGTAAATGTAATTTATGCATTTGTCCAGTTGTTTACAAAGGATTTATATCAGCAGTTTAGCAAATTAAGACAAATGACATTTCTCAGTGCCCTTTTTGTGGCAAACGGGTGGTTGTGGTGTTTTTCCTGACATGATACTAAAGGAAAGCAAGACAAAATACTTCTCTAATGGCTTGTTATATCACCAAGATGGTGTAGCAAGAAGTTAATTGAAAAATCAGTTTCTGTTGTCTGAGTTTGGTTAATTTGTCTTGAAAAAGCACTGTCATGGTAATTTAGCAAATTGGACTGTGGTTGTTTATTTCCTTGTGAGCAAAGGCGAATGCAAATACTGTATTTCTGACATTTAAAGTTGTAGGAAAATTATTTTAAAAATTTCCATAGTCATGGCAAGTCAGTGAATTTAGATACATTTTCTACTTCTACCTGTCAAATTATATTTATAAATATGTATTTCGTACTTCCTGTAATATGGAAGAAAATGAAACTTTCCCGTGATAGACCAGGTCAAATAAAATCCCTGTTGAATATCTGAAGTCTTAATGTGGACTTTTGGGTTTCGAAATGGAAAGCTGTGATTTCTAAACCCACCGATTCTGCCTAATTTAGAAAGGAACTAAATCTCCCGACACAGTGCCGTTTGGTTGGCAGATCCCCAGCCTCGGCTGTGCGGACGCAGCACTGTCTGGGGCCGGCGGAGCTGGAGCAGCCCCATCGCTAGCTCAGGGCTGAAGTCAGAGCGGGTGGAGAAGACGCAGCGTGCCTGTGCCTCCGTCCTGGAGCGGTGCCTTCCCCTGGAAACTGCGATGGGGAGCGTCCTGGCAGCTGGAACTGCAGGGTAGGAAATCTGTGCTTCCATTGCACGAATGGAAAACAAGCTCCGGTAGACAAGTTTGGAGATCTTAGCTGAAAACAATTTTTTTATTGTTTGGGGTTTGGTTTTTTGTTTGGTTTTTGTTTGTTGTTTTTTTTTTTTTTTAATCTTATAGCCAACTTCAGCTTGCCTTTTTGGTGGCAAAACCAGTCCAATAACATTCTCTGTCCTTTAAAAACACCTGTATAGACAGAAAGGTCTGTGTGGAAGAGAAAAAATTGCAGGGTTGGGCTTGTATCTCCTGTGCAGCGTCACTTGAAGGTTTTTGAGGGACGAAGCTTCCCAAGTCAAACGTTTTGTGTTTTGCTTCTGATGTGTTTTATTTGAGATGACTCCACTGAGTTCAAAGACTGCCTTATTCATGGAGCGAATGATATTTCTCTGACTGTCTGAAGAACAGAAATATTAATGGCTGCAGTTCTCGTGCCTGTGCCTAAACTGATGAGTGACTAACATCTGCCTCTTTCTGAAGCGTCTGCTGGGACTTGACCAACTGTTACCTGCGCGAGACATAAGAAAAGACAGAATCCATATTTTCACGTATACCCATTTGTTCCTAACGCCTGAAAAGAGAGCTCAGAGCGCAGGTGCCTAGGAAGGGGCTCAGAACTGAAGGCCAAAAGCTGTGTTGGGACTGAAGTGAGGGACGTTGGCATACAAAGCCCTAAAATCCAGTTCTGTTCTGGAAAGCCAGGGCAGCAAGCTGCATGACACCTCTTCATCGGAGTCCTAGGCTCAGATCTGGTGGAGAGTCATACCTGTGCTCCGTTCCGTTTGTCGCAAGCAGCGCTTCTTACATTGGTAGGATTAATCGCACTGTGTTCAGGTGAGGATCATGGTAAATCTTCGCAGAACTGGTCAGTGACCTCCATGTCAGATTTATGTGCCTTGTAACTACAAAGCTCCTCTTTGGCAATTGTTGGCTACGTAACAGCCTCGTTGATCTGGAAGTCAAACTGCATGTTTGGGTTCTTTTTCATTTGTAAGGATATTTACGCATTTATTTACACATCTGTAAAGCCATTACCTACTGGGAAAAACCTGAGAAGAATTTAGGAAGTCACAAGAAGCAGCAGATGTTAGCTCCCTCTGAGGTAGTTCTACAAGGTTTAGGTAAGGAAAGTTAGGAAAAATGTGTTTCTGTGTTTTCTTATTTAAATCAGTGTATTAAAAAAGTTGTTTGGAAAACATACTGAGCTATGAAAAGTCCTCTTTGCTCCTACCTAATTCTGCATGTGTGGAGTTATCTGCAGTGTCTGCAAACTTTTTCTGAAAGCCTTTTCTCTGGTAATTGCAGTAGTTTTGGCTGCCTATATGGAGCGTGTTCAGAGGTCTTAGACTCTCTTCGGTCATATCTTCTACTTGATTTTAATGTGTGGTCCTGTTCCGGAAAGTGTAAGTAGAAATGGGGTTGGTTTATTACATTTTATCTGTTGACTTACTGAAAGTGTTTGAGACAAATAGAAATTTGCATTTACTCTCCTTTTTGGTTTTATACTCAAAAGAGAGGAAAATGTACTGTACTTTTGTTTCTAGGTATTTATTTCTCTGCTTGTAAATGCTGGGACTTTGTATTTTCCTGCTCCACCCTTTGCTTCTTTAAGTTTTTAAGTCTTTGAGGTTTGGGGTTTTGTTTGGCATTTTTATTTTTGTTTCTTTCTCCAAACGTGTTTGTCAAATAAGTAGAATATCCTCTTGCCTCTGGCTCTTTTCTGGGGAATTGAAGGTTGTTTGGGTCAACAGTGCTGGTCAAAAGTAGAATTATGAAAATGCTGGAGAGAGAAGTCACTGAAGGTCTTTTGTAAATGAGAGATTGTTTAGGAATAGCGCTTTCATAAGAGGAGGGAGTTTGGATTTTACTTGAATTCAAGCTCCTGCTGTCACTGAGGAAATAAAGCTTCCTTGGGCAGCCCATTCCAGTGCTTCACAACCTTCCCGGTGAAGAATTTTTTCCTGAGCTAAACCTCCCCTGGCACAACTTTGAGGCAGTTTCCTCTTGTCCTATCACTCGTTACCTGCGAGAAAGTCCTGTGTTTCTTTATGGAAGCAGTTCTCTAGAGGAAAACGCTGTTGGTTTGGGTTTGGGTTTTTTTGTTTTTTTCATTACAGCAAGCAAAGGAGTAACTACACATGTGCCTGGATGTGGTGGGTTGCCTGGACAGGAACTGCAGCTCTTTGTGGGGAAGGGAGCAGGTGTATTTCTTACGGGCTCTCTGCCTTTTTCTGTTTGACACGGAATACTTCCTCCACTGTAAATTTAAATTTACTGTAAATCGAAGCCCAGAGATGCCAGCCTGTTCAGTTTTATCAGGTGTTTGTGAACTTGCCTTATCATTTTAGTTTCCAAGAGTAGCTCTTGTGCTGGCTGCTGCCGTGCTCTACAGAAGGAACTCAGAAGCTCTGGCCTAGGATTTTTATGCAGGTGCCTTGCCTTCCTGGTGTTGAGGATGGCTACAGTCTGAAATTCAAGACTAAATTGTCTCAAGTTCAAGGTTAAATTCAAGGTGAAAGTCTTCAAGGCACCTTAAAACAGGCAAACAAATGTCCCTGCCACCACCTTCCTTAGAAACTGGTGTTCACGTTACAGACAGAATAGCTGCTGACCCAAAAGCATAAAATACTTGTGTTAAACTGAGCCCAGTGCCCCTGTCGTTCTTGTTTTTGTGGGTGCTTCTTGGAGAAAGCTCATGGCCTTACTTTATCCTCCTCAGCACATGAGGGTCTGGGGCGTCGGGGGAAATGTTTGCACAGGCCAAACTTCGGGAACTGCTGGCCCTTGTGGAGCAAATTCCACTGCAGTGTTTGTTCCTGGGTGTCCTGCTACTGCTACCCCTGCTGTGGGAAGCCCCAGCATATTTACAGGCCTGATCTTGTAAAATCTGAGTCTTCTGATAGCTGGGGGATTTTGTCTTTTCTGTGGCTGGTTAATTGCTCGTAATGCCTTCCTCTGAAGGGAGACATGGAACTGCTGTGGAGTTAGACTATTGTCCTTGAAAATTGCCAGGCTGGTGTGGTCTATTGCTTTAATTCCTCTTCTTTAAACTTCTGGGTTTAATATTATTACTGTAGCACATAAATTAGGGCAAAGAAACTGCTGTTTGGTGAGTGCTCAGGCAAGAGGTGGCAACAGAAAGGACGTACGGTTGTGAAGTTATTTAGGAACCCACGTCCATAATCTAGTACTTCTAAAAATCCTTTTGGTCAGATGGTGTGTTTTTCTTTATTTCCCAGCTGGATTCAAAATATGCTTGTATAAAATGTAGCCTTGGGAGACAGAACCACTGGTGACACAATTCCGGGTGCTTCTATTGCCCGCTAGTGCCAACAGGAGCCACGGAGGCAGGCACGTGAAGGCGGCAGCGTCGGGGATGCGCGGTAGGGCAGGCAGGGTTTCTTACCTTTTCTTTTTCTGCTGTCTTGGCTGAGAATACATTTCTACTGAAGAGTTATCCAAGTTCAGTGCTCAGAGAAAAAACATACGAGAGAGAAACCGGGATCTCCAGAGCTCTCACATCTGATTTGCTGTGTTTTGGGGAGCTGTTAGTTGTGTCCAACGGGTAGTGGAGTATTTTCTTTCTCTGCTGAATCTTCTCCCACCAGGTACGTCTCCTTGAATATATGTATATGTTCAAGTACATTCTGGAGAAATTTGCAAGTAAAATATTCTTGACTTGTAGTTTTTAAATGCTGTATTCGCTATAGAAAGTGCCCTTTGTGATTGAAAGTGCTTCAGCAATATTGACAAATCCAAGTAACTTCTTACAAAAGGAAGAGCACACATATTTGTAGGGAGAATAAAGAAGGTAAGACAGGGTTAATCTGAGAAAGTAAAGGATATTATTTACTTGCAGTCATGGTAACCATCACTGGGACACTCTTGTTTCAGCTCAGTGACAAACATGGTCCCTGGGAGTAGATTGTTTTTATTCCGCAAGCGGCTCTTTTCTGCCTGAAACTGCACTGCACCTGCCTGTTGGGATAGCGTGAGGACGTCACAATGCCAGATTTGAGACAAAATGTGAAATCTACCAAATGTGTTTCAGTGTTTTGATGCAAATACCATTAGTATGACATCATGGCTATGTCTTTAATTAAGAGTTTCAGCTGGCTACCTTAAACTTTTCAGGTTCACTTAATTTTGCTGGAATAATTGGTTTTCCTCATTTGCAGCGGAACAGTGCAGTAAGTTTCTTGAGGGTGAGTGTCCTTGCACAGCTGGTAAATACTGGAGCGTGAACCGGCTGATGTAGCAATCAGAGATGCTCAGATGGCAACGTAGGTCAGGGGCAGTATTTTCCCCTATACTGACACATGGAGTTCATTTTCAGATTGTACAGCTTTACATGTGCACATATAGATGTATATACGTGCATATAGGCGTGTATGTATTTTTTTTATTGGCAGGACCTTTCCCCACCCCTAAATCCCAAACCTTGCCTGTGAAATTAATGGTATAGTTTAAATACTTCATTAGACTTGATTGAGATCCAGGTGTGCAAAGGCTGGAAGAAATGCAGACTTTGTGAAGCTTTTTAAAGCGCATTGAGGAAGACGGATATGGACATGCTGAGCCATGTTGCAGTTTGATATGGTTATGCAGATGGTCTACGGCCCTCGCGTACCGGTGGAGGCTGGAGGGAATCCCATTGCGCTGCTGAGACATGAAGGAACTCCTGGAGCAAGTCCACGGACAGCTGCTTTACTGCTGCGCTTCGCTATCTTCTCCAAGCACCAGCAATGCCCAAAGCCAGCAGCTTCCCCAAGCAGTTCAAGATGCCAGGAAATCTACTTTGAACGCGTTTGTATGTTGCAATAACTAATTTGTGAGAGGAATTACTTTAAATTTGGCAATGTGTGCTTATCCAGATGGACAAATGTGACTGCAGGTGTGAAAACAAGTGGAGTTCCCCCAAGGCAAACCCGTACCGTGTTTGGGCTGTGGCAGGTGGAGCCGTCACAGGTAATTCACCCGGTGCCATGTGTCAGCAGGAGAGAGACTGCAGATGCCTGGGATGGAGAAGCACGAGAAGCCAGCCCTGCCACCGCCAGCAGGACAGGGTGAGCCACCAAACCCACTTATTCCTTACCAGGGGTCTTTTGGGCAAACACACGTTGAATCGATCCGTGGCTTCAGAGCATCTTTTAAGAGCACCGGTGTAAAAATGAGGTCTTGGGTGGTCATTTATGGTTCAAGTAGCAGTTTATATATTTATTATAATTATACACAACCTTGACAATCTATATTGCCATTCAAAAATAAATTGAAATATTGTCAATCTGCACATGATCTGTCACTAATAAGAATCCCATTTACATACATAGTAAACATTTTGCATACTTAGAACACTGCTTTAAATTCCGACACTCCCATCTCACCCCCGCCTCCCCTCCCATCCTATGGAGTTATGTTCAGGCTGTGTAAACAAACTTCTCCCACTACGCAACATTCAGGGACTACCACCTTTTTTTATTAATTTAATTAAACCATTTCAGTGCTTTGTAGAGGTGGCCGGTGGGTACAGCTCTTAAAACTTTTGTTTAAAATTGCTTTTTTTGTTTGAAATGATTCATCAACAGATCACGTGGCAGCGATTCCTACTTTTTACCGCTTGCTCTATTTCCTTGTGACCAGGAAAGATGGAACACAGGGTTTAGTATCTGTATCAGGTGAGTAAAGTCAGTCACACAAGTGCATTCCTGGTGTGCTAATAGGAGCTATTCTGCAGTGCTAACAGTCACATGTAGTTGTTTTCACTGTTTTCATGTGTAATCAGTGGTTGGAGTCTTAAACTTTCAACTGGAGAATTATGAATTCAGCTAAGAGTCAGCCACAACACACGTGCTTTTTAACTACTAGGAGTTTGCATTTATACTCCAGACATTATCTTGGGAGCTGAAATGAGAATCAATGAGGCGTTAAGAGGCAACGTAATATTCTTCTATCCACTTGAAGAAAACTCAACAGCTAGGGGTAGCTAACAGAAGCATCCTTTGAGCGCGTGGACCCCCTGCTGAAGTCTGGACACCTAGGCTTCAGCTTAGAAGGGCTCACACAAACGAGCACATTAGCGTATTACACTGTGCTAACACTGAAATGAAAGCCCTGCTGCCCGGTAGCGAGGTTCACGGTGACGCTATCTGTGGGAATTTACCTTTTTTTTTTTTCCTCTTACAGGGGCTGGCACATGCTTTCAGCCAGCAAATGCAGCATGGTTGGAGAATGGTTTCACGTTTTTTGAAAGGCAGGGATAACCAGAGCACCGAGCGGCGTAGATTCCAAGGGTTGTTAAGGCTGTGAAGTTCTCATATACTGTCCAAGAATACCTAGGAAGCAAAGTCTCCTGCCAGCTCCTTGCCCGGTTCCTGGAATTACACTTAAAACATAATCCTTACAGGGAAAAACCCCACTGAAGTAGGGGGTATTCGAGAGCAGGCCAGTAACAGGAGAAATCTACAGTAGAGGCTGGAGTTCAGGGCACAGAGAGCGGTTTCAAATGCCCAAGATGCGAAGGAGCCTAACCAACAGCTAGACGGGACGCGCTGGAGCAACGGCTTTCCCTTGGAAGTGGAAAACCCAACCCCCTCATACTGCACCCCCGGCAGCAGCCCCCCCAGCCATGCACAATGCTGCAGCCCCAGACGTTTCAGAAGCAGCACCACGGCCCCTGCGGTTCCGCAGGATCTGGGACCCAAGCGCCTGCTCTCACCCCGAAGGCAGCGTTTCAACAGCCAAAGAAGGGCACTGACTGCCACAAGCAAACACGGGAGAGGGGTCTTCAATTCAGAGCAAACAAGGCAGGCAGCTGTGCCAGGTTGTTTTACCGTGTAGAACGCTTGCCCGTTCAAAGAAAAGTAAACTTTTATACTCTTAAGAAAAAAAATCTGCTTATATTACATCCGAATGAAGCTCAAAGAAAATCCTGAAGTTTAAACCACTGCAATGAAAGACATGGAAAGCAAGCCATGAATCAGTTGTAAAAGGGCTAGTAACAACTTCGAAAATTCACTGGAAAGCCATTTCTCGAGCAAGTCCACCAACGCTCGAGACAGCGGCATTTCCTTTCTTTAAAGGAAAGAAAGACAGATGGTGCTGGTAGAACAAAGTATTTATGCTGGTTTGTAACTGAACTTATACATGAAGTTCTAAGACCACGATTAACAAAACATTTTTTTATTCAACACAAAACTGTACTGCCTTTACAAGGATGGCGTCAGGTCCTGTTACTTCTTTTTGGGGGGTGGAGGGAACATTCTCAAACACCAGAAATGTATCTTTGCCCTTCAACAGAAAGTCTAGCAAACTAGATACTAGCATATCGAACTAAGTACCAGCAAAAAAATACCTGCTTTGAAAATATACAAGGAGAGTAGCATATTACTGTTGGTTCCCTAACAGATTATTTTATTTTATGGTGCAGGACACTTATTCCGGTGCTGCTGGGGTAACCACAGGGTGACCTGCTTCTTGAGTCCAATGCACAAAACCTCATCATCAAGTTGTGCATAGCTTGTATTAATACTTGAGAACCTTACCATCTGCATCCTGGGAAAATTTCCTGTTTGTAACAGAAGACAGATAACTTATTGCAGTAAGGCCTACGTTTATGTGTCAGTATGAAGTTCACTGTGGAAGGAACAGTTTTGCCCTTCCAAATGAAATTCCTAACCTGTATACCCACAACCAGGTGCTCTCGGCAGTCTGTGGGCAGCGCTCCCCTCCACCACCCATCCAGAGACAGAGCAGACAGATGCACAGCACCTGTGCAACGAAGACAACTTTACTACACTTGCTTGCCATAACCATACCTGCTTTTAAGCTTACTCTAAAATTATACCAGCCTTTGCGCATAAGAAGTGCCTTGAACATTTGAAATGTAGTATCAAGCATCTGCTGACCACAAGCAGAAGACTTTTATGTTCTTACACATGACCCAGCTGTTGGGGAGCTTACACAGCAGATTCCCACTGTTCAAGCTCTTCAGCCAGGTACCAGGAAGTCTACTAGACAAACTGATGCGTAGATGGGTTTTAGGAAGTCAACACTCAAGCACACAACTCACTCCACTGCTGTGGTAAAGCCACTAAGATAGTCAGGACGTTAAAGCCCACAGGACCAAAGCCAGCTCAGTTGTGTACAGGCTCAAACTTATCGGGACAATTGACACTGAAGTACAATCACCCCCTCGGTGCCAAAGGTGTGCGACTACAGTGGCAGAATTCAAGACTGAGGTTGCAGAGCAGCTGCAGCTCCCTTCAAGGTCACTCAGGTTTTGTTCAAGGGCTTTAAATGTGTCAACTCAGGGTGCCAGACACCATCCCCAACTGACAGCAGAGCAAAGTACACCACACATCTCAGTCACTTATGAAGATACAATTCCAGCACTCGAGGTAGTAGCAGGTTTATACGCAGCTGTAAGTGACACCTGCTGTCTCTGTGAAGGTACGTCAGAGGGTAGTTCACCTCTGCCACCTCCAGCGTGGGTCAGGGCCTGCTCCCGTAGCATCAACAATGCTGGAGCGTGAAGGGCGCAGCTGCAGCTGAAATGGCTGCCAAAGGCAGGAACAGGAGCACGACCCTTCCCTCGCTTGCAAGGAGAACTGCTGCGGGAGTGCCTCAACACCGCAACACCTACAATGCGTTTCTGTGATGGAGCTCCAAGTCACTGAAGTGTTACGCTGGAGCTAACCCCAGCCCCTTCTGCTGACTGGACTAAGGAACTACCTCCCATGGAGGAGCCCATTCCTGTTCCGGTCAGAGTAGTTGTTCCAAGTCAAAAAAAAAAAAAAAGTGACTTGCTTTAGCAAGTGCTACAGTACCTCAGTGACTGACAGCGACTGAAGTGTTCAGAATATACAAACACATTAGACCCTGACAATGTCTAAGATGTATCAAAGAAAACAGCGACTCAACTGTGTAATACGTTATCGACACTTTCATTAGCTCGGCTAAATGACCAGAGATAACTTGTAAGCTATGCAAGCTTGTCAAGTAGATTCCATCTTTGGGGTAAGAATATCCAGTTTGAAAGCTCTTTTGTTTAGATCCTCAACCCAAAAGATTTACGATTTACATGCCGAGTACTGAGGCTTAAATAAGCCTGCAGTATTTATTTCAACTTTGCAACAAACAGCATTTAAAGTAACCTCAAAATTAGGGTGCTAACACCCAGCTTGCACAGCACAATTCCTATTGTTTCTTCTCCCCAGCACAAGATGTGATCAAGACAAAGAGATTTCGTTCAAAACAAAAGAAATGGAAATAGTAACATGTGCAGTAAGACACTTCCAAGGGAAAACTATGCAACAATTCCTGTATATCCTACCCCTCATACTATTATCATTAGCATCATCCTATCGTAAGCACAGTACGTTATGTACAGCGATGGGCACTGAGACCATTCACTTAACTGCAGCACGCGGCAGAGCCATCACGCTAGCATTTTGTAACTAAGATTGTTAGTAGTATGGGAATCTAAAAAAAACGTTTTAAGCTTGTATTATTCTGTTTATGAAAAAGACGGTACAATTCTCATGGTACATCAACAAGATGGACTAGTATGCCAACTAACCTCTATTTTAATATTTAAATTATAACAATACAATAACTAGAAAAGGTCAGTGCTTCAAGTGACAAGTTTTGCCACTTCAATTCCAATATTTTTCCAAAATAAAGATGCAATTAGATCTACACTTGAGCATCAGTAGTGCAATACAGTATCCTTTCCTGAATAAAGGAGCTGAGGTTTATCCACAATAAAAGCTTTAAATAAGGTAGATTGTTGCCATTTATATATCAATTCTGTATGTTTGATATAAAATATATTGGGAAAGCTTAAACTGACTTATACAATCTACATTTGGCTAAAGCTCCACATAAGCAGCATCAGTGGAAGTGAACATCAGAGGTGTACATAATATAAAACACTTTCAAAACTACTCAGCAACAAATGACAGAAGGTTGGCTAAGAATAACTGAACATCTGAGGCGTGTACCAGACAGAAAGAATGGACCCTGTGGTTACTTGCACTATTTAAAGTAAAAGAAATGCAAGAGTTAGTCCACTTCCATTTCTCCAGGTGGTTTGGTCTGCTGAGAGTTCTCCTTCGCTGGTTCAGGTTTTGTTTCAGTACCGCTCTGTCCATTCACTGGTCCATTGTGTTCACCGTTAGCTTTTGACTGCCCATCATTGGGAGGTTCTATCTTCGGCTTGGGTTTGTATATAATGGGATTACAGAAGCTATCCAATTCCTAGTTGTGACAGAAGTGAGACAGCAAGTTCATTTCATGGCACAGTAACTGCACAAAACTCTGTCTCGAATATATTCCTGGTTCATAATGACCCGCAGTTTAATTTTTAAGGACTAGGCTCTTCAGTTCTATCAAATCTAGAAACTTAAAATAAGATCTCTCACTAGCTGAAACCTCCCAGTCTGTAAAAGGCCGATACGGCAACCCAGTCCCTAGCCAGCCTGGTGCTGTAACTCAGGACATTCTCAGAAGGCTTATGCAGAGGTATGGCTGTAAATCATGAAGAGCCAGAACTAAAAATCGATAGAACTGCTGCTCCCTCTGCATGGATCTTTTAATAGCTTTAAAATCTCTGAAGAATTAACATTCTAGCTCAACACAAAGGCCAAAATCCTGTTAAGGAAAAACTTAATCAGAATGCAACAAGTATAACTGTATTATTATTTTTTTTTTTTTTTTACCTTAGATTTTGTCAGTATTTCTGCCACCTTAACAACTGGATCCTGAGTTAGACTTAGTTTGTTCTGGGCATTCATTTTGCTGTTCAACCAATTCATAGCCTCGCTGATGTATTTCTCAACTTTTTCCATGTCAGCAGGATCTAGGTGATCATATTTTTCATCCTAAGGGGAGAGAGATTTATACCACCGATTAATTTGTGCTTCTCACTCAAGTAAGAATTCCATCGACACATAATGAAGTAGGGAAACATTGCTACAACCTGACACAACAAGTAGTTTTAACAAGCATTTAGTATGAAGAACAAGACAGACAGGACTTTTTTTTTTTTAGTAATTTGAAATTTTGATCTTCAGTGCATGCTGCTGAAGCACAGGTTAGTAATGAAGCTGCAAGGAAAAGAAAAGCACCTAACATTCAGTGTAGTTTGTGTAACTAACCACAACAAGACTTCTGAGTTATAGAAACTATGCTAATAGCCGTAACTCGAGATATCCGTTTCAAGTGGTACAAGCCATAAAAAAAAGTTCTTATCAAGAAACCATTTTTGCTAGCAATCCAGAACCGTTTTAGAAGTTCCTGGAGGAGAAGTCAACAGCCA
The DNA here is from genome assembly GCF_015220075.1 of Falco rusticolus. Classification (NCBI taxonomy): domain Eukaryota; kingdom Metazoa; phylum Chordata; class Aves; order Falconiformes; family Falconidae; genus Falco; species Falco rusticolus. Next base: position 119,667,441 of record NC_051187.1, read on the forward strand.
TTTTAAAGCAGCTGAACAGGTAATCTTACAGGATTTCTTTTTAAACGCAAAAAACTCTACAGCCAAGCTCAAAACACCCATAATAGTTCATTCCCTAAGTAATTAGCTTTACCTTATTTTTGTATGCTTCTACTGCTTTCATAAGGAGCTGAATCTTCTTTCCCAGTTCATTTAAAACTTTTGGTCTCTCTTCATGTTCCATGTATCTTTCCTGAATAGGCTGTCCAAATTTCTGGAAACAAACACAAAGGTCTTGAAAAATACAGTTTTACTTTAGTCTGGTCCAAGAATAAAACATGGCATCATTAGGAAGGCTGCCTTAACACCTTTTCTCACCCATCCAAGAGGTTAAACTTTGCATTTTGCTTTAGAGTACAACAAAAAGCAGCCCAGAAGCTTAAACACGGGAGTAGTGCCTGTCCTTAGTGCGCTTAGTATTTTGTGGTTATTTTCAGCAAGAGCAGCATTTGGTACAATGCATTTGGAAGAAAAAACAAGACAGGATTTACATGGATGGTTTAATGTCGAAGTAGCTCATCTGGAAACTTCTCTGTTTTATTGTTTGTTTTTAACTTCTCTTGAATACTGGTATCCAGGCAAGCAGGCAGTTGCCAGGATCTGCACTGCTGCTTCCGTCAGTTATCCCTCCCCCAAAAGAAACCAGACTCGAGAGAAAACAGCTGAGGCCCAAGAGCTAGAGACAAACTTATTATAGGGTAGCGAGTCACTCATGAGAATTCATTTTCCCGCAAGAGAAAAATCTCAAGTATCCAAGTTTTTTTTGTCGTTACTAATCCAATGATATAGTGGAAGCTACTGCTAAAACACTTTTCACCATTTGTCATTAGATATTAGACCAAAAATTTTACAATATAGCTATAGAAGACTGCTGAAATCATGAAAAGCAGAGCATATATACACTGGAGTGTAATTCTGAACACCTGGGAGAGCAGTCTCAAAAGCCTCTCAGTTTGTAACAAGACTGACAGAAAATTCCCGTAGCAATTAATTGTATCGTCACTAGTTCTAGACACTAAATGTCTGCTTCATTTTGACTGTATTCAAATTAAGAGCACAACTGACATTAAAACAAACTGTATTTCTCGTTCTAAATATTATGTTCATTTCCTAACTCCGCTACATCCAGATGCAACCTGAATGTCCACACTCAAAAGTTAATGGATTTACGTAACTCACATACGGATGTGCACACACATACCCCTCATTAAAAGAGCTCTGCATACTTAGCCATATTTATGTAAATGCTCCCAGCCCCAAAACACACACACAATTTTTCTGGAAAGTATCTTAAAAACCTTACTCTTAGTTCCTGAAGCTTATCCATGTATACTTGTTTTGGCTGGTCCTCTCCGTCTTCATAAAGCCAGTTTTCTGTGTCCTCCAACATCAAGGTGAGCTTGTTTGAATCCTGTGAGGCAAGGTAGGGACACACCAGTTCAGAAGAGAACGCAACAAATGAGACTTCTCCCCCCAGCATGCAAAGAAACTCCCCTGCTCAGAAAAGACCATTTCATCAGTTTAAAACATTCACAGTGATAGAGAAGGAAAACTAATTAATAGACTTCAAAGCCACCATCTTACAGAACGGCGAGAGAGGCAGGACAGCCCTACTAATCTAATTTGCAAGTAAAGTTTATGGGAATTGCGTAGCGTCAGTATTGATTTTCTAAGAAAGCATGCGCATCCCAAAATTCCCGCCTTTTATCTTGACATGGGAAGTTCTGCTTCTCAGGTTCTCTGGCAGCAGGACAGAACAGACAAATACGGACAAGTATACAGATAGCTGATGTTGCAATTGTGGTAACTCGACTCTGCTGGCTATAACCAAAGATTTTATCTTAACTTTTTTAGAAATAAAATCTCTATCCCCATAACTTAGGTAAAAGATTGCTTTTAGATTTTAAATAAACCCCTGATTTACACTGGAAGGGAGTCTGTGCTGCACTGCTGGGTTGCAAACCATGTAATCCAGAGAGCAGTCCTTAGAACTGCTGCTGGGCCTTTGTTTCACCAACTGGTTGCTTGCATACCAGTCAATTTAGATGGCTGTTACGGAAAAATGATTATTGGACAAGTGTTCTTTCAATACTGCTTTTGCAGAAGCCCAGTGTACAGCTTTCTTCTTCATCTTTTTCTTGGACTTTCAAGTGGGGAAAGAATCACGTTTCTAAGTTAGTGAAATTAGACAATAAACCCCAGAGCTACAGACACACTAACTCTGCTCATTTGCATTTTATTTGTGCCCGCTCATGCCATTTAGAAGCTCATGGTGATCTGTCCTGCTTTCCTACCCCCACCACGGGGTTTTTTATCTTCTGCCTGCATCGCAAAACCTTTCTCACCACTGAGAAACTTCTCAGACAATAAAAGCTCTGCATCATTGCATGTCAAATGTCAGATGTAAGTGTAGTTTGAACTTCACTTCTGTGATTTTTAGACTACGAAACGCATTAGTAAGTCCAAGAGACCCCTGCAGCCTCCACGCAGCCACACTCAGACCTTCTAAACACAAAGGAATTTTTTCCAACAGCTGAAACACATAGGCAAGGTCTTACTTCTTCTGTGATGAATTTCTCATAGACTCCACACAGCTTGTCTCTGAAGTCATACACATACTCTTCAACAGCATTCTTTGCATCATTCCTTTCTTTCTCAAGTTTGTCTTGCATCATCATTTTCCCCTAGGGTGGAGAAAAGCTTATTTAAAACTAAAAGCACTTGCAAGTGTCAAGCTTAATGATTACACTCTTGAAACTGTACCACAGAACTTTGCAGGAGCCTGCTAATTTGCAGTTACAGATTAGAATTTTCACCTTTGTCTAAGTCACCTTCACTGCAGGCAGAACGGCAACAGAGGAAAAAATAGTTCAGATTTGGAAGCTGTTTGGCAAGTGCTTCAACCTAAGTGGATCAGATTATCAATTATCAACCGACCAGCACAGCCAGGACTAGAAGACAAGTCTCGACTCTGGTTTGTAAGTCACTAGAAATCATCCTGCTCTACAAAAGTTATTTTGTATTTGATTCTGCAGACTGACCATCCTTCAGATAGGAGCTTATGCTGGTGAGATCTTCGTAGATACAACACCTAGAAAGTTCAGAAAGGATCCTCTGAAAGGGAAGTTTCCTACATGTAGTAATACTTTCCTGCTGACATAGGACTTGAAGGGCAAAAGCACGCCAGAACTAAGGACACAGCTTCTGTAAGGCATCAAAACATGTGCAAATGCTACTCCCGACCAGTATTAGGTCAGTCAGCACACTGCGCAGCCTGTACTGGCAAGCCTTAGGCATCTTCTGCCTAAGGAGAGAATTGACACCAGGTAACAACAGGCTAATAGGTCAAACTCAGACATCTGGGTACTTAAATCCAATGAAACTGATTAGGTTTACCAAATAGCCCAACCAAATCAAAACCCCTTAAAGACAAACCCCCAGAAAATTCTACATTAACCGTTACAAATACTTTCTGGATAATTATTCACAGTGACATTAATTTGAGTGGTCATCTGTTCAGGCTGCTTACCTCATTTTCTATATAGCAATTGATAAGATCTTGTTCCAGTTGTCTGTAGAGGCTTGCCTGTATAGGTAGGTCAATACTCTTAACTTTTGCTTTAGCCTTCGGCTGGGCTGGATGATCTTGCTTGTCTCCAGAAGCGGTCTATAAAAAGATTTACACTCTTAAGAAAAACTTTCCAAAATAGAAATATTACTGCATTTATGCTTGACAAGAGACAGATGAAACTAATCTGACAGCTACAATTAATCATACGTAAATGAAGTACCTAATTGTCCTCCTGCTATTCAGAATCACCACTACCTTATTTTTGAACCAAACTGGTGGAATTTCTTTACAGAAAGAGCTGTTGAGAAAACTTGTTCAAAAGCTAAAGGCGCAACACAGTCTTCTGCATAATGTTTCCTAAGTTTTCCTAGATTCCGCCTTCACTATAAACCTATGTTAAACAACAGAAACTTACTTCGAAGTCTTAATCATATACCATGTTGAAAATGAAAGTGCTAAGGTAGCATTGCTAACTTAACCATTTCAGTCTAGCTGTGCTCCTCCAAATACAGTCCTGTGTTTTGCAACTAGTAAGATCAATGACTGAGAATACTGGGTAAAAAAAAAAGAAAAGTCTAAAGGAAGCAACATTACATTTCCTTATCAATACTGAATACAAACTTTTGTTTCAGTTCCTGCATTTTCAGCTTCCTCATCTGCTTGGTTCTGTGGTTCAGCTTGATTTTTCTGAATACCTTCATCTTGATCAACCTGCATTTTATCCTAGAAAAAGAGTTACATAACTGAATGTAAAGAATTGCTGTACAATTTAAGACTGACGTCAATTACAGTAGATGGCAGACAATATATGGACTTCAGAATCAATCTGAAGGATTTTTGATTCACCATGTTTAAACAGGCATTTTGATGTAGTACTTGTATTCATTTCTTTCTCAAATTAAACGAAAATCCTATTCTGCCTGTCCCACTTGAAATAATTATGATGTTGCCATCTGTCCCCATTATAGAATTACACTAAGTCTTGTGAATGCTCCATTTTAAATTAGAAATAAATACATATAGAACATATGCAAAGAACATTCTAGAAACACACCACCAACATCGGCAATAACAACAGGTTCTCTATGGAACAGCCAGAACTTCAACCTCCTATCATTTTTCACCTGAACTTTATAAAGTTTTTAATCCAAAGCAGAAGTAACTTAGCCATTGTAATTGTTAATGGCATCTGTCTCACAGGACCATAAAAATTAGTTTCTGTAGTAGCCTCTTGGAGCACATGACCAATTATCTCCCCTCCCTGACACGCACAATTAAGGAAGTTTCACTTAAAATCTGTCTGTAGTTCACCGATGCCCTATTCTAAATTTAAGGATCTTAAAGACATCACTTATCACTAGTGCCGATCACAAACAATAACATAGCAATGGGTAAGTCTGATGTTTTTAGGATGACTCCCATACTTGGACATCCAGAGCATCAACAGCTAATGAGCTGTAACCAAAGTCTGAAAGTTCTGAGATTACAAGGAATTAAGATTCCTGGATTCACAAACTACATATGCATGTAAAACAATTTACTGTTAGTTCTGCAAAATACAGGGAAAAGTTGTTTAAGGAATTCAAACTCTAGCACCAGTGTGTGGGTTGCAGTTTAGCTATGTTAATTGATTCAGCAGGTTTTTTAATGACAGAAGCTGAAAACAAGAAGGCTACTTTTACCAAATTTTAAGTTTTGTCACTTCGGAGTAGAAAAAAATTAGTATCGTTTGCTGTTCTTACTGTTCACACAGAAAAGGCAACAACTGGAAGGAGCTGTTTTGCCTACGCAGAACAGCTAGAGGGGGAAAATACATATACACCACAAACCTCCTCCTCAGTGTCGAGGGCATCGTCCTCAATAGTGAAAGGTAATTGCTGACAAGCACCATTGTAAAACAAAAGATGTGTTAGATGAACGGAAGTACTGCAAATTGAAAGCCTGAGGATGGAAGCGGTTACTCTTGCACTGAACAGAGGGTACTCCTCTTAGTACCTCCACAGGCAGCAGGCCTGGAACACTACATGCCAGCGACGGTACTTTCAACCATTTTTCACTTGCATACAAACACCAGATGCAGAGCACTCATCCACAGGGACCCTGCATCACGTTTGGCATTTCAAATACGCGCAAATTCCTGAAAAGCAGTGTAATATTGAAGGAGTTGCTTGTATCAATTGCGAAGTGCTAACTGTGTAACCACTTGCTCCAATTCCTGTAGTATATCCAACTGAAGTAGAAAAAGCTGCTACTTTTAAAAAGCTACACATTTTAAAAGATAATGACAGGAAACTCATTCGTCCCTTCCTCCTAATAAAGTTGCCAAGTGTTTGCTTTCTGTCCAACCTTACTCCGCAAGAAAACCTTCCCTCAGTGTGCCCGACAGCCTGCAAGACTGGTCACTCTGCCGAGCACTCTGCCATCTGCAGAAGGCAGCAGCAGTGGGCAGCAGCAACTTGCTTACTGCTTTACCCTCTTTTTTCCCTACAGTATCGCCCCTCTCGCCCCCTCCCCGTGAGCTGTGACATAACCAAAATCCCAGGCAACAGAAGGGCACAAGCAAAAGGAAAGGCTGCCGAGGCCTGGCGAGGCTGGTGTGCCGTTCCCTGCTGCAAAGTGCTCCCTAGCACCAGCCCTCAGCTCCAGAAAGTCAAGAGTAACAGCTGCACCTCACTACTCAGTGATCTACTTCCAGCATGCAGTGCACGATCAGGGAAGCTGATCCTCCTTGCACTAGCATAGGACAACATAGTTTCGTTAATTCCTCAGTATTAATGACATTAATTTCCAGTAATTTTCCCCTATAGGCTTACACGCCATTGATACTTCAGTACAGTTCTTACATAGAAGTGCCGTTAGTGAAAGAATGTTTCTGAAGAGCAAGTCTTCCATATATAAAGAAATACCATCTATTTTTCATTCCATAGTACTTGAGGAAAACCCAACTTTTAGCATTAATTTGTCAATCTATCTCACCGAGTATGTTGCCATTTGGTAGCAACACTAGATAATGCTAAGACTAGTAGAGAGATGGTAAAGAACAATGAAAAAAATTTTTAGAATCTGGGTTTACATTCATTTTTGCTTTCTTAGCACCACATCACCAGTACTTTAATAAAAACCATGAAGAAATGTGTTACATAACTGAAGAAATAATTTAAGGGTGGAGAAACAAAAACTGTCAAAAGCTACACACTATGTTTTAATCTCTAATTATTGGTTTTCGTCAGAATTACAAGGAGTGTAGATATTTACAAGTTTACATACCAGCTCATCATCTCTGCCTTGGTTCTTACTTGATGATTCAGTGTCCATAGGTGTGTCATTGTGATCTCCCTCTACGTTCTGCTTCTCTATGATAGAAGCGTTAGCCACGCTGAAAAGGCCATGAATATTGACACGCACTTTAACCTTCACTTTGGAATTTTCACCATCATGTTGGGGACCAACATTCTGAATAGTGAAGCGCCCTTGAGAACACAAAGATGGTTTTAATTGTTCAAAAAATAGTGAAAGAGGAATAAAAGAAATAAAATATGTTGTTGGAAGGGTGTTAATATTAATAGCATCTTAACATAAACTAATTGGAAACCTCCTTCTTAGTTGTCAATTCTACAATGTAAGCCACAGCTAAAGGAATTAAAACCCGATTCCCCAATTATCAGTTAACTGATAACTAGTAAGATTGTTTAGCTTTATCCGTGTTTCATGAAAAATGTCAACATCACACTTTATTAGGCATTTTACTTCCCTGTTGACTTCTCTAACCATCCTCCTAGAGAAACTACTCTGATTCATCTTGAATGGTTTCTTTCATCCACATAACTCAAAACTTTGCATTGAAAAATAAGATGTTAACAAAGATAAACCATTCTGTTTGAATTTGGTAATGTGGTTGTACTACACATTTTGGGGAACAAACAGTGCTTATCAAAGCTTCTGGAAACAGACTGACACCTTGTTTGCAACTTGCTGGAAATATGAGTGTAAGCAATGCAGACTGTGCACACCTAAAGGAGAATCCTCTTTCCTAAAGACAATAGACTCCTTGAACAGACAGCTAAACAGGCAGTACCAAGTTTCTATCTGATTCATAAATCAGTAAATAAAATTGTGAATTAGCCTAAAGACCCAGAGGAGTCTACTAATAAGTGCAAGTAAGGTAGTATTAACTGTCAGGAAACTTACTCATACCATCTAATATTTTAGGCTCTACTACAGATGCCAAAGTTTAGGAAATGCCTATCTTGTGTGTTCTCAGATTAACAGAAAAGAGACATGACAGATACCTGTCTCGACAGAACTGTCTACTGCTAACTGCTTCTTTGATCCGATTTCTTTGAAAAATCCAGGCTGGCGAGCATGTAAGATCCTTATCCATTTTATAGAGGTTGAAAGAACCAGACAGTAGAGCACTGCACTTATTGTACTTATTTTTTTTTTAAATCATTCAGAAGCAGTGAAGACAGACAGATACTAAAGAAAGCAGATTTTTTTTTTTTTTTTTTTAAGGAACTGCCAAAAGATGTTGATACTGCCTGATCACTGCATCTACACCAAGAAGAATGTACAGAGCTTTTCTAAAGAACCTAGAAAATATGGAAGTTAACATCTCAAAAAACCCCAGGAGAACCACTTTTCTCATCATTAACAACAGGAGCTGGGTGTGGGATTTTTCTTCACTTGTCCTTACCTATTCTGGAATCAGGATAAGGCACTTCATGCGGATGGGTATAGTACGCTTCCAGGTCAAAAGGCTCCTTCTTGTGGAAAGTAATTACTTTTGAGAATGGAGCAGCATGGTTCTTACTGAAGACTTCACACTCCCTAAACCAGTAAAATATTAAGTAAGGTTAAACCACTGAGCGTAACATAATGGACAACCACAGTCAAGGTATGTTAATCAGCAGCAGCCACGCTAGCCAAGCAGCTAAGTAACTTCGTTTAAGCCAGTTTATGACAAGAGTTGCAGGTTGGAGACCTGTGGGTCTCAAAGCTGGACTATGTATTCTATGTCACACTTCAAAATTAAGCAACTTCTACCAACGTTTTTTAGTTACATGTATCTTCAATTATTAAGCAGTAATCAAAAGAAGAAAATTAAAACTGTTCGAGTAGATGACAGCTTCAAGGTCTGAGGCCTGATCTTTCCCATAGCTCAACACTTTCCTTTATGTACACAAACACACACTTTTTAGTAGGCACCACAGAACTTACCCTGTTCCTTCTTCGTAAGACGATTTCCATCTCAACGTTACAGAATAAGGAACAACATCTGTGATGGAAAATTCACGCACTTTAAAAGCTGGGGAAAGAATTGCACACTAGAAAACAAAGACCAAAGTTTTATTATATCCAGGCAGTCAAATAAATAGCAAGTACAATAATTAATACCTAAGTGCAGAAAGGCTACAAGTCACATAGAGGTCCTGCTTATCACGGAATTCTTAACAGAAACTTCCTATGCTTAGTACGAAATTAACTGAACTGAAAGACTTAAGTAATAGTAACAGATGCTACTTCCCCAGTGATTGTCAGTAAAGATACGCAGCAAATCCTCCAAATGACTACATGGAAGTGGAACAGTGCAATGTGGGTCATCAAATTTAACAGGTCTGTAAGACGACCATCCTTCTCATGACACAGCCACAAAAAAATTAGTACATGTAATACAGTAATTTCTGACATAGTTATTGCCACCAACTGTTGAAAGAAAAGTAAGACTCTACATCTTATTTCAGCTATAGTACCTTTTGCTTTTGGTTAGTTGCATTTCATTAGTACATGATGTTAAAGCAATACTTTAAGTTTAGTTTTAATAACTATACCTGCAAGGCACAGCCTCTTGCAACAGCTTCATCAGCATTTAGCGTGGTGCTTATCTCTTTACAGAAAAAGCTAGAGATCTGTTCCTTCACTGCTGGAATTCTAGTAGCCCCACCTACTATTTCTATACTGTAGATATCTTCACGCTGAAGTTCTAGAAAAGAGAGCGCATGGCCTTAAGTTATCATCAAGATACCAAAAAGCTGACTTTGGACAATCAAAAAATTAGGAGTTCTCTTATTATCTAGACACTGTGACAAGCGCTGAATATATTCAACAGCTGACAAGGTCTTTAAAATCAGATTTGTCATCACGTGTGCTATTCAAACTCTTTGCCTCTCCTGCAGGCTACAGTTTTCTGGTTGCACTAACCTGGAAAATGCAGAAGCCAAGCACCAATGAGGACAGCTGTTCTTTAAAATGCATTGTCCATGTGCATCCTCCTTCTGGTGTGCAGTAACTCCAGAGTGTGAAATGAGGTTTTCTTTGGCAGCCCTGCACTACCGGACAGTACCTCACCCCTCCCAAACAAGAAAAAAATGAAACCTAAATACACCTCATTTTATGCCTACTTTAATTTGGTTGCCAATACAGAAAAGCAAAACCCTTAACTAAAAATATACAATATTGGACTGTGCTTGCAGGCTAGCTTTTTAATTCTGAACTCAAGAAGTGATCTCAAACAACTGAGAGTCCTTGAACAGCTCTACTCAGCAGTTATTCAGGTTCTTACTTCCTGTATCAGCTATCTAGCCAAGTCACAAGATATGCAGATTTCTTCCCTTTTACTTGAAGATGCTAGAATTGGAGAGTAAAACCTTTTCCTGTGAAAGTCTAACTCTCTGCTCTACACTACATTATGCAAAAGAAAAACAAAACAAAAAAATTGTTATTTGCACATGCTTCAGAAAATTTATTTCAAGAATATACTGCCAAATTCTCAGGTCAGTGAGGACATGTATGTATCACACATGGAACAGGCTGGCCAGACAGTTGCAGTAAGGAGAAATAGTTTTTCCCGTCATAGTTTCAGTTTGGTTGCTTTGTGTTTTGAAATAAAATAATCTTTCAGGGCACCAACCTTTTCCATTACACAGGGTGAATGAGGGTCAATAAACCAAGGTTGCAGAGTGATACGTGTGCTAAATGAGGCAGGAATGGGATCATGCATACATGACAAGCACATGAATGGAACTTACATTTAACTTTTCAGTACTTAGCTTTGCAATTCTAATAAATACAAAAATATATTAAAAAGATAATCATTAAAGAGATCTAGGATAACTGGATTACTAGTTACTTTCTTGAACCAAAAGTGGCACCTAAATTAACTCCTACTTACTAGCTTGATCCATGGCTGCTCTTAGGGGAGGTTCCACTCTGGACAGAAGGGCAGCACACAACTGCTCAAACTGAGCTCTGCAGGAACAGGGAAAGCGGTTCACATTACAGGACAGCTTAGAGACCGCACTTCGCTGCACTTCAGTGAAAATAACGGTCAGTACCTGTTCATCTTACTGGAGACGTCAAGGTCATTCATGAAGCACTCAATATTGAGTGGAAGGTCAGATGCATTTGCACTCATAAGCTTCTTCAATTTTTCACATTCCTGATACAATCGCAGCAGTGCTCGGGGATTCTCTTTTACATTCAATTTGTATTTTGTCCTAAATTCTTCAGAGAAGTAGTCTACCAAAGCCTCATCAAAATTCCTACCACCTACAAAAGGGTCAAAGGTAGTAGCCAAGACCTGCACAGAAGTGAAAGAACAAAGATTGAAAGTTATTAGACAATGTTAGCTCAGGTATAGGGACAGCTTTCCTACAGACACTAGTTTCGTAAGTTAACACCTGTAAAAACAGAGGTTTGGGATGGGAAAATTTTTTGTGGTTTTCTCACCGCCTTCTATGCAATTGCCAGACAGAACAACTTCAAAGGTCACTCAATTATTTAGTATTTTATTTGTGGAGGGAAGAAACGATCACATCTACCATGCTATTTTCTACCATGCTGAAAGCCTCTACTCTGTTTACTAGCTCACTAAAGAAAAGGCAGGTGAGGATAGCTATTTGGTCATGCTATTACTAGTTGTGTGTCATTACTTGAAACAGAAAAACTCTCTATCGTCTCCCACGTGACTTCAGATGACTACATTTTGCTACCAAAGTTTACAAAAAATTCAGCTCACAGCCAGTGAGCAACATCAGCAGCTCACAAAGTCTCCAAACCAGGAAGTGAAGACTGTTCACTTTTACTTCACATCTTACTGAATTTAGATTTTGAACAGTCCTGGGTGGCAATAAATAAAAAAAAAAAGTCACAGAACAATTTGGGGAGTTCAACAATTTCCCTTAAGTCATTCAGCTGCACAACTGCAACATTTCTGAGACTACCAGAATATGCAAATATTTCAGTGATATAACATGGCACAAAAACTGTGCAGTATACTTAACAGTCAAGCATTTTCAAAACAGACTTTGGGATACTTCATTTCTGCATTTTATAAAAACCGATTTGCTAAAATGGCCAAAAATAATGAAACTTTTGTATTCAACATTTTGAATATATTTGCTATAGGCATTTATTTAGTTAAAAAAAATCTTTCAACAGAATAAATAGTATTTTGAGTATTGTTCAATTAAATACCTCAAGAACATGGAATTTTACTGTATGACTTTAAACCTTACCTTCAGTTTTCCCTTGTTAAAAGCACAGATTGAAACCTGATACGCAGAATGCCCCATATCTACAAAGACAACATTTCTTGGCTTCTCTTCCAAGGCTGGCAGATCTTGCTTGTATATTCCATAGGCTAGTGCAACTGAAAAACACCAACCAACAGAAGGTAAGAGAAAGCTGTATACAGCTGTCAGGCACACATTAAAAGCTCTACCAATAGATAGACACTACTTATGTTTACTCTTTCTAAACACCTCCATTACTTTGCTCAAATAGAACATAAGGGTCAAATGGATCACAAGTGTTATTTTCATTTCTGTTTGATTTATAGTAAATTACCTCATGTTCATTCATGTAATTGACATTTAAGTATTCTGTACTACCTAACATCTCTTTCCAACAAGAACTGGATGCTGTGTACCTTCAAAGCACTAACTTAAAAGTCAGCAGCACATATGCCTTCATAAATTAAAGTTTTTAGACCCAGGATTTATCAGACTGGCTATTTTTCCTTTTGCTTAAGAATCACTGTCGATATATAAAGCAGCTCATCACAAAGCAAGTTAGCATTTTGAAAACACTTCTTTCACTAACAAGGGAAAAAACATGTCGAGTGAAGGTTTTACACTACCAAAGCATCACCTTTTATTTCAGTTCTGCTTGTAGCGAAATTATCATTGTAACATGTGAAACTGCACAGGTTAAGCCTCATGCCTACACCTCTCCTTTGAAATGCCTTATTTTCAGTATTTTTTAGCTCAGCTTTGCAAAATTCAAGCATGCTCAAGAGAAAAAAATGGTTTAGACAACTAGTTTACATGAATCTAAGTTTTCAATACCAGCACTCACTTTGAAAGTTTGTTGAGACTTTCTAAAAGCAAACAGAATTTAAATCAAGAGAAAAAAAAAAGTTAACTGGTTTCAACAGCTCCAACTTTAGTTCCCATGAAGTGTTTCTATACTCTACCCTGGAATTCACCAAAACCGTAAGAGGGGAGTAAATTACTTTACAGAAACAACAGCTACACCAGCACCGACAGGATTGCCACAATGTTCAACTGTCATAGTGCCACGGACACATGCTTGACGATGGGGGTATTTTGTGAAGTCATACAGTTCAAGTTGTTTCTAAATATGATCAGCAAGACTGCTTTCAGAAAAAGCTCCATAAAAATGCTCTTTGTGTAGGGGAGGCTTTCAAAGCGTATGTATATATTACAAATGAAAAAATCTTTGGATTACACACTTAAAAATTCCTCTTCAATGTACTTCACTTCAAGTAAGTATTAGCTTGTGATAAAAAAGTACTTCTCATACTTCCAGATATTTTTTAACACCAGCACACCCATCTTCCAGTAAGCTACAAAGAAAATTAGAAGACCCCGCTACACACCTATGTTAAACAATGTATTTACTGTAATCTTTCAGACAGATGCAAATTACATCTGATAATGCTGTACTATACTGTTATTTAATACAACAACTGAGAATTTAGGTCAGGTCCGCACCCCAGCTGGACCAGCAGGAGACTGTGAAGCAGGCTCAGGCCTTCCTGATACAGCTGCTGTAGCTCGATGGTACAGCTGAGAGGTAAGGACAGATACCAGCTTTATTTCAGAAGCAGAGCAGCTATTTTCAGGTGGCCCTGTATTCAGGTTAGCAAACCTGAACTCTCACCGCGTCTCATAAGTGCTGAACACCACCCCACCAAAACGGTTGCTGTGTATCCAGTTCCCAAGCTGGATTGGGCAGTACTAACCTGGATAGCTTTTTCCCCAAGCTTCTAATTGTGTAACAGGAGTATGTCATCACCCTCACAAATTCAGTAGTCTGAATAGGTTAAAAAAAAAAAAGGCAAAAAGCAAAATTTGTTGCCCTTTACCTGCTGTAGTTTCATTCATCAGCTTCAGACAATTTAATCCTGCAATCTGTGCAGCTGCCATTACAGACCTTCTCTCAGCATCAGTGAAGAAACTGGGTACCTGTTTCCAAAAGTAATTACGTAGGATATTAAGAAATACGGACTTTTTAATTTAAAGAAGTCAGACTTACCCATTAAGCAACCCAATAAATGTCAGTACCACAAGAAACTGTTTTAAGGTAACCTCAGATTAATAAGGCAGTCTAATAAACAGCTATGTAATTCATTTTAGTGTCTATTTTAATTAAAATGTCAAAACATGACGAAAGTGGAGTGACATCCAGGGTTGTTTTAAACAAAAGTAGATTTAAGCACTACAACCAAAAAAGTTTCTTCAGATTTTTCTGTTGAGTCTTTGATCTTAAAATCATTACCAGTTCCTAAAAACATTTGTGCACAACAAAGTCAACACAATAAATATTCGTACATAGCCCCAAAATAAGTTGCTGCATAAGCACTACAGCAGTGCTGGAACCAAACTCAGAGCTGAGCTACGCTTTGTGTTACGACCAAACCTGTATCCATTTTTCAGTTATCACCTCTACCACAGTGCGCTACAATATTCAGTTCCACCGAGAACAGCCAAAGCGCAGCCGGAGCCCATTTAGAAACTGGCTGCATCAGCCCGCATGTATTTCCAACTTCAGTCAAGCTTGAGACACAGAACTACATTCTTAGTTTATTTCACGAGCTACCATTGTGGGGTATTACCAAGGATCCTTATTTGTGTGGGAGGTATTCTCTGCAAGTGTCTTCGTATGCCATAAAGAAGCACAGACAGAGATCAAAGCGGATTTCTAACAGCTGAAGTATACAGCTTGCCAGTTTCCACGTCTCTCTTTGACAGAGAGAGGATAACCACAACACTGCATGCCCAGACTTCTCACCAGAACAAGAGCAGAAGTGAAGCAATAAACAAAGACAACGTGAAAAGCAAACATTTAGAACTTCATATCAGGAACAAAACCTCATCTTCAAGCTCACCCCCCTACCATGGGGGATGGCACTAGCTAAAAAAACCTCAACACAAGTAAACCAGTCAAATAAAAGCAACCTTTTCAAACAAATGTAGGTAGCTTGGGCTTCTCAAATTGCCAGTATGACCCTCAGAGCCACAGAATTCAGGCTACTCTCAACCACACTACAACCCAACAGTATTCAACTACACAACAACAAAGAAATTCAACGTGAATAAGGGAAGGTTCTTTGGAATGGAGGAAGATAAGCTTACACGTAGGACAGTTCACATTTATCACAGGGACTACAGTAGCCAAGATTACTGTATGTGGCACTTGGAGTTAGCCAGTCTCGATCACCTTAAGTAGTAAATTCCTCCTGAAAACACACCCTTGATTTCACAAGTTTTCCATCTTCTCACACATGGTTACATAAGTATTCGACGTTGGTAAAACCCATAATAAAATCCCTTTTTTGGGGGATGCAATTTCTATCCACTACTTTTAACTCTTACCACTGCACCATGGCATGAATGGTGCTAGCTTACATAAAGTTATCTGTAGAAAGAATTGCAATAAATATATTACAAACTTACTGAAATCACACAGTCTGCCACTGGTTTCTTCAAAGCACTTTCTGAAGTCTCTTTAAGTTTGGCCAGTAACATTCCTGTAATCTGTTCAATTGCAAACAGTCTCTCTTCATCTAGGTATCTCACCTGAAAGACAGAATTGCAATTCTGTAATAAACCATCTCAACTTCTCTCCGAGGTGTGCAACCTGAACATTTTTTGCAGTTTTGCGCATTGAGACCAAGTTTAACACCAGATTCTGGACACGAGTAACTCTCCATATCAACTAATGCTATGGATTTGTGCTACCTACAAAAAAGCGTAACAGTACAGTTTAGCTGAAAATTGTTGTGTGAAATGTAACACCTGAGTTCAAGGGGCTATTCACAATGCTTCAGTATTTTTTTTTAATTAAAAAAAACCACAACCAAACAAAATCCCTAATACATATAGAACCACATTTGTCCTGACACAAGCTAAAAATAAGTTTTGGAATGAACCCAAGGAACATTTGCTTCCTGCAAGGATCACTCAGGCACATGAGGCAGGGAAGAGGCAAACAAGGCAATTCTAACAGTCCTGCCCTGTTCCAGCAACACATCTGGATCTTCAGCCTTCGTGTGAGCTTCCTTCTCCTGAATTCCTGACAGGCTGCTGTATCTCTAGCAATCCCAAACACTCCTGTGCAGGGAAACCTAGAAAGATGAGCAGCAGCTGTTTATACCAGCAATTAATGTGACTTTGGGAAGAACAGTTTCCAGCCACTTAGTTTGAAAGCAATTAAAACTAACTTGTTCAGATTATGTCTTCACAGCGCTACCTTGCTTTCCTCAGAATTGGTCTGTGCATGTCTAAGACCTAAACTCAGATAAGACTAATAATCAAACACTGTAATTAGACGTATTTGAAGGTAAATCTAGTAAGGTAAGGTGAAAAGCTACTAATGTGACTATAGAAAGCCAATACAATTGATGAGAAACCTCAGCAGGTATCTGACAAAGTACAGGACTTGAGCAGATGTCACTGCAGGGAATTAAGTGTCCTCATCTCTTGGTAACAGCTGATTTATTACACAGTCCATTTTAATGAAGGGGAATGAGACCAACTTAACCTTTTTTGGGGGGAGTGCTGTTAAGATTTTATAGCATACCTGTACGGCAGATGACAACACTTTTTTTACACTATTACTAGAAGACATGAGCGTGTAATACAGAGCAAGTGCTCTAGATCTTCCTGAACATTTAAATAAGTGAATGAATTACAAAGAGAAGCGAGAAACACAGAAAAACTATGCCAAGGCAGACTCTGTGAAAAATAAAGCTTTTATTGTACTGGTTATCACCTGACTTTTCTTCTCAAAATGATTAAGAATACATTTAGAGTTGTGTTAAGCAAAATGTAAATCAGCTCAAGTAGGAAGTTAAGTTACAGAGGTCCAAAGTGCTCATCTCTACCATTAAAGATATTCCGCACAAAGCTCTAACTCACCTTTACTCCTACAGAGCCATTCGGCATCTTCTGAAGTTCATAGGGAAGCTTGGCCCTTTCAACTTGTATGTAAGGATCCTCAAATGCTCTTCCATGCAGTTTTTTGAAACCATGTAATGTGTTTTTTACATTTGTGACAATCTGTGGGAAAAGGTATTTTGTTTTTAATTACCCATGACACGTAGACTTTAGAAGACCGTTTAGAAAGGAACTCTTGATATCTTGGCCTTAATGCCCATCCTGAAGACCCCTGCCAAGCTCCACACATTTACTGGAAAGCAAAGGGTGTGGGGAGAGAAGTAACATCTATTTTTAATCTATGGTCTCCATTAAAAAAACTCAAATTTCCTTCACTCGTTAATACCCATCAGCTTGCTGCCATCAATTTTCACTGTACTTTTTATTTTTAGAGCTTTCTGACACAGCATGCAACGTTTAAAACCATATTACATATTGTTGCAATGGCTGTCTGCAGGAACAAATGAAGTTATCACCTACACTAACCTTAAATGAACCTTTGAGAAATTAAGGCATTTCACTTCCTTTAAAGTTCTCCTCTAATTCAGATCCCATCTGGACATAAAGCCTTCCCACACCTGTTTTCTCATTGGTGTTTCAACCTAATTACTTTAGGGACAGACTTTTAAAGTAAAAAAAGGACCAGAGCAAACACATCCTAACACAATGTTTAAGCTATCGAAAGAAATTACTCCAGGGTAATCTTCTCCAAGATAAACTAGTTTAAACAGCAAACTTCATAGCTGGGAGAGTACTGACAGGATACCTTCTCACCAGCAAAGCACAGGGGTTGAGCTCAGACAAGAAGCATAAAGTTTCTCCAAATGAAAGCGATACAGCCGCTGCATATACTGCCTGCCCATGGCACCACCAGTGGGCTCCATCACCTTCATATCTGCCAGGCAAATGTCCAGTTACCTAACTCTACCCTAAGGGGAAGGAAGTCCTCAGCACACTAACGTGACGCATGAACGCAAAGAAAAAGGATAAGACCCCATCTGTTTTGAATTTGTAGATTCACACTGGCTATTCTGAAATTTTACATATTTTCTTTCCAAAAGGAAGGCTTTCCTAGGTTGCAAGTGATTTTACAGAGGATGAAGAGAAATTTTACTTTTGTTCTAAATTCCAAATTGAGACAGTGCAGTATTCTTCCCTACCCCCAATGGAGATTTAATTCTGAACTCCATTCTTGCTGTCATGCGTAAGCAAAAAGAAACATCTTTTACTGGGGAAGAAACATGGTTTTCTGTTTCTTCCCATTTTTTACTCCAAATGACAAAACAACACAGAAATAGCGTTTCAATTTCAATACAGGAAAATAGTGTTGAAGCAGTAACTATTACTGTGAAACATACACTTATTGCCGAAAATTTACTTGAAAGCAGAAATAAATATATCAACTTTATTCATTACTTTTCTTCCCACAGTTCAACAGGAGACAAGTTAGATAAGTAACATGAGAGTTACTGATCCATTTACCTGGCTCTTTGCTGCGTTCCCAATGGCCCGGGTCTTTGATCCTAAAGATATACATGCTCTAAATAAAAAACAATAAAACAGAAACTCAGGTTTAAAAGAAAACATCACAAGATAATTCCATGATACTTTAAAACACCCACAAAAATTAAAGTCACAAAATACTGATATGGCATTTAACAGCATTACTGCATGAAGCATCAGAACTTGGAGCGGAATTCCAGTTACTTTTTTCTTTGCGAATTAATTCAGAAACTACAAGCAACTGCAATTGTTTTCATTATAACTGCATTTACGGAATTCTTTAAAAGCTTACATGTTCTAGAGATCTTATCATGAAGGTAAGGAATTAATAGTTACTTTTGGGTCACAGGTTATAACCAAAGAAGCCTGTGACATTTGATTTTAAAACCTGAACTTCACCAATCAGGTCTTCTTGACTCAACAACCCTGAAAGTCTGACAGTACCACTGCAAGAGACATCAGCAACAATAATCGTAAGACAAAAAATTTTTTTTAAAAAAATACACACCCAAGGTAGCTAAACAGCCTAGTTCTACAAACTGTTGAGCGCTTCCTGTGCCTGAGGACTACTGGCAAACAGGCAAAAGGGGAGATGGCTGGCAACGGCTCCCACCCACCAAGCGCTTCGGAAGCTCCAGACTTCCTTGCAGCTTGCTTCTTCTCAGGTCACCACTGAGCATTCCGCTCAGCCTGGCCTCTGGCTCTAGCAAAGGTTGTCCCAGGTCCCCAGGTACCATCTGGCCACCTCAACTGCCTTTAGAAACCTTTTTTTTTGTCAGTTACTGTTCACCACATCTTTGTTTTACAGATCTGAAATGGAACTCCTTCCCCAAAGCAGAACAGATCAGGCTAAACCCATTCAGTAGGAAGTAACAAATACAACTCTGATTTCATATGGTTCAAATTGTTTAATGAATGCGTAAAGGTCACTACAGTAGATTGCTTCCTGCCTCTTCGCCATCACCACAACAATGAGGGCACTGTGTGTAACTCGATAGTGTTATCTAGCAACCTCTTCTGCTGTAACACCACACCAAACATGCAAAACCTTCTCCACAGGTACCTGCCGCAAACAGACAATGCATTACCCTACATCTTCAAATACGTACTTCAGCTTTCACAAACTGCTTTTAGAATTTTTCACGTCACTTTGCAGAATAGCTCCCAATTATACTTTGTAATAATTAAGTCAGGTAAGAGAGCAATTTAGAAAGGGTGCAAACAGTTTACAAGACATTTTATGGATAGGAACATACTAATGCTATAAATATCACAACTTTTTAGTTCAGGAATTTGGCTCTGTTGACAGCATTACTTGCTAATACTCCTGCACGGAGCACAAAGCATCAAGTCAAAAAGCTCCTCAGCCCACCACAGTTCCTGCCACGGTTTACTTCAATTATGCAGTTCCAGCACCAGGGGATGAATGGTTTCTTCCTCCCTTGGCTGGGAAGCAGAAGTGTCAAGAAATAAAATGTGCCCTTCGGCTCCAAACACTTCAGTTGTATCCGAGACAGTCCTTTAGGAAGCACATCCACCATAAAGATGCAAGTGGGACAACTGAGCTGTCTCCCCGCCCACTACCCTTGGCCTGCTTTGAAGCCAGCTTCTGAGCAGTACACAGACTTTTCTGAAGGTCGCAACTCTCTTCACCAGAAGGACATTCCAAACCTCCATGCATTGTTTTGAAGAAGATACTATCTCACCATTTTAATTATAATTTGTGATTACCTTAATTACACATGGTCTGAAAAAAGTTACCAAAAAATTACGAGCTATCAACAATCAACCATTTTCCCACAACACCACAGTGGTGAGACAGAGCACCTGAAAGCCATCTGCCATGAGAGTTCAACACGCCAGGCACACCAGCAATGCGTACAGCAGGCTTACTGGAGTTCCCAGTTCAGAAAAAGCCAGTTACCAGTTAACATCCAAAGAGATGCTAAGGCCAAAAGCCTTAGAAAGTTTACAGATGACTCCATGGCCGAATCTTTTTCCCTCCTAGAATTCTTGTGCTAAAGTTTCAAAGATGACACACGCTTTACAAACGCTAACAATCCCACGCCTTAGATTACAGGAGGTAGGTTTTAGGCAAACAAAGGATCATCTGAATGTTTTAAACCACCAGGACACTGGATTTATGCCTAACAGTGCTGCATTAAATTGCGTTAAAATGCATCTTCCGTAGATCTACACTGCTTTTGTTTGTAGCACTGAAGTATGCTTACACCAACACTGAACTGTTCACAGCAGTATCGCAGAGATACCCGAACCGGCTCCAAAACTGGAAGCTGGCTGCATTAATTAGCCTTGCC
Source organism: Falco rusticolus (assembly GCF_015220075.1). Taxonomy (NCBI): domain Eukaryota; kingdom Metazoa; phylum Chordata; class Aves; order Falconiformes; family Falconidae; genus Falco; species Falco rusticolus. The sequence goes on from NC_051187.1 coordinate 119,688,311, forward strand.
CAGAAAGAACAATCAGCCCTGTAGAGCACAGCCAGCCCTGTCCTATCTTTAGGACCTAACCCAGTATCTTTACATGGCTTACCACCACCACACTGCGCATGGAAGTGCACTAGCTTGTCCAGAGCTAGTTCAAGTATTTTAATACCACACTACACAGACACAAACATTATCGCTCTGTATTTCTGGGAGTAAGTCCCAAGTATTTGGGACATATCCAATCAATGTTAACCATTAGCAACTTCAAGTATTTAAGTGACGTAAGCGCCTCTATAGGAACATATAAATAAAGAGCTCATTTACTGTGTTGCTATGCATAATAAGCAGAAAACTTTTGATGATTTAAGAGTTAGATCTGCCTACATCACCCAAATCCTGTCTGAAGCAAGGTTTAGTTACTTTGATAAACTTCCCTAAGTTATAAACCTGTTATATTTCCATTTACTACGCTGGTTTTCCTTAAGACAACAGCATTAAAAAGGAAGTTCCTCATGTTCTCCTGTATTAAATTTTGGAGAAAGAAAAGGAAAAAACCCGGAAAAATGTCATTAAGGGAGATAACCACTGTCTTTAAGTATCTGTGCACTCCAGATGCTACCTTACTAACTGTGCTTTAAACCCCTTTGATCACTCAGCAGGCATCTCGAAAGTACAGTTTCTCAGACACCACAGAGAAAAATATTAAATGCAAGGAAACCTACGTGAAGCCTACCTGCAAAGAATGCACTCCAAGAACAGCTAAGAATTGGAAGTGCTCTTCAGCATAAGGGGGAAGGAAACTGCAGGTGCCTGAGGCTTCTTTGGGCAACAATTTCAGGGGTTTCCTTGCACAAAATTTGGAAGGTCCTGGAATTTCAGTCCTCGTGAAAACGTGTACAAGGATAACAACTTCCTGAGAGTTCACACGAGAAGTGTATTTTTCGAAGTATTACAAAGAATTTTAAAGTATTCCTATTAATACAGATAATATGCGTTTTAGCACTCAGTTTCTTTGTACTTTTAAAAACCTTTTTTAGAAAGCAAAACAAAACCTCCATTTCTCAGATCAAAAAGACAGCAATGCTAAAGTTACTATAGCCTCACGTAACAGAAGAAGTTTTTTTGCTGTTGGCTGCAAATTCCTTTTTATGAAAGGAAGCACCATCCAAACCCCGTTTTTTACGAGTATTATATGAATTCCTGAATCCTCCTTGAAAATTACGCACAGATGGAGCTCTAAAAATCCTAGACGGATCCCATAGAAACAGAAGGGAAGTATCTCCACCTACTCTTGCGTATCCCATCATCACGGCCGCTGCCCGCTGCTCCCCCCCCCCCCCCCCCCCCCCGCCCCCCTTCTTGCAAGACCTCGGTATTCCACGGCCAGCAGATGCAGCGCGGTGCCAAGAACAGGTTTAAGGAAAGGGAACTCATCGCGCCACTTCCCCGTCTCCCTGGTGAATCAACGTCCTCCTCCTCACCCGTCTCACCACCCCTCCATCATAAAATTGTTAATGAAAACGCTCCAAGCCCTGGCAACCGCTCTAGAGTTGGGGAAACACATGCACTTCCCTCACCGAGATCTTTGCTACACGAAACGAAAGTATTACGGGCGGGGGGGAGGGGAATGCCCATTGTGCCCGAGGGGCCGCCCGGCACCTCCAGCCCGGCGCGGGATCTCAAGGGCACGGAGGAGTCACAGCCCGGGGCGGGGGGCAGGTGTTCGGCGGGGCCTCCCGCCCCGACACACGGGTCCCGCGCCAGCTCCACACGCCGCCCGTGTTCCGAGAAAGGGGCGCTCGCCCGTCAGCGGCGGCTCCTGACGGGCGGCGAGGCCGCGGCCGGGCGCTGGGCGGCACAGCCCGGCTCCTCTCCCGCTGAGGGGAAGCGGCCGGCGCCGGGCCGGGCCGTGAGCGCCGCGCCACGGGCCGCGGAGGGGACCAGGCCCTACGGGGACACGCGCGACTCCACCCGCCCCGCCGCCCCGGGGAGCCCAGCGCCGGGCGCGGCGGGCTGAGGGCGGCGGGGCTCGGGGCGGCGGCGAGGGGGAAAAGCACCGGGGGAGGGGGGCTGAGCGGCCCGGCGGCGGGCGGCCCGGCAGCGCCGGTACTCACGGGGTGCAGCGGTCGCTGTACTCGTTGGCGATAGTCTCGATACCGCCGCTCCGCGCGACGCCGATGTAGCAGTTGAGGAAGCCGAGGTCAATGCCAACCACCGACATGGCTGCGCCTGGTGCTTCCCGCTCCCCGCCGGCCTGTGACTATCAGCGGCAGCGGCGACCGTCTGGGCTGCTGGGACCCGGCTCCTCACCCGGCTCTCCCCCACTGCGGAGCACCGGCCACCAACCGGCAGTTGCTCCCCTCTGCGCAGGCGCGCTGTGCCGGCCGGCGGGGAATCCGCCAGGCGCCGGCTACGGCTTCGGCACTTTCCGGAAGGGCTCGGGCTGCGCTGGCTGCGGCCGACGCGCGTTCGAGAAAGATCTGGAAAGGGAGGGAGCGGGCGTTATCTAGAGCGACACCCCGCGCCCAGACGTCACGACTGCGGCGGGCCACGCCCACGCCCCCCCCTTAAAGGAGCCGGCGGGCGGCAGCGGCCCTCCCTCACCTGGCGGCGGCGGGGCGGGCGGCGCGGCCCGGCCTGCCCTGCCCTGCCCAGCCCAGCCCAGCCGATCCCCAGCGCCGAGCGCTGCTGCCTGCCCTCGCCCACCATTTTAACACACGAGTTGGTTGCAACACAACGTAATTGAATGCGATTATAACAACCCAGTGCAATTACTGATGGGCAGAGATGAGGCCGAGTGGTATACCGTGGTGAGTCAGGTGCGGGCAGCGGGCCCCCTGCCACCTGAGGAGCCCAGGCCTGCGGGCCCAGGGCCCTGCCTGCTCGCCACAGAGGTGCGGAGCGGGGCAAACACCCCCAGCTCCTGGGAGCGATGGATGGCCGGGGCACCTTGGGCACCCCCGGGTGCCCCACGGTGCGGGGTTAGCCCTGTGTGGGAAAGCCAGGTCGGCCATCAGAAATGAAACCCAGGCATTGGTGTCTGAAACGGAGCTGGGGATTGCTTCTGGTGCCAGGGACCGGCAGAGGCTTAAGACCTTGAAGCCCCATCTATCCCCCTCTCGCTGCCAACACATGCAGAAGAGCTGTCGCCAGTTTGTGCCTGCGTACTGCCAGAAGCACCCTCCTATTTGTCATTTTCCTCCCCAGAGAAAAGAGGTCTTGAAACCTGAGTATCCCTACTGCAGTTATCCCATTTTTTATGGGTGTCTTTTTTAAGTATGGGGGGCTGCAATGCTACAAAACATACCTATAGGCTTGAAAAGCTCTGTATTTTTTCTTTTTTTTACTTCTAAAAATGATGTCACCATTTCACACAGCAATATGACATCTTTCTGATGCAGCATGTGACACTGTGCTGCACAGTTTTGTTGCGCTGGAGAGACAAAAAGTAAGTGTTAAGCCACTGAACTAGATTTGCATCCCGTCAAGAGTTTCGATTCTCTCTCCCTTTGTTACTGTTTTCAATGGTGTACAGCCAGAGTTTTCCTGGTGAAGACGACAGAGGCTGTTTCCCTCTAAAACCTCCAGAAGCAAGAGAAGCCACGGTTAAATAGAGGTATTTGTAACACAACTATTATTTATTAGCACAACCAATTCACCACCTTGTTTTCCTTGCTAGTGTTAGGATCAGAAAGGCAAACCAGGTCCAGTCCCATCTGCAGGAGCTAGGGAGACAAATCCCAGCTTGGGTTTCTGCTTTGCTGTTTCAATCTCTGTTACAAAACCAGTTCTCGGTGATTCAAGGTATTGCAGCATCCAGCTTCTGCAGCACCACCCGAGGCTAACTCCTGACTGAAAAGAAACCTTGGGCCAAGAGATTATATGCAAATACTCCTGTGTGGCTATGCCACATTACTAAACCAGGCCCAGAAGAAATTGTGCAACCTTGCAGCAGGGGGACAAGCCATCGCTGCAGAAGCACTGGCATATCTCGCATCTCAGCAGGATAAAGCAGCCTGTACGCAGCTTCATGCTGCCACTGCAGCATTGTTTCTGGCAACCTGGCCAGCCGATACCAAGCTGCAGTCAGGAACGTAAATGTGTGCAGACATTCATGATAGCGACAAGGAAGTGCCAATGGACTTCTTACTTGCTTTGTCAAGAGTAAGACTGTTAGGAGTTGGAGATAAGATTGTAAGCAGAGTAAGCCAAACTCAAAGTATTTCATAAAAGTCTTGTTTGTGTGCTTTGGTGTCATACTGATTGCCCAGTCTGCAAGTATGAACAGAATTCAGTAAAGTCAGATTAGCCACAAAGTTGCCTAAGCATATCCTTCCACAATCATCTACTGCCACTATAGCTGTCTTGGAATTGGCGTTACTCAAGTCTTTGCAATTCTGGGCCTGTGGATCACATCTGTTTTTTTAGCAGCTAAAAAAATATTTGTACTAACTCAAGGAGTTAAGAGTTTTGTGTGAAATTTAATGGTTGTGGAGACATCTCAGGAATGCTGCTAGCATTAATTTCTTTGAAACCAAACATTTAAATAAAGGTCTCCTAAGTGCTTTCTTTGGTCCCCAAATTATCAATATTCCACAAGGTTTGGTTTCTTTTTCCTTTCCCTATTGAAAATTATTAACTCAGAAATAAAAATTAAGTTTCATCTATGTACACTGTAAGATTTATCTTCAATAATGAGAACAATCCTCAACCACTTTAAATTTCCTCAAGAAATAATGTATCAAGTGTTCTATGTCTCTAGGTACTTGGGTCTCTACACTTTTGGGCTATGTTTTAGCTTAAAACGCTGCCAGACAGACTACAGTCCTCTCAATGTTGTTTGAGCAATGGGACAGAGAGAAAAAAGGGTTGCTGTATTTCTTAATGCCAATTTTTTTTTAAAAAAAAACAAACAACAAATTTAAACTCCTTTGCTGTCCTGACTTGTGCTTTAAAATATCATGAAAACACATCAATGGGCTAGAAACTGCATTTCTTTTTACTGTGGTTCATGTAGAAGCTGTAGCGGGCTGATATGTACGCGTACTTACAATGGACTCTGCTAACAGGCCAGGGAAACTGCTGTTATCAAAATACATTCAGCTACAAGCTGCAATTTAAAATTCAAGATGTGCAACATTTAGTATGAATAAAATGGAAACACTGAGAATTTTAAACAAGAGGCAAGTATTTTCCTGGATCCATTTCTTGAATGAAATGCAAACAGTGTTCTTAAGTTCCCTGAAAACAAATTATTTGATTTAGTACATGCTTATCGTAAAACCACACAAACAAAACCAAATAATTTCTTAGAATTATTGCTTATGTGACATTTAAACTAAAAATATGCTATGCAAACAATGAGAATTCTATCATGTATGCCGTACAAACAAAATAGAAGTCCCCTCGCTATTTTAATCTGATCCTGAGCTCTCCGAAACAACCAAGATTAAAAATGTCCTTAATTTTGTCATAAAGAACTAGCACTACGGCTCCTCTTGTTCCATGAAGGGTGTTGGAGAATGCTCCACGGAAGAAAGCACTCAGCCCCTCTCGCTCATATATTTTCATAAAGCAGTCAGCGTTTCCTTTATATTGGCATTCAGTCTCCCTGCTCTGCACACAAATAATAAGGACAAATCATTACTGCACTGCACTAAGAAAGAAGTGGAGATGCCTAGCAAATTTGTCTTGCTTTAGGAAAGAACACTAAGGAGCTTTTTCCTAATGTTTCACTTACTGCAAAGGAGTTATCTGTTAACTAATAAATATTTATCTGATGTAATACTCTGTTAGCTGGTTCCAACACCTAAATTTAGAAAGGTTGTGATCCTTCTTCTGATGCTTCTTTTAAGCTTTACTGGGCAAGTAGAAGGCTTAGGAATTAAATGAGGTCACTCCAGTCCTAAGAGTGCTCTGAATTGTTTCAGTGCTATTAAAACTTCCACAGCTCTTTTTTTTTTTTTTTTTTCCTTAGTACCATCGAAATATTTTTATACCAAGTAGATTTCAGTTCATTAGTAAGCAATAGAGACCTCTAAAAATTGTTCAGGTCTTGACTATCACAACTATTTAAAAACATAGGAAGGCTGAGAAGGAGCTCAGTCCAGTTTCCATCTAGCCCACCTGATTTCTGAGCATTAATTTGCTTGATGAAAACAAAGCAAAAAGGAGCATTTGTTAGTTGGAGACCTCAGCACCATTTTCACTAAAACTCACTTCAAGCGCTTATAGGTGAAGGAAGTAAAGGATGACAATCAGTGAGCGTGCACATGCATGCACGTGACTGTTTCTGTGCAAGTCAGAGCTGAAGCGCTGACACCCCCTACTCCCCCTTTACAGTTTTTTCCAAGTGCAGTATCATGCCAGCTCCTTTAAGTTTTGAAAACCCCAACAGTAGAGACAGCCCAGAGAAACATTGTGTAGCTGTTCTCGGCACAGCACGTGGGATACACTCTTGCCCGCTGTGGAACTCAGCATAATGATGACAGCAGATCTCTCAGATACTCTGCGTAACACCACAGCTCTGACAAAGCGTTTTTTGCTTGGTGAACTGTCAAACCATTCCTGTTTTGGAACCGCAGTCTCTTCAGGATTTGAAGACTGTAGTAGGAACAGACACTGGGTTTTGTCTTCACTAGCAAAAAACATTGACAATTTTTTTTGAGAGATTAATCCAAATCTCTGTCTTTATGTGACATTCAACTGGAAAGAAGACAGTAGGTGGGGGTTTTTTACTTCCTGTTGAAGATCTCACTTAAATTAGCTAAATCTTAAGTCAAATCCACTTGCAGTATCAAGATGAGGTTCTAGACTCTACAACGGCAGAAGGATATTCTTGCCCACTTTAGGCCTTTGTGATATACTCTGGTACTAATAAAGCGATGCTTGAATTTTCTGATGGAGACAGGGTTACGTTTTATTACATCTTCTGTTAGGAATCAAGATATGAGATCACTATAGATATCCTGAACATAATAAATGCAGGACATACATCTGTGATAAACAGTCACATAAATCAATATAAATAAACATTATAACGTAGCTAAAAAGCATTTAAAATATTTTTTCTTGAATTGACATGATTGCAAATGAAAGGATATTTGGTAACGATTGCTACTGCTTAGCTGACGAAAGTCAACTTTGCTGAAAGCAGTAACAGTACTGTGCTCATTATTTCAGAAAGTTATCTCATCTGGCAAATATACTTTTCACTGAAGAAATAAATGGTGCTGTATTTAATTCAGGGCTTCCTCTTGGATCAGAATACACATCATTAGTATGATTTTCACCAGTTTCTTATCAGCTTTATTTGTACCTGAAGCTTCAGAACTACATGAATGAAACAAGGACACCAGATGAAATGCATTAATACATCCACAACATATATACGACCTCCCATTCTCATCTTTTGTGCTAGTAAACTCGTTATCTTATTTCATATAATTATAAATTTATGTTTTTAATAATCTTGATACTATTCTCTATCCTAGTGGTAAGTTAATTACCAGAAATACAGGCAATTCTTTGGTAAGGCCTCATGAGGCACAGTACTTAGGAATAAAGACAGCATTACCTGTAGGCCTACTGCTGACTAAGCAGATAAAACAGAATCTGAAGACAGTGAAATGATACATAGTCTGAAAGGAAGAGAAGTCAGCAGTGCTAATGGAGTTTTCCCACTGTAAGCTTCAAGGTTTCTGTTATTTAGGACAGATTACCAGAGGTGTGCATGCATTATGTCAGAACCTACGTATCCCCTGGCATTTCTTGAAAGCACCTAAGCAAGTTCTATGCCAAAATTTATTCCGATTTGCTTTTGACTTTCTGGAATACTGAGAGAAAAGAAGATACTCCTGAAACAAAATGTAGAGACGCTTCTTTGGAACTAAGAACTCCTTTCTATTATCAGATGGCAAAACTTCCTCAGGGATGCAGAGAACAAGGTCCTGATTTTTCGGGATCTTCAGGATTTCAGAGTTTTTGTGGTTTTCTTTTTATTTATTTTGTGTTTGAGGATGATCTTCATAACAAGAATTTATATTACTAAGTGTGCTTCAAATGCTATTGAACTACCTAGTAAAATTACCTAATATCTAGCAACAAGATCCAACATTAATTGCTAATAATACACTATCATATCCATCACATGCTGAGAAGCAATTCTCAGCTTGTACGGAGCTTTGAAGATCACCGATTCTACCTCATACCTGAAGAACAGCTGTGTGCCACAAAGACTGTTTTTCTAACTGCATTAGCTGAGCTAATAAAGGATATTATTCTACCCACAAACCTGTCTTAGTCGAAATAGCTGGCTTCTGAGTAGGAAGAAGAAAACAGATTCTGTTTTTCTACTAAAAGCTCTCACCAAGCCATGAACTGATTATACTTTTACCAGGCTCCCACAATACTTTTGTTTCATTTTATTTCTTTTCTTTCTGGAGACGTTTCCACTTTTCTGAATAGTCTCTAACCTGCTATAAGGCTATACAGTGCTTCAATTAGAACACCAAACTTCAAAAATCTTGCAAGTAATTTTCAGAAAAGGATTGCAAGCTACACTGCAGCTGCATCATCATGTGTCTCCTGACAGTGTGTAAAGGATAAGACAATCATTTCTGAGTACGTAGTCACAATCTGAGCAACGAAAAAGGAAGGAATTTATCGAGTTTGACAATAATCCCTGCAAAATAATAATAAAAAATGGAAGCCTGTACAAATTCTATAAAATGTATGTCAAATCCAGCAGATATGAAATATAATTTTGATAATCTCTGCTGTTAATCCTACTGTAAAATGACTTGGCTCTTCAGTAATACACTCTTTCAGCACAAATAAGTGTAAAGACAAAAGCTGCAACAAACACCCTCATTAGTTCATAATAAATTTTTAAAATACCATGAAGATTCAAAATGTGTGCATTTTTGTTTGTAAGAGCTACCTTAATGGTATCATAACATCCAAAATAGAAGGCTTGGTATACAATGAGTCTCTGTAGTGAAACACCAAAACCCTGGTGCAGGCCACGAACTTATCTGTCTGCAATTTTAATAATAGTCACCAAGTCCCTGGAATGGTTGCTCAGCAGCTCCTAATATAAAATATATTTATGCACATTGTTATGCATTACAGAAGCCCTTCTTTTTCATACAAACTAATTTGCATGACTGAGACACATAAACATAGTAGATCGTTATTTTGTCCACTTAAGAACAAAGCATAAAGAAGAAATTGAGATGCATGGATGGATGAAGAGAGTTTCTGAAGACAGAAAACAGATAGTGGTATCCCGCTGTTGAAACACTTTCTGGTCAGATAACTACCGTTCCAGTTTTGTCCTCATTCAGCAGAATGCTTATATACAAATTCTCTTACCCTCTCTCTGGAAAGAATTTTTTCTACGTAATACCATGCTTTCACTTCCTCCCCACATGTTCTTACTCAAATTTATTAGAAGTGTTATTTGTTTCACCTTTTTCCTATAATGGAACACTAGCCACAAGCTGTGACAAAGTTAAAAAATCCGCTTTTATATCTGTAGATTTTTTTAATCTGTTTCCACATTCCACGGGTAATTACACCCAAGCTCTTGGGATTTTCCACAGGTGAAAAGACAGCAAGCAATAAACTAGTCTTTGAAGAGCAATAAACTAGTCTTTGAAGGAAGAACTACACACTATGCACCTTCTTATACTGAAGGTATCACAAAAAACCCACTAATTCGGCCCAAGTACGGGCACGGAAAGTAGTAAGTCAAGTCAAGCAGCCAACTCCTGGGACAACCTTGCACAGCACAGACAGCAACTAGAGTTAACTTGGCCCATTGCAGGCAAATCAGGAAAGCCAACAATGATACAGAAAGCAGAGATTTCTTTCTCCCTGCTGCAAAGCCTTCCAGACACTGTCTTTGGGAAATTAATTTTATCTATTTGAGTGAATGAAACATGTATCTAGAGACATGTACTACCCAAAATCTTTGTTGAAAATCTTCAGTTGACATTCTTGGTATAGAATAAGGATGGTCGTTAACTTTAAACGATACCCAATAAACCACAGGTTAGGGAAAAATAAACTCCTTTGGTTTCCGGCATCCAAAATTGGCAAAATTCAGTTAGACTCTTCCATACAGAATCTAAAAATAGCGCAAAACTTTGACAGCTGTGCTATAGCACTGTTTCCAAAGAATCCTCTTTCACTCACCTTCATCCTCTTCAATAAAGATTGTACATTTCTTAATACTTTTACATTTGTAATTGTGCAATGGTAAATTTTTAAGTAATAGAGTTCTGATACTGTTGAAAATTGGTCTGCCTCTAAAACGAAGTAAATATAAACAACCTGAGGCACATCAGTTAAAACTGGAACTGCCATTGAAGAGATTTCACTACCTTTCCCAGCATCAACAGCAAAGTCTAACAGGTACCATATGCACATGGAGGTTGTTCCTGCTGCTCTGCCAGGAGCCAGGTTTTTCAAAAAGCATTTCCAGAACTGAAACGCAAAAATTGCTGTATACAGTTATAAAAATACAGTATTACAATACCATAATACTGACCTTTGTTGTAAATACTACATGAAATTTCAAAGCATGAAGAGTAAGAACTATCTAAAATATTGTAGTATTTACAAAACATTCAAGAAACATAGCAGTCTTAGAGTAAGACCTATACTGGGGTTTTTTTTCAGAATATCCACTTGTAAGGTTTCCTGGCTATTTTTACGTTTATTAAAAAATGTTTATAAGCTATTTTCTTTTTCAACTTCTGAATTACATGGTGCGCTTGTGACCCCGACAGCAGTTAATATGTTTCTTATCTATAATTATCCACTCCTCCATAACAATCGGCCTGTGGATCTAACTGATACAACAACTGTGCATCAACTCTCCATGAAGGGGGAATGGGGAAACATAAAAATCACTGCATTTACTTTCAGCGTCGCCCATACTTATTTACCAAATAAGAAAAAGCTAATCACAGAAGAAACATTTTGCGTACCATTTTAGGTGGTGATATCTGACATGACTCTGTTGACTTAAAATGGCATCACAGGTACATCTTGTGTAGTAAACGCAGGCCATGCAGATGTACTCAAAATCACTTTTTAGTTGCTGGTGCATAGTTTAACTGCCCTAATACTTTATTAGTTGTACTTCTATACAACCTGCCCTAGCTCATGTTGCTGCATAACCTGTTGCTGGTTCTAGTAGCAAGCGGGGGGGGGGGCAGCTGCAATATGAAGGTCCTTGACTGTACCAGTACCAAGTGTCTGACATGTAGATATAGCCTGTCTTCTTTAACAGAAATTCCTTTGCACTTTACAATCTAATGGTTTTAGCAATTTATTTATTATTTTTTTAAAGATAATCCAGCTAAGCAACAACTAATGCATGTAACCATTTCCTATCCTGCACAAAACACGTTAAGAAAGCATCCAAACCCACTGAGCTTCAACAGTGCATATGCTACTTTGCTAAATACTGTACCTCTAAAGAAATTAATCTTGACTGCTATTCATGGAATGTTTCTAAAATTTGAGTCACAAGCTCATACACATGTAAGTCATCTGGAAACACTTCTAGGAGACATAAAGGAGATTTGAAGAACTATAAACACTGTGTTATTTACATCATGCACGTATTACTTTTTCCACTGTAAGAAAAGAAAGAAAATAGAAACCTTGAACTCTTTACATACAAAATTACTGTAATTGAAAAAGGACTGCTTAAGAATTTGCATGCAATACAAGGAGATTAATCAAACCTTAATAACTGCCAGCATTCCTCCTGGTCAGCACCACCAGAAAAGCCTGTGGCAAGAAAAGTTTCTGGCACTGCAGTAGAAAACTGTCGACACGAGAAATCACATAACATTGGAGTTTTGTTTACATTATCAAAACCTAACCAAAGAAATCCTAAAACAGATAACCTAAGACAGACACAAATAAAGCAGATTTTCCAGCTATTTTCACATTGCACAAATTAGATATGAATAACTTATTTTCCATTCTGCTCATATGAATGAATTTTATGTAATTTGTTAAACGCCAGTATCAACATTTCACTTCCAAGACCAAGATTTCTCGTAATTAATTCCATGGCTGTGTCTTTCAAGAATCCATCCACGTTAAGGGACTTTTCCCAAGTACACAGAATTGCAACGTAAGATGGTATAGCCCAAAAGTTTAATTGCCTTTTTGAGCTATAACCTAAACCTGGTCTTTTACTGGAGCATTGTACAGAACTAAGTTCTTAAGATTAACTATTTAACTATTGGTAAGTACATTTCTAGCTTTACATGTGCAAGAAACCAGTTTTCAGTGTGAATCCTTACTTATCTACAGCAGTAATAGGCACTTAAGTGTTTTCTGACACAGATACTAATGATTATCAAGAAAATAATACGAAAAAAAATTTAAAGAGATTCCTGCTTGAGGGACACAACCCAATAACTTCACACATTATTCAAGCAGCTGTAATTTCATGTGAGTGAAATTACGAACATAAAGTTTTTTGAGACTAGGGAGCACATTAATGCAATCTTAACTGTAAGAATGTAATTGGGGGGTTTGACAAAGCCCAGAAACATAGGTGTCTGCATCCAAGATTTTTAATATCCATCTTAATACTCGCGCATCAATTAACTCCAAAATAATTACATGTCCTGAACAAAACTCTGAAAATTCTGACTGCAGTTATAAGCAGTTATTTACATGCACCGCAAAGTCATTAATCTTTAAAGATCAAAAAGCAGATTTCATTACCTTCAGCAATAAGCTACACAGGAAGCCATGCTCACTCTTCCTCTTGTTATAAAATAAGCTCATTACAAAATCTTAGCAATATACCGCTACTAGTTACCAACCATGCTGAAAGAAAGAATTGCACAGCCCTTGACCATAGAATCATGCAATCATTTACATTGGAAAAGACCTTTAAGATACAGTCCAACCGTAAAGCCAACACTGCCAAGTCCAACATTAAACCCTGTCCCCAAGTGCCACATCTACATGTCTTTTAAATACCTCCAGGGATGGTGACTCAACTACGAGATCTAGTTTGTTTATTAAACAGAAGTCATATGCAATATTTACCTGTTTTTCTTTATTCACCTTGGACATGAAAATCTGTTTCTGTTTGTCCTTAAAAGCAAAGTATAGAGCCTGTGTTGGGTAATACCCTATAACATTTGCCAAACTGACACACCAAAAGCTAAAAAATTTTGCAGAAAAAGAAATGAATCTTTAAAATAACATTTCCAAAGTTTATACTACACCAAGTATATTATACAATATTCCTTCCATTGTTGCTGCTTTGGTATGAGCTGGAACAAAGGCCAAAAATGTGCTTTTCAAGGCCATTTATTTTTCAGGCATATGGTACTGGAAACTGGGATTTATTCTGACACTTACCAACAGATGTATACATTCAGCGTTAGCACCAGAGAATCTAAAACTACAAGTGAAATGTGAATAATGCTGAGAAATAGGTAAGATTTTTCAACTTTCTTACTTGATACATTTCTAAGACTAGGGATACCTACATAAAATGCAGCCTGTAAACCGCAGAATAGAAGAATATTTCACAGAACTGCATGTGAACAGTTTTCCTGAAGTAGCCTGCCTATGCATTTTTGCTTCCATAGGGGGTGCTCACACTACGTATTAACGCGATGACAAGCGGTTTATACAGGTATTGGGAACACGGCAGTGTTTTTTTATCCTGTTCTAAATTAAAGAACGGATCCCTTTGCACACTAAGATAAATGCATAAGCAGCTAAATGGAGTTGAGGAGGTAGCGCAGGTGCAGGTGATAAGAAAAAAATAACATAGCTGAAGATTTTTGCAGATGTTACATTTTGTTTGCTAAGCAGTGACAATGAAGTGATCGCTGTGACGCACAGCCACGCTCTTCATTCAAACCTCTGAATTTTCTTGTGTTACCACGGATGAAGGCAAAGACTCCTTCAAGAGAACTCAAAACTGGGTTTTCATTTCTTGTTTTGATCATGCTTTCCTATACATTAACATGAGAACGCCAAATCCACTCTGCTTTTGTAAAACTATCACAAGGAAAACAAGTATTTTATTCTGTCCACCCATACCAATGAACATGCCTTTGCTACTACCAAATAAACCAAAAACTTCTGTGAGGATGTTCCCAGCAGTAACCCACTCTGCACCACCTCCTCCGCCAGTATCCATACTCCTTTGAATGCCCAAGACCCACAATGGCCCAAGACATCAAAGGCATTTCTAAAAGCTTTTGTTTTTCCAAGGTTTGGGAGAGACAGGGCAAGGCATGGGGATGGGGGAGCACCCCAGGGCCCTCAACCTTGCTCCCTGGGGACACACACGAAGCAGCAGCGTCCCATGCCCTTGTACTGCTGGTCTGCCCAGACCTGCTGGATGAAGCATTCCCCGTTCCCCTGCAGCAACGCGTTCCAGTGTCCTGAAAGCAGGTCCTTCCCGGTGGAGATGGCACCGTAGGGGTCCTTGCCCTGCAGGGCCACCATGGCACACAGCACTGCGCTGGCTGCCCCCCGCCCCACACTGCCGTTGCCTCTCCTGCCCGAAAAGCACGCGGCCAGCGGGCACCTCACTGGCTTCTTTTTCCTCCAAAGTTAAAGTCGATGGTCTCAGGGTACCCAGGAGCTGAGCCGCCTGCGTCCCCCACCATTACCGTCCGCGAGGGGCTGCTGGGCTCAGAAGCCGCACCATTTGCTTCTGCACCATGGATCCTGTCCGGGGAGGGCTGTCCTGCCTGAGCTGCGGCAGCAAGCTCTGCAGAGGCCTCGGGAACCTTCCAGAAGCTTCTGTCAGCTGTGGGAACTGGCCCCTCGCCCCTGACCAGGAACTAGATAATAGAAAAGCAGGTAAAAAAGGGTAGATGTTGATCATATTGAATTATGAGTTAATAAACATTATACATGAGAAGTAAATGATACTTACTCATGTTATTTATACCCATTCTGTTGCAGGTCAGAAGTACCAGCTCCTCCTAGACTACTGATAACATGTTTGGTGTGGGTTTTTTTTAATTGCTTTACCTCCCCTACATCTCTTGACTTCATGACTAATGAGGGCATGAAACACCGTATTTGTTCGTTCAAAACATTTTAATTGATGATGTTTTTAAATGCTAACTTTTGTTTCTTGCATTCCCTTGACATTAGTAGTTTTAACCCTGGTAACTTCATTTCTATGTTGTATACCACATTGCTTGGCTAATAGTTTTTATAAATAACAATTTAAAGGCAAAAGAAATTAATTTCTTTTGAGCCTTAATACTACCACTTGAACTCCTTTAGTAGCTTCTCCATATCTATACCTTTTGACATCAGTTCTGTACACTGATTCAGTTATAATCTTCCTGAAAACTACAAAGCTTCACAATTTCTATCAAAGATCCCTGATAAAAAATAAGAATAAATCTGTATTTGGTGGGAAATGAAATCTTATCCTTTTGGGTCTCTTTTTAAACATATTCTTAAAAAATCTGCAAAATACAGTCTCTACTCAGCTGACTAACAAAGTAACCAATAAAAATCTCCCTGAGGGTAGTATCAACATGATTAATGGAAACTTTGAAATGTTTTGTTGCTGAACTACACTGCTTTGAGTATGAAAGTTGTACCCTTAATTCTGTTTAAAGTATGACTTCCTGTGAAGGAGCAAGCCAATCTAAATAGCTGATGGGTACTGAAGGAGTCCCCACCTACCTTCATTCTTCTCTTCTCCACACACATCTAAGTATCCATGCTTTTTCTTCTTCATGGACTCAGCTGTGTGTTTGGCCCAGCTGAATCAACTGAGTTTAACCCCATACACCGGCAGCAGAGTAACCTACTAACTAACTAAATAGAAGGATCTAGATAAAAGTTAGCTGTCTCCTTTTAAAAGCATTCAAATATCTTCTTTTTTAGCATTCAAACCACATAGCCCAGGCCTTTGGAAGATTGAAATGAGACAAACATCAGCAAAATTACTCTTTTCCATACGGAGACACTTTCAGGGGCACACACATGCAAGTTCTGTAAAAGCTGTTAAACTTACTAGAAGCAGTGCAGCACAGAATGCTTTTCTGTATTCCTTCTTATATCTACAATGAAATCTAACATTCAAACCTCACATATTTTAGACTTTTGAAAGGTGCTGTTCAGATGTCATCCATACTATTACATACTTTTATTTTTCAAACGAGTAAATATAACGTCCCTTGATTTATGTGTGGGGAAGAGATCTAAAGCACTATTGATATAACTCAGTTTAAACTGAAATAATGTCTATTTCTTACATTCTAGGAATCATAGATACTGGAGAAGGCTGATTAACAAAATCTTCATATACTTAAACTTCAGGCTTAAGACTTCTACTGCTTGGACTTAAAAGCAACTGCTGAGTGATTCAGGACAAGCTGTGAATCACACTGTGACAGTGGGCAGTTATAAGCATTGATTGACTATTTTAGAACTACTCTAAACAGTGTAATTTACTAGTGAAAACAAGATCTAAAGGTTTGATCACGAGAACCTGTGGAACTGAATTTACTTTCCTGCATACTTAAAACTTTTTGATCCCACTGTTTAAAATGCAACTTTAGTCATGCATTTTATGAGAAGCACTCATTAAAAGCAAGTAGAAACAGCAGAAAGAAAAAAGAATGCCCTGTTGACATGGAACAGGATGAAATGCTATGCAGATGATCAGATGTGAATGTGCTGACTGGGGCTAAAAAGACCCCCAAAAAATCTTAACATTTTAAACTAAACTTTAGTAAAGTTTAGTAAAAAGTAGCTGGTGTGTAGTTTACAAACATTTAAACAATTTGTAGGAAAGCTGAATTTTGTAGAACTCTGTTTTTGCAAACATCTTGCTTTCTATTGCCTTATACAGATATAACCTAACATTTTTCTTGTAATATCCAGCTGTAAATTGCAGCAGATCTAGCTAAACAAATACTTTTTAAATAAACAAAAGAGAAAATACGTTAAGTAAAAAGAAATAGAATAACACTTTACTGGTCTTTGAAAAATATAAATTTTTTTATTAAGAAATTATGAATATAAAATAAGCGGAGTCCATGCATAGGTCTTAACACACATCCCCCCTGCCCTTATCTTCTTTTGTACCTTCAAAATTGTGCTTTAACAAATACAAAGTATTATTTATAGTTGAAACTCATGAAGACAAGTAAAACATCAACCACACTATAGTCCTTGAGTGTGCAGGAGACCATACCAGCAAAAATGATAAGCCATTAGTTTTGTGTGGCTAAGTGCTGTGAATTATCTGGAAGATTTCTTTCTGTTTTGATTAACACAGTGTTACTGGAAACATTCAGTATTTTCCATGCCCTTAGAGGCACAAAATTTTAATTAATTGGAAAACTTTTTTTCCCTCTATCGCCAACTGCCAGATATTCAGAGTACTTTAAGGATACCAGCTTACCATTTTACATTCCATATTACACATTGAACAGCAATGAATGTACCAATTAAATGATGTTTTCATATGATATAGTTAAGATCAGGATAAATAATTTGACAGTATACAAAAATAAGAACTTCGCTTCTCTGAAATCTTTTTAACTATTCCATTGATGAGACCATTAGAATCACTGCTGAAATTTTACCTGTGTCATACCCCAGGGCAGATTGCTTTTTTTAAAAAGCATTTCAAAGATATGGTATGGGTGGGCACCACAACTGAGTTAATTTCTCTTTATACTGGAGTACTTTAAAGAGATGACAACACCATGCAGGATGGCTGAATGTTCAGGAAGCTTGTCTATGTAGCTAAGCCGAAGGACAATTTAAAGGCCAGTTCAACAGCAGCTTCTGTCACTGAGTCATGAAAACAGACGTAACACTCCTGAGGTTTTGGATGTAGAATGAGTCTCCTGAAGGAAAAAAAATAAAAAAAGAAAACTATCATTGGTGTTAGCTTTTTCTACTCAACGGTTTGATATATTCTAGTTGTACTCGGGTTTCAGCAAGATGTTAAAAGCAACTGCTTTGTAAGACAGCTAGCAAATTTCCATGGCTCTCCTGAATTATCTTACTCCCTTCAATACATTGTATTTTATAATCAAGTTATTCTCTGCTCATTTTTCTCAAGACTGTGTATGGAAAAAAATTCTTCAGGTTTTCAGGACTTATTTGTATAGTACTGGTGTGTTTGCAGTAATCCAAGTTTCCAGGCTACTTGGGAGCAAGTGCCAGTATTCACATACTTACTTATCCTTAGACTTAATACATCTGGATAGGTAGTTTCCCACATGTTAGTCTAGGAAGCCCTTTTAGTGGAAGAGTTAAAATAGGAAAGATCTTAGTACGGCTGCACAGCTGTGTGTAGCACTCCAGCATAGCATATAGCTCTGCAAATACTAGTGGACTCCCCCAGATTTAACATGTTGTTCGGTAATGCAGAGACTTGTTCTTTTCAAACATCTCAACAGCAGCGTAAACATTTTAAAATGTTTAAATTACAGATTTTAAGTTTTCCAACCCCAAGGACAGCACACAAACTGCAGCTATGTACATTCGTGGTGGGAAACAATTATTTTTCTTTTTTCTCTTTAAAGATCTGACTTGGAGGCAAAAAGGTTGAACAGAAGTTCTGTTAGAGAATTTCTACATTATTATTCCTGGCCAATATAATTACCTATGGATGATGTTTCCTCTCCTTGTATCAGAAAAAAGTTCTTACACCATATTCAGAAATTTATTTTGCCGTTTTCTGACTTTCCTATTTGCACAATAGTTGAACTAGTTGAAAATCGTAACCTAATGAATTAATCAAGCATAACCATTTGTCTTCTTTTCACCCCTTGCCTAGACTGATTTTTTTTCTTTTCATATGGTGAAAGCACAGCTTCCATTTAACTGGGTATTTGCATTTTTCTATTCATCTAGTAGGATTGCCAAATACAGAAGATGAATGCAGAAAAGAAGGAAACATCCTGTTGACAGACTATTCCTAATATGTCTGCTTACTGCAGCTAAAATGTAGACGGCACAAAATATAGCAGATTGAGGAAAGAATAACATAAGAGAAGTAGTGGCTACAGAATAGGGCTTACTGGTCTGGACTTAAACAATCACAAGATCTGGTGTGTTCTGAATTGTGAAGAAATAGTACACACTATTTTCTCATTACACCTAATTTTAACTACTTCAGAAGCAGTATTAATTTTAGTATTTAATGCCTAGGGCAGTATGCTGTTCTGTCCTGCAAATAAGCCTTAGCTATGTAGCAATAACTATACGCCTCATTAAGAAAATATCTTAAAATTAAGTTTAAATAACAAATTAAAAAAAATAAAACACAAATCACAATCCATTCACAATGATGATGGCAGAACTTTGAAAACAAACTGAGGAAAGAATACCGCCTTTCCAAAATACCTCAAGTAGACTGCTAGGTTGATTTGGTCCTCCCAATGAAAAAGCCCCGACCAACCAACAACTACAATTGTTCACCTTACTTCTTTGTATCACTGAATCGGCATTATGCATGGAGGCAAGACAAGTAAGATTTACTTGCAAAGGAGGGAATGGAGCCGTCAGAAAGAGTGCAGGGAGCACAAATAAAGTGCAGAATTGTGAAAGAGTATAATTACAGCACTTCCGCGTGTCTGCGTAGCACAGCGTAGCACTGCAAAGGTGCCGGCTCTGCGGTGGTAACATGCTGGCACGGTGCTCACTTCAGTTACACACCTATGTTTGACAGCAGGTGGAATATCACGCCAGTGCAACTTCCCAGATCCCAAATCAAAGCTACCTCACTCAGTCAACTCAAGTTTCTGTGATGCGCTACAGTTAAAGTTAATCTTAAAGAATACAGTGGTACATTCAAAATGGAAAACTTTAGGAGAAATATGCATTTGTCTGTAAACTCACCCCACAACCCAGTAATTCATTGTTGGTGGTGGTTTCTTCTGATCAGACCAGTTATCAGGAGAGCACTCAAACAAAACTCCATGTTCTCTCACCAGATCTAGGTCCTCATCTGCCTTACTAAATTCTGACATCCCACTGTCTGCTTTTGTCTTTTTCTGTAAAAGAATTGGCAAAATGTTAGTATAGAAAGAAATATCTTTACATAAACACTAGTAAATATAAGTTTGTGGTTTCTTCAGGAATCTCTGATGAATGATACTGCTGTTAAAAAGCCAGACTTAGAAGATGTAACCAACTTGCTTACATGATTCTTTTCTTCCCAGTTTTGTTACTTCAGCATCAACAGGCTTTTCCATTGTTATACAACTTGGAAGTAGACACATGTTCCCTTTTTGGATTTTTTTCCCCCTTCTAGATGAACACTATTTCTCTAACAAGGCATCTGAGATAATACAGCTTCTTTAAATAAGTGTGTTACAACAGCTAAAGCTCTCATCTTTCTCTCTGTGCCTCCCTAATTATGAACTGTGATAGTAAAAGTCTGTTCAATAAACTTAGCCAGGCAGGAATTTCTTTTTGTAAATAAACAGTTGCAGCACTCAGAGCATTTTCTTGCTCTTACTCAACATGAGTGCGTAAGATGTATTGAAAATAAAGACATTTTCATGTTTCATTGAGTTTTTAGGGCTATGCTTTGTACAGAGCTTTTGAATAAACCTTGCAAAAGTTCCAGTTGTTTCTAGCTGAATTCCTGGTCCCTGTCTGGTGAGGTTCAAACTGCAGGCACAAAATCTACTTTTTTCTCTTTGCTCTGTCTTGGTGCTCAACGGTCTTGTGAGCCATGGTATCTTTCATCAGAAACACAAGGGAAAGAAGAACAGAATGGACATGGAGATAAATAAAGGAGGAATTTTGAAAGGGTTTGTCACTAGTTTAACTCTTCTCCCACTGAAGTTAAAGGAAGTTTATTACTTTTTTGTAAACATCTATGTAATAATGAAAAAAAAAAGGGAAAAAAAAGGAATCTTTTTTTTTTTCTTCTTTTTGAAGCATGAGAAGCATGATGAGATTATGGAAACAGGAGTGGAAATCCCATTGAGATGAACTGGTCTTAAAAGAGTTGCTACACCAGGGCATCTCTGGATCTGTCAATGAAGCTTCTGTTCTAATCAGTTGCTTCAAAGGTAAAATAAAATGTTTTCTTGGGAAAAAAAAAAATTATCTCAAGGAACTGCTGTCTGCTGTATGCAGAAGCCACATCATTCAATCTGCCTACTATGTTGAAAATGTAGGGGCTGAAGACCTAGCAAAGATGGTCAGAACATCACAACTATCTTAATTTCTCCGAAATGGTAGAAGTGAAATGTACCTTAGTATTTGAGAAACGAAACATCTAATATTTACTTGAGAAAATGTCTTTTAAATTCCCTAAACATGCTTTGGATTGAATGCATAAAGCATATTCTAAATTACTATTAGTTTATAGAGTGGAAGACATTTCACAATAGATGACTTGACCCTTCCTGTATCATTCCTTAGTATGTAAAGTTGTTTCAAACACTGTTCTTGCTAATACCGCTATTGAAGAAGACTTAAGGAATATGTTAGTATTCAGTCTAATAATCTTCCCCAGCAAAAAAATGGAGTCTTCATCATGCAATTTCCATTCTAACATCTGTTTATATTTTAGCACATTTTACACTGTGCTATTCATACTCAAGAAAAAATACATATTAAGAGGGGATATTTGACAGAACTATGAGGGTTTGTACTGTCATATGCAGAAAAACTTACTTCCTTCTGATTTTATTTAACATTAAGAAAATACTACAATGATGATGAAGAAAATGAGGCCAAAGCTGCTTATTACATACAGCGACATATATTTTAGGGTTTAAGACTACAGAGCTTATTTTTGCTCAATTTAAAATGTATTCAAATTTCCTGTACACATTTAGAGGTTAAATCGTGTATTTTCAGTTCTCAAAAAGCGAGGCAACGTTAATTATTGATTGATTTACAATAAATTTGCGTTACTGGTGCAATTCTCTGAATCCTAAACTATAACACAATATTTAGCTGATGCCAAGGAATAAGCAGTATAATAGTACATTTCTATATTTGACCCTTTGTCGTGCACTACAAACAAGGAAAACTTCAATTTATTCTTTCACATTTTCCTTATGCCATAATGCAACCTGCCAATTTCAGCATTAATGGTTGGAGCCAACATGCAAAAAACACCCCAAGTTTCTCTAAAAGAGAAACTTTGTTCTGCAGCACATATCCATCCATTATTTCTGATTTTCAGAGCAGAATGAACCCAGCTGCTGCCTACTGTACTTACGTCTGAAGAAGCCAGAAAATCATGTGCTAAGGTAGTTGTGTCCAAAACCAAAGTCTTGACTCTCAAGTGTCAGTTTTTCACTTTTTATGAGCTACATCTAATGGTTGAAAGGTTTCTTTTATTCAAGCTTTTTTTTTTTGTTTGAACTATAAACCGTTTCTTTAACAGTTGTAACCAAAGGCAATTTGATGATAAGAAATATTTGTGTATTCTCTCTGCTTGCTTTGGGTTTCTCTATCTCCCGACAGAAGCGTCTAAAATACATGACTCATTGCCAAAGTCCTACTCAGCCAAACCCTGGTGTCATATGAAGTTGACAGAACAATCCACCAAATTAACCTATTTTTCTAACATGTAAAAGTTCCTAGATCATTTACAAGGCACATCAGTCTAACCAGAAGTGACTTCTTTGGTAATTTGAAGAAAACGTTCAGAAAAAATACTACTATTTGCAAACTGCTTTCATTCAGTTTGTACAGTTATTTCCCATTTCTCATTTAATTCACTTGGATCGCCACTTTAGGATGTAAACAATCCAACTAATAGACAGTATTCCCCTTAGGTTTATAGTTAACTATTTCTCTTTTCCAAAAGGACTGAGCAGGTCACAAAATTAGTAGAGATGAAATGTTACCCTAATTTTAGTTAATGACAATAAAAATCAACCGTGCAATTAACAAAACTGACTTTTAGCAAAATAAAGTGTGCATTGAACACAAAAGGTCTGATCTGGATGGAGTATCTCATAAATGGATTCTTATACCCAGTGTTTAAATGTATGCGTTACTACTACCATCTTTCTCCAGATAGACCATTTGAGGTAAACAGATATTTTTAATCAAACACAAGGCAATACAGTTGCTGACATCAGTTCTGTCTATTTTTAAGTCTAATCTAAATAGCAATACCCACATAAAGCTCTGGCAGCTGGCATCGGCTTCAGCCCACAGCTAGAGCAAGGTTCAAACGGCCATCTTTGTAAAGGGAAAAAGCCTTGCCTGTTCCAGCATGCCAGCTAATCTAAAAAGAGATCTGGCAGCATAATTAAAAGGAATTGATTGTTATAGCCAGGGTTTTTTTCGACCACTACACATGTGAACAAATGATTACAGACATTAGTGGATGGCAAATGTATAAGCGATCCTGAGTAGCACTGAGACCAAAGACACCAAGTGTTCAGACACACTGACAGCACGGTGAGGGGAAATAGCAGTCACTGCTCATATGAAAATTTTCTGGGTAAAAAAAAAAAAAAAAAAAAAAAAAAAAAAGGAGTGCCTGAATTTCTTTTTGTTGCCAATCTGAAATCCCTTCCCAGAATTAGAATGGCTAAACACCCTCCCCTTTGCTACTTACAGTTTCTGAATCCAGCATGTGAAACTTTTTGCTACGTTACAAACAACAGTCCTAATATGAAACAGAGTAAGAGTATACTATACTGGAGACATGGGAAGATTTATTTTGAGGGCATTTTTGGTGGGAAAGAAAGCCATAATGCGTACTTGGCTGGATGGTCAGAGAAAGAACCTGCCCATAACAGTGAAAGTATTAGAAGCTTTAAAAACAACCACATACATGGAAATACACTTGCTAGTGAATTATTTAAATAACCAAGTGAAAACAATCTTGAAATGCTGAGTTAAGAATGTAAATATAAAAACAGGAAAAAATCAAAAGCTTCCATACTTCTTTCCTCATGGACTGCTGAAAAACGGAACGAATTGAAAGACAGCAACGATAGAAATTCTCAATTAACTGAGGATGGATGGAGCCACCAAGCCGTGCTACTTCTTTGTGGGTTGGAGTAATAAAGATTCCTTGCATCGTTTCCAAAGTTAAATAGTGGAAGAGGGTATTCTCAGGACCAGAAGTCAACCTTACAAAAAAAAAAAAAAAGAAAAAAAGAAAAAAAAGAATTAATTTAATCCTAAAATAACTTTGAAAGGCATTTCAGTTAAACAACATATACTTTTGTTTCTTAGGAAGTAATTGTTTTTCTGGTGACCGCAATAGTTACAGACAATAGAGATACAGATACTCAAAAGGTGTCTATTTCCACATGGTGGAAATCTTGCTAAATTAAAAAAACCCGAAACCAACAAACCGAAAAACTATGGTACTAGTTAGGTATTGCACTTGTGTTCTCAAAAATTCTCACCACCAAAAGGAAAGGGGAAATAAAAGCGTTGGGTGTGGGTGTGGGGGGGAGTAAAAGCTTTCTTTAGAGCTCAAGCAAAACAGCAGAGCAGACTGCGCTGTCACAAGCAACAGGTGGGAACCGGGAAGATCATGACTTCTTTGTCCTTTGTACACCTACCTAGAGATACTGGAAAGGCACAAAGTGTGTATGTGGCCCAAAAATGCTTCTGTTTGAACTTTCAAGGTCACATATATGTGGGACACGTGCATACATTCTACTGACACACACTTGAGAAAGTTATCTGTTCTAATTAATTTCTTCATTTAAGAGTGTCACTATTTGAGAATCCTCACACAGCAAAGTTCTGGTTAGAATAAAATTATGCAGGGACTTCTGTAATCTATTCATAAACAGATTCAAATTCATATTCAAAAAATGATCCAAGTATGACCTTAAAAATTAAATACTTAATACAAAATAATTTCTTACTTGATAGCATTAAGAAGTTCTGTATCTTTCTCTGAAAGGTTCTTTTTGAGGTTTCCTAAATGAAAAGGATTTGGTAGGGTATGTTTTTTTCTAGTGGCCTGAAAAACAAGCAGATAGATGAACTAACAGAAAACGCAGCTATCAAAAGAACAAAATCAAACCAACAAATCACCTACGAGGAAAATAATGTATAATTTTTAAAAAGGCAAAAAAATTCCATCAACTTATATAAATGTAATTTATAGCCTATTTTAGACTAAAATGTGTTAGAAGCGGTTGTGCAATTGTACAGCAATTTGTTATGACAACTTATGTTTACGCCATTGTTATTGTGGGGATATTCTCCAATTGTTTCTGCCGATTCCAACACAGCTGTGCCCACTTCAGTCACTGAAACCCCCAAATATTTACAAGCAATAATAAAATAAAAAAATGTGATTGCTCTGAGGCTGACCCAAAGCTTCCCAAGGCAACAGCAGTATATTCTACCGAATTCATGACTGCTTAGGTTTATTCTTCTATAGTATGCTTGGTTGTTTTGGTTTTTTTTAATAGTTACTTGAGTGAGTTTTTAAAAGAATTGCCTCCTCCCCTGCAACCCACCAGAACCTTATCAATTTTCCTTGTTCTCTGACCTGATCCACTATAGATTGTGGATTACTGCTTTCCTCTTCCACAGGACCTTCGTTACCGTGGTCAGATCCTACACTGTTTCTTGTAGGGCTTGGCTTACGTGTCGTTAAAGAAGAGTCACCAAACAGGGTCCTCCTGCTTGCCAGAGTGGTTACCGATTTGGAAGTATTTTGCAGCTTACTTAGGATGGGTGAGGTGGTCAAGCTCTCCAGTCTGTCACGTGTTGCAGGAAGGAACCAGTCAGCACAAGATAAAGGTGGATTGGAAGGAGAATCCAGCCGTTCCTCTATGCTGGCATCTAATCCTTCCAGCTGAAGTATAGTAGCTTTGACCTGATCCACATATATACAGTCTGGTCCTGGATTCCCAATAGCTTTTGAGGCACAGCCTCCTGCCTCTAGCAGGACACACAGCATGAAGTTTCTCTGTAAATACCGAGGTATCAACATTAGCCTTTGGCTTAACATACAGTACGTGCTGTGTTATATTTATGTCTCATATTATACTTGGGCAAAATACAGCACTACGTTCAACACTCCTTCCTCATCCCCGGAGGAGTTACTTTTTTTTTTCCTAATTGAATCACATCCAAGGAGATCTTTCTGTTGTCACGTTAACTTAATGATGCAAATGTAAAAGCTATCACTTAGAAACTCAGCTGTTTGCTTTAAAAAAAAGAGCTCACATTAAAAACCCAAACACAGTTCTGAAATGAGTTGCCTGAAAATACCAGATCATGAAAGTAAAAACATAATTAAATGAAGACGCATAAAAATAATGAGAATTTATACTTAAACTTGCAAGCTTTACGAATGTATAAATAATACTACTCTCTTGAGGAATTATATCCCATGAGACAGCTATAATATGAATATTTGGTAAAATTGCTAAATAAAATGCATGGGAAATGTTGCTCTTACTTAGTGACAGACAACACAGAATGACAAAACAGAGCATCAGAGAACAGACATATTGCAAACGTTAACTTACCAAGCCAACTATGAGTAAAAAGTATCTGGCTTCAGGTTCCCTATATCCTGTAAAAC
The DNA here is from genome assembly GCF_015220075.1 of Falco rusticolus. Classification (NCBI taxonomy): domain Eukaryota; kingdom Metazoa; phylum Chordata; class Aves; order Falconiformes; family Falconidae; genus Falco; species Falco rusticolus. Next base: position 119,714,844 of record NC_051187.1, read on the forward strand.
TCGAAACTTCACATGGCTGGATATGATGATGTGGAAATACTTCCCGCCATATCACTAACTGACCAATCTTCTGTTCTGCTGCCAAGGGTAACAGACAATAGTGCCGACAATATAAACCTATATCAATAAGATCTTCCTTTGGCAAGTGATTACCAATCAAGTAACCCTTAATTAAACACAGAAAAGGAAGTGTATTCAGTAAGAAATAAAACACCACCACTTAAAGAGTACTTTTCATATAAAGATATCCATGCTCCACATGCATTAAGATTGTAAGCTTTTTGGCCAGAGACTGTTTTTCTGATATACAGTTGTACAACAGATAACACTGAGCTTTTGCATCATATCTGAAGAACCAAAACACTGAAATATAAACAAATAAAACATCAGCATATATGCAAGTTATTAAAGGCAAGCTGGGAAATGCACGGCTTCAACAGCTTGCAAAACAGCTACAGAGTTAAGGTGCTTTAATTCTCTCTCAAATATATGGTGCTTTCACTAGAATTACTAAAATTTCCAAAGAAGACACATTACAGTGGTGTTCCTAGCACTAAGGGCATTACAGTTAAAGTGCTGTCATGGTAGACAGTGTGCAGTTCCATTTGTGCTAATAGTTTAGTCTCATAACACTACTAGCACAAACAACAATTGCATGATGAAATCCTTAAAATGTACATTTCCTTAACGCAAAGGCTGTTGTCTTCCTCTTTTTACTGTTGAATACAGTGACTACATTTAATAAAAATAAATTTACAAATGAGGCCAAAGTGAAAAAAGCTGTCAATACAGTTTCTCAAATCTTTGTTTTAAAGACAGACTAAAGATAGATCACCTGTTATCTTTACTAAAAAATGGCAATGAACAAAAAAAAAGCGCCTATTAGAATATCTTACAGTCTCACATTTGAATTGACTCTAGTTACTTCCTTATTACTGTCCCTCTCCAATCCTTGGATCATACGCTGCAAAATTCCCGTAAGACAGTTTCAAACAAGTATTTTGCTCTTACTGATACATATCACTTCCTGACTTCAGTTTTTTCTGTTATGGTGTTTGTGGTTTATGTCTGTTACTAGAAAAACATATTTAAAGCAATCATACAATTTTTTTATGTTTGTGAGGTTTTGCAAAGGGTTACTCCATGACTGTGTTAGATCTCCAGATGCATTTGCCTAATCTTTAGACCTTAATCACTGATACTACCTTGTAGAAGAGACAAGCACCCATAATCATATATAATCTTCTCATGTCGTAATAATCTTCAGACTGTGAGAAAAAAAATCATGGTATAGTTTTTCATTCAGAATTGTTATTTTATTTACTAAATGCAAGTCAACTAATTCCAGCAAATGGTAATCAATATCTTATTTAATACTTTCATTTTTGACCACTTCTTATTGTCAATGTCAGTTAACACTGAACAGTTAAGTGGAATACCAAGCTTTTAGCCTCTATTATTGATTTTCATGTCACTACAATTTTCTCTAACAATTTTCAGCTCAAAATTTCCTGATTAGTTCTTATCTGTAGATAAACTATTTTTAAGATACGCAAATTCTCAGGGTTCTTAACAGCAAAGTAGCTGAAGCATAAGTACTGACACCAGAGGCCCTCCTAGAGTAAAACATCCAACTCAAAGCATTTTTTTCCATTATTTGACATTTTACCCAAAATATAGCCATTCATTGATCTATTAATCTAGATGCCCAGTGCTCTCAGATTGGTAACACTATCTTTAGGTAGATATAGTGTATTTTAAATTAAGTGGGTGCAAGCAATTTCTGTGCAATAAACTACAACTTATAAATTTGCTTTTTGTAAATAATCATCCAGGTTGTTTATTACAGCGATTCTTTCTTTTTTATTCTTTTGCAAGATGGGCTATATGTCTGCCTACCTCGTATTTTAGGTTTTAAGAATCGTTAAGCATATTTTGTAATTAAGAATACTTATGCCCCAAATTGTTATGCTAAAGAGGTGATCAGTACAGTAAAGAGCACACACAGCAAGTGACACAAGTAAATTACTATCTTCTCCTTTAACAGTATTAAAATTATGCATAACTTGTAATTGTTTTCTGTAAACTGGAAAATTAAGTGCTTCGTGCTCCATATAAGTTTTCAGGTTTATTCACAATTGCTTGGGAAAGAGACAGTTATCTATACAAAAAAAGAAATGTAACAACTATCAGCTATGCTGAAATTAGAGTGTCCTTGTAGACATCCCATGGGCTTAAATTATAGTAAATCATGGCTTTTCAGTGACTAACCCCTGTAGGGTTATAAGACAATTATAATGTTAATCATGGAGAGAAATTCAGGTAAACAGAATGGGTAAAATTAAGCTTAAACCAAGAATAATACAGTATACTTTTGCTTTGACTCTCACTTGATTAAAAAAAGTGGACTAGTTTGGAATTAGTGCTTTTTTAAACTACTGAATATGACACCAAGGTAAAGAGATACAGTGCAATGCAAACAACAAAAAGAAAATGTTTACCAGCTCTGCAAAGTCAGCTGCTTCCAGATCACTCAGTGCTGTGTCAATTTCCATCTGAAATATTTAAACAGTATATTTTAATAGAGATTTCCAACACAGTAACTTACAATAATAGCATAGTTCACTCTATCTTGCTAGTCTCAGAAGATTAGGATTCATAAGTACAAAGTGAATAGATAAAAATTTGCACATGCTTTTCAGTAGTAATATCATGAACACCTCTATTCAACAGATTTAAAGAAAAATCCTTAATTTCTGTGTATTTTCCTCTTCTTTGAAACTGTAAAATTTCTCTGCTTGTGTTGAACGCACCGTTTGGTATAAAGGAGATGTCACTCTCAGCATGCTTTAAAACATGAAGTCTAGAGACTACCCCTTGAAGGCTATGGAGAACTCTGAAATCTGGCAAGCTATTGTATCCAGCTGAGTTATTAGAAAAACCTTTTTCACAATGGATTTAGTTTTTGCCTCTATGGAAATTGCCAAAAAACTCTCTCACACATTATCTTTGTTCTACTGAAACTGCTTTAAACTTGCTTATTTCTCTAACTACAAGAGTGATTGTTAATATACATTTTACTTAAAATACTTTCCTTTAAAGAACATGGTACTAGCCACTGAAGTTCATGACATAAACGTGCTACTTCATGAAAAGAACCTAAACCCCATCATTACAAACTTCTCGGGCAGTATTAACAGGCTGCCTCTAATTGAAATACAGCCAGATTTTCAGAGAAATGTCAGTGAGGCTGTTGGCAGCTGACAACTAACCAGTTTCTCAGCTTTTCCCCAGTTAAAATTTAAAGGGCTTTCTGCCCAATAAAGAACTGACATTTTTTGTTTTATATTCCTAATAAAGATCTTCATCAAAATGGATGGAAGTTTCATCTTCTGCAACAAAATTCTTCTGGAAAATGTGGATGATCTCAGACAATTTTGGAAAGCTAAGTCTGTATTATAAATATCAATGATGTTGTTTTCTAAATCCCTTTAAACCCCACAATTTTACAAGAAAGAAACAATCTGCAAGCTCAAGTAGAGAGCAAAGTGTAATTGATACAAATAGTTACAAATATTTTGGGTATATCCACGAAAGAAAACTCTCAGTTCAAAATTTCCCAGCTGCTTCATTTGCATTAAATCATGGCAAATAATCATAAAACAAAAACCCTCTACCATGACAAGACTAACATATTCTAAACATCATTCCATCTTAACGAAACTTCTTTTTTCCTGTGAAATTTTGCAAAAACTGCCATACATGTGTTGACTAATATGGTATGCAAAAAACTCTTCACACGATATGAAAAATAATGTCCTTGTTATGGAGTTGGAAATATTTCAAGATCACAAAGGCAAAAATGAATCCTACATGCACTGATATTCAAGGGGATGGAGAATGAAAATGCAGTGAGTCTTTCTTTCATCCACTTTAGACCCTCAAGTGAAATGACTGATAATCTAACAGGTCCACTGTGCCTTACTACAACATCTGATATTTAACATTTCTTGAATGAAGGACAAGATATCAAATATTACCAAACTGCAATTTAAGTACACGTGATGTGGGGAAAATTACCCTCTCAACTGCAATCACAGATATTAGAGGTTTTATATGATATGTCAAATGATTGCTCTACATAGAAGTGTTCCAATTTTACAGTATGTCTGTCTCAGTAAAGGCCAGCAGATTTAAGCAGTAGTTAGCTACTTAGTCATATGCTTAGATCCTTGAATGACACTGCATTTCATTAAATACCTACAGCGCAGGTATTCTTTATTTGAGCTAGTCCTTACACTTCAGGTTGTCTTCATAGGTAATGCAGATGAAGCCACAGGAGTCTTGAGGCATGATTCATCTAATACTAAAGTAAACAGCTGAAGCTCCGTAGTTGAATTACTATTAAAGTACCAGATATTCCCCATTAAATAATAAGGAGATTTCAGGAGTAGCACCTCAACTGTAGTAATTTATATAATAGCTTTAAAAGAAGGTGAGATGGTTTCTACCTCAAGTTGCTACAAATTCAATAAAGAAGCCTCATTTTGCCTCATTTTTAACTTTATTTTGCTAAGAGGCTAAAGACCCAATTAGGAAAAAAAAAAACCCTCTATGGGATTAAAATGAGAAACATTAGTAAAACCTACAATGGAATAACAACTATGAATACTGATGAGATTACAGCAATTGGAAGGAAAAAAAAAAAAGCCAGGAGATAGCCAGGGTACTTGTATTACCAGCCCTGCTTAAATTTTTGCTTTAGCGCTCTATAAAATAATTTCTTGTGGATGCATTATTTATCCAAGCAGACTATACTGTCTTCCAAAAATAGAGCTTTTCATTTAAGACAACCAAGAAAATGGGGGGGGGGGGGCAGGGAAGAGAGCTTTCCTGTACTCTGTGCCACACAAAAGTCCCCGAAGGAAACTTAAACCCAATCATTTCACAATCACCGTGTCTTGAAAGTACACTTCGATTTCTGTACTTCCAGTATAATTGAAAATAAAGCAGGAAACTGCACCTAGCAAGACTCAGTTATCTTCAACTGAACCTACTGTCAGATCAAACCATGGTTTAGCAATGCTTTACATGGAACACATAACCCCTTAGGTAGTGATGCTAACTCACTTTATAGCAAACTGTAACATGAAAACAGAAAAAAAATATTGGAAACTACAAGCTCTGTGAAAGAGTAAAGGAAGTCTTCTGGTTCATTTCTAAATACACAATTGTGTTATTTAATAATACATTTTTAAAAAATTATATATATATTAAAAGATGATCTGGATACACATCAGAAAAAAAAATATACAAGAAAAAACATTTTAGAGGAACTTTCTGTACCTGAGACACAACTATCAACTTTTGTGGTAAATGTAATTTCATAAATTTTTTCCTCTATGTACATCCTTTGCTGACTGTATCCTGTTCACTTGACAGAACTTACTACATTAATAAAAGGTATTATAATAAGCTTGTCTGCCAACTACTAGGATTTGCTTATCTGTGCAGACCCAAACTATGCTGGAACTGGGTTACAGAATCTGCCCCCCAGTAAGACAAAGTTTTTCTAGTTGCAACCCGTGTTGCAGACTTTGTTTTGCACAATTAAATCTGAATTCAGTTTTGATTTTGTGTAATTGAAATAGATATATAATTCCAAATAATACCATAAATACTAAACAAAACCACATAAGACCATGTATGTTGGTCTCTGCTATGTTCAGCAGTATGGTTCCACTGCTGAAATCTCCTTAGGATTGATTTCTCTTGTACAAAGTTGTTACAATTGTTTCAAATCTGAGAAATATCACCTTCATCTATCTTGGTCTAACAATGTCAATTCTAAGGTGTATGTGAAAAACCACTTCACAGAAGACTTGCCAGAGATTATGCATCACATGTATAAAATCTATTATTTTTATTTAAAAATATTACTTTACTAATAATTATCCTAATGATCCCTATTTTAACTTCCTAATGTCATCAAAATGAAGGCTTAAGACTGAAAGCTATAATGCTATTTACTGTGATCTAGCTTTTGTCTTACTACTGCTTAAAGCACAATCCGATTTCTGATTGGGAGGTAACCAGACAGTGAGTTGGTGCAGAAAAGCTGTACCTATATGATGTCAAACAAGTGCTGTATGGGTACTTATTTTGATTCTGCAACAGGCATTTATAACTCTCCTAAATATCTAGTTATGCATGAGCTTCTGCAGTAGTATTTTCTACCTAGAAAAATACTTCAATGGTCAAAATCAAACATAAACCTACATACCAGGGGCTGCTTTCCCTACTGCATATGCTAGCTGTTAGAGAGGTTGTGGGGTATGCATGTATAGATGTTTTTTATTATAATTTTTTTTTACATAAAATGTAATTCCTTTGTCATCACGTTCTCCTCATAGATTTAGACTTCCTAAAGTCACCAAACTACACTCATGATAGCAGTGTTTCCTGTGGGAATGACTGTGTAGTTCCAAATACGCAAATGATTGTGTAGTTCTTAAATAAAGGATCCTATAGAAAATGGGTGGTCTGGGACGGGCAAAGCACTTATGTAAATTACACAATAACAGCAGAAGATGCCCGCATCAATTTTCTTGGCTTTCCATATACAAGTCTTTCTAGAAAGATCCAAAAATGACATTACCTTGACTTCCTGAGGCAATGTCAGCCAGCGCAAGCCTGGGAGACTGTCTAAGAATAATGCACTGCAGGTATCATAGTGTTGAGCACTTGGGCTGGCATTTGACTTGAGTCTTGTAGGCTGAAGTGCACGCTGGAAGAACAGGTTGAAAAAATGATCCAGGCAAGAAACATTTTCCACCTGGCAAAAAGCACTGAACAAACATGAACTCCAAGTTAGAATAACATTCAGACACATGTAGCTTGTTTATATAACCCTCTGTGCTACAGAAGTCTCTTTAGAGCATGACACTACATTTAGATTTTTTTTTCTTAACATTAATTTTAAATATAAAAAATCCCACTAGGCCCATATCCAGGCAGTACCTACAAACAAAGAAAAAATCCGAAGCACCATAGATGTCTTAGACCAACTGAAGATGAGACAATGATCAGCTTCATCCTTTTGGAAATTAACATCTTTCTTTTTCTTTCTCTATGGCATATGCACTTTAACCCTGAATTGAAAGCAAGCATACGAACAGCCTACCTTGGCAATTTTGTTTAGGTTATAGTCACACTGAAAATTTTCTGGGTGATTTCCAAATGCAGAGAAAGACAGCTACTCTGCCAAATGAAGTTGAGAATTCTGGAGTGTTTACTTTATTAAAAATACAACACTGATTCATATGTACGTTTTACAGATGGTGCTTTAACACAAAGGATAACATTTGCAGAGTGCTGTTGACAACCACAGTGACTTAGATTTAACCTAATCTAAGGACAAAACTTTCTGAAGTAACACAGGCTGTTTAAAAAGAGTCTTAACAGTGTTGAGACTGACACAAAAAGGCAAGAACAGAATTCCGTTTTTTTGCAGAAGTGTAAAGCAACATGCAAAGAAATTCCATGTAAGCATTAAAATTAATGCTATTTTTCAATCAGCATCAATAAAAATACTTCTGAAAGAACTCACCTGTCTAAAGAACTGTACATAAATTTCAATGTCCTGACAACATCTTCAATCATGTTCCTCAGCTGAGAAAGTGGCACACTAAAAAATAAAAATTCAAACGTACAGCTATGTTTATAACATTTTTACTATAATTAAGTGTAGTCATATTTTGAAAAGCTCTATTCTCAAATAGTGACATAGTGGAAACAAAAAATTCTTAACTGGACTGCACAACAGATTTCTTCCAAGTGACTTGCCCATGATGACACAGACAGTAGTAAAGCTGGGGGGGGGGGCGGGAAAAGGAGGGGGGAAAAAAAAGGTCCTCCTAGGACACATAAATATGTAATATTACTGCTGTTATTCGGTAGTCTCTAATCAGAACCTGACTTTACCAAACACTCAAAATTACTGTTTTCTAGCCTACACATATTTCTGAGATCTTATGAGACCTCATTCCGTTTAGAAGAAAAAGAAACTGTAACAATGGATATATAAAAGATGCAAACAAAGTCAATCAAAAAAGTGGGATCACAGGTACAGAAACTAATTATAGTAAAAAGAGTACATTGTAAGCCCTGCCTGTCTTGCTTTTTTTGATACAAGAGTACAATATAAGGACACACAAGAGGAAACAAACCATTCTACTTCAAACTTACTTTTCTTCAGGAAGGCCAATTACAAGCAACTTATCACATTCTTTCCAGTAAACAACTTGAACCAGTTTTCCGCACAAGAAGAGCGAGGAACTACGAAAATTAAACCAGAAGTACTTCTGTTAACACTGTGAAGTTATAGAAGACCACCACTATAAGCCAGAATGATTTATAAGTATTTTGTATGCAAAGTCTTGTGCTCATGTATAATCACATGCATGCAGCTGGGCTAGGTAATTGTATTAATTAGAACTCAAAGACTCTCTGATTCCTGTTCCAAACAGATCACGCCAGTAGTAATGTTTTCAAGTATACAAATGTAATGGTTGAACAGGCACTACTGAAGAGCTACAGTCATCTTCTGAATGATTCAGATGCTCTTTAAAGGTCTTCCTGCCTAGCTTTTAATACAATCAACTTAGAAAATGAATGTCATTTCAGATCACATTGAGGCAACTGGAGGTACTAATGAAAGTTCTGAACATAGCAGTCACTCACAAAATCATTTAAAAAGACTCTATATACATTCTGACAACAAGCTCAAGAGGTATTTGAACACATTACCTGTGTGATAAACATAAGCTTGAACTCTTATGCTATCTCCTTGTATAGAAAATTGCTCTGTAAGGCTCAGCAATCCCAGAAAGATGTAGAGACAGAGTGGATTACAACATGAAACAGAATTAGACCCAATGTTCTAATTAGCAGTAAAGCTCACATTATGCACCTGATTATCAGATTCAATGTACTGGTTGCTGCTAAAACCAAGGTCTGTAAATATCCTGATCACTAAGTTTACATCAAAACCCCACCTCTCTTACTATCACGTTAGAGATTTTAAATAACAAGATAACACTGCTGCAAAGTGAAAGAAGGATAACTTAAGTTTATGCTGAAAAGATTCAAGAAATTAATTTTTAGGACACGGCTCCAGAATTAACTTGCTTCACCGATTCTCTCATACCATAAAATTGATGGTACTGAATAAGAGAAATGTCATTTCATTAGTTAAGAAATACCTTAGTATTTCCACAGGTCACCAGAAAATTTTTGTTCTTCACGTAACCAAAAGTGCTTTCCAAACAAAACAAATTACATACTTATAATGTAATTAACTATAAAGAAATAAACATCTCCCATCCCAAAAGACACACAATACGTGTGCAGACAATAATCGTGATTTACTTTTCTGACAGAAAAAGCTTCATAGGAGAGCTGAGGACTATCTATTCTGTTTTTGGAAGAGATGAGGCAGTCCACAGAAACCAGCAGAAGTGCCTTTGTATTTCTAGAACTCAAAAATGGGAAATTGAGAACCTTAACAGGAAAGGTGAATCTATGCTATCATGGATTTCTGTATTATTTTATGATCTGTACCCATGATATCAGCAGAAAAATAACAGATTGATTTGTCATTTGGATGTGTTTGAAAATCTGGACAATAATAATGCATAAACATTTAAAAGAGGTTAACATACCTCAGTGCTAATTAATGTGGCATCACATTAAAATACTGGTATATGCAAAAGATCAAAAGCCTGCATTTGATACCTGCTGTTAACATGACTTTTAGGAACTCATTAACTGGAAAGTTATAAGCATGGTTAAAGCGCAGTCTTAAAACTTCTTATTCAAAATAGCAGGATACTAACAAGTCTGAGAAAAAAACAAATTAAAAACAAATGTAAACAAAAGTAAATTAGCCAGGATTAATTTTCTGGTAAGCAAAAATATTCAAGAGCTCCTTTTAAGGAAAAATTTATCAGTGGAAAACCGAACTTTAATATATCAAACAGGCTTTTTGCCTTTTGAGGAATTCCTTATTATTGCCAATGACATTCACTACTGCTTGCACTGTGTATTTCTGGGCCTGAAGTCCCACTTGCATTTGGCTTTTTTATACCCATCTAGGTCTTGTGTCTTACACAGGAGGCACTGATGTGCTGAAGGAAATCTTGCCAGAGATCCTCAGGAGCTGCAAACTCATGTACTGATTCTCAATGGGAAGAAGTGTGAAGTGGAAAAGTGATACCTGCTATCTCACTTCTAATTATTCCATCAGAAAACCATCTACCTTTACATATTCAATAATCTCCTGACATATCTCCACCACCCCTATGCTGCTCTAGAAACTCAGGAGTGTTTTTTTTTTTTTATTAGACTTCTTACTAGAGTCCTGGTCTGTAGATATCAAAAAATCTTTCAGATGTTCCAAGTTGAATGTGAAATGAAATTAATTTAAAAGTAGCAGGCATTCATGAATTTAACTGAATTACATTTTATCTTTTAAAAATTTGTTTTAAAATTTGTTGAAGCTGTTGTAGAATTTCCAGTTTGCCATAGTACAGTGCCACAAAATCTCAGGTTAGGTAAGAATGTTTTAAGAGGTCTAAGAAGGGACCTAAAAACAATTTCACTGAACTAAAAAATCCTAGTCATTGCCACCCATGACAAAGAAATTCCCCCAAATCAGTGTACACCTGGGCTGAGCAGTCCAACTTCAGGCACGCTGTTCAAGTTAAAAGATTACTGCCTAACAGGCAGAGTCACTCCTGTTTTGTCTAGAACTTGACGCATGACCCACGCGTGGTTTTCTGAACACATATGTATAAAATAATAAAAGTAGTAATATGTTACATTTCAAATACTTTTACCTGATAATCTGGGTACCAGTAACACTTTCCAGTATGTCAGACAGTGTGAGAAATATTCCTCTCACATTTTTCAGTTTTTGGGACGCTTCTGATATGGGGTACCGATAAAGAATTTCTTGCTGTGAAGAAAGTAAAGCTGTTTGTTAAGCAAGTAAAACAAAACCAAAAATCACAAAACAAAACAAAAAACCCCTACCCAAACCCCACAGCTAACAAGATTAAAAGGGTTTTTTTCTGGCATCATTTTTTTTTTTTTAACTGTGAAAGCTTTTATCATATACTTTCACATGGTAAAAGCAAGCAGTGGTCTCCACTGGCATACTGGAAAGTTCTAAAATGCACATGAATATTTCTGACATTTTTAACTTTTCTATTTTATAGGAAAGTAGGACTTATTTAGAATCATTATTATATGGAGAAACATAAAATGACAAACAGTATGGCCACTGCCTTTTAGAGCTTAAAGTACACTGTTAACAAATCTGATTTCAAGAGATATCTAGTGTTTGTATGGTTGTTTCAGTATTGTGGTTTAGATCTTTAAAACCAACAATACAAAGCCTCCAATCTCTCTATATAACCCTACTTAATTTGCTTTACATGTATGGCACAAAACATAACTGAGCTATATACGCAAACAACATGTACACCATTAACAATTTTATCACCAAGCCTCTGACCCTTTGTATCTGCAAACTCTTAAAAAAGTCATCTCAAAACTGAAGATCAGTAGAGAGAAACATTTGTGGCAATTATTTTTCTTTTTCTAGCCAGTTCTTTAAAATATTTTTTTTAAATTATTTTCAAAAATCTTATATTTATTATTTCCACAATCATAAAAATGTAGTAATAAGCAAACATATGATTCCCTCGTGTTTATTGCTTTCCGCCAAACCATGACGGGCCAGAAATAATGCATGTAGCATTAAGCATAATCAGTGCAAAGAGTATAGTGAATTATCTTTCTACACAAACAAAAGAAGCATAGACATGACTTAACTTTCCCATTTATGTCACTAAGCACTGCCAGCACCAACACCCACTAGAAAATTTTCCTTCACCAAGATTAAAAGAATGTAAAGTTTCATTACTGAAGGACCTGGCAACTCTTCATTCTTATCCAATTTAATTAGCTCTATTTTTAAGTACTCATTAGTGACAAGGATTATTTTTTTCTTGAATCAATCCCTCACTGGCAAACCCCCTGCCATTTTCTAATTACAGCACTACAAAGGGTTAGAAAGAGCCTTTTTTTCTCCTCACTGTGAAGTGGGGCCTTTACACAGAATTCATTTGAGAATTATCTGTACACTTTCCCAGGGGAAGAAAAGACAACTGTAACAAAAGGTCACAGCTGTATCACATATATATGTATATATAGACACACACACATATATATGTGAGCTTGCAAGGTTCAGCTCATACCACCATACAAGAGCAGCTGTTGTCAGAGCAAGGCGAAAGTTCATAGGCCAATTACAATGGAAGTAATAAATGAGAAGTAGTTCATTTCTTAAAAAGTGTAAATGCTGCCTCAACCCGAAAAACCCCAATCTGGACAGACTACCTAAACTAATGGCTTATCAAACAGCTTCCCTTTTTTATGTTTATTTTACTAATTTCTCAAACTGAGCCTAAATAACATTTAAAAAATAATGAGAACAGTCTTGACAACATAAGAAATGACTGACAGAAATTGTGTCAAAATGGTGCTGATCAGCTAAAACCCTATAATGTTCAAACAGAATGCACTGACAAGAGGCTTTAAGTTGCATCATATGTAAGATTTAAAAAACCCCAGTATATGAAAGACAACTATAAAGATCAATTCAGAAATTATAAAAACAGGGAGAAACACTACAGGCGGTACAAGTCAGTGTCTGTATGAACCAAGCTATCTTAACAGGTACTCATAATACCTACTTTGCAAATATGCTAAACACCTGCTTCCAGGAATACTATCACATAGGAGGGATATGACCATTATTCCTTTTAAGACATCGTATCATCAAAACCTGTTCTAACACATAAAGATGTTACCGTTGTATGCTGGTACAAATAACATATGTTACAATCATAATACCTGCCTTGAAATAAAACATAAAAAAAGGCAAGATCAACCTTACTCACTGAAACCATTATCGTAAGGGGCATCTTCCACACACATGCACATATCCTCAATTATTTCTGATACTACTTTCCTTTGTAGTTCAGTAGATAGAATTCAGAAGTCTTAGAGCTCATTAATTCTATTTTTGGGTGCCAGAAGTTCACAAGTGCAAGAATTAGTTACTAGTTCTAGTTGCCATTGTTAACATAGACGTGATCTACATACCATGCCTCCTTTGGATATGGGCAAAGAAGCTTAGTAAAGGTTCATTATATTTTTAGTGTGCAATATGGCTTAGATATATAATAACTTCACTGCTAATCTGAAGTACTACTGTAAACTAAATTTGAAACAGTACATCCACAGGAGAAATGTCGCTTACTGCTCACCAAATGAAATTAAAGATAAATGCCTTGAAGAAGGTGGCATTCTTTTGTTAGGAAGTGTTATAAAGAGCTGGATTACACCAACAAAGCACGTCCCAACATTAGAGACTATTTAGGGCTGCATAACTGCCAAGACCTCTCAGGAAACAATTATTCCATGGTATGAAGGGAGAACAAGTGCATTACAATCCCTCTTTTACCTTTGCTCAACGTTCAGGGTTAATCCTGTTTCTTGGGAGAGTATAAGGAAACAATTGGGCAAGAGAGCAGTACTCCATTTACTCTGAAGTGCAGGAAAGGCAATTATCCATTTGCATATCTATTTACCTACCAACAGAAGAGCCAGAGGCCCTGAAATAATTATTTTTTAAATATTTCATAAAGTTCATGTGACCAATAAAACACTGGTCTAAGTCTACAGTGATTGTCCATAGCTGTTCTATCCACATAACATAGCAGTCTTGGACTGCAAACTTAGAATTGAAGAAAAAAAGAACTATTTGCAGTATGTAAGTAAACCTGGATAAAAGCATCTTAAGTTTATTTAATTTACAGTTAAATGAGCTCCTTTCATTTTTATTATATGCAAATACCAAAGCAAAAAAAAATACTGCAGTATCATATGTTTTAATGGAGGCATTTTCCAGGTAGGAAAGAGAGACATTGCTTAGCTGCAACACTACTGAAAAAAGAAAAAGTAATAATTATAAGGCTCATTTGTATAAACTAATTTCTGCTGAAGGTACTTCCCATGAAAAACATTTTAATCTCTTAAACAGGATTAGAAAGAACTGCAAACCAAAGCTTACTGTGTTAGATCTTGCTGTAATACGCAGTGAAGCACACACTACCTTAAAACTATAATGTTAAGAGCATGACTTATATTGCAAAGTACTCCAGTCATGAAGTACTGGATTTACAGTTGCCTAATAAGCCTTAATTACACACACTCATCTGTCCATCTTGTCCTCTGCACAAGACAGGCATCTTTCAGAAAAAAATGAATACTTAAGACAATGTCGTGATGCATATGTACAAAAGGGCTGAATTATTGCACAAGTGGCCATAAATCTGTCATTTCCTAGCTTTCAACCACTTCACTCTGCAAACTTACAACATTTTTTACATGATACTATGATATCACGTCATTTTCTAGGGTTGTCCTCCCCAGTCCTCCCAGTTCAGAAGATAAAAGTAAACTCCATTACGTGTAGGTGTAACACTTTTTCTCTATTACTCATCACCAACAGAGCAATACAGACTTCTGTCAGTTGAAAAATGGTATCAAAAAATATAAAGACATCTCAGAGAAGGGATGGAGCACTGAACTGGATCTAAGGATTAATTCCAGGGGAGAGAAAGCAAAATTTCTGCCCCCCACTCCATCACTGTCCTGCCATCCCAGTCCCTGGGGACTGGCAAAACTTGTGCTTCAATTGATGTCTCCATGTCATAAATAATACAAGATCACTGGGGCACTATGCTAAATCTAAGGAGAATTTACAGAAGAGAAGACTCTTTTTCCAAAAGCCTGTTCCTAAAAAGTCCACTTTGTCCATTTGTCATTTTCAGATTGGGCAAGAGGTCAGACTCAGCCCTCCACACAGTTCTGCGCCCCTGCGTTCTGAGTGGAGTATTTGTAGCTATGACTACATCATGACCACCGCCTACACAAACCTAATGAGTTACACATAGACTGGCAAAATTTTTCTGAAGAACACAAAAAGGAAAGAAATGTGAAAGGAAGCTTTACTGGACAAAGGAGAAGTACTTCAGAAGCTCAAAAATGCAGCCCAAGCAAGAATCAACAGTTGACTGCAAACAGCCGACATGCAAGAGTCCCCTAAGAAAAGGCATATTAGCATTTCAAAACAGGAGGAGCTAGATGGATTATGGATACGGACTGCCAACAGCTCCTGCTGGGGAAAATTTTTCTGACTAGGCAGATTTGATAGTTCAAGTTTGAGAAGTGTATTGAAAACATCACAGTGAGCATCTGACAGACAATAATGAAGTTCTGAATTTATCTCTGCTTTCTCTTTAACACCTCTACCCTGCTCTTTATGTAAAGACATTCAGCAGCACTGAAGTGATTTCAAGTCCAATTACGAGTTTGTCAGCAGTGATGTTATTCTTTTCCCCCCCTGGAATTTCAGGCCTTAATTCTGGACATTTTTACAAACTATTCCCTACTCAAAATGATTAGCAATTTTTGTTTATGAATTTTACGTTAAAAAACATGACAGCTGCTGTTGTCAATCGTTACCCTTCATCTTCAGTTTTATTTAGTTTGCCACATACCTCATCCTTAGATGTTTCAGAGTCCAGTTTCAGTGTGAGGAACATAACAATGTGAGGCACGTCTTGTATAGCCTGTTGAAGGTCCGTACTATCTTCTCCCCACAAGAGCCGAACCAGATTGTTCATACTTGACTGTGCCCGTTTATACCTTTGCTGAGAAGTTCCTTCAGGCTCAAATATTGATGTTTCAAATGTAAGTTTAACCTATTAAGATAATTAATTATTGTGAAAATGAGGCTGTAATTACAATTACATTCTAGTATCAGATGAAACAGACGCAGTTTGAACCCTTTAAGAGATTATAAACTTTCTTAGCTTTACTGATAAAGATGTAAGCATTCAAAAATTCCTGCTGTTTCAAGAAAACCAATTATATATTCAGCATTACATAACCATATATTATTAAGGACAAAGCCAGCTATTACATGCTTTATGAACCATATGAGTAAGCATGTGGTTTATGTGTTTTCATACTTAATTCTTAGGGTTTTGAGAATGGAAAAATATACTTACTGCTCCGGGTTTGTTTGAACACAAAACTTATTACAATGCTTTTGAAACACACACTGACTTTTTTCAAAGTGTCAGCACTTTCATAAGTATATATCCTCAAGACTCTTTCATGAGCATTTATTTGCTCTTTTGACTGCACTGACAGGTATATTTGCACAGGAAAATCAATTTACATTAGACTGCAAAAGTCTTATTTTGTAACAGAGTAGCAATTCTTTCAATCTGCCAACATATTCACTGTGTTAACTTTCCTTCTTTTTTTAACTGTAAAGTCAGCAAATAAGAGTTTTGTTGCTAAATTTAACAATTGCGCACAACTAGCAAGAAGCATAAAAATTGTTTACAGCACTTGCTGCTCTATGTCTTCAGAAGAAAAACCAATTAAAATCAAAGCACAAACAAAGCATTCTCTCTTAAAAAATAACTTGAAGTTTAGGTGATCAAGCTTATTTTCTCAAAAAATTATATGATGTTTACTGTCACTTATTTCCCAAATAAAGATCAGGAAATTTAGAATAAATGCATATTTCCTGGCTCTCAAGCAACACAAAATCCAAACCTAGTGTGGAAACATGTTTCACAATTTGCTTTACAGACGTCCTTTTTATGAACACTGCCTTACAAAAAATACTTTTGTTGTTTCAGCAGTTATGAAAGAGTGGTGTGGGGTTTTTTTTGTGAATGAACACTTCATCCTAAGTATGAAAGAAGGATATGTGAGAAATACCTAGCCCTTGACTGATCATAAAATTGTAATTTCTGAGGAGAATAAATAGGTTTACTTCCTTAGTTTTCATCATTGTTCAAAGTGACTGAACATATATCTATTTGGACTAAGTAGGCATGCTCTCAGTTCTCTCTTTCATATGTTTTTACTCAAGATTGTTTGTCTGCCTTAAAGTATCTTTAACATGCCTATTGACTGGGAAGTTCTAAACATAATACATCACACCAAATCCTGCTTCTCGTTAAAACTCAGTGAAAGTTTAGCCTAACGATTGATGCAACCAAAAAGGTTTATACTTGAAAAGCCCAAGCAGAGGTAATTTATACATTTAAACCCAAATAATTTACATTTTCGTAATTGCCTATGTATATACAGAAACTTAAGAGAGGAGTGCCAGCACGAAATAATGATGCTTTAAGACACCCACTGCCTGTCAAACTAGATCAGAGAGAAGTGCCATCATTGGCTCTTCCAACTACAACACTTATGTCACTGACTGCCATCTTCCCATTCCCCTCTGTTCCTTCCCAACACTTCTCATTAATCTTTTCCTCTCCTCTTTTGGCTGCTAACAGCTTTTTTTCTCTTCCCATTCTCTGGAACAGCGCTGTACTCGATCCTGCTCTCCTACCGCGTGCTACCACTTCCTTTTCTGACAGTAACTCATCCCCTGCTTTCTCCTCGTCATTTCAGTTTCAATTCATTAAACTGCATGTTAACAGGACTCCAGGAGCAGAAACATCCAGTTAAGAAGCAGTGGCTTTTAAAGACCCAATAACTTGATTGTTCACAGTTTTATAGATATATATTTTCTTCTCCAGCATTCTGTGACTCAGTTCTCTTTCTTTGCCATGCCATCTGCATGTATTTCAGAGGATTTTCCTCATACCCTGTTTAACTTCTTGCAGATTTCCTCAAGGCTCAATAGTTATTTCTCTTAACTTCTACTACATCTCATCTGTGGACACATTCATGACTTAAGCTACAGTCTCTACACTAACAACGCACAGATGTAATTCTTGCTGCAGTCTATATTTTAGTCTCTCAATTAAAAAAAAACCAGCTCAGTCTGTTTTGTTTTAAGATACACAACCATACGGCCCTCCAAGCAAGAGCTCAAAACAAATTGGACCAAAGAGAACTTCAGCTCTCCCTCCTCCTGTAGGCATCCATGCTGCCTCCTGCATCCCTGTAGGCAATACCACACAGCTTAAGTGTGAAGTCATTGTATTTTGAGAAAGATCTCTTGCCACAATTTGGCTACATATTCCTTCCCAAATCTTCTTGATTCTAACAGCTTGAAACATGACATTTTCTGTTCCCCTCTACTTTTGTCCCGAATTTAATCTATTTCCTGCCTTGAATAAAAAAATACTGGAAAAAGACCATCTAGGTTGGAAAATGCTGTAATAGAAAGTGACCCAAAGACTACATTTCTACATACCCTAAAAAACTATTATTTTTTTGTTGTGGAAGAGAAATGAATCTTTGTCCTGAGCAGTGCACAGGATCCGACTGAATATGTGACTACTGAAGTACCCTTTTGTAAATACTGACTATGAAATCTTTCACAACTTTGATTTCATTTCTCCTAAAGAAAACCAGTTCAAAGCACAGCAGAAAACAAAAAAGGAAATAAAATGAAGAATGGGAAAAGCACAGAAAATATTGATATTCCACTCTATAAATATATAGCATTCACATATTCTTAAGACTTAGAAGAGTTCTCAAAAAAATATTAATCAAACCGCAAGAAGGCACGGATGAAGGTGACAATAACAGCAAACCATGAGGTACACATACAGGGATTTTTCCGCTTAGGAAAGATGTGGCAAAAGTGGAACATAACAGAGATCTCCAAAGGCATGCAATGATATAAAGAATAAGACATGGGCAGTTAACTATTCCTCATAACACAGGAATCTGGGGATGTGAAATGTACTTAATTAGATGGCAGTTTGAAAACAAAAAATGAACGTAAGACAAATTAGTTACAAAAATCACTGCTACAGTAAGCTGTGGAAGTGAAAGAAATTTTAAGAACTAGATTAAAAAAGAAGGTACAAACCTTAAGTGACCCAGCATGTCCCTAACTACTGACCGCTGGGAGCTCGAAAAGTATGATGGGAAGGTCACTCTGTATTTATATTGTTTCTTAATACCCTTTATTTAAACATTTGTCAGTGTAAGTGTCGTGGTTTAACCCTGGACAACAACTAAGTACCATGCAGCTGCTCGCTCACTCCCTGCTCCCCTAGTGGGATGGGCAGAATCAGAAAAAAAAAGGCAAAATGTATGGGTTGAGATAAGAACAGTTTAATAAGTGAAAGAAAACAGAGTAATGATAACAGTAATGAAAGGGGGGTGGGGGGTCAAAAGGAATAAAACCCAAGGGGAAAAAAAAACCCCGAAACAAGCAATGCACAATACAATTGCTCACTACCCACTGACCAGCCAGTCCCCGAGCAGTGATCAGCAGCCTCTGGCCAACTGCCCCCAGTCTATATACTGAGCATGCTGGTCTATGGTATGGAATATCCCTTTGGCTAGTTCAGGTTGGCTAGCCTGGCCCTGCTCCCTCCCAGGTTCTTGTGAACCTCCTCACTGGCAGAGCACGGGAAACAGGCAAGTCCTTGATTTGGGAACAGCTCAAACATTAGTGTGTTATCAACATTATTCTCATCCTAAATACAACACACAGCACTGCACCAATTACTAAGAAGAAAACTAACTCTACCCCAACCAAAACCAGGAGAGTATGAAACAGGAAATGTAGCAGTTATACTGTTGGTCTGACCCAGAAAGGCATGCTTTCTGTTTATCTGCAAGAAAGCTGTATGCCTTAGAATATGGATTTTATTATAGCCAGAGCTGGTGGCATTGCCTGCCTTTTCAGACTGCGCACCATTTCCTGTTTAAGTCTCTGTTTTCCATGTGGTTATGCTTTGCACAACTGTAACTCAAAATTTCAGTCTGAAATTTCTGATTCTGAATGTCTGCCTCAGGCTGAATATTTTTAGAAAATTTCAGGTAAAATGATGCTGCAACTTCCAAGTATTGGGATAAGGAAAAATACATTATTTTAGCCCATCTTCCCCCTCCTATTCTGTCTTCTCTGTCTTGTGGTGCTGGGAAAAAGCAGATATTTTGATTACAGAAATGTAATATTGTATAAACTTCAGAATATAACTTTATCATACTATCTCAGGCATTGACTGAGGGGTATGCTTCGGTCTGTCACATTCAGTGATGGCTACAGAACTTCTAAATGAGATGTCCAATGCTTTAATCAGAGCAAGGACTACCTTATTAGGTGACGTGCAAGCATCCAAACAGAAACAGTTCTGCCATTAAAAAAAACACCAACCAACCAAAATCTGATGTTGCATTTGGACTTCTACTGCTCAATAAATACACTAAATTAGCCCTTACATGCCTAGAAGCTTGTTTGCCTAAACTGAGGTAAGGGAAGCAAACTTCCAGAAATACAGTAACGAGAGATGTTACGCCACACACTGCAACTGTGAGAATCTAGGTAGTTTTTTAAATTACTTCCAGTAATTTTTAACACTGAACCGAGAAAAGCAGTGACTTAGCTTATGTAAATAACTTATAAGCATGGTAAAATGGCTTTAAACTGCATCTTTTTTGCTATTTTGCAATGAATGATGAATACATTAACAATTTTGCTTATGTAACAGCTGGCTTTATCACTAGATCTCAGAAACAACAACCCTCTGTTTCTTCAGCAGCATGAACACAGTGTTCTACACTGCAAAAAAACCCAGTACTCTGTATTTAAATTCTCCACTGGTCTATTTCAGCCATCACTCTTCTGGCTTGACTTAAACTGCACAGTAGAAAAGGAGTAATTGCACTTTAATAAAAGGTTTTGGAAAGCCAACATGACAAACGGGTATACATTTCAAGTAATCGCTGTCTACTTGACAGATTTACTGACAATGTAAACATTAATGCTGCATTAAAAGTAACTACTATGTAAAGGGTTGCATTGCATTTATAGCAACAAGTAATACATATACTTTAATCTAGCAAGGATACAATTAAATAAACAATATAATATCTGCTTTTTTAATCATTCTGTATTTAATAATACTTACAGCAACTCCATATTTGGTCAAAGGCAGGCAAGACAAGGTTTTTCTATCATGGAGCTCTGCCAACACCTGACCACAACTCTGGTAGCTTAGGCAAGATTCATACTGTCAAATATCTTGGAAAGCTTCCTAAACTGACATACTAGTACTCAATCTTACTGCAGTGGCGGATGTAGTTCTACAGGCACTTACACTATGTAAGTTGCAAACAGAAGCATGTTTAACAAAACCTAAAATTTCCACTTCTTTTTATCTCTGGACAGTAAAACATTGCTATTATTATCACCTCATATATTCTACTTGAAGAAAAACTACCAAGAGGTTACAGACATACTGTAAGAGACACTGTAATTTTAACCTGCTCCATCTCATACCTAAGTTGCAACATTTACCTTGTCACCCTATCCACCAGGAAGTGGATTTAAGCAGAATAACCCAAAATAATTTTATGCTACCAACATCCTAGGAAATTAACACTCTCCTGGTTTAATTCTGAAATACCTGTCTAATCCTTTATTAGTTATTCAATTCTTCATTATAGCTCCAAAATTATTCAGCTAGAAGCGAAGATATATGCAGTATGTTTTGGGAGGAAGAAATATTATTCAGCAGGTCAGGTTTGTTTGCTGGGGTTTTTTTTCTCAATTTTTTTTTTTTGTTTTTTTTGTTATCAGTCTTTATTACTGACTTCTATTGGTCTTCATCACTGTTCGGTTTTACAAGATCTTAAAAGTAATATAAAAGCTCTTAAATACTCAAGATTTTATTTTTCTATTTAAATATGAAAGTGGTATCAATTTCTCCATTTACATGCTCTTAAATATCTTTAATAGCACTACTTGTTAATTCAGGCTTCTTTTTACTCTCTTGTGGTTTGTGAGTCTCATAGTGATGAAGAGATAATTATGTTATTAAACTATTTGCATAGTAATTATTAGCATTTTAAGAACAGTAATTGACAAAAAAAGCCACTACTATTCTGTGGTTGACATATTTATTTTTAAGCTAGACATCAATATCTTGCTTCATACATCCTATTGCCAGACTGCACATCTCCAGCCATATTACCCACCAAGAGCAAGGCATCACAATGTTACATTCCTTGTCCTTCATTTGCTGACATCAGTGTTCAAAATAATAACTGTCAAAGCAACCATATTTGCCATCTTTGCCTGTAACTACAACTATCACTGGTTAAAAGCTTGTGCAAGTCTCAAAGGAGTTACTTCCCTGTATTCAACAAGAATTGTGATGCAAGTGTTAATCTGTTTTCTAAGCAGAAAAGTAATAAAGCTTGATTTTTCACATGTGTATGTACTAGTTCTCATAAAGAAACATGTATACTCAGAATTCTGCAAGTATAGAATGCCTTGATTCTCACACTCAGTAAAAAAAAAATAAAAAAATATCAGGTGTTACGGTTAGTCTAAACCTGCAAGTATGCTGCTACCTCTTGCACAATGTCGCACGGGCTTTCTGACTGGCTGATAACAAATAAAGTATGTAACAGCTGGACTGTGCCCAATATCCCTTCATGGGACACTGAGTTGAGTCACTTGCACCTACTTATTTTCACAGAACTGACTAGAATTAAATTCTGAAAGTTTGACTGGTCAACCAATGTGTCCAAAAAGTAGATGAGGAAGTTCTAAGAAATGGACTGCCCAAGTTCTGTTTCCTAAGCAAAAAAGGCTATGAACAACATTAATTTTTACAGAGGACAGCTGGAATAAGTGTTTGACTACCGTACCTGCATAGGACCTGGAATGCAAGACAAAACCCTCTCTATGTTTTCAGAATTCACGTCAACATCATTTACAGCAACTAGAGCATCTCCTGGAGATAAAACAGACAAGAACATGAGAAAGTCAGATGGTATTACACTACAATACAAAGCCAAAGAGTGTTTTGTTTTAAAAATTAACATGTCATTTCAAAAAATCATAAATGTCTTTATAACATTCAAGTAAATGTTTTCTGCATGCAACATTTACTATGTTTACAAACATTTGTCTATTACCTCCGTGCTCTTAAGGCCTTACTGCCACACTTCTATCATTTTACAAAAGTAAAAAAGTAACTGTCAAAGCCTCTTCCCTCCATCCAGGCTTGTATCACTCTTGTTACTTGATCAGAAAACCCAACAACTTCACCTATCAAGTTTTGTCCAAGAATTACTTTTTTTTCCTCCAAACCCACCTCTGTTCACTTGCCAGTCCTCCACTGCTACCTCTGTTGATATAAGCACTTCTGTTTCCAAAAGCACTCCAAAAGTCACTCTTCCTATAGCAGCTCACAAGTGCCAGGACATTGCTTACACCAAAGGTTTCAATTGTTAACTGAGCCTAATGATGCGGGAATCTCACCACCCCTGAGCCCCCTCTCTTTGAAGCAGTTCTGGCAGTTATCATGCATATCAGTAACAGCTTAGTTCACTAAACTGGCAGAAAACCATTCACTCGTCCTCATTTCATCCCTACGCTACCTTTGTCTCTCAAGCTACATCACAAATTAGTCCTTTTTCTTCTTTTTCATGCCTCCACTCCTATGGCTTCTTATTCTGCCCTCTTCATGCTTTTATCTGCCAGCTCTTCCTGCTTAATGACATCTTGCGTTTTCTAAATCTGATTCTTTTCCCATTATTAGAAATCAGGATAAAAAAACCCAACAGGATCCTGAAGGAAAAGTTTTCAACTGCAAATGGAAAAGGTTTGAAGAAATTAAAAGGTGCTAGTTATGAAAGCAAACAGAACTGAATTAGAGCTTACAAACTTAAAATCCACATTAAAGTACAAAGACCAAATTGGGATGTCTATTTGGAAAATATTCTAGAGATGTATCCCAGTAATTATTAGCTGATAACCTCTGCCACATTCCCCTCAAAAAGATGCATGTTTAAGCATGGAGTATGTAAGAAGTATGAAAAAGACCAGTGAAAAACCCCACCTAAGAAGTCAGAAAACATGAAGCTAAAATAACATCAAAAGATAAAACTACTGAGACCTGTCAAAAGGAACAGAAATTGAAAAGTAAAAATACAAGGTTTTTCGGCCTTTCATCTAGTTTCAAAAAAGAAAAAAGGGAGCAGCAGTAAGAAGAGGATATATATTAAATATATTTCATGTATGGTAGTGGGAGCCTAAATCAACCAAAAG
Organism: Falco rusticolus; assembly: GCF_015220075.1. Classification (NCBI taxonomy): domain Eukaryota; kingdom Metazoa; phylum Chordata; class Aves; order Falconiformes; family Falconidae; genus Falco; species Falco rusticolus. The sequence goes on from NC_051187.1 coordinate 119,739,052, forward strand.
ATGTGATAACTTAATTGCCAATTTAGAACATCAGTCCAACATTTAAGGTGAGATTTTAGGCTGAACCTAAGTCAGAAAAACGCCTGCTAAAAGGTTAGTCCTTGATGGTTTCTCTGATGTCAACATCCGATGTTGGAAGCACTTTTCAGTACAAAAGAAACACTGTATCACAGAGGAAGAAATCAATAAATATTACTGGAATAACAGAAATATAATGGAATTAAATAGCATATTCATTCTCAAGAAGGTAGCCAAGTAACACAAAACATGAAAAAGGCAAACACAGCACCTGCATGCGTTACGGAAGACATTTCTTTTGAATGTAGGTAAGTATTAACAGGACCTGACAGGATCCCATCCAGGGTACGACTTACAATTCTAGTCACCTGTGCTTAAGAAAAATGAAATCAAATGAGATCAGATATATAGAAATAATACTGCAGTCACCATGGAAAATGGAGAACCCATTTATGTTGGTTAAAGATGAGGCGAGTAAAGGCTAGGTGTGAAAGCAGCTAGAGTAGAAATCAGGAGGTTCTTTAGTCTCTAAGCAGCAAGTTTCTAAAAAGCTTTCCAATAAGGCTACCTAGGGCAAAAAACCTAAGATGAGGCAACATAAATTTATGAAAAAAACTACACAAAGTGACTGCCCGTGGCACCACGATATAGGACTTGATATGGTGCATTAGGTCCTTTCCAGAATCAAATATTCAACTTCAGAGAAACAAAATAGGCCTTATTTTATACTTGATTTTCTTTGGTGTCACTGTCAGTTGTCTGCTTTCTGTCCTATTAGGTGAAAAACTCAATTAGTTTCCAGCTTGTACCTTCTGTCTGTAGAAAGAGAAATAAAGAAATGAGCTTCTTACTCAACACTGAAAGTGACTTCATTCCAAGATCATTCTTATGCCTTTTACAGGTGTAAACTGAAAACAGCAAGAGCTGCTCTGGAAGAGCAAACTGAAAACCAAGCCTAACTGCTTGAACTGCACAAAGACTCCCTTAAAAAGTGCCTCCACATCCTCTTCAAGCTTATGAGTATCAGTGTTTAATATAGTGTAACATGTAGTGTGAGACACTTAATAAACAACTGAAAAAGATAAATATTCACTGAGGTACTCAATTTTCTTTCAAAACAGGTACTCTTGAGCTTTGTTTTCTAAGGAAATGAGGCTTCTCCAGTTGTACTATGAACAGCTTTGATCCCAATACTAAATTTCAGCCAAAGCTGGAAAAGAAGGCACAAGTCATGTTATGTGCTACAAGTTCCCTTAATGTGCTGAATAGAGAAGACCTCTCCCTTTTCCCTTCCTCTCCTGCCCCTGGTAAAGCCGCACCCTGAGCTCATCACCCGTCCTGTTTGTGCTCCAGCCCAGCCAACTCCAGCTGGCTGAACAAGAGCAGTTCAGAATCAGACACAGCAAACACAAACTTGTCCAAAAAGCTGTTAGAGGGCAGGAGAGGGAATAGAATAGGAGCAGTATGAGGTATCTCCACGTGTGAGGAGAGGTGGGAGGGGAAGAATTCTGAGACTGGCACAGTGAAGGATGTGTGTATTTTTTTTAATTTAATTTGGATATAAATCTAAAGACAGCTGGACAGCTCATTATTTCCTCTGTTCACAGTTTATTATTTTTATATACATTTATATCTCATCACATTTAGGTGAGCCATATTGAAAAAGGTGAAATAAACCAGCACTTCCCTCACAACTAGGGCTGCTGGAGTTCAGGGAATTATATGAATTCTTGAATGCACAGGCTAGAAGCTGTAATGGAGGTACTTGTCCTTTTCTCCTGCGCCAGGACATGTACAAAGCCAGAGGCAGTTACAGCAGCATTCAACTTCAGCAAGGCAGTAGCAGCAGTGCTCATCACTCCTTCATGCAGGTTAAAGAGATTAGAAAAAGGGTATGGATTTGTAGTAAATGTGCATGTTAGTATAACTATATTTTAGGCCTTGACTTGGCAACAAAAACGTGCTCAACTGCAGCAATAAAGCACTGAACAACTCTAAGGTTCAGTATGTATTTCAGGTTTTCTAGGGAGAAGACTTTCTTAGCTCAAACACAGTGCTAACGATGTGCATACTAAGGAAAAGCAGAACCTGTTGCCTCTAAGGTCTCTCCATTTCCTGAGAATCTAGAATATGAAAGTTTAGAAAAATTCTGAGTTTATAATTATTTCTGTCTTCTACCTTGTTAAACACCATCAAATACAACTGGAATTCTTCCCAGGTACTGGGTCAATTGCTCAAAATCAGTGCAAAACACAATTAAGGCCCAATAAGAGAAAGAACATTATTCTTAACTAACCATCAGTAAGGAAATACAGAATCCCCCCCAAAATGCAAGCAATATTCCTTTTTAATACACTAGAAAACATTCGCTCCTACTCTTTGTTTACAGCAAAACCAAGAAAAGGTTAAGTTCTATTAAACACTCAAAAATACTATCATTCGTTGGAATTAACTGGTTTTTCTGTACCATGTGATAGTAGCTCTCTGCCTAATCTCTGTTTTTTAATGCACAGCCCAGTGAATAGCCTACAGAATCTTCAACATAACAATAATTCAAAGACACGGAAGTTGAAAGTTAAACAGCATTTAAAAGCAACTCAGTAAGTCCACGCCAAAGCCCCAAGACATGAAAATTAGTAATCAAAAGCAGAGCATTCAGGCTGCTCTAATATAACAAGAAATTATAAACAGAAATACTACGTTCTTTATTGAAGAATGCCGTATCGAAGATTATCATTCACAAATACAAAAGAAAGCAGAAATTGTTCTTGTACTCACCTGCAGCACTGCTTAAACAAAAACTGTTTGTGTTATGTTTTACTAGAGACCTTACGAATTCTGTTGTGAAGACAACAGTCGAGCCAGCTAATCCACAAAGCCATTCAAATGAGCTACACACATCTGGTGAAGCTGTACGCACCTTAGCACTTAAGGGAATACTTTTGAACCATGTCTCCCAGGGTGGAATATACAAAGACACTCTGAAAGGAGAAGATCCAACAGTATTTACATCTCATATACCCAAAGTGTTTTATTTATTTGACACCTAATGTACATATGTAAAACTTTCATTGCAGCAGTAAACATTTATCCCACTCTATTTGTAAAAATGTAATCATATACCATAAATGGAACAGCTTTCCAGAAGACACAGCCAAAGCCGTCCTGTCAGGCTGCCTTCATTTTGCCAGAAAATGCTGTTATTAAAGAACTGCACCTCAGAGTTATAGAATTGTTCAGGTTGAAAAAGACCTTTAAGACCAACAAGTCCAACCATTAACCCAGGTCTACCAAGTCCACCGCTAAACCATGTCCCTAAGGACCACAGCTACACATTTTTTAAACACTCCAGCAATGGTGATTCACCACCTCTGTGGGCAGCCTGTTCCAATGCTTGACAACCCTTTCCATGAAGAAATTTTTCCTATATATCCAATCTAAACCTCCCCTGGCACAACTTGATACCATTTCCTCTTGTCCTAACTTGATGTAGAACTGAGAAAAAAATCTAGATTTATCAGTATGAATTTCCCAGAACTGGGGGTGGGAGGTGGTAGTAGGGTGTTCACATTTTTTCCTTCTTTTATTTTGCCAAACACAAGAGCATACAAAAAATAGAGACTGAAGTAACAGAATGAAAGACATCACTGGCATGATAGGAAGTATGTAAAATTACAAACACCTAATATCTTAAAGCAGAACGTGACCAACAAGACCTATCCCGTGTGGCAACTGATGCCAGCAAAAGAGTTTATATATGCAAATGTTCCTTTGTTAGAGCCTCGCATCTACACTTTCTTGGATAATTGTTTTCTCCTCTTTAGGAAAGTAAAAAACTTACACAAAGTGAGACTGACATGTCTTCAGACATTAAGTCTGTCAAAAAAATAGCACAAATGTATAAACTTTAATTTCACTTATTTAATGCTTAATCAATTTATGTTAAATAAATAAAAGGGTAAATGGTGTTTCCAATTGTATTTGCTTAAGTTGATCTAACCTGATGGTTCGCAGAGTTCAGTCAAATTTTCCCAGACTGAAACATTGCTGAATTTCAGATGTAGAGACATTTCATAATAGAGAAAAAAAGCTGTACAGATGATACTGCAAATACATTTTCCAATCATTCTTGTGCTCTATGAAGTGGGTGAAAACCCCCCTCCAACTGACTTTTGTTAAGTATCTAAGATCAAAGTGAACTTTTTCCCCTTTGCATATACTTACATAGACAAGAAGGAGACACTTGCATGAAATGTTTTTAAACTTGATATAAAATAATGTAAAATTTTGCTTTATTTTTAGATTTTTCAACAATACAGTTGTATACAAAAATTTTACTGCATAATACTATATAGAATAGCACTTGCCCTGCTGGCGTTTCTACCAGCAATAAGATCACTATTGTCTGCCATGAAAGTCACCAGCATGTATGCTACAAGATGAAGAATATTAGAACAGTCTCACTTGGTTCCATTTTTAGAGACAAAATGAGCAACTGCAATAGAGGAAATAAATTTTCTTCAGGCAGCTCCAGGATATCAGACCTTGAGTCAATGAATTTAATTTAGAAAAAAATCCATGTCCTTCTCTTTAAGGAATAAAGTAAGCTTTTTTAAAAATCCCATAACAATGAATAATCAAGCTTCTGATTTCTATAATTTATTATAAGAAGATTCTCAGTTCACACAGAAACTGTAAGATGTCCATGTATGTCCTCCACACAATGTCAAGCAGAACTGAATTTTACTAGTGATGGAACAGGGAGAGGAGAGAAGCAGGAATTCTTTCCTATTTTCTTTGTTGTATCTTCCCATCTTCTCATTAGAAAAGACTTCTTGCATCCAGTCAGTAGTAGCTAAGAACAGTGTATATTGATATCAAATACTTAGTTTGCACATAGCTGATGAAATTTTTCCTGCTTTTTTAGAGACAAAGTTTAGAAAAGTCTTTGGGACTGCTGGCATCCCAAAAATGTTTATTTCAGAGCTGCCTATCATTTTGCAATGAAGCACAGGACTACTACTTTTGTTAAATACCCATTCCCTAAAGATAAACCTGCAAGCACTGTTTCTAAAAGTAGATGATCTTTGTATTAAGCTGGGGGACACTGACTGGTAAGTGAATACCACTTCCATACTGTGATGAGAAGTGAATATTTTTGGCTGAATTAAAATCAGAACCATGGGAGAGGACTGAGGACACTTTTTTCATGAAATCCTGGTATTTAGTTTCCTCTGTTCTTGGTAATGACTTGGTGCAAGTACTTATAAATGTTCACATACTCCTTTCCAAAAAAGGCAAAGTATGGAACACATTCTACTGAAGAAAGCCAGATCTATTACTTGCTTTATATGCTAGCAGGCTGCTTTTACCCAAACCAATGCTGTTATGCTTCAAGAGGAGATTAAAAGAACATAAACGACATCCCAAACTCCACAGTGAAAACACAGCAAAGCTTACGCAAGCTCTGTGTTTCTATCTTGCGTGCCCAGCATCTCTGCTTTGGAGAGCCTTTTCAACAAGTACACCATATATGGTAACTCCTCATGAAAATCTCACACACTCACAGTATTTTGGTCCTTTCAGGGACATTTTTCTGACAGGACTCTTAGTTCCATGGTCTGCAAATGACAAAACCAGCATTTATTTTAACTGTTGGAAGATGACTGCAAGTTGCTTAATTTTTGTAAATGGATTACCATTTTAAACCACTGTCTATGCTATAGAAATGTAACAGATACACTTGGCTTTCCAGCAATGATGGCCTTGTTTACCAGAACTTCAGAACTCCAACAGCAATATCTGTGTTTTTACTATTAAAATGAGCAAAGATTGCTACTTGTACATTTATTTATTTGGGGAAAACAAATAACCCTCCCACATAACATTAACGGAATTACTGGATTAGAAACTCATAGAAAATCATATTAGTGAATGGGCTGCGATCTGGACCTTTCAACTGAAGCTTGCAACAGCAGCCTGCATCTTATGAATACTTGTTCGAAACTGATTATAGCCCATCTTTACTATCATCCAAGATCACTCCCTGGTCCATGAGTAGTTTTAACACTTTTTTTACAATTGTACCCACTGATAGGGTGAGAGAATTCATGCACACTGTTCAGTGATGAAAGAAATGAGAACAGAAAATAATTTCAAAGAGGATAACAATAGTATGCTCTGCTAGTGAAAAGAGCTTTCTTGTATTTTCAGTGTTGTTGGAATTACTCTTCCATTTGTACTACAGTAAAAATGATGATCATTGGCATTTAGAAGTATCCTCTGCTGTGAATCAGACGGGTTTCAATTTGAAACGGAGGCTGGCGGGGGATATCAAATGATAATGGCATTTCCTATCACAACCATTATTTGCCTGGATGTAAAAGTGAGTACTTAGTGGAGCTTTTTATCTTTGAAGATAAGCTCTAAGATAAGACTAGAAAGGTTTACATAGCAGGCCAGGCTTTGCATATTGTTAATAATGAACTCAAGTAAGAAAAAAAGTTTTGTGAAAAATACAAAAGGCACTTAAAAAAACATGAGGTAAAAGCAGCTGTATTTCATATTAACGAAAATGAAAGTGACAGTAAGAATATAAAAATCAATGAGGGCTTTTTTGTTTTGAAAACTTAAGATAGATGCTGAATTGTTAAATATTAAAAATAAAGATAAAGGAAATGATTGCTACAAAGCAGCAGGGGTTTTTTAGCTTGCAAAACCGTTGTATTTACTTTCATATGGTCAGTGCCTGCATTCTGCTTGGTTAATAAAGCAGAGCAACAAGACTTATGACTTCCATATGCAATCTCAAAAAAAATAATTAAAGTGTAGTGCACAAATAATAAACAGATGTTTTAAGTGTTCAAAGCTATTAGGGATACACATTTCAGAATAAGTTAAGAAAGCCACCTGAGTAAAGTGATTATTTAGAGGGGGGAAAGCAGTTATTTCTACTAAAAAATGTTAAAGCAATAACCACTTTGTAACTGTTTGAGTGAAGAAAAATGAAAAAAAGCGTAGTCCCCCTTGCTAGCCATTTAAACTGCTACCATACCTATCACTGACAAATTAACTAATTAGCCAATGAAAATATGAAGTAATCAGTAACTTGGTTATTAGTTTACATATTACAAACCCAAGACTTGGAAAAAATAATCTAGAGAGTCCAAGTTTTAAATAAGGTGGGAAAGTTAAACGCTCTCCCAAGTGTAACTGGCAGGATTTTAGTAGCAGGGTGCTACAGGAGTGACCCATGTGGCAGGAGGTCATGAGCTGCCTTGTGCTGCTCATAGCCAGTTCTGAAGCTGGTACAAGCAATTCATTGCGTATCAAAACTTTGCCTAGCTGGGGAAGCCATGGTATCTCTGCCCAGACGTACTGAAGAAAGCAGCAGTCACCAGGGGAAGGGTTGTAGCCCACAGAGGGGACCCATCCCTAAAGGGCTGTGGAGGAGTCATGCTGCAGCACAGGAAAACAAGAAAGAAGCAAGGAGCTGTAGAAGGAAAACTTCACACACACAGTCCCACCTTCTTGCACCATCCATTACTTCACCAACGGAGTTGGGGGACATTGTTATCATGCAGTGAAAGCAAGGGTACCTGAGACTAGGAAAGGGGAGAGATTTTTGCTTGAAGCTGAGCCTGGAGAAGGCACGGGAAAAGGTATTTTCTTTATCGTTTGGGGTCTTGTTTTGTTTTCACCTTCTCAGCACCTGAAACAGTGATCTGAAGTTTTGTATTAATGGACAGAGCTACATTCAGTAACAATTCCCTGAGTCAAGACTATTTGCCTGCAACACGTGTTGCAAACCAGTCACCACAAAGACCACAGTGTATCATTTATGAAATGTTTCTTTTTAAAGGTAAATATACTTAGTATCTGCTTCACAAAAGACTACTACAAAAAAATGGCCTGCACCATTGAAGGCTATTAGAATATTAAAAAGCAAAACATAAACAGGTTAATATCTATGCATATGCAGGTCAATGAATATGAACAAAGTTATAACCAAACCAGCTAGCAGGCACCATGCTATACTGATCGGGTATTTGTCATTTGTTCAAGAAGCTGCTATCTTTTGTGGAAATTGTTCAGTTTTAGACTGACCACAGAAACATTCTTGACTGTTTCTGCAATTCCTAACAGGATTCCTAAAACTGCCTTTTAACAACAATAACAAAAAAAAAACCAACCAAAAAAGCAAAGTTCTACTGTATTTTTCTTGAACTTTCCGTCCAACTTCAGATCCTGGGAGGATCTGAGGAGGCTATCCATTGAACTACAAGTTGCTTCTAAATCAGGCTTTGGGTGTTTACCATAGTTATCCCATCCTCTGATGTGCCATGAAGATGCAGTAAACCAGATGGTTTTTTGACCGGAACAAAATTTTTTTAATGCATATTCTTTATGCAGACAGCACTGAAACCTGAGCATCTAATTTATGCAAAGCATTCCTATTTCTAGACACCACATAAAAATTCCAGAGTACACAGTGTTCACTATAGATATATAATTTGAGAGTATTTTTATATGAAAATTATATATTTTATACTGTTGGCACAGAATACAGCTCATTTTCCCAGTTAAGAGCTGAATAACTACAGTATGCTTGAAAGTATTTGCTTCCAATGCGCAAAAACAAGGCAATATTGGTTGATGACAGGCTAGGACATATTAAACTGCTAGACTCTTTAGATTAATTTAAATTTTCTTCTATTTAAAACAAAACAAAAACCCCCACAGTTTTTGTCCTCACTAGCTCCAGGAAGCATTAAATCCTGCAGATGAAGTACCATCTCCATTTAGAAGATTAGCTTTATCTCCTGGATCTGCTGTTTGCCTACATGTTCTGACTTCACACCTGCTCTTTCAAACATGCAGTTACATACAAATTTGTGTCCCAAAAGTAACTTGCACATTATAAGTACCCACTCTTACGTTAATTAGATTAACTACCATTAAGCAGATCAAGCTGAAACTCCCTCCCTCCTCCTCCTCCTCATGCATCCCCCACTTCTTGACTAATCAGTTCTTTCTGGCAAAATCTGAAAGTTATCCAATTTTCCCTCTGGAGTATTCTTTAGCATCCCTACCAAAAACACGTGCTAGAAGAATCAGCTAGTCAAAGCACGATTTGCCGTTTTACACACACAACACTGGAATTTTAAAAGCAGTCATGCTGACTTTGTGGGATTCGTGCTACTATAGTATCAAGACTTTCATGATCTTCTAACCAACGTCACATCTTTGCTCTCTCTCTATGAGGGACCAACTTCAAGGGTAATTAAACAACCAACCTTCCACCCTTTACAGATGTAGTCTAGCTCTCTCACATTTACTGTCTGTGAGGTTGGGGTCTTGTGAGTGCCAAGTCCTTTTAATGGCCTCTTGATGCTGGAAGTGGAAGTATTTCTGCTCCTTCACTACCAGCTACCTTTAAAGGTTCATCCCTCTCCATTATTCACGCTCGGGTGCTTGTCAGGCCTTCTGTGACCCCAGCTAAACTTCCTATACCAGCAAAAACTAGACAGACAACATTTCTTCTGGGTTAGTTTCCTGCCAGGTTATTTAGTTGCATCAGCTCATGGAAGTATCTGACAACAGCCAAACCAACATAAAGGAGAGCTGCTATACTGGCTCACTGCCTCCTCAGACTACAGCCCCACTATGTATTCAGAGGCCTTCTGATCATGATCCCTGAAGAAGCAGCTGTTATACTTGCTAAACAGAAGAATATCCAAACAAAACTGTGCAGAACATTTGTAACATATGAATGTATCTCACTCCGTATCTTTTTCCCTCATTTTTATGGTACAAAATCCATTTAAAGGATATACAGTAAAGCTTTTTATCTAAAGGGGATGGTGTGGAAAAGAATTAAAGCAAAATACAAAGTTTGGCAGACTGTAGTTTTTCTCCAGTCCCACTTATCTACTGAGAAAATTATGCACTAAATTAAAGGTGGTGGTGGCAGTGTATATGTTGTTTGAAGTTCAAGCTGCTCACTCCCTGTACCCTTGAAGGATAGTCATCTCCTTACTATATTAACACCTTCTAGTTTATGTTACACATTCTTAAAACCACTAATAAAGTAAAATTGAAGAGATAACAAAATATCAGATGCAATAATGTTTATTTAAAATAATCCCTCAAGAACTGACAAAACAGTTGTAAGTAATTGCGTATGCCTTGGAATGTTCAAGTCAGCTGCCTCAAAAAAACCCCCAAAGAACCAAAAGCCAAAACCCCAAAAAACTCCAAACCAAAAAAAATATATCTTCATTTCAAAGGAGAAGTGCAGAAGTTAACTATTTGTTCAACTACTTACCAATCAGGATTTGACCTGTTTTCATTGCTGAACTACCTGGCACCAAGCTATGTACTACAAGCTTCTCTTCACCAGTTCCTCTGATGACTTTTTCCTTCCTGCCTTGTTTTTCTGCTCTTCTGCTGCTCCATGAAGACTGATGGACAATCCCTACTAAGGCCTCCAGCAGCTTGTGCTGCTCATCTTCTCCAGCACTGTACAGTTTTCTGGGATTTACATAAACATATACATCTTTGTATTTTTGCTGAACAGTGACACAAATTTTCTGAGCAGACTGGTGTTTCAGTATGGAAGTAGGCCCAGTGGAGTGCACATTACAACTTCCACTGCCTTTCTTACCAGAACACTTTGGTAAAAGACTCTTCTTTTTTAATATTTTGGTCAGGTTCTTCAGTTCATACTTTCTTTCTTTTCGTGATCCTTCTTGAATAACTTCAGCTTCATTTTCACGAAACCTGACATGATTCACGGCTGGCATTTCTGGACAGGTGTTCCGAAGCAGAACTTCTTCTTCACTTTCGCTCAATTCTAAATAAAATAATTCCCCATTTTTCTGCACACCATCCAGCCATTCAGGCTCAAGGTCACTGGGAAAGAAAGAAGAATTATCAGTGACAACCCTGATAAGGAAGACTGCTATGCAAGTGACATCTGATTACTTCAGATATATAGGGAGGGGATAGAGAGAGGACAAGGAAAAAAGAAAAAGAGCAAGAAAAAAAATAATAATGTCACCTCCTGAACACTGAAAGCTCAACTGTTTTAAGTTTGCCATGAGGGTAAGAGCTCTTCTCAGACAAATTATGGATACGGCAAGGAAAGACATCTCTCCCAGATGTTAAAATAGTTTATTCAAATGCCTTACAGGAAAACAGCCACTGCAAAAAGCAATACTCCCTTTTCTGAAAACAAACAAAAAACCCCAACCCCAAATAATTTATTTCACATATGAGTTTTAATTAGTAATTACATTCATGGGCACAATGGGGCTTTCTCTTAAGAGAAAAGACGCCATCCTATTTGTTCTCTCCAATTATTTTTTCTCTTATGCATTTACAAGACAGTCTGTACTGCAAGCCCTTTGGAAAGACAAGATTAACATTTTAAAATCACCCCTCTCTCTATATATATAAAACCACCCCCAAAACAACCTCAAGATGAAGTCTAGGTTAACACTTTTCACAAGACAAGTTCAAAATAGCATACTCAAGATCACATTCAAAAATACCCAACAAAAAAGTAAAGACACAGCACTGCTACAGAAGAAGTTCTAGCAGCTGGAGTGGATCACTTTAAGTCACTAGCAACAAGCTGCTGCAAAGAAAAGGCAAGGCTACAGGATGTATTAACAGGAGTGCCATCTGCACAGCGCAAAATTTTTTATGTCCTAATTTGGCAATGGCAATGTGTCAACCATGTCCAGTTTTGGATAGTGCAATTTAAGAAAGATGTAGTAACTGAAACAAGCCCAGAGCACAGAGACAAATAGTAAGTAGTTTATAAACATGTTTTAAAGGGAGAGGCTGAAGGAAACAAAACTCTTTTGGAGGAGAAAAAAAACCAAATGAAAAACGATAACAGAGAAGCAACAGGCCAAACAGTCCAACTGCAGAAGGATGAGGATCAGTAATGGTCAAAGGATGCGTACTTAAGTGGTTTAACTTACCAAAGTATCTAACCTAAACAATATGAAAAGTTTTTGATCTCACACAGACAAACACACAAAATCAGCATTAGCAGGCAATGTAAGGAACATATGGGATGTTCTGTATGGAAGATTTTCACAGACGGGACCAGTTCATTCTTCCTGACTAGATGACAAACAGGTCTCCCTTTCTTGCAATCTGAGACCACACTGATAAAAATCAAATAAGGAAAAATACAGAATGGAGACTTACATGCTAATTAATATCATTGATTGTTTAAAGTTAACATACATTCATACATTTTATACTAGAATTAGCTATTTTACTGAATAGAGAATGCAAATGTCATTTATAAATAGTATTCTAGAATTCAAATAGAGCATTGATTTGAATATACAGGTAAGCGATGCAGCTTCAAAGTCCAGCTGAACAGAGAACATTATACACAGACACTGCACCACAGCACCTTTAAGGGCTCAAAGAGAGGATCTGGCTGGACTAAGAATACAGAGAACACCGGCATTGCTCTCTTCCAGGAACCCCAGTGACTTAGAGAAGTTTATGGATGTGGCAGACAGGAAGAAACATCCTGCACTTCCTTTGCATTTATTAGTTTGCCCAAGCTGATAGTTTTAAAAGATGACACACCACTTGTGATAATTTGGCTGCTCCTAATGGCTATGGGTAAGTCAAGAGTTTGCATCTTCTACAAAACCTTACTCAAGATATTTAGTACCTTCTTATAAAGTATCAAAATGATAACGCCACCTAAAGTCTGTTAGGACCAGATAATGGTATGATTGAACATGTCTCAAAGGTGGTTAAGTAAGAAATAACATGACAAAGTTTTTCCTTGGTTTGTTTTTTTAAGGAGTACTCTTGCATTCTGGTACATGTAAGCAAAATTGGGAAAACCCAAAATTGATAAAGGAAGTATTAGAAACTTAAAAAGAAATAACATTTGGGTTAGCAGAAACTCCTGTGATGTACAACAGCCTTCTTTGTTCCCTCTTTTTTTTCCTCTTTAAAAGGGATTATTGTTTTTGGAAAAGCTCGCTCTTCTTTGGGGTAGAAGTTGAAGTTTCAAGTTGGATGTCAGTTCATACACACACGTTCTCCAGCTTCATTGTCTATTTTTATTAGAAACTACTATATGGATCAAGGAAAAAAAAAAAGGTAGGGGTGTGGGGGGGTATGTTAGCATGGTGTTTACATTGGGTCCACTCAAACAGAAGCACTCCAGAGAAAAGGCTCTTCAAGGAGCAGCAGCACATATGGCAAAGTCACTCTATGTGAATAAGCTGATGAAGATGGAAGACTGAAAAAAATGTCACAACGGCATGAATTTCTCTCCTTGAAGGCATTTTAATGAGGTACTGCAAAGGAACTATGACTTTCTGAATACAGATCCATACAGACATCTAAAAAAGTACAGGTTGAAACAAGAAATCTACAGCTAGGATGACAGGTTTTTTCCTTAATGCTGTGGTTTCACAACTAATTTATACTAAGCTAAAAAATAAAATACAATATTCTCAACACCTTTCCTTCCCACCTCTCTTCCTTTGTGCCAAAACAAGCACTTGCACAATAACCTGAGCTTCTACATAGGTCTGGAAGCTTCAGTCAAGGGATCTAAAAATCTGGAAGACCCACATTCCTCTAAGAGCAGTTTCGCTGATCCCCACAAATATTTCTTCTTTAGGATAAATGTCTGAAAAAACGTGCCAATTGAAATTGCCCGTGTATGTAAGAAACATATACCAGAAACGAAGGATCCAAGTTCTGATTCTGAAGCAAGACAGGACTGTTCTCACCCAAGGAAACTCAGAAACAATAAACAGTTAACATCTATGAGCCTTGTTTTAAAGCAATTAAAAGAAAACAACGAACCAAAGGTTAACTATTGTACTGCACTATATGATTCAATTCCACCCATATGATACTTTGCAGAAGCAAAGTTAATCATCTTTAGTCTTCCCAACCTTTGCCTATGCAACAACAAAGTATGGCTTCAGACTGAGGCATCAGTTTGGTACATGCAAAGCTGCCATCCTCTTAACAGCTATGGCTGCCTAGAAGGGTCCTGATCCATCACAACTAGTGAAAGTGGCAGCAAGCGTTAAATTAGACAAAATTAAAAAAAACCAAAACCAAAACAACACACTACTTTCACAATGGCATATGTAAGCATTCACTTCACAGCTGTCTGAAAATAGGCCATGCAAAAAATCATAGGGCTCTGATGAAGAAACAACTTGCATCAGCCCTATTTCTACCCTTACACCAATGCTCCTTGGTGTACCTTGGTTTGTCCACATTAGCTGTAGTATTAAGTAGTACAGTTTCAACTGACGGAAGTTTAATCTGGAAGTCAGTAACTTTTAATTCAGAAACCCATTCCCAAGGGTTTTCTTTCTTTCTTTTACTCAAATATGTCCTACTATAAAACCATACACAGATCACCTATAGATGAACAAATGCCATTATCTTACGATAGCTAACAGTCCTATCTTTGTACCTTTTACTTTGCAAAACTGTACTGTTTCTCTCTCCATCTTCATTACAAGCCACATCTTAACCTCTTGTTTCTGTACTCAGAAGGCTGGACTGGTACAGGCCCAATAGAAGACACTATTTGGACCTAAAATTAAAGCTTCGCAGTCCTGTTGATGCAGTGATAGAAAAGACGTGTTTCAATTTATCCAACAGTATTATACATCGTGTTCTGTGTTGAAAACTGTGGAGCACGGCTATATCCCCTGAACACGCACAAAGAACACCAGTAGATTTGCATTTTAGATGCAAGAATTGGAAAAGAAAAAATCCAAAACTCATAAAAGGAGGAGGGAAGGGAAAAAAAAAAAAAAAAAAAAGCATGGGTTCAAGTGAGATGTGTTAAAGTTAAGTTCTGCCTCATAAACACAGGAACAAAATAAGGCAGGTGTACATCCAAACAGCTTCATTTCTCACTGAGCCAGAGGCACGGGACAACTGCAAGACAAAGTGTACTTAAACATGTTTGAAACCTCTCCCACTTAAACCTTTTCCTTCTTCGCTGCATTACTTATGAAAATAACATGCCAAATAAAATCCATCGATTAGACCTTGAAACATGCGTTTGAACTGTCAGACAGAATTGTTTTAATGCAGGGTACAGAGAAGAGAGTAAATTTTATACGAATTACATGAAAAAATAGTAAGAAAACCCCATCGGTTGCGTATGTGACTTTAAAATATGTACTGCTGTTCCAGAGTTGTCTTCTCACCTACCATTTCCCAAAAGACAGGCCGCTAAAACAGGCTGACGGCGTCTCCAGTGCTAAGGCATTTATAATACATGAGCCAAGCCCCAGTTTCCCGCTCTCACGCAGCGCCCGGCCGGGATCCAGGGCCAGCCCAGGGACTGCCGGCCAGCTGAGCGCCTGCTGCCGCCCGCCACGTTACCTGCGGGGTTCTGCCACACAAACGCCGCCTCAGAAAGCACAAAGCCACTAAAACCGGCCCTGCGGCTCAAACAGGCACGGACGGAAGCTCCCACCGGGCCGCGGCCCACCGGCCGCCTCCTCAGCGGGCTGCGCTTTGGCGGGGCGGGGCGGCACGCTGAGGGGGCCCGGGCCCGCGCCCCGCCGCTCGCCCTGCCCTGGCCTCCCCCGCCCCGCCCTTACTCGGAGCTCCCGGACAGCGAGGTAGCACACGAGCCGCTCTCGCTGCCGCTGCCCGCACGCTCAGCGTCTTCTTCCCGCGGCGGCTCCATCCCCTCAGCGGCTCCGCGCCCGCTCCCGCCATCCCCCCCGGACGCCATGACACCCGCGCCCCTCCGCGCCGGCCGGGCACGTGACCCGCGCCCTGCCCTCCCCATTGGCGGCCCCGGGCCGGCGCCATGGAGACGGGAAGAAGCGCGAGGGCACGTCCCGCCCGCCGCGGGAGCGGGAACGGCGGCGGCACCGCCTCGGAGGCCCGCGGAGGGTCCCGCCGGCCGGGAGAGAGCCCCGGGCATCGGTAAGCGGTAATAACGGCCCCGCACTGTTGCCCGCCTCGGGAGGAGGTAAATTGCCGTTTGAGTGTGCTGGTAGAGAGGCCAGCTGGCCGGCCGCTCCTCCGGCTGGCAAGAATAATCATAAACAAACATTTGAAAGTGCCCAGCCTCCCTGTTTGCTTCCTCAGAACGCGCAGCTGAGTCTCACTAGTCCCTTGAAAGTCTTTCAGTGGGTCAATATGGAACACATAATGGAGAACAGACTATTTAGTTGACTGATATCAAGGTCCCAGCAACAGTCCCATAAAAGAGACTACTAATGAAACTCATAGTCCCAGGGCAAGCCTCAAAGCATTGCTTATAATAAAAAACTGACTTGGAGAAAGAAACATGAGGTAAATCGTAATTTTCATGAAGTCAAATGGTTAGCGGTGGAATACTTCTATGCTTTATGTTATGCTCTGTCATAAGAAACTAAGGTAACTTCTCTGTAGGTTAGTCAGGAAAGCAGTTAGGTTAGGAAGGAGAGGCAAGGATGTGAGACAGGCGAACAAGCTAGATGATTTAGCACCTTAAATCAGTCAATACAGTCTACGAATGCAAAATCATGCACAGTCAAGAGGAGGGGGGGAACCCTACTTGGTTTTCAGGACTTAAATTATTCACATCCATGAAAAACAAGACCCATGGCAACCCTGCAGACAACTTGCTGTGTAGCTATGTCAGTAAACCCATCAGGACACACATGGTGAATAACGAAAGGGATGAAGAATAATTGTTGGAACATTTTTAATGTGTTGGATTTAATCTCTGCTCAGTGGGATATTTGCACTGCTTCAGCAGTGAGGTTTTATAGTGCTGGAGCACTATGTAGAAGTCACAGAATTCTGGTATGAAATTCCTGTGCTTGAAACCGTTTTAAGGAAGCATTCACTAATAAGTGTGATTTCAAGTGAATTAACAAACAGAAATGTTCTGGACTCGTATCCATGTCATTAAGGCTTCAACTGAAGTAGTTAAAGATACCTATATTAAATTTTGTGGCCATTCTGAAGTGCCTGTACAAGACCTGTTTTTACAGATAAATCACTGTTACGTGGATTTTAAGACTACAAAGCTATCCAAAGGAGACAGAAACATTCCCTACCTAAAGAAAAAAAAATTCTAACATGGTTTCATTCAGTTTAGCTCAGGATATGGTAGATAATTTAAGGTTTTTTTCCTATCTGAGCCAGCAATAACCACTTCACACAAAGTACAAAACCCATGCATGCATGGCAGACAATTCTTTAAAAGAGAAAAAAATAAATCAGGTCTTTGGTTGTTTCCAATTGTCAGAATGCCAGATATGCACCAACTTTCATTCTTTATATTGCTTCCAGAAGAATAAGTGGAAAAAATATTCTGAAAGTACCCCACTTCCCAAACAATTTACTTTTTGAAAACAAAAAAGTACTTTTGAAAAAAAAGATACTTTATAAACACAATTTCCCAAAGAGTCTAATGATTTTATGATTTTCTAAGAGGAATACTGCAAGAATATTCCGGCATATCTAAGAGAAATATTAAAATTAGAATTTTAATAGAGGTAGGTGAGATACAGTGTCCCGCCTTCCCTAATTCTGCTTGTATTTGCAAGCACTTATAATACGCTGAACAGCACACTGAAGTGTTTCTGTTGAGAAGCGATAGTCTATGCCAGATGGTCCTGTGTTAGTTATGTTAAATTTCACTGAGTTCAAGAGTTGGTTAATTGTTTCCAGTTGTTTGCTCAATAAGTGAGAAATACAGGCACTCTAAAAAGGAGGCAGCAGTCCTACACTACTGCTGTTTTATAGGGATAACCCTATCATGAAAGAAAGGATGATGGAAGATTTTGGTCCACTTAGGTAGTTGTGAGTCACCTAAGTATTTTTCTGAATTGAATGTGAAATTTTTGCTGCTGTGGGAACAATTAAAGATCTCAAGACATAATATATCTCACACAGCAGGATTTCATTTTAGTGAAGACACAGATTTTCCCACACAATCCCTCTCGAGAGGAAAGCCTCTCATTTCTTGTGCATAAATATTAGGGAAAGTCTCGAAATAATTTGTCTTCTGGCAGATCCTTTACACTTACTCCCAGTAGTTGAGCTGATGCTTCTCACTGAGGAACCCATAAGCCTTCCATGTTAGGTTGCTGTTACTAACAAGCAGATGGTAAAAATTTGCCACAGGGCATCATTGGCATCAATATCACAGCTTACCCTTACTGGACAACTGGTGAATAAGCATTTCAAAAGTGGGCAGTTAAAAAGCACTCCTCTTTGCCTTAAGATTGTTCTGATTAGTGCAAGGAACTAAATCCATGTGCAGAAATTAATTTCAGAACAAGAGTTCCTTGTTACTTTTTTGGATTAACCTGCTTCAAAAGCTATTATGCTTTAAAAGTAAGTCTACCTTGAGCCACATTTATATTCAGGACTAGATTGGAGTTAAAAGAGGACAGTGTATAGGACACACAAAGAGATACTCTGGTCCATTCTAATAAAGGAGAAAAATAACTAGGGTGTAACTATTTTTGGGAACTGTTGCATGGATACTTGTGAACCCCAACTCCAACCACCGTCCAATTTAAACTACTAACATTTTTTCATTATTACGTACTGACAGCTGATTTTTTTAACCCGATGCAGAAGTAATGAGGCTGGAGTTAGAGTCTTTCCTGGCAGCTAGATGGAGGAGCACAGGGAAATTTAGGATTAGTGTTTATGACTACTCTAACTTGACGCGTTTGGTTTCGTATAGTCAGGCCCAATCTTAGCAATCTTACCAGGACCCACAATTCACTGATGATATGCCAGATTGATTTCACGGATTCACATTCAGAGGGCTTGTTGGGCCTGAATTGCGGATGTAGTTGAGCTCTTCTGAACACAGGGCTGAAAACTGTGACAGTGTTACACCTCTGGCATACTGGGGCAAACTAACGGTCCCTCTGGTACGACTGAATGCCGCCTGATACTCAGGAGTACCCGTTATGCTTGTGAGGTGTCAATGCACTCTCCCAGAATTAGATCAGATCCCTGATTTTTTAGCAATCTCCCCTTCTTCTTCAGGGTCACTCCCCCTGCTAAATGCAGGTGGTGGGTGAGGAAAAGCAGACCATAGTGCTGTCTCTGTACTTACCTGAACAGTGCTCCAGACTGGGAGAATTCTTTTAATGATTGGATCTACCACTTTTGTGGCTCTTTTGTACAGTGCAGGCAGTTTAAACAGGCCACAGTAACACTGTGAGACAAATCTCACTGCATATACCTGGACCATTGCTGAATCTGTCTTACACTCACTAGGCGTATCAACAGCATTTTAAGCGTGCCTTTGCTTTCCCACTCCCCTTCCATACTTCAAATTACAGCTCTTCATTATTCATAAAAAAATAAGAAGGGCTAAGTGACCTCTCATAGTTTCATTTTTTCCTTCTTGCTTGTTCTCAAATCAGGCAAGATTTCTAGGAAGGTTCTATCAACAACTGGATAGACTTAACACAATATATAACAGATATAATGTGATACATTACAAGTAGATACAACTAAGATTTTAGGAATAAGACAAGGGAAATATTTTCATCGTTGTGTAACAGTTCTGTTTCTTGCTGATAACACCTGCTTTACTCAAACATCTGAAGAAAAACTAACAGAAAACCTGGACTGGTAAAGAGTGACATTACAGACTTTTCACCTATTGATTCCTATTGTTATTTTATTCCTTCAGTGTTCAGCATCAGCAAAAATGAGACAGAAACGAGTTCTTTTTTTTTTTAAAGATTAATGACAATACAGCTTTCCCCTATCCTGCTGGACTTTCTTAAGAGACAAAAGGCACACTTCACAGGCATTCCTTAATAAATAGGATTTTGTGATTACAAGGTTTACATAGAACTACACCAATCAGATCATAATTACAAAATCTTCCCTTCACAGCTTTTCTGACATTACTGCATAAAGACCATCCACAGCAAAGTAGCATGAATTGAATAGTGATACTGGACTGTCATTTTAATTGGAATATTTACATATGAACAGACTAAATGAAAAATGAAGGCCACCTTTGTGACCAAAGGAACAGAAAATTTGTGAGAAAACACCCCAGTGCTCAATAAATAGACCATTCTTTCCGACTTTTAAGCTTTGTGTATCAACTTCCCTCTATACAATTAGAACACAAGTATTTTAGAAGAACAACATAAACCCCACAGAAGACTGCCAAGAAGAATTCGGGAAGACTAGTTCAACCCATCTCATTCTTTTGCTAAACAGTCTTACAGAGCCAGGAGTTCCCTCTAGCATGAAAAGCAGCTGTAATTACAAATAAGATTTTTTCCTACTGTTTTTGCTTTGCTTTAAATCTACAGGCTTTTTTAGGATCACCTGCTATGCATAGCAGGCATATCAAGCATGAAAGAAAACCATTATTTGCAGTCAGTCAACATGAAAACATTTCAAGTATGAATAGTACCTTCTTACACTGAAAGTATATGAATGTAAGGAATACCATGGGGCAGCATGTTTTTAACCCAACTTTGAAATGGAGCATTTTCTGTTAAGTCACTGACAAATGCATGCACAGGGTTTCAGATACCAGAAGGTCCCCTGTTAGCTTATGGGCACATTTATTGCTTAAAAAGTGGTTTCGGCGTGCAATGCAGGAACGGGCTGATCCTGGTGTGCCCTCCTTGCTGTACTCAGTGTTTTCATCCTCAGCGTTCACAGGAATGGATTTTAAGCGACTATTCAGTTTGATGCTTTGAGCTGGAGAGAAGCTGAGTTAATAGCTGTTAGTTTCCATAGCAAAAGCTGTTTGGAGTCGGCACTGAAAGAAAGTGTACTTTTTCCTTCAGTAGGAGATAAATCAATGTAGCTGAGAAAATGCGTTAGGAAGCAGGCACTTTATAGGACAACTGGAGATGGGCTTCTCCTGGACACCGCCACCAAACGGGCTGGTGTTTCCTTTGTAAAGTTTAAGCGGCTCTCAGCTGGCCACAGAAAATGGCACTGAGGCTGACTTTGAAAGTCCTGCTTTGGCCTATGGGGCAAGAACTTAATGTTGAGATTTCTTAGTGGGGGGACACAGTGGAGTACTGCACGTTAGGGATGGCGAAGGCAGGGGCAAACCCCAGCGTCTTCTCAGGCAGCATGCATCCCACACACCCGCTTAAGGAGTGCCCGGCCCGCATTTGTGTGCGAGTTCAGGTTTATTGCATTTTTTCCCCTGCCCTTAAAGAAGGGTGCAAAATGCACATGGAACTGATGCAAGAGTTTCCCTCTGTCAACCCGCTTCCCTCAGAAACCCAGAGGGAGCCCCCGGGCTGCCCCGCAGCCCTGCAGAAACGCTTCAGGGGAGCTCCCCTCACCTGCCGGTCCGCCGCTCCTCAGGGAGGAGGGAAAGCCCGAGGGCGAGCCGGTGCCCCGCGAGCAGCCGCCCCTTCCCCGGGCACCGGGCGGGCCCAGCTCCCGCCGCCCGCCCGCCCCTACCCCCGCGGCGGCGGGCACGGCGCGCACCCGGCGCCCGAGGAAGGTGAGGGGCGGTCGGGACGCGGCCCTTCTCGCTTCCCGCCTCGACAACAAAAGGCTGCCGCGGGGAGCCTCTCCGCAGGGCCGGGAGCTCGCCACGGGCCCCCGCTGCCGCCCCCCTCCCCCCCGGCCCGCCCGGGGCGCTCCCGGGCCGGCGGCTCCTCGCGGGGCTGCGGCGACCTCCTGCTGCGCGGAGTGGCCCGGCCGCCGCTCCCGGGGGATGCGGGCGGAAAGCGAGGGGCTGCAGGGCCGCCTCCCCTTCCCCGCCACTGACCTGTGCAGCAGGACGCTCTGCACCGAGTCCAGATCCTCCAGGTTCCTGGTGGCGGGCGGCGGGATGCTGTACCTGCCCGCCCCGAACATCACGGGCGCCCGCGGGCCCTTCATCGCCCGCCTCCCGCCGCACCGGGGACTGCGGGCGCCCGCGGGCAGGTGGGAGCCCTTCAACCCGCCCGCCTCCCGCCGCGCCTCCCGCGCGGTCCTAGAGCCCGCCGGCGCCACGCCGCGGGGCGCGGGGGACGGGCGGGGGGGTGCTGCTCCCGCGGAGACGCGGCCTGCCGCCCCCCCCCCCCCCCCGCCCCGGGCTCTGCCACGGCCCCTTGCCACCGCCCAGGGGGCTGCTCTACGCTGTCGCCCGGTGTCGGCTCTCTCGGCAGCTAACGACCCCCGGAAACACAAGTTTCATATACATGCAGTAAAGCCGTGCCGAGCTGCAGCCATAGGTTGGTTTGGTGGGGTTTTTATCCCCTCCCAGCTGCATCCCCAGCTCCCATTATGTGAGAAAATGGGTTTCCCCCCACGTGTTTTCCTGTTGGTTGAAATAATGTAATTGCCCGGCTGATTCAATTTCCTTAAAAATCAATACAAAAAATTGTCAGTCCCACAAACTCTGATCCAGTCTTTGCTTCCCTTTTTCACAGAACAGTAATTACAAGCGCTTTTACTGAGTTACAGAGCTCCTTACTGGTTTCCCACCTGCAAAGTTCTCACACGGTGTGTTGAACAAACACTGATGCAAATGTATAAGAAGTGGTGCAACCCATACCTTGGCCATTTTTATTTCTTATCCATGAATTGCCATCATGTATTTCCTCTGCTCAATTTCACAGAGATCAGTTTTCTCTAATGTTCAGATTTTTTCAAGATGTGCTCATCTCCTCCAGATCTGCTACATGTGATTTAAGATCAATAGCTAATAAAGTCTTGCAATCAGTTATTAAAAGCATCACATTTAGTTTCTCTCAGTCATTGTGTCTGTGATAATTATAGCAACACAGCAATGAAGTTTTTTTTTTTTTCTCAGAAAGACCATTAAGAGGAGGACCATCGGCATGATACAGAATGGATTACAAATCGGAAGCCATTGAATATTTTAGCACCCAACTCCATGGAATATTGGCCACTGCCTGGAGTAGAAACTTCAGCTTTTTTAAGCCTTTGGCTTGAGCAGAGAGTGAGTGGCAACAGCTCAGTTTGAAGAAGGTAAATGCAGAATCACTGTGAGTCTGTGGCTGGGATTCTCACCAAGCAGTGTGACTCTAGTGTTTAGGTGTCTTAACCGCTTTTTCCTTTTTTAATTTTTGGTTTCTTTCTTTCTTTGATACCAGGTAGAAATTTTAAGAGAACACTTTCCTCTGAATTCTACTCCTGCCAAAGAACCTGGGAACCACTGTCATCCACCGAGGTAAGCAACAGCAGCGGTACTATTTAGGATTATGACCATAAAACCTTTGTCGTGACCTTTAGCACCAGGGCTATGGTGCCAGGGAAGCTGAAGATATACCAGGATTTTGGGTCTAAATAGCAGTGAGTGGAGGAGATTGGGATGTACAGTATTAAAATAAGCACAAGGCTTCTGCAGTGGGCACAGAGCGAAGAACTTCTTGCAATACCCACATCTTGATTTCAGAAAGCTGATGGAAATCGCATGGTGGTTATGTCCCCATCACTCTAGAAAAACACTTAGGCACTATCCATGTTTCTGGGTGACTGCACCAGTAGGCAATGTGTGATCCGAAGCTTAGAATGTTTCATTACACAAATGTTCCTGGAAGTATGGCTCAGATGACAAGGTTAGAAATTTTCCTCCTGTTCATAGATGGTTTTGTGTCTTCATAGTATGTCTGCTATGGTTAATGAGCCCTGTGAAAGTGGGGAAGTGACAGTGCAGGTGGTTTTAAATTGTGTCCACTCGTCTACATGCCGAATTGAAAAAAAAAAAAAAGGGGGGGGGGGGAAATTAACTGATGATGCTTAATGTTGCATTGATTAATCAAAAAATATTTTGTAATTCCTCTTTGACGTAATCAGCCTTTGGCAGCTCAGTGTCTGACAGCAGCATAATTAGGAGCCAGAGCTGCTAGCGCTGCATGTATTTTCTTCAAGCAAACAAGAGGCAAGAGTCCCTACACATGCATACTGAGGCTATAAATTTTAGGCTAGAATTTCATATAGATCTGGGATTTCAGCAGCTTATCTGGACTGCTAGATTCCCATCAGTCCTGTACAATGTGGTTTTCAGAACAGCATTATGGAACAGCAACAGAACAAAAAGCTGCAGAGATTTATTTTGCTATATTTTTTTTCACTCTTAGTACTATTTTTATGCCCCAAGGGAGCAGAGATGTTTAATTTTCTACACAACAGGGATGTGTTTTCCCAGTTCTTTTAGGACAACACAAACCCCACTTCTAGGGCTGGCAGTTTGATGGTAGAAAACAACAAAACCCCCAAACATTACCATCAAAATCACACTGCATTGCCAGAAGGCCCTTCCAAGATGCTTGTCAGCTTTTCTTTGTCCCTGGGTTCCTTCTCACAGGAGACCATTTTTTGTGTTTCTCACAGCTACCGATCTAACGCTGAGCTTCACGATAACATCATCTGCTACTAATATTGTACTTTCACATGGGCTTGGATTCGACTGTGAGGATCTTTATTAGAATTGCTTACATCTCAGCAAAACTAGAACATGTAAATATAAATAAAGAGAGCCTCAAAACGTGCCAAAATGAGAAAAGGTGACTTAGGTTTTGTGTAGCGCCTGAAATGGCAGATCCAATGGCACCATGCTGCTGGTAAACAGGCAACATTACTAATTTAAAATCAAATAGAATGTTTTTCTAGATATGAATTACATCTTTTACCACCATCTGTATGCCTAGGCTTAATATTTATGGACAACTGGAAAATGAGAGAGGAGCAGAAATTCAAAAGTGATACAGTGGATACTTTCAGAACCATTCCCTCCCCGCCCCCCCCAAATATATTTATGTTACCTTTACCACACATAAGATTCCTAAGTTAAAATAGAGAGTTCTGAGCTAGCATTAATCCTATAACACAACTTCTGCAAATCCCCCAGGCCTTTGACATTTACAAGAATTATTTTAGTTAAGTCTTACATATTGAAGTTTCACTAAAATACAAAGTGCCATTTCATTGTATTTTCTGCAAGACTTTCACATGAGTACAACAGGGCACAGGAAAAGGAAGGTCACCATTCCATTTGAGGTCTGTCAGCTCTTCTATTTAACTACGTATAGAGAACATGGCATTACAGCGTATTTCCTGAATCCAATGAAATACATGCAACTGGAGAAAGATTAAGAATTCTTTGCTATGCAGAGAAACAAAACCATTAGGGACTGGGGAAGGAGGAAATTTAACCAGGTTAAAAACAGCAATGACAACAAAAAATAATTTTAACAGGCACTCTGCATACAAAATAATTGTAGTATGCCTGGGTTCCCCTTCCATCTGCAGTACTTTTACTGCCAGTTGAACTGCCTTAAAAGCCCTTCTACTTTGTTAAAGAACAATTCTGGTGTTTCTGATATAAAAGGAAACGTAAAAGAAATAGCAAAGTATTATGATGCTGTGCTTGTGACAGAGATCTCTTTTGGAGATCGTAGTGTGTTTTTTCTTAAATAAGCTGTTGTTAGGCACTGATTATGAAGCTATTTCCTATGCTGACAGGGTCAGAAGTTTTTGAATCGTAACCCCCATTTGGAAATGACTAAAAGAGGTAATTAAGCTACTTTTGATATGTTTGAAGACCTTTGCCTTCAAGTTTGAAGACTAGCCTTGACTTGGCTAGTAAGTTTTAGTGTACCTAGAGATCAAAGACTAACCTGCTTTCATTGGCTGCACAAGGTGGAAATCAGGTTATCATCACTTCATATATATGGTTTGTCATTTATATAATTAGCTCTAAGATGTTAGTACTCTGGGGATAGCTGAAGTCTTTCAGAAGAGACTTTATCCCTTCCACTGAATTTGGAAGGGGAAATAGGAAATTATTAATCAATCCCCTCCCCTTGAGGCAATACATACTTCCTAGTCCAATGTCCTGGTAGCAGCCAGCTGCCAGAGCTGTTGGCTGCTGACCCAGGATGGGTGAAGTGTGAGGTCTGAATGAAAGCGGGCTGACTGTGACTGTTTGGAGAAGACAAAAGTTGTACCAAGATTCTAAGAATTTAATGGAAATTAGGAGTGCAGAGCAGGGAGGGTTTGGAGGTTTTGTCTCTTTTAGATCATTTTTTCCTATAACATTTTTTTTGTACTGGTGATAAATTTGTAGAAAAAGCTATTTTGTTCTGCTTGATTATACCTATGGGTAAGGCAGACTGTACCTTACTGTACTCGGTTCCCAAACTAAGGGCTATGGCACATTGTTGTTTGAGCACAAGGTTACTTTCCAGGCTATTCTATCCTTCCTCATCTTTTCTCTTATGAAACTACCCCTGTAACAGAGACAGCAGAACAGGCGCTGAGAATGCATTTCACCAGCTGCAACTCATAGTCCAGCATATTAACTTAACCCCCTGTCTACTTCCATTTATTTTGTTATGCCAAGCTATAAACTGTGGCAGCTGAGTGTCAAGTTCATGTATCTGTTACATTAAGCTATGGTAACCAAAGGGATCCAGGAATGATGAACCAGAGACCACATTTTCTACTCATCTGAAACGAGAGAGATTTGAGAACCTAATGATTTTTTTCCCCTCTCCATCTGACCAGGTCATGTGTAGTTTATCTTTTACTTTTAAACAGGAGATTGTTTCTCTTTGGATGTAGTAGGCAAGCAAGGGCTACATTACCACAAGGGATGAAAACCCATAAAGGAAACTAATCAGCACTGGATTGTTTTGTGCTGTTATATTGCTTTTTTTGGTAAGTGGGTTCATTAACAAATAGGCTTCTACTGTCTCAAAAACTTAAAAATCACGGCAAAGATTAGTAAAAAGCAGCCATTTTCATTAGTGAATACCGTTCTTCAGAATCAAGACCCATAAAGGAGGAGTGTGCATAAATTCTGCTATTCTGTGTAGAAACATTCTTCAAGCCTATAGTGGTTTATTTCTAGTATTACTTGATTTTCTGCTGATTAATAGCGGATAGTGATGGCAATTTTGCG
Source organism: Falco rusticolus (assembly GCF_015220075.1). Lineage (NCBI taxonomy): Eukaryota > Metazoa > Chordata > Aves > Falconiformes > Falconidae > Falco > Falco rusticolus. The sequence continues at coordinate 119,765,996 of NC_051187.1, forward strand.
GAGTGTGTATTTATTCTCAGATAACAAGGTAGGATAGGCTCCCACTCACCAGAAGATGCATACTCCTGTTGCTGTATTTAAAAGGTCGAGAGGTGGGGTTGGAGGGTATTTTTGCCGAGGAGAGGTTTCCAGGCTCTGCCTCCTTTTCACAACCAGCTATCAAGGTTATATAGGAGGCAGAGATAATATCTACTTTTCACTTCTGACACGATCAAATATGAACATCTGTCTCTGTGCTTTTTATTCTAATGGAGGCTAGATGCATGAAAAAAAACCATGTCAAAACACAGAGATTTTGGTGTTATTGCATCACTTAAAGGATAGCTTCTTCTTTTCTGTCTGTGTGGAGAAAGCTGGTTCCCCAAGTTGTTGTCCTGTTAACTCGTTTGTATTATATCAGCACTGCACTGCAGAGAGCAGAAGTTTAACTCAGCTATGCTGAATTTAATGATCTGTCCTCAGAGTGCAGCGGCACTAAACACTGTATGCAGTTGCCATGACTGCCTTCAGTCCAGCTTTCCAGCAGCAAGAGAGAAAACCCAGTTTATCTGTCAAACAAATTTCCTGTAATTCTGGGATCTCTTCAAAACCAGCCCCAAAGGCAATACTTTTGACAAACTGGCAGTCAGCAATACATGAACCCCTGGAAATAAGAATTAATAGTCCAGGGGTAAACCATTAGTCCAAGGAGTAAGTGATAAACTGAAGAGAGTGTAGGATGCTGTTGGTCATTTCAATCAATCCATCAATTCCCTCTGCAAAGACTTTTCAGTTTGCAGAATAGTGGGTATAGAGTGGCAACATGTGGCTACTTTGTGGCCTTTAAAATAATTTACTAGATTTTCATTACTTCCTCTAAGAGTTTTTTGTACAAATGAGGAGTCCAAGTCTAGCTGAAAAAGCTGTTCTAAAATATTATGAGATTATTGATATATTGCAAAGGCTGCTAAAACATAATTAGATTTTGTTAAACTGAAGCTGATAACGTTCCTGTAAATTTGTCTATAAATGTGGTTTGTGACCATCTGCTCTTCTGAGAAGTAGATGAGATCTATAAAAAGGGGCAACTTATGCTTTATATGAACATCTGGGCAAAGTATAAGAATATCTGGCAAACATGCTAAATAATAATAAAAAAAAAAAATCCTGTGACCCCAGATTTATTTTCTGGAATTGATTTTAAGGCTCTCTTCTCCTCTTATCCCCACCTTCTGGTCTGAGTTTCTGGAGAAAGACTTAGGTGTTCAGCTAGCTCACTCCTTCTGTCTTTTTGCTTCCTTCAAGCAGCAAGTAGACTTGTTGTTGCATTATAGGTTTGTTTGTAAAAACTTTAGTTGAATGTTTTTTTTCTTGGTAGTGAGGTTTTTTTTTGTTTTTATAAAAATAAGCACTTTTTTTCAAGTCCAGATTCTGGAGACATGTGAATATTTAATTTTATTTTAAGGAATATGGTTCCTGTACCTAATCCTAATGGTTTCAAAGTAGAACATGAAAATTCAACTTTATTGGTACTAAGAAAGAAGACAAAACCACACTTTTATTGTGTTCAGATCTCATAATTGAAAAGAAATCTAATGGTTAATGATTTGATGTATGCTAATTAATATTTGGGGCTGGCAATGTAGTATATGTCACGATCATTGACAGTAACCCATGGCAAAAAACATTCTGTCCTAATTCATGTAATAACAATGATAAGATTGTGTATTAATCTTATGTAACACTGAAGGAAAGGAAATTTATGGAACATTCATTAGGCAGCTTGCCTGTGATTTATGCATTCACAAGCAAATATGCACACTTTGTACGTGCCATCTCACAACCAGTGCTTTTGAATTAAGCTGGATTTCCTTTCTTGTGTGGGACTCTCAAAAAAATGTATGTCGAATTTTTATGGATTAAACAATGTATATAAGTAGTTTAATCATGAGGTAAGTAGGATTATTTTAAAAGTTAAAGGCTTTTAAAATTTTCCTATCAGGTGTGCAGAGAATCCTCCACTTCTTAAATATATACATGCATAACACTGAAAGCAGTCACAACTGACTTATAGCTTGAGAAAACAGATACTTCTCTCACTCATTTAATCAGAGGTTATGCTTTTAAAATGTAAATATTTTAGTAGCTCACAAGATTTTACAAAAAAGCAGAATAGCACCACCTGGTGCTGAGCACAGTTTTTACTATCCATTCCAATCTCACTTTTTTTGAGATTATTGCTGTAGAGATAAACTACTGCCTTTCACAATCACAATTTCAGGTCAAATGATTAGGGACATGACATTACCACTATCTCTATTATTAATGCTTCCTGGCCCTCCTTTCTTCTAGGCCTCCCCCCCGCCCCCAGCCGTAAGCTACAAGTAAAAAAGTTCTTGTAGCTTAAACATTCTGGACATGTGTAAAAAACTTATTGATTAAAATCTGATTTTTAGAGTTTTATTCAGCTGGTGTAGATTTGAGGATGATGAAGAACTACAGCTTAATGTGAACTTCACTGCTGTTTCTCTTTGTTTGTAATTATTTCTGGGCTTCCTCACGGTGCTCGGAATTAAAAGCATAATAGAGGTTAAGACCTACATCCTGAAAGAACTTCAGATGCCTAAAAGCTGTCAAAATCGATGAGAAGTTAAGTGCCTGAGGATCTGTCCCTAAGAATTAAATTTCTATTCATTAGATATTTATTTCTGCAAATTAAAGAATTAAAGGTAGCATCTTGTTTTAAAGTAATCTATTTCCTGCTTGATATTTATACAGTCCCCAACTGAAGCCCATGAAAAGTATAAAAAAAATCCTTTGTATGTGACATCCCAGCAGGAACCCTAAATTGCAGCTACATCTTGAACCTACCTAGAATTACAGCTTAGATTTCGGTCTCCAGCTGCGCTGTCACTCTTAGGGCTTTCTGATTCTGAAGCCTGCACAAACAGCAAAAGGAAACCAGCATCTCAGCGTTAAAACTGAAAGGAAATGCCTTCCCCCAAAGCTTAGCTGAGTCTTTCCTTACCTGCCTTGCCTTCAAACAGTAAATAAAACCATTTGGGAAAAACACTGAGCCTCATTTTGTTCCTGCTGAAACTATTGAATGCTGAAGCTATTGGATGACAAACCGCCATAAAACTTTATATATTGGCAAAAGGGTTAACTGGTATTGACTGTTACTTAGTATGAAGAACATCGAAGAACAAGGTGGTTTATTTCTGCCTGATGTTTTGTTTTTCTGTGTTGCAGTTTGCCATTCATTCCTCCTTCAGTGATTGATAGCACATTATGATCACTCTGTCCCATAAGCACCACTTTGTGTGTCACTGTTTTGATTATGTTACTTTTTAAAGATGACTTGCATCTATTTTTTTTGGAGTAAGAAAATTGTTTTTATAAAACCAATACACTCATACAATAAACACCAATACATTAATAAGTCAATCTTTACTTAAACTGTCAGAAATGATTAAGGGGCAGTTTGTGAATTTGTCACAACATTGCTTTGGAATTTATTATTATTTTTTTAAAGTTTTATGTGTTTGGAGTATCAAAACTATCTAAAATTGGTATTTTTTCAGATTAATGAGGCAACACTGAGTACCTTTATGTAAAGAGATACTATGGGCATATATGAGCATGTACAGCAGGAGGGTTGCAATGTCTCAACTAACAAGCCAAAAACTTACACAATAAGAGCAATGCTGTATGAGATAGTTGCTTGACCCTAAAAGTGTGATCAAACCTGGTTAGCTTGCGCTCAGTGCTGTAACGATACATTACTGCTGATGTGCTACAGATCAGGAAATCAAAGCATTCACAGCTCTAAAAATATTTTTTATTTCTCAGATAGTTGCTAGCTAATAGTGAGCTAGTTTTCTCATCTGACAAAATCCTGATGTACATGTAGCCTTTATGATTTCTGTAATTTGGGATAGAACATTCTAAATACACTGTGGCATGTCTTGGCCTGGTTGCCTGTTGTCTTCCAGCATCTGTGCTATTTCTCACTACTTACTTGCACAAAAATCAGGGCAGTCATGGTGTTGTTTAGGAGATGACGTTCACTCTTCTGAGATAACAGAATTCTAATCAAACTACTGTGCAACTTTATTTCTTATGGTCTCTGAAATCTCAGGTATTTGTTTGCTTTCCATCTTATCAAAGCATTTTCATCTGACATAGTCTCCCTCTTTATTTCTTCCATATAGCAGATGCACTTGATCATCTTGACCCTGTGCATAGGATCATGCAGCTGAAAGGAGCCTGTGGCACTGCAGGGACAGAGCTATCTAATCCTGTGCCCCAGCCTCTGGAAGACTCACTCCTTAGCTATAGGTGGTGTCATGGCTTCTTTCTCACTATGTGACTGTAGGTACATCACATTTCTTTTGCAAGCATGTCCTGAATGCATGGATTTACCAATAAACAGAGTCTTAACAGTTTGCAGGAGAAGTTGAGAGGCATATTGTTCACTGTTTTAATTTCAAATGCCAAAAACATTCCACAACCTGTCTCAGCTGAGGACAGTTTTACCTAATCTTCTATGTTTCATGATACGGCTGTATTTACAATTGTGCTTGTTTTCAGTATCCACAGAGGGACTTAAAAATCCAATTAGCCAACCATTCTGATTAATTTTCAGACTATAAATTTTGATTTGCAAGCAAGAAACACTAGAGGGCATTGCAAGTTCTGTGCACATAATTTCTGGTAACTCCACAGTGCTCTCATTTAACAGCAGTCATCTCAATGTGATTAACAAATAAAAGATTACTAACGTGATAGGAAAAGCTGTGGAGGGCATGTGCAGACCGAAAAAAACGGCTGGCACTTAATGACAAGTACAATGATCATTTGGTCAGCAAGCACATGCAGCACACACAAAACAAACCAGCATGATATGAGGTTGAACATGAATTTCTCTGAAAATGGAAGCAAAACAGTATTAGGTACAGCCATTTCTGAAAATAGAATTGTATAACCTGGGGCTGGAAGGGTTATGTATTCCATCCTGTCTCTGGTCTGAGAAACAATATTTTTTCCCCACATGCATTGTACAAATTCTGTTCAAAATTTCACAACATTTCTGTTCAATATTTAACAAAAATACTGATGATTTCACTACGGGTGTTTCAAGTGAGCTCTGAACTGCATGTGTTTGTATGAAGAGAGAAGGAAAGTAAAGGCAGAATGAGTGTATACAAAGGGGGATTTTAGGAGTAGTTTCAAAGTCATTTGCTTAGAATTTGCAAGATGGTTCTTTGATTTTCCTGCAAAATTGAAGACTCTTCAGAAACTTCAGCGTCTTGTAATACATGTCACTGATCTTTCTTCCTGGAAATAATAGTGCAGGAAAAATTCTGAGGATGCAAATAGTTTTTGAGACAGAACTGTGCATATGGGATACAACAGAGGACTGTCTTCCTTTGAGGAGGAAGGTGGCTTACCCTCCCTTATCTCTTTGTCTGGTTTAGAAGTCTGTACGTGTCTGTATATGCCAGACTTCAAAGAGGGTATTTTTTTGAAAAGTGCACATGCTGCCATGGTGTCAGAGGGAGTGCATAGTGGTGCAAGGAAAGGCAGCCTCCTCCTGCTTCTCTGATTCCTATCAGTTTTGCAAACCTGCACAGAGCTGTGCACTGTCACAGGCTGGGGTCCAAAATACTGGCATTTATTGCTGTCTTACTTCTATGTAGTTCTGTGTTTAATCAAAAATGATTAAGCCTGGGTGTTTTTTCTGTAGTCATTTTTCATATTGCTAAACTACTCAGCCCATGTAGCTATTTAACATCATCTGTCACAACTGAACTGTTCTTAGGGATTTTAGAGATTTCCATATCAAGAAAGAGACATTACTCATTTTTATGACTCTGAGCTTTCTTTTGGAAAAATCAGAGGAAATGAAGCATACTTTATACAGAACTAGGATACATACACACATTGGTGTCATTATCAGGGATACCACTGCCATGAAGCAGAGAAAAAGAAAGCCAACTCCAATGAAACTGTTGTGTCCCATGACTTTAAACCAGTCCCAAAAAAGGCATATTCCCATTAGACAATGAAGACACATAGTAGATTGTAATCTTATGAAGTATGTTCTGCAATTAGAAAACAGGCAGACCACACTTCTTTTCCAAAGGAATCATTGTCTATTGCGATCTTAAAGCAACTATGCAAAATCCAGCGTAGATTGTAGTATTTGACTTGCACATTAAGTAATGGTGACTAAAACTGTGCTTTAACAGAGAGCAAATGAATTATTTGAAGATCTGGATTATATACTATAGCTACTATACAGACAATGCATTCAAAATAGTGTGTTTTGTAGTGGAAAAGAAAAGAAAATTAAGGTTTTTCATCACTGGATTAGTGTCTCAAATTCACTTTCAAAAAATCTGACCAAATTAAAGATAAACAAAAAGTGAAATATAGCCACTTCTGAGACCATAGGTAGCAAGGTTATAGTATATAGTAAATTTATCTGATAACAACAAGAATAAAGAACAACTTTTAGCAAGGGAGAACATTACACGGACTTTCTCTACCTGTCATAAGCCCCAGGCCTTACGAAAATAACAGACATCTTATTGCATCCTTCACAAGTTGCCAACAAAAATTCATAAGGCTTGAGGTCACACAGAAATGTTTTGAAATTACAGAAAAGCAGTGGAAGCTTGCAAAACGAAGACCATAACTCCCATAGTGTTTCCCTGTGGAGCAGCATCAGATTGGTGTTTGCCCATTCAGACTTCTGTGAATAGCTTGCTTTCTCATTATGACAAACTGCTGGAGTTGCCACTAGCTGTAGTTTTCACCAGAACAATTAAACCATGGGATCTGAAAATGTTTCTGTTCAGAGTCTCACATGTTGTGGATTCTGCTTTTTGCTAGCAGCTGTTATGACAGAGAATTTCGATGCAGGCAGATGAGCTAAAACCTGACACTGATGAGATGAAGGTTACTAAATGAGAGGTCTTCAGGAACTGAAAGACAGTATCTGCACCTTCTGTGCCAGAAATACCTTGTGTTTTGTCATTCTATTTATCTTTAAAGCTTGTTTTCTTTACCAATTCAGTATTTTTCTGTTCATAATCAATTGTAGTTAAGAACTGTGCAGCTTATGAGTGCTTAATTGTCCATTCCAAGTAGTGGTGAATGACACAATCTTTTTTCTAGCTATGGCTAATCAGAAAATTATTTCAGCTTCTTTTGGTAGTGGACTTGCCACAATGATCCATGCCTTAATTTGCAACTTTCAAGTTCCAAGCAACAAGAACTTTAATAGCTACTGTACCAGTGTAAGACAGGAGACGGTGTAACTGTCATTCAAGGTCTGTTGTGGTAAGCTGAGATGTACCATTACTTTCCTTGAGCCACACTGTTGTGGGGTTTCTAGTGTGTTATGGCACAGATCAAGTAAAACATGGAACAAGGATTTGTAGCCAGGCTGAAGAGTCAGATGCAGAACCAGAACCTAGCCAAAATGAATTAGTATAAAGCATTTTATATTGACTCTTGCTGCTGTCTAACCTGATTATAACAGCTTTGTCTTCACTAGGAAAAGATGTATAATGAGTTGAACATTAAAATCATAGTGTACTTAATGCAGATGTAATGACTTTTTTAGATGATTAAATAAGGCCTCATTTCCTTCTGAGAAGAATCTTAAGACAGGGTCTTCAATGCTGGCATCTGCAAATTATTTGTACACCTTTAATGTGCACAAAATACCCATCTGACTGCCTGATAATATTAAGTAGTTTACTGAGGAAGAAAACCACAATTCATCAGGAAGCTTTTAAGAAGACAAACCACGTTAGTGTATTGCCAAACAGGAAAGCAATATGAAAACTCCCCAGTGTGTTGAAGGAGACTGGCATGATCTATACAGTGAAAAAGGGAAAAAAACCACCTTTCTTTGTCAATTTGGAACATAAAAGAGAGCAACTTAAAACTGTAATATGTAGTACCTGCTGCACAAACCACTTCAACTTATGTTTAGCTAGAGCTCTCTTAAGGACAAGTGGTTTATATGAAGAAAAATTCAACTGCATTACAGCAAAGCACATATCTTCAATTTAAAACAACATGCCAAAATAATACCAATGCATTCCAGAAACTTCTATAAAGGCATAACTAATGCAGTTCTGTTTTTATTAATGCCCAGTTATGTCAAGATGCATAACAGGCCTTCATGATTATCATAAATCAGTGACAAAGTATGCAATAAAAGTCATGCTGTAGCTTAGGGTTATGTTTTCTGATTGGTAACCAGTGAAGTCATACTACGAATTTACTGGACATCTCTGGAAGGGTAAGGTGTAATCACATTGTTTAGATTACACACCAGTTTCCATCTTACAGTAAACTATAAAGTACACTTTTTTTCCCCCTGAAGTATTATTTGAAACATTTAGAATATTTTTGCTTGTATTACATGTGGACATTGTTTTTATAAATACCTCTGAAAAAAAATATTAATATACAAACACTTTAAAGCTCACTGATCTTACTAGCTCTTGTACCTTTTGTCGTATTGGCAAGTACCACAATGGTGCTGTGCATACCTTTGGATATTTATGTTTTAAAATATCCAGTTTTCTTCTTAATCTCACTGAATACGAATGTTCAGAACAGAGAGGAATAGCTAAAGCTCTGTGAAAACAGGAGCTGGTCAGTGCAATTAAAAAGACGTTCTTAAACGCAGAGAATTGGATTTTCACCTTTAAGGTCTGCCATGAAGAAAAAAATAGAACTTTGTAATTTATATTTCTTCATTTCCATAATAAGTAAAATTTTGGAATGTGTGCAAGTATTTAGAGTAGGTCAGAATCTGACTAGAGGATAGGGCTTACAGAAGAATTGCTCTGATTTCATCTTAAACATTGAGGAATGGAGTGAGAGAGCAAGTTCAGGATGTTTTTTTGCAACCCACCCCCACCCCCACAGAAAATAAAAATACTGACAAGTTACTTTTCAGAATCCTTTTGAGGTGTGGTTGTGCCCCGACCACTTTCATCATTCTGCAGGGCAACAGAGGCAGCTCTTTCAGCCCTGTGAAGGGAGAATTGCCCTCTAGCCGCTTAAGGAATTCTGTAAAGGTTAAGGAATTATATTTCTGGAGAGAATCCCAGTTTGATCTCCTCCACAAAAAGAGGCCAACAGTCACAGAAGGGTGTTATTGATTAAAGGCTGGAAAATCCAGGCAATACCATTTTACAAAGGACTAAAGAAAAAATTAATATTGTGCAATGTGAAAATATATTACATTACATTTAAAAACAGTACTTATTTCAACTGTAATAAATTATTTTTAATTTTACAAATCATTATACCTAACAGCAACTTATAGTACAGCCAACCTTTACATACTATTTCCATATTTGAAAGCTTTTCTGTTTTTATCTGAAATAAAATCAAAAATTCCAGCTTGTGCTTTGCGCTCAATATTAAAGTGTTTTGGCAAGTACAGGATTTAATGGAATAAATTCTGCTTAATCTGCAGATACCATTGAAAACAGTCCCAGCTAGTTGCTTCCCCAGAAATCATGAGAACTTTGCTTGAGTACTGAGCCCAGGAGAGAGGCCAAATAACAACTGACTGCAAATTACTTTGCATATTGTTATTCAACAAGAATTGCCTGGAATTACTTTACACTTCATATGTTAAAGTATATTTTTGCAATACTTCCCTGAAATGACAGTAACAAGTTCCTGATATCCTTTCCTTATACCGTGGGTCATTAAGCGAGATTTGAAACTGCACTTTCATTGCTGTTGCATCACCCAGTGCTTTTTGAGTAAAAGAAAGAACTATATGCCGGGTAGCGGTACTAAGATGGTATCCTGTGGAAGAACATAAATCGCGTGTCTTTTTTACATAATTATGTAAAATCCTAACTCTCCTTCTCACCTGTAGATTATTTTACTTTAGTAAAACACCCGAAGATACCTTTCTCTTGCCTATCACTGGATTAAAAATGAGAAGGTGTTTTTAAACTAAATCTACCTATTCCAAAGACTCTTCATGCCAGTGTGGTTGGAATGAAAAATGATAAACATCCTGGAAGAGCAGTGTGCTTGTTAGTAGTGAAAATGCCTGTCTAATGCTTCTCTTACGTGCTGTAGCCTAATCCCATATTGTTTAATATGTTTGTACAGTTGTCAGAAAAAACATACTGAACTTGTTTGTACCTCTGTGGAAGCCAAAGGCAAGTATTTTATTATTTCAGTGGAAGCGTTGGGAGCACAAGTACAGACCTTGGTAATGGAATATGCCTAAAATATCAGTATTTGTGTTACATAGGACAGTAATAACAGTAATTTTGCTGGAAGAAAGCAATTGAAATAGTGCTCCATTTATTTAAGCACCTTGGTTGTATTAAATGCTCCATCTCCACAATTTTCAGATCTATAAACGAGGTTATAGGAAAATAAAATGTTTGCTTATGCTCATAAATACCAGGCAATACTGTTCAGGACATCTGATTCCCAGTCTCATGTTCTTGCCATTGGTTATGTCTACCATGTCTGGGTACGTTCATTTTTTCCCATTGGAAATTCTGAACAGCTTTTGAAGATCTTTTCTGTTTCTCTGACATTTTGTCTATAAGGCCATGGATGAATTTTGTAATGACCTACTATTGATGTACACATATGCAGTAACTTTTGAAACATCGCTAATGTTTCAGATCTACTTTATGGGCTCAGACCACCTGCCTGTTTCATGTGCACATTTTCGCTCAGGGAAAACTCAGGCCGAAATCTGTGAGCACTGTTCAGAAACTTCAATATCACTTCAATACCTTTCTGTCTTGTGTTTCACTGAGAAGCTCTATAAGATGAGAAAACATTTACAGTGTCTTCTCTATCCTGAGTCTTTGTACGTCACTGTCTGTCCCTCTGGTAATCAAGCAGCACTTACTTTTCTCCGTTATTCCTTCTTCAATTTTTCATTTTCTTTTCCTTGCCCGCCCCCCCCCCCCCTTTTTTTTAAGCTAACTCTGATACATAGAATCTTACTGTAACAATTTCATTGTTCAGCAATACCACCATCTCTGAAATCCTTCCCTGAGATGCATATCTGATGCTACCTACCTATTAGACAAACAAAAATGGATACATTAGAAAGAAGTGAGAGATTATTACTTACACTTACAGATGAAACTTTTTATTTTTTTGAACTATTGAACTGTGGACACTTAGAGACTCTGACAACATGCATGATTCTTCTCTCTCCCTCTCTTTCCCCGTTATATAGTAAGTGAAATGCGTTGTTTTGAATTGGGTCCAGATGCTAGGGTGAATTAGAAGACACATGCTTAGCTTCATACATTGTGAGTATTCCTGCTGACTCAGTACACAGCTCAGTGTGTGCCATAATTCTGCACAAAAACAGGCCCCTAGAAATAGGCCATTTAGAAAAGTTTTAGGACAGCAACCTTGAGTTTATGAACTCTAGTGCAATTGTGGCTTCACTTCCAAAGTCGACAGAATTTACAATTTATCTTACTCTGTTATATGGCTTTATTAAGGTCAGTATGGTTCACAAATAATAACAATGTGGTTGATGGCATTTAGTGGCACATAATTAAAAAAATAAGTATTTAAAGAAATTCCCTTGAATATCCAGATAGCACTTAAATCCAAAATTCACTGCCTTACCTTAATAAAATTAAAGTTCATTTAAACCCAAAAATACAAAAGGACAGCCTTAAGTATGTCAAATGATGGAAGTTTTCCTGTGTTAACAGTATGAGGAGCCCCATGGAGATGCCTTTTAATTTGATTGTTAATCATCTTACCCCAAAAGGATGTATTGGGTAAACCCAGAGGAGTGAACTGTAAAAGACAGGGCTGTGTGCCTTTGACCTTCTTGATGAACCAAATATCTGAGCTCTGCAAAAGGAAAAAACCCAAACCTGTTTGTATTGGGTTTGCACGGCAAGGTTTTGCTAGCTGGGGTGCTATCAAAGGTGGGACTACCCAAAGAGGGATTTTTTAGACAGTAGAACAGAGAGGTAAAGAGGCTATGGATTCTCCATTTTTAGAGATATTAAAAGCTTTATTGGATATGACTCTGAGCAGCCTGTTTTAACTTTGAATTTGGATCTAAATTCAGCTAGCCCTGCTTTGACCAAGCTGTCGTACCAGCTGACCTCCTGCAGTCCTTTGCAACCTCCCTTATTCTATGTTTCTGTGATAACACATGACATTTTGCAGATCCCCACGTATTTATGTCTATTAGTAAACAGCTATGGGCAGCCTGCAGAACAGAAACACAAGCATATGAAAGTGGAAAAGCAGCTAGAAAGCTTTGCAATTAGATTTTGGAAGATTCAGATTTTCTTTTGGACGTGCTATGGGGTTATAACTTCAGATACGTTTTTGTGTGTGGTGAAATGGTATTTTTGGAGCTTGTAAATGGTGCGACGACAAAATAAGTTCTTTACTATGATAAAACAGGACAACGTTGCTCCTCAATAAAACTAGAAAAGAGCATGGCATACTTTCTACTGACTTTACAGCTGAGATATTCTTTCTGCATGATTATGTAAAAACATAATGTACCATCACTGTAAAGGGCAGCAGAGTCATCTTTTTTGTCTAATCTAATATAACCAACGCATGTGAACTTTTAAAATCCTAGACATGTAGGTAGGGTGAGCAGAGGCCTCAAGGACATCTGTTGCAAGGGGTATCTGGAGATATTGCAGATCCAGTCTGACTCATTTCATTGAAGCCGACTAGTGTATTTAGGCAATCAAATCCTAAGAAAAGCAGATGTTTGTCTACCACAGCAGTTCTCAGACCTCTGTGCTTGCAAGTTGTCTTCCCTGTGTGACTTCTGCTGTGCCTTGCCTTCTCCTCCAGCAGCTGACTGTTCTTGGGCTTGCTCACACTGGATGAGAAAACCTCTGACTCCAGCTGGGGTCATGACTTCTAATTAGGAAGCAGCTGGTCTAACCAGGTCACAGTAAACTAAACACAGTCTCTCTTAGTAAACCGCTCCAAAATTTCCTGATGCTGGCAGTTTTGGAAGGTTTTTCCTAATATCCAACTGGATTTTCATTAACTTTTAATTATTGGTTTTTTTGCCAAATTGAATTTTACTGTTCTTCTCCCCCTGTTACCATGGAGAATAACTGAATACTGTATTCTTTATGAACACTCTTTACAGACTGAAAGATATGTCTTTTTTCTAGAATAAATTCCTTGAAGTATCCCTGATAGACCGTGTTTTCTGAATGTGTTTCCTTCTTGTTCTCCTCCACGTGCTTTCCCCCACGCTTATATCTTTCCTGCATGACAGTGCCTGAAACTGCATGCACTCAGCTGTGGTTTCATCACAGAGAAATTTTTTACATGAATTTGACACAACAGTTATGTTAGTATATTCTATACTGAACTACCCTTTTTTTGCAGTAGTATTGTGTTATTAACTTGGATCATTTGGGATTCACTTCATTTCTTGATCTGCTCTCCACTACTAGTTACTCCTCACTGTTTTATTTATGTAATTTCATTTGTGGCACTTGGCATTTGCCTTTGTTACTATCATTTTGGATTATAACCCAAATTTTACAAGATAGGTTTTGATTCTGATTGTGTCCTTCAAAGTGTTTGCAACCCCTTTTCTTTTCCTATTGATATGCATACCTCTTACCTTGCAAAATTTCATGCATTTTATGGAAGAAATAACTAGAGAAAGTTGTATGTCAACCTCATCTTAATTTGTTCTCTTTCCCCAGTAAGTAATGGGCTTAGATACTGTCTTGTTCCTTGTTAAGGTATAAAATACCTCCAAATCAAGTAGCACTCTTAGGCCTTCTGGTTGTCCTAGAGACTTCCTGAGATGTCAAAGAAGTAAATGAGCCTTCCTGAATGCATTTCCGAGGTCTGACTCCATTTTGGCTGCCAAACAAAGTAAAACTCTGTCCTGTGTCACAAAAGACAATAAAACAATCTCCTATGAGATAAAAATACAAAAATATTTACAGTGAAATAAAGATAGTGTATCCAAATTATTGTTATTATTTCATTAAAACTCAAAATATATGACTTATTTTTTAATTCATTCAGGAAGGAATTGGGTATTTGTAACATTTCTGGTGAACACTGTGAGAGAATATGGGATCTCTGGACAGCAAACTGCGTTAATATGAGCATATTTTTGAGGACAGTAAGAAAAAGTATCATTTCCATTAAACTCAGAAAACTCCTCAGGAACTAAAAGAATGAAGAAACGGTAGCATAATCAGAGAGGAGTGATCAATTAGCATGCAAAAATTTATATTGGAGCTTCAAGTATTTGACACCTATAATAATTTGGCTTGCAGGCCTTCGGAGGAATGACAATCTTGTTCATATTTGCTAAGTCAGATATGGAAGACTTCATTTGAGCAAATGTAGTTAACAAGTTTGGAGGTATAATGGAAAAAAGAAAAATTTTTGAAGATTTCCTTCCTAATTTTCTATTCCTTTAGTTCCTGGCCAGTGTACTAACTCTTACAGAAAGGCAGTTTAAGAACTCCTAACAAGATATATGCAATAATACTTTTACCTTCCTGTACTTACACGGTCAAGAATAATAAGCTCATTTGTAATCTGAAGTATGTTTTATAATTGATAAGTCTATTGCAGTTAAAACTATGAAGCATATATAGGAACTATATGGAAAATCAATAGCTTATGAATTTTTAATTGTGTTAAGTATACAGATCATATTTGGGATATCAGTGGACTATCTGTTACAATTAATTTGAGCATTTATGTGTGGGTTTGAGATCTGTGCTTCAATTGTAGATAATTTAATTTGTTTTCACATTTATTTTCAGGTTTTTGTATCAAAGGATAATGTAGAGGAGTGAAGGCAGTGGGTTGATTAGCATTGATAACATGCAGCTGTGGCCTTGCCTCAAAGGCGGTGGGTTGATGGACATGGGTGATGTGCAGGTGTAGCTCGTTCCTGCTAAGTAGTTAAATAGCCCTGAGGATGGTGGGAGAGGGGGTCAGATGGACGAGGAGCAGTGTGGTCTGATATCTGGGAGGGGAAAGGAGAAGCAGCATGGACAGCAGTCTCTGACTGACTGTAAACCCATTGTTGTAGCTTAAGAGCTTGTTTGTGTTGCAGCAATCGGTGCCCCCTGTGAGGCTTAACTGAGTTGGACTCTGACTACAACAACCGGTGCCCAATGTAGCTGAGACTAAGCGGGAGAACCTGTGACAGACACTGTGAGAGGTGAGCCATTAACAACTAATTGATTTGGGTGTATTGCAATATTTGTTGTCCATCTTTATTCAAATTGCAATTGAATAATATGTATGCTTTTTTTAAACTAGAACTTATAAGGAAGTTCCTGAAAGAATTAACTGCAGAGATTTTCAGCTGTGCATATAGAAACTTCTATATTTTCTCCACCGAAAGAAGTATAAACCATTATACTTAATACTACATTATTGAGATTTTTTTTTTTCAGTGGGAAGTTATATTTGAGTTCTTTGAACTGATGAGGTACTAGCTGAGTAAGGCAGAACAACTTGTACAAATTGTACAGATGAGGACCTGGTTGCATCTTATGTAGCAAGCAAGTTCAAGGAGTGGCATCTCACTGCTCCCAGACACTCTTTATGTTCAGCTCACTCAAGAGCGTACCACTATATTAAATATTCCTCTAGCTATTAAAGTAAAAATGTTGTAATCGACTCATGAGATACTATTAGCTAGCAAAATGTAAAGAAAGATTAAAAAGACAGCACTGAGGTGGAATGACAAGCTCTTATGTTATGCGATGTGTTTCCATTCCTCACTGTAGTGAGGATTTTACAGGTATTTTAAGAAGTTCAACCTTTCCCCTAAGTTTTTTGATCTTTCCGAACTAAGCAGAATTGTGAAAGTTCAGTTTTCTCCTGGTCTAGATCTCTTTTTGATCAGATAAGCAGTGAAGTCTAACCTTCAAAAGTATTTTGGCACTTGCTACTGAAACCATTAAATTAAAATACTGAAATGAAACTGCTGAAAGGCAGAGAGGGACAGATACAGTTCTGTTTTGAAGTGGGGGAAGCCATTTCCTCCCAGCATTCATTTGTGTACTGGAATGTGGAGGAGCCAAAGAAAAGGCACATCTCTGACTGCACAGCAATGACTTCTACAGGGGCCATGTACCCTGTAGGAGCTGAGGGAGCCCTGCTAGAACAGCAGGATTCCCACAGCTGTGCCAGGGCTGGGATGCGTATCCCCTTAGCTCAATATTTCTTGTAACTCTCCACCTACTGAGTCCCTGAAGAATGTTGGACAGCCTGGGCTCATGGTGATTTCATGGTGACTGACTGCAGTTGTGTATCCATGCTGGTTGTGATGTTTCACTGGTTTAGTCATTCTCAATACAAATACAAACAGATTAATGATTTTTTTAAAATGCTAGAAGATGCTTCTGCATCTTTCAGTCTGTTCTGTATACCACTATGCTTTTCACTTCTCTTGTTTTTTTGGTTTTTTTTTTACCGATACACCAAGCCAAACAATTTGTTTGTCCAAAACATCACTTCCAGCCTTATGGTAAATATATCGGGGTATACAAAATCCACCATTTCCCTGGATAATCTGTTCAAGTAGTTAATCACAGTTAAAATTCGGTGCCCTATTTCCAGTTTAAATTTGTCTTCATTCAGCTTCAGCCATTGTCTGTACCATATCTGTTTTGTTAAAAAGAATTTATCTTTAGTATCTTATGTCTTTTTCTGAAGATAGCAACTTCTCAGTTGTTTGTTTCTTTTTTTTTTTTTAAATCAGGTTGCCCTGTGTTCAGTCTCTCACCCTAAGATGATACAGGGAGAGGAGAAGATACATTAATATGTCTGTTGTATTACCTTCTCCAGCTTTGCAAATACAGTGCAACTATTGGCACCAAAACTGCATGTAGTATCGCAGGCTTGATCTTACTGTTATTATACAAAATAACATTTATTTCTATTCAGTCCTCCCTGTTCATAGACCTAAAGGTCATATTCACTCTGTTAGCCATAGCTTGACAGCAGAAGCAATGCAAGTGGTCCCTCCATTCTGACTCTAAATCTTTCTCAATCATTACTCTGCAGGATGAAGACTATATATAAGTAAAAATTGCGTTCTTTACTCCTAGATATAATTGAATTTGGTAACACTGAAATAAAATTCTATTGATCCAAGCTTGTCAAATGATCCAGATCACGTCACCTTCTTCCTTCCAGTCTGTGGAATCCATGAAGAGTGTCTGGTTTTTATCAATTGTTACTTTGTATTTACTTCCAGATCATGGAGAAAAAATGTTGAATACCAATAGCCTTAGTACTAATGCCAGGAAGACCCTATCAGATGCAGTCTTACTGAATGAAGATTTCTAGTGAATATCTACTTTGATATCTATAAATAATTTAAGCGAGTTAACAGGTGCTTTACTAATATTTTAAATGATCATTTTTTCAGTTGTAGTTGAAAAATCTAAACATATGTTGTGCAGTTTGTAATGTGGTTGAAAGCCAAATATAAACAAAGGAAAGCTTCTTTATTGTACTATACTTTATAACTCAAATTTTTTATTGAGTCTATATCAACTTTGTTTCTCCTTATAATTTCTTATAAGGAACAGCTTAACCCACCTTGATTAACTTGAACGGGAAGAAACTTTGTAGGATTTAAAATAGCTTTTCCTATGGATTAGCCTCTACAGTGTGAGTCTGAAAGAAGGACATCCTAGTTTTCAAAGTAACTGGAAATCCTTTCTACTTTTGAGTATTCAAAGTTTTAATCAGAAAAAAAGATTGATTTTCCCACAGTGGAGTTGATACGATCACCATCAACAGTAGGTTGCAAAAGTCAATTATTAATTACAGGTTAAGTTTTATTTTGTGAAGTTTCATATCTTGTACTGGCTGCATTTTGAGTTGTTTCAGCATGTCCACAGGCTCTGAATTTGAGTCTTGAGAACTGTATTTGTTCCTTAAAGTTCTAAACATTCATAGATTCATTTTCATTATGATGTACTAGAAAAATGGGTATATATAAAAATATATACAGCATTTGATTACATAAGTATTTATATCTCCCTGGTGTTCCTATTGGATACGGAGAGCTGTCAGCATGCAATGGGATCCTGTAACTTTTCAACATTATCTAATGAAAAAAAATGAATTGGAACACCAGAATGTTATGGATTTTTATTATCTGGAGATGCCTGTAATTGCTTTGTGTTGAAAAAAAAATACATGCTATGTTCTCCAGAGATCTGAGACAAGAATTCCCCTTGGTAACTTTTAGTTCTGTCTTCTGACACCTGGTGCTTTTGTTTTAAATTGCCCATCCAGTTATCTTTTGCAGATTTTTAAATTAAATGCAACAATTAAAAATGCTTTAATTTTATATTATTTAATAAAGCCCTCCAGATGGCCAGATTCCTCCTGTGTAAACATTCTGACACTTTTGTTTAGAAGATATATCAGCATGTGCAAGGCAATGGCCAAAGAAATCTGCATTACCTCTGTTTGACAGGGAATGCTTTGAAAAGCATTATTTAACAAATAGGGAAAATCAAAGAACATCATCATGAGCCTTTATACATAACAAAAAGGGCATATTTATTGATTCATTAATACTAAATGTAAGATTGCTGTGTTGACAGTCGGCAGTCCAAGTCTTCCATCACCTACAGGGAGTATTGAATATAGAGTAAACAGTGGGGCCATTTTTCTCTCGGAATAGTGGGTGGGTCTATTAAGTGACTTTATTAAGACTGAAACTCAAGTCCCAAAACCTCAGATGAAATAACACACTGTAATTCATCATTTTATAGCTATCTATTCTAGACTCTCTCTTCCCCAGACCTTGAACATATTTCTTACTACAAAAAATAAGCTACCTTCCCTTTTCCTCTCTTTAACCCTTCTTCCAGGCTCGGTGTCTATTCTATTTCTTCCCTCACTTCCTTTGAAGGGTTTTTTGCAGCTTGTCTCCCTACATTCTATTCCCTCCTTGTACTGTACTACCAACACTTGTTTGTTCCTTGTTGTTGTCCTAACTCCCAGTATTTGTTCTTCCCACTTCTCATCTTATCTTTCACTAGAGCTCCCCTTTCTTGCATGTTAAGGTGACTCTTTACAGTACCGGGTTATTAACGGGTCCTATTAAATATTTTGCTCTGTGTTCTTCCCAATTGTCCACTGCTAAATATTTTACAGTGTTTCTTTTAACTTTAAATGACCAGAGCAATAAAAACTTCCTCAGCTTCATTTGCCTGAGCATTTAAACTTCCAATAGAACTCACAGCTGGAAAATATTTCCTCTACCCCATTGCTATTTCTCTTCTTTGATTTCAAAGGCGAAGGAGTCAGTGCAGGTTGCTGCTATCCAGATTTATTAACAAAAGGGATGGTATGCAATTTAGAAGCAGTATGTCTGTATCTATATAACCAACGCAGCAGTATGCCTTATTGTAACATTTCCCTTGTCTGTCTTTGCCAGCCTTCACCACATGATATTCTCCCTTGCTATGTCTCCTCTTCAACATCCAATCTGATTCAATAGGGCAAGGGCCTGCTGTGTTGGACAGTGTGTAGCAACTCAGCTTACTACATTTTAAGGCACTTAGGTGCTATTACATAAAACAAAGATAATAATCTCATTGTCCTGATTTATAGTGTCCTGTATTAAGCTATTCCTAGCCTTCCTTGATGTTTACAATCTCTAATATGGGTGTGTAGACATCTGTCCAAGCTACAAGTACTATTTTTAATACTTTAAATAATTATCTTTCCCAGTGATGTACCTTGTAAGGCGATATCCTTAGTTGTCAATTTGTCAAACTATTTTTATGGTAGAACAGTCATGAAAGCAGCTCAGAGAGGTATGTATGGTTATCGTGTATGTAAAAGAAAAACCTTGTCATATTTGTATTATTAGATAAATATAATGGCTGTGTATTTGTTTTCCGAAGTGCGTATGATCTCCTTTGGCTCCACTGGGGTATCAGATCTAATTCTTTATGTATACAGAAAGGCTGATCATGTCTGAATTGAAATTATATAAATAAGCCTAATTTCCTGATAAACAAAGGAGAGAAAACATTAGCTCACAACTTTTTAGGCTCTCAGACTGTTTGGGTTGGATGATTTTCTGGACATTCCTAAACTGACCACAGAAAGCTATTGGATTTGTATATATGGAGTAACAGAACCTTAAATAACTTTAAGATACAAGTTGTTCCAAAGTAAAACTGATTCTTGAATGTTTAGAATTGGACTAGAACAAGGTAGTTTTAAGAGGAAATGTGAACAAAAGTTTAATATGGTGAATACTGTGCCTGTGCAGGTGTGGAGGATAAGGGGTTAAGATACTGTATTGTGCGTTGCATGAAAACTAGTCATAGAATTAAAATCTGCAGTATGAAGAACCAGTGAATTAAAAACTTCAGTAATGCAGCTTCTTCCATTGGTAAATATTCTTGCTCCATCAATTTCAGCCCATGAGATTCTCCAGGACCTTGTGAGAATTTACTAGGACAAATATGGACATAACTTGTCAGAACAGCAATTAACAGTCTGTTTGATACGCTATACCAAAGGCTGCGGGGAAAATCTATCCTGCCATTGACCCGCTGACGTAAGCAGCCACTCCATGTGTTCAGGGGTACTCTGCTCTAATGCTTATTTGATCACAGGCCAGGCCTGCTGATTACTGAATGTCAAAGAAAACAAGAAAAACTGAGCAGATAACACAAAATTGTGCAGAGGAGGGATTGTTGCTGAGAGAGTTCAAAAAGAATGTTTTGGATGTGAGTCAAGAAAAAGTTGAGATTATTTGGAAAAGAGTGTAAGGCAAAAGGATATGCCATTGTAAAGGTCAAAAAGGAAGTTTATGGAAAAAACCAACTTGTCTTAGATATTTGAGAACCTTGAATTAATATACTAAAGCTTGGTATTGTTGCAAAGAAACAGCAGCTTTTTCAATCAAACCCTATTGGGCTATTGTATTTACACATGGTCCAACTAAAAAATTCTGAAGTCCTTGCTCAGATGCAGCAAGTCTTGGATAAAACCTGTGCTCGATCCTATGAGGTAGTTCTTCCCGAGCTGCATTGGAAGAGTAAAATAGGTGTAACTAGATACTAGAGGTAGTATTTGCAACATCCTGTACTCTAATGTACTGATTATTTATATTTGTGTAAATAACTGCTTGCGTTAGTTAAGCAGTTGTTTAAAAAAGCTACAGGGCAAGATGACTGGTTGAGAAAGGACAAAATTTTGAAACAAAATTATGCTTTCAGTAGTCCTTTTAAAGCTGTTAACCGTGGTTGGGGACCCACTTCAACACTGACAACTTCCTGTTTTTCATAAATACATGTCTGCATATTTTGTTACAATATGCAGAAAACAGATCTAGACTAGCAGCATCTAACCACGCTGAACTGGACCTCCCGAGGAGCATGTTCAAAAACCTTCTTTAAAGCTCCATACTATCACAGTTAGATTGCCTTGGTACCCAGAGGTAAAATTACTGTTACTTGCTGGGCTTTAAATACCAAGCTACATTCCTGATGGGTGATGGCAACAATAGATGTTTTCAGTTAACTGACCGAAGACAAAGCATTCACTCAGAATAACTCTGGTCATTCAAGTAAGTGCTCTTTTGAAAATATTTTCAGCACACATCTTAGGTTTATTACGCAATGGTGCATAAAAATCTGTTAAACGTGTCTCAAGACAACAAAAAATTTCCTTTGAAGAGACTGTCAATCTTAAGACAAACACTACAAGTTTAGAGATTAATTGATCATATTAAACAAGGCCTTTTTAAAAAATATTTTAAGTCTACCTCTACAATTGTACTCACTTTAAAACATCAACTGCTGTAACTCATTATCCCCTTCAGAGCTGCAAGCCCTGGGGCTTGTTCTTTTGCCAGTTAAGTAACAGCGTACTGTGCCCTTGTGGGGAACATGAAATCAGAGGTTTTAATCTTTTCCTCATTCAAGTATTTCTTCAGCAGCAAGTCCAGCATGACAATGCTATTACTAACTTCTGCCAATAGGAAAGGCCTACAATTTAGCTTGGCCTGATTTGACATCGCGGAGATCCTGTACTGTTCTCCAGAAGCGTTCAGTCAGCTCTGCCGATGCTTCCAGAGCTGCCTGTTTCAGAGAAATGATGTAGTCAGCAACACATTAGTATGCTTGCTATGTCCTGGTTACATTTCAGTAATTTTATATCGGGGTTGAAGTAAAAGGGATGGAAATAGCAGTTTTTCTGTTGAAATTTATCATTAACCGTAATCTCTTCTGATGTACTGCTTGGAACATCTCTTTTCACTTGTCACTGCTTGTTCAAGACCCAGTCACATAAGCTTCAACTCACGTGTTACTCGATACCCATAAGTACTGCAGATCAAGGAATTATGTTGCATTCAGTATGAGTCCTGTGGTTAGGGGGCTTAAAAATTAAGTAAATGCAGTTCACAAATAGAAATTGTAGGCGTTTCTGTCCCTATCTGTATCTGACCCCCAAATCATGTGTCTCCCAGGATTGGGCCCCACGCACTATGCTGGGGCATGGCAATCTTTTACCTCTGTAAAAAGGTACCGCTATAGAAGCTGTGTAATTTTCTATAAATACTTAAATGTGCACTGAGTCAGAAAACCGAGAGAGAATAATTATCTGCTTGGGGACTACAGCTCTTGGTTTATGAGCAAACCTGTTCCTCTTCCAATGATCCTTTAAAACATATTTGGTATAGTTAACTATTTCAAAGGGAGGCAAGGGACATCTAGAACATCTTAAAAACCAGCAGCTGGAATATCCTCTTAGGAAGTGAAATCTCCTGTGGAAGTCTGGCAAGAGGGAAAGAAGGTAAAAATACACTGTTGTGGTTGTGTTTCACGGACCACTACAACCTTGTTAGTTTTGTTTGATTACCCCTAAAAAGCTTCCAGGTGAGGTATTCTGACAAAAACAGGCAAGAGACAAATTTAGGATGACCAAAACTTTTCTTGATAAATGGTCTGTTTCACAGGAAGAATCACTGAGCTGTGAATGATTGTTAGCGAAGACAGCACCATATGTTGTGAATTTTAACGGGACCTCCAAATTTCTCTACAATCAGTGCTGCACCAAATACCATATCAAAAGTCAGCAGAAAAATTGTCACATGTATTATATATGTATTAATACACGTATTAGTTCAGGATTTTCACTATTTTTCAAAAACAGTAAAACTTGAGAATGGTTAGTATGCAGGAGCTTAAATGCAAGGCAGTGGGGGGAAAAAAAAATAGCCTGATGTTACATGTTCCCATTTTCAAAGATACACACTTCTTCCCTCGATAGATTTATATACAAAAGATACAAACACTAGAACCACAGCTTTGCTCTGTCAAACACTCCTTCAAAATTCTCCTTCTTGCAAATACAGTGGAATAGTACTACGCCTCCCTTCACAGTCCAGAAACATCAGCTTGGTTATATCTGGAGAAGATGGTGCCAAAATATGACTTGAAACAGGCTTATTAAATCAATTAAGGATGGTTTGATTAGATCTTGCAGATAGAAAGCAACAACAATAGAAGTTTTCTGACAGATTTAAATTAACTTCATGAAATGTCTTGGTTGTTGTGAAAACATTTCAGTGAGCTGTGAACAGACTCCACTGCCTTGTTTTTAACGTTCAGCTGAATTCTACACATCTTATTTGTTTGTTCTATAAACATTTACTAATCTGCCTCAAGCAGATTAGTAAGAGACAAGCAAGCATATTCAGTTCTATAAGGGATTCTGAAAAGCAGCTATCTAAAAATCAGCAATTCTGTTTCAGACGGAGACAAAATGAGAGACTCCAAGGCATTCTCTCTACCAGGTTTTATAACTATTTGAATTGCAACACGGGGGGAAAAAACCCCAGGTTTCTTTCTTTGAATGGCATTGTTGGAGGAATTCTTTTTAAAAATTACAACAAAGCAGAAGTGAGTCTCTTTTATGCACAAGCCAATTTGCGGCATCCTTGCAGCACACAGAAAACTCGGTAACAATACCATTTTGGTTTGAAATGCATTAAATATAAGAATAGCAGCCTTCACTTTTCTTTCTTGAAGGACAAACATTTTAAAGCTACCAAAATAATTAAATATAAAAAAGCACATTTAATAAGTTTTCATCAGAAATTGCCTTATCATACATATTTGTATCGTATAAATTCAACACATCTTAAAACTCACCCTGAACTGTGCCTGGTGTGCCTCTGAATGCCAGAAAGGGCACCTGTTGTTTTTAAGCCTATTTGCAGCTCTTTCAGTGGAACAGCACAGCTGACTTGCCTCAGTCACTGCCTCTCCTGGTTCCAAGGCTCAAAATTTCTTCTCTTTCCCGTTTTCCATCAGTCCCTCAGCCTTTGCTCTTACAGCAAACATGCTGTTTCTTTCAATAGGGTGAGTCAAATGCTCTCCTTTTTAACACCAGTGATTTTACTGGGACTGTGTGTGCGTAGCTGAGAGGGGGAAAATGGTCTTCTGTCATTAAGATAGTAAGAAAAATTATCTTGGGGTGCAAATATTTCTGAGGCTTTTTCTGTAATGCGTATGTGTAATGTATGTGTGTCTGCTACCATGCAGCATCTTAAAATTTTTGGACTGGTCTCCTGTGAAAAGCTTTAAGTGCTCCGGTATCTAGTCCCTCTTCAAAGAACACAGAGGATATTGGAGTGCTGGAATAGTTCAGCTTATGTGGGACCTATGTCTACCAGGCAGAGTCCACCCTGTTCTCACATACCCGCATAATAACCAGCAACACACACAGAAAGTTGCAGGAAGAATGAATGTGAGGCTGTAGAGCGAATCCTTTAACACTAAAGGAAATTGTGGTATACTTTGAAAAGGACTCACCATTTACACTAGGGCTGTTTCACCATTGCCAAAGCAGTATTTACAGGTGCTTAGAAGGGTAGAAATGAGAACACGATGTCTTAAATCAGAAAAGGTATTCAGAAGTAAATTTGTTTTGTAGGAGCAAATGTCACACATCTTCATAGAATTATCATAATCTGCTAACTAGTATAACTGTATACCTTGCGATTTAATCTTGTCTGACAAGCACAAACATGACATCTAATTTCAGAGACAGTCAGAAGAGTGCAGTAAATTATTATCTCCAATGTAGACTTTGGATTTTTCTGTGATGATGTTCACACATTTCTTGCCTGGTCCTTCACATACACTGGTCTTAGTTCATGGCACAATTTCAACTGAAGATTTTAAGATGACGTGTGAAATAATCCTCCGCCCCTTCCTGAATCATCATATTTAAGATATAAAACCAAAAGAAGTGGACTGAGACAATAAGAAGGAAATACTGAGCGGTGCCTATTTGTGATTTTTATCTTGCTACTATCCTCTGAAGGAAGAGAAAACTGGACTCAAATACTGCACTGAAGATGGTCTGGGGCACATATGAAGCATCACCCCAGAAGTATGTGTTCTCATACTGAATAGTTACTTTCTCCCATCTTTTCTTCACTTGCTATTAGCAGGGAGGTGTAGACATGGAGAGTACTTGAAGGTACAGCTGATTTTATATGGGCTAACTCACTAATATTTAGAGCTCTGTAAACTGCCTTTACTGAAAGCAGGAATGCAGTTCAATGCCCCGCTCATAGCGTATGGACTAGAGAAACAGGTGAAGGCAGGAGCACTGTAAACCAACACACTGGAACCGAGCTGGGCCCTGAGAAGTCCAGATGGGAAAGAGTTACAACGTGAGAGAACAGGCATATGCGAGCTTCTTACATAAACTTCCCAGTTATTGCTCATTTGTTGACTGGTACTGCCTCTTGGGTTTATTCCATCACTATCTTTGTGTTTCATGGAGGAAGGCTATTGTATAGAAGAGCTGTATTTTAATAAATATATATATATGAACTGTACTTGCTAAAAATGATTTATATGCACAATGTGGTAATGGGGTGGACTTCAGCCATGTTATCCTTGAACGTTTCATTCTGTGAAGGACTGAAAATGTTATTGAGCTTTCTGGTTAGGTATCAGAGGAAGGTTACAAATTTGCAGTAGAAGCTGAGTTAGCTGAACTTGTAGTAAGAAAAAAATATGGCTCTGTTATATAAATACCAATAAGAAAAAGTTAGTCAAGTGACTGAAATATAAAATTTAAAGATTTGGGCTGGCAAAACAGTAATAGCATAGTTTTAATTGGCCATTATTTGGGACTATATATGTTTTTCCATTCATGGATGTTGTTTTCTTTGAATTACAGCCTTTGAGGAAATGCTTTTATTTATATATTTTTTAGTTTTTTATAGTGATTCCTACAGTGAAAATATGGAAGAAACAGGGTAGTTGCATTATTTCCTATCTAGAGGTGATTTTGATATACAGCTTTCATTTGGAGGCTGAACAATAATATTTCAGTTAAGATTCCTGTGATGACCTCATCAGTGACTTGGGTATATCAAGTAAAACACACATGTGATGCTGAGAATACTCCCAGATTCTACATTACTGAACGCTTTCAGAAAACATCACTGGTCATCTGACAGGACAGGGATGAATTTGCTTCAGAAATGGAGTCTGCCTTTGTCTTCGTGACTTAAAAAAATTAGGGTATGCCTATCCTTAGAAGAATTACAGAGTCATAGGAATAAAGAGGTACAGAAGAATTAAATCTCTTGCATATTTTTTTTGTTTGGGATGGCGTATCAGATTATGTATTTGCTATATAATGTTTTTTAAGCTGGTAAATGGAACTGATAAAAAGAATCTCTTAGAACTGCATTGTGATATGATAGTATTACTGCCTTATGGAGCTAACTTACCTTTTCACATATTCCTCGTGGATGAGAGTTTTTGTACCCTTATATAATATGGTGAGAGTACTTTCTGATTTGAAAGGAGGAAAGCAGCTCAAGCACTGTTTATCTGTGCTCATAACAGCAACTGTATGTTTAAAGAACAATAAGCATTGTACCTGATTCTGCTTAAGTGCTCATTATGACTTTCTTAATAATTAATTGTAATTATTTGTTTCTTTAATTTTTTTGTTGAGGATTTTACAGAACAGGGCTAAGCCTTGTGAAATTGTGAGGCAAAATGGCACAAAGCTGGAAAGGCATTGTTCTGTAGAAAACTGTTAGGTTTGGCAGAAGAGGAAAGGCTTGGATTGTAGTAAGTTATGTTCCTTAACTCCTGTCGTTGCTTAGATTCACCAAGAGCATTTTCTGATTGACAGCGTAAACCATTATAGGAAAGTTCATGGGCTAAATGCAGACTACCCTACTGATACAAATCTGCCAGTGAGAATCATTGCAGTACAATGCCAACTTGACTAAGAATACTGGAAATGGGAAGAGATTGACAAGGTTTTCTCCTAGCATCTTGTTTAGTCTTCTTCAGAACTGGCAATCAGACATTGCATGGTAGCTTTGTGAAGTCTTTTTTGTTGCTTGTTGACTGAAATACAGGTTGGACCTTTTGGGACAGATAACAGGTTCCTGAAGAATGAACGAGTTGTCTGTAAGTACGAACAGAGGTTAGAGACAGAGGAAGGGATGGGACTGTTTGCCCTCATGCTTTGCTTTTGTTGTCATTCTCTGCCCATACTCCTCCTTTGCCTGTTACTCTCTTGGCTACAAGATGAACTGTACTTTAAATCCCACTTTGGTGTACTCCCTCCATAACAGGACTTGTTACTTCCACATGTCTCTGTGTCAAACCAGGTGGTCCTACACTGGATATTTGGGTGACAGCATCCTGCTTCCCAGCTGTGATAATAAATAAGGGGCATAAGATCTGGCACTTGTAAACTCCTTTATTTTGGAAGCTTCTGACTAACATCTGGGTAAAATTATTCAAAAACATATTCCTCCAAATAAAATATTTTTATCTAAACAGTGGTGTGTGTTGTGCGGATAAATGCACATAAATGCAGATAAACTAGTATTAGTCAGATGCACTGATTAACAGCAACAGCATGAAAGCAAAATTATTTCCCTCCATCAGTTTGTTTGATATGTGTGCATGGGCTAAACTCCTAATATAGGTGACTAAAGTATACCTATATATATACTGAGTATATACTCGGTCTTGTGCAGATATTCCAATCATATTGAGAATCCTTTTTTGGTATTTTAGTAAAACAAACAGTACTGTAACAATGAGTATGAGTCAGATACCTCAAATGTAGGTATCTAGTGTTATTTTAGGTGATTTGAGGTATCCCATCTGGATTCCAGCTGCTGCCTGTAGAAGGGCAGCTCTTCCAGCTCTTCCATTTGTTATGTGTCAGATCTAGCCAGGCAAAAGTCCTGGATGCTCTAGGGTATCCAAAATGCCACTGGTTGCCACTCTTCAGGCACATGGAATGCTCCAGTGTCTCTTGCTGGCACTGCTGGTTAGTGAGTAAGAATCTGCAGAAAAGGATTCTAAGTGAAGATTTTTTGGTTTTTTTTTTTGTTAGCTGAGCTTCCTCCAGTGATTGAAAAGTTTAATCCCAAATACAGTATGAGTGGCTTTGGCAGCATGTCTGGGCAATAACCTAAAGCAGTTCTACATATTTTCATACATGCTATAAAGCTGACTTGGCCCAACTGAAATAAACCGAAAAAATTTTAAGGATCAAATCTGAGAAACACTTTAAATTAAAGTTCCATTTATAAATAGTCTTTTAATATCTGTTACATGGTTGCCAGATGGACTCCTGTTCTTTTATAACTTCTGCACTTATTATGTTGAATTCTCAGCAAGTGATTCTGTTGCAAGAGCTATAAATAGCATGTAATCCAAACAAATATTTTTCAAATATGCCTGCTTTATACCTTTTTTAGATTATTCAAAGTCTGAATTCTTTCTGTAATATCAGAGGGGTTTTTGGGTGTGAAAGGGCTTCACCATCATATTTTAAAATGGAAAGAAAGGCCTAGTCCCCACACTTTATTTCTTTCAAGGAGTTTTATGAAAAAATTGTTTTGATCATTTGGATTGACCATCTTTTAGCATGTCCTCAGTATTTCCATTTTCTTTATTGGAGAGTTTAAAGGTAAGGTGTATGTATCTGTACCTCTGGTTAACACCTAACTTTCAGATCCATCTGGTGTGATGGAAATAATGCGTGCTAATAGTACACAGGTTGGTCTTGAAGTTAGCGATTTTTAGTGATCAAATCTTGTTTAAATTGGTAAATGCACCTGCCACCTTGCCCATTTATTAACGATTCCTTCTGAAAATTCTGTAGATTTTTTCATCACTGCCAGTGTATGGAAATCGACTTCCCGTTGTACTTCCTCTTTCTAACCAAGTGATAGACTTGCAGTTTACTTTGGTTTTCATTGAATTTTGGGTTTTCTCATAATAGAATTTTTTTGAGGCAATGCTAGACTGTCTCTGTCCTTTTCTTGAGCTAGTGCTTAAAGCTACGTCATCAACAAAGTCTAGATCTTTAAAAGCTATTATTGCTGTGGAATGGAATGCATATATCGTGTGTCTATATTTTCTAATATTGAAGCTAATGGCAATACCAAACGTGATAGCTTAGAGAATACATCATTATTTAATTCAGTCTATATGATAAACCATTCTTTCAAGCCTATGCTTAAGTATGCAAGCTTCACTGTAATGCTGGCAATAAGTTTTTTTAGAATATAATAACAATTCAAGATGTTCTGTGGTGGTTTGTGATAGAAGCTCTCCATGTGCTGGGGAAATCTATGAAGTTTGTGCTGAGTGGTAAATGGTATTTGATGCTCTCTTTGATGATTATACTTAGGGTAAAAATCTGGCCAACACATGAAATGCAGCTTGTTCTTGCTTTATTTTAGCTCTACAAGAAAAAAAAAGTGCTTAAAATGACTTTACTTATGTTGATAGTTTTGCTCACCTCAATCACCATTACACTAATAAGTCACTCATGTAAGATTTTTTTTTTGTGTCTCTGTCTGTTTCAAGTGTTGTTATAGTAAAGATTTTTCTTGCTTCTGTAACATTCCCCCACTGCCTTCACTTCTGCAAATTTTAACTGTTTGTAGGTCTCCCAATCCTCACTTTGTGATGTGACATGTTTAACGTTTAGTTCTGGGAATGTAATTTCTTTGTTGCAATATCCTGTGATGCTAGTTGAGTTACTCCTTGGAAAGTGACACTTTTCTTTTTTCTTCTCTGTTAAAGATTTTTTTCTGTTTATCCTTGACAACCTTTCCAGATAGTGTAAACTGGCTAACTAGGACCTTGTTGAGCTGATAAAGTGATTTACTATTACTTCTTTCAGCAACAACTTCAACTTCTTTGGCAATATTATCCACATACTTCCTCTTGCCTTCTTACCTCATTTTTTACTGTTCTGTTCTTTCTTTTATAAATTTTTTTCCCCTCTGCTTTTTATCCAGGAAAAAAACCCCATCTCCAAAAGTGTTTTTGAAGCACTGATGCTTGCTTTGGCATGTTTCCTTTCTTTAACATAGTTCCACATAGCATCCCTTAGCAGGTCTGTAGGTTTATTTGTCTGGGAGCCAGCTACAATTGTCTCATGCCTATGATATCGCCACACAAAAAAGACAATGGCACATTCATGAGGCCTTCTTGTGATAGACTGAGGTCTATCTGAATAATATCTGAAATCTGCTCTTTGGTTTAATTTTAAATTGCTACTCTAATGCTTTTTATTTGAACTTTTTGATAGTGCTTTTTGATGGAATGGCTTTTCACTAGTTATGAAACCTAACTTAACTTGCTTAAGTGCAGCTTTGCCAGGCTTTCCACACTGATTTTGAGACTGGCTGTTTGTTTGTAGCACTCAACTTCATTGTCCATGTCCCCACCCTTTATTCAAAATTAGGTTATAAAATGCACATAATTTTGCAATTAAGAAATAATTTATTAACTTTCTGGATCAAAGTTATTGGACTGAGAGGATAGCCACAGCCTTTTGTTGTGTTCCCACAAAAGGCTGTGGCAGATGCTGCTTTTATTGAATACTGGCAATACTTTTGTGGTCATGGTTGTTGCTATTGTTTGTTTAATTGAAATTAAGATGACTGCAGTCTGAGAGTTTGATCTACAAGCCAAGGGACAAAAAAGCCATTTTACTAAGTTTTAGACAAACTGTTTGTCTTGTACAAAATACAAAAGCGCACAGAGAAAGAGGAGGCAGTCTGGTGGTTGCTCTTCCTGTAGCAAATGTTCTTTGGGGTAAGGATGCCTGGGGCTTGCAGGGAAAAGACCTGGGATTCTCTTCTTTCTTGACACCTGGCAAGTGGCTATAGCCCACCAGCTTGAGTCAGTGTGTTTTCATTTGGAGTTTGTTTTAGAAAGAGCGAGACTGCAGGGATGTGGAGACACTTCCACCTGCAACATTATTCTCCCCTGTTTTCTTAAAAGGCTGCCTTACTTGGCTAATAGCTACACTCTGGCTTGCAAAGATTAAAAAACACTTTTGTACTGAGATGTATGCATATGCGTCATTCTATAATACACACTCTAAGTAAAACAATACTAGACAGAAACATTTTATGCATGACACTTTCAGTTTGCAGTACTAAAGACTAAAAATGAGAAGCATTATATATCCTTATCATAAAAATAAGTATCCTATCCTGAAAAATCTTCTGAAATGTAAAAGTGAACATTTTAAAGGGGTTCATTAAGTTGCAATGTGTACTGTCAGATATGCTTTTATGCTAAGAAACGACAGCTCATGTCTCTTGTTATTCATATAGCTGTACCTTAGCTCTTCATGGTTTCTTTCTGAATATAAAGTTGTTTTAGAAATATAATATCAATGGAATATTAAAGTTTTGGCAGCTGTATTTGAGGACTCATAAAGAAGAGATGAGATTCACGGAAGGTAAACATGCCCGTCTTCACAATGAAATTATTAAAAGAAAATTGTACACGAGTCATCCCAAGTTAAAACTCTTGGAAAAATAATAGAGCAAATAATCAACTAATCTATTTGCAATTACCTAACAGGTAATTAAGTGACTAGAAAGAACAAACATGGACTTTTCAAGATATATTGTATTAAAGCAACTTAATTTTCAACTCTGGCAGAATTTCTTGTGTAGATTAGAAGCAGCACATCACATGCACCTTAATAAAACTTTTGACGCTGTCTCAGTTGACATTTGGCTAAGCAAATGAATACAAGTTGGTGTAGATTAAATTACTACCACATCAATGCATAATTTGCTGGAAAGTCATACTCCATGTATCAAAGTTTCTCAACAAAATGGAAAAATAAGCCACGTGGAGTTTTTCAGGAGTCTGTTGTGTTCATTATTGTTCATGGTTTCATTAATAACTTGAATGATGGAATAGAATATTTCATTAAAGTTCCTGTGGAGAAAGTAATCTTAGATGTAGTAATTTCATACTAGTTAGCTGATACTTCAAAATTCTAATGTTATCTTGAACAGCCAGCCTCAACAAAGTTTTGAAGTATTTAAAAATATAGTTGACTCATGATGCATAAACCCCACTACATTTAGGTAGGAGTAATCAGAGGCCATGTTTTTATGAGGTGAAATATTTAGTGGCAATCTGTACTGAAGATAAACATGGAGATGGTCTCAGAGAGAGCCTGTCTGAAGTTTTTTAAGAAGAGGTTAGACAAACATGTATGAGTGATGGTTTATGTGTATCTGATCCTGCCTACTGGCAACGGGGTGGATCAAATAGCCTCCCAAGTTCCCAGCATGCTATGGATTCTATTATCAAGTGAACCTGGTATGCTTGGCAGGAGTCAAAGCTGTAAGGGTCTGAATCTGATCTAAAGTCATTTAGCT
Source organism: Falco rusticolus (assembly GCF_015220075.1). Taxonomy (NCBI): domain Eukaryota; kingdom Metazoa; phylum Chordata; class Aves; order Falconiformes; family Falconidae; genus Falco; species Falco rusticolus. The sequence goes on from NC_051187.1 coordinate 119,798,784, forward strand.
GTCTTGAGTGGATGTCTAGTTTACATGAGTGTAACTGAGCTACAAGTTAAGGCCTATGTGCAGCGCTTTCAGAAAATGTCAGTGAATGCCCACTGGAGTAATTGTGTCTTGAGAGAAACACTTTTGAAAATCTCACTCTGTATTTGTCAGATTAATTTCAATTTCATTTATGGATCCACATCACTGAATGTATCAATACCCCCCTGGTTTCCACATCCGTGACTGGATGTTCGTACCGCCAGGGAAGACCTGCATTATTCTTCAGGATGCTGCTTGCTACTCCTTTTGTTCTGAAGGGTGTTGACAGAGGAATTAATTTCCCTCTATTCTTCTATTTCTTTAATGAAACACCCAGCTAATTCTTATTTGCCTGGTACTTTTTTCTATCCTTTGCTTTTCGTCATTGTTTCCTATTCCTCTTTTACTTTCTTGTGTTATTTTTCTTCCTTTGACTGAGCTGCTTCCACTTTCTTCTCACTTCAAAGCTGCGTGCTTTCTGACATGGGCAAAGAAGATCTGCTGATGGCAATACTCTTGAAATGTTGCTGGCCTTTGCGTGAACAGAAAATAATTATACGGTTTAGTTTTTCAGGTTGCATTAGAGCCAACATCCTCGTACAAAGGTTCTGTTTCTGTATTAGCAGCTCACAAAGCCACAACAAAGCAGAGAAGGGAAGGGTTGGGACAGGATTCCGGTGCATCCAGAATTTAAAGGTGGCTCTGTGATCCATTTTTCCTGTTAGGAAGCTCTCCCATCAGATATGAAAAGGGCATTGAAGTACAAAAGTTAACTTTATTGGAGCAGAAGCTAGCACTATGAGCTTCTACCAAGTAGGAAAAAACAAACAACCCTATCTGCAGAGAAGATCGAAAAAAAAGTGCTTATATGTGAGTCGCCTTTTTTACATGTTGTACGCTTGCATGAAGTGTCTTCAGGTTTGCTGTTATTTCCAGCAGTGCCGTGGCCTGATGTGCTGCAGAGACCTCTGCAGAGTATCCTGCATATCCTTGGGGAAAAATGTGTGGGAGAATTTCATTGTCTCTGTGGCTTGTAACAGCAAAGTTGCTGTTTGCTCTTGTGGCAGGTTTCTCACTTATTGTGTGTTGCTTCCTCTCTCTGGCTGCTCCAGACTGCGCTCCAGAACCTTTTTGGTGCTGGGTGAGTTATCTGTCTAGACAGATAGACAGATGAGATGCTGTCCCTCCTTGACCCAGATGGCAGCAGCCAGTACAGCAGGAACAGGGAGCTTTTCTCCCTGCCACTTAGCCTTTCAAAGAAACGCAGCGTTCTTACTGTGAACAAAACAAATCCATCCACTCCGGTAATCTTCAAGCATCTATGTACCAATTTATAATCCCTTCCGAATATTTGCCTTGAGGATTTAAGTGGACCTGGAGAATCATGTCCACCATTCATCTGTTGCAAATTCCTTCGAACCTGTCACAGCTCTGAAGTCACACAGCCAACAGACTGGGAACACTGCTGTAGGAATTTTCTCAACCTGTGAGTTAAAAATTATGTGAAGCTCTGGCATCTTTCCTAAATTAGTTGACTTTGCACGAGTCTGACTTCTGTAACATATGTTGAGACACTTCAGAAAAACTGCTGGACTTTGTTGTTTAAGGGGGGGAAAACACTTTCTGTATTACCGATAACATTTCAGTCTTGCAGTCCACTCCTGAAGCTGGACATGTGATTCACATTGCTGTGTGTCTTGAAATAGCCGTAGTGGGTACATATGCATTCAAGTACAAAACTACATATTTTTGACAACTGGAGCCTTTCCTATTAAGAATTTATAAGATAAATGCCTTCTATATTTGGAATCTAACCTCCTTTTTTACCTCCTTGAAGAGGTCAGGCGTTAGAACATGTGTGCAGTGAAATTATGATACTTACAGGAGTACTTACAGATGTTTGCATTAAAATATAAGCCATAATAATTCAGTTCATACTAATAGCTAGATTATGTCAAAAGTCATATCCTGTGATAGGGAAGGGGGAGAATTGCACGGAAGTGCTTAAGAATCCTCGATTCCCTCCCTTACACTAGACAAGTAGCAACTCGACTGGCAGCAGCTGCAGGCTAATAGCACCTTTTCACAGGTTCCTTAGCACCCGGTACCGCATTAAGCGGTACACAAAACATTCTCACGTTCCCTTTCTGCTGCATCCCACTTGTTTCAGTGGAGAATATGTGGACATATGCGGATATTTTTGTATACTGACAGCCCACAAAAGTTCTTACTGACTTACGTCTTGCTGGCACATTTGGTTCAATGGGACTTAGCCTGTCAGTTCAAAAATTGAAGAGGGGTTTCACAGGAAGCAGAAAAATTGGAAGCAAAAGTGAATCAGGAGTATTTTAAATACCAAAAGTCCAATTAAATTATTTGTAGTAACTGAAATAATTTTTGTCATTTTCAAACTGAAATAGGCTTAGAAGAGTTTGTAATTTGAAAAAGTGAGGCAATTTTAAAATGAAAGCTGTGTCAAACAGTTGTGTGACCTAGAAATTGAGCTGATGTGCGGCATATGAAGTAATTTCTGTTAAAACACTCTCAATCAGATCTATTCACTTTATACACATGACTCATCCTATTTGAAGCATATGGGAAAACTGTGGAGAAAGACTAGCAAATTCTAGTCCATAGTGGGAGGAACAGTTGTAATATCAGAGTGCAAAGCGCAACTGTTCTGCTGTTTCTTTTACAGTTTAAATGGAAAGAAACACAGGCAAGCACACTTACACCAGGACCCGTTGCCCCCATGGCTGAGGAAGCCATGGGGTTGTGGCTGTACCACAGGATGTGGAATTGCAGGCTGTACCAGTTAGCACTATCAGGAGGCTAAAGCTCCCATTGCCTTCTTGCATTGCACTGGTGTCCAACTAAATCTGAGGACTCTGTGTTATGTGCTCCTCTGAGAAAGCACTATATTTTTTTTCTTCTTGCAATAGTATTTTTACCCTTTGCTGTGAGAAACTTGAAAAAAGTTAAAAGATTCTGACTCAAGCTGCAGAGGAACTTAAAAGTAAACATAAGTTTATGTCCCCTGATGCTTTTAAAGCAAAAGTTCTGCTTTCCATTTTAAGATAGTTGATTGCTAGTTATGTTGTAGAGTCTAGCTGTGAACTTTGGCTTTGCTTTGGCCTGGAGTCACGGCATCTAGCTTGTTTCAGCACAGAATATGCAGAGCATTCAGCTATATAAATCTGTAGTCTCCAAGGAACCATCTTTCCATATCTGATGTTAATGAGGTACACCTGCACAGTGTTGGACCATTACACGGCGCTCTATCATTACATTTATCAGAGCTATCTGGATCTAGCAATACACCATAACCAAGGCAATAAAAAAGGAATAGTTTGCTCATTAGGAATGCAAAAGTTTCAGTGTTCTGGCTTTCATTCTTTGTAACATCTGTTGTACAGCACTAGGTTTGATCAATGTCTAAATATCTACATACACATTTATGAAAGAAATCATGCAAATTAAGTTTCCTCTCCAGTATTGTTACTGAGGAAAGGGCAAGGCACGTAATTTCACTTGTAGTCTGAAAGCTGGTAAAACAAAGATGCTGTGTCAACTTTCTGTATTTTGTTTAAATTAAAAGCAGTTTACTATCTTTGTTTATTTAACCAAGTAAAACACTAAGTTTTTTGACTGAATATGTGTCCATGTGAGAATGAAATTCAGAAGGGTCAAAGATAAATTTAAAAAACAGAATGGAGAAAGGAACGCAAGACTTAAGGAGCCAGCTGGTATGCATAACTTCACCTGCTTTCTGTTAGGATGAATCTTTGTCCTAATGCCTGGCTTTAGGCTTCTATTTGGGCAGAAATACTTTTGTACAGAATAGAGTGATTCTGGTCTAGACCTTGCAGAACTGAAGACCAGCTAAACATTTCCAAGTTTGGGAGACTAAAAACTAGAAACGAAAAAGATCCTCAATAGTGAAGGCAAAACTGAGTTAGGTTCCTCAATAGTGCAAGAAAGTTCAGTTTTGTGGAGATGTGGTTCTGGCAGCAGTGGTGAAAAGCTGCTGGATGGGATCAATAGAAGCTGGAGCAGACAAGGAAGGTGCAAATGAGAAAAGTGATAAAGAGAACAGGGAAGCTGAGAAGCAGAGAGAGAGAACTGGTAAAGAATTTAAATGGGCAAATAAATCAGGGGTATTTTAAGGGGTTGTGAAAGGCTGTGTAACCGTTTTTTGTTTTGCTTTCCTGCCTTACTGAAAGTATGCAGCCTTCTCCACCCCTTGCATCCATGCTCCTGTTTTGGGGGTTCCACGGTCTGTTTTCTTCCCCAAACCCAGAATTCCCTTTTCTCCAATATACTTGATTCCTCCTGCTCTAGAGAGTTCCCTGTACCTGTGAGGATGAGGGAAGGCCAGAGAGCCACAGCTACTTCTGCTACCCCTCAGACTGAGGAAGGGAGGCAGAAAGGGAGACCAGCTGCTGCTACTACTAGGAGAGGCAGTCCCTCACTGTAGTAACTGTTGTCCCATGGGGAATAGCTCTTTCCTGTAACAGTGTCAATAGCATCAAGTCTGGCTTTCTTGGACTTCAGTGCACATGAAGTGGGGAACAGGGCTGCAGACTTTATTTTCATCCAGCAGCGTTACCCAAGGTAACTGCCTACTTTGCCTGTGAGTAATACTGGATTGCAGAAACCGAATCAGGGGATAGAGGGGAGCAGAATTTGATCCAAGCCACTGTTCCAGAGAATGTTATTTATAAGTATTCTGGAGCTCCGCGTATCAGTTGGAATTCTAGAGTTGGATACCTGTACAAGGGACTTTAGATCCCACTGAGCAATGGCATGTATTCTATTTAATTCTGCTAAAAAGGAGTTAGAATCATAGGTGGACTCTGTCAGCACTCCCTCGACCTTACTTTGTTTTAGTTTAAAACCTTCTGAAATCTGGTTTTGCTATAAAATAAAGTTAGGTCAAGGGACCTGCACAGAGGATCCAGTTTTTGGGAATAGGATGTCAAGATGGATGTCATCAGATCTCAGTGGGTGTGGTCAGATCTCAATGGATGTGATCAACAAAATAACAGCTGTGTCTACACCAACTAACAAGAAAGAAACACCAAGGTCTCTCAGACGTGATGGGTTTTTAGAGAAAGCACATTCCAAATGACAGTCTCTAAGCCTTCTCTATGAAGCAACCCAGAAGAAAAATGATTTCAAATGGGGCTCTGAGCAGCAAAAAGCCTTTGAACAAATTAAATGGGAGATAATTTAAGCAGTCCAGACTGGGCAAGATGTAAAAGATGAGCTCTACACCACAGCTGGGGAGAATGGCCCTACCTGGAGCCTCTGACAGAAAGCACCTAAGGTTGACCCTTAGGCTTTTGAAGTTGGGGATACAGAAGCTCTAAGGTTTGCTGTTCTCCAACTGAAAAAGAGATACTGACAGCTTATGAAGGGGCTTGAACTGCTTTGGAAGCGATGCGTACTGAGGTGCAGCTCCTCCTGGCCCTGGGGCTGCAGGTGTGGGGCTGGATGTTCAAGGGAAGAGTCTCCTCTGCACATCACGCAACTGATGCTACGTGGAGTAAGTGGGTCACACTGGTCACACAGTGAGCTCAAACAGGAAATCCCAGTTGTCTAGGAATCTTGGAAGTGATCAGGAGTTGGCCAGAAGGAAAAGATTTTGGAATGTTACCGGGAGGGGAGTGACACATTCTGAAGAAGCCCTGTGTTTGGCATCAAAAAGGACTGTTGTGGTTTAACCCCAGCCAGTAACTAAGTACCATGCAGCTGCTCACTCCCTCCCTCCTCCCCTGATGGGATGGGGAGGAGAACTGGGGAAAGGTAAAACTTGTGAGTTGAGATAAGGACAATTTAATAACTGAAATAAAGTAAAATATGCTACTATTGCTATTATTCATAATAATAGTAATGGAAAAGAGAAAAAAAGAAAACTCAGGGGAAAAAACCAAAACAAAAGTGAAGTGTGATACAGCTGCTTACCAGCTACTGACTGATGCCCAGCTGGTCCCTGAGCAGCGATGCCACCCCCCCCCCAGTCTATATACACAGCCAGATGTTCTATGGTATGGAGCATCCCTTAGCCAGTGTGTCCCCTCTCAATTTCTGTACCCCTCCAAGCCCTCTTGCTGGCAGGGCCTGAGAAATGGAAAAGTCCTTGACTTAGTATAAATGTTAATTAGCAACAGCTAGAGATATATGTGTGTTATCCATGTTACCCTCATTCTAAATCCAAAACATGGCACTGTACCAGCTACTAAGAAGAAAATTAACTCTGTCCTAGCTGAAACCAGGGCATTAATGTCTCAGGTTTCACTCAACTTTGATGAGTTCAGAAAAAATATGTCACAACAGACTCTCTGGACCATTTTCTGGTAACAGCCGCCCCCGCCACCCCCCCCCCCCACCCCCACCCCCCTTGTAATTGCTTTTGATCCAGTCAGAATAAGGAAAAACTTTTAAGCATAGGGGACCACAGAATAGTGAATCACAAGTGCCTATTTGCCTTGAAAGATTGTTGTTGTTTAATGTACTTCTTCTAAGTATGACTCCATCAAAGAATTCATTTAATCAACCGATTTACTTAAGTGCATTGACGAATTAGAGACTTGGTTGGTTAGTACCAATGGTGTCTGACTTCAGTGTAATACCATCCCACTTGCAGATTGTTGAAAGATGAGATCACTAATTAGAAACCCATTTGTCCTTTAATGGAGCGCAATGTAAATGAAGGGTAACCTGGCTTCTTTGGAATTGCTATAGAATTTACGTAGGTAGGAAGAATTTAGCTCTTAGAGGCTAATGCTAATAACACTTGGGTTAGTTTCACTACTTACTGTATTACTTGCAAATTATAGAATTACTATTCTTTTTTTCTGCCAACTTCAGAGCTGCATTTTTATGCTGCTTTTAAACTTCAGTTCAGTTAGGTATTTCAACTCCAAGCATATATTATACCTGACAGTTGCATTCCCCTTGTTTCCTTCTCCACAAGTAACGATGTCCCAGGCAATACAACTTATTCTTCACTCTTCTTTGCACTGATATCACTGGGACAGATTTTGCATATGTGTTTGAAGCTTCACTGGAGTTAATCAAACAGGTGTCCATCAAAGACCAAGATTTATGTTTAAAGGGCAGTATCACTTGTGTGTCAACTTTTAGAGGTCTTTGTAGAGCAGTCTGCATATATTCGTGATAGTACAATGAAGAGAGACCATGTCTTCCTGTTTTATTTCTACAAGCTTCATCTTAACAAAATGACCCTGCCTGCTTATTTGTTCATTTACTGAAATTAGTAGGACTTCAAAGGTGCTAATTTCTGTTACATATTCAACTGTAAATGTTTATGTTTGCACATATTTTGAAGACTTAGGATATTAAATTAATTTTAATTTAATATTAAGATTTCTGTGGCCTTTACTCATACTCTTTCAAGATAAATCTCTCTATGTAGATGCAGTGCATATCCTAAATATAAGACTGGGAAGGATTAAAGCATTTTTAGTTTTATTGTTGCTGAAACTAATAGATTTGTCCTCATTTTGCATATAAAAGTTGAAAGTATCTGCTGACCCTATTATTAGCAGTGATTTTTGTGGCTGTTTCTAACCAATATATCTATTCAATAAAAAAATTTGTGCGCCCCCCCCCCCCCAAAAAAAAAAAGGCACCAGAAACCCTAAAACTGATATTGCTTGAGAGGCAAGGATGATTATTTATTTTACATAATACTCTTTTAAGTATTTCTACACGGATTTAGCAAATAAGTTACATTTCTGTAGAAAAATAGTTAACATGTTCAATATACACATACACCATAACAATATACACCGCTGCTTTTTGCTTACTGATGTGTTCTATGTAGCGTGTGTATGCAAGAAATGCCAGGCTGTGTGAACCATCGGGGAATTGCTATAGTGCTGGATTGCTTTAGAAGAATAATTTAGGCTGATGCTGTAAAGCAGTGTATTCTCCTTTTATTTCTGTTTACTTATTCTTGCCTTCTCACCTTTTATCAACATGATTTAAATGGTGGTTGTCACTTGCAAGAATTTTTTTTATGTGCCTTTACTTGTGCATGGGTCCTATTTTTTGCAATTATAAACGGTGTCCATTTCCCTTCCAATATGTGCTTGAACTGGTGTGAAATTAGGGGTAGGAACTCCATCTTCATCTCTTGAAGATTCCCATCTACCAGAGAAGTCCTTTCATCAATGTTTCTGACTCTTTTCTGTGCTTTGGACCACTTGACTTGCACAAAATGAGTAGGAAACAAAGAACTGACTCAACACAGTAATTGTATTCTCTCGATGTTTTAAAAATAATATTTTTGCCTCTTAAGGTAGCTATGTGGAAGACTCCTCAGGAGGTAATGAAGTAGCTGGGGGCGTAAGCAAATAAATGTAAGGAAGTGTAACCAGGGAACTTAAGTATGTTTGCACTCACTTTGCACCCAAGTGTTAAGTATTGGCCTATAGCCATGCGTAATGGACTGAATGTCATTTATTTATGTGTTCCTTTCTCAGACTGCCTTTAATTTTATAGTCTCATTCTTCCTTCCTTGTCTGTATTGACAAACCGCTATGGCATCTGTGGGAGTGGACAGGAGCCCGCAGAGGGACAATATATGGCTCCAGGCTTGCTGCCAAGGCGGATCACAATTACAGTTATTTCCAGTTGAAGGTTCGGGTTTCCCGCCTCCACAGGTAATAACCAAAGAGTGAGTTCCCTGCCATGTGGCACATCCAAGATACACACAGACGCTTGAACTGACAGCAGAACCAGTAATGCACATTCACGCCACTCCAGTGTAATATGGTAGCTTCTGCATTTTAAGCTTCCGTCTGCAAGTTAACTATAACTTCTTTTGATACATTGAGTGCTTTGAAACTAGGGAGTTTTGTTTACTCCCCTAGAATTTTTGTATCACAGTATTTCATGTGCTTCTGAAAGGTTCTTGTTTTGTTTGTGTTAAACAAAATTGTTTGTCAACAGAGAAAGCCAGCATTTTTTTTTTTTTTTTTGGTTAACTAGAAGCCAGCAAAATGTCTGCCATAAAACAAATATGCCAAGGAACACATGAATCCAGCAATAAAACTGTTTCTAATCAGGCAGCAAAGCACGTGGCACAAGCCAAAACTCTACTCCAGCAACTATTTGCAACCTCTGCAACACTCAGGAGACTGCTGCTATGTTACAGCCCCTCTTTCCTGGTAATGCGATCCACAGAATGCAAATCAGAAAATTAAAAGTTAAACAAAATTACTTTACAGCACTGGGTCTTTTCTGGTCAGGGGTCTGTGAGAGGAATTTGTCCAATGCTTATGACCTACCAGGACTTAATGAGGGATAATTTTCAGTAACCATCTTGAAAGGCAGAGGGAGTGGGCTTGGATATCGAAGGATGCCAATGAACATAATTGATAAAATGAAGCTACAAATCAAATGACAGAAAAGATACCTACTGTACGAAATTATTAGATCTCTCTGTCAGCAAAATAGTGCCTAACTGCTAGTTTCCATTCATGGAGACAATTTTTAATTCAATTTGTCCCTTGGAAGGAGAGGAGAGCTCCTTTAAGCTTCTCAATAGCCTGACAAACCTGGTAGTGTTCCTCTCTTACTCAGAACAAGTTCTGATGCCATGGGTACTCAGTTTTCTAAAGTCACTGCATGAGATACAAATATCTTACAGATATTATAATTCTGTAGGAAAATTCAGTAGGAAATGGATAGCTGTGTACTTAAGGATCTGCTCAGCGGTAATTTATCCAGTTTGATCATTTTCCTTTCGGTAACCTATCAAAAATTGGTCTAGTATTCATTGGTATAGTATTCTTATTTTTACTGCAGGTTAGCAGTGTCATTAGTTGAATTAATATTAATTTGTACTGCAACTCTTTCCGTCTGTTGAACTTAAGGAGAATGAAAGCATCTTCCCTGGGTCAGTCTGTGTTCCACTGAAGATAGTGTCTTGAATTTCAAACATAACAACCCTGATGGGAGTAGTTGGATTTCTCTTTGATTTCAACTTTCCTGTTTTAAATAGTAATTTTCCCCAGTAACCTATGTGCGGCATTCTCTCAGCATGTTGAAAATATTATTAATTAAATGTTTGTAGAGGATTCTGTTTAAGAACCAACAGATCAGCAGCATGACTTTAATTTCCTCCCAAGCTTTCGTAATCTGACCTTCACAAATTCATTCCTCTTTTTTTGTCTCATATCATGCAACAGATTTTACTATACATTCATTGTACTCTTGAAATTTAATAAATATTGTATCACCAGCATTGAAATAGGGCTTATAAGTAAGAGAAATTAATTTCAAACATGTCTTTAAAATTTTTTAAATGTTTCTCTTCAGGAATCCATAATGTATAATAAAGGCAGATAAAATAGCAAATTAAATACATTGGGGTAATTAAAAAAGTAAAAATAAATTACATTATGTTCAGAATCATATGTCAGTAAAAGGTTTTGCCAATTCATTTCCTCACTTAAATTTAGCTTTGTCGTCTCAGCTCATTTATTAAATTTTGTTTTTTCTGGCATCTGTGAGTTAAGAGCATGGACCTCAACAATAGCAGATTCAGGAAAATGTCTTGCTTGCATGCCACTGCAAAAATGCTTATGCTATATTTGGATTTTTTTCAAGGTGGATTTTTTCACTCACAAGGCACTAAAAGAAAGTGTCATAGATGCCATTTTCAACGATGATTGAATTTTCGGGGTTGGTGGTGGTGGGGATGAACTGTTAAAATATACCCATTCTTTAAGTGGCATATAAGATCATCAAAGGGTTTGACTTTTGCTTTATTACTTGGGAAGGAGTGTTGGTAATGTATTTTTATTGTTCAATTTATATTGTAATCATTCCATTCATCTGCTTTTGGCACAAATTATATGATAAGTTGTATCCTTATACTCCCTTTTGCTATGAGTGTTTTTTGAATTCCCAAAGTGCTTTTAATAATAGATTATATAAAGATGTTATCTCAGTGACCTTAGTACCAAACAAATTCTTATTTTCACTATGATCTACGATACTGTCATGACTGTGCTGTCACATGGCTTCCCATATAGTGATACCATGCAAAAAGTGTTTCAGTTTTTTGTTTTACACAGAGTAGATAAATGCTCTAATTTGTGTCATTAAAAAATCATTATATCATGATACTGCACTCTTCTGCAGGGTGTTGCTACTCTTTGAAATCTGTTCCAATTAAAAGAGACTTTTTACTCTTATGTTGTATATGAAAGCTGCAAAAAAAAATAATTAAAATTTCTATATACAAATGCAAACTATTCTTTATTTTTAGGTTTGCCGTTATCCCTCATCTAAGCACTTAAATAACATACTTTAAAATGTAAAATACAGTTGAAACAGCCTTAAAAGACATAGAACAAACATACCTGAAAACAAAAGGCATAAGAAATACCATCTGAATCTTAAATTGTCTCTCTCTTACAAATACATTTTTATATTCCCCTGATTCTACCCACCACTTTCAGTGAGTTTGGTGGATAATGCAAGCTCCTTAAGTGATTACCATTATTGGGAGTAAAGTACTTATATAATTTTACACCCACACATGAAAATGAAATTAAAATTGGAATGCAAACAGAACACTTGAAAGACAAAAAAAACCTTGTGTGAATTTGAGTTATTGTGTACCAGTGTGTGTGCTACAGGTAACCTCCCACGAGATAACTGCATGCCTCCGTTGTGCTTAACCAGCCTCAGTAACCCATGACTATTTTCAGGGATGACTGCCTAAAGAATGATGTTATTTTCAACAGCTAAGTTTCGTTTGTTTTACTGTCAGATAAATCTAGGCGCCATAGTGCCTGGTAGTGCACGTTTGACAAAAATGTTAGCTTTCTTTATACTCCTGTTAGGGTGGGCTGGGTGGCCCGACAGAGAGAAGCGAGCGGGTACAGTGCTGCCTGCTGCTGTACCGACAGAACAGCTTGTGGTGTTTCAGATGGGAAGAATCGCTTGCCTCAACCTGCTGGCTCTATTTATTAGGTAGGAATGGGGCTGGATGAACAGTTGGTTCTATGTTGGATTGTATACATAGCTTCCCAGCGAACATTTACTGATATTGCAGAAGAAACCATCCTCAGAACCGTGAAAAGCCAGGTTGTCTCCATACTGTTGCAATGCTTTTCTTGACTGGGAACATCAAAAGCTTCTCATTTCTGTTTTTTTTTTTTTTTTTTTAAAGGTAGAAGCTGAATGATGGAACCAGTGTGGTAACTCAGATAAAAGAGAAACCAGTACCAGAGGTACCACTGTGATTTTTTTTGTCCAGAGACTTGCTCTGTCCCTGACACAGAGGACTCACCGTAGAATGGGAAGCGGCATTACTAGTAACAACACAGAGCTTTTTGAAGAGAAGCTCGATGGCTCGCAGGGGGGAAGGCTGCATGCTGTAGTACAGACTTTTACCTAGCATGGTGTCAATGCATATTCATACTGTCACTTATATTTTCCAGTCATAACGTATGTGGGCCTACCTTACTACTACCATTTGCAGTGGTTCTGCAATTGAAACTTGACTACAAGAGAGTCTGTGCTGTTTTCTCTGTGTAGGGGTATCACTAAGTCCATTCATCTGACCCTACTCAGAAAACAGATGAAAAATTATTTACAGTATGAAAGTGCTGATGGTCGGAACAGATGGATTTATGAAAAGTTCACATAACTAGGTTTTCAGGGTGAAAAAGCAAAATCTTTTTGTGGCCTGATCCTTCCTTTCTCACTCTTGAATATATTTGCTTTGAAGTGAATAGGGATAGTTTGTGAGACTAAGAAATACTTCAATGAATAAAGGTCCTGTGACTTTACCACAGAAATTATAGGAATAGGAGATTGTAATATTGGATTAGAGATTTTATCAGTGAGGCTGAAATTTACTGAAGAAGGTAAATTTGATTTATGAGTTGGGTTCCTGGAACGCAGCCTGTATATGCCTTCTCTATAACTATTCATATTAATATTTATTTGTACTTTTCCCTCAAATGTTGCCTAAAGTGTGGTTATTTTACTTACTTTATAAACAGAAGTAAAGCCAAAACCTCAGCAAGTAAATGGTTTCTGCTTATTTGTTTATGAAGTATTATTCAAGCTTAACGTATTCCGTTATGGAAGTCTTAATTTGATACTTCACCAGAGAGAAAGTTTGTTATTAAGTAGACTGAAAATAATGACATGATGAATTTGAAATTCCTGGGGAGTATTATTTTCTGTAACTTTTGGTGAATGGTTATTTTTAGAAGTTGATGGAAGTTGCACTTATCTAGAAGTAGAGTTCAGCCCTAAAATTTAGTAATTTGTCCAAACTTTAGAAATTATATTGCTGTATTTGAGAAAAAACAAATGCTTCTTCCAGTGTGATCACAATGTCTAAATTTCTGAAACATGTCTGTCCTGTTTGTTTTCTCTGTAGTTACTCTACGTTACTTTAGCCATTTTCAGAAGTTGCTGTTACTGGCTATAGAAAATTTTGCACCAGAAAATAATTAAAAAAAGGAGTCTTTTAGTACAGCTTAGCTGAAAACTATTCTATATTTTCAAGTAGTTGTCATGATGATACCGAAATGCTGTATTTCAATTTGACACACTACCCTGTTTAATCTTCCTGGTCTCAGCGTAATAGTTAGTTCTTTTTACTGTGTAGCTTTTCCTGGTTTCACATCAGGTAGGATGTGAAATATGTTTTCTTTTACTGTTTAGTAAACATTTAGGTTGGTTTAGATCACAAACAGATCATGAATTCAGATTAGTGGGTCCACCTGTTGGTAAAAATAGAAACTTTAAAATGACCCTAGAAATTGACATAACAGTAACTGGAGGCTGGCAGAAAAGAACTAACATTTTTTACTTTATTTTTTGTATTATTTTCAGAATACAAATTCATTTTAAATTTAGAAATTAGACATGCTACAAGAGAGCCACAATATCTTAGTTAATATTCCTTATTATGTTAGCATGACAACATGTATTCCATGGTAATTCTCCCCTTTTTGCTGCTTATTATTAGCAGCAGGTAAGAAAATCAAGTCTAGAATACATTAAAAATGACATTAAATTCAGTGGCTTTCATCCATCATTACTCTGAAATATGTTAAAGCGAAGTCTGTAGAGACTATGCCAACAATATCATGGCCAACAATCTTGTACTCCTTAGGGCCATCGCCCTTCTCTTGAGTTCAGTGGTAACAGGCTCAAGCTGAGAGAGTGAACTGATGTCAACATCAAAGAAATTCAGCTCCATCCTTCTACAACTTCCTATCCTACATGTTGGCTCTCAATGCATAAAGCACCCTCAGACCCTTGTATTTGAGTTCTAACTCGTATATCATTCAGACAAACTTTCTAGCTCCAGGCACCAACCTCTGCGGGGTATGTTAAGGTCAGCAGTCTCGGGGAAGCCTCCCGGGCAGTTTTACCTGCAGTATAACAGGTGAACTGGACACAAAGGCCAAGAGCAATGCCTTGGTTCTTGCTTTCTTTCACTTCAGAATCAAATGCATCGGATTAAAGCACATATAGCTTAAGATAACCTGTTGGTCTGGAATGGAGCTGGGAAGAAACATTCACGCAGGCAGGCAGAAAACTTGGTGAGGTGCTATTCTGTAAATAAAATAAGTAAAGGAATTAGACTTTGCCTTATAAAAGAACTCAGACTAACCTGGACCCAACAACAGAAGGTCAGAAAACTTGTTAAGGCTTTTGGCTTGAGTTAGATCAAAGGAGCAATGCCAGTATACCCAGAAAGCATGTTGCAGTGCAGCCGGGGGAAAGAGCTGCACCTCCTCTTGGCGTGTAAACAGGTTGCTGAAGTTCTGAAATACAAATCAATGCCCTGTAATAACCAAAACCGAATCGATATTGTTTTTAGCATAAAGCTGTAAAACCTGCAAAATTCTCCTCAAACTCACTGAAACTGAGATTAAAATTTAAAACTGAAAGGAAAGCCACACTTACACTTGTCCAGTTTATTATTCTTGCCTTTTAAAAGCAGAAGGGCATAGCAAAATACCATTGTGCAGTATCTATGATGTGAAACTACTCGAAAAATTTGGTTTCTATTGCTAGCTGTTGCCAGTTTGACTGTGAAGAACTTGAAAAGACTGAATGTTTCTCCTACCTCTTTGTTTGTCTGAATTTCTCAGGCAGCTGGGAATTCTCATTCTGAGGCTGAATTTCTCAGAGACGTATATGAAGTCTGTTGTTCCTACACCACCTGGTTCTGGTCTCCTGACTCAGCAGCAAAAAGTGCAAAAGTCATAAAACTACTGCTATCTTGCAATCCGCGCCTAGCAGAATGGCTTTTGAAATTAAAGCCAACTTCGGGCTGTTTTACTTACATCGAGGGGTAATTCCCCCTCTCCCCACAACGTACACGTCTGTGCACTCTTGTTCTCCTTCAGTGCATTTAAAAGAGCTGGGATTCTCTGAAGATCTTGGTCCATATTTTGAGAAGTCTGGAAAACCAGCCGGGTGAATTTCCTGTGCTACACAGCTGCAACAGGATGTTCAGCTCTATAAATTTAAACCGAATTTCTGCGCTGCCCAGAAACGCACCATGTTTAAAAATTCAGCGAACCAATAAAAAATGCACTTTAGGAAGATCCTAGAGACGAAGTAATTTTCAAGCAACTTTTGTAAATCACAGCTGACCCCAACATTTTCCCAATAGTCTGGTACTTGTGAACCTCGAATGAGGAGGAACTTTGCTATCCTTCAATGTAAACCCAAGGGTTTGTATTTTCTACCTGAGCTCTTGCCTACAGTAGGTAAAGACTAATGAAGTTGTTTTGCGGATTAACCTCTGATCGTGATTAGGTGCGGAACTGCTGCAACAAAATGAGCCTTTACTGCTACTGTGTTTTCTGATATTGCCATGTGCTAATGAGTTTCCATCTGCCCAACACCTAAACTCAGGAGCCTGGCTGCAGTCATCACATCTTGGGCCTCCCAGGAGTAACGCAGCATGGGGCTGCCTCCAGGCAGCAGTCAGACCTTTCATTGCTTTTGCAATTCACTTACTCTGAACCCAGCTCAGATACATTACCAGGGTTTATAGCACACTTTTACACATTTTTCCAGCTGGTTTTACTGAGGCATAGGTAGGTCAAATAACTTGATGCAAGGTCATATGGAAAAGTTTACTGATGCTTCAGGAGGGTTCAGAAATACGCCATGTAATAAGGTAGTCCATCAAATATTTTTTTCTTTTTCACTAAATACTGATTTAAGCAAAAAAAATATTAGAGTGCTGGTCTATAAGTTGTTAGTGATTTGTTCTGCTAATCCTTAATATTGACAGTTCTAAAGTGCACCTATTGATCTTGCTCTAAGTTGTTGAATATATCTTGATGGTACTGCATTACAATTTGTAGTCTTCACATAGTCTGTGTAATAGAGCAAGGGAGGATGCAAAAGGGACACACGTATGCTGTTCTTGTTAGTATTTCATTGCAGTGCTGAGGGAGACTTCAGTGACATTAGAGGATAAAGAAACCTAGAAATACCCTTACAAGAATAGGTGTGTTCAAGGCTAGATCACTAAATACTTTTCTATAATCCAAAGAGATGAAAATACTTGCAGAGGCCGAGATTCAACTGATAAGCTAAAACCAAATTAAAGCAATGAAGCTTTCTCAACTGATGCTGTTTGGATTTGATTTAGGTGTATATTTTGGATTTATTGGAAGATTAAGCAGTACATCCTAGACTAGATAAGTTTCTAAATTCTGTGTCCTAGAGAATATCTTAGTCACTTTCATGTATTTCATCTAGTTTAAAATTTTAAGAATGCTCACCTCTGGGAACAAAGGAGGTACGTAGTCAGAAAACAAGCAGCTAACTGCAAAATGACATTCTTATTTACTCGGGGAGTTAGCTTTTTTTATTGTCTGCTAAAGCAGACTTAAAACCCCATTTGTCCAGGTAGCTCTCCTAACTGAACTAATCTCATTGTTGTCCGTCCCCTATTTTCTACTGATAAGAAAATTAACCTGGAGGCTACCTCAAATTAATATAATTTTCATGTTATAATAATTAAAATCTTCCATTCAGTCTGCTCATAAACAGCAATGATTTAGGTGGGACTAATGAAAAATAGGATGTTTTGAGTAAGCATTAACCATTACAGGGGATAAAAAATCACTCCTTTTCGGCTAATAGTTTTTTGCCAAAAGACTTTTCCAAGGGTTGAAACATTTCCTTTGATACTACATTTTTCTGTATATGTGCTGCATATTTTTCAGTGTGAAAGTTCTAGGTGGCCTCAAGGACTTTCATGCCACAGATAAAAGAGTCCTATCAGAGCTGGCAAAATTGAGATCCTTTTCAAATGAGAAAAGGGACTGAGTTGCTGGACTTGGGTAAAAGACTTGGCTTTCCTGATGTCAAAGACAAGATACTCGGGAAAATTACTGTCACTGCTGGAAGGGTCTGTTCCTTCCTCTTGGTGGTAGACACTTCTGCACAGACTTTCATTCACTGTCTGCAAGGCCACCAGCAATCAAGCTGGTTTTCCAAAGCAAACAGAGGGATCACAGCTGTTTTGCTGTCCCTGTTAGACAGCATGTCCCTATAATTCTATGACAAAAATCAGAACTGGTTAATTTAAAAGTACGTTAGGAAACATTTAGCAGAATCTGTCCTGCCTCAACATTCTTTTCCGAAGCTTGCCTGATTGGAAGTGGTGTGCTAAACTTCTCTTTGTGGTACCATCAGAAGTGTCTTTGCTTGAGGCGGCATAAGAGTTATGCGTGCGATATCTAATGCTACATTGACCTAACAACTCAAAATGAATATTCCAAATTAGCAAGCACTGACATATTGTAACTCTGCAACTCTGCACCTCACCACATACAAATTCCAGACCATAGCATCTGTTCTAGTGAAGGAGGAAAAAGCAGTAAAGATGTTGATATTGCTAGTGTGAGTAGATCCAACTTTAGCAGCAGAAAGCAGTTTGCACTAAGCAAGAAATAATTCTTATTTTATTTCACAGAACCACTTTTCAGAGAAGATCCACACTTCCCCGCCCCCCCCCCCCCTTTGGTTTAGTAATACATGTTTTTGTTGCAGTTGACATTGGCAAATGCGGCTGGGGGTATTGGCAGAGTTGTGCTAATCAGTCACCATTAGGATGATAATTTTCAGCTGAAGCACAGGAAATTTTGAATAATTTTGATGCTGATAATCAAAAACAACAACAGAGACAAAGAATGTAAAAACCATCACAAGACTTTCAGGACAGAAAATGGAATTGATGCCTCTTTGTCACATATTACAGTTTGGACTAGCTGCTAAGGAAAGGTTTTTACCTGATCCTTTTTTCTTTTTGCAGAAGCTGTGTTAATTGCTACAGCTGTGTTAATGCCAGAGGCAATCAAACTGCTCCTTCGGTGGGTGTGGCCCGACATTGTTTTCTGTGGCTTAAAACAAAGCGGTGCAAGGCATTCCCTTTTGCTAATTTTCCAGTGCGTTTCTGGGAAATCAGACCATGAAGTTTGCCTCAAGAAATTGGTTCGATGTGGCTAAACCCCTTGTTTACGTGTTCTCAATTAAGGAATCCTTAATAAGCTGTTCCATTTGCACATGGATTGCCCAGAGAGGGTATTTTTACTCTCTTTGGGAAACTTTGGCAGTAGGTAGTGTATTAAATCACTGGTTTATAGTTCAAGGGTAAAACTATTGAAACTGAAAGATCTGATATTCAGAAAATGTGTATGCTTAACTCCAGGTCTGCTTTGTTTTAAAATTGGTTTCTTAGTCTCATTGAGAAATGAGTGCCAGTGTTAGTTTTGTTACTTTTGGACACATCAGAAAAAAATAATTTGAACGTTTATTAGAGCTTTAGTATAAAACATTTGAGATCCCTAGGAAAGAGATCTGAAGTATTCTTGGTGAGTGTTTCTGCTGTTCTTGGGAGCAGATGTTGAATTAGTTGCCTTTGATGTTGGTGTTACCTGTTTATCCTTGAATCAGTTCTGCAAGTTTAGATTTCCTTCTTAGACCATCAGTGTGCCAGTGGTGACCTAGCAGCAGCGTGCCTGCAGCTCAGCCTATAGAATATTTTACTGTTTTGCCCCTAATGGCATCAGTTGCAGAGCTGATGTTGGTCCGGTCATGACTGGCAACTTACTAGAGCAAGGCATTAAAATATCCATCTGCTTTTGATTCCTTGCAGGATGTTCTTCATCTTGACTGGGGAGTAGTCTCTCATTTTTAGTTTTGAATTGTCCATTTACTGCTGTAGGGGAAGCTGCGATCCCTGAGTGAAAACTGGAGTCAGCTCATGAGGAACCAAGAAACAGATGAGAGATGGACAAATTGAAGGACTAAATCTTTTCCTTCTTATTGCAACACAGGCTGAACTCCCCCTGGAAGTTCACTCAGCCCAGTCCGTATTAGATGCAGCGCATCTGAGACAACAGTGATATGAGCCCAAGATCAGTAACAGTGACTGAAGGTCGCTGCACAACGCAGCCTGATAGCTGGCCCCTGGCAGATAAGTATGCATATTAAACTCTGGAAGCAGGAGCTCCCGGAAGGAATTTGTCCCTGGCCTCAGCTGCAGTAGAATTAATTTTGGAAGTCTCTTCCTTTTCCTTACATGGTTGCTTTTGTTCTGTGTAGAGGGTTAATTCCCGCTCCTCCCTTCTGTGTCATGCCTATCTGGCATTTAGGTTATCAAACCAAGTTAGCCACTGAGAAGTTTATCTAAGCTGTGGTTTGCATTTCAGTTTTTTGTGATGTCTGGAATTGGGGATAAAGCATGGGCTTTATTTCCTGGACTTCATTTTACATGGGTGACTTCTGGCAGTGTGGATCTGCATACTTAATTATCTAGCTCTTAAAAATATCTTTGTTAGGACAATATTTAGGGATTTTAGCTTAATAACTATAAGATTTCTGAGTAGAGTACTCAGGAAAGAAAAACTTTTTTTTGGTAAGAACAAGTATTTTCTAAAATGAAGTCATACTGATGCTGTAGGAGCAGCAGAGGGCACTCTGGCTCTTTGATTGCTCTCTATTCGACTTTCACTGGTAAGGACTGTAAAAATGATAACAAAACCTTAAAAGGAAAAATACTGATTTATTTCTTGTGGAAGAAATTACAAATAAGCATCTTTTTTTCTTGCTGATCAAATAGTCATCACAATCTTGTTATTAACTATGCATATCTATATGATATCACTGTTTTTGGAATGCATTTGTAAGATGTTAAAATGAGAAGATGCACCATGCATCTTTTCTGCAAGTATTTTGGAGATGATTTGAAAACAAAAGGCTTTTCCAGTATATCTGATATTTTACTCGGTGGAATTATCAGACTTTACGATGTCAAGAAAAATGCATGTAAACAACAGGGCTTTTCTGTTTGTTTTGCTTTGTTTGAAGGCATCTGCCAGTAAGCTCTCATGATTACTTCACACAAAAAACAGCCCATCTGAGTTGACAGCGAATGGTGTTTAGAATTTTCCTCCATATGTATTTGGCCTTACATTTTTATAGAAGTAGTGTATTAACTGAGAGATCAGAAATGAATACATGAAATGTTCATCCTTTTGCTTTTGTTTCTGTAAATTTCAACAGGGATGATTTTTGTCTGTGCTAGTGATGTGCTGAACACTGATCACAATTAGTTTCTTCCAATGGAAAGGTTACTGTAATAATGAACCTTTTGTAGCCTTTCTCAGTCTCTCTCAGCCAGATTCTTTCATCTGTTTTTAGACCTGGAACGAGCCCTTCTGAAGAGATTCTGCTAATAGTGCTTCCCTTCTGTGAGTTAAACCTTACCAGATTCCTCAATAAGAAAACAACTGACTTTTTTTTTTCTTCCACTATTTTGCATTTCTGGTACCGCTCTGTCATTTAAGTGAAGGCAGCTGATTGTTTGGAGTTGACTAAATGGTAAAGACATGTCCCCGTTTCATGTGCCTTCGACCACTGTAACTTAAGAAGTGATTGTAATAAGATCACCACAATCCCATAGCCAAAAGTTGCATAGCTGAAGTGTCTGACACATTTTATTTGGCTGTTCCTCCCTTTAAGCAGAGCATTGCCTACACGATAAACAAAGACGGTCTCGGTAACAAATCCGCAGTTGTTGCATGCAGGCTTAGCTTCTCTTGGTGAGGCTCTGACAGCAGAAGACTCTCAGGCAGTTTCTGACTCAGCCCCGGATCCCATCTTTTGCAGATTATAGGCTCTCTTCCTGGCTGGTCACCAAGAAATCCTTCCCTGCAAGCCTGATTCCTATTACTAGCTAGGGGGGGTAGAGCCCAGAGCACTTCATTAACCCATCCTTGGCCAGAGTACGGTTTGCCTATTCCAACACCTTGGTTTATTTTCTTTCAAAACTTGTGATCTTTGAAACTTACAGAAACAATCACAGACAGTATGTGCATCTCTGTCTTCATATACATCAAATGGATACAGCCAAATTACAGGAAGGTTTCTTTAAGTTGTTTTGAAAGCACAGAGAATCGCAGTTTTTGACAGTGGCAAAAAGTTAGAATAGCACTTGTTGAAGAACTAGTTAAAATATATTGTCAGTGCCTTAAGTTCACAAAACACCGAGTAGGAACTGTGGGGTTGGGGAGAAGGAGTGTTTTCATGGTTTGCGGATGGCTGGCAGTCTGAAGTTATTCCCTCTGCATAAATATGGCGACATCGGTAAGCTACTCCAGATCACTTACTGGAATGTAAAGTCAGCAAAATTCTGCGCTTCAGAAAATGTGATTGTACAGTGGGACCCCTGTAGAGGAAGTATTTTGTGCTTCAATAAGACAATATGTTCAGAGATTTAGTTGCTTTAGTGGTGCTCCTTAAGGCATGAACTGTGGTATATTTCCCTGTTTTCTCTTCCTTCCTCATGGCAGAGCCTGTGTCCAGAGCTGCTTCTCTTTTGTCCTGGCTGATCCATACACAGTGTGGGGAAGGTTGTTATTTCACTGGGTAATTCAGTGTTTTTACCATTTGGGAAAAATCATGCCTCCCTCTCAAAAACTATGCCTCTTTATAAAATCTTACCTCACCATTTGAGGTGAATACACTTCCCCAGTATTCACCAGGAGTCATGGTCAAGGCTTGGATTCAAAACTCAGCTGCAAATTAAAGATCAGAGCCAACCTAATATCTGTTACCTAAACCAGCATCCAAAGCACTGAGCAAGACATCAGGATCCAAAAGAGCTACTGTGCTGAGCAGAGGGCTGCCTAGAATTAGCATGGACCATCACATGGTTCAGTCTGGGCCTCAGTGAGGTTTTTCCACCCACTTGGGACCTTCGCTCAGGAGTGCTCTCTTTGGGGATGCCATTTGGGCCGTTTCTGGTTTGTGGCTGAAGCACTTGGCCAGGATGTATGAAGACTGGTTCAGTTCCTTTGTTTGCCTGTGAGGATTCAAACTTCTCACCCACATGCCTCAGTTCTTTTCCCTGTCCCAGTCCTGTTCCTGTCTTTTATCCAATGACTATTTCGTGCAAAATACAGAAGACCATCTGGCAACAAATGCATTCTCTTCTTGAGCTCTGCTAATTGTGCCAGATGCCTTCCGTGGATTCTCCAAACCACAGTAGTTTTAGTTCTCAAAATTCTGATGATACATAAAGATAGCAGAAAGTAATATAATGTGGTAAATTGCTTTTTGGAGTGATTTCATGGAACACAGAATACTTAAAGATATAAAATGTAATAAAACCATGTGTCAGACAAATGAGAACACAGGAAATCTGAGGTAATTTCCCTTTGGGATACTGAAAATGTTATGGGCCATGCGGCTGCAATGTTCCCCAGGAGGCTGCAGTGGCATTTGTGGAACCACTTCTTGGTGTTCTCTTAATTCACACTGCATTGTCTTTCTTGGTGTTGGAAACACTTTGTTTTTTCTTCAATGCTAGGTGAAATAAACCTGTAAAGTATTCTTGAAAGGCTGACTGAGAGAGAAGTTCCAACTGATACGTATTTGACTCACACCTGACCACTTAGATGTTCTGCTAACTAGGTCACGTTGGCATCAATCTTCTGAAACGGTGACAGATTTTGTGGCTTCTCTGTTCAGTTTCACACTCAACAACTTATATCCTGTGCGTACGTGCCAAACATCTGTACCTATTACTTTTCTTTGTGTTATTTTCAAAATCTCCCAGTTCTTGACACCAGTGTGGCAGCAGGGAATCTGGTGAGATCAGTTAGTACCCTAGCTATTGGGTAAGGACTCAGGACGAAATATAGCCCTAACCACTGCTAGTTCAGGTTCATAAATACTGAAATTATAATATTCTTCAAAATATTGAGAAGCGTAATCAGTCTTGTGGTTATAGCCAAGCTACTGAATTAAGCAGCAAATACTGGCTGCTGCTTTGAGGCTACTGAAGACTTGAGTTGCTCTTCACTTCTTCAATTTCTGATAGAGAAGACAGAGGATAACCTGGGAGGACGGTCACAAAGCAGCTGAACTAAATCTATTTATTTAGAGGATTATACAAGATCAGAATGCTTAAATGAGACTTTCAAAGGCATCTTTTCCATGCTTCCTGAAGCTCCATCCTTTCTTTCATCACAGGAAGAAAGGAATGCAATCTTAGTCATCTGTAGTCAGAACACAATTATACTGAGAATCCTGGGAGATAAATATGGCTCAGGACCTCTTGTGAAAGGGGTTGAAGCTATGTATTATTCTTAGGAAGAGAAGCAGTGTCGAGGACCATCAGTGTAGATACCTTTGTAAGACTTCCAAATTTCAGCAAAATTGTTGTACCCTGAATAATGGTAGATTCAGGCTTTGCCAGAATGCAGCTGGGCAAATCTGTTAGTTCCCATATGGAAAGCAACTGTTCAAGTAAGTTATATAATTATACATTATAACTTTGCTTCTGTCCAAAACCTAAGGCTGTTAAAGACATAAGCCAAGATTTTTTTTCTTTTCCTGCTGTAACTAGTGTTTGTTTTTTGGGTGTGTTTTTTTGGGGTTTTGTTTTGTTTTTAGTTTTGGTTTTTGTAATCAATTAAAACCTTAAGGGAGTAAACAATTCCATTCTTTTCTCTTTCCACCCTCACCATTCTCATATCTGATGATTTACCATTCACTATTCTGGAACATGAGTTGGCAGTTTTGGCTTTGCTGCTGTATGTTGGTTTCCTAGACTTGAGACTAATGAAACAATAAGCATTCTTCGGCTGTAGTAAGCCCTCATTTCCCCACCCCTCACTTTCAAATGTGGATTCTGAAGTTGATGCTGTAACGTAAAGGAGTTAGAATAAATAAAAGAAAGCAACATGGAAAAAACAAATCTTCATTTTGAATAAAAAGCTCTAACTGTACTCAGCACTTAGTGCTTGTCTTTTGAGCCCTTTACAAATACTTGCCTTGTACAACAGAGGTACACACTAAAAACTGATACCTCCAAAAGTGGGGGGAAGAATATCTGTATTTAGAAGAATAGTAGCATAATTAACACAGAGCTATACTACATGCGGTAATCTGAGCAGGTAGTTAGCCCTGCAGGACCTGTTCATTCTCTTGCCAAGATACCTGCACTGCTTTTTACGTGGTGATGGCTGAGAGACCAAAGGACATCTGGATTTTATGTCAACAGATGACTTGCACTTTACCGTAGTAGTTTTATGTAAGATTTGATCTGGCGTAATTTTGATCTGAGTTAAACCTAACCCAGCAAAAACTGTGTGTATTTAACCTGGATCGTAAATACGTGATTAATCCAATTAGCCATGCTGCAGCCTGAAGCCTTGTGGTGGCATGAGGGATAGAGCAGTGCAGGAGGGGACAAGGTGGCCTTTTCCCACAGCAGGTCCAATTTATGATGGCTTAAAATGCTTGTGGAAGTATGAATGAACTTATTTAATTCCAGGTTTAAGTTTCCTGAACCTCTGAGAGAGGTAGTAGAACCATTTTACATGCTACCAAAAAGCTGTCTGGCATAGAAACATAGCCCTGGCTTAGCAGCATTTAAAGGACGTGAAGAATTGTGCCATGTCGTTGTTGCATGGAAACTCCGCATTATGGAAGTGCCTGGAGGCAGAAAATCCACAGATCAATAGATACATCAGCATAAGATAATTTTATCTGTATTCAACAGAAAAAAAGGCAATTATTCAGCTTATACAGGTTTAAGCAATGCATTTTCTAACACAGGTAATAGAGTGCAGTATTCTTTACGGTTACATACTGTTCCCTATTAATCTTGAAATTGAGGGTATCATGGAGTTGGATACAGAAAGCATGTGCCTACTTTGCCAGTGGGCTGTTTTATGAAGGCTGTAATTTACTGCAGCCCGGTATAACTCTCCACTAGGGCTGAAACACCCAGAGCGTTTTGCCTGTGTTGACTCCTGGATCTGTATTGGTAGAATACATAACACATCAGGGACCCACAAATAGTGCCTTGGAGGAGCTGGTGTGTGAAAGAAACTTGTAGCTTTCACACTGTGTGGAAGATGAAAGCGCAATACCTTTCCACTTTGTACTTAAATGTTATATGTGGAATATAGGGAAATGATCCTGTGGAGTCGTCCAGTTTCACAAGTATCTTGCTACTCTGTGGGCCTTCAGACTTACTGTGTTTCTGTGTGATATAATTATAATATCCATAAGAAATAAAAGACATCGGGTGCAGAGCTGAGAGCCAACAAGCTCAGCAAAGTAGTTTAAGACATGGCAATGGTACTGCGCTAACACAAGGTACTGATTGTGCTGCAGGAAACTTGGAAGCTGATTATCACTGATAACATCACTTATCCAAGACATGGTATGTAATACGTTTGGAACATGCTAACAAGACAAAGAGACATTTATTTATTAAAAAGGAATAAAGTAAATACCACTGCTGTTTATATGTGAATGAGCGAGGTTGTGCTGCTGCAAGAAGTAGGTAAATGTTGGGCTATGGCGTAGATGTGTGAGCTGTTGGGGGAGCTATATCAAGGAAGTGTGAGGAGTTAGATGGCAATTATTTTCAGCTGGAGGTAGGCCAGAGACCTCACTGGACACATTTGTTCTGAACAGCTGTGGACAGCTGGGATTTCAAAGCCTCTGCTTAGAGATTTGGTGCCTGGGATTGTCCCAGGGCTCACGTCAGGACATTTACCAAAGTGCACAGCCTATTTATGATGTAAACCATGGTTGTTCCCTCTGCTCCTCTTCTGTTTGGCTTTTCCTGAGCTTTCACTAGCTTAGTCTCAACTACAAGGCCTGTGAGAGCTTCGCAGTTCCTGTCTGAAGGTACTCAATCAGGTCAAGTTCTCACTCCAGATCAGGATGAGACAGGGAAAGACATCTGTCACCTTCCCCTCATCTCCTCCCTAGCTTCCCAGGATGGCAGGGAGGTACAGTGAGCCCTGGGCTCCTCTCTGCGTGGCTGGGGGAGGTATGGGGGACCAGGGACATGAGGAATGCTGTGGAATGCCCTGCACTGCAACCTGAACATAGGTGGGCACGCCAGCTCTGCACCCCTCCAGGGCTGCCCCAGTGCTACCAAGTACACAGCCGCTGGAAACACCCACGAAGCACCGTATAGTATTGTTTGCCCTTCCTGATTGCTCACCCAGTAAAAACCAAGCGGGTAATCCTGAGGAGGAATTAGTGAAGGGTTTATGGCTGATTTATTTACCTTCAGAAATAGAGAAATGAATGTGTTCAGGATTTTGATGAAAACTCCCATCTGCTCAAATAAGCTTTTGGTTTCAACAATATTATTGAGTTTTTGTGAGGCACGGTCTCCCTCAATTTAAACCACTGTTTTTCATGGGAAATTTAATTAAAAAACATGTATGTCTTACTAAATGGAAGCCTGTACTACAAAAACAGTGGAGGTTTTCTGAAGCCAGTGCTTGTCTGGTTCTGGTATTAGTAAAGGAATTGCTTTGAAAAGTTCTCATCTCGTGAGAGCAAAACAGAACCAGGACCTAAAACCTTAAAACTTGTTTTAGAACTCCATTCTTATTTTCTAAGTTGAATCTAAATTTAAGCAACAGTGTTCTCTTCCTAGTTATATGAGTAAGCTGCTAAGGCTTTAAAACCCATCTAGCTGGATGCGTTTATATTGTACATCCCTTTGTAGTAGCTTTTCTCAATAGGACCGCTGATGGTCTCCATAGGAGAGCTTCAGAGGCCATCACATGCCTTCAGGGAAGGTGCTGGTGAGAGGGTAGGGATGCCCAGCTGTGTCCAGGAGAGGGGGGACATCCTCAACTGGTGTTGTTGAAGTTAGTGAAACAGTAGCCACATCACCCTCTCTGTCTCAGCTAAGTCTGCCTGTGGTGCATCATTTTGAAAACTCGGGGAGCCCCTCTTTCGAAGTGAAGTGGCTGAGGAAAACCCAAGTTTTCTGAGCAGCTGCCATCCGCTACAATTCAGGTATCAAAAATGAGACAGCTTGTGTTCAGGGAAATGTTCTAACTTAACTTAGTCTGCTTCATGTCCTCTTTTTAGCTTGTGTATTTCCCCCCAAATCCAAGCTTTTACAGTGTTAATGGTGTAGTTATCCTTGTTTTATAATGGTTTGATGTTAACCAATACAAGTGACTTTGCTTTATTTTATATTTTATTTCCTGCTTATTCAAGTGTATTTGGAATGAAGTAGACTTCTCAGCTGGAATTTGAATATCATTAGGAAAATGATGCCTCAGACTTCTTTGAGAATTATTTATCTTTAGGAATCTTTATGTTTTCTTCTCACTTTCTGTTTGTTATGCTACGATGAACTTATGCCTCACATTGCATATTAATCACAGGTTGATTATTTCCTGAGAGTTGATATTACTTGTTGCATATTCTGTGTCCCACTGAAATTACAAATGTACATAAAACAGATAGGAGAAAAAAACCCCACCCTAATAAAAATACACAAAATTTCTGCATAATTCCCTGACATCAGGGTCACGTTCATTCTATACAGGGGTTTTAAACTGTGATTTCTTTGTTAATATATGCTTTCCAGAGGTGCCAGCATTACATCCTAAAAACACGCAGTATTTTAATTAAATATTTCTGTTCAACCTGGCAAGGACGTGGACTTAGGGCTTAAGTTTGCAGGAGCAGTGATCTTCCTCTACTTCAGAGAGAACTTAACCTAGTGGAAATTTCCTGGGATGCTTCCCACCTTGACTTTAATACTCAGATATTATCTTATCAATACTATGGGAGCTTTGAAATTTTCTTATGGAAGAAGATTAAAATAACTTCTATATATTCATATTTTTATTTTCCCCTCAAACAAAGCCATTTTGTAGTTTTAGAGGAAAAGCTTTGTTCTTTTAAAGAAAATTCATGGTATTTGAAACAAAATGTATAAAAGTAGTTAATTTCCCAGCTGTTCTGAGGGTCAGTTCTAAAAAAATTACTTTTCCAGTAGCCAAAATCATGAACAGTTTCTTTTCAAGCTTTTGAGTCATTCACTAAGCATTAATCATTTTAAGAAAAATGAAGCCTCTTTTTAATTGTTGGAAGTACAATTTTTTTATTTTATTCACTTAAGAAAGCAGAAGGCTCCCATGGCTCCCACCAGTGCTGGTTCTTATTTTTCTTTAAGACAAGCTTTGACACTTAAAAAGGAGCACTGTTTAATAAATCAGAATTTTCATTAAATGGCTTAACAAAATATTAAATTTTCATGATTTTTAAAACTGCTGTTGAAAAAGAGAGGTGCTAGTGGAAAAAGAGGTTGGCTTAGCACAGACCACCAACTAGTCATGCTAATCTGGTTGGAACACCGACCAAACTGTCTCTCTACCATCATGACCTCTTTAGTGGCTCTTGTTCCTGAAGGAACCTGGACTTCCCTCCCGTCCCTCAGCTCCTGTGAAAGCTGCCCATTCCTGAAACTCTGTGTAGTGAAACCTGATTAAATGCTATGATATTTCTAATTCACAGACTTGTCTGTAACTGTCATCACAGTGACGCTTAAGAATTTGCTAAAGTGGTAGGTTCAACATGGATACTCTTTTCCTATTCTTCTACAGACTGCTGGATCTTTCAACAAGTACTTTAAAAATGTCCTGATCATTATTTCCTTCCTCTCGTCTCTCCAGACCTTCCTGAAAACTTCTATTTAACAGAGGCCCCAGTATTGCCCAGTACTGCATCTTCCTGACAGTCTGGTCTGTATAAACTCCTGGTACACATTCCTTTGGATTTTGTCAGGTTTGAAATTAGATACATTTATAGTTCTAAATCATTCTGTTGGTTACCTGAATCTGCTATGAAATTTTCCTGTTGAAAACCTCAGGGTAGAGTGGGATATGATCAGAACTGTATTGTCTAGAAATTAGTGCAGCTGAGCAGAAATGACAGGGTAGTACCTTATGGAAATGAAATAGTATATAGAATCTATGCAATAGTGTAACAAAAACAAGGAAAGGGGGCTTGAGAGCAAGGAAACAGGGAGCCCTGAAGAAGGAACCTTACAGAAAGAGGAGTGTGGGCACTCAAAAGGAGCGGGATATGATAAGCTACCATTTCCATGTCCATCTGTATCATAAACCATTGTGTGTAAGTAACTGTTTCTTAGTTTCCCTAACATTGTGCAACCTATCCAACTGTTGCTTCATACAGTTTTGTTATTAGCAGGACAGAAATTGTATAACCATTGTCCAACTTTAACATCATTAGAAATATGTGGTGCTCGACATAAATACATCCTGGGGGTTCCAGACTGCAGTATGTGATGAGGGGTATGGTCTGCCTGGGGAATCCAAACCATGGAAAGAAAATAGGGACATTAAAACTCCTAAAAATGTGAACAGCTTTTCCAAATTATTTTTTGGTTTGATTTTTTTTTCACCTAAAAGTTTGTTTTCTTTGAGGTTTAAATTATTTTTTTACTTTCTACTCTGTGTGTGTATCTGTGTGCAGAAATACAGAAAGCATCTTCAACGCCTGCCTTTTTCCCCTTCCCTATTGTCCTCTTGCAGCTGCAAAGCTGAAACTGGTTATTGTGCAATTTATCCTTCCTTAAACACTTAGAAAAAGAATTTCATAGAGTCCTAAAATCATTACACTGGCTAGGTGGCAAAAATAATTTTGTATGTTAATTCAAATGTTTTCTGATTTCTGTAGTTCTAAGCCTTTTTTTCTCACCAAGCTTATCAAGGTCTTGAAAATCAGTTTAAAAATCCCAAAAGATTTTGATGTAAACCCTCAGTTCCAGAAGCAAGGCTTATGTGTGAGAACACTAAATTTTGATCACAAGTTTCGCAAGAACGTTGGTACAGTTGTCAGTAACTAAAACCTGAATACTCTGATGCTTTTGTATCTCATCAACCCCCTGAAGTAACTCCTTTTCGGAACTCAGTCCAGACCCCCTTTCTACTCATTGTCACAGTTGTCCATCTGTTGCTGGGTCCTAACTCTGCCCTTGACCACCCAATACTGCCTCTGTTTCCCGCCAGATTTATTTAGCCATATTCATCACTTGGAGAGTCTTGGAACTCCCAGCAAACACAGGTAATAGGGAATTTGAGCTTCAGGCTTTAACTACTGATCAGCTTGAAGTCTGGTGAAGAAGTAGGAGAGACTGAGCTTCAGGGACCATGCAAAACCAAAGAGTAACAAGACCTTTTAAAGTTAAAACTAATTAATTTTTGGGATGCTAGATTATAGTTCTAAGATGAAAACTATTATAGTGGTTTTACTGGTAGGCACTTAATGTTTTTTAGGGTTTTGTATGTTTTTTTCCAAAAAGGAAACAAAATGTTAACTCTGAAATGCTTTACAATACAGACAGGGACAGAACATCAATGTTCTCTTGTTTTTGATTCCTCTCTCCCGTTTCATCATACAGCTTCCTTCCTTAGTAAAACTTCATCATTATGAGCACTGAGCTCTCTTCTGTATCCATGGACTTTTCTGTGGCAGTTTATCTTGATACTATGAAATCAGTTGTCAAACATTGTTTGGAAATGCCAAGATAAATGGTTTTCCTGCCCCTTATTGATTAATCCATCACTACCACACAGAATAACCAATGTGCATATCATTTAATTATTTACTTCTAATATGTTTGATGAAATATATGTTAAAAGCTAGAGACAATGCCAAGGAGAGAATATTTATGAAACAAAGCCAGGGAATGTATAAGAAGAGCTTTGACTTGATTCTTACAGAAACTGTATTTAAGAAGATATTAGACTGAAAAAGAAAGTTTTGCCTGAAACAAGCAGGCTTCTCCTTTCTCAAGAGAGGTATTACATTTTTGAGGTGGTGCATGCAAATTTAATCTTTAAAAATGTTCTTGCTTCTTCAGCCAGTAAAGGTGTTCCTTTAAATGCATGTTGAAGATTAAGTCTTTTTTTTTTTTTTTAAGATAAATGTTTAATGCTTTTATTCTTTGAACCAAAAAGAATTTTTGCTTTTCATAAAATGGAAAGATACTACCATCAAGTGACCCACCTGAGTGTGGGTTGTTACTGAGAATCACTATAGACAGATAAAGAGGTCACACATAGTTACAGCAGAGGCATATGTGTAATTTGGTCTTAAATTAAGACACTAGCATTCCTCTTTTCAGATTTTATCCTAAAATACTCAACTGGATAAAAATTGCTCTTGATGTAGCACCAGACATTACAAATTTGCTCTTATCGAACTTTTGGATAGCATTACTTAGTCTGATTAATAGCTAAAACCACAATGTTAGGTTAGCAACTAAATTGCTATAACGTATCATAAATTCACACAATCAAAATTCTTTACAGGTTATAATTCATTCTCAAAATGACCTGGTAAATGAGATAACACTATTCTGTAGATCAAGAAAATGACCGATTTTACAGAGTACGTAAAGTTCCTCTAAGGGATTTTTTTAGAGCAAAAGATTCTGGAATGCATCAAAGACTATGAATGTTGAACTCTAGCTACACAAGCTATTACATCAGACCTTCTCATCTGTGGTATCAACATCGCTTGAGTTTTAAAATTAAGAATTAATTTTTAATTAATCTACGCAGAGCATATATTTTGCCTGGTGCCTGCTTATCGTATGAACATCTGATATAGGACTGTGGGATAACTGGTTAACGCTGTGTCTATTATCTAACATAATATATGATTCCTCTCCTATTTGGCTCTCCAAATGTTTTTCAAGAAGCCATACAGAATCTGTATGTTGACAGCTTAGTGACAAAAAAATCCTATATCAGAAATGCAGGACGCATATCAGAAACGTAATAGAAATATCTCAGGCTTGGTAAAATTCTCATATATGGTATGAAAAGGTATGGTAAGAAAAGTCGACTGATTTGCCTGCAACCAATGATATAGAAATTTTGTGCCTTTGCCAGTCAACCAAATGCATGACAGAACTGTTTCTTTAATCAGATTAATGTTTATTTTGTGCAGAGCAACCTGTGAGAGACCTTTGGAAAGACTCAGTTTGTCTGTCAGCTTAGTTTGTGTTTCTGATGCAACCATATTAAAGGCCTCTAAAAATCAGATCATCAGGATCTCACTACATTTCATTAAAATTTCCATGTGATGGAGAATAGATTCGTTGGTTGCTCTTTTCTGAAAATACCATATCAGAGAAAAGGTCAGATATTTACAGACAAACTCAGCCTTATCTTTCTGTAGGAATATGAATTGTCTTTTGGCCTCTTCAAGATGAGCAAAAATCCTAATAAAGGGTATCTCACTGAGTGCACGATGAGCTTGCAGTCACACTGGCTTACAGCTAAGCAAAGACAGTTGTGGGGGCTAGCTATTTCAGACACCTATTTGTTCACCAGTCCAAAGAGTTATTTTTTAAATGCCAGTAATAGTCCATGATTACGGAGGTGAGAGATATTGAAAACTGCCAGCAAGACAGTTTTTTTTTTTGATGTGCATAGTATTTAAGAGGTAAGAGCACAGCTGGAGCTGGAGTACATATGTGTCACAATATTATTTTTCCCCCTGGCAACCAAGAGCAGCTCATCCAACCCGTGCAGAGATGGGAACACTGACCCCCCTGTTCTACAGACCAGGGCTGTTGGATATGGGGGTCACAGGGCTTCAAAATCCGAGACCGCTATTCTCAAGGCATCTGACAGATCCTGTGGTATTGCAGTACACAATGAGTTAGTATGGTTTAGTGAATACATGCTGTAAGAAATCTGGGCATTTCTCCATTTCAAATCTACTTGGCTTAGAGCCTCTGGATGGAACATAACCTCCCTCTTCCCCTTCCTTCAAAATCAACCCAGGTCAGCGCTTTCTTTGTGGAGGTTGAATTGCATGATTTAATTACCTCCCTGAATTCAAGGCAGCTTTGGACACAAACAAAAGGAAAAGCTATAAAACATAATAGAGAAAAATATGAAACACTTATTTGTCTTTAAAACATTCTTAACATGTAAAACAATGCAGAGGCTGTTGTGAAGAGGGCTGCAAGTCTGACAGTTATCCTCGGAGGCCACAGGCTCCTCCCAGGCTTCCTGCTAAAACATGAACGGGTTAGAAAGGAGTTTTCTCAGTTCTTAGCATACAATGGTCTTCTATTGCTCCAAATTTCTGTAATCAGTGGGATGTTCTGGTGCTTACAGCAAGTGCCACAGCTGGTGGCTGAGCTCTCTGTGCTGCTGTGCTGAAGCGGTGGAGTTGGTGATCGTTTTTACACACTCTACAACAAGGCCTCTTTCAGTCTTACTGGAACTACTAGGTATTTTAAAGGGCTCTTGAAATTTGTCACTTTTGGTATGTACATTTTCCTAAAATGGCTAGTGACACCTTAGACAGCCTTCCTTTTGTTGTGAATTCCCAGGACTTTGAGCATTATGAGAAATGGTTGTGTCTGAAGTCCTCATTCATGATCTCTTCCGAGTATTGTATGTGCCAGGAGGGAGGTGAGGGTAAGAAGTAGACTAAGCCTGCTGTATACATTACAATTTTGTAGCAGTCTGTTTCCAGGAACTGATCTTCACTCTTCAAATGCATTTAAGATAGATTTTTTGTTCTGTCCTTCTTCACGTGTTTCTGTGTTGACAATTCCAGTTTTGGAAGAAAGCTCATCGCAGTAAATGGCTATAGTAAAGCAAGTAAAATACACTGACTTAAGGATTTGCAAGTTTAAGGCTCTGTGTTACAAGAAAAACAACACTTCCTGATGCTAGCAGGTTATGTAGTAGAAGTGGCCCAATGAAGATCCCACCTTCATAAAGGGGAATGCTAAATCCTAAACTCTTGTTTTCATAGAATCGTAGGTCGCAAAAGACCCTTAAGATCATGTCCAACCTAACCATAAACCTAGACTAGCAAGTCCACCATTAAACCATGTCCCTTAGCACTACATCCACACGTCTTTTAAATACCTCCAGGGACAGTGACTCAACCACTTCTGTTAGCAGCCTGTTGCAATGCTTGACAACCCACTCGATATGAAAAAGAATATAAGTGTCAAAAAAGAGGAATCAGAGACAGAAACAGATAAAACCCACCAATTTTCTGAGCCATTTAATCAATACTACTTTTTAGCGGGTATCAGTCAAATATTTTGTCTGTGCTATCCATCTTTGCAAGCATCTGCAAGAGGGTTAGGAGGACTCACTCTCTGGGAGAGCAACCATTGCGGTGGTCCTAGGGACAACTAAACAGTCAGTGGAATCCAGCAAAACTCATCATGCCCTCATCAAAGTCTTTTTTCTTGCTCTCTTTTGAGTTCCCATCCTTTCCTTGCCACCTCCCCAGAGGAACCTGAGGGAATTCTACAAACTGTTCCGCTACCTTGTGTCATCTAGGCTTTCTGCCCCCATGAAGGAATTCATTATTGACTAGGGACATCCATCTCATTTCTACAGAGTGAAAGTGCTGGAACACAGCCCAGAATTCGGGCCTGTGTATCTATTAGACATAAACATTTACATAGAGATGAAAAGGCAAACTCATTCCTCCTGTCAGACTTCTGAAACCTATAGAATACAAAGGGATTCAACTGAGCTAAGAGTTGCACTGGGGAGAGGTGGGGTGAAGAAAAGCTACCAAATCGAAGATGAAAGTAAAAATCCTCTCCGGGCTTCCCTTTTAGATGTTTCCCTTTACTCGTTCAGGACTACTTAAATCATCCATTTTGTAGAATGATAATTAGAAACAACTGTGCTTACCATTTCTGCTCCAACCAAAGCAGCTGAAGGAGCTCTCTTAGCCACATTTGTCTGGTGAACGGATTATTTTGGTGAAAGAATATCATATTTGCCAGGTCAGGAAATTTCAGAAGTTACTAAGGAATCATCAACAACTAATAGTCTCACGCGCTGTGATTACTATGAAAATACGAGTAGAAAAGTTGTTGTGAAAAACTGTCATTAGGTATAGCCTCAAAGTGTCATGTACAAGATCATGAGTTCCTGTCAGTAATGTGTCCTGCTTTATCTTAATTCCCAAGGACAGTAAGGGAGGGAAAATTAGGAAATAACTTCTAGCCTTTGTTTTTGATTATATTGCTAAAGAAAAGGCTTTACGAGATAATGCAGCTATATTCTTCTTGCTTTCCGTATGTTTATTTTAGTTATGTATTTGTCTTCAGGAGACTGGAGTATCATATCTGCAATCTGGTAAGCAGTTGGGAAATAGGGATTTTGGGGGGGCTCCAGTTGTGTTATTCTGCTGGTGGTAATAGCTGCCACCTGTATTTGTTTATAGTACCCCTAGGAGTGGGTGGATTCCATGTGTCAGCCAGTGGGACAAGAAGTGTGAGTGACCTGCAGGAAAAAATAGTACAGGAGAGAAAAGCCTATGTTAGATTCTTCACACAATATCTCTGTCTTCTGTGTTTGCTTAGAAAAACATGGCTGGTCTGCTTCTCTTTCTTGTCAAAAGCCTAAGATTTGACGGGTTCAGTGTTGCAAAATTTGAAGATTAGAGAGGATCTGCTAAAGGCAAAAATAGTAGATGAGGCCTGCAGTCTGTTACTGCTTTGAACACTAGATGAAAGCAAATGGCATTGTCATCCTTACCTTGGGAGTGGTATTATACTTTATTTAATGACAGTGGCCTATGAATGCTATTTTGATACACTGAAATAAAAACAAGGGACTAGACCATGAACTGGCATGGATCAGAAAAAAGCAGAGTTCTACCTTTTGTGTTCATGGCTTATAGTTTGGAATTTCTGTTTTAAGTGCAAATAATAGTTATTCGGCTTCTTCTAAATGCAGAATATTTTGGAGGGCAAGTTTGAAGAATGCTGGAAATTTGGTAGCCGTTTTCATGCTTAGATAAAGGAGTAAACTTGGAAGAACTCTTAAAAAAGTAGTCTTGAATACTCTGGAATGCAATACCTTAGAATTAGCAGGTTAAACATGTGTTCCTTGATTCATACCATGGTCTAACTGTAGTGTATATAACCTTTCAAAATCAGATGTAATATGCTGGAACATAAATTCTTGAGTATTATGTATGTAACTCCAATTGACGTCAATGGAATACAGCATCTGAACCACTCTACCAGAGATATAAAAAGAAAAAATGAATAATGAATGAAAATAATCTCTCCTTGCCTTGGCTGTAGATCTCTCCATAAACCATGTGTCTCTTGAAATGATTTGTATGAGGTATTATGGTGTTTTGTGGATTACAAAACCACAAAAGGAGGAGGCCAAAATAGTTAGAGGTGGGGATTTTGCATACATCTGCCCAACCTGACATGTGGACTTATTTCTCAGTTGTAGAAAAATCCACAGAAATCTATACATTGTAGGAAATCACTCCAGAAATTCCTGTTGGGCAACTATCAGTTGAACTAGTCTAAATGAGGGATTCCCTCTGACTCTTAAGGACTTGTTAACAAGATGGTCTCCTCAACTCAGTTCTTCTCAAGTCTGGTCTCCCAAACTGAGTATCAAGTTATACCTGTGAGCCAGATGCTGTCTGTGCTCTAGTGAAATTGCTGTCAAAACTCCATTCCTTTCTACTGGCACAAGAAATGTCTCCTGTCAACTACTGGTATTTTTATACATAAGCCACTGAACACGCAGCTCAAATTTAAGCCTGAGAAAAACTGAATTGAATGCTTTATAAACTTGTATGTGAGTGTCAAGCTTTGAAAAGTTTTGCAGATTTGGATAATTACCAGTCCCATATAGGCAGTGATTAAAATACTTTTGAATCTTTGCCATTTTGATTTTCATTCACATTCTGAATCATTCAGCCAGGTTTTTTAATTCCAAAAATTAGAAGTTTAGGAGTATATAGTTACACAATTTGTCTTATGCAAACACTTTAGCCTTCATATTTTGTGCCTAATCTACCTAAATACATGGAAACTTTTCGGAATCATTTACTGTGACATGCGTGTGACAAATGGAAAATAAACCCGTTGCTTTTCTGTATCTCATCGCTTTCTTCGTGTAATCCACCATGAAGCTACAGCACTGAAGTCAAGTCTCACATAACTGGTGCCCACTCTTCGCCTACCATAGGATCAATGGCAATCCAGTAAATGTGAATTAGTTGAGGTCAACAGGAACTGCAAGCTCTTAGTGCAAGTCAGCGCTGTGCAAGCTCATTTCACTCAATTTTCTTGTCAGAAATCCTTTAAATTAATAGAACAATAAAGAAAACAAAAAGCCAGCTTCTCAACTGCTGCAAATTGATTTAGCTGCATTCACTTCAGGGAAGAATTGCTTCTGTACAAAATACCTGATAAGTGCAGGACAAAGCTGAATAGTGAGATTCTTTGGAAAACAGTGCGGAACTGTATTACAGACCCGTTGTGACAGCTTTGATGCAGTTGCCTAGGCAAAAACCAAAGCAAAACAGCAGTTGCAGGCCATGCTTTCAAACTGAAGGACATCTCAGCTTCTGGGAAAGGAGGTGATATTCTACCACAGTTATTCCTTGATAGAATAGAGATTTAGTTCTAGATTCAAAAACATTTTGAAGTATGAGGGGTACCTGCCACTTTACATTTCTGACTCTTGAGACAATTTCACGCTTCTATGCCTGCAAGATTCTGGATATACGTGTAAGCGCTGTGTCTGGAAGTTCTGAGGCTCTTTACAACCCTGAGAAATTTAGTGAGTAAAGAAAGGAAACAACATATATTTCTTGAATGAAGTGGCTAAACAGCGCTTGTGAGTTATGATATGAAAGGAAATAATTTGAATTAGGTGAGATGTGCATGGCAGCGTAACGGAAAGAAAGTCTCCTCGTTTTCATCAGCTAATAATCAAAACAATTTGACACTAATTCCAAAGGAAGCCAAAAATATGGAAACTGTTATTTAGAGAAGAATACAGCAAAATGATGTATATGCTTGTGTTTTGCATCGTAAGGTAAATTGTACTTTCAGGTTCCCAGATAGATACCCAAATACATTGACCCAGAAAAAGAAAAAAAGAAAGCCAGACCTCTGAGTGAAGTAAACAATCGTATAGGTGGAGATAGATGATTTTTGTAGTCACATCCTTAGTTACCATGTTAATTCCTGTGCTTAATTATTGTGTTGTGAAACTGAAGGGCAGAAGAAATGTGCTTGTAGCTTACATGAAGAAGCTTTTTTAAATGTAAAAATGATAGTGACTTCTTTGATGTAATATTTGGCAGCCATTTTGACCTGGATGTTTCTTGCTGATACAAAGCTTCAACGTCAATGGCAACATTGTGCAAATAACAGATTTTAAATATGAATTAGTTTTTTATTCAAAGCAGCATCACCTGCCAAGTTTGAGGTTTAAAAAATCCCAGACATATTTTTTTTATCTAAGTAATAAGAAAAGCTTCTTAAACTATGTTGTGATCTGGTAACTTATAAGATGTCTGAATCATATTTTGTCATACTTGGCAAAGATCTTTTCAGACTCAGACCAAACAAAGAAAGCTTCTGCCCTGAACAACTTTTGCCAGTTTTATGAATGATTAGAATTGGATTATTATAAATATGTGTAGTCATACAAACTTTGTATTATTGATATTTATTTATAAATTATTATTCACATTTTTGCTTCTTTATCATTCACTTGTTTGCAAAGACATTTGCTAAGTGAATATGGACTTTGAACCAAGCAGGACAGATGGGTAATGTGTTACTGCTAATTTAGTATGACACACTGCAGACAAAATACCATCAGTGCAAAGATAAATTTCATATTCCTTTAGGGAACTGAATACAACCTTCAAAGTTCAAGTTCAGTTACTTTTATTACTAGTCCAAATAATATACATGGTGGTTGCTGAGTCCACATTTTTTTCCCTCCCTAGGTTATGGGCCGTAATAAGAAATACTTTTGTACATGTTCAATATCTACAACAAAAAGCAAATGCCTAGGTACAGCAACAGTCCTGTATTAATATTGTAAATTGTGGCAATGAAGAAAATGTTATAAAGAAGAGCAAAGAATCTCTTCCTTTTGCAGAAAATCAGGTCTGATTTTCTTATGAAATCACCTAAATTGGCAAATATGACACTGAATTCCTTTATACACAGAACAGAAATGACATGGCAGTGAAAATACTGGTATGGAATTAGAAATGAGAAAGAGTGTAAAAAGAGATTGTATGAACACATAAGGATGCCATCAGAAATCTAAGGCATGATATATTATAGAAAGAAGATACATGATGGGTTACAAGAAATCATTCTGCAAACAAGTTAATATTAAGAGGAAGACCAAGGTCAGAGCTGGTCCACAGCTCAGAGAAGAAGAAAAGTTAAAAATAGATGCTCCCAAGGAGGTTAAGAATTTAACGATTTTTTGCTTCAGTCTTCACTAAGAAGATAAGAAAGCTGGCACAATATCAGCGGCAAAGGGAGAAGTACTCAGGTTAGAGAAGGAGGAAAGAAAGAAAAAAAGAAAAAGATGATTAATAATCAAATTAGCCACTTTCAGATCATCTGGGCATGTCAGACTTCCTCCTTCAGTACTTCAGATAATGCAATGAGGAGTTTCAGCATCACCAGTGCTTCTCTCTGACAGCTTGCAGAGGATGAGTGTGATCCAGAAGACTTCTGAAAGACCATCACAATTCATAGACCCCACAAGTTGCTGCTGACTTCTCTGCTTTATTCTCACCTGGAGTGGGTGTTCTGAGATCTCTCCAGGCTCTTTTTAAAAAAGTTTCCCCCCTTCTTTTGCAAATAGTGTTTTTTGGTGTTCAGCCAGGCTTTCTCACTGTCTCTGGAATAACACAGTTGCACTTGTCCACATGAGCTTGATGGGAGTCAACCACACCTCATTATCTCTGCTCAGGAAAATTCACCAAATTCCAGGCCATTGTTTGTCTTGGCACAGGGTGTATTTTATAGGAGCGGAACTGTGAGCAGGGCATGACAGCACCAGTCCTGAGGACACCAAACCCCATGTACAGTCAGTCACATTTCACAAGGTGCCAGAGAAAATAATTATAATTTACTTGAAATGATTGGTAGGTAGTGTGTAGATTTGCTTCCAAATAGCTCTGCCATTTGGCTGTTTCCCTGCAATAGACAGTATATTTATCTGGGAAAAGAATACATAGGGTAAAACCCATAATGGCGATTTATTTTGCACAAACCAGAAACCCACTCACTCAACGTGTTCCTCTTGATACTTCAGGAATGCCCTGTGCGTCTATGAATTAATAGAGAGGAGTATTTTCTGCAGTTTGTCACTGCTTCAGTATATTCTGAAACCTTGACAATTACAGAGGATTTATGAGATACGTTTCTCAATATCCTTTACTGCTGACTTTTGGTTTTCCTTGAGCCTGCTGTTCAACTGCTTATGGTAAAATTTAGCTGTATTTTAATTTCTGCTCCTATTAGAAGTGACAACGACATTTTTTGATAACAAGGGTAATTAATACATCTTACCAGTGCCAAAACCAAACGTTATGGTTAACAAGTATTTGCAGCTACACTAATTAACATGAAGTGTGTGCATAAACTGTAAAAACTCATCATTACATGTTTGCGAAGCCAATGATTCAGAAGAGGATGAAAGTCATATTTGCAATCGATAGCAATATCACATGAGGAAACATTTATGCAGCAATTTACATTTTTGTGCTTTGGGGCACAAGGCAGTCGCTGGCTGGTGGCTGGCCCTTCTAGGTATGGCTTGTACCTACCTTTGAATTAATTTATAGTAAGAGAATTTAGTACAGCATTTGGGATAAAACCTGATTCCCGCTCTCATTTGTGAAGGCTGTTTCTGCAGTATGTCCCTGCCAGAGAATTGGAACAGAAGAACTGGAAAAGAAGAGATCGCTAATGAGCACTACGTAGTAGCATAAATGATGGAAGAAGCTTTGTCCTATGGAGACCAGAACTTAGAAAGAATTAAAGAGATCCTTTCATTTATCATGATCCTTCAGTACTATGAATATTCTGCTTTTTGCTTCCTGTATCTGTTTAAAATGTTCTTTGAGCTCTGAAGTATGGTGGTATGTTTCAACGTAGGCCAACATCAACACAATTCTTAAATGAAAAATTTCACATGTAATGAGCATATACCTTTAACTTTATTGCACTGATATAAAAACAATCACAAAGACAATCTGTTAACAGACCAGAACTGGATTAGATATGTGTAACTTTCTGCTGTTTACCTTTTAAAAGTTTACTCCTTTGGCTTGGAGAGCTGTGTCTGCCACAGCGATATAACACTTCTAGTGCTTAGGATTTGGAATGCTTCTCATATTACTGACAGTTTTCATGTCAGGTATTGTATAAACCAATGTAGTTAAAGCTTAGGTTTAACAATGTTGCCTTCTGAATATTTTTTTTTCACTAACAATAGATTATTTTAGGAGAAAGACTGGCTTAACAATGGTCAAACCATACATAGCTTTTCTGTCCCTTTTACCCCATTTCCCTCTGGTATTTTAAAGAATTAATTTATTAACCATATATATATGGAGTCACTTGTTTGCTAAAGTTTTTCTTTCCTGCTTATTCTTGATGATGGCAGTCCATTAAACTATGTATTTACTCCCCTCCACATGGAGATGGTTGGCTGTTGCGCAACTGGAAAAGCTGAAGTGAGGAAGAGCTGGAGGAGTTAACCTGGCCTTAATATTTTAAAGGAGAAAAAAGGGGGATAGTAAGGAAGGTGCCAGTAAAATTGTATTTCTTCCCTCTCTTTAGTGACTTTTGAACAAATGCTCTTAAAAATGCTGATAAATATAGTTGATTTTAACATTTTTTTACCTTGGTCCTAAGCAGTTCTAACTAAAAATGTAGCAATTGCTGTTAGCTGCATGTCATTGATAAAACTGCCAAATTCGGTGTCCAAATAACCCCCGACCTACTTCAGAATAAATTAAATAAAATGAAAGACAGGCTGAGAGCTGGGGTTGTT
Organism: Falco rusticolus; assembly: GCF_015220075.1. Classification (NCBI taxonomy): domain Eukaryota; kingdom Metazoa; phylum Chordata; class Aves; order Falconiformes; family Falconidae; genus Falco; species Falco rusticolus. The sequence continues at coordinate 119,841,089 of NC_051187.1, forward strand.
CAGCCTGGAAAAGAAAAGTCTCCAGGAAGACCTTATAGTGGCCTTTCAATATTTAAAGGGGGCTTATAAGAAAGACGGGGACAGATGTTCTAGTAGGACCTGTAGCAACAGAACAAGGGATAGTGGTTTTAAACTAAAAGAGGGTAGATTTAGATTAGGTATTAGGAAGAAATTTTTTGCTGTGAGAGTGGTGAGACACTGGCACAGGCTGCCCAGATCAGCTGTGGGTGCCCCATCCCTGGCAGTGTCCCAGGCCAGGCTGGATGGAGCTTGGAGCAACCTGGTCTAGTGGGAGGTGTCCCTGTCCATGTTGGGGGAGCTGGAACCACATGGTCTTTAAGGTCCTTTCCAACCCAAAGAATTCTATGATTCTATGAAATAGAAATATTCAAAATTCCTTTTTATTCTATTTTGATGAGATTTGAGCAACAATGTTATCACATTTTGCCTATAATTTCTTGAATAGCTTAATTATTTTTTACTCTTTGATGGTGTTTTTATTTGAATCTAACACGTCTAGGCTTTCAAATTTGTGTGGGCTACACTGAGATGGGGCTTTGAGAGCTACTGTGTTTAACAGTTTCCAGTTTTTCGGCCACTAGTAGGATTCTAAGTAGGGGAGTGACCCCTACTAGTGGTGGTAGTGTCAGGTCATTCATTTCATCAGTGGATTCCTTGCTACGCATGTTCAAAACATTTATTTATTCTTCTGTTCAGCATTTCTGTTTATTATTTAGCCCAGAATAAATTTATGAAACTGCCTTTGTTTCTCATAAAAAATAGTTTTATTCCAATTCTCACATTCCAATTTCTCATAAAAAATAGAACTTATGTTTGATAGTTTTGAGGCTATTCATGCTCCTCCTGAAGTGGAAATACCTGTTGATGGGTTCAGCTTTAGCCTCATTCATGGCACAGCAGAAGTGTGAATTGGACCTCACCCTAAAGTAGCATAGGCTTCAGTCAGCTTCTTGCTGCTTCACAGTTTCCAAAGACAAAGCTAATTCTGCTATTTTAATCTCTGCTTCTTGGCAGGTCTCAGCTGGTGCAAGTTCTCTTAGCGCCATTAAGCTGAGTTAAGCTCTGACAATTTTTGCTAGCAGAGAACTTGTTGTCTGTTCATAACAGGTAAAGGTTTCCAACCATTCAGCTCTGGTATACTAGTTTGGACCTTAACTTACATGATTCCTTGGGTCCTACTGTGACAAAACAATAATCTGCTCTCAAGTACTACACATACACAAATTCAGTAATTCTTTCAGCATTCCACAAGGCAGATGATGGTACCACAAGTCTGGAAGTGCAAAAAATATGGCAGAAAGCTTGGCTTTCTCAGACTCATGCAGTGTTTCAGTTATTCATTGTTATCTGTGACACCTGTTAGCTATTAGCTTTGTTGACTCCCATCATTCCAAGAGGGGAATGCCTCTGCTATTCCTTGTTGTAGCACCATTTTCTAATCAAGTCCATTGGTTGTATAAAATCCAACAGTACTTTCCCATATTCCTTTGACCATTCTGGACAAAGCAGCTCTTGCTATTTATTTTGAGACTATTTTTAATTTTTTGGATGTTTTTCTCATCTATTCTCTTTCGCATAGGCACTGAACAATTGTGGGATGGAAAATAGAAGTTTAAACATCCAGGGGAGGCATCTTCTGGAAAGCAGAAGACTCTTTTTTGCAATGTTACTTTTACTCTAGAGAGGAAATGGCAGTCCATTAAACTATCTATTGCATCTTGCAATCCATTGTACCTTGATAGGCACATTACACCTTCCTTTCTAAGTAGATTCTCCCCTATATATTCACCATCTCTTGAAGTTTTAATTTTGAAACATAGATACAGTGGAAAGATAAATCTGCATTTCTTATATAGCCCTTCTAGTGGAATTGGCAATGAAGGGTCAGAACAAATAGCTTTCTAAAAGAAGGTCTAGACTTAAATTGGATTCTTAATTGGACTTAAAAGAGGAAATAAGCTTCATGCTTGGCAACAGGGCAAACTAAGGTGGTTCTTGATACATTGTCATGAACTGCTCTTCTTGCATTGACTGTTATCGTATCTGGCTGTAGGTAATTTAAGTAATGGTATGTTACCAGTTTCTGCTGTTTGGGTGGTAGTGTGTTATGTTGCAACATCTAATGAACTTACTGTACTTCTTTTTCTTCCTCTGACATGGTGTGCCACAGAAACACCGCCTCTAGCTCTCAGGTGGTACTACCCAATTAAGCCTCTGCAAAGCAAAAGTAGTACATCATTCATTTCACGTCTCCCAGTTATAGATGTGTGCAGAATAAAAGCCTCAGTTTGTGTGTCCTGTTCTAATGTATTTTGTCTGATGTAGTAATTATTCTGTCTATAATAAATAGCTCTAGTGCAGGAGGTTTAAACACCTAGGATATTTGCCCTGAATGAACAAGTGTTCCTGTTGGAGCATTGCAGTACTTTAAAAATGGATTTCAGATGCTTGCTTTTTGACACCTATTATATTGTGGCCCTGAGTATTTTGATTACATGTATGCTACAAGTTTTTAAGAGCTATAAGTCTAGCGCAGCCCAGGATGCTCTTAGGTAGGAATTACTGGAGTCAGATATTTGTGAGAGCCTATTTCTGATAGTTTAGTAAGGTGAGTGTGTGTGGGGGGAGGGGCAGATGAGTAGATGAAGAAAGTCAGTGAAGTTAAACAAAGTACATGCCTAACCAGAGGGAACACGTTTAATCACCAGTAAAGTTGCTTCAGGTTTTATTGGCCACCATGCACCCAAACCGCACTCCAGCAACTGAACCTGGGTTGTTTGATGGCTTCTCCCATTGTGATGGTTAAAGATCTTGTTTAAAATGATTCATTTTTTTTGGTCGCTTGATTTAAAGGTTGACTTTGGCTTCAAAATTAGTCCCATATGTTTTGAAATTTGAGTCTGAAAGCTGGTTGAAAGCCCATGTAAATTTGGTACCATGTTGCTCACCTTTGACATGGAGAGGCCACAGAGTGCAGTAAACAGTGCTGAAATGTGGCTGTGTGTGACACGAGTCACTGTACTGTAATTCTAAGTTATGAGACTTGATGAAAAACAATGTGGCCTATATTGAGTGTGTCTAATCTAACTTTGTTCCCCAAAATGGGTCTTTAAACGTACAACTTCACTGTTCATAAATAACATACACATTCTTAATCTAAGCAGAGGCAAATGCATGATACACAACATATGTTACATTACACACAGCTCTTTTAGCACTGCTGTTAATGTTGCCCAATAAGTATTTATAAGACAGTCTAATAATGGGTAACATTTTTCATTAGTCTAAACGCTTACTTTTTGAACAATTGGCGTTTCAATCCTTAATGTTGTAGCCTCTCCTTTTCTAGTGGTTAGTGTGTGTTACCCACATAAATGGAATTCATAGAAACATAGAATGGTTTGGGTTGGAAGGGATCTTGAAGATCCTCTAGTTCCAACCGCAGGGGCACCTTCCACTAGACCAGGCTGCTCAAATTGCATCTGCACTTTCGGGTAAGCTTATGCTACACCGTTAGAAGTTTCTCTTGTCATTAGAACATGAGCACATTGATTTTCATTTGATGCAGCAGAAATAGTAGTAATAAGTTTTAATTAGTAGCACTTCTTATATTATTGGGTAACACATTTTTTACAGTTTAGATAACTGTTCTGTGCAAATTCAGAAGAAAAATAAATTAAGAAGGAAATTAAGAACACCACCACTTGCCTGTGTTGTAAGATTTGTGGCATCGGGCTTCATCGTCCAGTAAAGAGTAAAAGGTGTCACAGCAGCCTAAGTTCTCCCATTTAACTGAGTAGTTCAATGCTAGTGTCAAGATTCCAAGACCAACATGAAGATCCCTGGAGACTACTGGAAGACAGGTAACATTCCTTATATTGTAAAATTCCACTATAAAATCATCTTCTTAGCTTTTTAGAGACAAGCTCAAGACCTTGTTCTTCTTGATTACCATTCTTCTGAGGTCATGTGTAATGTTTTTTGTTCGTTCTTTTGTTCAGTGGAAAAGTAATCATTCAGAAAATGGTACAATACAGTGGGGTGAATGTTTATATGACAGAATTTGCAATTCCCTCCTCATCTTTACAAAATCTGAGCAGGGGAAAATTTGTTTTGTTCCTGTTTCTAGAAAGAGCAATATTAGGATGAATGTTTTTGCCTTTAAGACATGGATA